>NC_140582.1:1037316377-1038561582 GCF_964204655.1 Triturus cristatus | reverse complement strand
AAAAAGGATGGAGTAGGGGCATGCAAAAAGACATCGGAGAGCAGGGGGAAGGAGAATAGGGGCAGCAAGCTAAGCACAGAGGCTAAGCAGGAGGTCAATGATGGCCCATAGAATTTAGCAATGGAGGGCAGGAGGAGTGGACTGGTACATCATGCTAAATGGAGGGCAGTGGCAGCACATCAGACCATGCATGGCAGGAGGGAGGAGGCTAGTCCATGGATTCAGACAACAGAGGATACAGAGGAGGTGATGGGGCAGCAAGCTAACTGTTCAGAGAAGGTGGGTATTAGGAACTTTATTGTTTCTAAAATGTGTGCCCGTGCGAACTACTTAAAATATGAACAAGTATGCAGCATAATCTCACTTTTATTCAGGAAGAAGAGGACGTTTGTGACTGTGACTTCGGGCTCACTTGGCAGAAACACCCCCTGACCCTCCACCTCCCATCGCAAAATGTAATGCCCGTGAAAAGGGTAGGTGGACGCAGTGTTATATAGAACATAGTCCTGAGAGCACGATTGAAAATGAAAACTAGATATAGTGTATGGTATAAACTATGCACCAAAAAGTGTTATATAAGATGAACCGGGCGTGAAATATAATATGCAATAAATTGTGCGCAATGACAGATTCATTGGAGAGTGCGAGATAGCACAGGCACTAGCGTGTGCTATGCGATATGCGCCTTGGCGTGTGATATGCACAGGGCAGTGTTGTGTAACCTAACTAGTCTCTAAAGTTGTAATATAAAATATGTGCTGGGGAGTGTAACGTTGCATATGCACTGTGACAAAGATATGGATCCCAGATAGTAATATATATGGCATAGCGCTGTGCGTTATAACATAGGCATCGAAGAAGGCACGTTAGATGGGGCAATATTACCCGTGCGAAGGCAAGTGTGGCATGACATATTCACCGGGTGGTGTTACAGTGCACATGGGCTAGAGAGTGTCATAGCATACGCACTAGCTGGTGGAATACAACACAGAGGTGTGTGGCACTCGACTGGCACTGGTGGGTGTAACACAGTATTGGGCTCAGCCAGGAGCACGCTATGACTCTCAAGTGAGGTTCGTCTCCTTTCCAGAGAGTAAAATAAAAAGTATTACACATCCCGCGGTGGATGTGTGTTTTATTAACCGTGAGGGGGGGGGTGTCTTGCATAGTTTGGTCGCATTTTTGTTGAATCCCCTTTGAATGGCTTGGTGTGCGTGTGTCTTAAATGTGCCCGTCAATAGCTACCCATGTTTGTATAAATAAACGACAAGGGTGTCTACTTGGAGAGTACCCACCGGCGGGGGCGCCGGGATTAGGCACGGTAGGGCGTCAGACACATCAGAGCTTCACTAGCGGTGTAAATAAATTCCACGTGGATTCATTGTATGCATAGTCGCCTTTTAATGAATATCACGCAAATCGTCATGGTGATAGGTACATACGGTTTGTCCAGCATGTCCTAGGTGTTTCTATAAATATATTTTTTTTTTTAAATAATAAAAAACAAAGGCCGGCCCCTGGGGATGGGATCCTCGGGGCCATAAGTGGCCTGAGGAGGGGGGCAACGCAGCCCCCCTCCTAAAGAATTAAAAAAAAAAAAAAAAAAGGCCATAACCCGGGGGTTGAGGTCCCCGGGGCCGATTAAGGCCTTGGGAGAGGGGCCTCGCGGCCCCCTTCCAAATTTATTTTTTTCAACAAGAAAAATTAGGGTGCAGGCCCTGGGGGATGGGGTCCCCAGGGTCAATAAATTTGAAAAAGAAGGGGGGCCACACAGCCCTCCTTCTTAATAAAATAAATAAAAGACCGGCATCGCGCTGGAGGCCACGCCCCCTCCTTGCAACACTCTGCAAACGCACCCCCTGGCCCGTTGTAAGTTGGGGAATTAATTCCCCTTCAATACTGAGGGTCCCTGAGGGCCAACTAGCCCAACTGATATCTCCAGTATGCGCCAGGGAGCTGCGTTGCAGACAGGTGTTCTGAGGCCACGCTCCTTTTTACACCTCTATGCAACGCAGCTCTGTGGTGCTTACTGGGGGTACCTAGTGGGCTATTGACCCTAAGGACCCTTAGGATTCAAGGGGACTTAATCTCTCAACTCAAAACGGCCACAGGGCGCGTTTACACAGTGGTGAAGGGAGGGGACGGGGCCTGAGGTGACGTGTGCAAACACGCCCTGTGGCGCGTTTTAAGTTGGGGAAATAATTCCCTTTCAATCCTGAGGGACCCTGGGGCCAACTAGCCCACCAGGTGCTTCCAGTAAGCGCCACTGCTCTGCGTTGCAGAGAGGTGGTGCAGGCCGTGCCCCTTTTTACACCTCTCTGCAATGGCGCTTACTGGACGTACCTAGTGGGTTATTTTGCCCCTAGGAACCCTCAGGATTCAAGGGGACTTAATCTCCCAACTTAAAACGGCCACAGGGCGTGTTTACACAGTAGGGAAGGGAGGGGACGGGGCCTGAGGTGACGTGTGCAAACACGCCCAGTGGCGCGTTTTAAGAGGTAGTTTTAATCCCTTGCCCTATTATATACTAGGGGCTTACAGAGGAGGTCATGCTAATCACAGGGGGACCTCAACGCATAGTGTTCCCTAGTGTATGTAGGTGTTTTCATTGTATTCTGAGTGTCTTTTAACATAGCACTGGCTCTAGGACTGGTTAGTCAGACTCAGTTACCACCAGTATTCGTCTGAAAAAGTTGAGGGTACAGGATGATTTTGCAACAAGGCTTCTTTCTGCTCTTCTGTTTGTTCTTTCTGCACGTTAGCCTTCTTCGTGCACTTTTCTTCGTCTTTGAGGACTTCTGTTGCTTCTTTCTGCATTTCTTTCTGTGCGTTTTTTCTTCTTTTTTCACATGGCCTATCTCTGTAGGCATAGTTAGAAATTAGCATTTAAAAAACCTTTGAAATTCACTGAATAAACCATAGGTTTCAGGGGCGTTCTAGTTAGCTGGACTTTTCACTCGTACAAAACCATTGAAATTCCCCCGTTATAGTTAGTTCAGCTAACTATAACTCGCGCACTGCTGATGACGTCACATATTGTATCACTCATGACATGGTCAGTGACATCATTGATGACATCACTGATGAAATCTCAAATAACATCACTGATGACATCATCCTTGTGATAGAGTGGCAGACCTCCTCTCCACCTAATATAACCTTTGATACACACATTCATAAATAGAAACTAAAATTTTCAAAACAATGGACATACCAATACCAGTTACAACAACCTATTCAGTAATTCTAAGATCCACATACATATCCACTCATTCACCAACAGTCCTATACAGTCACTCATACATGTACTCACTCATCATATGTACTCATACACCTACACATCCTGTTACACAGCGCCACTCATCTATAGAGTTACTCACACACATAGTCACTCATGCTAATAAAGAATCAAACATCCATTTACTTGCATATACAGTTATTCACACACCACCACACTTACTTCTACAGAAACTTACACATACTTAGTCTTTTAAACAATCACTTATAGAAACACATACTTATTCATACAGGAACACATACTTATTCATACAGGAACTCTTCCAATCTCTCACTCTCACATATACTCACTTATATACACCAATAGTCACATATTCTAGTTTAAAACATATGTAGTTACTCATAAAGACACTATTGAGCCAGTCATTCACTCACTAACACACCCATGCACACACTCATCCACCCATACAGTCCTGCTGTCTTCAGCACATACAAACAGTGAGTCACTCATTCATGCAACTATGCACTACGTAATACCCCCACCGAACCATACAGACACTCATACTCAAAAAAACAACTAATAGCCTATATAGACACTCATGTAGTTACTCACCAACCCATGCAGCCACTTATACACAAAGTGAGAGACTGATACAGATATTTACATATTTAAACATTACTCACTAAGCCATGTATTCACTAAGATACACTTAATCAGTCAGTTATACAATCAATTTTTTAAAAACAAATCATCCATTTAGACACTTATATACCCATTTATTCTTCCATCGACCTTGAGATATACATATATAAAACATATGTAATTTTCAGAAAAACACAGATTCACTGGATGATGTCATCAGTGATGTCATTTGAGATGTCATCAGTGATGTCATGAGTGATGTCACTGACCATGTCATGAGTGATGTAATATGTGACGTCATCAGCAGTGCATTGCGGGCGCGCGAGTATAGTTAGCTGAACTAACTATAACGGGGGAATTTCAATGGTTTTGTACGAGTGAAAAGTCCAGCTAACTATAACGACCCTGAAACCTATGGTTTCTTCAGTGAATTTCTAAGGTTTTGTAAATGCTAATTCCTAACTATAACGTGCCTGAAACCTATGTTTTTTTCAGTGAATATATATATATATATATATATATATATATATATATATATATATATATATATATATATATATATATATATATATATATATATATATATATATATTTATATTTTTATACTTTTATTCCTGAATCTCAACTTTGTGCATTGATAAAGACTACAGGCTGAAACGCGTCTGCACTAATAAAGCTGATTGAAATCCATCCCGAGAGTGCCTACGTGTGCTGTAATTGCACATGCTGGAGCTGTGGTATTTACGTGAGTTCCCATTCTCACGAAGGAAAGGCACCCGTCTTAAGAGTTCGGCAAAGCTGCTTTTAAATGGGAGTTTGGAGCTGTGAGATAGATATATATATATATATATCATTGCACACCAGCAACGTTCACACACTGTTGAATGTACACCCACAAGCACAACACCCACAATCACCACCGCCAATTATTTTTTAAAGTGTCAGTACAGGTGTGTACATTTTACCACGATAATTTGTAAGACGAACCCTCATGCATTACACATATAAAAATTCCAAGTGACAACAATATAAACATGCACGAGGCTAAAGCAAATGTTAACACACAATTCATAGTGAGACAAGTGACCCAGATGCCTTCCTCCGATTCCGGCAAAAACGGGGGGGCTTAGCGTCGTGGTGAAGTAGTAGCAGCACAGGAAGGACCTGGATGATGGGGTTTTCACCTCTTTTTCTTTGTTACCGCCAACACGAGTGTGGAGGTTTCCCCACCACATTTGTCCAGACGGAAAAGCACATCGTGATTAGGTTGATGGTAATCCTTGCTGAACTTCCTCCGACAGCCGCTACTGCCTCTAATGCCGTCGAGGCAGGAGGGAATTGCTGGTGGAATCAGCGGGACTCGATCGACCTCTTGTTCATGGACACGCCAACATCTAAACCGAGTGGGCGGAATACCAAGTAGGCGGGCGGTGATACTGTCAAATAGTGACGGCAGGACCAGGTCCGCCAACATCTAATTCGGGCCTGTAGGGTGAAGTAGTAGCAGCACAGAAAGGACCTGAATGATGGGGTTTTCACCTCTTTTTCTTTTTTACCACCAACACGAGTTTGGAGGTTTTCCCACCACATTTGTCCAGACGGAAAAGCACATCGTGATTAGGTTGATGGTAATCCTTGCTGAACTCCCTCTGACAGCCGCTACTGCCTCTAATGCCGTCGAGGCAGGAGGGAATTGCTGGTGGAATCAGCGGGACTCGATCGACCTCTTGTTCATGGACACGCCAACATCTAAATCGAGTGGGCGGAATACCAAGTAGGCGGGCGGTGATACTGTCAAAAAGTGACGGCAGGACCAGGTCCGCCAACATCTAATTCGGGCCTGTAGTCTTTGTGTCATCTGCTTACCTGGCAATGATGACTGTAGGTTTTTTGAAAATACATTCTGCGGAACTGTGATGTAAAGAACCATCAGAAGATTCTTCTTTGTTGTAGACATCAGAGAAAACACCTGAAAGTGGAGCTATCACGGTCATCCAGAGGGCCTGGGGATGGGGCTTCTTCTTCCACGAGTTGCTCTGCATCCACAGAAGACCCCCATCATGGGAGATTTAGAAAGAGGCGCTTAAAGGTGGAACCTCCTTTCAACAGCTTTGGTTTTGATACTAAGTACTCCTACTACTTGCTCACTGTGGATGACAGAGTTGGTGTCAAGTATTCATTTGACATAGAAGAAAAGAAGCTATTGGATCTGAGCCACCATTCTTCAAGAGGGTTTGCGTCAGTACCTCCTTCACAGTCAGAACTTCAGGCTAGACCGTTGTCATTTACTTCAGATTTTGGCATACTCTCCTTAGCATCGTCTTTCACTAGAATTGGCCATTCATCTACTTCAACAGCCTGCATCTTTTTTTACGAGTGTGCCTCCTCCAGTGGTTCGGTCTCCAGTGCAACGTTCTTTTACTCTGCCACCTCCAGCGCCACACATTCCTACTTCAATAATAGTGCAGCTGGAGCTTAGAAGGACTACTCCGCTCTGGAGATTCACCACACGTTGTAGGTCACTGTTGTCCTGTCATTCATCCTCCAAATGGCATTACAGTTCTCACACACTTCATCAGGAGTACATACCTGCTCAGCATAGTATGTATTCTGACTTACATTCAGGTGTAACGTTTTCACCAATATTTTCAGATTCAAAACCAGGAAGGGTGCCTCTGGTGGATGATAAAAATCCGTTTCATCATGTTCTTACAATAAGAGGCAATAAGGTTGAACATCCGCTTGGCTGCTCCGCAGTCCGAGAACTCAGTCATTTTTATGACTTTTCAGTGCAAGTCACACGTTTCTCTTAATTGCCATGCTTTTGGCACCAGCAGTGTGGATCCTTTTGTTACACCATACTCTGCCAAAGCAGCCACACCCAGAATCCTTAAAGTATAAGCCTCTAGATTAGAACCCGCTGATTCCCTGAGATGATCCTTAGCTTGATTCACTTATTCTGGCAGCAGCCAAAAAAGGCATGCAAAAGCTTCTCTTTCTACAGTACCTTCTGATCAGAAGAGTACGATGTTAGACTGTAACACCTCCCCTGGCGCCGATGGCACCATGTCCACAGCCGACGCTGGTTGTGTCCCCAGCCGGCGTTGACCCCGGCCTCCACCTTGACGTGGACACGGAGCCGGACGGATCCGGTGTAGACTGGTACTTTTGTGCCCTTGTTCTACCCTTGTGTTCCTTTCAGGCCAGATTAGCAACCCGAGGAGGGTGAGGAGGACTGGGAGGGGTCTGGAGACCCTTTTACTGACCAGTTGGAATATGACCGGACTGGAAAGAGGAGCTGGGGGAAGCCGGTGGTCTGGACACCTCCCAGACCTTGGCATGTTGTCTCCTCCTACCGTGGCTACGGAGGAGGGAGCGTCTTACGCAATGGTGTTGAGTAGGGTGGCCGAGGCTCTCAACCTCAAGCTACCTACGGTGGAAGTCAAGACTAACCTCCTATCAGAGGTGCTTCAACCAGCAGCGAGCTCTTTGGAGCCCCTGCTGCCGTTTAATGAAGCCCTAACTGACATCCTTTTGGGCACCTGGCCCAGTTCCAACACAGGGGTTCTTGTGGTTATCCAGTATTGGAGTATCTTTCATAGATTCACATGCTTAGAATCATCCCTGCCGACGAGGTGGGAGTCTCGCGGTACAATAAAACATATACATAATAGTCATAAAAACATTATACAATAGGCTACTATGGACAGCAATGTCACTACATTAGCCTATCTTAGCCCTTTTGTAAAAAGAACCAAGTTTGGAACCCAGCCAATCAGGCCGCAGCACCCTCTTAGAACCCTCCACAGAGTAGATATGTCTGATTAATCAAAGAAAAGCTTGTTTTTGCCTTGTTCATCATGTGGGAAGAAGAGTCTACATTTTGAGGATCCCCACAAGGAATGTATTTATTGTCTTTACCCAGCATACAAGGTTAAAGACTGCAGGATTTGTAGAACCTTCCCTGCCAAGACTTTGAAAAACAGAGAGGGAAGATTGCTGGTTTTGGTTGGAGAAGTTGAAGGCTACATCTGATGTTTCAGGAGATGATGGCAGTGTGAGTCCTCAGGCGTCCACCCCTCTGACCAAAAAGAGGGATAGATCTGGTGATTGTAAGAAAGTGGGTTTCTGTTGCAGTAACCCCCCCGCCCCCTTTTTTGCCTAATAGCTGATGCACTTTTCCTTGTTGTGCCCTGGGCTCCTGCCAATCAGGTGCCCAGAGCCTGTGTTACTTCCCTAAAAACTGCCTAACAGCCAAAACCCAATTTGGCAAACCCTGGCCACATGTCAGCCCCTGGTAAATGGTACCCTAGGTACCCAGGGCCTTGTGACCAGGGAAGGCCTCTAAGGGCTGCAGCACTCATTGTGCCACCCTTAGAGGCCCTGTACCCTAACACACACACACTGCTCTTGCAGGCTGAGTGTCTGGGTACAAGACAAAACAAAGAGTCGACATGGCACACATTCCTGTGTGCCATGCCCACCACCTACACTGCCCTGACATACGTCAGCCACCCCTCTAGCTGGGTGCCCTATGCCAGTGGTGTGGGCACAGGAGCATGAGCCCTGTGCCCCTACAGTACCCAGGTCCATTCCTGGGCACTGTGTGCAGTGCTGCCATTTAAGAGTACATGGTGCTGAGAGCTCGTCAAACACGAACTCCACAGCACCATAATGGCAACACTGAAGACTGAGAAGTTTGGTATCAAACTTCTAAGCACATTAAACCCGCACTGATGCCAGTGTTGGATTTAATGTACCAAGCACCCCACAAAGGGCATCTTAGAGATGCCCCCTGAAACCTAACCTACAATCCACGTCTGGTCTGGGAGGCTGCCTAGGCTGCCACACAGCAGACATGTTGCTGGACCCCTGGGTAGGAGAGCCCCTGCTCTCCTGGGCCTGCAACAATGCACATCCTGGGCGAGGTGCTAAATCTCCTCCCCCAGGATGGGCAGGGGGGAGCTTCAAAGGCATGCCGCCTCTATGAGCTTCCCCAGGCCACTGGCAACCCCCACTCTGGCGGGAAACCTGGCCGGAAACCCCAAATAAGGACAGGGGATGTGCCAGCCTGCCAACCCCACCCCTCAGGTGGGGGAGGCGAGGTGAAGCACATCTCCGGGCGCTCGCCATCTTGAAGATGGGAGGCCCTACCCAATGAGGACTAGGCTACTGCCCCCCTCCCACAGGAGAGAGGCAGAATAGGGGGTGCACCCACCCCAGGACAGGGACCCATTGGTCCCTGCCCTTCACCCACCTGTAACGCCCCTAAATCTAGTATTTAGGGGCACCCTGAACCTTCCTTCCGCAGATTCCAGATTCCAAAATACAAAGAAGAGCAAGAAGAAAGAACACCTGCCCTGCAGCTGCTAAGAGGAAGACACCAACTGGTTTGGCCCTAGCCCTACCGGCCTGTCGACCCTCGAACCTGCTCCTGCTCCAACTCCTGCGGCATCTCTTGTGGCCAGCAACCTCAAAAACCCCGGAGGACCTGGCTACCTTTTTGCTCTAAGCACCTGGGACTCCCACGAGTAGAGGCTCTACTAAAAATCTGCTTCTAATCCCTGGCATCAGCCCGGAACCGCGAACCCTTCACACTCTGCACCTGCCAATCCTGGCCTGTGCTGGAGTGAGCAAAGACCACGAGGACGGCCCCACGGCGACTGTGACCCCGAGTCCGGCACCCAAGGACTTCCCTCGACGCTCCTGACGATGCCTGGAGCCTCAGAACCAGGTGCCCCCCAACCGCGATCAACAGAGGCTAAGATTTCCCAACACCAAAAGGCACCCCTGCACCCGGCGGCCCCCTCTGCCCAACTCTGGGGTACCTACCTATCCTCCAACTACCCAACTTACCTCTCGAAGTGGTGGTGGCACCTGAAGAATCTTCGTCCCCGAGCTTGCAGTCTTTTTCTAAACCGGAGCTTTCCCATTGAAATCCATTGAGCGCCCGAAGGCTCAAAAGCACCCTGCACCCAGCCGCCCGAGTGGCCCTGGCAGTGTAACCTCTACACCTATCTACTTCCCCATTTGCCCTGAGCAAGTGACCAGGAGCCCAGCTCCCACAGCCGCGTGGCCTGCTAGTCAGCAGCCACCAACCAAGGACCCCCTGCCTCCCATAGGATAACATTGGGCCTAACTCTCTCTGCACCCGGCTGCCCCTGTGCCGCTGAGGGTGAAACAACTATACCTACCTGACCCTGGGAGACCACTGAGTCTATGCCCAGAACCTTAACTTTGCCAGTCGAGGGGGCGTGGCCAAGCCGCGAGCTGAGATGGCCGCGCGGCGTTGAAGCTCGCCGTCGACCCAGCGCTTACAGTGATGTCCCCAGCCTTCTGACTCGGGCGCTGGGCGCCAAGCGCTGCTGTTACCCCTCCTGACCCCCCGGAACACGACGCGATGAGGATTGGGCCCCGAATGTTCCTACGGCGGCCGGTGGAGAGCTGTAACCCGGCGACCTGAGACCCAAGATGGCGGCCTGCATCGGCGATCGGGAGCGACGATAGGAGTGACGGCGGCCGGCTTGGAGACAGGTACCCGGGGAAGCTGGGAGGGGGGTTCTGAGCCCCTGGGTGCGGTCTGGCGGGGGTCTGCCTTGCTCCCTGCGCTGCTGCTGGCTGGGGGACGGCCGGGCGCTCGGCGTTGGCCCGGCGCTGCGGGCGCGGCCTCGCTCGTCTTCCTCCCTGGGGCCCCTGGCTAATCCGGTCGGGGGGGCTGGGGGGGGGGGGGGGGGGAACGGGACGGCCTGTTAGCGGCGGGGGGGGACCCCGTGCTGGGCCGAGCGCCCGGGCTGCTTCTGCCACTGTCTTCGGGCCCTCTCTGGGGGGATCCTGTGTTCCGCAGACTGTGCTGGCTGTCCTCCTTCGCCCCATCCTCCAACACCGGGCTGAGGCTGCTGGTGGCACCATTGGGATTGCTCCCCTGACCTGCCTGGATCCTGTGGTTCCGTGAAGGCGCTCTCTGGTCCAGTTGTTTGGGGTGTCGCCGTGTTGCTTGGCCTTACATAGCCGCGGCCCTTGCCCGGAATACTGCTTGGCTGAGGCCGCCGAGAGGGCTACGCCGTCCGAAGAGCTGGGCCGATCAGTCGTGGATTGGGCCGCCTTGCTGAGCTGACGCTGCACCGTCTTTGGGCCACCTTTGATCTGAGGAGAGCTGGCTGGTGTCCAGTCGGTCGTGTGGGGGCATGGGTCGCAAGGACCCGAAGCAGAAAACGCTGCCGTTTGAAAAGCTTGCTGAGCAACCGGCGGAGAGACGCCCCGACATGACTGCTCCGGTTGAGAGCGCGTCCGGAGGCCCGTGCCCCATCCCCAGACCGGTTGCAAGAGATGAGAGCTGGGTTCAGGTCCATTGATGGTCGCTTTGACGCTCTAGATAGAACGCTGGAGACAATGGGGGCCAACATCCAGGCCCATGACAAGCGTTTGGTTGAGGCTGAGGCCCGGATCTCTGCCATAGAAGATAGCGCTGTGCAAGAAACCAAGCGAATAGATAGAATGGAACGCATCTTGAAAGAAGTGGCCATCAAGAACGAGGACTTGGAATCGCGCAGTCGGCGCAACAACGTGCGAATTACTGGGGTACCGGAATCCACGGCTACGGGCAGACTGGACATTTTTGTGGAAAAACTGTTGGATCAGACATTTTTGGGAGAGAATCCTTCACACCGGGCTTTGTAGTTGAGAGGGCGCACCGCTCCCTGGGGCCGAGGCCTAATCCGGGGCTCCCGCCTCGCCCGCTGATTGCCCGCATCATGAACTTCCGGGACCATGACACGGCCCTGCGACTGGCTAGGGAGAAAGGTGACATAACCTGGCAGGGCTCGAGGCTCTCGTTCTACCTTGATTTTACCGCTATGGTCCAGGAGGCCCGCCGGAAGTACGTGGGGGCGAGGGCCGCGCTCCGCAATCTAGGCTTAAAGTATGGCATGCTCTACCCGGCCCGGCTGCGGGTTGAGATTGACGGCCGGGTTCGACTCTTTGACAATCCTACTGAGGTGCAGGAATTCTGCCGCACGTACAAGCCACGCAAGAGCCCTCCCAGGGGGGATGAGGATGGTCAGTCTCCCCCACACAGTGGATCGGCGGTCAGCCAGGACTTGTTTGCAGGTTCCGGGGCCGGGTGAGATAGCGCCCACGTCCAAGCTTCGTTCCTTTAAACTCTTGCTACTTGGGGACTATGGAACACTTTGTATATAACTGTTCTGCAGTGCTGGATTGATATCAGGTCGTTGTCACCCCCCTTTGGTGGAAACCGCTGGGATTACTTTTGGTTATGATGCTCCGCTTGTTCTTGTTTGATTGTAGCTGGCGATGCTGTTTGGAGCTTTTCTTTTTGTTCACAGGTCTGGGTTCGCCTCACGTTTGCGTGATCTGGCTGGGTGGGGGGTAGGGGTAGGTTATTTTGATCTTATTGACATTGATTGGTGCGTGTTGATTTTGCCGATATATGGAGATACGACTGCTTTCTGTTTCCCACTGCTTGCTACATGGCTTCGATGGCTCAAATAGGCTTGAATGAAACTCCCATCAACCTATCGTTAATATCTTGGAACGTCAGGGGCCTGAATAACCAGCGTAAATGCAAACAGGTGCTACACTATTTGAATCGGCACCGAGTGGACATTGCTTTTATTCAAGAGACACACTTGCACTCCTCTGCCGACGCCCGCTTTGCGGCTTCCTGGGGCGCACATAGATACTTTTCCAATTTCAGTAATTATGCTAGAGGCACCGCAGTGTTGATTCATAAGAGAGTCCCGTTTCATTGCCAGAAGTTTCTAGGGGACAGAGAGGGACGCTACTGCATAGTGAGAGGGGTGTTGATGGGTCACGTGGTCATTCTTGTATGTGTGTATGCTGCTAACACTGATTCCCCGGATTTTTTCTACGCGCTTGCTGCCCAGCTCGCAACCCTTGAACCGGCCAGGCTCCTACTTGGCGGCGACTTCAACCTATTGCTTGATATGGGACTGGACAGTAGCTCAGGGGCCACTGATTCTAAGCCTAGAGCGCGGCGCGCACTCTTAGACCTCTGCCACCAATTTTCCCTGACTGACATTTGGCGCAGGCGCAACCCAGGCACCACTGATTACACACACTTCTCGGGTCAACACAACACTTGGACCAGGATTGACTACTGGCTCCTGTCCCCGGGCCTGTCCCCCTGGTTTCGTACGCTGAAGACTTTCCCTAGAACATACTCAGATCATTCTCCGGTCTTACTGTGTTTGAACGTTCCACGGCCCGAGGGTTTTGAGCGGCAGTGGCGATACCCCGGGAGAGCGCTTTTGGACGACCTCTTTGTCCACGAGGTTTCCGAGGCGATCGAAGACTACTTCACGATCAACACCGGCTCGGTGGACTCTTGGGTCGTGCTCTGGGAGGGGTTTAAGGCGTACATTAGGGGGATTTGCATAGCTAAACATGCTGGGGTCCTAAAGGTGTTGCGCACGACAATCACTCAGCTGGAGGCTCAGCTAGACTCGATTGACGCTGAGGCGCGGCGGGCTCCGTCTGACGACGTGTTTACTAGGCGTCTGCGCCTCCTGGCCGACTACCGAGAGGCCGCTGACAGAGAGATCCTGTATCTGGGAAAATACCACGCCGCACGTAGATACGGTGAGGGGGACAGACCGGGGCGCACACTGGCGCAGGCTCTGAGACCGCCGTATAATAAGTCCTTTATAGCCGAGGTAAGGGGCGTAGACGGCACACTCCGCACGACGCCCGCCGAGATCCGGGACGAATTCCTGGCCTACTTCTCAGATTTATACACGTCCAAGCTAGGCGACGCCTCGGCCTCTCGGGAGGCCTACTTATCGGAAATCGCGCTCGTATTCCTTGACAAGGGAATGCAGGAATTCATGGCGGAACCCATAACGGTGACTGAGGTTCGAGGGGCTATTAAGGTGCTTCGGAGTTCCTCCGCCCCGGGCCTCGATGGTTTCTCCGGGGATTTTTACAAGGCCTTTTCTGATCTGCTGGCGCCCAAGCTCATCGAGGTGTACGCGGAGGCCTTGGAGTGGGAGACCCTCCCGCCTACCCTTAGTGAGGCAGTCCTAGTTCTGCTCCCAAAGCCGAACAAAGACCCTGCGTTGTGTGGGTCATATAGGCCCCTCTCCCTCTTAAACATCGATTATAAGATCCTTGCCAAAATAGTGGCCAACAGACTTTCCCAATTGATGGAATTTATTACAGCGCCCGCGCAATCGGGCTTTGTTCCCCGTCGTTCGACGTCATTGAATTTGCGGACACTATTCACGGTATTACATAGAATCAATCCGGCCACACCCGCGGCAGCGATCCTCCTCGACACCGAAAAAGCTTTCGATTCCTTAGAATGGCCTTTCTTTCTTTCGGTAATGCATCGAATGGGCATGCCAGCGGGCTTCCTCGCCACCACGCGGCTCCTCTATAGTCGTCCCACGGCACGCCTGCGTATTAATGGTACGCTGTCCCGCCCATTCACTCTGACTCGCGGCACGCGACAGGGCTGTCCGCTATCACCACTGTTGTTCATACTGGCCATGGACCCCTTAATCCGACACTTCCAGGAACGACATCTCCACAGGGGTCTCCAGTTCCGGACGGGTCCCCTGTTGTCCTCCCTCTATGCGGACGACACCATACTGTATGTCAGAGAGCCACAGGTTAACCTTGCTCCCCTGATACGAGAGATCCTTCGCTTCGGTAGCCATTCGGGGTTGGGCATAAACTGGCATAAGTCTATAATTTTCCCGTTGACTAGCGGCACCTCCCCCTGGCAGTGTGGGTTCCCGTTGGAGTGGTGCTCCGACTCGGTACGGTATTTGGGCATACATATACACCTGAGCACGGACGAAATTATCCGCCTCAACTATGGCCGCGCGATTGCAAAACTTGAGACACAAGTGGACGGGTGGCTGCGGCTTCTGCTCTCCATGTCAGCCAGAATAGCCATTATAAAAATGATCGTACTCCCCAAATTTTTGTATCTTTTTAATAATATCCCCATTCCCCTCACCCGGGCCTTTTTCGCCACCCTACGGTCCCACTTGATTAGATTGGTCTGGGGCGGGAAACATCCCCGGATCCGTTGGAGGACTCTCACGCTCCCGCATGATAGGGGCGGCTTCGGAGTACCGGATCTGTATTTATACTATCTGGTCGCTCAGTGTGCACACGCCTATGCCTGGTACCACCCTGACGCACGGATCCCATTTCTTCGTCCGGAGGCAGACTTTGTTCTCCCGGGTCGCTTGTCGGCGGTGTTGCCCAAGGGTGTCCCTAGGAGTCCAGTGGACATTCAAACGGTATCCACCGCCAGCTGGGCCTGGAATAGACTTTCGCGCTACTTAGACAAGCCTATCCTTTATTCCTCTTCTCTCCCGCTTCCCAACCCAGGTGTGTTACCGGGCACGGGCGAGAAACTTGTGCAACGTACTTTAACGAAGTTTAACCTCACCAAGATTGGGGATTTATACCCCGGGGGACACATATTCTCGGTATCGGAAGAGGCACGATTCAGCGAGGCTACGTTCATGGACAAATTCATCCTTAACCGGCTTTACTGTGCGGCTAGCCCCTCACTATCCTCATTGACAAAGATACAGGGGCCCACATTATTTCTAAACTGTACAAGACATGTGCTGCACGGGTTCCTTGTGCGGATGACCAGTTGCGGGCGGCGTGGGAGGCAGACTTGGGTAGGCCTATTACGGACGAACAATGGGCCGCTTGCTGTAAGGCCACTAGCACGATATCGCTTATTAGTCGTCATAAACTCCTGCACTATAAGTTTCTTCGCCGCTGCTATATTACCCTTGATAGACTCCATTCCATTGATTCCTCGCGGCCTCACACATGCTGGAAATGCGCTGCACCTCATGCTGACTTTGCACACATGACCTGGACATGTCCGAGATTGCAATCATTCTGGACACAGGTGCACACGATCCTTGGAGAGATGTTGGGGCTTGCGCTGGTTCCCACGCCTGAGGTCGCGTTGCTGGGCTACACGGTAAATTTCCCCAAGAATGTTCGGAGGCTTGCGTCTCTGGGCCTGCTGCTAGCCAAGCGGGAAATTGCTAAGCGCTGGGGGGATAGAACAGCTCCCACAGCCAGGACGTGGCTTACAGCCTTGGCTTTCTGCAGCACGAACAGCGAGATTTACTCCAGTCTCCTCCCCACCGTGGCACGGCCCAAGGACATATGGGGCCCATATAAAACCTATATCGCAAACCTGCCGAGCTCTTCCCAATCGCACTCCAGTTCGGGGATAGTACCCACGGAGGTGGGATAGGCTATACAGCAGCGGAGTTACGCATTCGGGGGGCCGTGGGGTGGGTGTAGCGCTGTGGTCATCCTCACTTCGGGTCTTGAGTTGGGAGTTGCGCCTGACTTGGCTAGTGCAAATACAAAGGTCGAGGGTAGGGGTGGCATGAGGGAGCGCATGGTGGGTCCTTGTTCTAAGATATTCCTGTTTGGGTTTGGGCGGGTGGGACTGATGTGATGGTTGATGGGGACCTGCTGCCCGGAGCCTTACTTCTGTGTTATCTATGGTCTAGGAGGCAGAATTGTTGTAATGTATCTCTCCACTGGCTATCTGTTGAACACACAGCTGAGATCTCTGTATTGTTTTGTTTTTCAAGCATAAATAAAGCTTTAAAAAAAAAAAAAAAAAACTTCGCCAGTCAAGTACTTACCTTAAAGCCGATAACTCAATTTTCTCCATAGGGTAACATTGACTGGTTTTTCCTGAAATTTCTTCTAAGTGTGGACTTTTCAAAACTTAAAATACTCACCTGCTATTAGGTGAGCTCCCAGTGCTGGATCTTGGTGCCCAGCACTGACCCTGAAAAAGATTCACAACCGTACTTACCAGTAACCCAATTTTCTTCCATAGGAAACCATTGACTGTTTTTCTGTGAAATTTCTTCTAAGTGTCGATTTCTGCAAACTTTAAATATTCTTTAAAAATCGTATAAATTAGGAGGCGCCCTGAAGGGTGAGCCCCCGCACCACATACGGACGGACCGCTTTTCGAAGACCTGGGCACCGGGGGAGCGCTCCTTTCTCTGAATCCACGGTGGTATGGGAGGCTTTAGCACCTCTACCGGACACTACTGCAAAGTGACGTGGAGAGCGGAGAGAGACGCCAAGTGCAGGAAAGGGATGCGTTTGACTCCATCATATTGAGGACAGTAGCTACGACTTGGGAGGTTCAGTCCGGGCAGCTGAGGCTTTGGGGCTGCGATAACAAAGAAGTGGCCTTAGTAGTATAGCGCACAAACTGGGTCACTCCCATCAACAAATTGAAAGCGTCTTGTGCCCTTATCCAGTGAGTTGCCCGGTACTACGCAGCCATGGCGACGGGAGGGAAAGGTCCCAAGGCCAACGCCCAAAAGCAGCTTGCAAAATTTGCATGGTCCAAAGCAGGAGACAGGGGTGAATCGCCGCAATCGGAGGGGGACGTTGGGGCGGCTGCCTCTGCACGGGGCCCAGAGCCAACTCTTCATGATGTCATGGCGGCATCAATGGGGTACGTGCCTCGGTGGACACGGTCAATGTAGAGGTCTCTCTGATTAGAGCTGACTTTCGGAAGATGGACGAGAAAGTTAAAGACCTCAAGATAGTCACTAGCGCCCTGCAGACGGATATGTCGGAACTTCAAATGCTTGAAATGCAGAAGAGGCAGGAGAGGATGTGGCAATAGCTCGATGACTATGAAGGCTGGGCACCTCGAAATAACATTCGTATTTTGGGGGTTCCGGAGAGAACGGAGGGGCCGGCCGCTGACCTGTATGTGGAGGATCTCATTACGAAACACCTGAAGCCCAAGACTTTGTCTAGCTATTTCTCTATTGAGAGAGCCCACAGGGTGCCAGGAGGTAGACCAAAACCAGGAGCGCCCCCGAGACCCCTTATTGCCCGGGTTTTCAACTACCGGGATAGAGACATCATCCTTCAGACCGCGCGCTCCAATCCTCCCCTGAGGATAGATAACTATGAAGTGGCTTTCTTTCCTGATTTCACATCCAAGGTTCGAGCCCAGCGCCGCAGTTTCCAGGCGGTGAAGAGGGAACTACGAGATCGAGAGATGAAATACGCAATGCTCTTTCCAGCGCGGCTGAGAGTGGAGTCAGAGGGCAAGTCGTGGTTTTTCGACTCACCGGAGGCAGTCTGGGAATGGCTAGACGGTTGGAGCAAGGCGGGAAGCCACAGAAGAGATCGACCTGGGAGACCGGGCCAGCTCAGAGGCGCCCTTGCGGAGGTGGCGAACAATGGCTCGGCAGAAAGCAACAGTCAGCTGACGGTGCAGGACTGAACGCCTGGAAGCGCAAGTAGGGGGGCATGGGGGGGTGGACATTCCCAACACAGCGAGACTTTCATTATGGGACTTCATGTAACGGGGCGATTTGAGGGGTTTCATTACTATGATCTGACAAGGACTAGATGTTATTAAGCGTGGGTGGCTACACTGAAAGTTAAATGTAATGTGTATATGCGGGAAGAGGGGCCATATCACCCCGTGCATTTATGACATTTGTGGGGGGGGGAAGCACTCTGCCATGTTTGGGGGTGGGTAGTTTTGAATCCACGGGCTGGGGGGAAGGGTGGGGGGTTCGGGTTGAGGGGGGTGGTGGGGGGTGTTTGAAGGTTATTTGGTTTCTTGGTGGGATGTACGAGTCAATGATCCTAGGAAGCGATGTGATTGCGAAGCAGAGGGGGCGACCAATAATGGACAGACAGTTGTATCAGTTTTCTTCAACTGCAATGATCCGTTCGAGTGATGAGTATTTTGGGACTTGGGATGGGGGGGGGGATAGAGACAGGACACTTTCTGTACTGACCTGGAATGTTAACGGAATGGGGGACAAGATCAAGAGAGAAATAGTGCAACAATACTTGAAGCGATACTCTCCTGATGTGGTTTCAGCTGCCGGAGACACACCTTGTTGGGCAAAAGACTAAGGCCCTCACTAGGTGGAGGTATAAACTAGTGGTCCATGCAGATTATACATGGGTGGGACAGGGAACGGGGATTCTGGTTAGAAAATCCTTACCTCTCATAGTTTGAAAGATATGGGCGGACCCGGCGGGGAGATTCGCAGGAGTGGAGGCCCAATGGGACGGTAGAGCGCTTAATATAATCTCGGGCAAGGTAGCCTTAGAAGATCTTGGGGGGAGATTAACGGGACTCCAAGAAGGTGCGTTGATTATGGGAGGTGACTACAACATGACATTGGATGACGCGGTCAATCGCCATCCACCGAGATCACAGGCGAAATCCAATGTCTTGATGGCTGACTTTGTGGCGGCGCTGGGATTGGTGGATGTAGGTCGGGTGTTGCAGCCCACGGGCAGGCTCTTCACCTTTTTCTCGGGCATGCACCACAGCTTATCACGTATAGATTACTTCCTTACACATCTGTCATCTGTGGGCAATTTCGTAAAATCCCAAGTTCTGCCGAGGGGCATATCTGACCACTCCCCGGTCTGGGTGGAATATACACACTGGGAGAGGCAGGCACGTACCACCATCGTTATTAACCCATGGGTCCTACACATACCGGACATTAGGGAAGAACTCCGTAAACAAATGGAGATCTACTTTTCGGAAAATGTCGGGTCAGTCACATCCGCTCAGACAATATGGGAGGCATATAAGGTGGTTCTGAAAGGGCAGGCCTTATCTTTGAAGATGGGATACATCACTAAGAAGACTGAGCTCGTGGCGCAGGTGGAACATGATCTTCTTAACTTAGAGAGAGAGCATGCACAGCATCCTTCTCCTGATACGGCGCACATGCTTCTACTGAAGCAGGATGAATATCGGCTTAAAACCAGGGAACATATGGTGGCCAAGTATCGCCACACCCAGCATAGAATATATGAAATGGGGGATAGAGCAGGCAGGACACTAGCTTGGTTAGAGCGACGAGAACAGGGATCGAGATGGGTACACAAGCTGACAACGCCAGGGGGTGACGCGGTGTCACACCCACAGGAAATTGCAGAGGAATTTGCGGCTCACTTAGAAAAGGTGTATTCCCCCTCTACTCACTACGCGGCTGCGGACTCGCGTAAGCTTCTCCAGGATAGTAACGTGCCGGTCCTCTCGGAGGTGGATAGGGAGACATTGGATGAGGCTCTCTCAGCTGAAGAGATTGGCAAAGCTATAGGGCAGATCAAGTCTGGGAAGGCGATGGGACCTAACGGCATCCCAGTTGAATTTTAAAAGCTACTGCCTCCCGCACGATTCTGCATTTAAAGGCCATGTACGAGGAGAGTCTGGAGATGGGCCGGTTGCCAGTGGATCAAAGATTGGCTACTATTGTAGTAATCCACAAGACGGGCAAGCCGGCGGATGCCTGTGGCTCCTATAGACCGATCTCGTTGATCAATGTGGAGGCAAAGGTGCTAGAGAAAGTTGTGGCCAATAGGTCGGTGTCGGTTATTGAAACATTGGTCCACCCGGACCAGTCTGGGTTTCTACCTAGAAGAAATACGGCCCTCAATCTAAGGCGCATACATAACGTAATGGCATGTAGAAAATACATTGAGGAGGACGCCGCGGTGCTGTCACTCGATGCCTCAATGGTCTTTGGCTCCATAGAATGGCCATACATGTTTGAAGTCCTAAAAAGGATGGGTCTAGGTCCCAACTTTATAGCCTGGGTTCAACTCATACACAGATGTCTTGGGACAAAGGGCTGCATTGGAAATTATTGAAATTTCGATGGATTTAGCCTCCTTGGTCTTTCGTCAGCTTGTCGGAGCAGCAGTCCTTAGACGTCAGGGATGGTTGAAATCTACCACCTTTCGCCCTGAGGTCCAAACAAAGATTTTGGACATGCCATTCGATGGTGATATGTTATTTGGAAAACACATAGATGAGGATTTGCAAGAGATCAAAAAAGATACTGACACTGCCAGAGCCATTGGCACCTTGCAATATAGGAAGACTCCTTTTCGGGGATCTAGGGGCAGAGGATTGTAATCCTTTCGTGGTGGCTTTCAAAGATACCAAAACCAAGGCAATCCGGGAAGATATAATTATCAACAGCAGCAGTCCTACAGAAACCCTCCAGCTGCCGCTTAGACAGCAGAATAGAAGAAGTCAACCTCAAGGCAGGGATTCTGCTAGAAAACAGTGACGACTTCTTATCACCTGCAGCAGATCTGCCACACCTTATCTAGAAGATTCCGAATGTATCCCGACATCTCAACAATTGGAAAAGATTAACCACAGACAAGTGGGTCTTGGATGTTCTAAAATGTGAGCATACCCTGGAATTTGTCAATACCCCCTTCCTCATCCACCTTTAAAGAAACATCCTCCACATCTTGCTCTTCTCAGGAAGGAAGCAAAAACCATGCACTCGAAAGGAGCAATAGAGCGAGTGCCTCGCTCTCAAGTGGGGAAAGTGTTTTATTCCCGCTTTTTTCTAATAAAGAAAAAGTCAGGGGAATGGAGACCTATCCTGGATTTAAGATAGCAGAACAAATATCTTCAAAAGAAATCCTTTTGCATGGTCAGCTTGCAAGAAATCCTTCAGCTTCTGAACCATGCAGACTTCATGACCACATTGGATCTCCAGGATGAGTACTTCCACATCCCCATTCACCCCAGGCATCAGAAATTCCTTTGTTTCACTGTGGAAGGTGCCCATTTCCAATTCAAAGTTCTTCCCTTTGGCCTGCGCTCAGCCCTGAGAGTTTTCACAAAATTCCTGGCTCCGGTGGCAGCTCACCTCAGACTTCAAGGCATACAATTATTCCCTTATCTGGACGATTGGCTAATAAAGGCTCCTTCCTTTCGGCAGGCTTCTCGAGCAACGTCCTCATGCCTACAGCTATTTCAATCCCTGGGGCTGTCCCTGAACATTCAAAAATTAGTTTTTTGCCCTTCTCAAAGAATTACATTTCTAGGGGCAGTGTTGGATACCACCCGGGACAAGGCATTCTTGTCCAAAGAAAGGCAATCGCGTCTCATTTCTCTGGCATCAGAACTCCTAAAAAGAAGGTTCGCTTCTGTGAGACTCATCAAATCATTCCTGGGAATACTATCATCAGCAATTCTGTTAGTAGCTCACACCTGTCTAAGAACTGTGTTAACTTCCGCGTGCCCCGCTGGGTGCCGCTTCCACGCCCGTCCCAGGATTATCGTGAGTGCACGCTGCGGAGGGCCACCGCCCAAGAACTGTGGCCACTGAGAGTCCTCCTGCCATCCCGCACCTTCCCCGAAGAGCTGTCCACCGTGCCCCTTTATATCCTAAGTACCTTGTACATTGTGCATCACCGGGTCGCATAGACCCCGGCCCCAACTTAAGTTCGTTCCACCCGCACGCACAAGTGCTTCCATCACTCTTGAGACAAATCTGTAATTACGTGCATTGTGGTTCTTCAAGCATTCCTCAGTTTCATGTTTAATCTGTATAAAGATAACTATTTTTTTTATAACTGCTTGTGGTGTCTATTTTGTAGCGTCTTTCCTGCGTTATTGTGTATGGTCCTAAATGCTTCACACACTGCCTCTGAGACAGGCCTGTCTGCTCGTGCTACGTTACCACAGGGTTGAGCAGGGGTTATCAAAGGGTGTAGCCCGCTTACTCTGACTTAGGAAGAAGGGTCACTATTCAACATCTGCGCCAGCCACTGTCGACTAGAGGCCCCCATTTCTAACACATGGTGTATTGTTTATTCTGTTTCTTCATACTTGCTTCGTATGTATATTTATATATATACTTCTCTACATATGTTATAATGTTTCCCGTTATTTGGGTTGGAATGTTGTATTGCATCGCTGTATTGGTGTAACGAGGTATCTATTGTTTTTTCTAATGATACCCACTATACATCTAAGGATTTTCTACTGCTAACTATTCTGATTCTAAGCATGTGAATCTATGAAAGATATCCCAATACTGGATAAGAAAATGAGTTACTTACCTGTAACTTTAGTTATCAAGTATTGGTATCTTTCATAGATTCACATGCGACCCACCCTACTCCCCGGAGAGGCTTACCTTATTACCTGTACATATTATTGTCACTTGTGCTACGAAAATCTGATGGTTTGCCTCTCTGTGGAGGGTTCTAAGAGGGTGCTGCTGCCTGATTGGCTGGGTTCTAAATGTGGTTCTTTTTACAAAAGGACTATGATAGGCTAATGTAGTGACTTTGCTGTCCATAGGAGCCTATTGTATAATGTTTTTATGACTATTATGTATATGTTTTATTGTACCGCGAGACTCCCACCTCGTCGGCGGGATGATTCTAAGCATGTGAATCTATGAAAGATACCAGCACTGGATAACTAAAGTTACAGGTAAATAACTCGTTTTCATAGGATGATTGCCCAACGCCACCGCCCGGCCCCGGGCGACCACAGTTTCCTCTCCCAACACCCCACCCCTGAGAGCTTGGTGGTCCAAGCCTCAACGCCCAAAGACGCATTCCCTAACGCACCACCTGATAGGGAATCCAAAAAGCTGAACCACTTTGGGAAGAAGATGTTTTCTTTCTCCAGCTTGGGACTGCAGTCGGTAAACACTGCATGTCTGTTGGGCCATTACACCCACTCTATGTGTGATACGGTAGCGCAGGTGCTGCTCCAGTACCCGGAGGAGGCCCGGACCGTGCTCTCCCGCACAGTCACTGAGGGGAGAGACACAGCCAAGTTTACCATGCAATGTAGGCTGGACACCGCCGACTCACTAGGCAGGACAATTTCAACATCTGTAGCCCTTCAACGCTATGCCGGGCTGAGGTCGACTGGCTTTTCCGGGGATGTCCAAGCTACCCTTTCGGACATGCCCTTTGATGGCCGTCGCCTGTTCGGCGACAAAGCAGACAACGCGCTGGAACGCTTCAAGGACTCTCGGGCTTCGCCCCTTTGGTGGCTATGGAAGGCGTGCCCCACCAAGTTCCACCCAGAGCCACAGACCGGCGCAAGCTGTTCAGCCCCTGCGTGGCCTGGGACCCACAGTCGTGGGTCTGAGGGCCAGCCAGCGGGTCAGTCCACCACCGCCCCCTCTGCAGCAGCCTCCAAACCCTCCTAGTCTGACCTTTCAGGGCCACCAATTGCCAGTGGGCGGCAGGATTCGCAATCACCTCCCCCACTGGCGCACCATCACGTCGGACAGGTGGGTTTTGCAAATAGTCCGAAGGAGCTACTCCCTCCCCTTTGAGACTAACCCCCTAGCCATGCCACCTCAGTATCATCTCATGCCGTAGGATCATCCGGCCCTTCTCCAACAGGAATTTACGGCTCTCTTGGCCAAGGGAGCCATCGAGCGAGTTTGTGCCCCAGAAGTAGGTTGTGGTTGCTATTCCCACTACTTTCAAAGGCCTGCGTCCAAACTTGGATCTCAGGAACGTCAACCGATTCCTCCGGAAGGAGAAGTTCAAAATGTTGACGCTAGCTCAGGTCCTTTCTGCCCTAGACCCTGGAGACTGGATGGTAGCATTGGACTTGTAGGACGTCTATTTTCACATCCCCGTCCTGTCGGCCCACCAGCACTACTTGCGGTTCACGGTAGGCCACGAGCACTTTCAGTTTACCGTGCACCCCTTTGGCCTTACCAGCGCCCCTTGGGTGTTCACAAAGGTGATGGTGGTCGCAGCTCATCTGCGGAGATCAGGGTTTCCAGTCTTCCCCTATTTCAACGACTGGCTGTTGAAGGCAGGCTCGCCCCAGGCTGTCGTCTCCCACCTGCAGACTATGGCGGACCTTCTGCGCTGGGGTTTTCTATCAACGTGCCGAAGTCACACCTGAGTCCTTCTCAGAAGCTCCTCTTCATCGGAGCGGTTCTGGACACAAAGCAGTTTCGGGTCTATCCTCCCGAGCAGCAAGTCTGGGATATTCGGGCTATGATTCCGATCTTTCAGCCTCTATCCTGGGTTTCTGTTAGGGCGACCCTGTGGTTTCTGGGCCTGATGGCCTCCTGTATCCTGCTGGTGGATCATGCCAGATGGCATATGCCGGCTCTGCAGTGGGACCTGAAGTTCCAGTGGGCACAGCATCA
Source organism: Triturus cristatus (assembly GCF_964204655.1). Classification (NCBI taxonomy): domain Eukaryota; kingdom Metazoa; phylum Chordata; class Amphibia; order Caudata; family Salamandridae; genus Triturus; species Triturus cristatus. The sequence goes on along the minus strand of NC_140582.1, from coordinate 1,038,536,691 downwards.
GGGTAACTTGTCCGATTGCGTCCAGATCTCGGCAGGCACTGCACGCCAGTTGCAGTGGTGGCTAACGAATCGGGATTGGGTCAACGGCAGATCCCTCTCCCTTCCCCAACCAGAGTTCACAGTGGTGACCGATGCATCACTTCTGGGATGGGGCGGCCACATAGGGGAGGCGGAGATCAGAGGCCTCTGGTCTCCGGTGGAGTCCAGGCTCCACATCAACCTTCTGGAGCTTCGGGCGATTCGTCTTGCACACAAAGCATTCCTTCCCTCTGTCCGGTGAAGAGTAGTACAGGTGTTGATAAACAGCACCACTGCCATGTGGTACTGCAACAAACAGGGCGTGGTGGGGTCGTGGACCCTATGTCAAGAGGCTCTCCGTCTCTGGACATGGCTGGAACATCAGGGCATATCCCTGGTGGTTCATCACTTAGCAGGTTCTCTGAACGCCAGGGCGGACGAACTCAGCCGCAGGTGCATAATGGATCACAAATGGCATCTTCACTCAGGTGGCGCAAGGTCTCTTTCAGCAGTGGGGACAGCCTTGGTTAGACCTGTTTGCCACCGAAGAGAACGCGCAATGGCAGTAATTCTGCGTTTTGGAATTTCCAAGGTTGCACTCGCTAGGCGACGCTTTTCGTCGCGAGTGGGGTTGCGGTCTTCTATGTGCCTTTCCGCCTATACCACTTCTGCCCAGAGTGCTAAAGAAGATCAAGTTCGACCGGGCCCCAAGTCATCCTGGTGGCTCCTGATTGGGCACGAAGAGTTTGGTATCCCGAGCTGTTACACATGGGCATCGATCCTCCAATCCGACTGCCTCTTCGGGAGGATTTCCGTCGCAGCAGCAGGGTACGTTCCTCCACCCGAACCTGTCCAGTCTCCACCTCCTATCGTGGAGATTGAGCGGCGACAGTTGACCGTCTTCGATCTTCCTCCCGAAGTCTGTGATGTTATCTTGGCAGCCAGGCATCCCTCCACTAAGACGGTATACGCCCGCCGATGGAACACATTTGTGGCATGGTGCACATTAAAGGCTGTGGATCCACTTTCAGCCCCTCTTTCTAAGGTTCTCTTGTTCCTCCTTTCTTTGACCCAGCAGGGCACTCTAAAGGGCTACCTCTCGGCCATTTCAGCCTTTCTTAGGCTTCCTGATCACCCTTCTCTTTTCAAGTCCCCTGTTGTAAATCACTTCCTTAAGGGCATTACTCATAATTTTCCTCCTGTTCCCTTTGTAATGCCACAGTGGGACTTGAACTTAAATCTAACTTATCTTATGTGCACTCCCTTTTGAGTCGCTACACAACTGTCCTCTTAGGCTTCTAACCTTAAAGACTGTTTTTCTGGTTGCCATCACCTCTGCGTGCAGGGTGAGTGAGCTCCATGCTCTTTCTTCAAAACCTCCTTTTCTGGCTGTTCATCTGGACAAGGTTGTCCTTCGAACTCATCCAGCCTTTCTTCCCAAAGTGGTTACTTTTTTTCCACATTGGTCAAACCATCACTTTGCCCACCTTCTTTACGCCTTCGCATCCTTCTAATGAGGAAGAGAGGCTCCACCGCCTAGATCCAAAACGTGCACTTTAATTTTACTTGGATCGCACAAAATAATTCCGGGTGGATGACAAGCTCTTTGTTGGCTACGTGGGTGCTTAAAAAAGTCGAGCCATACACAAACAGACTATCTATAGATGGGTCATTTTGTTTTTAACAAAGCTTGCTATTCTTTGGAAAAAAGGAGCCTTCTGTGGGGGTCATTCCACCAGGGCAACAGCAGCTACCACTGCTTTGGGACGGGGAGTCCCCCCTCAACAACATCTGTCAGGCAGCGACGTGGGCATCTCTGCACACGTTCACAAAACACTACTGCCTGGACAGCTAAGTCCAGAGAGACAGCTTTTTTGGCCGTTCCGTTCTCCGGGACTTTCTGATGTGAACTTGGTTCGCAGACACACCTCCAGGGTTGGTATTGCTGGGGTATCTATTCACAAGGTAAGGAATCTATAACTAATTGTCTCTTTCAGATGAACAAGTTACTTACCTTCGGTGACGATATGTATGTAATAGACTTCTAGGGTTAAGGATTTCCTTTCAGGGCCCTAGTTTTGCTCACCAGTGGTCAGTGTCTTGCATGGCTCTGCACTTCTGGTGTGGAAAGTCGTGTACAGAATTGACATCAGCATGCGAGGGAAGCTTCTTAAGTAGCTACAGCGACGTCATCCCAGCCACCACCACGGTGAACGCGGAGCCGACCGACACCACCGTGGGACCCGCAGGGGTACTGCTGATGAAAAATTCTCCGGTTCCAATCTGACGCCTTGGGGTAATTCGCAAGGTAAGGAATCTATAACTAATCTATGTCTCTTACAGATATATCGTTACCGAAGGAAAGTAACTTGTTCATCTGGATACAATGACAGAAACAGCAAAACACAAGTCGGGCGGCACACTATTCTAGGCACAAATTTCTAGCCTATGTGTTTTAAGCCACGCCCTTAATTACATCGGCCACTCCCCTTTGAGAGACCTGCCAGGTTTTTCATCCCTGCCAGTGCCACTTCAAATGCACGATATCACTATGCACAATAACGCAGAGAGAAGCGATGGAGCAATGGAGAACAGGGAGCACGGAAACTCCACAATTAAAAAATCCGTTCACTTTGCGACAGTTTTGATAACTTGCCCTGAAATACTTATCCTAGAATTTTGCGCTCCTTTTTAGAACAAAATCGACAGACCAAAAAATGGCCGAAAATCACCCTAAAAATATCAAAGTGCGAAGGAAGCACACTCACCTCCACCTTCCAAAAGAAAAGCAAAAACAACTCTGCCTTGTTGCCAAGTTATTTCAATGCTGCCAACAACTCTGCCTTGTTGCCAAGTTATTTCAATGCTGCCGCCTCCACCTCACAGCTGGCTCAGACTACTGCTTCAGAGTGGGGTACCCCCAGCTTTCCTTAGACTCTTAAGTGAATTTTCCTCTTACAGCCTCTTCCAACTTGCCGGAGCCCATGTGGCCTCTGCGCACTCTGCTGCACGCCCTCCTCCCCTCGGCTATAGCGTGAATTCCCCAGAAATCATTTTGTAAGTGGGGAACTTATGGACTGCATTTAAATGTTGTAACATTAGAAAGTTTGCACGCTGTGACTGATACTCTGTGTGATATTTTGGTTAATATTTTTTATATTGAACCCTTGCTGTTAATTTGAATTAAAACTGTTGTGTACCACTTAAAATGTGCAACTATGAAGTGTTTTTATAGAATTTTAAATAGTTTTTTTCTCTTAACTTCTGCCACCCCCAGTTGAATAAGAAGACTAAATCAGGGCGGTCCTTAAATGAGGAATCAGGAGACGATGATGTAGAAAAGAAAAAAAAGGCAGCATTTTTTTCCTGGTCAAGAAGTAAAAGCGTTGGTAAATCACAGAAAAAAAAGGAGAATGGGGATTTCCAGAATGGTGAGCGAGAATTGGATACAGTCCAATGTTCATGAGGAATACTTATGTTTTCCCCTATAATGTGCTTTTTTCTTTCTATCAACTATCACAGAAGGTACTACTCTACTACCCTGAATGTAAAATAAAGCATATCAATGTATTTCCTGGTATATTTCTATTCTGCAAAAAGAACTATTGATGGACAGAATGCAGAACAATGTCATACATTCACCCCAGTACAGAGATCTGGGCCTAACTCCATCGTATTTTTGCTCACCATGCCATTCCAGTTTGGACCCAGGCATATAAATGTTAAATGTTGTAGACTTGTAAAGCGCACAGCTACCCCAGCAACGGGGTGTCCCGGCGCTGTAGACCGCTGGGGAACCCGTCCTGGCTATCCCTGTGAGATGGTCCCTTTCTGGGTATCTCCAAGGTGAAACCAGGCATCCCCGGCGTCTGTGGGGGGCCGTTGTAGAGATGAGGCAAGCTTAATGCCCAGAGTTGCCGAGTGTGTTCCTGGTTAGAGTGGGTACCGAGGCGAGAATTATCGAGTCCCTTTTGACCCTGGTTCACGACCCTGCCGCGTCGGGAATTGAACCCTGGTCCATGGCCGATTCTCTGCTTACGGGTCTGCCGCCTCTACCTAGTGAGCCACACCTCTCCACAGAGAAATGTAAATATGCAAATCAGTCTTGTCCCTGTGCCCAATGGGAACAGTCCAGCCCGAACCAGGCCATCTTGTGTGTTTTGCTGTTTGCCCTATGTGGGAAGGGTATGCCCAGACGTGGGTCCCGTGCTCACTACGCCACTGGAGTCAAGCTATCCTGGCTGAAGAGGGGTGAAACCCCGAAACCGGTCCTAGGATGCTTGATTCCGGTCCAGGGAAGACATGGCTTGGCAGTTCGGGCTGGACTGTTCCCATGAGGCACAGGGTCAAGACTGATTTGCATATGGCCATGTCTGAACTGGGGTGGCGTGGTGAGCAAACTAACGATGGATTAAACCCAGATCTGTGACTGGGGGTGAATGTTTTGCCAATGTGCAACATTCCGTCCATCTTCTTGTGTGTTTTGATATTCCTATTCTGTACTTATCAGTATCTCTACCACCTCTTGGCGACATCTCAAACTGCTTCTGGCGCTGGTTAATACAGAGCCTCCTTGTGTAGTGTGCAGCTTTCCATATGTTATATATGGCACATTCCTGTCCCTGTATGTATTAGTCTGTTTGCTCAGCAAATTCTGTAATGACTGGTACACGAGGATTTAGATCCTTCTAGGAACATTTTTGTTGGCTGTTATTCCTGCCCCCCCATTTCTTTTTTTCCCTTCTGATTAGGAAGCATAGGGAATGTTGTACTGTGTTAGAAGGATGGGCACCAAGACACATGAAGTGTAAAAGGTGGTATTTCTACTTTATTTACGTTAAACCCAATGGAGCAACAATGCTTGGCAGCAACCGGCATCTTCTAACAGAGCCAGCTGCACCTGGATTCAAACCACCACACCATACCTATCTTCTACCATCCCTTTCCAGCAAGAACAATCCAACCTTGGATGTCCACATCTCCCTCCTCAACCACACACTCCAATCAAGACCCTAGCCTCTATTTGTCTAAGGCAAAACTTTCTCCTTATACTTTATCAGTATTCTACACGTTCTCACCCCTATTCCGTCATTGGACAACCTGTAGGAAGCTGGCACTTAATATAGTACGCCAAAAAGAGGTATGCTGTGTAGAGTCCAGGTATCCCTTATAAGTGGACAGGGGCTCACTTTAACAATCCCAAAGTGCTGTATTTGTGGTAGTGTGGTTGAGCAGCATTAGGCTTATCAGATGGGAGTATAAGGCATTTGTTGCATACACAGTCAATAAATGATGCACACGATCAAGAAGGAGATCCACACCAATTTAGAAAAATAACTTATCTTTTTATATATATTTCAACATCAAGAATTTCGTAATTGGGTAAGTACTTTTCCAGTTAGTACTTTTAAAGTTTTCAGCAATCTTACCAAACAATGCACTTTTACGCATAATGCTTCCTATGGAGAGAAGAGCATTCAGTGCATATAGATATTTGCAGTAGGATTTCTAGGGTCCCCTTTAAGTCATGGAGTGTTAAGGGGCCAAGGTCCCAAGTTCCACCAGCAGTTCGGTTTTATCTGCCCTGGTGTGTCCATGTGCAGAGGTGTCTGACAGGTTGGTAGCCTGGCATGCTACACTGCTGGCAAAGATGGGGGCCACCAAGAAATAGGCTGCAAAGGGGAACAGGTCCAGGCGCACCCAACAGGGTGCGTAGTTCGTGAGGGTCCTGGGAGCAAGGGGTGACAGTGTCTTCGTGGACCCAGGCCGAGAAGCTCTCGGCTGGCCCTCGTGTGTCTTAGGCGGTATTGGTTCTCAGTCTAGGCCTGCACAGGGGAATAAAACAAGACAGTTGAGCTACTCTCGGTGCTGGCCTCTGCGGAGCTGACGTCCCTCATCGACTGGTTGGTTTTTGGATTGTTGGAGTCCGGATTGGACTCTAAACAAGCGTTGGTCATGGCAAGTGGTCTGGTACCCTGGGTATTGGTGCAGGGAGGCTCGTAGGGTTCCTGGCATCTCCAAACTTGGTAAGGAGATGGATCTGATCTCTTTCAGTATGCTGATCTCCTTCTGTGCGGCTACTGCGTCTGTGGATCCAGTGCTCAGCAGCTTCTATGAACCGGACATCATTGTTGGTGCCTGCAGGATGCAGGGGAGTGACTCCTCCACTCAAAGGGAGATGCTGGCTGGTTTTTGAAGTACTTGCAACCCTTCAACACTTTTGAAGGTTGCACAGCTGCATGATGTGTCGGGTCTTTGCAATTGTGAAATCTGGGGCGGGCATGTAGGGTTTGGCGAAAAAAGTCCACAGCAGTCTTCAGTTCTCATGTTGATGGGTTCTTCAGTATCCTCTTTTTCTGTAATCAGGTGAATCTAAAGTTCTGGTGTCAGGGGGGCACCTGCATTCTCAATTTAAAGAAGTCTGAGAAGTGTAGAGTAGTTGCCAATGGGCTGCTTACCCTTGGGGTCACTACGCTCCTTATATGACTACTACTTGTGGGACGTGGGCATAACCCTGCCCCAGTGTTCTTAATTCTGCTATCACCAAGGTGGCAGCATTTTCCTAGAGTGGGGCACATCAGACAGCTCACTTAAGGGGTGTGTCTTACCTGGCTCTATTATACGCCTCCTCGTATAACTAATTTCATGCATGTCCTGGTGCCAGATTGGCCTCAGGGCTGGGGATGGCAACTCCCAGGGATGCCAAGGTTGCATATCAATGGCGGCAGAGGCTTTGAAGCCTTTGGCCTTAGTATGCTGATTTACTAGCAATTCTGCTACAGGAGGTGTAAACACCTCCTGCCAGAGCAGTCATTGTGCCTGACCTCTAAGAGCGGGGCTCTCACCTCTTAGGGAGTTAGAAGCACATCTGTGGAGGCAGGCTGGACTGTACAAGTCAGCTAGCACACCAGAGGATTAGTAGGATACAGGGTGTACCTCTAAGGTACCCTCTGGGTGCATGTATTAATACATCTGTCACTGGAATCAGTGTGGATTTATTAATATGAGGTGTTTGGTAGCTCACACCTTTGGTTTCAGTGAAGCTGTCATGTAACTGAGGAACTCCAAATTACCAGTGCCCAGTACATATACTTAAGATGGCTTCCCTGTTCACTTGCAGTGTCTAAGAATCGACTTGGACATCACAGTGGCACATCTGCTCAGGCAGATATGTCCGCACATGTAATATAAGGCACCCTGCCTTTGGGCTGTAAGGCCTGCTGTGGGGTGACTTACATTTATTGCATGCAGTGTCTGCAGGCTTGGCAGAGGGGATGTGTGGCAGGTTGTGTTTTCATGTTGGCCTGCACCATTTCACGCACTCTGCAGTGGCAGTATGCTTGAGTGTGGTGAGGGGTCCCTTAGGGTGGCACAATACATGCTGCAGCCCTTACGGACCTTCTTTAGTACCCATTTGTAGGAAAGTGCCCCTTTTTGCATGGTTACCCCCCACGTTTTGCCTAATGTCTGATGCACGTTGACTATTTTCCCCAAAACTATACCTTTGTTTCCACAATTGGCACATCTCTGGCTCACATATAAGTGTCTTGTAAAAGGTACCACTGGAACCAAGGACCTTGCGACCAGAGATGGTCTCTAAGGGCTTCAGCATGTGTTGTGCCACCCTCAGAGACCCCTCACCTAACACATATACACTGCCATTGCAGACTGTGTGTTTTGGTGCAGACAAAATTTAAGACGTGGCACACATGCCTGTATGCCATGCCTAGAAAACACTGCCTGTGACATAGCTAAGTCACCCTTCAAGCATGCCTCACAGCCGTAAGGCAGGGTGCACTATACCACAGGTGAGGGCATAGCTGCATGAGCAATATGCCCCTAGAGTGTCCAAGTCCATTCTTAAACATTGTAAGTGAAGTGAAGCCATGTTGAGTACATGGGCTTGGAGTTTGCCATTACGAACTCCATGATGGTTTTATCAAATTTCTCAGCATAATAAACCCACACTGATGACAGTGCTGGATTTATTACCAAATGCACTCAGAGGGCATCTTAGAGATGCCCCCTGCAAATGATCAACTCCCTAGTGTACAGCTGACAAGTCTGCACAAGCCTGCCACACTCAGACATGTTTCTGGCCCCCTGAGGTGGGAGTCTTTGTGCTCTCATGGGTCAGTAACAAAGCCTGCTTGGGTTGGAGGTGCTTCTAAACTACCCCCAAGCAGGGACAGCATTCAGAGTGGTGAACCTCAAAGGCTTCCTGCCCTTTGTTATGCTAGCCTGGGCCTCTCCAGCTAGTGGAGATGCCCGCCCCTCTGACCAAACCCAACCTTTGGCGGCAAGGTCGGCTGGAATATTACTAAGCAGGAGAGGTGTGTCCCCTTTCTTCCAGGACCACCCCTAAGGTGTCCCTGACCGAGATGACCCCTCCTTAGAAAATCCTCCATGTTGGATGAAAGAATTTTAGCCAGTCAGGTTTGGGAATTCCCCCCTCCCCAAAGAGAGGAGACATACAAAGGGTGTAATCACCCTAAGGGTAAGTAGCCCATTGGCTACTGCCTGGCAGTACCTGTAACCCCTAAATGTAGTATTTAGGGGCATTCTTGAACCTTGATCCTCAGATTCCTGCTACCTAAGAAGAAGGGCGAAGATGACGTGCAGCAAAGCCTGAAGACTACTGACTTGGCCTCAGTCCTACCAGCCTGTACCCAGCTTTAAAGATTCTGCAAGAAGACAACGCCTGGTCTGCGGCCAGCAACTTCCAGAAACCAAAGGAAGACTGCCTGCTTTTTAACAAATACCAGATCTGTCCGAGACAGTAGCCCTATCTCTGAATCCTGCTGGAACCGCAACTCCTGCCTACTCCGCCCCCGACTTCCACAGCCTGAGTCTGAGTGGCTCGCCTATCCAGTGAAGTCTCCCCAGCGAGCCTGACCTCGAAACCATCGGTGACTGGCCTCTCCTGGACTCCACGAAGACACCTGTAGCCTCATCTCACAGGGTCCCCCTTACTGGTTCCGGTAAAGAAGTTCTGACATCCAAAGGCACCCCTGTATTCTCAGCCCCCTGTCTTCAGGAAGACCAGCCGACAGAGCCCAGGCATCCACCGACACCTCTTGTTAACTGCTCAGCTGTTGGTCTCCTGCTTCCAGCCTCCTGGTTTGAGCCTAATGCCTCTTTGTCCAAGATTCCCCATTCACTTGCATTGGGCGCCCAACGCTGATTTGCACCATGCACCCTGCCACCCCTGTGTCACTGGTGGTGACTGCGTGGTGCTGTCTTGTGGTCTCTCCTGTGCTTGTATAAACCCCTGGGGCCTGTGCCCTGCAACCGCAGGTACCTACCTGAAACCAGCACCTCTTGTGGGGATGTATGACGTTACAACGCATGCTGTTACAACGCATGCTGTTACAACGAAAGTTTTACAACGCGAGTGCATTGACAACGCAGGACATTACAACGCAAGTCTTTACATCGACTTGCACTAGATGGCGTGCTAACATTAAAAAAGTGTAATTTACTATTCCAACTCCAGTCCATGTAACAGTAGGGAAGGTGTTGGGATAGTACACTACACTATTTTTAATGTTAGCACGCCATCTAGTGCAAGTCGATGTAAAGACTTGCGTTGTAATGTCCTGCGTTGTAACAGTTTCGTTGTAATGGTAGTGCGTTGTAAAAGTTGCGTTGTAAAGGTTGTTCCCCCTCTTGTGGTTGCCCTCAGTCTCCATTGACTAACATTGGGCCCAGTTCACCTGACCTCCCCAGTGCCGCCAGTGGTGCATTACCTAGCTTGACCTGACCCTTGCCCAGTGTTGGTCTAAAATTCCCAAGACTGGCTCTGTAAGTCGAGTACTTACCTGTAAATATGCATAGCTGTTTGTTTGAAGCATATGAGCTGCAGATCACACACTTGCATTAGATCACCATCTGGTCTTGGGCTCGGATGCTTGCACCTTGTTGTTGTCTTGGAAGAAGTCTTTGTAGTCACGAGATGGGCGACTCCTCCCTTGGACGATAGTGCGCATGGGCATCGACTTCATCCTTAGATTGTTTTTTTCCGCCATTGGGTTCAGATGCAACTTTTGCGCTCCAGTTCGAAATCTCCATTTCAAACTTTTTCGGTGCGCAAAACTTCCACAAACTCTTCGGATTGACTTCAAACATCATTCGATGCGCCTTTCATAGGCTCAATTCCGGTCGTCGACGCGGGCCACTGGGCCTATCCACGCCGTAAGGCCTACGGCTCATGGAAAGGACGCCATTCAAAAAATGCCCCCAGTTTGGAGCAAAATTCCCGCACAGTGACCATCACAAGGTCTGCAACCTGTGCCTCTCACCTGAACACGAGTCCTGCTGTCCAGCCTGCGCATCCTTTCGATCGAAGAAGACTATTCGAGATCGAAGGGCTCGACGTCACATCATGGCGCAGGAATCGGCTCCGGAACCAGAGGACATCTTCGACGAAGGCCCAGATGTCCCGGAAGAAGATTCCGAAGATCTCGAAATCGTGTCAGAGGCAGACGACTCGGACGACCCCATCACTCCTGGTCAACAAGTGAGTACTACTGCCCCTACCCCAACCCCACCACCAAAACCGAAGGCACTGGTCAAGACTTCGCCTGTGGGCCCCAGTCGCGACCGAAAATACACTTCAGAAGCCCCGCCTCCAGGCTCGGCTCCGAAGAAAAGAGACAAGCCTTCCGTAAGCTCGGGACCGAGCAAACCTCACGTAATCGTCCCGCCGGCACCTTCGGCACCGAAGCCAAAGGAACACTCTGCTGCGAAATCGGTTCCGAAGCCTTCCACCTCCAAAGACAAATCGGACCCGTAAATCTCGAGGTCCGTAGACAAGCCGGCTTCCAAGCCTAAAGATCCTGCTTCGGCTCCGGAACCAACACCCTCGGAACCAAAATACAAGCCTAAGGACTCTACCACGCCTCCTAAGGCAGAAGACCATAAAATTCAACACCAGCCACGCTCGGAACCGTAAAGATCGGCACTGAAGGCGGTTCCCGAAGAAGAGTAACTTTTTCACCCGGATACTGTCGATCCTAAGCAGAAACAGATTTATATTAATCCTGAAACAGGACATGTCACAGCTGTGCCACGTAAGAAGAGTAGGTTAGACACAGCACCTGCTACTCCAGTGCCTGTGAAAAAGGACTCTGCTACATCACCTATGCCTCCCTCTTCTCCTGTACTTCCTTCTAACCCACCTCCTCTCCCTAATTCTATTACACCACCTCTTCCTGTAACTTCTCCACCACATACACCACCTCCAGATGATGATGATGACCAAGGGGTGGGGGTTGACCCAAATGACCCGTTCACAGATCCAGACGACCCACCCCAAGATGATTGGGAGTACCCTGTCCCAACAGATCTACCAGACCTCCCAAGCCCCCAGCCATACCCCTCAAAACCATCTCCCCCAGACGATAATATTGGTTTTGGACAATTGCTTAATAGGGCTGCCGTTTATCACGGCGTCTCAATGCACTCAGACACAGCAGAGGAGGACTTCCTTTTGGACACATTCGAACAGTCCCAAAAGACAGTGCAAATATTGCCAACGATCAAGGGAGTCATTAAGCATGCCCCTGAAGTGTTCAAAGATCCCGTACGTGCCAGGATTCTTAACCCTAGAATCGATAAGAAATATAGACCTGCTCCTAATGACCCTGCTTACATTAAGGGCCAGCTGCCTTTGGATTCTCTAGTAGTTTCCAACGCTAGGAAGCGCGCCAACTCGCAAACCTCCGGGGATGCGCCACCCCCTGATAAAGGATCCAAATTACTGGATGCTTCTGGCAAAAGGGTAGCTGCGCAGGCAGCCAATCACTGGCGCATAGCCAGCACTCAAGCACTGCTGGCTAGATATGATAGGGCCCACTATGACAAACTGGAAACCCTATTACAGCATTTGCCTGACCAATATAAAACCCAAGCAAATTATCTCATCCAAGAGGGAAAACTAATTTCAAACGCGTCAATTAAATGCGCAATTGATGCGGCAGACACTGCCTCTAGATCCATCAATGCCAGTGTACTCCTTAGACGACATACCTGGCTGCGCATTTCAGGCTTTAAGCAGGAGGTCCAGACTACCATCCTTAACCAGCCGTTCAACAAGAACAACTTTTTGGCCCGGCTGTAAACACTGCACTTGAAAAAGTGAAGAAAGACACTTGTACTGCTAAGTCCATGGGAGCGTTACAGTCTCCACAAACACGTGGCTCCTTTCGTCGCTCCTTCTATAGAGGAGCCTCCAAAAACATGGGCACAGACACCTCATCTTCGTTTAAAGCCACTACACAAACATCCCCCAATAGAGGATATTTTAGAGGCGGATATAGAGGGAATAACAAACAAGCATTTGCAATGCAATAGGTCTCGCATTCACGCGAGTTTGAGCCATTGGCATTGTAATTGACAATTACTTTTATTTATGTTTTGGTTTTTAAAACATAAATAAAAGGCCTTGTCATTTACAATGCCAATAGCTCTAAATCTCGCAATTGCGAGACCTATTGCATTGCAAATGCGTGTTACAAAATGTGACGTTTACTGCACACATTTTAAACATTCTGCCTCCACCAAATGACGCTGCAGGACGCCCGGGATATAACGTATGCTGTCTGCAGAGACAAAGACATGTGGTTTGTGTGATATGCAACCCAACCCAAGCCTAGCTGAATACAGTGTGGTTTATCAGAGCCATATATTTTAGCGTGCGCGGTTCTGCTGCAGTCCGTAATTTGAAGCGGAGGGATGTGCTACTCAAAAATGAACGCAGATGGAAACAAACGTATACACTGCCGAATAGCGACACAGACAAAATCGCAAACACTCTGGTACTATGTAAAGCTGAAACCAAAGGCATGCGCCTCGCCACAAATAGAATGCCCATATGCTGTTCACGGCAAAACTACAAAGAATGCAGAACCCCAGGCTCGACAAGCGGCTCACATCTCCTCGCCTATGCAAAAAAAAAAATAGTAAATAAAAACCACAGAAAGAAGAGCAAGTTGGGCGCGAAGAGACTTACTCAAGTTCGTCGGAAGGGTCGGCGATAAGTTTGATGATGTCTCAAAATTAAAAGACTGCATGTCATGGCTCAATACGTGTTTTTGTTTTTTTAAATCTTAATTTATACTTGTTTTCCATCCAATATAAATATGCCAAAGCTGGTTTAAGATAGTGAGTCGATATCATAGGCTTCAATTTAAGAAACAAATATTTTATTAAAGTGATGACACCCTAGATACTAGTAGCCACTGGGGAATACAAGTCCCTGCAGTTGTTTAACAAAGGGGGATTTCTTTTTCAGCGGCTGTGTTGTGAAAAGCTAAATGCAGTCTCTCAAATTGAAGGTATCCAATGTCTGGAGCTGGACCACCCAATATCTTGTACTGTGTGGAGGGAGCATCGTTATTTTTTGGGAAAAGCAAAGACCAGCAAGACAGCTAAAGCTATCTTTAGGCCAGATATAAAAAAGCAATCATAAGAGTGAACAGTTATTTTCTCTTTTAGCCTGTAATTGTACTTTCGTTGATGACATTTCTAGAAAAAAAACACTCACTTCATTGCACAGTGTGTTTTGCCATTCTATGAGAAACAAAATACAGTTTTTTCTTTTTTCTCGGACAGCCATCAAATAAGAAATATTCTGTATTTTTAAAAGAGCAACAATTTGGTCCCAGGGTGACAGGTGTGGTAAGATGAAGGCAAACTCTTTAAGCTTTCTCTGAGTTTTAAGTAGATTTCGTATTTCATAACTAACTCAAGCCACATCTAGGAGTGTTTTTGGGCTAAAAGATGCTGATGGATTTACCCCCTTATCCCTAACCGAAGACATCCTGGTGAGTCTAAAACCCGGACCAGCTCGTCTGTAAGCAGATATTGCTTCTAGGTGAAATAGTCCAACCATATGTCCTCATTTTCCAAAGTAGTTTTTTATTGTAGCGTATCACTCTTGCTTTGTCTTTCTAAAACGGGAGAGGAGTTGGCCTAACGGCTAGGGTGGTCGACCTCGAATCGGGGAACCGAGTTCAAGTCTCGGCAATGACGCTGAACATCCTGTGATTTTGGGCAAATCACTTAATCTCTCTGTGCCAAACAAAAATGAATGTGTCCTCATGTAACGCAACTGGTGCTATGTAAAGCGCTCTGATACCAGATACTGGGTCAAGTTCGCGCTATATAAAAGTACTAAAAAGTTATCTTTTCAAGAGTTTGCAAGATGTTGTGCTGTTGTGTTTACATCTATGCCAACGTTGTTTTGCAGAGTTAAACATTGTTCGTTACTAAGTTATATGTTGTCTTTGGGGCTAAATATGAAAGTGATATTGAGTGGCGAAGAGGCTTGCAGGGTCTTGCTGATGCTCCGATACTTTCTGATATCAAAAATATCCTGGTGAGGATGCAACATGCAACAAGGCGCTATCTATCTCGAAGGCAACCTGGAATCTGTATTTTAGTCGCTTGTTCTCTTCCCTGGAAAGGCTGGCTCCCCTTTGACCCTGGTGACCTATCGCGTCCTTAGTGTCTGTAGGGGCTTATCTGATCCCCTACCCCCTTGTACAGATGGAGGGAGGGGGGCCGGTAGAGCAGGGGGTGCGGGGAAAGCGGAAACACACAATGGAGAAGAGGGGGCTAAATAAGACGGAGAGAGAGAGAGGTGGACAGCGAGACAGAGACAGCACATAGAAGAAAGAACAATATTCACAGAAGAAGAAATATGTGCAGACAGACAGCTGGGGAGGAAATGGAAAGAATGAGTAAAAGAAAAAAAGAAGTAGAATTAATAGACAGTGGTTGGGAGAAACAGAGAGATGGAGACAGCAAGATTGAGAGAGAAAGAAATGGAGGGAAATATGAAAAAAAAGCTGCAAGAGATAGAGAGGCCAGAGAACGAGGCTGGGGAGAGCGAATGGTACAAACAAACAGAAAGTGGAACGAGAGGAAGAAGAGGGCAATGCATGTAATGGAATACGTGGCAGGAGGGAGAGAATAGGAGAGGATGTGATCCGTCGGCTGCGCTGCCGCCTCCTGAATGTGTAATGTAAATACGGTGCTATGTACAGCGCTCCAATACCTTCGGGTCGAGTTGGCGCTATATAAATATGCAACAAAAAAAACAAGACAAGCCTGGCGGAGCGTGGCGCGCACGCTTGGCGGGGGAGCGCATTCCAGGCGGGGGAGCGGACCCTTTGAAGTTAGATTGCCAAACGGATTGCATGGCGGCACGATGCACGTTATTGTGCGCGTGCTCGCATGCAATCCGCTTTTCGGAGCACTTTTGGGAGCCCCTTACAATAGTCTCGCTTTGCGATCGCTTACGCGATAGCAAGGCGAGACCTAAAAAGGAAGAGGCCATACAAAACAGTGATTTCCCTCCGCTCCCCCCAGACCATTCCACTCCAGTCGGGGGAAGATTATTACAGTTCCTGCCTGTCTGGAATTCCATCACAACAGACAATTCCGCCCCCCCCCCCACACACACACACACACACATACCACCCAAGCAGCGTCCAATGTCCACAGATCATCTCACGCTCCTAAAACAAGAGGTTCTCGCACTGCTTCAAAAGCACGCAATCGAGCCCGTTCACTTACAACATCAAGGAACAGGGGTTTACTCGCTGTACTTCCTAATACCCAAAAAGGACGGGACTCTAAGACCGATACTCGACCTCAGACCCCTCAACCTAGACATACACTCGGATCATTTTCATATGATGATTCTCCAACAAGTGCTTCCGCTGCTACAACAAGGTGATTTCCTAGCCATACTAGATCTCAAGGGCGCTTACTTCCACATTCCCATACATCCTGCTCACTGAAAGTATCTAAGGTTTGTAGTGGACGGACAACACTATCAGTTCAAAGTCCTTCCATTCTGAGTCACCACCGCACCCAGAGTATTCACAAAATGTATTGCGGTAGTAGCAGCACATCTGAGAAGAAAACAGATCCATGTCTTCCCATAACTGGACGACTGGCTAATAAAAGCCAAGTCATTCAACCAATGTGTTCAACACACTCACCACACTATCCAAACATTACACAACTTGGGATTCACGGTCAACTACACCAAGTCGCATCTCCAGTCCTCTCATATACACCAATATCTGGGGACCACAATAAACAGCTTGACAGCTCTAGCATATCCCAGTACAGCCAGGATAGCCAGTATACAAACCCTCATCACAAAATTTCAAGCCCAACACTCTCTCTCAGCCAGAGTGTTCCTTATGCAAGACTTCAAATGTGCCCCTTACAGGAATGTCTAGCACATCAGTGGAATCAGGCTCAAGGGCAACTTACAGATCTGGTGTTGGTAGAAAGCCACACACATCGCTCTCTGCAGTGGTGGAACACAAAAACTTGTCCAAAGGGCGGCCGTTCCTCGAACCTGTTCCACAGATAGTACTCACCATAGACGCATCACTCACAGGATGTCGAGCCCATTTCCTCGGACATACAACCCAAGGCAAGTGGACCACTCAACAAAAAGTGCTCCACATCAATCACCTGGAACTACTAGCAATATTTCTAACTTTAAAATCATTCCAAGTACATGTACAAACCAAAGCTGTCCTGATCCGGACGGACAACATGACAGCCATGTACTACATACAAAAACAAGGAGGCACACACTCTCTGCAGCTGTCCCAGCTCGCACAGAACATTTGGAGATGGGCCATCCCTCAAAATATATATCTACTTGCTGAACACCTTCCAGGGGTTCACAATCCGATTGCGGATCTGTGAAGTCGACAGATACAACAGATTCACAAATGAGAACTACATCCCCAGGTTCTTCTACCATTTTTCCAGATGTGGGGCCAACCAGACATAGATCTGTTCGCAACACATGAAACTGCAAAATGCCCAATCTTCGCCGCCAGGTTTCCACACCCATTGTCCAAGTGCAATGCGATATGGATAAACTGGTCAGGCAGATTTGCATACGCTTTTCCGCCACTCCCACTGATTCCACTAGTGATACGCAAGCTCCGACAACAGTCTCTCAAACTCATCTTAGTAGCTCCCACATGGGCACGTCAGCCGTGGTTCACAACACTGTTGGAACTCTCACTAGTTTTGCACTAAAAACTGCGCTTGTCCCCATCCCTGCTAATCCAGAACCATGGAGAGATCAGACATCCAGATCCAGGTCAGCTGAATCTGGCGATCTGGCTCCTGAAGTCCTAGAGTTCGGTTACCTTAACCTACCACTGGACTGTATGAACATCATTAAAGAAGCCAGACGCACTACTACTAGAGCTTGCTATGCTGCAAAATGGAAAAGATTTGCCATTTACTGCACCAACAGCCATATTGATCCACTGGATGCCTCCATCCAGAATATCATTTACTACCTACTGCATTTGCAAAGATGTAATCTAGCATACTCATCCATACGTTTACATCTAGCAGCATTTGCTGCTTATCTGCAAAACAGACAACACATTTTAGAGTCCCTGCAATTAAAGCCTTCATGGAGGGCCTGAAAAGAATCATTCCTCCAAGGTTACCACCCTCTCCAGTGTGGAATCTAAATATTGTTCCTAACAGGCTCATGGGACCCTCATTTGAACCTTTACATAAATGCGAACTGCAGGTCCTCACATGGAAAGCAGCTTTCCTTATTGCCATAACCTCTCTTAGAAGAGTAAGTGAGATTCAGGCTTTAACCATAGAAGAACCATTCTTACAATTACATCGTAACAAGGTGGGTCTCAGACCAAACCCAATATTCCTTCCTAAAGTCATCTCTCCATTTCATCTTAACCAATCAGTGGAGTTACCAGTGTTTTTTCCAAACCCCGACTCCGTAGCGGAGAGAGCTCTACACACCCTAGATGTAAAAAGAGCCCTACTTTATTACATTGATAGAACCAAATCCTTTCACAAAACAACTGTTCGTAGCTTTCTCCCCACCGCATAAGGGTAATCCCATCTCCAAGGCGGGGATTGCAAGGTTGATCGTTAAATGTATCCAAATATGCTACCAGAAAGCCAAACGCACATTGACAATTCCCCCTAGAGTGCATTCCACACGCAAACTAGGGGCCTCTATGGCATTCTTAGGGAACATCCCCTAGGAGACATTTGTAAGGCAGCAACATGGTCTACAACATACACCTTCAGTAAACACTATTGTGTTGATGTGCAGGCCAAGCAGCAAGCTTCTGTGGGCCAAGCTGTTCTTAAAACTCTCTTTCAAACTACTGCAACCAATACAGGTGACCACCGCTAGGGGAGATACTGCTGTACAGTCTATGCAAGTGTGTGATCTGCAGCTCATACGCCTCGAACGGAAAATGCTACTTACCTGTATGCATCTGTTCTTGGCATGTAGAGCTGCAGATCCTCACACGCCCACCCACCTCCCCGGGACCTGTATCTGTTCCAGTTCTGTCTTACTTAGATATACACACATGGACCTCCTTCTTTCTACTAACTCAATCATTTCCCATCATGGCAAAAAACAATCTAAGGATGAAGTCGATGCCCATACGCACTATCGTCCAAGGGAGGAGTCACCTATCTCGTGACTACAAAGCCTTCTTCCAAAACAACAACAAGGTGCAAGCATCCGAGCCCAACACCAGATGGCGATCTAATGCAAGTGTGAGGATCTGCAGCTCTACATGCCAAGAACAGATGCATACTGGTAAGTAGCATTTTTCTCCTCCCATAGGATTGCATTACATGTCTTTATATTTGCAGTGTCTATCTTTTACATTGCTAAGTTACTGCTACTGCTGATTAACACCACAAAGTATTTTCAGTATCACTGTAAAGTATTCTTGTTGCTTTTGCAAACACAGTCCTACTGTACACACAGTGGCAATAAATGAGACACACAATGAATACATCCCAGACCAATTTATAAAAATAATATTTGGTTATATTTATTTTGTAGAACCACAGAACTTTGTCATAGATAAATACGTTTTTCAGTAGAAGTACTTTCCAGTTTTAAGAAATGGATGCTTAGTGCAGTTTTCAGACTTTGCAATGTTAACCTGTGGGAGGAAGAAAACATTCAGCATACAAAAGGATAATATCGACTTACAAGATCAGTCTTCAGAAATTAAGGTTAGTATTGGAAAAGGTTCAGTTCTGCACCAACAGTGCACCACCAGAGACACATGGGTGGCTGAGTGCAGGGTACAAGTTCGAGGTCATGCGCCCAGTACAAATCGATGGGGGTTGAGGGCATTCGAAAATCTCCACCCAGGAAAGACATTGTTCTCGGCCTCAGAGTGCACAGGCATTCTCCCCATGAGGTCCGAACACTGGCTGGTGGTAGCAGGCTGCATCAGGCCAGTCTGTGACCACAATAAGGATTGGTAGGTATAAGGGGACCCCTCTAAGGGGTCCTCTGTGTCCATCTTTTAATAAATCTGACACTGGAATCAGTGTAGGTGTATTATGCTTAGATGTTTGGTACCAAACATTCCATATTTCAGTGAAGTAATCGTGGAGCTGGCGAGCTCGTAATAACGAATGTCCAGCCCATGTACTTACAATGGCTTCCCTCGTCATTTACAATATCCAGGAATCAACAAAGATATTGCAGGGGCATATCTGCTCTTGCAGATATCCCCTCACAGGAGATATAGTGCACCCTGCCATAGGGCTAAGACCTGCTAGACGGGTGTCTTACCTATATCTTTTGCAGTGTTTGTTGGCATGGCACCCAGGGATGTGTGCCATGTCGACTCTTCAGTTTGTCTGCACCAAGGCACACAGTCTGCAATAGCAGAGTGCAGGGACTTGGTGAGGGGACCCTAGCTATCACAATTTGTGCGGCTGGCTACCCTTGTGTTCCCTCTTCCGTGCCAATGCCCTAGGTACCAAGGGTGCTATTTACTAGGGACTTACAAGTGAGTACTTAAGTGGTGCCAATTGGGAAACAAAAGGTACAGTTTAGGGAAGGAGCTCTGGCACAGGGACCTGGTTGGCAGGGACCCTGTGCACTTCCATTTGAGGCTACATTTAAAAGCCAGGCAAAAAGTGTGGGGTGCGGGCCTACAACAGACACACAGTTTCCTACTTTACTGCACTTGTTTGTAAGTTCAATGTAGATCCAGTCTCGAAACATAAGCAAGGATACAGCTATAAAATTAATTCCGAGTGTATGAATTTAGAAAAGGTTCATGGCTCACAACAAAATTGTTACTTACCTGTAGGAGTAGGTTTGCAACCTGAACATTATCTGGATTCACGTGCGACCCACCCACCACCCCGAGAAATGGGGTGCAACATGAACAAACACATCTGGACTAAAAAAGAGATGAGTGTCAGGACAACAGAAAAACATATGAGGACAAAACAAGTGTCCAAGGAAAAAAAAGAATCTGAAGGGGGCGGACATGCTACCAAATGGGAACAGACGATGCCCAACCACTAGATGGTGTATAATGCAGAGCACAGAAAAATTCTTCAAGCTGCAGAACTACCCCTACAGTTAAGTAACCATTTTGTTTGAGTCCTCTGGTCCCCTCTGCTCATGGGACACAGTCCTTCCGGCAGTACTATCTTGGCGGACTACACACATGTGCAAATTTGTCCTTTTGGCAGCCTAGATCCCAAAATGTCCTGCTGCGGTCCCACGGGTAACAGCACTTTACACCTGGATAATGCATTACCCCTTAATGGTAACTCCTCTTTAGCTTTCCATAAGCAACACAATTCCCATGCAGATAATTCTCAGACTGCCAACCATCAACTAAAAACATTTCTCACCAGTGACCTATAACTGTCACTTTGCATTGTCTCATGCCACTCCGTCTCCGTCATGACACTATCCTGTGTTTTGTAACTTTTCTTAACATTTTCATTTGTTGCAGCAACCTCGCACTGCTCTTCACCATCCATACTCTATTAACCATCCAACCGCAGTGGTAACCTTGACAGTCCATCAGCTTGAACTTCCAACTTCCCTCAGACATACTCTGCAGAATGACACACTTGTAATTTAAGCGCATATCTTGCCAGTCTTGGAGATATTGAAAGACCACCACCTGGTACTAAAAAACTCACCAAGGGTTTGTGGTCTGTTTTCAGCAAAAATGTGGTTCCCCACAAATGTTCCAAAATGGCTCAATACCCACGTGCATATGCCAGCAATGCCTGTAAAATCATAGAATTGTTTTTCTCTGCTATACGCAGGGCATGAGATTGATAAGCCACTTTCCATTCATTTGCTAATTCTCTCTGCATCAACACGTTATCTATGCTGTAGCCACTCACCTCTACCACCACCTTTCACCTCTTACCAACAATGAAGGGTTTCGAACACATAGCCCTCACAAATGTATTTTGACATCTTCAAAGCAATCATTCTGTTCTGTAGAAATAAAAACCTTTTTAGGGGTTCACTGATGAACCTGGTCCTTTAAACCAACAAAGAAGAGATTGGCACGGAAGCTGTAATATAAAAATAATGCATTTACTAACCTCACATGAGGGAGACTGTGTCACACAGTACCCTCAGGCCACTGTAGGAGACATTCTAAGGAGTACAGAGAACAGGGGCCTTATATATGCATTTGTTACATAGTCCGCATAAAACCAAGGGGAGGTCCTGGCACATACAAGCATGGTTATTGACTAATATGGGTATACAAAATTTGCTTGCTCAACAAAGTGGTAGGGGAGACTAAACTGCTTACATCAGTAAGAATAGCCTGACAGTTCTATACTAGGAGCAGGTGCATTCTGGTAGCTACAGGTCTTTCTGAGCATGTGCAAGGCTCTGGAAGAGGGAGAAAGCACATAGCGAGCACATGGCTAACTAAAATGGCTGCCAAGAAGAAAATGGCTTTTAGCTCATGCTAACAGCGTTTCCTGCAACCTTTAGCAGTTCCTGTTTCCTTGCTAACTTCACTTTCTATTGAAATAATAAGTACAGCAATTCTGCCTTACTTGAGTAATTATCAATAAACCTCACAGTTAAACTCAGGATTGATAGTAACTGCTCCTTATTGATTGTGGTGAGGCATCCGCAATAGCTGTAATGTAGTGACCTTTCGGCATTATACCGTACTTGGATATCTTGTGCCCTCTTGACCAAACGTACACCTTTCAGAGTACAGGGAAGCAAATCACCTGTAAAACGGACAAACCCCTATGTAAATTCACGTTGTATTCTTCAAACCTTGTGCCAAAGACAAAGCTGTTGTCCTGAAATGCTGTGGCTCTTTTCACATCCTTTAAAATGTTATTCATGAGACTTTGGGATACTGCTTACCAGCCAGAAAGGCATACATTTATCCTGTATGTCCCTTAGGCTGTGATGAAGGTTGTAAAGTGTCTGGATTCCTCATCCAGCTCGACCTGATGATTTGCGCTTGTCAAGTCTACTGTGGAAAACACTGTCACTCATGCAGCAGACAATTCATTTAGAATATTGAAGGTGTAAACTGTCAATCCAGATTACATTGTTGAGATCATGCAGGTCAACACAGTCTAAATTCCCCAAAACTCTACCATAAAATAGCTATTGACAATACCCAATGAGTGCATTCAATGTGTTATATGATAGCTTTAGAACATAAATCATGTAAGATTTCCTTAACTCTCCCTTTATATGATAAGGCCATGTTCCTCAACCTTTGTCTTACTGGCATAACATTCTCCCAAGTCATAAGGTGCTTTCGTCCTTTGAATTTATACAACTCACTCTTAATCGCACCCTTAGACTCTTCCTCAATAGCATCATACCTCCTGTTGTACTTGTACTTTCACCTATAACATACCCCGGGAGATCAGATATCTGGCCCAAATGAATGCCTGGGCCTTCTACATATTTCCAACCAAAATCAAATCCCTCTTTCAACCACAAATATCTTGCCACATGTTCTCCACCCCTTAAAGTTATCTGACCAAAAGACTCTGTTCATATCAATCTTGCGCCCAGACTAACTGCACATATTCTCAAACATCTACTTGCCTATAAATTTGTATCGTTAACTCAAAACCTGTGGCTGCACTGATTCCCCACTTTAAGGTTGTAGTATTCAATCCAGCTCATATCCTTTCCTGGACTTTCATTGACATAGTTTTTATTAGTATTCTAAAGGCCTTGTTCATCTGCAGTATGCTGATTATTACAACAAATCATGAAAGCACAAAACAGTCACGTATTCGGATTCCCACTGAGTCCTACAATAAAATGTATATCTTCAAAAATTTAATTCACCTTCCTCCCATATCTGTTGTATCTGTGTGACTGCAACCTGGTACACATCAACATTCACCAATGAAGGAAGGTTCCGAAATCCCTTCAGCCCCTCCTGACAAGAATTTTAACAAGCATTGGCATAGCCAATAGGTCTCGCCTTTGGGACCTTGTAAGTGTTTAGCCATGCAACAGTTGCATAACTAAATACTTATAAGGTCCCAAAAGCGAGACCTATTGGCTATGCCAAGCGGCCGCGAAAGTGAAAGTGATCGCGTTCGCGATCACAATCAAACATCAAAGCGGCCGTGAAAGTATTCGCGGTAAAGCGCGCGCGCCTGCGCACTTGCACTGTAGCTCTAGGCTGGCCTGGTAGCATTTTTTGGAGCCCTCTCAATAAGTCTCGCCAGACCAGCGCATTCGCTGGGTCAGGCGAGACCTAAAAATGAAATAGACGCTAACTAACATTAAAAGTTGTGATTCATATGTTTCTTTCCACAAAAGTAGGTGTGCCTGTCACCAGATAGCATTGACAGTATAGACACCATTGATATGTGCTGTAAGTTAATAAGACACAACAAATCACATTCTGTTGTTTCCCTTGCACTCAGATGTGCCTTTCACCATGATTACAGGCAGGTGGTACATTATATAGCAGCCCATGCTTATTTAGATTTTTTTTTATAGAAAGGTGTGCCTTTCACAACAGTTGCAGGCAGTTGGAGCACAAGAGTGAAGCGCTCAATTTTTCCATGGTGTGCCTATCACTATGGTACGCAGGCAAGTCAGTCAGTGAATTGTCTTTAGAGATGGTTGTGCTCACTTTTGAAGTACTGGGTTTTTCGGAACCCAGCGGTGCCAGGGGACACACCCGAAGACTTCGAGTTCTTCCTGTTTCAGACTACAGAAACACAGAGTCTTCTAGGTGAAGTCAAAGATCGAATTTATTGGCTGCAGCCAGTAACAGATATCCTAGAAGTACAACGCGGTGTATATTCTCAGGAGACTGCTCAAACTTACAAAGCCGGCCTTCTCTTTTATACAAAATATTATGCGTCAGGCAAACATTCCTTATTTTACAGTAAACCATTCACATATTTCCACTACAAAGAAAAAGCAAAGTCATGATGACAAGCCCATTGTCCAGCCCTTAATTACCCGGCAAGGCTTATTGCTTCCATCAGATATCGACAGACCCTCAATAAAAACGGTCACCTCCTCCTCGTAAAGCAAGTCATAAAGAAGGAAACAGGGACAGGTGTGTAGAAGATTAACCATGGTTTGTGTGTGATCAAAGGTTTTACGATATGTTGGGCCTTGATACTAATCTCGCTCGACCCCTGGGAAAGGAACTGGCCGAACAGGTTTGGCTTCGGGCAGTGGAGTCTGCTTGCCCAGGTCACCGAAAAGTCAACGAAGGTGTGCGTGTCCTTCAGACCCATGCTTGGCTTTAGTTCTGGGCCTATGTGAGGGCAATCACAAAATGGCTGTCGTTCTAAAATGGAACCCGAGGGATCGGAACGGAAACTATGATTTCAGGGTGATTTCTTCACCCGAACATGGCGAAAATGCTCATGCATAGTATCTTAATCATTTGCGGTCTGCTGATACCAAAATCGTCATGATACGACGATGTCTATAACACGAAGCCAAAATTTAAAGTACTACAGACCCTCCTTTTGCCCTTACATAGGCAATTAACCTATACTCACGTCAGTCTGAGTCCAGGTCTGAATCCAGGTCTATATTCATAAAGTCATTGAGGTGTTGCTGTAGCATCATCCTATTACTTAGCTCGTCCCTTGATACAGGTTTCCTTACACACGATGTAGCACAGAGGCCACATATTGCAGGAGCACACTGTATACACAGACAGAACAGGAAAAGAATGGCTAAGATCATCCCAATTAATATCAGAATCTTCCATCCCCAGGTGGATATCAGTTCCCAGAACCACCCCATCAATGACCAATCTCCTTTATCCACGTGTATAGATTCGGAGATCTTATACAGTTTGGAAATGGCCTGGTAAACTGTCGGAGCGTTATCTGGAATGAAAACACAGCAACTTGATTGGATCACTGTACATACCCCACCTCGGTCTGCAAGTATGACGTCTAATGCGACCCTGTTCTGAAGAGTCATAAGGCGATCCGACTGGAGCTCAGCAGTCAAATTACTAAGGGCACCGGCGGTTTCATCTACCGTGGATTCAACCACCCTTGTCAATTGCCTTATGTTCCTGCTGTTAACCATAGGACCCCAAAACGGCAGAGAACCTTTCACGAAATCTCCAAACTCTTGTCCTGCAGTGTCATCTTGACTGATGACACCTCTAACTATCCTTGTTTTATGGTAATCTGCCGCGGCCGTGTAGGTGGGAGGCAACAGGAACTAAACAAAACATGTGCCCGAGAAGTCAGGGGGCAACCATGTATAGGCTCTATTATGGCAGATGAAATAGGTACCCTTAGCTGCTAAGAACGAAGGGGAAGTCTGAGACGTAAAGACATATGTCTCAGTGCAGATACTTCTCCCTAACTGAGCTCTGGGATTCTTGCCATTACCTTGCAGACATAGGTAACCCTGATGGGGTACAACCCAAATCGGGGAGGATCCCCTTTCTCGCTGGTTCTCACTCAGAGCAGCTCCATATCCTGTTATGTTCCATCCAATATATGCTAGTGTCTCATCTCTCGGGATAGTCTCATAGGAGATGTCTTCCTTAATCATATCTACTATACCCTTAACTAGAGCACTATTCTTAGCATTATCTTTCACAGAACGTAGGGGGTTTGCTTCATGAGCGTATATGAATATCGTTCTATATGCCCACACAGAACCATTATGGCTGAGAGGTAGGACTAGATAAGGGATACCTTTATCAGTAGTATGAGGCATAAGACCACACCCAACAGTTAGTTGTGTTAACTACTAATTGGTGTTGGTGTAAAAGCTGAATGAATGAATTATTGACTAATTCTAATCTTCTAGCAGGTTCGTGTTCAGGCAGGGGGTGAAAAGAATGCGAGGAAACAGTAGAAGGAGGTATGGGCTGTGCAGTAGGTGCAAATGTCACTTGAAAAGAGAATAAAACATATCCTATTAAAAACATCATTATACTAAGCAACATGAAAATACATATTATCAAAAATCGTTTCTTTGTCATCATTGTACACATTTTGGCTTTAAAATTCATCTGTTTGGCAGGTCTCTCATTCTCGAAAAACTCCATTCTCTCTAATTGCTCCTCGTGGTGGTAGGGTGTTCTATGCTAAGGAATGCTTCTGTCAGTCCAGGGCAACTCCCTTAGACCGACCAGAACTGTCGACCTAACGTCTTCAGCTGCACTCCAAAGACTTGGGCAACCACGACCCTGCAGCTGAACCCGGATGGCGGTTCGAAAAAACACAAAAATAAGCAAGTTTCTCAGATGAGAGCTGCACTTTCAAAAATAGCCGAGAAAAAAAAGAATTTTTATTTGTCCATAGTTCTCGACCTCAAATTATAGTGATTCTTTCCAGATACTGTCTGATCTTGGAACAAGAGTTCAGGCTCTGTAGTGTCCAATCGAATTGACGGTGGCACAGCTTCTTGCAGAATGTCGTCACTTTCGCTCTCAGAAATTGTTCCTTTTACATGTGCTTTGCTAAAAGGCAGAAAACGAGGCACAATCTCAGTTTCGGAGTCAGCGATTCCCTCCTGGACCCACCGGTCGTATGGTAGAGGCAAAGGGACCCTCTTGCAGTGTACGCCGTGAATCCAGTTCTTTTTCCCTTTTACTCGAACAGCTGACCTTGTTGCAGGAAGAACGATGTGGGGGCCGGTCCAACGGGTCTCATCATTCTTCGTCCTCTTGAAGTTTTTGACCAGCAGCCATGATCCAGGATTGATAGGATGTCCTGGAGCTTCAGAGACCTGAGGCAGAGTATCATGCACCTGTTGGTGTAAAACACGCAATTTAGCCGTCAATTCATACAGATAATTAAGTAATACGGGGTGTTCGATCTCACTGAATTTTGTCGGCCTTGGCACTCCCCATATGTTGGCCGGGCGGCCGAACACAATTTCATAAGGACTAAGTCCCACTCGCGAATGCACAGTCATTCTCGTTGATAGGAGTGCTAAAGGCAGGGCGTCAGGCCATTTAAGACCAGAGCTCGCTTGAATCTTGGCCAGCTTCAATTTTAAAGTGCCATTATAGCATTCTACTAGTCCAGCTGATTAGGGGTGATTTGCAGCGTGAAATTTCTGCTGAATACCTAGCCCTTCACATACTTTCTTCATCACACGACCCACAAATTCACTCCCATTATCACTCCAGACCATTCTCGGCATTCCAAATCTGGAGAAGATTTCTTTGACAAGGGCTTTAGCTGTGGATAAGGCAGTGTTGTCTTTTAAGGGATATGCTTCTACCCATCTTGAAAAGGCACAAACAACAACGAGTACGTATTTCAAATTGTTGCACCTTTCCATGTGGATAAAATCTAGCTGCAAAACCTCGAACGGATACGTTGGAGGCGCAAAATGACCAGCTGGAGTTGGGGTTCCCCTACCAGGATTGTATTTCAGACACACCATGCAATTTTTGACCACATTCTCTGCACATTTAGGAATTCCAGCATTTTGCCATACTGGAGCCAACAACTTACAAATCCCTTTCACACTGATATGAGCCATTCCATGTGCCATCGTAACCACTGGAAGTACATACGCATCAGGCAACAACCATCGCTGATGCTCTGATAAGTCAATCCAACAACCATTCGAGTACAATTTACCCTTGCTTTCTCTCCACATACTCAATTCTTTCTCTGAAGCTTCGGCTTGAAGGGACTTCACATTCTCTATCGTGTCTTCACACATTCCAACATCAACAACCCATCTTGCAAGGCCTGCAACATACATTCGATTCTTCACATCCTTTGCGGTTTCTTTAGCGATTTCGTCAGCAAATGCATTACCACGACTAACATCATCGCTAACCTTCTTGTGTGCACTGCATTTCACAATCGCGACTTGTAGTGGCAAGGTCAGTGACTCAAGAAGCTCATTCACCAACAGACCATGCTGTATTCTAGTTCCATGTGAAGTCAGGAACCCACGTTCTTTCCACAATCGTCCAAAACTATGAGCCACGCCAAACGCATACTGACTGTCAGTATATATGGTCACTTTCATTCCTTTCGATAACACACACGCTCTCGTAAGTGCAATCAACTCTGCTGCTTGAGCTGAATTATGTGGTATACGTGCAGTTTCAACAATCGTATGCAAAGTTGTGACAGCATATGCTGCAGTCGTATCACCATTCGGAAGCTTGAAGCATGAACCATCCACCCATAAGGTACCATCACACTCTACAAGAGGAGTATCTTTAAGATCTACTCTCCCTTTCGTTTCTTCTTCTGTCCTAAGAAAACAATCCTGCTGTTCAACATCATCTGTCTCTACTGGAATCGGCAATAAAGTGGCTGGATTCAACGTATTGCACCTCTTTATGTGCACATGACTCGCTAACAGTGTCAACTCGTAACCTGACAATCGAGCACTAGTTAAGTGCTGTGTCTTGGTCCTGTTTAACAATGTGTCCACTGCATGTGGAACCATCACAATCAACATGTTATTCATTACTAATCCAGCAGACTGTCGAATAGAAACAGCTGCTGCTGCTGTGGCTATCAAGCAACTCGGCAATGCTTTAGCTACCGGATCCAAAGTCGACGAAAAATACGCGCATGGACGCTGCTTGTCTCCAAAAGACTGTGTCAGCACTGATAATGCACAACCTTCTTTCTCATGGACATACAGTGTAAAAGGCTTACTGTAGTCGGGGGTACCCAACACAGGGGCTGAACACAATGCATTACGCAATTCGAAAAAACTTTTCTGACAATCTTCGGACCACGGAACGGGATTCAGTGTATCTTTACAGGTTAATGCTACCAAAGGTTTGGCCAGCAAAGAGAAATTTGGTATCCACTGCGTACAGTATGATGTAATGCCCAAGAAAGCACGTACTTCTCTCTGTGTTTTTGGCACATTCAATTTTACAATTGCCTGAATTCTTTCTGGGGTCAGTTTCCTTCCCTCCTTCGATAAGAGATGACCTAAGTAGGTCACTTCTTGTGGACAATATTGCAGTTTTGAAAGAGACACTTTGTGATGTAAATCAGACAAATGACGCAACAACGACAAGGTGGCTTCTTTACAAATTTCTTCAGTATCTGCGGCTATTAGTAAATCATCGACGTACTGAATGAGGGTAGCACCATGAGGTAAAACAATTTCATCAAGCTGCGTTTTTAAAGCCTGACTATATATTGACGGACTTTCACAGTAGCCTTGAGGTGCGCGTTTGAAGCGGAAGCTTTGGCCTCCTAGACTGAAAACAAAAATATCTCTGCTTTCCTCTGCGATCGGGATGCTGAAGAAAGCATTCTTCAAGTCAATCACCGAGAACCAAGTTGCAGAAGCTGGAATCATAGTCAATAGGGCAGTGATATCAGGAACAACTGGAAACTGTGGCACAACTATTTTATTGACCTTTCTAAGATCAATCACGAATCTGTAAACAGGCGGCTGAGAAGGGTCAGTACGTTTCAAAACAGGACTATTGCAAACGTTGCCTCTTGTCTCTTCAATTACATCTTTTTCAATCAAATCATAAATGATCGCCAGCAACGCCTTTTCACCTTCACTAGATATCTTGTATTGGGGAATGCGTGGCAATTTAACATCTGTTTTCAATGTTACAACATATGGCGGTATTTCCAAAAGACCCACATCATTAGGACCAGTGGCCCAAAGAGTATCAGGAAGAAACGGCAATTCGGTCGGGAGTTTATCCTTCGACAAATACATTGGAGAGGTCACTTTCCTACCCAGTGTAAGTTGTACTCCCGAAGGAGAACAATATAATGTCGCATACAATCTTTTCAAGAAATCCAATCCCAACAGGTTTTCACCGCAACCTGTCGTCAGGATAAGGGGTGCTTCCAATTCACAAGGTCCAACAGAAAGGGACATAGGACTAGAGATCGGATTCCTAACCGGGGCGCAAGAAAAACCAACCGAAACATTCATCTTGCCAGACAAAGGTGCGCCAGGGAGTTTTGAGTGCATAATAGAACTCTTTGCAGCACCAGTATCCAACAGAAAAGGTTCTGACACACCTGATGTAGTCACCTTAACATACGGTCCACCTTGATCTACTGGAACTGAAAATACTCCCTCTCTTTGTCTATGGCTGTCCTAGCAGTCATTACCTTCGATATTCTCATCTTCTGCATAGTAGTCGTCAGCATAGTACTGAGCCGTCCTACCAGACGCATTGTTTTGCTGGTCAAAACTATTCATTGAATTCTGAGATGGAAGGGGGCGCGCGTTCTGGGGAACACTTCCACGTCCTCTACCTCTAGGAGCTTGTTGAACACCTCGACCTCTTGCGCCAGAAGCACCATTCGTACGCTGTAACAAAATAGGGCAACTATACTTGAAATGACCCTCTTCTTTACAATACGAACGCTGATTGGGACCTACCGGAACACGTCGTTGAGAATACTCGGACCTTTGCGAGTTTCTCTGAAACTGCTGAGGTTGCTGATAATTACTCTGGCCACCACGCGGCGGGTAAGCCTGTTGTAAAAGAAGCTTCGTATTTAGTTCTTTAGTTTTCTTTTCTGCTCTATCCTTCTCATCTTTATCCCTATTTTCGTAATACTGTGCAGTAGCCAATATTTGCGCTGAAGAGGAAACGGCCCAAGAGCTCTCTGAATCTTTCAATTTCTTACATAACTCGGGAAGCAAATTGTGCACAAACTTGTCAACAAACAACCGTTGACCACCTTCTATACTCATATCTTGACCACTGTGATCGATAAACGTTTCCTCAAACCTAGTGAAGAAATCAGACACTGTTTCATCTTCTGCTTACACGCAGACAATTTATCCCAATTCACACGCATCGCAGGCATTAAAGTCTTCATGTAAGTAATGATCCTAGCAGGAAGTTCCGCTACCAAAGGCTCAGGCTTGGCACCACCAACTTGTCTATCATTCGCAACACTAATGTTAGCCCATGTGTCACCTAGCTCTTGCGCGTGATCTGTATTACGAATCACTCCCCACAAAGGCTGTGGAACAACATTCCCAAATAACATGTCTATGTCAGCTAGATTCATAACACATGAGTCTGCAGTCTGTGCTAATTCCTTATAATATCCTGCAGGATTTTTACGGGGATCAGGCAAAGTCTGCTTAAGGGCTAAAACTTCAGATCGCTTCCAAGGAACATGTACCCAAACACGCTGGAAATGAGCTGGCATAGCATCAATACCTCGAGCGGCATCAGCACCAACCGCGTCCTTCCATACCGGAGGGACTTCTCTCATAGGGTATTGTCTTACCTTTTTATCAGAAGAGTCATGTTCAAACAATGACTTAGAAGGACCCTTAATCCTAAAAGACAACAATGTCGCAATCGCTTTCTCAACATCGGGACCCACAATTGTGCCCTTTTCAAATTCAAATCGTACACGGCACAACTCCTGTGGATTCGCTTCCAAATATTATCCTCCAATTCCTCACAAAGAAAAACACACATCTTTTCAAAAACGTATCTCTGCTTCGGTGCTTCCCATTGACGGAAGGCATTCATAATAGAACCCATATCATACCGTGAAGGGTAGATAACCCATCTACGCGCCATTCGGTCAAACATTTCTTTCTCTCGAGAATCAGGCAGTTGACTACGCGTCTGCTTACGTCTTGAATCAGGGGTCACACTAGTGGACCCGAAGAGAGGAGATATAATGCTAGCAACAGTAGCAGTCATCCTCTGTCGCATAGAAGGAGAAGTTGACAGAAGAACGGGAGGAAAAACAGAGGGAAACAAGGCAAATGCAGATGCAGACGTAGAAGCAGTATCGGGAACACCACCAGAAGAGTCGGTTGGTTCCATAGACAAAGTCGTAGGAAGTACAGGTGGAGTAGGCAGCAAAGTCGACGGCCCTTGAGGGGGCTGCACCATAGGAGTAGGAGCCAGCTGAAGAGGAGCTGGTGGATGTGGAAGAACTTGAGGCACAATATTTGGGCGTTGCACAACTAAAGGTTGCGGAGGTGCTGTAGCACTCTGCACATAAGGGGGTGGTGAATTCAACAAGTGTGACATTAAAGGGTCTTTCTCCATTTCTTTTGACGCATCTTGCTGAAGAAGCGACAAAACTGGATAACATTTATCTATCTCCATGTTACGTTGCCTATGCAACTGCTCACTTATCTGTTCTTCTTCATTATCTTTAAACTGCATAGCAGCTTGCATTACCGTAATACCCTTTTCTATCTTATTTCTTTTCGCTAATTTAATTTTCTTCTGTTTGGCTTCCTTACGCCATAGGCGGAAAGAGTCCAACATCGCCGGCCAGGCTTTCTTCTTAAAAAGTTTAACCTCCAGATTATCCAGAATCTCTGTGTCAAAACTACCATTTTGGGGCCACTTTAAAACACCATCTTTCCTGGTGTATCGGATCCATACTTCATTATATACGAGGGGGCCTATGCCATGTTTCACATACAATTCATAAGTTGGAGTTCCAATCGGAGGAACCGGACACGAGTCCTCCAATCGGGAATCCCTATTACAACCAAGACAAAACAAATTTCCAAGTCTGCTAAGACCAGGCATCTTCGCTCTCTAGTCTAGCTTCAAACTTCAAAGGATTATCGAATACGATAGTCTCGTGAATACACGAGTCCCTCGGCTTTGGTACTTGCAAGTTCCAAATCAAAGATCCCAAGGGGATACCAAACCAAAAACCAAACTAAGGACTGGGAGACGCTCCACTTATACTTAACTGAGGTATCGATGACGTCACCAGAAGACTCTTCTATCGTTTCGCTCTACCAAATCATTAAGGGTCCAAAACAGGGCGATAGTCAGGGCAGCAGTCCTTCGTAGCCGTCGGGAAGTGGGGAACCTCGCAGCAAAGACTTTCGGACCACGTCGACATGCAGGGGTCGATGAAGTGGCGGCCTTCCTCCAGAATTTTCACACGAAGCTCCTCACGAACCTCTGGCTTGGACCGGTACCGCTGAAATCGCATAACGTTGGGCGCCAACTGAAGTACTGGGTTTTTCGGAACCCAACGGTGCCAGGGGACACACCCGAAGACTTCGAGTTCTTCCTGTTTCAGACTACAGAAACACAGAGTCTTCTAGGTGAAGTCAAAGATCGAATTTATTGGCTGCAGCCAGTAACAGATATCCTAGAAATACAACACGGTGTATATTCTCAGGAGACTGCTCAAACTTACAAAGCCGGCCTTCTCTTTTATACAAAATAT
This sequence comes from Triturus cristatus, assembly GCF_964204655.1. Lineage (NCBI taxonomy): Eukaryota > Metazoa > Chordata > Amphibia > Caudata > Salamandridae > Triturus > Triturus cristatus. The sequence goes on along the minus strand of NC_140582.1, from coordinate 1,038,503,160 downwards.
TATGCTTCAGGCAAACATTCCTTATTTTACAGTAAATCATTCACATATTTCCACTACAAAGAAAAAGCAAAGTCATGATGACAAGCCCATTGTCCAGCCCTTAATCAATTACCCGGCAAGGCTTATTGCTTCCATCAGATATCGACAGACCCTCAATAAAAACGGTCACCTCCTCCTCGTAAAGCAAGTCATAAAGAAGGAAACAGGGACAGGTGTGTAGAAGATTAACCATGGTTTGTGTGTGATCAAAGGTTTTATGATATGTTGGGCCTTGATACTAATCTCGCTCGACCCCTGGGAAAGGAACTGGCCGAACAGGTTTGGCTTCGGGCAGTGGAGTCAGCTTGCCCAGGTCACCGAAAAGTCAACGAAGGTGTGCGTGTCCTTCAGACCCTTGCTTGGCTTTAGTTCTGGGCCTATGTGAGGGCAATCACAAAATGGCTGTCGTTCTAAAATGGAACCCGAGGGATCGGAACGGAAACTATGATTTCAGGGTGATTTCTTCACCCGAGCATGGCAAAAATGCTCATGCATAGTATCCTAATCATTTGCGGTCTGCTGATACCAAAATCGTCATGATACGACGATGTCTATAACACGAAGCCAAAATTTAAAGTACCACACTTTGCTGATGTCCCCTATCAGTACGTTGTTTTTAGGGCCATTTGGGCATAGCTGCTAGTGTGCATCTTCCACCAAGCTGCTTGAGTGCTGCTTAGCATAGGCCCTCTCACAGCTTGCGCCTCTTCTCAGCTGCTCAGATGCTGTATCTCGCAAGCCACCTCTCTAGTCATGCCAGCCCAAATTGCAGGCTAGCTCTGACTGAAACGCAGGGCAACAATGGGCACAGTCACACATCCCTGGTCACTCACAGTAGTCCCCAGACTGGCTCCAGTCGCTAGAACCACTCCATACAGCTCATTGGTTGCACAGGGTCTCTTAGAGTGTCTGTGGTTACTGATAGCACTGTAGTCGGATGTAGAGGGTCGCCTTTGTTGCTCCTACTCCTTACTCTTGCTTGTCACCATTGTTGGAAGGATAAATGCCACAACACAGTTGAAGGGTAAAATGTATTTTTTTTCCCGAAATTCAATCCACCACACCATGCGTTCCAATTTCCACCAAATGCACTCCAATCTTCCATGTCCACAGTGCTACGCCATACCATACGCTGCCTTTAAGATGATTGTGTCATGCTACTTTGTGCTATCAGTGATTTTAAGTTTCTTTAGATCCACCTGGTTTGCATAAATAGCAAGGGTACACTACACCTGAAAGAGACCTAGGATTTCGTTAATGAATAATCGGTTGTAAAGACCGAGACACAGCCACAGTGCATGGTATTGAGTAGTCTTTATGCCACTGACTTAACCTGTTATTCAGAGTTGGACACTCTCATGCAGAGCTCACTTTTATTAGCCCTGCAGAAATGGTACAGGAACCACTGTACAGATGAAAGCACCATGTCATGAGCCTATTACCGCTAGTAACTGCTGAACTATTCTAGCTGGACACTACTGTCACAGTCTAAGGGAAGGCCATGTAGCACCAAGTGTTCAGGAACCTAAGGGAAGTGGTTGTAATTGGGTGTAACTGACCAAGAGTGGGAACATCAAGGACACAAAATTTCAGAATATGAATGTTGGAATGTGAATTCCACCCTCACCTCCCTTTAAATCAAATGCATATATGTCAAACCTTCTCCTCAGTCCAACACATTCCGATATAACTCTGGCTGGCAGTTCAAGTACAGCCTTAAGGGGAGCAGCGACTTGACTGGGCATCACGCTCACAAGGTGCCAAGTGAACTCCTAGTGAGTATCAATGCTGGTTCCTGGAGGGATCCTGAATGCCTACCTCAGTGCCTAAAAAGGTTCGGCCCAAAACCTAACTTATCAGACCGTCCCTACAAGTTGTCTTCTGGATCTGAATGCACACTACCTCTAAAGGATACTTCGGAACCAAGTTGTCTCAAAAATAGGGTCTTACTTGAGTTGTCCAACCTCAATCCAGGCTCTTGCTACACTCCAACAAGGCTAAGGAAGCTTTGGCGATATTCTTCAGGTGCTTACATACTAGAGATGTTTGCCAGCTATCTCACACTCACTAGGCTATCACTATCTGCATATGGCTTCCTCCTATATCAATTAAAAATGTACCTGGCACTTTTTACAGAACCTGTTTGCCTAGGACTACGTTACCTCATGCTGCCTTCTTCTTTCTATTTTTAAAAAAAATCTTTTTTTAACTGTTTACATTGTACACACATTTTGAGAACGGGAAGGATCTAGGAAATAAGAACAGGGCAAAGTTAAGTTTATGCAGTGCCCATTACAACATGACACAACCAATTCCCACTTGACCTGTATTACTTCAATAATGGTTCAAAGTACCCAATGTATCGACCACTAGCTACTAAAGAGACAACAACATGAAATTTAATGTCTGAGGCATGTGAGCTGTAGATCACATGCTGTGCATAGCCTGCCATCTAGTGTTGGGTCCGGATGTTTGCACTTTGTTTTTGTTCGAAGTCCAGAGTCACCTAGACTCCTTTTTTTGGTGATAGTGCGCATGGGCGTCGACTCCATTGTTAGATTGTTTTTTCCGCCATTGGGTTTGGATGTGAATTGCTGCGCTCCAGTTCGACACCGTTTCTCGGATTCCCTTCAATGCGCAATCCACTACCCTCTGGTATTGTTTCTCAAGCGTGTTTCCCATTCTCCTCATTATTTTGACTTAAACAAATTCAATCGAAAAACTCATGGAGGGCCGTTGGGACTACCCGCACCTGACTCGCTAGCAGTCGATGGAACGGACTCCATTCAAGCTCTGTCCGGGGTGTCGCGCCAAGTTTACGCGCACTGACCTGCACAAAGTGTGCAATCTCGGTTTGTCCCCGGAACACAACGAGAAAGACTGCAACGTGTGCCAATCGTTTTGATCAAAGAAGCCGCTTTGGGACCGTCTGGCTCGAAGTCATGAGATGCAACATTAAGGCGGCTCCGTACCGGACATCGACGAAGATTCCGACCGAGAAGAAACACCCTCAAGGAGCTAAGGAAGAGGAACATGTCTCCTTGTCCGACTCTGACATAGAAGAAGAGGAGAAAGTTAATCCGGGTCAGCGTACCGTGAGTACAGAAACCCCCTTGTCCCAACAACCAAAGACAAAAAAGGCTCCGGCCCTTCCTCTGCATGCCACCTTAAAACAGTATATAAAACTCAAAAGGATTCCTAGGGGTCTGAGGTCACAAATCCTGCCTACGTATGAGGATTTGGAAGTAGACTTAATGAATGAATGGGAAAAGGAACTGTGTAACAACTCTAACAAATTGATGAACATATTGATAGAGATCTGTGAGAGGAAAGTCACACAACTGCAGAGAGACATAGACACGTTGGAGTCCGAGATTAAGGAGCTGAATATACCAGAAGGCACTTTTAAGAATTACGCTATCCTTAATGACATTATAGAACGCCACCTAGCAGAGATAAAGATACGTAAGGCACGCAAGTTAAGAAGAGATGAGCGTGACTACTGCGAGGGGCGTATTTTCACCTTCGCCAAGAAATATGATCATCTTATACCCAGGGATACACAACAGACCAGAACTGAGGGTGGCTCACTAGGGTCTAGCTCCACCTCCCTCAATACGACACATACAAGTGGCAGTGAGGCGGAGGAATTGGGTAATGCCAGCAATACTGGTAGTAATTTTTTAGCGGAGGTAGCAAGAGTCAAGAGGGGGAACAAGGAGTACAGACGGGCACCTCAAGGAGAAAAACCAGGAGGGGGAAGAGAGGAGGAAAGAAAGGAGGACACGCCAGGGGTCAGGACCAGGTCCTGGAACCAGAGGAGATAGATAACGTGAACATCATTAATTTAAGTGACACACAACTGTCTCAAGATGCTATATCAGTACTAACCAGAGGAATGAATTTTTGTCCGAAAGTTACGGGTGATATTTGTGATGTAAAAATAGATCTGTTCAAATTTGTCAGACGTATTAAACTTAAGAAGCATTTTGAATCCACGAATATTGTTAATAAACGTGTGAGCAAACATTTGGGCATGTCTACACTTAGTGAAAACTCGATACAAGACGTCTTAGACACCAGACTCCTCTTGTCATTAACAGAATGCGAGGACGAAGCCACAACTACAGATGCTATTTTGAGAGATTTAAACATCACCACAGACTATAACATCTCTAGCAACCTTAGAGAAAAGTCCAAATGGACCCCTACACTGATCGCTGGCAGCAATGTTGACATATTCCATAAACTAGTATTAGCAGACCTAGACAAATATGAAGACAGTAAAACAGTCACTCACTCAGCACAGGACAACTTAACTAGAAAGGAACGTAATGCACTGAAAGACTTGAGCAATAATTACGACCTTACTATACGCGAGGCTGACAAAGGGGGCAACATGGTGGTGATGCGTAGCTTGGACTACAATAAAGAGATCAGATCACAACTCGCAGACCCAGAATGCTATGAGCCACTAAGTACAAATCCAATTTGGGTTCTTACAGATCACATAAACACGCAACTCAGACGTTGGCATGGGCTAGGTTTAATTGATGATGACGAACTGACATTTCTGAAAGTGGATAGACCGAGGTTCCCTTGCTTGTACACTTTACCCAAAATCCACAAGACTTGTCCTTTTCTCCCTGGCAGACCTATTATATCGGGCATTGGGGGCCCGACAGAGAAAATCTCGGAATATGTTGACACATTTCTGAAACCCATGGTGGTTAACCTTCCTTCCTATATCAGGGATACAAAACACATTCTGAGTACCTTAGCTGATTTCACTTGGGAAGATGGGATGATCATGGTAACTTTGGATGTCACAGCGCTGTATACCAGCATTAAGAGAGAGGCAGGGATGATGGCGGTAAGAAGAATGCTATATAACAGATCAGCTACCACTTGGGAGCATACTGAAATGCTTATGGAAATGGTGACACTGCTACTAGATAATAATGTATTCCTATTTCAAGGTGACTGGTACAGACAGAAGCAGGGTGTTGCAATGGGCTCCAGATTTTCTCCTTCCTATGCCAATCTCTTTATGGGATGGTTCGAAGCGATGATGATCTGGGGCCCACTGGGCACCGACTGGAATGACTCAATATTATACTGGGGAAGGTATATTGATGATTGTTTTATGATTTGGACGGGGTCCCAAACACGACTCACCGGATTCATAGAACATCTTAATGCCAATGACCAAAATATCCACTTCACCTCTGAACAGAGTATAAACAAAATTTCCTTCCTAGATGTGGAATTTTATGTGGAGGACGGATGCTTGCAGAGCAGACTATTCAGGAAAGCAACATCATGTAATTCGGTACTCCATGCATCCAGCTCACATCCACCACACCAAATTCGATCAATCCCATATGGAGAACGTGTTAGGGTGAGACGAAATTGTAGCACCGACACGGATTTTGAAACACATAAGAGGAGTACCCTTAAGAGATTTAAAAATCGTGGGTACACTCAGGAGGTCCTGAGGAGGGCTGAGCGGAGAATTGACTCAGTTACTAGGGTAGATACTCTGAAAGACAAAACGGTAACAAACAAACAGGATAATAAGGTAAGACTGGTCACCAATTATAACGACTGGTCTGGGATCTTGAGACGAAGTCTTACCAAGCATTGGCATCTACTTAAGGCTGACAGATCACTTAACGATTACATCAGCAACAAACCAGACATAACTTTTAAAAGGGGCATCTCACTTAGAAATATTCTAAGTCCGAGCTATCCTACACCCAGGAACACAGACAATTGGCTGACCACGTACTCATGTGGTTTTTCCGGTTGTGGCAAATGCACGGCTTGCAAATGGGCACACGCTAGAATTACTGAATTTGGAGGCCCGGGTGGCAGAACGTATAAAATCAGGACCAACATCACTTGCCTCACCAAATTCGTGATTTATGTTATAGAGTGCAAATGTGGGAAAAAATATATTGGCAGTACCATCAGACCACTACGCGATAGGATCGGAGAACACATGAGAGCAGTTAAGAATGGGGATATGAGATACCCTATAGCTGCTCATATGTCTGTCTGCCCCAAACAAACAACAATGAAACGCTTCGAATACTATGGCATCGACTACATACCCAGACACCCCCGGGGTGGTAATCGGGAACTGACACTGAGACACAAAGAGGCATTATGGATTCTAAAAATGAGGAGTACTGAATGTGGTTTGAACATTGACCATGAGCTCCATTACTTCTTGGGCAGATAGACGTAACTGATAAACAATACGAAATAGTTGAAGCTATAAACATGACACATGAATTTACTACCAATGTCGTACTGTGTGTTTCAGTTTAGATGAGAAAAATGAATGTGGCGCACGAGGTTACCGTTCTATCTACTTTATTCTTGAATATTTCAATATATACTACGTTGAACTCAATGATGTATTATTTACATTTACAGAACAATTCGATGCTAACTATGTCACGCTAAGTTTAGACTAATAATTACTTAAACAGGACTCTAAATGTTTATGTTCACTTTGTGTGTGCACTTCCGGACGCAGGGATGTGTTAATACCCTTTGCTTTTTAGTGTACATGTGTAATAATTTTGAACATATTTGAACATTTCAATTCTGATATCGCACATTGACCTTGTAATTTTCTGACCTCGCTTGTGGAGAGACCTAAGGACACTCACCTTAAGAAATCATATCTACCGGCACAAATATAGCCGATTCATGCACACATCACATCCAGAATCGGTTTAAAAGAATAATCACAATCGATTTTGCACTCCTTTTCAGGCCAAGAGAGGCCTCATAGATCGTAAGTGGTGATTTTTATTGAGGAACACCGCAACGGCGATATTTGACACCTAACGGAATCAGGGCGATATCCAACACCTCACTGGATCGAGATCCATATATTAATTGAATCCGCTTATTACCCTTTATGCTAATTACTTTTTATTATTGGGACCGATTTCCTGTTGGATTATAATTATAAGTGTAGGGACCAATAGTGATGAGCATAGATCCCTATTCGTGGGATGGGAGGCAGTGTAATCACGCAGAGTCTTTTCACTATGTCAATTTTAGTGACGAACGTGCTGACGAGTTAACCCGGATATATTCCCGGTTTGACTCTTGTCACATGACACAAACACACGGAAGACGGGTTTCCATACTCGGTGGACCCGATTTTGCGCTTAGTGGACACATGTGAGAACGAGGGCACGATATTTGAGAAGAAAACGTCAGGTAAAGATAATGTTTCTACCCAGATTCAGGTTGGTGGAATGTCAGAACGGCACTCTGTTTCCTTAAGGTGATTCGCGTATATGCCCCACATGGGATATTACGACTGTTTGGTAACGGAGTGAGGGACTTATTTCGTGTTATTGCAACTAGGTATGAGTGAAATTCAAAATGGCAATTAGAATCACCTAAGATATTATGAATCTAGAGACTTATAGATCATAGCTTGTTTGTTGGTCGTGCATATTCTGCATTTGACTTGCGGTGGGACTTTTTGAAATTAGCAGATACGGGAAAACGAGCCTAGACCCTAAGTTGTCTTCTCTGATAGGTAGTGTTGTTTGGAATAACAAGATTACGCTACAGTATGTCCGGACCTTGACATATGTATTTCTCATCTCCATAGAGAAGTGTTTGCACACGAACACCTCCTTGTTGATTCTGTGGAATCCCTTGTTTCTACCAGTGAACTTAGAACCCCTTGTGGGCCGGAATTACAACCACAATTAAAGTAGGTTTGGCCATATTTTAGCTCGAAACTTGCTCACTGAAATGACGGTTGGATCATATTCTGATGTTTTTTCACTTTTATTGTATTTCCCCGGTGTTAACAGAGATTTCAAGAATACAAAGAGAGGTAAATAATCCACCTCGGCATTTTGGGTGTTATTTATTCAGTCACGTTTTGTTTTAACGATGACATGGCACTTACCTCCCACGACGGCGATAATGTTATCAGTAATTCGCACAACCAGTAGCTCACCAAGCTATCACGTAGTATCACAATCGGGCCTTTCTCTCTCCATGTGTTTGGTTTGCTTCGAAGACTTTTTGCTCATCATTCCCCTTATGGGTTCCTATCTTTCTTTTGGAAATTTAATTTTCCACCACGCAATTATTCACTGTGTTTGGGATCACAATGCCAAACTTATTGTTGACTACTGTGGATTTCAGTTACTGTATGTACTTTCACGGTATGAGCTGGCATCTTTCTGTTTATTTGTACAGCCTTGAGGAAGTCGCCGGAGTACACTCCCGATGCGACGAAACACGTGTTGGCTGTAATCTCGACATCTCACCAAGACTCGTCTTAATAAAGAAGACAAGAAGAAAATTGTAATCTGTGTTTAAAAAGAGAATTTTTTTTTTTATGTACTCATATTTCATGTGTGAACTTAACAAAAACACGTATATTTAACACGTGTGCTGAGGCTTCAGTAAGAAGCTTCCTCTGCATGCAGGCCAAGGTTGGTACCGAGAAAAGGTTTTGAGCACCCTGCCCGCGGGCCCGGCGCAGAAACACAAAGAGAAGAGAAGCCTTCCGGCTCGGGCTCGAATCGGCCCCATGCAGGCGTTGAGCAGAAATCCTCGGCGCTGAAATTCAAGCACGTCCGGATCCACGTTCCTTTTTTGTCGAAGCCTAAATCTTCGGTACCGAAGAGTTCGGAGCCGCAACTTTCGACGCCGAAAACTGCAAGTAAAGGTAAAAAGACTCCGACCAAAGAGCCTCGGTCCGATGTTACACCTTCGGATCCAAAACAAAAAGAACTGGTTATTAGCCCAGATACTGGACATATTCATACCAAATTGCCTGACATAAAGGAAACCTGCCATGATGTTGGATTTTAATCCTTAAAAAGTGCAATTTCCAATCATGAAGTTCCGCTGATCCTTCTGATATGGCCTTCAGAAAAAAAAAATTACATCTGTTTTATTGATTTCAACATGCCGAGAGTCATCAGCACCGTTTAAAACCACAAAACTACACAGTGATTAGAGAGCAGAAGAGCTAAACAATGATCCCTGCGTGTGCACCAACCATCAGCAGAGGAGTTCAGGCAGGTGGAGCGGCCTTCACAGACGACACTGCGTTTTTTTACACATATAAGTGAGGCAAGGTGCACAGAATAATTTGCGAAATGGGCTTTTTGTCCTAAACTTATATGCACGCTTGCCTTCCTAATTGTAAAATATATTACCATCCACAGCCTACTGGGTACTCCTGTACTGCCAGAGGGGACATGTGACTGTGATGGAGCAGTGTGTACATTGGAATGGGCATGTGGGAAGTGCGTGTTTACGTTGTGCATGTCTGTGTGACAGAGTCGGGTTGTGTGTATGTAACAGATTGCGCGTGGATGAGTGTTCTTGTGGGACAGAATGTTATTTGTAACTGTGTGAGATTGTATATACAGCTACTGTCTGTGTGAGAGCTTGTGTGCGTGTGAGAGAGAGACATAGTGTGTGTGTGTGTGTAAGAGAGCTAGGAAGTGTGTATGAGCGATGTGTGTGAGTCCTCGTGTACGTGTTCTTCCGCCTTTTCTCTTAATGTGGATACCTCTGATTAACCAAGCCCCCTGTAGATCTGAACAATATGGACTTGTTTATGTTGAAAAAAAAATGGTTAATCCCGAAGTGTCCAGCATTGTAAAATTCACGCGCGCGCCTGTGATACGGTGCAAGCCACGTACCACCTCTGCACGGGGTTAGATGGACTCCATCTTTAATTCCATGACATTTATTGCGCATATGAGGAGGATAGGGGTGCAGTTATGTGGTGCGTCCGTTTCCCGCACAAGAGACATTCTTTGGTACCTTTTGAATACGGGGTACCCCACCTCGGCAGCAGAGAAGCCCTCTTTGGGAGGGTCGTCTGTTTACACAATGTGGAAAAGACACACTGGTCTACAGAGGACACATTCCGCGCACCGCTGGGAAGGGTGGCCAAAGCACCGTGGACTTTTTGTATGTGTTAATAGATTTATGGTGTCTTTTCGACACCCATCCAGGGTAATTAGCCCAAATGTTCTAACTGAGTGATAGGTTTGTGAGCAATAAAGCAATTACCCATGGCTGGGGCTGACAAGTCCTCTAACTAAACTCCAACCAACAGCTAATTGCAAGGGCCACCTCGGCCCTATTGACTGCAATTAGCCCTGCTAAACTCTTACACCCAACTAGCTGGTTTGTGGTGATTTATACAGTCGAATTTGCATGAAATGTGGTTTAAAAAATGTTGACGCTCCTTTCAAACACTTTGGGGGTAAGCAAACCTCGAAACAGCGCTGCCAATGAAACCTGTCCCCTCGCTGCAGAACCGAGCAGGCATCTCTCACGGGCCGTCCCCAGCTGTGGTTTCTGTCAATATAAACCAGTGCTAAGTGATTAACTGTGGGAAAGTAAATGCGCCGGTAAAGCTGCTAGTAATTCTCTCATGTGCCATTACCACTGAAAGTAGACTTTCTACTGCAGACAGGAAATGCAAGCGAGACGATCACAAGAACGGCTCTAAAGCTTTAATCCATAAAAACACCCCCAAATACGTGCATGACAGTAAAGATTACCATTGATTCAAGCGACACAGGATTTATTGATACAAAAGACAAGTCAGTTATTTCATATCTTTACTCAGAATATGTGCAAGCAGCCTTCTTTTAACAGCTGCATGTGAGGGTGACACTGAACTGGCTCCAACATGGCTGCTCGCACCTCGCCTCAATCCATGGCTTTCCACCTTCTTTGAGATGCCTCTGTCATTAACTTCAAACAGAGCTGCGTGAATATGAAAACAAGTAAAACGATCGCGAAACTGAAAGCAATCGCTTTTGGAAACAGAGAAAGCCGCGAGTGGTGCGCGCGCTGCAACAAGCCATATGGTTTCAATTATCGCGCCCGTGTCTGGGCACGGTAATTGAAACCATATGGCAGCAATGCGCGTAATAGACACCAATAGGCCATGGGCGGAGCAATGCGCCCGCCTTTGACCTATTGAGTGCTATCGTAAAACAAACACGCAGGCAAAAGCCAATAGCAGGACACAAAACTAAAAATACACGCACGAGCGTGTACAATTCCAGGGTCCATTTCGGAACCCCGGACAAAAGGACTTTCACTGCGCGCGCAGGGCTGTGCACTGCATCGCTAGGCGCGAGATCTAAACAGGCATTGCAAGGTGGATTGTCAAGTGCATTCAAATATGCTATGCAAAAGTGAAAAGAACACTAGCAATTCCCCCTAGAGCGCACTCCACACGCAAACTAGAGGCTTCTATGGCTTTCTTAGGAAATATACCCATAGATGATATCTGCAAAGCTGCAACATGGTCTGCACCTCAGCCATTCACAAAACAGTATTGTGTAAATGTGTTAGCAAGCTAGTGTGGGCCAAGCAGTTTTACATACACTATTTCAGACCACTGCTTTATAGTCTACGCACAGCATGTGATCTACAGCTCACATGCCTCGAACAGAAAATGCTACTTACCTAGTATGCATCTGTTTTTGGCATGTAGAGCTGTTGCAATTACTTCTTACTTAGATACATATATACATGGACTTCTCTTACTACTCCATTATCACCCTCTGTGGCAAAATAATCTAACAATGGAGTCGATGCCCATGCGCACTATCACCTAAAAGGGGAGTCACCTACCTTGTGACTGGAAATTACTTCTTCGAACAAAAACAAGGTGCAAACATCCGGACCCAACACTAGATGGCAGGCTATGCACAGCATGTGACTCTACAGCTCTACATGCCAAGAACAGATGCATACTGGGTAGGTAGCATTTTCCTTATATGTTTTAGTTAATTTTTTGATCATTTTTATCTTAATGGTATTCATACCACATGTCCCAATCCTCATTTATATTTGTATTAGCCTTACAAATAAATACAGATTTCTCAATAGAAAAAACGTAACCACCATAAGATGCAGAAAGCTTGTCATGTTTTGATTTTTTCCACTTTTCCCCATACCCTTTTTCTGTATTGTGGAGTGTGCATTAACCAGCTATAGGATTATCATGCAACTGTTTGGACTTTGAAATCTTTTGAAGAAGCACTGCTATTATTATGAAACGGTGTACACGTCCACCCGTCAGTTATGGAATATCTGATTCATCAAAATGCTCTTACAGGAAATATCAGGAAAACTGATTTGTTCAAAGCATAGGACTTTGTGAAATATTGTGTTGTGTAGTGGTGTTTGTCATTTTATGATGTGAGAGTTTGTATCAGCTTTGAAACTTTAGCCTTAAAATATGGGTGGGACTATTGAGTTATTCAAAATATGTATTACTTGGCTAGGTTTTCATTTCCCTGTTTGCAGATATGTATCAGTCCTTACTAAATATTAATCCTTTTCCTTCAATGCAGATTTTATTCACAGTAATGGGATATCTTCTGTGCGATGTGATTCTCAGGACTCCTTGTCATCTACTGCAAGTCTTGAATTGCTTAATTTTGGCTCTCAAGGAAGCAAACCAGAGGTGAGAATAAGGCAGAATATGAAGCCTATTGCGAATATTTATGGAACCGAGGCCTATTTCATAGATTTACCATGCACATAAAATATTGGCAGTACGAAAATCACCTGCAGTAAACCATCCGAGCCATAGGTGTGCTCACTTTGCTCATCACCATGGTCCAAAAATCTTTAGACTAAAACAGTTCCTAATCCAAGGCTTCTTATTTTTTTTAATGCAGTAGATAAATATGTTGTTTTCAGAGCTACTTTTCGGTTCCACTCACAGAAGCTAATTTTGCCTTCCTATGGTCTAGACAGACCTGTTCATTTGTCTGCACCGTGCTCTTGTGCAGAGCCACTGCTGTAAAACCACCAGGCTGCCCATTGTTGTGAAACGATTTAAGCCAAACCTAGCTTTTTAGCTAAAAGGACTCTGAACTGGTAGTTTTTTCCCGAAGCTTAATCATATGAACCCTGAAGTCCAAGCATACTGTGAAAGAAAATAAACATTCTGGAAAACCCAATGCAGTTACCGCCCGTTTAATCCAAAATATAATAAGCTGCAAAATTATTCTATATGCGATTGGCAGTGTCTACTGAGCAGCACTTTGCCGTTTGATGAGTTGAGCTCATAAATCCAATTTCAATATATTTTCGCTCCACTTGTATTCAGTTTTTCTCAGTGCGGCAAGTGGAGGAAAAACATGATTAAATGAAAATAGACGCCAACGAGCAGATGCCTGCCTTTTCTTGTAGGGAGAATGTGAGATGGTCTTGCGAAGTAGATACACTGTAGGTGCAGTATACAAGCTGATTTCACAAAATATGCAGTTCAATCTCTGCTGTGCCAACTTCAAGTAAGTGTAGCCTCATTTTGAACAGTCAAAGCGAAGTACAGTGTACAACACTGAAATACAAGATGACAGCACATTTAAAATGTGTGACAATGTGCAGTAACTTTGGTAAGATTTTAGGCAGGTGTATGTGTGTGTGTAGATATATATATAGATGTGTGTGTGTGTGTGTGTGTGTGTGTGTGTGTGTGTGTGTGTGTGTGTGTGTGTATATATATATATATATGTGTGTGTGTGTGTATTTATCTCAAACACCAGAGCTCACAGTGTTTCTCAGGCCACTTGCCCTGCTGCGTATATATGACACCTCAAAGAATGCCCTGGTACTCCACGTGGGAAGGGAGTAACACACACAATTTGGTGCTGGCGATTGCTGAAGTTTATTACCAAATGGCAGCAAAAGCATATGATCATGGCGTTTATCACCAAAACGTTTCAGACTTTTGCCTCCATTTGATAATAAACTTCAGCACCCACCATCATCAAAGTGTGTTTGATACTCCCTTCCCACTTGGAGTACCAGGGCATTCTTTGTGGTGTACTAAGAATCCCCTATAAAAAGCTTTGTATTAGGTGCGACTTTCTTATTCTGCCATCTGCCAATTCTTAGGGTTTGATCTCTGTATGCTCTAAGGTTGGGACTTTAGTCTATGACTCTGTCTCTGAACTTAATGCAGGATCGATTTGATACCTATGGTGTTTCCAGGAATGTGTAGATGTGGACTTAAATTTGAACATAAAAATAAATGTTCTAGCTCTCCAGTAGGTTTGATTTAGTAGAATCAATCCTTCTCCCCTCTCACGTGGCCAAAACTGCTCTGGCGAGTCGTGAAAGCTCAATTTTAAGTCCTTTATTTAATGAAAAAAAGCCAATTTGAGGCTGAATTTATGCGCATAACATTTTTTGACCGTGAACTCTGTAGGTTTACTTTTGATTATCTAATCACAACGCTATAGTCACAAGTCCTTATAGATATATATCATATCTGTGCCATGTCAAGTAGATATCAGTATGCCCACTTTAGGGATAACCTGTTCACGCATTCAGAATCCAGTCTGTGATAAAATAAACCTGCTCGCATGTAGAGTAGGTCAGACATCAAGAACTTAAGGCAAAGGTTTGGCATCTATCCCGTCAAAATGCAGTATACTAAATGTGGAAATCTTTTTGATCCACAAAAATGGAAGATTGTGGTCCAGGTTTACTAACTTGTAAAGTCAGCAGGGATAGCCCTTTATTGAGTTCTGCATGATGCAGTAGTTTGGAGGTTGTATGACCTAGAGGTCTCTGGTAACCATCTTCCTTGATAGCAGGCTTTTGTGCAATGTGCAGAAGAACAGTGTGCACAACGTGCAATGTACTTTACTATGTAGAAAGCGTTCCTGGAGGCTGAGTGTTGGAAGGTGTCTCTTTATGTGATATATCAAAAATCTGATATACCATGTAAAGAGTCTAGTTCCCTTATGAGAGTTCAGGGGCTAGCTATGCAATCCCAAAGTGCGCTGTTAGGGATTAGTGTGGGTGAGCAGCCTTAGGCTTAACATAGAGCAGTGAAAGACATTTGCAAATGCACACAATGATTAATAAATGACAACACGACTCAAGAAGGAGATCCACCCCAATTTATAAAAATAGCAAGTATATGTTTAGGCATCATTGAAAAATCGTTTAGGTGAGTACATTTTTTAATATAAATTCTTTTCACTTTGAAAAGTGGACACTGCAATTTCTGAGTTCTGCAGTGTTATTCTAGGGAAGGAAGAACAAGTTCTGAAAACAGAGATAGTACAGTGACTTACACAACCAATCTCCAGGAGTTAAGCTAAGTGCTGGGTAAGGTCCAAGGCAGCACCAACAGAACACCACCAGCGGGAAGAGGGCGGTCGGGTGCAGGGTGCAAAACGGCATCAGGAGCCCAATCAGTTTCTGTGAAGATTGGTCGATGGGGAACGAGGCTGCAGGCTCTGGCAGGAAGGCCAGTTGGGGTGAACCAACAGGGGGGTTCAAGTCTTACGATGCTCTGGGACATAGGAACACTTGTGGTCCTCTTCTCCATGGCCCAGGGGTGATGGATGCAGAGGTGACTTTAGGTGTTGGATTTTCTTACAGAAGCAGTCAATGGGACCTGCGTGCAGAGGCTGCAGGTGACATCAGGGAATCCACGGGGGTGAAACCATGATGGACTCGAGCACTGGAGGGCTGGGGATCATATCGACACCGGTGGCCCACTTCAACCCGGGCCAGAGGCAACTTGTGCAGTGGTGGCTTCAGGGCGAGTCATCTGTGGTGCAGGTCAGAAGAAGAACGGCAGACAGGTCAGCTGGGCTGGGGCCAAGTCAGGTGCTCTCTTCAGTCTTCTGAGTTTGCGGCTCTTCATGTCCTTCGTAGGTTGTCAGAAT
Source organism: Triturus cristatus (assembly GCF_964204655.1). Classification (NCBI taxonomy): domain Eukaryota; kingdom Metazoa; phylum Chordata; class Amphibia; order Caudata; family Salamandridae; genus Triturus; species Triturus cristatus. The sequence continues at coordinate 1,038,487,378 of NC_140582.1, read as the reverse complement.
CTGCTTCTCTGGTGCCAGGGGCTTCCCTGAATATTGAATTTAGGGATGTTAGGGGCAAGGTGGGTAAAGTCAATGGGCTACTGACCCTTGAGTCACTAAGGATGTGGCAAATATTTATTTTATTTATTTATGCGTTTTTTATATAGTGCATCCTTGCCTGTTTGCTATTGCTGCTGCCTGTTTACTGTTGAAGGGGAGAGGAGGGGAGACAGGACTACCGCCCCCAGCCTCCCGTGCGGCTGTCGCCGCCAGCGCCATCCTCACGTGCCTGGAGGCGCTTTAAAAGTGCTTGCGGGCTCCCGCGGCGCGGGACGCGCGCTTGGCTCACCTGAACGAAGGGCGGGCCCGTCCTGCGCCCGTCATCGACTGGATGCACATGGGTTTAGGCTGTGAACCTTAAGGTACTGTTCATCATCCGTGGCATTCTGTTTTCAACCTATTGTGCTGTAAACGGGACAGGCGGCTACAGTACTGCGCCTTCTGGTTGGGGGGTCTGTTCGCTCTTTTGCCAGCCTTTTGTGGTAACCCCGCTCTTCAATTGTGCTCTCTAATTAAATCTCGTGACGTGACGTCGACCCCTTATTGGCAATGAGCAAACACATAGGGGCGTTGCGGGCACTGTGGACGCCTTCATTATTAGAGCAGAATCAATGCTCACACATGAGATTGAACTCACTGAGAGATGATTGTCCCTAGAACCTCTATCATTGCAGAGGCGCTCTTCCCTATGCCCCTTATTAGGCTCTAACATCACGGGTGGGGTGCCTATTATCTTTTTGCCCTCTACTGCGGATGATCAGTACCAGCCCCCTTCTGCAACTGATTTGGAAGCACCGCCTGCACCTTCCACTATTTTAAATGGGCCCAGTCTAGCTACAAGGTCACGGGCCCTTTTACTCCATCCTAAGGATAAGACGAACGAGCCATCGGGGAAGCGGAGGGGGGGGAGGGCACCCGAAAATCTAAACAACTGAAGCGGCCCTGGGGATCCAACCTCGAGGAGCCTCAAGATCGCACTACTTGCACTACTGGCACACAGACTGATGGTGCCTTATTGGCACCCATAAGCGGCGCCCAGAGATCACTGTACCTGTAATTGCTGGGGGAATCACCACAGGTATGGCTCTTGCCCAACTGAAAGAACTAATTGATAACAGCTTTGCTGAACTTCGGGCCGACTACACTTTCTGGACTCTGAATTACGTAAATTGTCTAGCTTAAATTGGTCATCACAGCTTATTGTTCCTATAGGGGAAGGCCTGGGTACAAATGCTCATCAGACTATGGTTACAGCGCCCCTAGAAACCATGTTGGTTAGGGTAACAGCCATTGAGGATTTGCTGAGAAAGGGCCATGGAGCACATACCTCTAATTCTTCACGCAACCTCTCAGACTGTTTATCGGCTGATGGAGTTATGACCTCTTCTTCCCAGGCAAATTCTTTGCACACTTTAAATCGTGGGCCCTTAGGACTCACGCCTATTACCGACCCACTACTTAATCCCACTTTGGCCCATACCAAGTCTAGTGAAATCCAACTGCCACCCCTCTCAGACACAATCACAATGGGAAGGGAGGAGGCAAGACTGAACTTGCCCCCCGAAGCTACTCCATATACTATAATTCTAGTGAATGCACCACACCCTACCACCCAGGTATTCGAATCATGGGAGACACTGAGAAACAAGGCCCTCTGTTGGCTCGGAACTAAAACCGGGCTCACAGAGGCCTTGTTTGGCGAATTTAAGATGGTGAGAAGAGTAGGCTGGGTAGGGAGAAGGGAAAAAACACTGCCTGGCGACTGCATTGTTCTCACTTTTAGGTCACCGAGACTAGTACGTGAGATCCTGTGTAGACTTGGCAGTGACCATGTGTCTCAAGATGGAATTAGTGCTCTACCATTAGGATACTTTTACCTTCCTGGGCACCACGTACATCAGACTTCATTATTCAGACCCACAATCCCTACTATTTGCCAACACTTTAGTCTCCCTTTACAAAATAGATTCAAAATACTTCCATCCTTGGAAGATATAGACTGACTCGTTCCTACCACAAAACAAGCAGATTTTAGAGGGACCGCTAAAAACAAATCCTCTAGCCTCGCGGTGGCACCCATGGACTCAATGGAGGCCGCACACACTGACCATAGCGATTCTGAAGTTTTAAATGACAACTCTATTTTGCAATGCCCGGGGCTAATGATCGAAGCACATCCAGATAGCGAAGTGGCTCATGATCATACTGCTTCGTGTACCGACATGCAGGGACATCACTTGACAACTAAAAACACGTATCACCATCATCCTTTAACTAACATTGTCCATCACTCAAAAGCTTCTAATGCTGTTTATGAAGACGCTGTATGGGTGGAAAGTTCTGGACTTAAGGCGCTACAGTTGTCAGGGCCCAAATTTACATGTGGCACAATCCTCGTGAATGGCCACACCCAAGAGCCATTGAAAGGGTAAGGTTGAGAAATGGTGGAGGGTGGTGCCTTCTTAATTGGTCCACGTCAGTGGAAAATCAACATCAAGAACTTTGCTCAAATTAAAATTGCTTGTGATGTTTTTATTACTAGTAGACAATGCAGGTATAAATTGCGAAAGAAAAAGCAAACACGCCGACACGTGTTTCGCCCTAGTGGCCCATTGGCCTTGGGCTTTTTCAAGGCTAGAATGATTTGAAAGTTAAAAATAAGTTGAATACAGAATTGGGTGAGAAAAGTGAAGGAGAAAGAGAGAAAGGAAGAGTGTTATGGATTTACCAAAAGTGTAAATTTGGGAAAAAGGCAAAGTAGGGAAGTAGTCAAGGAAAACAGAAGATGTTAGGGGAAGAGGAAACCCAAAAAATGCAAGGCGATGGATGGAGAGAGAGAGAGAGGGAGGGAAGAGAAAAACAGGGGGAAGGGAAGGATTCAAGGAAAACAGATGATGATAAGGGAAGAGGAAACCAAAAGATGCAAGGCAAGGGATGGAGAGAGAGAGAAGAAGGAAGAATATGGGGGGAAGGAAAGGAGAGAGACGATAGGAGAGAGATGATGGTTCAAGAAGGAGAGAAGAGATCAAAAATAAGGCTTATTAGTGGTGACATTTCGTTTTCACATAAAACAGCGTAAAACAGGTGAATATGTACATAGATGACATAATATCAATACAAATGCCTTATTGGGTGCATTGACACATTGCTGTTATAGTAGAATCATAACATTAGTAACAGAATCCTAGGCGCAACAGCATGAGCAGGGCAGAACCAACAATTCTATACAAGAGGTGTAGTTGTACCTGGGATTAGTAGGGTCCTGAGATGAAAAAGAAAAGGGTAAATTATAAAAGGAGAAAATGTGTGATGGTTTTAGAAGGCAATTGGTAAGATGAAATAAACGTCGAGGGCGCATAGCCTGCAGATTAAAATGGTAGGTTCATCAAGAAAAAATTATATAATATCTCCAAGAGAAAATATGACATTTATTACTGACACCAGAGAAGAGAGTCAAAGGAAAGGAAGATTTGCAGGCGAAAGGAGGGATAAATCCATAGGAACAAACGAACAAAACAAAGTATCTCATTAGTTGTGCAAGTGGAAAGAAAGGCTGCTTACCGGTTTTCAGTAAATAGCAAGGTCTTCCTAAATGAAAGAGCAAATGGTTCAAAAGGTCACTCATAGAATCGAGATTTAATAGTTATCTCTATTATAAATGGGCCAAACTTGGGGTTTAATATTTAAGGGAACAAGGACGCTGTAATGCCAGAACAGCGCGCTAGCCAAAAGGGATGTGAGCGTAAGAAAACATAAGGTGCTTTGCCAGTAAAACAATCTACACGAGAGATGTAAATGACAATGTGTGCTATATGAGGCGTTACTAGTTTAAAGTCAGTGGCATTTAAGTAATGCGTGCTTAGTACGGCGTTACTAGATCCAAGGTCAGTGACAATTAAATAAGACACAGTAATTAAAGGCTGCGCAAAATATTATTAGCCGGTACAGTAATGAACGAAACTGACGTGCTGAGCGTGAGATTAATTCAGAGCGTTATGACCAATGGCACATGGACCACATTAAGAGGTTACTAGTTCAGAGTGACTTCTTCTGTTAACACGAACACAATTCTAGTTGCATGTCCCAGAGGGGGTTAGGGGGCGGGCCTCTCTCACCTGCTGATGAAGTAACTGAGTCTCTGCGGTCTCGGAGAAAAAAGCTGTCAGAAGGGTTCAGGCTTAGATTGCATTGACGTCAGCAAAATAAGGAATGCTGACGTGCTGTTTGTTGTCGTATCAGGTGCATTACCAGTGGCAAATCTCAGTCCAGCTTAACAAATATACTTTCTTGGAACGTGGCAGGCCTAACCACTAAATTGGTTGATGCCGACTGGCTTAATTGTTATTTATGGCTTCGAGATTTTATGCTTTCAGGAAACCTGGGCAACTGAGATCTGTCACATTAATGGGTTTAAAACCCTTTTCACCCCTGCTACCTTGTCCAGCCACAGGAGGAACAAGGGTGGCCTTTGTACTTTCTTTTCACATAAGCTGAACGTAGTTGGGATAACCCTTGCAGTATCCAATACCTACTATCAGGTGTTAAAAATGTATATTGACAAATCCCATTGCACTGTGCTTTTAAACTTTTACAATAACATACCCGCGTTGCAAATCCGGCAAGTATTAAGGCAATTACAAGAGGACTTGGACTCCATTCATGGGACCATAACCAAAGACCTCTGTGTAATTTGGGGCGGGAACTTTAATACTAGTCTTTGCACTCATATGGCAGGAGGATATTGTGGCCTATCATCTGATGATGATATAGATACCTCTCATTTCTCTCATTCCCTCTTTGGGGATACGCTAAATCTGGTTAAATACTCTATGGATCTGGGCTTCGCCAACGACCTCTGCTCACCACCCATACAGTTTAGTTGCACATTTAACGGTCGTGGGTCGTGCACAATTATAGACTTTCTTTTAATATCCAATAGATACGCCGACAGAATATATAATTTTAAAACTCACTCTGTCGCCTTTAGTGACCATTTTCCAATTAGTGTTACCATAGACCTGCCGTCCAAATTGCTATCAACTGGACATATGGTCATAGGCCCTTTACAGGACCCTGTAATTAGAACTAATGGATATACGGTCATATGGGCGGGTGTAGATACTTCTTTTTTAACTAAATCAGTTTTAACTAATTAAAAAACAGATTTTCTAGTATGCCTTGATGAGACTGCGTTAGATGTCAATATTCTTAGTTCTTTCTGTAAAAACTCAAAGGCTATTCACAAAAGCTTAATAATCAACCCCAAAAGATCCTTCAATGGTACGCAAGGCTGGTTTGATTCCCATTGCAGTAAGTCTCATGCAGCTTTGAAACTTGCCCTACACCAGCCGAGGCGAGATCAGGAAGCAATAAAAAGGGCGAGGGCGGCATACAAGAAGTCGCTCAAAGCACGAAAGGAGGCTATTAGATCAGAACTATGGGAGGCCCTTAAGCGAGCCTCTGCTTTAAAGGACATGAAAGGTTTCTGGAAGGCCGTAAATGCTCTGTTCCTGGCCCCGAAAAACTCCCCTAGCTTCGAAAACGCGATTGGGGAGGACCTTTGGGTGTCTCACTTTTCCAGCCTTTACTGTAACAACATATCCCCCAATACCAAAGAGGACACTGGACCAGGCACCGTAAGTCACCTTCCAATCTGCATTGATTTCAATGTGAACGAGGTGATCCTGGCTATTAATAGAAGTATAGGGGGAAAAGCTCCGGGACCCGACAGTATTCCTGTTGATTCATTTAAATCATGCCCATTGCTTTGGGGCCCACTTTTAACCCTTTTTCTAAGGGCTTGCTGCACACAAGGGTTTACCCCGATATAGACGGAATCCATTCTTGTCCCTATTTTCAAGAAAGGCGATCGTAATGATCCGGCCTGTTACAGACCCATTTCTTTGTTACATTCCCTCGTGAAAGTGGCTGGACGCGTAGTCCTGAACAGACTGCAGTCGTGGGTGGAGGATTCAGGTGTCCTCTCAGAGCTACAGTACGGATTTCCGTCAAGGTCTCGGCACTGTGGAACAGAGTCTGAACCTGAACCTTAAAATGGGTAAATATATGCAGGCAAAAAGAGGGAGCCTTTGTATGTGTTTCGTCGACTTAAATTCGGCGTTTGACTGTGTCAACCACCAGAAGTTGTGGTGCATCCTAGAGGCTATGGGGGTGGAAATGTCGTTAATCAACTTCCTCAAATAGTCGTACTTAGATACCTGGGCTAGGGTGCGATATGCCAGAACTGGCGAACTCAGCCTTAGTTACCCTTTACATAAACAGCCTGGGGGACACTATATCAAGGGTATGCCAAGACCTACACTGACTAGGCAAAAAGACAATTGGTGCTTTGCTATATGCTGACCACGCGGTCTTGTTAGCCCGCACCCCAATAGGCCTGCAGAAAATCGTGACGAGTTTTGCCTCTTATATGTCGAGCCTGGATCTCCATTTTAATATTAGTAAAACCTTTGTAACGAAATGCAGTAAGCCCACTGTGAAGTGCCGCAATATTTTTATTAATACAAAAAAGCTTGAATTCACGAATTATTTTTCCTACCTGGGAATTGTTTTTGATAATAGGGGCCTACGGTCAAAAGCCATTAATTGTAGAAAACTGCTTTTTGCCAAAGCCATTGGTGCTTTGATTAATTTCTCTAGGAAGTTAGGAAAGCGCCCCATGAAGGACTTTCTGATAATATATAAAGCTAAATGTATTTCAGTTGCTCTATATGGAGCTGGCATTTGGGGATAGGCAAATATAGAGCCCCTTCACCAAGCCGAGAATAGGTTTTTGGGATTTTTATTAGCCGTCCCAAATTATACGGCTACGTACATTTGCCACGCTGAATTGGGGCTATCATACCTGTCCGATCTTATTATGGCATAAGGTCTGGACAGGTGTTACTACCGGCCTGAATCGGGACGTGATCAAAGACTGTCTGAATTTGCAACGGGCACAACGAATTCCCTGGCTCGCCTATGTGACAAATTTTATGCATGACCGTCCTAGATCGTTCAGAATATGTTGCCAACCCCAATACCCTGTCTCTTATTTCTAGGAAGGATCTCAAGGCTGTATGTATTAACCACTGGAGATGATTAGATTGTCATCTAATGTTATGAAAATCTCAGTTAGAGCGAATCAATTGCTCTTGACTCAGCCGGGAATCCAACCCTACTTATTATTAACCCATAGAAATTTTGACAGGATGCTATTGACACGCCTACGTCTTGGTAATTTCCATAACCTGGTAACTTTTCTTCAGGTAAATGACTGGTCACACGCTCTTTGTCCATGCCCCTGTGATGAATCATCTGCACAGTCTACAATTCACACACTATTTTTCTGCAAGTTTTTTACTTTACTTAGGAAAAGATGAATCCTTCCTTGTTTGAAATTGCAAGGTCTGAGACAATGTCGACCCGCTTTTCTTAAGCTGCAATTCCTAGATGATGACATTTTTAATGATCATATTGTAAAATATCTGAGAGGGGTGATAAGATCAAGGAAATCTATGCAAGGCCCATCTTCTGTTTAAGTGACCCTGGTTCCTTATCTAGGTAAAGGCTATACTGATATCTGTTTTTAGTCCTTGTTCTGTGTAAATTGTAGCTAGCTGCTTACTTTTTAATATATTTTTCATAATTTCTAACGATGACATTTTATCTCTGTTAAATTGTGATTACATGAATTATCTCATGCTTATTGTTATGTATTCTGCTTTTATGATTTCACATTTTTTAAATCGAAAAAGCGTATCTTGACCACTAAGCTTCCTATATGACCACTTCCTGTCTGAAGTGGGCATAACCCTGTCCCAGGATTCCTAAGTATGCCATCACAAAGATGGCTACTTCTGAAAAATCGTGCCCACCTCACTGTAGCCCACCTTAGGGGTGGTACTAGCCTGGAGGTGGTACGCCTACCTGACTAGCTAATTTTCCAGCCTATCCAGGTGCCTAGGGGGCTCTGGACAAGGTGGGTGGCTTCCTCTCCTGTGAGAGGAGCCAGATTTGCATTCCAAAGGCAGCAGCTTCTTTGAAGCTTGCCGGCTCAGGGAGACTACTCAGCAGGTCATCCTGTGGAAGGGAGTGTTATACCCTGTTTACGGACTAGCATTTGTTCTGGGTCTCCTAAGAACAATTGCTTCCACCCTAAGTGGTAACAACAGTGTCTCGGTGGCAGGCTGGCAGAAACCAGTCAACAAGTACACCAGAGGCTGCTCGGCATTCAGGGGCCATCTCTATGGGGCCTCTGGGTGCATGTATTGGTAAATCCAACACTGGCATCGGTGTGGGTTTACTGACACAAGATGTTTGACACCAAACATCCCTATCTTAAGTCAAGCCGTCATGTAGCTGGGGAACTAGTTTTCACCATTGTCCAGCAGATATTTTAAAGTGGCTTCCCTGGTTACTTGTACTGGCAGTAATAGGACTGGGCACATGGGGCATATCTGCTCATGCAGGTATGCCCTCGCATGTAATATTCAGCACCCTGCCGTTGTTTTATCACTTTTGTCCGCACCAAGACACGCAGCCTTCAGTGGCAGTCTTGCATGTGCTTAGTGAGGGGTCCCTTATGGTAGCACAATTCGTGCTGCTGCCCTTCTGGACCCTCTTTAGTACCTCAGGCCCTAGGTACCAGGGTACCATTTACTAGGGACTAACAGAGTGTGCTAAAGTTTTGCAGCGTGAATCTTTTCTGGATTCACAAACTACATTATTCCGCCATCCCATGGTTGGGCCCCAAATAGTATCTAAAACTCTTTTGTCCTTTTACTATTTTTGTGTTTGTTGTTGGTGGGCATCAACGTACCTCCATTTGGTGCACCTTGTGACGTCATTGTGCTTCCCCGGATGCTCCCACCTTTGGTTGCCATCTTCAGATTCCTTTTTCCACCTTTGGATCTGGATGTAGAAGTTATTGAAGAACCAGAGAACAAAGAAGGAAAACTATACTGGAGAGGAGTCATCGGGGGAAGATACAGAGAGGAGTTCTGGGAGCAGAATAAGGTATTTTCATTGACTAGCATGGAAAATGTGCATGCAGGGGGTCCCCTGTACTTGGTGATGGAGAAGACACCATTCCAGTTCTGCCAGAACTGCCATCACAAGTTTGCAAAGAAAACCCAACACCCAGTCTTCATCCTCTGCCTACCGGTGGACCATCACAGCGAGGATTGTAACGTGTGTGCAGTTTTTGCTCAGAAGACCCTAAGGGGAAAGACAGCGACAGAGAGTAGCCCACCATACCATGCAGGGCCGTCATACAACACAATCCCTGCAAGATTTGGGCCTGTCTAGTGACGAGAAAGAACGTCACCGAGGGGCCAGAAGGGGATGTCTAGGCCTCGTCGATGCTGAGAAGAAGTCCAAGAAGATGTCGAAGACCGAGGTAAGGGACACAGTGTCCTTAAATCCGGTGGCCGAAACCCAAAAAACAGAGGCTAAGACCTCCAAGACTGTGTCGGCATCTAGCCCCTCGGCGACCGTAAGCAAGTCCAAAAAAAGAGACAACCTCGGGTCCTTCTCGAAGGACATTGCAGCATTAAAGACCCCTGAAAGATATAAGACGTCCAGGGGCGGTCGAGAGCAGGATGCTTTGGCGTAGGAACAGGAGAGGTCGAAGTCAGAACGACACAGCTCGACGAGCACGCTTTCGGTGAAGGAGTTGTCAATGAAATGACCGCATGAAGAGCTTGACAGCCAACACCAAGAGGTGGAGATCAAGAGTTAGAGAAGAAGGATCGAGGCCAAAATGTCTAATATCTTGCAGAGGAAGAAAGACTTTGAAAAAAGTCTTAAGAAATATTGTATACCAAGAAAGTCGACGACAACAGAGCAAACGAACAAAGACCTCGAGGAAATTAAGCCTCATTGAATACCTGAGCCTCAAGGTGAGCAGGAGGAGGAAACCTTGAAAAAGAAGCTGGAGAACAAGTACAGCTTCAGTGTACCAAGAATTTGACAGGCAAGAACTAGAGGCAGACTCACCAGAGGAAGTGGTAGACACCTACCTTTCAAGATCACCACCTGATGACATTGACATATATAACCATGTTATAAAGAAATCAGCTGATAAATATAGGGTGCAACTGAAAGAGGAAAACACAATCCTGTTAGAAATTCTTCTACCTACTCAGTCAAGGAGCCAATTCTTGCCAATGATCCCAAGTGTCTTGGACGATGGGAAAGCTATCTTCACCGAACCAGATATATGTAAGGTGGTGACACCCAGGGCAGTCAAGAAATACAAACATTCTTCAAAAGACCCTAACTACATAAAGGGAACCATTCCAGCAAACTCCATAATACTCTCCATGGCCAGGAAGAGAGCCAACATCCCAAAGACCTCAGGACCTCCTCCAGATAAGGAGAGCAAGAGGATGGACCTCATGGGACAAAAAGTGGAAAGGAGTGCAGCAATCCAGTGGCGGATAGCTAACTCAAATTTACTGATATAAGATAGGTGAGCTTATGAAACACATGCCAGAGCAGTATCAAAGAAGGGCATTTCATTTAGTGGAAGATTTAAAAAAACATTGCATGTACATGCCTAAAATCGGCACTGGATGAAGCAGAAACTTCAGAAAGGCAAATTATGATGATTGCATGGCTAGGAATATCAGTGTTAAAACCAGAGGTGCAAGCCAATATACTCAATGTACCCGTCAACGGAGAACAACTTTTTGGAAGTTCAGTTGATGACACCCTGGTCCAGTTGAAAAACGATAATAACGCTGAAAAATCAATGGGATCCCTGCAGTTCAGAGGCAACATGCAGAGGGGATCAGTCCCTTCAAGAAGACCAACAGGAAGAGGATCCAGTCAGCAACATCCCATCAAACATACCAACAGTCCTTTCAGGGAGGTAACCAATAAGAACAACAACAGTAGTCATTCTGCGGACGTCCACACGGAAGAGGACAACGGCAGAGGGGCTGGGGGGGAGGGAGGGGTGCAGGTAACAAGTGACTTCACACAAATCAGAAAGGGCACTCTGAAGATCAGAAAAAGGTAACAACAAGGGTGCAAACAGAAGCACTCCTACACTTAACACCAGTAGGCAGCAGATAACAAAAATGTCTGTGAGAATGTAAGAAAATCACCGCAGCCCAGTGGGTGCTAAAACTAATACAAATTGGATATTGCATAGATTTAATAAAGGTACCCACAAAGTGGACCCAAAGAAAAGAGTACATGCGTAGCAAGCGACAACACTCCTACTCAAGGAAGTGGAGGAGTGTAAGAAACTGGCTCTATATATACTGCACCAGAGGTATAGTGTGTATAGAGTCCAAGGGTCTCCAGAGGTTTGGCAGAGGTTAAAGTTAGATAGAACCTTACTCTCTAAAGTGGTAGCTTAATCGAGCAGTAAGGCAGTATCAGAGGACAGTGTTAAGCATTTGATGTACACTCAGTCAGCAAATGAATTCACACATTTAAGATCTGAACTCTAGGCAAATTGTTTTGTATAAAAAATATACTGTTTTATTGCTAGAACCAAACAAGCCTGGTAAAGGTAAGCATAAAAAATACTATCTGACAGAGACACGTTAGTGATAGATTTCTTACCTTAGAATATCTCCAGGCATCAGACTGGATCCGGAAAGTTTTTGTCAGCAGTACCCCTGCGTCTCGGTAGGCATCGTTGTGCGGCTCCGCGTACGTCGCTGGCGTCGTGGCCGCCGAGATGACGTCGTCGGAGCTACTTAGACGCCCCCACGCGCGCTGACGTCGGTTCTTTCTTTTTTCGCGCCAGCAAGCGGAGATCCGTAAGAGAGAGCGGTACCTCTAGTTAATATTTTAATTGGTTTCTGAGAACTTTTTTCTCTCATCTTGTCGAGTACTCGACTCCTGGTGCAGTAGGGATGCCTGGGTTTAAGTCCTGTAGGACCTGGCGTCGGAACATGACGATAGTGGACCCGCATGACATGTCTCTTCTGCATGACCCTGAGGCGTGCCCGGATTGTGGGCCATGGCGCCGAAAGCTTTGCGGCAGCGTTCCCGAACGTTATTGGAGGCCCGTCAATCGGTTCCGAGCCGGTCGAGGTCCCGCTCCCGTGGGAGGTCGAGGGCCCGGTCACGGAGCCATCACCATCGCTCGTCGGACTCTGGGACAGGTAAGTCACGGCGCCATAAAAAGTCGAAAAAGCGGCGTCGCTCTTCGTCTACCCCTCACCGATCGCGGGACGCAGTGGAGGGGGCGGGCGGTCACTCCCCCGCGGCTCCGATGGAGCCTCTGTTGTTGTCTGCGGCCTACCCGCCCTTTCCAGGCCCGCGCGCCACTCCGGACGAAATACAGGCCTTCCTGTCGGCCATGAGCCGTTTGTTTTGCCCATCAGCTCCCTCCGGAGTGCCTTCGGGCCTCGCGGACCTTTTGGGTGGTTCTGCCCCCGTGCCGCCGCCTTTGACCCCGGCTATAGTACTGGGAGGGGTCTGAAGACCCTCTCGCAGCTCAATGCGAGGATGAGCCAGAATGCAAAGGTGATACGGAAGGTCCATTGGATCCGGATTTCTCTCCACATCCTGGTACACTGTCCCCCTCTTCACTGGCTACGGAGGAGGTTGGGACTTTTTCCGTAGTGGTGCGTAGGGCGGCTGAGGCTTTTAACCTCGAGCTCCCTTCTGTACCTATCAAGACCAATCTCCTGACTGAGGTACTGCAGCTAGCGTCCTCCTCTGCGGAGCCGCTGCTGCCCTTCAATGACGCACTTATTGACGTCCTGTTGAGCACCTGGAACAAACCCAACACAGGGGCTCCTGTGGATAAGAGTGTGACGCGCCGCCACCGCCTGGCGCCGGGAGACCCCAGCTTTCTCACACAACACCCGCGCCTCAGAGTCTGGTTGTCCAGGCCTCTGCCTCACCAAGCGCATTCCCTTCTGCCCCTCCGGACAAGGAATCTAAGAAACGGGAGCAGTTTGGCAAAAAGATTTTCACTTCTGCCAGTTCAGGGTTGCAGGCGGTGAATACTGCGTGCTTGTTGGGCCGCTATTCACATTCTGTGTGACACGGTGGCTGCCTCAGTGCCCTGTGGAAGCTTGGGCGGTGCTCTCCCAGGCCATTACCGAGGGGAGAGATGCTGCTAAATTCACTATCCGTTGTGGACTTGACACAGCCGTTTCACTCGGCAGGGCACTTTCCTCAACGGCGGCGCTCCGCAGTTACGCTTGGGTCAGAACAACTGGCTTTTCTGGGAATGTTCAGAACACTTTGTTGGACATGCCCTTTGATGGCACACGCCTCTTTGGTGACCAGGCGGATAGCACCCTGGAACGCTTTAAGGACACTCGGGCTACGACCCAGTCCTTATGTCTCGCCACCACCCGCACTTCCTCGTGCCGCTTTTCGCTCTTGTCGAGGCGCCCTATTGCGTTCCTTTCAGACCCGCAGGCCTGCGCAGCTGCAGTCTCAGCGCAGCCGCAGACGTGGGACCTGACGTGGTGGGTCCAGAGGACAGCGAGCAGGTCAATCCACCACCGCTCCTGCCGCCGCCTCAAAACCTTCCTAGTCCAGTGTTTCAGACCCACCGGATGCCAGTGGGCGGCAGGATTTGCCATCACCTCCCCCACTGGCGCACCATCAATTCAGACAGATGGGTTCTGCAAATAGTCCGTAGGGGCTACTCCTTCCCCTTCGAGTCTACCCCTCCAGCCATGCCACCTCAGTACCACCGCATGTCATGGGGAACACTTGGCACTTCTCCAGCAGAAAGTTGTGGCCCTCTTGGCAAAGGGGGCCATCGAGCGCGTTCCGACGCCAGAAGTAGGTCGTGGTTGTTACTCCCACTACTTCTTGGTTCCAAAGAAGGACAAAGGTCAGGGCCCTATCTTAGACCTCCAGAACGTCAATCGCTTCCTCCGGAAGAAGTTCAAGATGCTCACGCTTGCTCAGGTCTTGTCTCCCCTAGACCCGCAAGACTGGCTGGTAGCGTTGGACTTGCAGGATGCCTATTTTCATATCCCCATCCTGCCAGCCCACCAGCGTTACCTACAGTTCACAGTGGGCCACAAGCACTTTCAGTTCACCGTGCTCCCTTTCTGCCTTACCAGCGCCCCTTGGGTGTTCACGAAAGTGATGGCGGTGGTCGCAGCTCATCTGCGCAGATCAGGTGTTTTCAGTCTTCCCCTATCTCGACACCTGGCTGTTGAAGACGGGCTCGCCCCATGCAGTCTTCTCCCACCTCCAGACTACGGCCGACCTCCTGCATTTTCTGGGGTTTTCCATCAACGTGCCGAAGTCGCACCTGATTCCCTCTCAGAAGCTCCTCTTCATCGGAGCAGATCTGGTTACGGCGCAGTTTCGGGTTTATCCTCCTGAACAGTGAGTCGGGGACATTCAGGCTATGATTCCGATCTTTCGGCCCTGGTCCTGGGTTTCGGTCAGGAAGACCCAGAGGCTGCTGGGCATCATGGCCTCCTGCATCCTGCTGATCAAACATTCCAGATGGCATATGGGGACCTGAAGTTCCAGTGGACGCAGCATCGGGGAAACCTGTATGACTACGTCCAGATCTCGGAGGGCACTGCACAGGACTTGCAGTGGTGGCTCAGGAACCAGTGTTGGGTCAGCGGCAGATCCCTCTCCCTTCCCCAACCGGAGCACACAGTAGTGACGAACGCGTCCCTCCTGGGATGGGGCGGCCACATGGGAGAGGTGGAGATCAGAGGCCTCTGGTCTCCGGCGGAGTCCAAGCTCCATATCTACCTTTTGGAGCTCAGGGCGATCCTACTTGCACTGAAAGCATTCCTTCCCTCTGTCAAGGGGAGAGTAGTGCAGGTGTTCACGGACAACACCACTGCAATATGGTACTGCAACAAGCAGGGCGGTGTGGGGTCGTGGACCCTATGTCAGGAGGTTCTACGTCTCTGGACGTGGCTGGAACGTCAAGGCATTTCCTTGGTGGTTCAACACTTGGCAGGTACCCTGAACGCCAGGGCAGACGAACTCAGCCGCAGGTGCATGTTGGATCACAAATGGCGTCTTCACTCAGAGGTGGCACAAAGTATTTTTCAGCACTGGGGAGAACCTTGGTTAGATCTATTCGGCACCGAAGAGAACGCGCAATGTCCGCAGTTCTGCGCGTTGGAATTTCCAAGGCAGCACTCGCTCGGAGACGCTTTTCATCGCAAGTGGAGTTGCAGTCTGTTGTACGCCTTCCCACTTCTGCCCAGAGTGCTGAAGAAGATAAGACGTGACCGGGCCCAAGTCATTCTTGTGGCACCGGACTGGGCTCGAAGAGTTTGGTATCCCGAGCTACTCAGTATGAGCGTGGATCTCCCGATCCGACTGCCGGTTCGGGAGGATCTCATGTCGGAGTAACAGGGCACGGTCCTCTACCTCAACCTGTCCAGCCTCCACTTCCTTACGTGGAGATTGAGCGGCGACAGCTGATTCCATTTGACTTGCCTCCTGAAGTCTGTAATGTAATTCTGTCCCTCCACTAAAACGGTATATGCCTGTCGGTGGAAATAATATGTGGCATCGTACACAGCCAAAGCTGTAGATCCTCTTTCTGCCCCTCTTCTGAGGTCCTATTGTTCCTTCTCTCTTTGGCCCAGCAGGGCTCTGCTCTGGGCACTATCAAGGGCTACCTTTCTGCTCTTTCAGCCTTTCTTAGGCTGCCTGATCAGACCTCTCTTTTCAAGTCCCCAGTTGTCAATAGATTTCTCAAAGGCATTACTCACCTTTTCACTCCTATTCCTCATGTGATGCCTCAATGGGACTTGAACCTGGTTCTCACATACTTGATGTGCGCTTCCTTTGAGCCTCTTCATAACTTTCCTTTGCGGTTATTAACTTTGAAAACTGTCTTCCTGGTGGCCATCACCTCTGCTCGGCGGGTGAGTGAGCTTCAGGCTCTTTCCTGCAAACCTTCTTTCCTGGTGATTCATCCGGACAATGATGTGCTTTGACCGCGTCCCTCCTTTCTCCCAAAAGTAGTCTCTGTTTTTCATCTCGTGCAAACTGTCACTCTGCCCACTTTCTTTCTGCCTCCGCACCCTTCAAGAGAAGAGGAGAGGCTCCACCGTCTGGACCCAAAACGTGCGTTTCGTTCTATCTCAACCGCACACAACAGTTCCGGGTTGATGACCAGCTCTTTGTTGGCTACGTGGGCGCCAAGAAAGGCCGGGCTGTGCACAGGCAAACTATTTCCCGATGGGTTGTCTTGTGCATTGAAGCCTGTTACTGTCTGGATAAAAAGGGAGCCTCCGGTTGGGCTGGGCGCCCATTCTGCCATGGCGACGGCAGCTACTACAGCATTGGGGCGCTGTGTCCCCCTGCAAGACCTCTGTCAGGCGGCCACTTGGGCTTCGTTGCATATTTTCACTAAGCACTATTGCCTTGACACTCGGGTCCGGAGAGACGGCTTTTTTGGCCGTTCGATTCTCCAGGACTTTCTGGTGTAATCTCATTTCGCAGACCCACCACAGGGGTTGGTATTGCTTGGGTATGTATTCTAAGGTAAGGAATCTATCACTAACTTGTCTCTTTCAGATGCACAAGTTACTTACTTATGTAACGATATATCTGTAAAGAGACATTAGTTAGTGATGGATTCCTTACCGCCCGCCCAACCTACTGTTTTCTAGGGTTCAGGTCATCCCTTTTAGGGCCCTAGTTCTATTGCACCAGTAGTCGGTCTCTGGCATGGCTCTGCGCTCCTGGCGCATAAAAGTTGTGTACAGAACTGACATCAGAGCGGGTGGGCGCGTCTAAGTAGCTCTGACAACGTCATCTCGGCGGCTACGATGCTAGCGACGTACGCGGAGCCGCACGATGACACCTACCGACGCGCAGGGGTACTGCTGACAAAAACTTTCTGTATTCAGTCTGATGCCTGGGGATATTCGAAGGTAAGGAATCTATCACTAACTAATGTCTCTTACAGATATATCATTACACAAGTAAGTAACTTGTGCTTTCAGTAGTAAATTACTTGTATGAACACAGTTCAAAATTGCAGTGTAACTTGTACTGGTTTTGGTTACAGTTTTAAGTAAGCAGTTTGCAACACATTGCAGGTATAGTACATTCAAATGAATGCTCTTTTTAAGTAAAATGCAGTTAATTATTTTTCAGATTACTTTTACTAACACAAGGTTGGATCCTAGATTCAGCCCTGGGACATTTCCTGAAAACAGGTGAGTAAATGCGTTTTAGTTAGAGGTACGATTTTTAAAGAATATTATTGCATTTCAAAAGTTGACACTTAACTTTTTCACATAGAATCACCAATGTTATCCTATAGGAGGAAATTCACTTAGCAGGTAAGTTATGTTAACGATACTTATTCTTAATCTAGGGATCCAGCACTGGGACATTTCCTGAAAACAGTTGAGAAAATGGGTTTTGGTTATTCGGCTGATATTTAAGGAATATTTGTAATTTTCCAAAGTCAACACTTAAACTTTTTGGCAGAAAAAGTGTCTATGTTATTCTATGAGGAAAAAGAGGTTATCGATTTCCAAGTAGGTAATCGGTCTTTTGAGTTAGGGTTCTGGGGTTAGACACAGGGGTCTCCCAGGGCCAGTGATGCACTGTTGTTGCACACCCAGTGGCACTAGGGCGGCCGGGTGCAGATTGTTGAGGCCCAATGTTATCCTATGGAGGATAGGGGGACTCCGGTTGGTGGCTGCTGGCAAGCAGGCCACGGGGTTGTGGTAGCAAAGCTCCTAGGGTTCAGCTCAGGGCAAGTTGGGGACCAGGTTTGTACAAAAGGGGCACCCTCAGCGGCACTAGGGCGGCCGGGTGCACGGTGCTGTTTTGAGGTCGGGTGCCCTGTTGATTTCAATGGAGATTCTCCGGGTCAAAGAAACACTGCAGGCCAGGGACGAGGATCTTCCAGGAATGACCACCACTTCGATGGGTAAGTTGGGATGTAGAGGGTTGGTTAGGCACCGCTGGTTTGGGCACACAAGGCCGTGGGGCGTCTGGTGCAGGGGTGCCTTGGGACATTGGATTTTCTTACCCGCTCTGGTTGCGTGGGGGGGGGGGTCCTCTGGATTGAGGCTGCAGGCGTCGTCAGGAGGCTTGAGGCAGGTCAGGGGTCGCCGAATCTCGGGTCAGGATCGCCGATTCTTGGGTCAGGATCGCTGGGGGGACCACTCGTGGTGTTTTTCCACTCAAGCTCGGGCCGGACTTGGCGGGTGCAGAGTGGGCTGGATTCGCGGTTTCTGGCTGGCACCGGAAGCTGCAGTTCAAACATGTCCGGTGTTCACAAGAGAAACAGCTTGGAAAGTGAATGCAGGCAGGTCCTCCGGAGTTTTTGAGGTTGCTGGACACGCCAGGGTTTTTGCAGAAGCAGGTTCGAGGGGAGACAAGCCTGTACGGCTGGGGCCAAGTCAGTGGGCATCGTCCTCTTGTTAGATCTGCACAGCTTCTCGTCCTTCCTCTTTTCTTGTGGTTGCTGGATCTGAGGAAGGAAGGTTCAGGGTGCCCCTAAATACTAAATTTAGGGTTGTTACAGGTAGGTAAAGGGCAGGGATCAATGGGTCCCTTCCCTGGGGTGGGTACACCCCCTATTCTGCCACTCTCCAGTGGGAGGGGGGCAGGAGCTTGTCCCTGGTTGGCCCCCCCATCCTCAAGATGGCGGGGACTCGAGGTTGTGCTTCACCTCGCCTCCACCTCCTTAGGGGTGGAGTTGGCAAAGGTGGGCACACCTCCCTTCCTCACTTGTTATTCCCGCCGGTTCTCCTGCCCAAAGTGGGGGGTAGAACCAGTGGGGACCAGTTGCTGAAAGCAGCAAATGGTCTGGAGAGGCTCACAAAGGCAGCATGCCTTTGAAGCTTCTCCTTCGTGAACCCTGCCCATCCTGGGGGAGGAGACTTGGCACCTCGTCCCAGGATGTGCATTGTTTCAGGCCTCCGAGAGCAGCAAGCTCTCGACCCAGGGGTCCAGAAACATGTCTGGTGGTGGCAGCCTGCGCAGCCACTCAGTCAGGTCACTGGAAGTTGATCGAGTTTCAGGGGGCATCTCTAAGATGTCCTCTTTTGTGCATTTTACATTAAATCCCACACTGGCATCATTGTGGGTTTAATGTGCTGAGAAGTTTGATGCCAAACTTCCCAGTCTTCAGTGTAGCCATCAGGGTGCTGTGGAGTTCGTAATGACAAACTCCCAGCACCATATACTCTTAATGGCAACACTGCACTTACAGAGCCCAGGAATGGACTTGGGCACTGTAGGGGTACAGGGCTCATGCACCTGTACCCTCACCACTGGCATAGTGCACCTAGAGGGGTGACTGATGTATTCCAGGGCAGTGGTTTGTGGGCATGACACACAGGGATGTGTGCCATGTCGACTCTTTGTTTTGTTCTGCACCAAGACACACAGCCTGCAAAGGCAGTGTGAGTGTCAGGGTACAGGACCTCTAAGGGTGGCACAATAAGTGCTGCAGGCCTTAGAGGCCTTCTCTGGTCACAGAGCCCTAGGTACCTGTGGTACCATTTACCAGGGGCTGACGTAGCCAGAGATGCTAATTGGGTTTAGGCTTCAATGCAGGTTTAGAGAGGGAACTCAGGCCCTGGGCACCTGATTGGCAGGAGCCCAGGGCACACTCAGTCAAACCACATCAGCAATTCAGCAAAATGTGTGGGCATGCCGTGCAAGAAAGAGGGCACTTTCTCACAAAGAGTTGAAGACAAAAGGGGCTATAGAGCTAGTTCCAAAACAAGAAAGAAACAAGGGAAACTACTCAACATTCTTCTTGATTCCAAAGGTAGATAAGTCGCTTAGACCAATCCTGGACCTCCAATTTCTAAAGAAGTTCATAAAAACTCTAAAGTTCAAAATGACTACACTGCTAGAGGTAATACCACAAATTCAAATAGAGAATTTTATGGCCGCTGTAGATCTAAAAGACGCCTATCTGCGCATACCCATGAATGCAATTCACAAAAGATTCCTCAGATTCATTGTGAACAAGGAACACTACCAATTCAAGGTATTGACCTTGTGGCAAAAAATCTGCACCAAGAATATTCACAAAGTGCCTAGCAACAGTAGCAGCACACTTACGGAGACAGGAAATACATGTCTACTCCTACAGGCTGGTAAGAGCAAATTCATAACAAAAATGCAAACAACACATGGAACAAGTGACAACACTATTCTAGCTAGGATTCTCCATTAACATGAAAAAGTCTTCACCAGACCCGGAAAAAGAAAAGATCTTCCTGGGTGCAAGACTAAATACTATAAACTGGAAAGCATTCCCAAGCCAGAAGAGAGTAAAGTCACTCCTAAAGGAGACACAACTCTACCAGAAGGGGTAAGCTCTAACAGTGAGGACGGTGGAGAAGCTGATGGGAATGATGGCATCTTGCATCCTGTGAATACTGCACACAAGGCTGCATATAAGACTACTCCAGGAATGCTTGTTGAATCAGTGGTCACAGTCAACAGGGAGTTGGGAAGATCTAGTGGTTGTCACGCAGAAAGGAAAGAAAGAAATAGTGTGGTGGAACAAGATACATATTACAAGGAAGGAAATTATACAGCAGACTCACACAGTGACTATAACAGACGCCTCACAGGAGGGATAATGGGCACACACAAGCAACCTCAAGGTCAGGGGGTTCTGTAAGGACCAGGATGCAGTACAACACATCAGCTTCCTAGCACTAAAGACAGTTTTCTTAGCCTTAAAAGCCTTTCAAAGAGAGCTTTGCGGTAAATCTATATTGATTCAAACAGACATGACAACCACCATGTTGTTCATCTACAAATAAAGAGGGACACAGTCAATGCCACAGTCCAAACTAGCACAGGAAATATGGTTCTCTTCCAGGGGATCCTCATCAATAGTCATAAGCATTAGAATATTCCCGCCCATGCGCGAGACCCCGGAAACACTATATTATATGTGCCCCACATATATATATCCATATATATATATATATACATATGTATATGTGTGTATATATATAAAAAAATAAGCAATTGCAGCCTAATAAACACCAGAGCTGAATCATGCTGTAAGGAATTTCCACCATACATGAAAAACATGCATTAGAAACAGGAGAAACAACATTTGTTTAGAAACTGTTTTAATGCTCAGCATACAGTAGAAATTCTCATAAATCACTGGAAGCTCCCAGGCTGCATTGCAAATACCCAGTCTAAAAAGACTGAAAAGCTAACCTGTAGCTGCATAGCAATAAACTGACACCGTGCCTTTAAGGCACTCCTGAACCCCCAGCTTCCCATCATGCCTCAGGGGTGACAGTTAGGTCAGTTGTTCTTTCCGGCTCCTTCAGGAAGGATCCTGGCAACGCAGCTCCACTCTTTTCTGCTTTTTGTCAGAAAATCTTAACACTTTTCACAACTTTTATTCCTTACTTCGACGTCTTTCATCTTTTGAAGTAAGAAGCTGTCTTTTTTGACAGGTTTGGGCATTTTTTTTTAACAACTTAAAATGCCATCTCTTTTTGACTCTTGCCCTTCTTGTGGTTTAAAGAAGACCAAAACAGACTCTCACGAGGTCTGTATTCTTTGTCTACCTGAGGATCATGATCCTAAGACCTGCCCTCACTGCCAGCACCTGTCCAGAAGAACCTTAAAGGACAGGGAAAGAATTCGCCTGTATGGCCTGGCAGATAAATCATCTAGAGGAAGGTCTCCGGTAACGAAGGGCTCCAAGAGGTCTAGAACGCCTTCTAGAAGCAAGTCCTCGCGTCCTTCTGCTTCAGCGTCGGCTCGGCGCTGAGACAACATCTTCAGGTGGGTCATTTATCTAAGAAAATACCTTCGACAGTGCGCTCGGCGTCGAAAAAAGGTACGCCGTCGAAGATTCGGGATTCTCCGCTGTCGTCAACCCGGCGACGATCGGCGTCGGGAGACAAGACCCCTCCGCCGTCGTCAACCCGGCGACGATCGGCGTCGAGGAACAGCGACCCTCCGCCGTCAACTCGGCGACGATCGGCGTCGAGGAGCAGAGACCCTCCGCCGTCGTCAACTCGGCGACGATCGGCGTCGAGGAGTGTCACCCCTCCGCCGTCGTCGGCACGACGTTCGGCGTCGAGGGCAGGCTCACTTCTGTCATCGCAGTCCCATCAGCGATCGACGTCGAGAGCAAAGACTCCTCCGCCGTCGTCAACTTGCCGACGATCGGCGTCAAGGATGAGGTCTCCGTCGTCGTCTCGACGGCGTTCGGCATCGAGGGCGAAAAATACCCCTCCGCCGTCGTCTCGCAGACCTTGGACGTCGAGATTGGACATAGCTCCGCCGTCGTCTAGACGACGCTCGGCGTAGAGAGAGAGAGTCCCTCCGTCGTCGGCTTCACATCGCCGTTCGACGTCGAGACACCATTCTTCACCTGCTTCTCATCGGCACCGGTCGCCGTCAAGACGGCGTTCAACGTCGAGCAGACGGGAGGTCCAACTAGCGAGAAGTCAGGAGCCAAGATCGACGTCTGGAATGCGTGCAGGTTCGATGTCAAGAGCACGCTCGGCGTCGAGACAGGCCTCGGTGAGGTCTGGGGATGGATCGGTGGTCCTGGTGACGGAGTCAGCCTCGCGCCATTCGTCCTCTCACTCTTCCAGGAGGACTTCTTCAAGGTCAGCCTCTCCGAAAGCTGCTAGCCAGGTCCGCAAGTCTCCTTCAAGACAAAAGGAGGCCCCTTCTGCTGTTGCCCTTACGTCACTGGCAGGACTCCGGGGCGACAAGGCGATTGCAGGAGTATGCCGGTCTGGTTCGTAGATCTCCTATTCAGAGATTGGTGGACGAAGTGGACAGAGTGGGTTCTCCCAGACATAGGCACAAGAGGTCCCCTGAGAGACAGCACGATAGATCGCGTTCACCCAGGCGAGAAGAACGCGCAGTCAGATCACGAGAAAGGAGGCACCGTGCTCATCGGCGAAGTAGAAGAACAACATCTACTTCCTCGACTTCCTCTACCCGGTCCTCCAAGAGGGATTATTCCCCCACACTATCGGACAGCCCGGTTTCCAGGGTCTCTCCCATAGATGACATTAATACATACCATGAGGTTCTGCAGAGGGGTGCTCAGAAGCTCAACATTGAGATGTCTGTTCCGCAGGTCACGACGAAAGTGATTTTCGAGACTCTTCATCAGAAGACTGCATCTCGGCCATTGGTTCCTGGGATCCTTGACCCGGTCATGGACACTTTTTTAACTCCAGCAACCATCAAAGCGGTGCCGGCTCACATCCTAAAGAAATATAAGCAGGCTTCCTCGGATCCGGTCTTTGTCAAGACGGACCCTCCTGCAGACTCAGTCATCGTGGCGGCAGCAAAGAAGACGCATGCTGTAACGGCCACTTCTTCTGTTCCACCGGATAAAGAGAGCAGGTCTCAGGACTCGTGGGGTCGCAGAGCCTGCACTTCTGTGGCTGCATCACTTAAGGTCTCCAGCGCGGCTGCGGTGCTAGGCCATTATGACAGAGCTCCCTGGGACTCTTTGGAGGGGTTCAAAACCAAGCTCACAAAGGAAGACCAAAAGGATTTTGACGAGATAGTCACTGAGGGATCTTTGGTGGCAAATCAAATGATTAGCACAGCGGCAGATGGTGCGGTGCTATCAGCGCACTCTTACGCGCATGGATTATGCACCAGGAGATCGTCCTGGTTAAGATTGACAGGACTAAAACCAGATGCGCAGCAGAGGATCTTGAACCTCCCATTCTCTGGCTCTTCTCTCTTCGGCACACACGCAGATGAGGAGATGAATAGAATGAAGACCGAGTTGGACACCCTCAAGGCGGTTGGGTTGGAGAAAAAGAAGGAATTTAAACGCGGCTACAGATCCAACCAGCGCAAGGGGCCTCAACAGAGGGTTCAAACCCCTCAGTGGTCCCAAAACAAGAACATGGGGAAGTCCCAGTTTCGGGGAGGAAAGTCCAACAGAGGTAGAGGGGGTCACCAGCAGCAGTCCTCTACCACGGGGAGAGCAGGAGGGAAGTCATGAGCAGTGGCTTCCTCTGCCGCCGTTGCCCACTCCAGTGGGAGGAAGTGCTTCACAACATCTGGCAGAGTGGGACAGCATCACAAATATACTGCGCAATGGATATGCGCTACGTTTCCGTGCGCTTCCAAAGGACATACCACCGAAAAAGTCTCGTCCTCACCAGTTAAAGCTGCCTCGAAGGGAGGTGAGGGCTCTTCTTCAAAAGTAGGCTATAGAAGAGGTTCAGCCCTCTCAAAGAGGAAAAAGATTTTTCTCCAGGTACTTTCTTGTCCCCAAAAAAGATCAGGAGCACAAGTTTCGACCGATCCTGGACCTTCGACTTCTGAACAAGGTCATAGTGAAGGAAAAGTTTCGCATGTTGGCCCTTCACCAGATATGTCCACATCTGCAAGTAGGGGATTGGATGTGTTCGGTGGACCTCCAAGATGCGTACTTCCACATTTCCATTGCAAAACGTCATCGCAAGTACCTACGGTTTGTGGTCGGCCACAAACATTATCAATACAAGGTCCTGCCCTTTGGACTCAAGTCGGCTCCACGAGTCTTCACCAAATGCATGGCAGTGGTGGCAGCTTTTCTTCACAGAAAAGGTCTCTTCGTCTATCCATACTTAGACGACTGGCTGATGAAAGGTCCATCCCCGCTGCAGGTGAGGCACGACTTCCAGATCTGTCTACAACAGTTGCACGATCTCGGCCTTCATGTCAACATGGAGAAGTCAGTGCAGCAGCCCACCCAGACCATCCACTACCTCTGCTCCGTTCTGGACACAAGCGTAAGAAGAGCGTATCCTTTGGAGGAGAGACTGTCTTCGATGAGACAGAAGTGCAGGCTTCTGCACCAGGTGCAGAATCCGACAGTCCGGCAGGTGGCATCCCTGCTAGGATCCATGGGATCCTGCATCTTTCTCATTCCCAACGCCAGGCTGAGGATGCGGCCTTTGCAGCAGACTCTGGAGGACCAGTGGGATCAGTCAACAGGTCGCTGGGAAGATCAGATATGTCTCTCCCAGGCGGCGAGATCCTCCCTCACATGGTGGACTCCGCAGCGGAATCTGATGGTGGGAGTCCCTTTTCACCAGCCACTTCCAGTGCAATCGGTGGTGACAGACGTGTCTCTGCAAGGCTGGGGGGCACACATGGGGTGCCTTCAGATACAAGCACGGTGGTCGGCGAAGGAACAGACCTACCACATCAATATGCTGGAGCTACGAGCAGTCCACCTTGCTCTGAAAGCTTTCCTACCGGCAATCGAGTCCGATTCGGTCCTGGTCCAGGCCGACAACACGACGACCATGTTCTACCTAAACAAACAGGGTGGAACTCGGTCGCATCCTCTTTCCCTGGAGTCACAGGCGATCTGGCACTGGCTTCTCGCCCGGAACCTTTCGGTGGTGGCAGTACACCTTCCAGGAGAGCTAAATGTCAAGGCAGACGCACTCAGCAGGCACTTCGAAGATCAGCCAGACTGGGTGCTACACGACGATGTGGTGGCGGACCTTATCCATCGTTGGGGTCGTCCGGAAATAGATCTATTAGCAGACGACGAAAACACAAAATGCTGCGCCTTCGCGTCCAGATTCCACCGTCCAGGGACAAGGGGGAATGCGCTTTTGATGGACTGGTCAGGGACATTTGCCTACGCCTTTCCTCCTCTGCCCCTGATCCCGAAGGTGGTGTCCAAGCTACTCAGATCCAGCATGACGATGATTCTGATAGCTCTAGACTGGCCACGGCAGTGGTGGTACCCGGACCTTCTTCATCTCTCGGTACTTCCACACAGGAGACTACCTTGGAGGCCGGACCTGCTGGCCAAGATGGGCGGGAGGATTCTTCATCCCAACCTTCCCTCACTGAACTTGACAGCATGGCTCCTGAGGTCCTGCAATACGGGCATTTGAAACTGCCTCCTGATTGCATGCATATTTTGAAAGAAGCGAAAAGACCCTCCACGAGAGCGTCGTATGCGTTCAAGTGGAAGAGGTTTTTTCTTTGGTGCAGAGAACATCACCTTGATCCTACGAAGGGGCAGGAGGATGTCATTCTCCCTTACCTTCTGTACTTAGCAAGATCTGGTTTAAAGTATGCTTCTATCAGGGTCCATTTATCTGCCATTACGGCGTACAGGAGATCACCTAGTCAGCCCTCCTTTTTCCAAATGCAGGTGGTCAAGGACTTCTTACAGGGGTTGAAGAAAGTGTATCCCCCTGTTCGAAACTCTTCTCCTCAGTGGGAGTTGAACCTGGTGTTATCTAAATTGATGGGCCCACCTTTTGAGCCAATCCACAGAGCTTCCTTGCAGCATTTGTCTTGGAAGGCCACTTTTCTGGTAGCCATTATATCAGCGCGCAGAGTAAGCGAGATCCAAGCGCTGTGTACCAATGAGCCTTACACTGTTTTCCACCATAACAGAGTAGTTTTAAGGGCGCATCCATCTTTTCTCCCTAAGGTGGTGTCTGATTTTCATATCAATCTGTCCATTTCCCTTCCATCTTTTTTCCCGAATCCAGCGACCCCGGCCGAGCGGTTGCTTCATTCCTTAGACCTCAAGAGGGTGCTTAAGTTCTACTTAGAAAGTACCAAGGGCATAAGGAAGACCGATCAGTTATTTGTCAATTATGGCGCCATGAGAACAGGCTTCCCAGCCGCTAAGAGATCCCTTTCGAGATGGATTGTATCCTGCATTACCTTTCTGGCGAAAAGACCCTTATCGTTGCCTCCTAAGGCGCATTCCACTAGGGGGAAAGCGGCCACAGTTGCTTTATTACATGACGTCCCAATGTCAGAGATTTGCAAGGCTGCAACCTGAAAATCGGTTCATACCTTTATGAGGCACTACTGCTTAGAATCTTATTCCAGGACTGATGCTCAAGTAGGCCAAGCCTCCTTGAGGAATCTGTTTGGATAGTTTTGTAAGCTTACTGATCACATTTCTGTGTTCTCCTTTGCCCGCAGGGAGATGAGGTGAGGCTCGCTATTCTATTCTAACGCTTATGACTATTGATGAGGATCCCCTGGAAGAGAAGGATTAGTTACTTACCTGTAATCCTAGTTCTCTTCCAGGGGTATCCTCATCAAAGTCATAAGCAACCCTCCCGCCTCCCCGGGCAAAGGATTGAAGATATTGTTAGCACTTTGTACCATGGCTTTTTCAGTCTCCGCAAAGAACAACTGACCTAACTGTCACCCCTGAGGCATGATGGGAAGCTGGGGGGTTCAGGAGTGCCTTAAAGGCACTGTGACAGTGTATTGCTATTGCTTATTCTAATTGCTATACAATGGGCAAGACAGGCGTGGTTCTCTGAACTCTTAAACCTGGCTCAGACCTGTTGTCAATGCGAGGATTAAAGGTCTTCCATCCAGAACCAGAATCCTTATGTCTCACAGCATGGCTCCTGAACACTTGAAGTTTGGCTACTTAAAGCTACACGAAAAAATAATGACAGTCCTCAAAGAGGCAAGGAAATTTACAACGAGGAAATGTTATTCGACAAAATGTAAGAGATATTCTCCGTGGTGCAGAAAAGGATTCCTAAAAAGATTACATAGGGAAAAAACAATCTCAAGTTACCTAGCACGCCTGCTAGAATGTAAACGATCCTATTCATCACTAAAGGTACACTTAGCAGCAATAGTGTCATACACTAGAGGCCACATGGAAAGAATCTTTTTCACTTCTCCAGTCATAAAGCGTTTCTCGGAAGGAGCAAAAAGATATTCACCACAAATGAGGGTTCCTGCTCCAGCATTGTGAGAAAGTGCCATCTTTCTTGCATGGTATGCCCCCACTTTTTGCTGAATTGCTGAATGTACTTTGACAGAGTGTGCCCTGGACTCCTGCCAATCAGGTGCCCAGGTCCTATGTTCCTTCCCCAAAACACAAATTGGCAAATCCTGGCCACATGTCAGCACCTGGTAAATGGTACCCTAGGTACCCAGGGCCTTGTGACCAGGGAAGGCCTCTAAGGGCTGCAGCACTCATTGTGCCACCCTTAGAGGCCCTGTACATACATACATACATACATACATACATACATACATACATACATACATACATACATACACACCCACCACCGCCACCACAACCACCAACCCCCCCCCACCCACCCCCCCATCCCCCCCACACTGCCATGGCATACAACAGCCACCCCTATAGCTGGGTGCCCTATGCCAATGGTGTGGGCGCAGGAGCTCTGTGCCCCTACAGTACCCAGATCCATTCCTGGGCACTGTAAGTGCAGTGCTGCCATTTAAGAGTATATGGTGCTGGGAGCTCGTCAAACACGAACTCCACAGCACCATAATGGCAACATTGAAGACTGAGAAGTTTGGTATCAAACTTCTCAGCATATTAAACCCACACTGATGCCACTGTGGGATTTTTTTTTTTTTTTACTTATTTTTATTGCCATTTTCATATTTCATACATTGTACATCATTCATATTCTTCAGGTGAGCGTATCCGATCATACATCCTGTAATGGTGTTTAACAACTGTACTGATTGATGATTCGTCACCAGGAAGCATAAATAATGCATACAGTTATCCTGACGTTTAGATCCTGCGATCTCGGGTTCCATATATGGCAAAGGAACTGGGGTTTAACATAGGCATAAACTAGGGAATGGATATGGAGGAATAGGTCCAATTACACTGGCGAGGGAATGTAGCGTCGTGATGGTGAGGCACCGCTGATACTTATGTTTGCCTATCCTAGTCGGTGCGACCGAGAAGTGCAATAGTGTACCTGAAGCTAAGGCTTGTCAAGAGCTCGTGTGGTTGGGTGTCTACGGAATCAGGGGGGTAGGGCCTGTAACTGTGTGCCCTGGATTAGTTGTGTAGATGCGTCGTCTGGTGGGTCCGCCCCTGGGGAGAGTTGCCCAAACTGGTACAATAACATGGCCCATTCCATTGAGATAGGATGCTTGCGGGTCCCTTTCACCTCCTCCTCCCGTAGTGTCTCTTCCTCCGCCGCCGCCCATCTGCGCGTAGCTCCCACCCACGCCGCCAACGGGGGGCCGGCGGGGGATGATGCCACTGTGGGATTTAATGTACCAAGCACCCCAGAGGGCATCTTAGAGATGCCCCCTGGGGCCTAACCTACAATCCACGTCTGTTCTGAGGCTGCCTAGGCTGCCACACAGCAGACATGTTGCTGGACCCCTGGGTAGGAGAGCCTCTGCTCTCATGGGTCTGCAACAATGCACATCCTGGGCGAGGTGCTAAATCTCCTCCCCCAGGTTGGGCAGGGGAAGCTTCAAAGGCATGCCGCCTCTGTGAGCTTCCCCAGGCCACTGCAACCCCCCACTCTGGCGGGAAGTTTGGCCGGAAACCCCAAATAAGGACCGGGGATGTGCCAGCCTGCCAACCCCACCCCTCAGGTGGGGGAGGCGAGGTGAAGCACATCTCCGGGCTCTCGCCATCTTGAAGATGGGAAGCCCTGCCCAATCAGGACTAGGCTACTGCCCCCCTCCCACAGGAGAGAGGCAGGCTAGGGGGTGTACCCACCCCAGGACAGGGACCCATTGGTCACTGCCCTTCACCTACCTGTAACGCCCCTAAATCTAGTATTTAGGGGCACCCTGAACCTTCCTTCTCCAGATTCCGAAATCCAAAGAAGAGCTAGAAGAAAGAAGACCTGCCCTGCAGCTGCTAAGAAGAGGAAGACACCAACTGCTTTGGCCCCAGCCCTACCTGCCTGCCAACCCTCCAACCTGCTCCTGCTCCAACCTGGCATCTCTTGTGGCCAGCAACCTCACAAACCCCGGAGGACCTGGCTACCTTTTGACTCTAAGCCCCCTGGGACTCCCATGAGTTGAGGCTCTACTCAAAATTTACTTCTAATCCCTGGCAGCAGCTCGGAACCGCGAACCCAGCACCCTCTGCACCCGCCAAGCCTGCCCTGTGCCGGAGTGAACAAAGACCACGAGGACGACCCCACAGCGACTGTGACCCCGAGTCTGGCACCCAAGGACCTCCCTCGACACTCCTGAAGAAGCCTGCAGCCTCAGAACCAGGTGCCCCCCCAACCGCGATCAACAGAAGGTAAGATTTCCGACACCAAAAGGCACCCCAGCGCCCCGCGGCCCCCTGTGCCCAATCCCGTGGTACCTACCTAACATCCAACTACCCAACTTACCTCTCGAAGTGGTGGTGGCACCTGAAGAATCTTCGTCCCCGAGCTTGCAGTCTTTTTCTAAACTGGAGATTTCCCATTGAAATCAATTGAGCGCCCAAAGGCTCAAAATCACCCTGCACCCAGCCGCCCGAGTGGCCCTGGCAGTGCATCCTCTACACCTATCAACTTCCCTACTTGCCCTGAGTAAGTGACCTGGAGCCCAGCTCCCACACTCGTGTGGCCTGCTAGTCAGCAGCCACCAACCAAGGCCCCCTACCTCTCATAGGATAACATTGGGCCTAACTCTCTCTGCACCCGGCCGCCCTTGTGCCGCTGAGGGTGAACCAACTGTACCTACCTGACCCTGGGAGACCCTATGCCCAGAACCTTAACTCTGCCAGTCGAGTACTTACCTTTAAACCGATAACTCAATTTTCTCCATAGCGTAACATTGACTGGCTTTTCCTGAAATTTCTTCTAAGTGTGGACTTTTCAAAACTTAAAATATTCACCAAAAATCAGCCGAGTAACGAAAATACTCACCTGCTCTTAGGTGAGCTCCTAGTGCTGGATCTTGGTGCCCAAAAATACTTACAACTCTACTTACCAGTAACCCAATTTTCTCCCCTAGGAAATCATTGACTGTTTTTCTGTGAAATTTCTTCGAAGTGTCAATTTCTGCAATCTTTAAATATTCTTTAAAAATCGTATAATATCTGAAAACGTAATTACTTACCTGTTTTGGGCACCCAGTACTGCATTACAAAAGTAACGAGAGCATACTATACCTGCAACTTGAATTTTCTGCCATAGGGAATCATTGACTGTTGACTATGAAATATTTTGTCTAAGTGTCAACTTTTAAAATAGCAAAATATTGTCTAAAAATCATCACAGTAATTAAGTCGACTTTTATCACTTGATTCCAAGTACTGACCCAGGACTGAATCTAGGATCCAGTCCTGGAATTCCAAAAGTAATCCTAAAAGTAATCTGTGGCAAATAACTTGAAACTTCCATTGAACTCAATGCATTATTGTGTTTAGAATTGTGTTGCCTATTGCAACCACGTGTAACTTTCTACAAAAGTCAATTGCATATTGCAAAAGTATTTATATAAAGCATCTCATTCTGAGAAAGTATATTTTAATGCCTTTTGTTGGTTCTAAAATAAAACAAGCATATATTTGTTATATATAAACCATTTGCCGAGAGTTCAGTTATTGAGTGTGTGAGACCATTTGCTGGCTGAGTGTGTGCAACAAATGCTTTACACTGTCCTCTGATACTGCCTTACTGCTCGACCAAGCTACCACTTTAAAAAGTAAGGTTAAATCTAACTTTAGCCTCTGCCAAACCTCTGGGGACTGTGGACTCTCTACACCCTTTACCTATTTGGGAACAGTATATACAGAGCCACTTTCTCACAAGCATGTAATCTAAATATAGTGCTCACATAGTTAATGAGGAAACCCTTTGAACCATTACATAAAAGCTCCTTAGAAATGCTCACCCAAAAGACTGCGTTCCTAGTGGCAAATACTTCCTTACACGGAGTCAAAGAGTTGCAAGCCCTCCTGTACAAGGAACCGTCCTTTCTGGTACACAAGGATAGGATTGTGATGAGGACAGACCCACAGTTCTTGCGAAAAGTGATCTCACAGTTCCACATCAGTCAACTTATTCAGATACCAAGATTCTTTCAAGGACACATTCAGAAGTACATTGCACACCCTAGATTCAAGGCGAGCAGTGATGTACTATATTGAGAGGGCAAAGCCTCATAGGAAGACAAAGCAGCTCTGTAAAACGTATAGTTTCTTACCTGTTGGTGTAGTTTTTCAGCTTCAGGAATTTCTGGATTCACATGCGAACCCACCCTCCGCCAAACAAATGAGAGAAAGGGGGGAAAACAAAAGAATCTAAAGACAGCGACCAAAGGTGGGAGCTTCCGGAAGAAGCACAACGATGCCATAAGGTGCACCAAATTGAGGTACGTCGACGCCCACCAACAACAAACACAAACATATTAGAAGGACAAAAAATTTCTAGATAAAATTCCAGCCCCAACCACTAGATGGAGGAATAATGTACTGAATTCCAGAAATTCTTCAAGCTGCAAAACTACACCGAGAGGTAAGAAACGATATGGTTTTCCTAATTGGGGAAACAATTGTGTAGTTTTGGGAAAGTGCTCTGGCACTGGGGGCCTAGTTAACATGAACCCAGTGCTCCTTCAGTCAAAATCACATAATTTACCAGGCAAAAAGTGGGGGTGGCCATGTCAAAAAGGGGCACTTTCCTACACGGAGGTTACAACAGGAAACATAACATGGTAGTTGTACTGCAAGCCAGTCCTACCTTAATGATTTTGAAGCACAATTTGAAGTACTCTGGAACAAAAGTCTAAAATAACCTTATTGAGCATATCGAACTGTCAAATTAGTTTGATTTGAGTAAGACATTTCAAATTCTGATAATGTCTGGGACTAACTAGCAAATTCTAAACAATTCTGCTGCATCTTTTGGAAGTTGAAACTGAAACAGTACTGGATGCATTCTCTTGTTACAATTTTTTTAATTTTTTTAGAGAGTTCATTAACACAGGGTTAATGTATTATCATGTACTTAGTTTGGTTCCTATTGTCCCTCACACCTCTTTTTTGATGATTTTGGTTAAAGAAATGCGTGATAGTTCATGGTCTTCACTGTCAATATGTATGAGAAACAACTGTAAATAATGAGTGTGAGTCCCTGATGTAGTTATTCTTAAAGCATGACTGATAGACGCCACCTTAACCCTCCTTTCCCTGCCAAAGGCAGCACAATATGTAGGTGCGCCCCTCGATAAAGTAGTCTTAGTGTTAAACTGATCTAATTTACCATTTATTAGATGGTCATGGAAACACACAAAATCCCTTTCTGTTCCTCTACCTGCAGTTCGTATTATAAGATTTGAATACATTCTTGGAATTCCATACAATTGAACACTTTTACGTTTTCATTCTGTCCTATTATTATTGTTTGCAATCAAAATCTTTGCTTGTTTTGCATTCTTTGTATTCTTCCCTGCTCATTAATAGATACATAAGGAATTGTAAGAGGGTGGTTTTTAAAAATGGAAGGCTGAAAGTGCAACTTTTGTCGTTCCCTACTATCCACAAGGGCAGAAATCATGACACTTATATTCCTGTTATAGCAGTATGTGTAAGCAGGAACAGTGTAAAACGTAACACAAAAATTCTTGTTTTATGAACGATTTGTACTTATCAAGGCTGATTGAGTAAGACAAGTTAAGGGGAAGAAAACACGAAGACTTCACAGTTAGCCAACGAACAGCAGGGGAAAGCGACAGCTGGCGGAAGTGAAGCCTCCAAATAGCCTGCAGTGCGGGAGAGGATGGAGGGAGTTGGGGGGGGGGGGGGTCTGAACGTGAATAGTCAAATCAGAAGATACCCGCAATACAGATGGGCACTAAGGAACGATGAATGTATTAGAGAAGGTTGTTATGCGAATGGAAAGCCCTGAAATGTACTATGATGTAAGTATATGAACATGTATTGTACCAAAGGAAATAAAATGTTAACAACATTTTTTTTTTTTAGATTTGTAGCACCATTAGTGCTAAAAGTAGAATTAAACGACAAACTAATAAAAACGTTAGCAGTGAGAAGAACCTGGTCCGTTGTGCTACAAAATGTTTTGAGTTGAGCAAAACATCTGTTACTAATCTGGACTACGTTACAGGAAATCTGGAGTCATAGGCATTAAAAGATAATGATTTAATTTCCTTGGCAGTTGCAATGAAACAATGCATAATACAGTAGTAATTCTAGCAAAGCCCAGCTTCATCACCGCTATCAGCATACCAGTTAGTCAGTGGCAACAATTGACCAGTCAGTTACTGATCGCGAGATGCAGCATCAGCATCTCCTTTTGAAAGAGATACAGTCACTTCCTTTTTTCTTTGTGAGTTCTGGTAGGAGAGCAGTTTAGAACAACTTTTCTTGCCTTCATGTCATGCACTTTCTTAAAGATGAAATATTGCTTCCCTGGTGTATTAAATCTTAACATTTGCAGAGAATATGTGAGGCTCAGTTTCCAGGATAACTAGATTTCTTGTTTTGCTCATCCATTACCAGTTGCCGAAATCCATTCCCGTCCTACCATCTGCAAAAACCAATTTTGCATCCTCCGTTTGTATTTTTTGTTTTTGGGGTTTTTACCTGTTGCATCGTGTGTGGACCAACCCAAATTACTGAAGCCCCCATGTCTGTGACAACAACATCCATTTCTGTTTATGAACCAACTAGCCATATTTCTAAATGATTATGTAGCAATACAGTTAGGATATTATTTCCGAAGAGTAATCAAGAGAAAAAGATAACTCTGGTATCAACGTCAACCACACGCATGTAGTGTGTTTAAGCTTACAAAAGCAACGTGTTTTCTATTTACACTTTCAATACTTCTCTAATTGCTCGCCTCTCCGCATACTCTGAGGCGCCTCGGTGGTACATCCTAGCTGTAGTTAGAAACCCCAGAACACCAATGCTTTCTCCTGCTGTGACAAACACTCTCCATTCACTCATTGATGTAGTGCCAGTAATCAGACTACTCCTATGCTCTACTGCATATCCGATTTTCCTTTCGTAAGTAATTAAGGCAGTACGGTAAGAATTCCATACAGAATGATTAAAGAAACTGCCTCAGGTTATGGATATTGAAATTTGCATTTATGTAGTGTTTAGCATTGACCATCTATTATATCTTTAACTTTAAATCCCTTCCGAAGAGATTGTTATATTTTGAAAGTCATGAAACCTCTATATTTGCTTCCCTGTAAAGTGCACTGATGTCTGGTTGCCCTTGTATGCACTATATAAAACTGGAAATAAATGTAACGAGTCCTATCAAGGTCTAAGGCTCACCTGCACCTTTTTTCGTCAGGATCCGATATCACAAACTTGGGTGCATCTTTCAAATATTTTATTACTTACTCATGAGTAGTAGATGTTAAAGACCTTCCCTTCTTTCTGAGGAAGGGGTTTTCCTGAACAGTCAGGAGAGACATTCCGGTCATCCTTTGCTTTTCTTTTGCCATAGTGCTTCATACCAACCTTGAGGTAGGAATTAGTGTGCCTTCTCGACTTGACTGCCTGGGACTTGGAATGTAGTTTGAAGAGTACTTAGGAACCGGTCTGGCTCTAAATGGGAAGAAGCTATTGTAGGTGCTGCCTGCAGACAGTACCGTGAAGAGTAAATAGTTTGATGCATGCAGAAGGATTGGTTTCATTCAAACAGTATTAAATTATAACCTGAACTGGAAGCATGTGTGACCCTTTTTACTGTCTGGCTACTTGCAGCTGGCTATTTCAGTGCTACAGGAATGTTAACACTTATTTCTGCACACAGTAGGCAGATTCCTGTTCTGGGTGAGTTAACTGTCCACATTCTGTAATTTACTGGAGTGAATTTTGTGAGGAATGTCTCTGGCTGACTAGGGGGGAGAAGGAATGCATTCTGTAATGGAACTGAATGAGTTCACCCTCCATCCACGAGGCGCCCATATAGAGCTGCTCTATTTTGTGCGATTCTAACCTTTGCTCTTCTTTGGTAGTAACAGCATGACCAGAAGGCAGACTCCATAGAAACTGTATATACGTAATATACCACACACACACACACACACACACATGGTGTGTAACCAAATATAACAATACTTGTGTGTGTGAAGAACTTAAAGTATCAACTCCAAGCTTAAGTAAAAGATATGACACATAAGAGAACTAAACAATAGAAACGTAGATAGTCATCGTCACAATCTGAAATAGGGCAGTAGTTCTAACAGAATGCACAGCAAGAAATCTTAGACCACAGGATAATAGTAGGGCAATGTGAGGTCTTTTACTTGGGTGCAGGTGGCTTTATCTGTGTTAGATTCAACAGGCATATGCAGACTGGTGCACCAGCAGTGTATTTGATCTTCCAGCAATTGTATTTTCTGACTAATTATAGACTGATTCTTGTTTTATCCTATTTAAGACTGGTAGCACAAGCTTCAAATGTCGTGTAATATTTTTCAGAGTTATTCCTGAACACACCAGTAGTCTAAGGTTATATAGGGTGGTCAGCAAGTGCCTCTGCATTCTGGTAGTTTTCTAAGAACTTGCACTTCTGGCTTTCACATGTGTTAAGTCTCGTCAAGCCTACAACTACTGTCTTCAGTGACCCAGCTGCTTCTGCATGCTAATCTGGAAATTGTCTCTGTAAACCTGGTACCAGCAGTTCTTGCTAGTAATCTGTCAGCTCTGTGGGCATATCTCTTTCCTTGTTAGTTTCCAGTTGGTTCAGAAGGGCAGAAAGTTTGACCTATTCCTACCGTCTGTACTGCCCCCTTTTCCTCTATGCAGTGTCAGACGTGGCCGAGGGAACATCTGAATCAATTATCGGTTAATCTTTAATTAGTGCAATCTCTTCTTCTTCACTTTCCCAGGGTAAGGGCAACTAGTTTTAAAGAGATTTTTGACCATCTAGGAATGACTAGCAAGATGTTAACCCAAAACGCTGTGGGGAATTTGGTCTCCCACAGCAAGAGGAGTAGGACCCCTTGACAGTCCATCCTTATCAACCTGGATCTGTAAGGTAATGAAAGATGCATGCACTCTCCAGCAAAACGTCTGGTGAGCACCTTAGCCACAGTCTTAGGCAAGCAGGATTTCACATTTCAAATCTATAGACAATAAAATGGCTACCTCAATTCTGATGGCAAACCTGGTGCTTACAGGCTAGAACAGGAATTTAGACTTATCAAGGTTCACGGATGGCAAGATCATCAATAAAGCTTATTTCAGTTTTTTTAACACATAGAAGGAAGATCAGTAGACCAATGAAGTTGTGGAGAGCTGTCCTCTTACATTGTAAATGAGCTCTTTTAGGGCCAGCATTCCCTTGCTTTCACAACCTTCTATCTGTCTAAGTCCAGTACCACCTCACTAGTGTCCTGGCCACCCTAAAGTCATTAATATCAGTACCCCACCTTAGTGCTACCTGAGTGCCTAGGCATGAAAAGTGACGTGCTCCGAGTACCATGAACACACTGAGGGAAGGGAAATGCACAACATTTAAAAAGAGTACTTGTGATTTGGGGCATGAATGCACCCTCAAAACGATATCCAAATTAAGATAAAATATTCTAGAGGTCCACATAAAAATTCTAGGGAAGCATACATTGTCATTTTCCTACATATATCTCAACAGGATCAGTGTAGCTAGAAAGGTGTTACTTATTTTAGTATCATGTCTAGGGCATGCACCATAATAATTCTTTGGAGCTTTTTTGAGCATTTATTATCGCACTCCTGTAGTAATATGCTTTTTCAGGTTGCAGATGTTTTCCAAGCGTCTTTCTAATATGATTTTTTAAATATTTGATTCGATTATATCATGGCATTTAATAGTATTTGAAATTAATTAAATGTTGGTTTGTATTTCCTAAAAAGACTGATGTCTCTAGGTTACCTCTCCCTATTAATGAAAAGGAAAAATCCTCAAAACACTGCTTCATCAGTCTTCCGGATGGGTCTTCCTGTACAGTAGTGGTTAAATCTGGATTCTCAATCAAAGATGTATTATGTGGACTTTGTGAGAAACATGGTATTAACATCGCTGCCGTTGACTTGTTTTTAGCTGGAGGGAGCAAGGTATGGCATATTTGTATATTTTACTTCATTTCCCAACTTTTTATGAATTTAGTAGCCAATCAATAGTGCTATGCAGAATGTATCAGTTGCTTCACTTAGTGTTTAATTTTAAATTTGATGCTTCACAGTGTAAGTTAAGCGCCTTACAACCTTCTGCTTCTTGGTTTTTTCTAGCTTTTTTTAGTAACTCATTTGATATCGTTTTACATATTTGCATTATGTGATTGAGTAATGTTTAGCATTATGAACAGTGAACTACCCGTTCTTACTCATGTTTTTTTTTTTATTTCCATGTACACGAAAGCCATTGGTTTTAAGTCAAGACAGTAGCATCCTAGACTCACGGGATTTACGCTTAGAGAGGCGTACATTATTTCGGTAAGAAAGTGGAAAGCAGAAAAGTCTACAAGCTCTGATTAAGTGTACTGTCTAGGAGTGATACAGTAATGTGTGTGCACGAACATTTGAAGACACTTACCACATACAGAAATCTGTATCTTCAAAGTTTATCTGCTGTATGTCCGACAATACATTACCATATTTAGCTAAAAGTTTGAACTTACAGAAAAATATTTAAAATTTACTGAATCGAAATCATAGTTGTGGATGAGCTGTGGCTATTGGAACAGTTCAGCCCACTGCTTTGTGCTATACTCGTCATCCACTCGACACCTACATGTTGCAAGGACTATCGATTTTGGGTCAAATAATGAACCTATATTTACGATTTAGAGAGCATGGCATTTGATTATCTAGCTTGAAATGTGATATTTAAAAGGATCATTGGTGATGAACACTGGTGGCAGGGCAGTTTAAAGCTCATATGTAAAAAGTGAAAGTTCACTTGTTTTTAAGCATTCGTTAATGTTTACTTAACAGGATGTCTGATTGTTTCATTACAAATGGATGACAATCACACTCTGCTTTAACCGTGGAGTTGCTGTTCTGTTGTACCAAAATACGAAGGACAAAACTTGAGAAATGCGTTATTTGTATGCTTACATGACAAATTGTAATGGTTAATTTCACACTAACACACTTCATTAACCATTACCACAGTGTTTTACTTACTCCGCTTGAAGCAATTTTCTACGTAATATATGATGGGTGTTTTTTTTAAACTGTTTTTATCGGGGTTCAAGGTTATATCAATGATACAGTGAATCTACTCAGAGTGGCATTGGCGACCGATCATAAGAGGGACGATGCAGGTACCGAGCGGGTGACTGGCAGTGAAGGCGGTGTGCCATTTTGCCACCACCCCCCTCCCGAGACCCATGGTGTAATAAGTGATTACACCCTATTGTAAACTTGGTTCCTCTCAACACGGGGATTACCTGACTAAGTTAAAAAAATATTTTTCAACTCATAACGTCTGGTTAGGGTGGGCCTTAGTGCGCCCACACCGCCGAGGTTCACCTTTCTTTGGTCCTGACGAATGCCTGATTAATTTTCACACATAGGCAGAAACATGTTGACCACACACCAGTGGATATAGCTGAACAATTTATTCAGTTGTATATCCCACATCTTGTTTTTATCTGTGTCGGATTGGCCAATTAATAAAAGTGCTTTTTTAACACAATCTAGACATTTTTTAATCCACTTTCACTGATCACAAATCACACAATACCAGCTCCACAGTAATTCTGGTGTTGCAGCACACCAGGGTGGCATTCGGCCTCTCCTGGTGGTGCCCAATGATGAAGCATGTCACCAACTAGGTTGGTGAGTGAAGGCTTTCTAAAGAACCTAGTTGGATTCCACATACATGCTCTTCTTTCTAATAAGGCACACTTTTGTTGTTATGAAAGAAAGCTGTGAAGCTCCTTAATTGGCATTTTGCTAAAACCAGGGCTAGGTCAAGGAGTTTAAGTTCAGGCCTCTCCAGTTTAGGGTGAGGGAAGAGTCCCAAGAGCACCCTGTCTGGCGAGTTAGGTACGGGGTGGCAGGTCACAGTACCCAGTGCTTGTAGAAATTGATAGATCTGTAACAAAGGCCAGGACCATGAGATATGGTGGGTGTTAAATGGCTGTTTTATGCACCATGCACTGTATTTTTATGATTCTTGTGAGGAAATGGTAACTAGCTGTTTTACGCAAGGGGATTATTGATGTTATCCTAACTGGGTATGGAACTTGTATATCATCTGCAAAATATGATGTGACTCTAATATTATGGTCAAACGGTTGTGATTATTAACGAATTGGGAAATCCGAGACCTACGTTAAGTATATCATTTTATGTTTTTTACAATATTATTGATGTTTAACATTCTGTTATTTTTGGTAAATTATTTATTTACATTTAGTTAACTTTTTTACAGTATTAGAATTTTTTTAACACTTTTTGGAGTTGGAAGGCTTATTTGTAGAATAGGTCTATATTATATATTTGAAATAAATGATATTGAAAAGGAGAGAAAGAGCAGTGAGGAAAAAGGCACACCATGTAATTGGGATGATAATGGTACAGGTTGGAATGAAAAGCAGATGGTAGTGTGACTTTTGTCTGGATGGTAGTGCCTACACTAGTCGATTTTCAGGGCCATCAGACTATCTTATAGCTGCCAAGGTTTTTGATTGCTTATGTGTGACATTTTCCTAATTTCAGTGTAATTATGAGTGACATTCAACGATTGAGTGATACTTTCTTGCAAGCAAAATCGAGTAATGAAGACGAGAGAAAAATATAAATATCAGAAATTACACCCAGTTGAACAACAAGAAACTAAGAAGATCATAAAAGTGGTGCAAAGCACCAGAAATGGAGGGACACTAGGATGTGAAAGAGGCCTCAGTGAGGATCCTGAACCAGCTTCACTGATACTGAACTTAACTTTGTGCAGACAGTGACTGCAATGCTGAGCTTAGCTTAGGCACTCGGACACCTGATGTGTGGTACTTGGTAGGGCTGTTTTTTCTCAGACCTTGGAATTCTGAAAATAAATTGCAAGGCAATGGTAGTCGGTGGAGTCAAACATTCCCTGTGCTCTTGCTTTGTTATATGCTCTGTTCCCAACTGTGTCACACACACACACACATCTGCCCCAATGTATTCTCCTTTATGCATCCACTTGGAAATCAGAACAAAACAACTACTTTTGCTTATCAGTGTATACTTCAACAGTATAAAAGTTCACCATCTGTTACCAGGAATCTCCTTCGAGATATGTCTGCTCTTTGAGGATTAGGAATCACCATCCTCCATTACTCTGCAGTGAGTGCGGCTGCAAGAGACTAATGCTGCATGAAGCAACCAATTCATTTTATTCAAATCATATAGTAGTGATCAGATGTTACTGGTGCAAGTGTCAGAATTGCTGTGAGTGCAAGTAGGAGTGCAGTGGTAATTGCTAGTGCCAGAGCAAATGTCAGTGCTGCTGCGAGAGAGAGTAATGATGCTAGCTCAAGTGTGAGTGCATGTGAGAGTTAAAGTGCAAGTACAGGTTCTGGTACTAGTGACAGTGAAGGTATGGGCGAGGTGACAGTGAGGTTACTGGTGCAATTTCCAGTTGCATGAGTGAGGTGCAAATGAGATTACTTTGCAAGTTCCATTGCAGGTGCAAGGAAGGTTACTGGTGCATGTGGCAGTGAGGTGTGAGTGAGGTTGCTGGTGTAAGTATACCAGTGGTTTTATGAGTGCAGTTGCGAGTTAAATACACTTCTCCAGTATTGGGGTGTCTTTCATAGATTCACATGCTTGAATATTCCCCGTCGTCGAAGTGGGAGCCCCACGGTATATAAAAAGCAATAAGTGTCGTGTATATATATACATACATAAACCACATAAGAGCATATACATATCCAAATAAACATTATATATAATTCAAAATAACATATCAAGTGAAAATACCATAGGATAGCATTGACACATAGGAAAGCATTGAGAAAAAGAATCACTTTACTGACATATCCCTGTCGTTTTATAGTCCAAACTCTAGCCAATCAGGCGTAAGCACCCTCTAGAACCTTCTCCTCAGAGGCTCAGGCCCTCAGATTTTCTACTGCACGTCGTGTGAAGGGAATCTCCCTGAGCTCTGCTCAGTCTTTGGTCTGGTTTGAGTTTTTCTCATCATGTCTTCAAGTAAGAAGTCTCTTTTCCGTCCCTGTTCCTCTTGTGGGAAGTTAAGGCTTTTTTCTGAGGACCCTCATGAAAAATGTATCTATTGTCTTACCCAGACCATAGGTATCCAACTGTAAAATTTGTAGAACTTTCTCTCAAAAGACTTTGAAGGACAGGGAGGGTCACCTATTGTTGTGGCTTCAAAAACTGAAGGATACGGATAACCCCCTTTCTGAAGTGGAAAGTGTGGTCTCTGCTTGAACAGGAGTCTCCTCCAAGCGTAGTAGTGTTCAGGACTTGCCGTCTCCCTTTCTAAAAAAGAAGAGACTTCATCTTGGGGAAGTGTCTGCAGGCCAAGTCTCTGATACTACGCCAACGCCCCCGAGATCTAACTCTCAGGCGTCTCTGACTCCGTCAGCGCATGTTTCTGGCCAAAAACGTGCAAAACAGTTGACGGGCCTGTCGACGGTCCCTCCGTCAACGAGATCTGCCACTTCATCAACCTCCTCGACGACTGTGACGACGGTTTCGAGCAGATTTACTGCGTCGTCTACGACGACTTCGTCAACGTTTTCACCGTCGACAGTTATGTGTGTTTCCCTAAAGACTGTCTTGTCGACGATTCCACTATCTTCTTCGTCGACGTCTAGGAAGATTGTGCTTCCGTCGACGTCTAAAGCTTCGTCGACGATATTAAAGAAGAAGAAGTCATCGCCGCCGGCGCTTACAACATCGTCGCCGACGGCGTCGTCGGCCTCGTCGTCGACGACAGTCGCGTCGACGCGAGTTTCGTCGACGGCAGCCTCGTCGACGGCGGCCTCGTCGACGGCGACTTCGTCGATGACCACCTCAACGACGGTGGTGTCAAATTTTGCAACTATGCCATTGGTGCCAATGTCTACACCAGCGCCAGTGTCGATGGACGAATCCTTGCTGCAGCGTCGTCATGCTGTGCTGGACTCTGTCATGATGCCACCGGTGACTCGGCCACCTCATCAGCTATTCCCCTCGGGTGATGAGGAAGTTTCTGATTCTGATGAGGATGTTCAGTCCACTTTTCGGGATGCTCGTGGTCCTTTTGAGCTCCATATTAAGTGCCAAGATTTCGAGGAGGATGACTATTCGCAGGACTATTACTGTCAAGAGCAGGAGCAACATCCCCCTGCACAAGTTCCTATGGCGCAGCTTCCTTTATCGCTCATCTCTAACCTTCAATTTATGTTGGAAGATTACAATCATCGCGTTCCGCCTTCCTCATGGTTCTCCACGTGACACGCCATCTGCCGTTCCGTCTCCTCCTGTGTTGTCAACGGTGCCGGCACCATCCGCACCTGCATTGGATCCCCCTGCAACAGATGTGGTTGTGGATAATCGGGATACGGAGGAGGGAGATCTTCAAGATGAGGACTCTATGGCTGACTGGGATGACTATCAAATTAATTCGCCCGCATCGCCTCCAACATCGCCAGTGAACTCACCACCTGTCGACATTACAGGATTCCATCAGCTGATGGAAAGGGCGGCTCAACGTTTTCACCTTCCCATGGTGGTTAGGGAGGAGGACTGCTTTCTGCACGACTTAAAGTCCCAGCCGCAGAAACAGGTACGGGCCGTGCCCATTATAGACTTTATCTGGAATGAAGGCATTAAGCTAATGAAGACGCCTAACTCCATCCCGGCAGTGCTCCCGCGATTGGAGAAGAAGTACAAGGCCCCGGACTCTTCTCCAGCTTGCTTGGTGTCTCAGCCTAAGCCAGACTTGGTGATCACCCAGGCGGCACAACGTCGCTCCAAAAATCCCTCGTCTCCACTTTCGTCACCTCCGGATCGTGACGGCCGCCGCCTGGATGCCATTGGCAAAAAGTTTTCGACCATGGCTTCAACAACAGTCTGAGCAGCAAATTCTTTGGCCATCCTCGGTCGTTACGATCGACAAATGTGGTCGGACATGGCAGCTTTGGTTAAGCTTATCCCAGAAGACTCTAGAGCGGACGCTCTAAAGATCCTGCAAGAGGGTGAGAGGGCATCCTCCGAAATCATCGACTGCTCCGTCGACATTGCCTCCACGGGTTTTCATCAATTGGCTGGAGCGGCTGTTTTAAGAAGACAGGGTTGGCTTCGTTCCACCTTGTTCCGACAGGAGGTCCAGGCCAAGATTCTTGACATGCCTTATGATGGAGAATCTTTGTTCAAGAAGGACACGGAGACGGCTCGCTTCCTCGGCACTCTCCAGTTCCGGAAGCAGCCCTTTCGGGGTGCGCGCGGTCGCGGCACCTCCTCTTCCTTTCGTGGGTCTTCTTCCCAGTACCGCTCCTACAACCAAGGACAACAACGTTATTCCTCACAGCCGCAGCAGTCTTATAGGCAGCAGTCTGGCAAATCTTATAGAGGAAGGTCCAATTACAGGGGAAACTCTTCCAAAAAACAATGACTGTGTACATCAAGGGTCCCCTCTCTCCAGTTTTTCCCTTTCTCCAGTTGGAGGACGAATCTCCCAGTTCTTTTCGAATTGGTCCTCAATCACTTCGGACCGTTGGGTTTTGGACATTATTTCAAGGGGCCATGCCTTAGAGTTTGTAAAGGTCCCCTCACACAC
The DNA here is from genome assembly GCF_964204655.1 of Triturus cristatus. NCBI lineage: Eukaryota > Metazoa > Chordata > Amphibia > Caudata > Salamandridae > Triturus > Triturus cristatus. The sequence goes on along the minus strand of NC_140582.1, from coordinate 1,038,442,916 downwards.
CTCTCCATCCGGACCTCCTCCCGCTCACCTCAAAGAACTTTTCAACCAAATCCAGATAATGCTCAAGAAAGGGGCCATCGAAGTGGTTCCGAAATCACAAAAGGGGTTGGGGTTCTATTCCCGTTTTTTCCTCATACTAAAGAAATCTGGGGAGTGGCGCACCATCCTCGACCTAAGGTCTCTCAAAAAATTTCTCAAGGACCAATCATTCCGCATGCTCACGCTAAAGGACATCCTTCAATTCTTCTCTCAGGGCGATTTCATGACGGCAATCGACCTTTAGGATGCTTACTTCCATGTGCCCATAATTCCACGCCACAGGAAATACTTACGTTTTCGCGTAGGCCACAGGGATTTCCAATTCAAGGTCCTGCCCTTCGGCCTCCGCTCAGCTCCTCGAGTCTTCACAAGGATCCTGGCCCCGGTGGTGGCCCATTTGAGACTGACGGGCATTCAAATATTCCCATATTTGGACGATTGTCTCATCTAATCTCAGTCCTCCCACCAAGCGGCCCTCGATACTCAGCGCTGTCTCACTCTGTTTCAGTCTCTGGGCTTGTCGATCAACGTACAAAAGTCTCAGCTCACACCAGCTCTGTACAAGACCTTTCTCGGCGCTACCATCGATACGAGCAGGGCTATGGCCTTTGCCTCTGCAGATCGGCAAACACGAATTCGACAGCTCGCAAGCTCCATCGCAGCAAAGCAGTCAGTTTCAGTCCGCATATTAAAGTCCTTTCTGGGGATGGCGTCCTCCTGCATCGCTTTGATCCCACATTGCAGACTGAAGAGTCGTACCATTCAGGAGCAATTGGACAAGCAGTGGCGTCAGGTCTCCGGTTCCTTCAACGACCAGCTCGTGGTGACAGCTCGCATGGCTCAAGCGCTGCATTGGTGGACTCGTCCTTCCAACATCGCAGCGGGAACGTCTTTTCTGGCGACAGCCCCAGAGCTCGTTCTTACCACGGATGCATCCATGGAAGGATGGGGCGGACATCTTCAATATCTGTCCGTCAAAGGCAAGTGGACAATGGTTCAGCGTTCCTGGCACATCAACAGATTGGAGCTGATGGCCATTTTCCTGGCGTTGAAATCCTTCCGCCTCCAGCTCCAGGGGGAGTCAGTCCTTATTCAGACGGACAACACCACCAGCATGCACTACCTGAACAAGCAGGGCGGGACAAGGTCTCCGCTGCTTTCCCGGCTGGCTCAGAGGATTTGGAGTTGGGCCATAGTCCATCGGATTACGCTCCTGGCAGTTCACCTGCCCGGCATTTCCAATATTCTAGCGGATGCACTCAGTCGGTCAACGTCATCGACCCACGAGTGCGAATTGCACCAGCCGACTCTAGACTTCGTCTTCGGCCTTTGAGGTCGCCCGACTATCGATCTTTTTGCAACCCCACAGAACAGCAAATGCCAGTCCTACGCAAGCTGGTTTCCCCACAAAGGGTTGTGCGGAAATGCCCTTTCGATAAATTGGTGCAGGATATTTGCTTACGCTTTTCCACCAATCCCTCTGATTCCTCGAGTGTTGCGGAAGATGCGGCAACAACCTTGCCATGTGCTCCTCATAGCTCCACGGTGGCCTCGGCAGGCATGGTTCTCGGAGTTGCTCCTCCTCTCCCAATGCGAACCCATCCTTCTTCACCCAAGGCCGGACCTTCTAACACTGAACGACGGTCGGATATGCCATCCGAATCCCAGTTCACTCAGCTTGTCGGCTTGGAACCTGAGCACCTTAAATTTGCTCATTTGAACATTCCACCGGCCTGCAGGGAGGTGTTAGCTAGGGCGAGGGCGCCCTCCACAGTGAAGACTTATAAGCTAAAGTGGAAGCGATTTTGTCTTTGGTGTGCGTCGGTCCATATCATCCAGTGCACGCCTCCCCGAAACACATTCTGCCGTTCTTCCTGCAGTTGGCACAGTCTGGACTGCCGCATTCCACCTTAAAGGTCTTTCTAGCGGCAATATCTCGCTTTCATCAGGTCGGCTCTTCCTCTCTATTCATCTAGAGTAATACAGCAATTCTTCAAGGGTCTCTTTCGAATGTTCCCGCCCATTCGGCTTCCTACACCCACGTGGCATCTTAACATCGTATTGGCTCAGCTCATAAAGGCGCCCTTTGTGCCAATCCATTCGGCGGATTTCAAATTCTTAATATGGAAAGTGGCCATCCTCTTTGCACTGACTTCCTCCCGCAGAGTAAGTGACATTCACGCCTTTACAGTACAATCTCAATTTCTTCAATTTAGATCGGACTGTGTAATTCTCCGCACTAATCCTGCTTTCATGCCTAAAGTGCCATCCGATTTCCATCTCAATGAACCAGTAATCTTGAAGACCTTTTTCCCGCATCTGCAGTCTCCAGCGGAACAGAGTCTACACTCTTTGGACTTAAAGAGGTGCCTTAAATTCTACATCAGCAGAACACAATCCTTTCGCAAGTCGGATCAGCTGTTTGTGGCCTACGGACGCACTTGTAAAGGACAGTCGGTTACCAAACCCACGATTGCACGTTGGGTTTCTTCAGCAATCTCCTTTTGCCATCAAAAGGCTGGCAAGCCTCTTTCTTCTGGAGTAAGGGCTCATTCTACGAGAGCAATGTCATCTTCCACTGCCCTGTTCGCTGGTGTACCCATCAATCAGATTTGCCGGGCATCTACGTGGTCCAGCTGGCCCACGTTCACGTAGCACTACTGCCTGGAGTCGATTTAATGAAGCGGACACGGCTGTGGGACAAGCAGTTCTGCGGAATCTGTTTAAATAAGGTGAGCCTCTGCTACTTCCCTCCTCCTTGGGTATTGTCAATTGCGTATTAAATACATTGTCACTGTATTTCATGCAATATTAATACGGCCTTGTCAGCCGGTTGCTGCTTACTGCTCACTATTCTATTCAAGCATGTGAATCTATGAAAGACACCCCAATACTGGAGAAGAACAAATGTTGCTTACCTGTAAACTGTGGTTCTCCAGTATTGGTGTCTTTCATAGATTCACATGCGACCCACCCTCCTCCCCTCAGAGGCTCTCTTCTCCTCATCAGACTCTTGGTCACTCTTGTGCTACGAAAATCTGAGGGCCTGAGCCTTTGAGGAGAAGGTTCTAGAGGATGCTTACGCCTGATTGGCTAGAGTTTGGACTATAAAACGACAGGGATATGTCAGTAAAGTGATTCTTTTTCTCAATGCTTTCCTATGTGTCAATGCTATCCTATGGTATTTTCACTTGATATGTTATTTTGAATTATATATAAAGTTTATTTGGATATGTATATGCTCTTATGTGGTTTATGTATGTATAGATATACATGACGCTTATTGCTTTTTATATACCGTGGGACTCCCACTTCGACGACGGGGAATATTCAAGCATGTGAATCTATGAAAGACACCAATACTGGAGAACCACAATTTACAGGTAAGTAACATTTGTTCTTCCTTATCTCCCCATGCACTCACTAACTTGTATATAAGCATCCATTCTCTCATCTACTTGATCACTAATTTTGTTATTCACCTGTTGATCTGCTCATGTGCATAGTTATCACTCCATGCATTCACCCGTTCCATGATCCTTGCATTCCTCTATTCAACCACTAATCTATCCAAGTAGCACTCATTTATATTCACTCCCTTATCCATGCACTCAGCCACCCTTTCATTAATGTGTGCACTCACTCACACTTGTACCACATCTACTCTTGCAAACATTCAACTGTCCATTCAACCATCCATGAATGGCGTGCTCATATATACCTCTATGCAGACATATTAATAGATTCTCACAAACATTGACACATTCCCCCAAAGACACTCACATGCACTAATTCGCCAATCAATGAAAACACCTTTGAGGAAAAAGGCAGACTTAGTCTTTGTTAATGCTTGCATTATTTTAATTGTCATTTTGTAAATCGGAGCTATCACCATTCTTGAAGTGCTTATTCTTCAGTTGAAGATCTGTTGCTCCATCTAGCACGTCCTGTTTTGGAATTGGGCAAGCTATCAATATATGCACCACTCATCACAGTAATTAACTACCAAACTGTTTACTGGCTTCAAGGGCCGGTAATGGAGAGCAGGGTGGTGGAGACCAAGCAACGCACATTCTTTACGACCACACTTCCCTCGGAGAGCGGAGGTTTGACCATAATGCTCCAACTAAAGAAAGTTTTGAGGACTCCTGCTTCCGATATGAAGCTTGAGAAGAGGAGCAGCTTGTTTATCAGTCTGATGTCCATCAAAGCAGCTCAAACATTTAGATGAGACGCAATGGAACCGTCAGTGAGAGCACATTATAGGTGCCTTTTTTTGTCACAAAGCAGCGCTACAATAGCTTTTGTATCGAGTTTCTGCTAAATCACAGCATGCCCATTATCAGCAATTAGTTCGTCGACCATTCTGCTCCTCCACACCTTTAACCCCTTCGGTGCTCATGACGGAACGGTTCCGTCATGAGCCACGGTTGAGCTGTGCTCATGACGGAACCGTTCCGTCATGACCACGCCCGCGCAAGATTCCGTCAGCACAGCGGCGGAATTTGCGCAGCATGGAAGGGGTTAAGCACCCTTCTCCACTACAACATTTTAACTCTTAACGGTTTATGCATTGGCTATTGGAACCAGTAATGACCGCTGGGTTAGCTCTTGCTCTCCTCTTCCATAAAATCTCTAGCTTGCCAACCTCTACTAACACCAGTCTTTCAAACTTTGTAAAACTGCTAAGATTTGTGGGAGTCTTCCAAATGTAAAAACATAGCTGAATAACTCTAAGACACCAAATATAATTTTAGATTTTTTCTTTAAACATGGGTCTTCAATATTGAATTATTAATTATAAAAGCAAATACAAATTAACATATACATAAGACATAGTTAATTAAAACAATTAAAAAAATCAATATTCCTCAAAACTTATAAGGTAACCACATAGTTCTCCAAAATACATAAACAGAACCTTTATATCAAATGATAAATCCTTGCAACCCAACAGTTAATTTGTTGAACAATTCAATAAGTTAATTAGAATAAAAAACTAATATTTAATAGTAAGTATCATTCACTTTTTATTTTTACAAAACACTACCAATCTAAATATTCGTTTACCACAAATGTTCGTGGTAAAGGCATGTATGGTAAAGGGGCATGCGTGGCTAAAATCGCCACCGCCCTAAGGTACAAACACCCAGCCCAAAGCCCTGAGTTGCAAATACCCCTACCCCCATGCTATACCCTCCCCCTGCCCTGATGCCTTCTCCCTTAACCTGACCTTGGCCAATCATGACACAGCCCTAAAAACTACCCCAACTACCCATTCCCCTCCCCCTGCCCTGAGGCCTAATACCCTATCCCCAATAAGAAAAAAACACCCCAACACTCCCCCAGCCCTAAACACTACTCCGACCCCCCCCCAGCCCTGAAAACTACCCCTGAATCCTCCCAGCCCTGAAAACTTGCCCCAGCCGTGAAAGCTTGCCCCACCCCCAGTCCTGAAAACTAGCTCAATCCCCCAGCCTAAAAACTACCACCAACCCCAACCCCCCAGCCCAGGAAACTATCTCGACCTCCACAGTCTACAAAAACTACCCCACGACCCACCCCCAACCCACAGAAATATTCCTGACCCCCAAAACAACCCCATCCCACCTCCAGCCCACAAAACAACCCCAACTCTCCCGCAGGCCACAAAACAACCCTGACCTACCCCAACCCACCAAACTACCCCGACCCCCAGCCCACAAAAGTACCCCGACCCGCCCCACTTACCTCACCGTGGATCTCTCCCTGCTTCCTGCGTCCGTCCAATGCAGCCCACAAAAGATTCCGAACCCACCCCCAGCCCACAAAACATCCTCGACCCACCCCCAGCCCACAAAACAACCCCTGCCACACCAGCCCACAAAAGTACCCCTGCCCTCAAAACAACCCCGACCCAACCCCCAGCCCACAAAACATTCCCGACCCACCCCCAGCCCCCAAATCAGCTCCGACCCGCCCCCAGCCCACAAAAGTACCCCAACCTCCTCAGCCCCTCTCACCTCTCCCGTGGTTTTGCAGTGTGGATCTTTTCTGGATTCACATGCTGTGCATTATTCCGCCATCTAGTGGTTGGGTCCATAATTGTTGTATTTGTCTTTTTTTTTTTCTCTGTGGGCGTCAACATACCACCATTTGGTGTCCTCCTCTGACGTCGCCATCTTCTGATTCTTTTTGTCCGCCATTTGGGTCTGGATCGATAACGTAAGGTGCTCCTGAAATTTGGAGAGAAGATTCAACGAAAATTAAAGAATAATCTTCAAGAACATAGAGTACAACAATTCGACGTACCAGACTTCGAATTAAGGTGGCGGAGGGTGTCGAAAGGTGAAAGCAACAACCTCGCAGACGAGCGGACAATGCGCATACAGGGGGCTCACTGTGCGCAATGATGGACAAGACACCATTCAAGTTTTGCCAAAATTGTCACCACAAGTATGCTCAGAAGGACCAACATCCTGTCTGCAACCTTTGCTTACCACTCGATCACCAAAGTGAACGCGTGCTCTGCTTTCACCCCAAAAACTTTGATGGTAAGAGAGATACAGAAGAGCCAACTACAACATGAAGGGCAAGGCACAGCACCATCGCTACGAGACCTGGGCCTCTCCAGCGTGGAAGAGGACAATGTCGCCGAAGCTCCAGAGGGCGACACGGACATGGAAATCCAAGTCGTAGATGTCGAAAAGACTTCGAGAGGTAAGAGAACTGTCGACCTCGAAAAAATGGGACGAGTCCGGAAAGGTTGACTCAACGGTCTCCAAGGGAGCCTCGGTGTCGAAGCACTCGATGTTCGCAGCTGCGTCCAGAGACAAACAGTCTGTAGGATCCCTAGACAAGGACTCTGTAACGGCAAAGACCCGCGAAAAATCCAAGATGTCGAGAGATGGTCAAGGAAAGGGCGCTTCGACGTCAAAACAAGAGAGGTCAAAACATGCCTCGATGGCGGTGAAGGCGCCGTCGACCACGAAGAGAAAGGCAGAAAGTCTTGACGCTGAAACGCACGCGTCAGATCAAGAAGAAGAGGCTAGAAGCACAAATAGCGAGTATTTTGCACAGAAAGAAAGAGTTCAACGAAAGCTTGAAGCAATTCAAGATACCGCCGAAAACGTCTACAGAAATGGAAAAGAGCGTCGAGGAATTAGAACCTCCAACGACACCCGAACCGCTCAAGGACCAAGAAGAAGAATTCTTTTTCGGGGAAGAAAAAGATCAGACTTACGTGGGCTCAGAAACCTCTGAGGTTCAAGAGCTAGAATGGCAAGACCTCGACGCAGACTCACCAGAAGAAGCTGTCCATACATGTCTTTCGAGGCCTTCACCGCCAGACGACATTGGTATGTACTACCAAGTCATCAAGAAGGCAGCAGATACCTATGGTGTACAACTAGAGGAATAAAAACGGCAATCATGTTTTCTGTTCAAGACTTTAATGCCTACACAATCAAGGAACCAATTCCTTCCTATGCTGCCAAGTGTACTGGATCATGGAAAGGAGCCTGCAACATGCAAGGCAGTCACACCTAAAGGAGAGAAAAAATACAAACACTCCTCCAAGGACCCTATTTACATCAAGGGTTCAGTGGCAGCTGACAATCAAAACACCCACGACCAGGAAAAGGACTACTGGTCCACCACCAGACAAAGAAAGCAAGAGGATGGACCTTATGGAGATAAAGGTCGAGAGAAGTGCGGCAAATCAATTGAGCATAGTAAATTCAAATGCATTGCTGAACAGACATGCATACCAACACTGGGAGAAAGTAGAGGAGCTACTAAACGACCTACCGGAACAATTCCAAAAGAGAGCAAGCCACTTGCTAGAGGAAGGAAAGACTATAGCTAATACGCCTAATATCTGCCCTAGATGCCGCAGAAACATCAAGTAGACAGATGATGTTCGCCATAACCGAAACAAGACACACATGACTGCGGATCTCAGGATTCAAACCAGAGGTGCAGAACAATATACTGAACGCTGAACCAAATAAAGGACAACGAGACAGCAAGATCTATGGGCGCCCTGCAATTCAGAGGTGGCATGCGTAGAGGCACCCCCCTCAAGGAGACCAGCGGGCAGAGGTAACCATCACCCTACAACCTCGCATCAGTCATATCAGCAAGAATACCAAGGGATAAGCCTAAGACCACAACAATGACGACAACAACAAAATTGGCAATACCAGCAAAGAAGACAATCATTTCGAGGACGCCCCCTGGAGGAGGCCTTCCGCATAGAGGTGAGCGCCTATAACATCAAAGTGACTGTATTCCAAACAATACACACACCCAAAAAACATCACTGAGTGTGCCTGCAATAAGACAATGACATCAAACAAACAAACAGTTCCTCCAACATTCTACACCAGTAGGAGGCAGATTAAAGTACTTCCTCCACAAATGGAGAGAGACAACTTCAGACAAATGGATATTAAACATAATACAATACAGTTACTGCATAGAACTGATCAAACCACCTCCAAACAAAAGCCCACAAAGGAAGGTGCATTAAAAAAGAAGCTATAGAACACGTACCACACAAGAAAAGGAACAAGTGAGTTTACTCCACGTACTTCCTAATTCCAAAAATAGACGGAACGCTGCGTTCTATATTAGATCTCAGATTTCTCAACAAATTCGTAAATACTCAAAGGTTCAAGATGACAACCCTGCAAGAGGTGATTCCTCAATTGCAAAAAGGAGACTACATGGCAACCATAGACTTAAAAGATGCCTATTTAAACATCCCCATGAACAACAAACACAAAAGGTTATTAAGATTTGTAGTCCACGAGACACATTACCAATTCAAAGTGCTAGCATTCGGTCTAAAGTCGGCACAAAGAGTGTTCACAAAGTGTCTAGCAGCAGTTGCCGCTCACCTAAGAAGGCAAGGAATCCATGTATACCCGTATTTAGACGACTGGTTAGTAAGTACAAGCTTGTGCAGACTCTAGCGCTCCAGTTGGCTTCCCCTCAACGCTCCTCCCTATTTAAGGAGAGGAAATGCAAGCGCGAGGTTACTAAGGTTACTCGCTGCACGTCCCTGATTGCGGCGTAAAAAGTTATAGCGGGACTCAGCAACTCTGCATTTTTGCACACGTTTGTAGTTTGGAAATTGGGATAAATTGTGAAAACTCGGTTTTAAACTCACCCTACTTGTTTTAAACTTATTTTGAGGCCCACACTCGCACTTTAACCCGCACACTGGCTGTCCAAGGTGAGCTGGTGTACTTTCTCCTGTTAGAGCGGGTCACCGAGCACACGCCATCTTGGTCAGCGTTCCAGCGCTCCAGTTGGCCTCCCCTCAACGCTCCTCCTTATTTAAGGAGAGGAAGCCTAAAGCAAGCCCGTCTGCGCCCGTCCGCGCACCGACCGCGCACAGCGCCATCCATGCTGCCGGACAGGAACACCGTCCTAATGGGGATACTAGAATTCGCTACTCGAGGGAGTAACTATTAACCATAGGTGAGCAGGGTGATGTGGGCCAAAAAGGGGAGGAATGGAGAGAAGGCAGGGATCCCCCGTCGAACTCCACTTCAGACAGTCTCAAATGTGGCCTAATCAATGTGAGATCCCTAATAAAACACCAACAGGAGATCTATATGTTGTTGAAAGGTCATGATTTGGACGCATTGTTTTTAACTGAAACATGGACATGACCTGACTCATAAGTCGAATTAGGGCTAGCTTGCCCCCCGGGTTATAAAGTATTCCATAAACCTAGGCTAAGCGGGAGAGGAGATGGAGTGGGAGTGATATATAAAGAGAAATTGAATTTTGCCCCCATAAATGTTGATGAAGTGAAGGGCATTGAAATGTTAGGATTCTCCCTCAAGGATGCCAAAGGACAACTGTCTTCCGGCATAGTATGCTATAGACCCCCCGGAGGATCGAGCCCTCAATACCTAGCTCTGATTGACACTATATATATATGTCACTCACCCACTCCAGAATGATTATTCTGGAAGATTTTAATCTCTGGTGAAAAAGGGAATCTTGACTCAGCCTTGTGAATTATTACAAGCATGCGAGAATATAAACATGCAACAACTGGTGCGACAACCAACACATCAGGGTGACCATGTTTTAGACTTAATATTTGCAAATCACACGGAGGTAGTGGTGGGAAAAACACTTCCGCTGTGTTGGACTGATCATTTTTTAATTCACTTTTTGTTAATACCTCTAAAAGTGAGTAAAAAAAACTACTCAATCGGGTTGTACTCGACAGGCAAGGGAATGGGCCAAGCTGCTGAAAATGAAACAACTTCCGTTATGCACTGAAAAGGGCTCTTTTGACATCAGTAAAATGGTGGAACAGAATTACCTTAATTTCTGCGGTCAGAATAATCACACGTTTGATCATCTGTTACCAGTCAAAAGCTAAAAAACAATCGCGACAAACCATGAGCCCCATGGTATAACGAGGAATTAAAAATACAAAGGAAAAAATGCAAACAGGATAAAATAGCATTGAACACTTATAAAGGAACAATTGCTGAGGCTAAAGCCGAGTACTACGAGAAAATCATCCTACAGGCACCTAATAGGGTTAGAACCATTTTTAACATAGTGAAGGATCTATCCAAACCCGATTGTGCGGCAAATAATATTGTAGCCATGCAAGAGCTATGCAAAGGCCTTGCAGTGTTCTTTGAGGAGAAAATTAACAAAATCATTGATGGCCTGGAACCTAACAAGAAAGCTGGGATGAACAATGTAAACGGTTCACTTGAATCAGTGACAATAAGGAAGCAGAATGAGGGAGTAGATAAAGATAAACCAGCAACTCTGGATCCGTTTCAGGTCCCCACACAGAAAGAATTTAGTAAAATAGCTTTTAGTGTCTCCTCTGAATCGCCACTGGACCCACTTCCGCATAGGCTGTGGAAAGAATTTAATATTAAGCTATTTCCTCGACTTCACCAAATCTGCTGTCAGTCACTGAGTAGTGGCATGGTCCCTGGATGTTGGAAGAAGGCGGTGGTGACCCCCTTACTGAAAAAAGCTACACTTGACCCTCTTTGCCCAGCGAACTACAGACCGATCTCTTTGCTTCCTTATCCAGTAAAGATTCTGGAGCGGCTAGTTAGCAAAGCCCTCTCACAATTTTTAGAAGAAAATCATCTATTAGATGAAGTTCAATTCGGGTTTCAGCCTGCACACGGCACGGAGACAGCCGTGGTGACAGTCCTGGATGAGCTTAGAATGCGGGCTGACACCAGCCAAGTGGTCACATTAGTATTACTGGATATGTTGGCCGCATTCGATACGGTTAAATCATAAGATTCTAATTGAAAGGCTTAAGGAATTTGGAATCAGAGGCATGGCGCTCAATTGGTTTGTCATACCTGTCAGACAGACAGCAGGCAGTGGCTATTCCACCCTTTGTATCCAGAAATAATTCCATAAAGCACGGAGTCCCTCAGGGATCAGCAATAAGTCCGATCCTATTTAACATTTACTTGCGTCCACTTATCTCTATTATCAAATCCTTTGGAATTGAAGTTGTGAATTATGCGGCTGACACACAGCTTGTCTTCTCATTAGAAGGGTCTAAAGCAGTATCACTGGAAAGATTCCATGAGTGTATGTTAAGAACTACATGGCTCAGGGACAATTCACTACAATTTAATGGAGATAAAACAGAAATACCACGCCCACTTCCTGATGACTTCTGGCCTACTCCAACAGACAACCCACTTACTCCATCTAAGACAGTGCATAATCTGGGGGTACTATTCGATAGTAGTCTACAGCTAGACTCACAAGTAAACAGAACAATCGGCACCTGCATGTCTTTGATCAGAGCTTTACGGAAAATACTTCCGCTGCTGCCATCCTCCGACAGGTCACAGGGGGTGAGGAGTGTCATCTTGAGCAGGTTGGATTACTGCAATGCCTTGCTATTTGAAGGACCAATGTCTCTGATCAAAATGTTGCAGAGAATTCAAACAATGGCAGCTAAGTTAGTATTAAAGAAACAGTGTAGGTCCTCTGCGTCCTTATCTCTGAAGGATCTCCACTGGCTACCGATTCTGCAGAGAGTACAATTCAAATCATTCTGCATTGTTCACAAAGCAGTACATAGAGTGGGACCTAGATCACTGCAGAGCAAATTCTCTTGGTATGCTCCAGCTAGTCCCTTGCTCACTTTGCCACTGGATTCAAGCAAGCCTGGCTGAAGACGGCTGAAATGCCAGAAACCGGTCCTAGGAAGCTTGTTTCCGGTCCAGGGAAGGCATGGCTTGGCAGTTCGGGCTGGACTGTTCCCATGAGGCACAGGGTCAGACTGATTTGCATATGGCCATGTCTGAACTGGGGTGGCAGAGTGGGCTAAAGAACGGTGATGGATCAAACCCAGATCTGTTGACTGGGTGTGAGTGTTTGATTGGTTCTGATACTCCGTCCATCACCACCCCCTTTTGTACCAGCTAGAAACCTCCGTTCATCATCAGCAAAACTGGTGTGCACAACCAGATTTAAGAAAACCGGGATGGGAAGCAGATCGTTTGACTCTGCAGCCTCGCGTCTGTGTGGAATTAAAAACCCGCTAGTTCTCAGACAAACTGAGAATCTGCGGAACTTTAGAAAGAAGCTGAAAACATGGCTCTTTCCTAAGGACTAATGTAGTCCAGTCGTAGCTTTATTCCTTTTCTGCCCGCATGATTACAGATATGCATAGCGTTTGTAGGGTAATCACAGCGCCAGGATACCCATTGGGTGACAGAGCGCTATACAAGTCCAACATACAATACAATACATATACAGCAAGTAATAGAAACTTGCTAACAATGCAAAACTAAAAGTACTTCACCCAGAACCCGAGAGCATGAGCCTTGCAGCATGGCTCCTGAGGACTTAGAATTTGCACACCTGAAACTACCAGAAAGCACAATGGCAGTTCTACGAGAAGCAAGAAAGCCGAACACGAGGAAAATGTACACGGTAAAATGGAAAAGATACTCTATGGTGCCTCAAAGAACGTCTTTCCAGAAAAATCACAAAAGAAAAGACAGTTCTGAAGTACTTAATACATTTAACACATAGTAACCTAACCTACACATCACTGAAAGTTCACTTAGCAGCAATTGTAGCATATACAAGAGGACACACTGGGAAGAGCTTCTTTACCTCTCACGTGGTTAAAAGGGGCAAAAAGAATCGCACCACCAAAAACAGTGCCAGCACCCACATGGAACCTAAATATAATATTCGCTCAGCAGATGAAAGCATCACTTGAGCCACGACACAAGGCAATGCCACAGGTATTCACATTAAAGACAGCTTTCTTAGTAGCAATAACATCACTACGTAGAGTTAGTGAGTTACAGGCACTAACACTACAGGAACCCTACTTCCAAATACATAATGACAGAATCGTCATGAGAACGGATCCACACTTCTTGCCAAAGATGGTATCATGATTCCACATAAACCAATCCAAACAAATACCAAGTTTCTTCCAAAATCCAAAGACGCAAGCAGAAAGGGCATTGCACACTCATGACGCTAGAAGAGCAGTCATGTATTAGATGGAAAAACAAAGGATTACAGGAAGACAAAGCAACTTTGTATCGTTTGCTAACAGTTTTCTAGGAAGGCCAGTAACCAAGAACACAATTGCAAGATGGATTGCACAAGCTATACAATTGTGCCACAAACAAGCAGGACAAACATTACAAAGAGCTCCACGGGGTCACTAAGGAAGAAAGAAAGGGGCAACAATAACCTTTCTAGCCAATACTCCAATTCAAGACATTTGTATGGCAGCAACATGATCTTCAGTGCACACGTTCACAAAACACTACTGTGTTGGACATTCAAATGAATAAAGGAGCACAAGTAGTACAAAGGGTTTTGCAACATCTATTCACAAACCAATGCTCATCTTCCACCCAGCCACCACAAGCCTAAAATATTGCTACAAAATCTATGCACAGCATGTGAATCCAGAAAAGATTCACTCTGCAAAACATATAGTTTTTACCTGTTGGTGTACTTTTGCAGCTTAAAGAATTTCTGGATTCACTAGCGAACCCACCCTCCTCCACCAAGAAAGATGAGCAAAGGAGAAGGAGGACAGAAAAAAAAAAGAATCCAAAGATGACGACCATAGGTGGGAGCTTCCGGAGGAGCACGTCGATGTCCCAGGAGGACACCATATGGAGGTATGTCGATAAGCTGCAAAACTACACCGACAGGTAAGAAACTATATGTTAAAGCAAATGCATGGTTAAGACATGCATGGTAGGGCTTGCGGAGCCAGAACACTTGTGGTTTAGACCGCGGTGTTCCGACTGTTTCCCATGTCTTAGAGATGATATTCAAGATCCATATCCCACCTACAACTAACACCCTTTAAACAATGATCCAAAGTATTTCCACAAACTTCATGAAAATTGTAGCACTTTATGACATCGTCCTGATTATGAAGAGCTACATAAATGATACTTATGAAGCAGTCATTTTCTTGACAACCCAGAATGAACTATGGGCCTCATTAGGGGTCAGAAATGAAATGAAATGAAAAGTGAATTTATAAAGCGCAAATTGCTGCTCTGAGGCGTCCAAGCGCTACCTGAAGAGTGAGGTAGGAATAACCGGATTGGTTCGATGAAGTTAGTTTTGGGGGGTGAAGAGAAAGATCTTTAGATGTTTCCGAAAAGAGGAAAGGTTGGGATTGGATCTAAGCTGAGAGGGTAGGAGGTTCCACAGCTTGGCGGCGTTGTGTGAGAACATCCTGCCGCCAGCTCTTGTTCTCCTAATTCTGGGAACTGTTGCTAGAAAAGCCTGGCCGGGGCGAAGTTGTTTCCTAGGATGGTAGTGAGTGATAAGGTTACGGCAGATTGCCGGTCCTTTGTCCCAGAAGGCCTGATGGGCAATACACAGTGCCTTAAAGGAGATTCTTTGCCGGACCGGTAGCCAGTGCAGGCTCCTCAGTCCGGGTTTGGCTGATAATCTCCGTGGCAGCTGTAATAGTGAGCGAGCGGCACAATTTTGAACAGTCTGCAACTTACGAAGTGTATAGTCAGGGGCACCGAGGTACAAAGAGTTGCCAAAGTCCAGTCGAGACTGGATCAGACCTTGAACAGCAACCTGCTTGGCCTCCATAGGTAAAAGTGGGAACACTTTTCTAAGCATCCTAAGGAGGCCAAAGCAGGTCGCAGACAGCCTAGTAGCCTGGGTGTTGAAAGTTAAGGCTTTGTCCAGCCATATCCCCAGACTTTTTATATTGTCCTTGGATGCAGGTGGAATGCCTAAGCAAGGGGGCCAGAAAGAGTCAAAAGACGTTGGAGCAGCGGGCCCCAGGAGCATCAGCTCAGTTTTATCCCCGTTAAGTTTGAGGAAAGATCTGTATAGATGCCAATAAAGTTCAATACGATAATACAATTGAAAGAAGTTCGACCTCAATTTTTCTAACAGAAACAAGTAGTTTAAGGTATCAGATATGATCAGTGGCCATTTAACACACGTATGACATAACGAAAATACCTGTGGTCATTTCTGTAAAGGAAATTAGTGAAATATAGCACCAAGTATGTTCAAAGTTAATTTAAAACTCATCATCCTCCATGTAAAAAAGTGCTATGCCCTTGATACCTAGAGAAATTAGTTAAAAAAAAAAAAGCTTGCCCGGGATATAAACCACCTATTTACCAAGACAATCCTCATTTAAAAATTAGCTAGTCTCATTAACAAGACAATCCTCATGTAAAAATTAGCTAGCCTCATTTTCTTAGCAACAACTATGAGAACAGCATAATCCCCATTGCATAAAAAATAGCTAATTCTCATTCCTTTGCTAGAAACATGAAAACACAGAGCCAGGTACAGCTTTTTAACACCCATCATCACCCATCTAGGAAATCACTCTACTCATTATTCCCAGAGGAATCAGTAAAACACTATGTACAGGATACAAAAAAGCTTTTGCCATCCATAAACCTCCCTCATGTCAAATTTAGCTATTATGTTTTCTCAATAGAAAACATTAGAACATAGTGGCAAAGCCCCTTACAACCCCTGATCCCCATGTGTAAAATAGCTAAGTATAATTTCCTGACAGGAATCATGAAACTACAGTGCCAGGTAGTGCAACCCATAATCCGGCATGTAAAAAATAGCTATTCCCATTTTCCAAAAAGGAACCCTTAAAATGAACAAACAATTATATTGCACAGCCCTATACATAATTATGTAAACAGAAATTTACTATTACCATTTCCTTACATTAATCATGAAACTACAGTAGCAGGTACATGTAACAGTCATTACCACCCATCATCTCCTATGTAGCAAATCGCTATGCCCATTATCCCAAGAAGTAGTAGTAAAACACAATTTCTGGGATATCTACCACTTATAATCCCCCATATAAAAATTAGTTATTCCCATTTTCCATTAAGGAACCATTAGAATACTGTGGAAATTGTGTTTAACGGCTTTTTAACACCCACAATGCCATAAACAGAAATGATCTATTGCTATTACCTTGGAGGATTCATGAAAATATAGTGCCAGATATATGCAACAGCTATTTATTGCCCACCATCCCAATTTAGAATGTAGAAAATTACTATTCCCATTATCCCAAGAGGAATACGTGAAACACTGTGTGTGCCCGTGATATGTAACAGCCATTTACCACCCATAATTCCCCATGTAAAAATTTGCTGTTCACATTTTCCCAACAGAAAACATTCGAACATAGTTACATATTTCTTTAACAGTCCTTTCAAGCCCATAATCCCCCTTGTGTAAAATAGCTAACTACTGTTTCCTGAGAAGAATCCTGTAAATATAGTGCCAGGCATATGCAACAGCCATTAGGACCCATCATCCCCCATGTAGAAAATCGTTGTGCCCATTATGCCAAAAGGAATCAGTAAAACACTGGGCCAGGCCATTTACTACCCATAATCTCCCATGTAAAAAAAAAGGGAAGAGCCAATTGTTTTACATGGGAGATTATGTGAATGGTAAACATTAAAAACTTTGTGACATGTATTTCATATTCATTTCAAGCCCAAAATTCCCATGTGTAAAATAGCTAACTGCGCGTCACTGTTTTCCTTATCTCTGTTATGTTGAATGTTCTTTTTCCGAACACACTGCACTGATAGACTCCAGTCTAGGTTCCCTCCCACCCTTTGGCAGCCCTACTACAGCAACAGAAATGTCAAACAGCTATATAATGGCTGGTTGCCTTTGCCAGCATAATGTAGTGGGGTACTGAAACCTTGAGGTGCCTAAGGTGTACCGTTTTTTATTTGTTGTATTTACATGCTAAAACTGTCAAACAGATGTTCAAATAAAATAGTTAATTATTGGTTGCTTACAGAAATCATTAAAAATCAGTACCAGGTATTTAACAGCCATCATCATCATGTAGTCAATTTTGATCCCCATTATATCAGGACGAAGAAGTCAAAAACTGCCCTGTGATATGTAAGAGCCTTTACCAACCGCAATCCCTAATGTACATATTAGCATTTCCATTTTGCAATAGGAAACATAGTCACAAATGTATTTGCCAGTCCTTTCAAGCCCGTAATCCCCTATGTATAAAAATGGGTAACTACATTTTCCTTATAGGAATCATGAAAATACAGTGCCAGGTATATGTAACAGTCATTTACCACTCATCATCCGCTCTGTAGAAAATCGCTATGCCAAGAGGAATAAGTCAAATAACGTGCCTGTGATATGTAACAGCCATTTATCACCCATAATCCCCCATGTAAAAATGTGCTATACTCTTTTTCCCAACAGGCAACATGTGAACATATTGACAAATTTCTCCAGTATCACATGCTTGAATCTTCCCTTCGTCATGGTGGGAGTCCCGCGGTATTTAAAACAAGCAATACCATGTAAGTACATTAACAGACATACCGAAAGCAATTGACATTGTTAACCAATTCACATTGCTGTAATAGACCTAAACTTAAGTCAGAGACTTCCCCCTGAAGAGCCACCATATCTTAGATTTCTAACCGCATGTTGTGTGTGAGGGAGTCTCTCTGAGCTCTGCTCGGTTGTTTCAGATTTGTCAACTTTTGACCTTTGCATTCTTGCAAGAAAGGAAACATTGTACTGCTACAACTGTGAGGTACTGTTATCTTCAGTACTTTACAACATGTCAGAGCGATCTAAGAAGAGGCTTCTCAGGCTCTGCAAGTTTTGTGGGAAGCCAAGACTTTTCTCAGAAGATCTCAATAAAGAGTGTCTGTATTGTTTACATCCTCTTCACAAGCCTAAGGATTGTAAACATTGCTGAACCTTTTCTGCCAAGACATTAAAGGACAGGGAAGCCCGACTACTCCTTTGGCTCCAAAAGCAGTCGTTTTCAGAATCAGGTTCTGATGAGGATGATGGTCCAAATTGTTCTCCGTCTGAGCATAAACTCAAAAATGAGGGCACTAGCTCATGTGATAAAGACCCAAAAAGACTCAAAGCAAATAGTAAAATCTCTGGGTCTGTGAAACCGGCCACTAAGGACTGCTCTTTAAGTTCTAATCAGAAAAGATCTTCTGCCTCTTCTTCTGTGCCTGGTACTCCTGTAAAGGAGTCATTGTCAATGAAAATTAGATCGTTGATTGACCCATCGACCACAGTTGCGTCAACAAGATGGTAGTCTCTCTTTTGCTCCCAGTCACAACAGTGACTACTGTGTCGCCATCCCATTGACTGCAGCTTTTAAGTCTCCAGCGTCGAGACCAACATTGGGGGCCCTAGCGATATGAAAAAGCTCTCCTCTTCTTCGTCGTTGCGCCGTTGTCGACGAGTGTATCGAGAGGGCAGAAGAAGGCTGCTCTATTATCTGATCGGGCTTCTGTAATATTACACCCAGACCAGACAAAACCATGCAGTGTCTCTTCATTTCCTCCAGCTCATCTCCTTGACATAGAGGAATCAGGAGATGAAGGACTTTTCAGTTCAGCATACAGCCCTTCTCAACTAAGTGTAAAGTGCCACGAGACAGATGAGGAGGAAGATCCTAACAGAGACACTTCCACCTACTTGAAAGGGGATTATTCTTTCACAACTCGCCAACAGTCTGCATTTCATCATTGACTCTTTCCAAGAGCACTACCCTTATGAAGAACACCAGGGCTCAAAGGAGGGCACCATATCAGTGCTTATCTCTTTGGTCACCGACTTGACACACATGCGTGATGACTATTATAGGCACTTTTCAGAAACAAATGCACCAGTACCACTCACTTCCGGTCGCTGTGATGCATCTGGCACAACACCCTTACCTAAAAGTCCAGTGCTAGTTCACACACTAGAGGACAGGACAGTACTACCTCCTATTACCATCAGGGATGATTATATCGACAGCGACGAGATGATCAACCTTAGGAGGGTGAGCTACTTCAGGACCCAGCTACATCAGATCAGGAGTGGGACGACTATGTTGCCCTTTCATCACCTTCATGTTCGCCAGCAAGTTCTCATCGTGAGGAGATAGGAGGGTTCCACGAATTGCTGGAACGTGCTTCCAAAAGGTTTGATCTGCTTCCCGCAGTGAAACAGGTAGAATACTTTCTGTATGATTATAAGAACTCTGCAAGAAATTCCTTCAGATCTATTCCCATTTTCAGTTATATTTGGGAAGAAGGTCTTAAATTAATGAAAAACTCACCATCGGTCACTGCAGTTGTTCCCCGGATAGACAAAACAAAAAAAGCTCCAGATACTTCGCCGTCCTGTTTTGATAGGTAATCTTCGCCCAGGTTCAGTAGTCATACAGTCTGCCCAGCGATGCTCCAGAAACCCTTTTTCCGCCTGTTCAGCTCCACCAGATAAGGAAGGCAGGAGACTAGATGACATAGGCAAGTGTTTTGCAGCGATGGCAGGTGCATCCATCAGGGCTTCAAATGTTCTGCCCATTCTGGAATGCTACGGCCGTAAGATTTGGTCGGACCTATCTGCTTTCATGGAGTTTCTACCGGATGACAAGAAGGAGGTGAAAGAGATCTTGCAAGAAGGTGCAAGGGCATCATCTGAAATTGTAGACACTACCATGGACAACTCCTTCTCCACATTTAGACAGATGGCAGGTGTGGCACTATTGCGCCGGCAGGGCTTATTAAAAGCGACCTCATTCCGCTCTGAAGTACAAGAAAAAATCCTGGATTTGCCCTTTGATGGAGCGAACTTATTTGGAAAACATGTAGACTACACTCTGCAGGCCATCAGAGCAGATACAGTGTGTTCCCTGGGGACTTTGGAGCAAAAGCTCTTTTAGTCCTTTCGTGAAGGAAGAGTACAATGCTTTCAAAGGCCTTTCTATCAATCCTACAGATGTCAGCCATATTCACAGTTGGGGTATCGACCCCAATACCCTCGGCAACAACCATACAGGGCCTCCACCACTCCTATATACTCAAGACAGCGAACTCAAAGATGACTCCTGTCCTCTACCCCCCCCCACCCACAACCCCCATATTCACAGCAGGGGTATCAACCCCAATACCCTGGGCAACAACCATACAGAGCCTCCACCACCCTCTTAATACTCAAGACAGCCTCTCGAAGATGACCCCCGCAACCCCCCTCCCCTCCCCGAGCTGGGGGAAAACACCAGGATTCTGCTAGAACACAGTGAACATTTTTAGGCACTAGTTCCCTCGCAACAGCAAGACCAGCCAATGAGCTACCATCTCCCTCAGTCTTTTACGGTCAATGGGAGAGTATCTCTACAGACAAATGGGTGCTGTCTCTGAAAGACATTTGATTGTTGGTCAACAAGGGGGATTTCATGACATTTCTCGATCTCTTAGATGCATATTTCCACATTCCCATTCATGTGAAATATTGGCGGTTCCTGAGGTTTGAGGTTGCAGGGGTGCCACTACCAATTCAAGGTTCTCCCTTTTGGCCTATGTTCATCTCCCAGTGTTTCATGAAATGCATGACACCGATAGCTGCTTCCTTAAGAAGAAACGTGCACCAGGTATTCCCTTACCCGGACGGCAAACTGGTCAAGGGTCTCACATTTTTTTAAACAAAAATATCTGCCTTGGCCGATCAGCAGCTGTTCAATCCTCTGGGACTGATATTGAACAAAGAAAAATCATCTCTGATACCATACCAATCTTTGTTGTTTTTGGGAGCCATTCTGGACACGAGGGTTGCCAAAGCTTACCCGATGGCAGAGAGAGTTCAGAGAATAATGGAAAAGCTTCTTCCCTTGCAAGAGGAAAGTCCACTTCAGTGAGAATGTTCAAGTCAATGTTGGGAATACTGTCTTAGTGCATTTCTTTTTTTACAAATTGTTGTGTGCAAATGAGACTGTTGCAGGAACTTTTGGCTGCATAATGGATACAGATGCACGGTTTGTTCAACGGCGTGATTGACATCACCCCTACGATGAAGCAAACTTTGTCATGGTGAGGAAAGGAGGACAATATCTCTCCGCCTCTTTCATAGCGGCACAACCATGCTTCATAATGACAACGGACTCTTTCTTGGAAGGTCTGGGAGCTCATCTTCAGGAGCTGGAAATTCATGGAAAATGGTTTGTCGAAGCGCAAATGCACAGCAGTCTTCTAGAACTAAAGTCTGTGTTCCTGTGTCTTCAATAATTTCTACCCAGAATTCGCAATTCCTCTGTCCTGGTGTAAACGGACAATACCACCACCTCTCGCCAAGCAAGGGGGAACAAGGTCAATAAGACTCTCCTCTCAAGCCCAGCAAATATGGACATGGTTACGTATTCACAACAGCTCTCTGCAAATCAAACATTTCCCAGGAATAGACAACAAATGGGCAGACTCTCTAAGCAAAACAACGAGTCAGTGCCACGAATGGGAAATGGACCAAAACAGTTGTCTCATATCTTCAAACAATGGGGTACCCTAATTCGCGATCTCTTTGCAACTCTCCTCAACAAGAAGTTCAAAATGTTTACAAGGAGGTTCCCTCAGCATTCTTATAGCCCCTGCGTGGCCGAAACAATATTGGGTAAACAGAGCTTCTCCTCCTATCTGTGTCAACGCTCGCAGTTTCAGGTGATAGAGAATCTAATTTCCATGAACAACAGTCAGATATTGCATCCTCAAATAAAATCTGTTTCTCGGCATGGCACCTCACGACAATGAGTTTGGATAGTTGAGTATCCCAGTGGAATTCAAATCGCTTCTTGAACAGGCACATACTTTTTCCATGAATAAGTCTTATATGGCAAAATGGAAAAGATTCTGCTACCGGTGTCTCAAAAATGATCAGCACCCTTTTCGCTGTTCTCCAGAACAACTGTTGCCATATCTCCTTCAACTGGCAATGTCAGTCCTTGCACATTCTTCAGTAAAGGTGCACATAGCAGCAATTTCGAGATTCCTGAGGAAAACCGGTGAAATCTCTCTGTGGTCTACTAGTCTTGTGAAAGAATTCATGGAGGGTTTATTCAGGGCCTTTCCACCAGTAAAGCCTCATGCAATATCCTGGTACCTGAATACGGCTCTTTCCGAACTCATGAAAGCTCCATTTGAACCGATCCATAAGGCAGATATAAAATATGTCTCATGGAAAACAGCCCTTCTATTTCCCCTCACGTCAGCCAGGAGGGTCAGCAATGTTCAAGCTTTTACAGTTATGGAACCGTTCTTACAATTCAGAGAGGATAGAGTGTTGTTACAAACTCATCCAAAGTTCATCCTGCAGGTCCAAGTTGCGGAGAGAGCTTTCCATTCTCTAGGTGTCTAACGTTGCTTGAAATTCTATATTCACAGAACAAAAGCTTTCAGGAAATTGGACCATTTTCTCTTCTCTTGGGCACAACCCAGGAAGTGTTGCACACTTTCAAAAGCAGCATAGCCCGTTGGGTGTCAGCAGCAATTGCCTTTTGATACGACAAAGCAGGAAGACCACTGTTGACGAAAGTCACTGTGCATTTGACCAGAAAAATGGCTACATCCATGGCCTTGTTTGGTGGAGTATCACTTCCAGACATTTTCGAGAGCGTCAAAGTGGTCAATTGCACATACATTCACCAAGCACCATTGTTTAGACTCAGCATGGAAAGCAGCTGCCGCTGTTGGGCAGGAAGTATTACATCGCCTCTATCAATAAGGTATAGATTCTTTTTTCGCTCATTAATTGCAACATATTGGTGATGATTGCTTGTGTCAATTGTTTTCTAATATCTCTATTTTCCAGTGATTCATGTTTCCTCTCTTTGTTCTTCTTTCGAGAGTGGTGTCGCCTAACCCACTACCATTTATTCTTTCCTTAATGCTAGCTACTCTGATTCGAAGACTGTGAATCTATGAAAGATTCCATACTGGAGAAAAACAAGTTACTTACTTATACACAGTGGTTCTCCAGTATTGATATCTTTCATAGATTCACATGTGACCCGCCCACCTCCCCGTTTGGCTCACCACTCCTATAACTCATTGATGCATCTTATTCCTTTTTACACTCGTGCTTAAAATCTGAAGTATGGTGGCTCTCCAGGGGAAGAGTAGTTGAGGGTCTTGTCTGTGATTGGCTGAAGTTTGGAACTATTAAAACAATGTGGATTGGTTAACAATGTCAATTGATTTCTCTGTTAATGTACTTACATAGTACTGCTTGTTTTAAATACTGTGGGACTCCCACCATGATGACGGAGAAGATACAAGCAAGTGAATCTATGAAAGATGTCAATACTAGAGAACCACAGTGTACAGATAAGTAACTTGTTTTTTAGGTCTCGCCTGGCGTTGGAGCGCGCATGCGCTTCTCGCCTGCGAGAGCAATAGTAAACAAGTCAGTTTCCAGAAGGGGACTCGAGCCCTGCCCCTTATTTCCATTGTGTAGCGTCAGCGTTTATGGTAAACGCTGGCTTCCCATTGGAAAGAGGATTTTTCGTTGCCTCCCTTTGGCTTTTTGCCGGACTGGCTCGCCTGATTCACGGCTGTCGTGAAGACTTTTCTGATCTGCTTGTTTATTTAACAAGCAGATCAGAAAAGTCTTCACAACAGCCGTGAAGCGGGTATGCTACAAGCTGGCTCCTCATTGGCAATTGTACCCGCTCCTCCCTTCCCCCCCCACCATCCTCCATCCCCGAGCCTGCAGCCTTTGTTCACTTTCCAAGATCTCCATTGAATAACATGGAGCGCCTGACGGCTCAAAAGCACCCTGCACCCAGTCGCCCGAGTGCCCCTGGCAGTGCAACCTATGTCCTAATCTACTTCCCCATTTTCCCTGAGCAAGTGACCAGGAGCCCAGCTTCCACAGCCGTGTGGCCTGCTCGCCAGCAGCCACCAACCGAAGGCCCCCTGCCTCTCATTGGCTAACATTGGGCCTAACTACCTCTGCACCCAGCTGCCCCTGTGCCGCTGAGGGTGTACCAACTGTACCTACCTGACCCTGGGAGATCCCTGAGTCTATGCCCAGAAGCTTAACTCTGCCAGTCGAGTACTTACCTAAAAGTGGATAACTCACTTTTCTTCCATAGGCTAACATTGACTGGTTTCACTTGGAAATTCTTTGAAGTGTGGAGTTTTGGAACTTTAAAATATTCATCTAAAATCACCCGAACGAATTCTGATTTACTCACCTCAGGAGAGACCTCAGTACTGCATCTTGTAGCTCAGTATTGACCCTGAAAAGTAATTTTAACCGTACTTACCAGTAACTTGAATTTCCTTCCATAGGATATCATTGCCTGCTTTTGCTGAAAAAGTTTCCAAGTGTCGGTTTTTGCAAACTACAAATATTCTTTAAAAATCGTACCAACTGTAAAAACGTAATTACTTACCTGTTTTAGATAGATGTCCCAGTGCTGAACCTAGGAGCCCAGTACTGGATTACAAAAGTAACAAGACATACTTTGCCCGTAACTCGAATTTTCTTCCATAGGAAACCATTGACTGTTTTTCTGTGAAATTTCTGTGAAAGTGTCGATTTTGCAAACTTATAACTATTCCTTAAAAATCGCCTGTATAACTTAAACGCAGTTTCTCAACTGCTTACAGGTGGTACACTAGTGCTGGATCCAGGATCCAACACATGACCTACAAAAAGTAACCATAAACCCCACTTACCTGGTAAGTGAATTTCCTTCCATAGGATAACATTGGTAATTTGTTCAGAAAAAGTTTCTAAGTGTCAACTTTTAAAATAGCAAAATATTGCTTACAAATCACAACAGTAACTAAAACGTATTTACTCACTTGTTTCCAAGAACTGTCCCAGGACTGAATCTAGGATCCAGTCCTGGAGTTAGAAAAGTAATCCTGAACGTAATTAATTGCGTATAACTTAAAATTCCCATTGAGCTCAATGTATTATTGTGTTTGAAATTGTGTTGCCTATTGCAACAAACTGTAACTATTGCATTTAAAGTCATTTGCTTCTTGCAAATTATTTAACTAAAGCATCTCATTCTGAGAAAGTATATTTTGATACCTCTTGTTGGTTCTAAAATAAAACAACCATATATTTTTATATACAAACCATTGGCCTAGAGTTCAGTTCTTGAGTGTGTGAGACCATTTGCTGACTGAGTGTGTACAACAAATGCTTTACACTGTCCTCTGGTACTGCCTTACTTCTCGATCAAGCTACCGCATTTAGAGAGTAAGGTAAATCTAACTTATCCAGTATTAGAGGTGTCTTTCATAGATTCACATGCCTGAATCATTCCCCGTCGTCGAGACGGGAGCCTCCGGTACATAAAAAAGTAATGTCCTATAGACATACATAGAGAAAAATAGGCCTAAGGGCCTCCCTTTAGCAGCCTATCCTAGTCCTTTTGTAAAAAGGACCAAACTCTTAGAGTCAGCCAATCAGCTATCACCTCCCTCTAGAACCTTCCTGGCAGGAGCCTCAGTCCCTCAGATTTTCTACCGCACGTTGTGCTAGGGAGTCTCCAGCCTGAGTTCTCCTCAGGATTTCTTTCAAACCAGATTGTTCACTTTTTTGGGACTTTCTACTTCAAGGATTGAACGCAGACCACTTCAGGCCTCTTGTTACTGCAGTGAGTGTTTATTTCTTCTACAACTCCTGGCATGTCTGAATCCCAGAAGAAAGCCCTTTTCAGGGCTTGCTCTTCATGTGGGAAGAAGAGGCTTCATGTGGACGACAAGCATGACCTCTGCTTGTATTGCCTGTATCCGGACCACGTCCCTAAGGACTGTAAAATATGTAGGTCTTTCCCTCACAAGACCTTGAGAGACAGAGAGGGTCGTCTCCTTATCTGGCTGGACAGGCTTAAGGACAGGGAGAGTGTGGTGTCCTCAGAGGCAAGCTTTTCCGGAGCCTCTGGAGTCTCCCTGAAGAGGCAGAGAGTGACGTCTCCTGGCCCCTCAGACGCTCCTCCTATGAAGACACACAAGAAGTCTTCAGAGGCAAGATCTGCAAAGTCTTCAGTGTCTGGCAAGGACTCTCTGACTTTTAAGAAGCCTACCCTGTCGGCCAGCCAAATTGCGACGCCTTCTTCAGCGCAAAAAAGGGCGCCAGGTCATGTCTCCACAGCGACGACGACCGTGTCCACAACGACAGCGTCGTCAGTCTTCTCGTCGACGACAACCACCCCTTCATCGTCGTCAGCAGGTACTCCTATTTCGTCTATTATACTGTTAAAATCGCCGTCGGCGGCTAAGTCATCGTCGACGACGAAGGTTGTCCCGTCGACGAAGACATCGTCGATGAGGAGTCCACCGTCGACGGAAGAGTCGACGACGAAGACGTCGACGACGAGGGCGTCGACGACGAGGGCGGCGACGACGAAGGCATCGACGACGAAGGCATCGTCGACGAAGGCATCGTCGACGAAGATGTCGACGTCGAAGGCATCGACGACGAGCGAATCGTCGACGAGCGCATCGTCGACGAGGAGAGTATCGTCGACGGAGCCGCCGGCAGCGAAGACCATGCCGTCGACTACGGTATCGTCGACGGGAAAGTAGTCGTCGTCCATGGGGAAATCCGAACTGGTAGGAATGTCAGCAAGGCAGACAGCAGGGGTTCCTGTAGAGGCATCGCCATCTGGCAAACTGTCCAGACCGCAGATTACACCGGAAACGACATCTCCAAGTAAGGTGCAAACCAATTTGCCTATGGAGATTCTTCAGAGTGAGGAGTCGGAAGAAGAGCTCTTTGATCAGGCTACTTCCCCGCCTGAGCTGTACGTCAAATGTCAAAGCACGGACGAGGAACAGGAGGAGATGAGCGGGCAGGAACGCCCCGTCCAGGAACAGGTTCGCACGGAGATCACCCCGATGGTATGTCTTCCCCTGTCGATAGTTAATGACCTCAAATTCCTTATCCGGGACTACAAGCAACGTTTCCCGGAGTCGCCAGCACTGGACACAGAGGGCCCAGTGCCTACTACAATTCCATCAACGACAGCCCCAAAGCAATCACGACCAGCGACTCAGGTCTGCCACGACAAACCGCCACCTCAGGTGATAGTCATCGGATGAGGAGGCTGAGGAGATGGAAGAGGGGGAGGTCCAGGAAGACCGGACGGACCAGGATGAGGAGGAGGAGTATGTGGCATCCTCCCCATCTTCCCCACAACCGCGCCAAGCTGATTCACCGCCAGTGGATATTGGCGGTTTTCATAAGATAGTTGAACGAGCAGCGATGCGGTTTCATATGGTCATGGAATCAACGGAGACTGAGTGCTTCTTGCATGACTTTAAGGAACAGACGAAGAAGTCGACGAAGTCAATCCCTATCATTGACTTTCTCTGGGACCAGGGAAAGAAGCTAATGCTGACGCCGGCTTCCGTACCTGCGGTGGTACCACGCCTGGACAAGAAGTACAAAGCTCCATCCACGGCACCGGCTTGCCTTAATGGGCACCCAAAACCGGATTCAGTTGTGACCCAGGCGGCCCAGAAAAATTCTCGTAATCCTTCCTCCCCTCTGTCAGCCCCACCAGACAAGGAAGGCAGGAAATTGGACACAATTGGCAAGAGGTTTTCAACCACTTCGGCAATGACCATTAAGGTGGCCAACTCCATAGCCCTGTTAGGGCGTTATAACCGCCAACTCTGGGAGGATATAGCCCCATATTTAGCAGAACTTCCAAGCGCAGTTCAGGAGGAAGTCAAGGCACTACTTTCGGAGGGCCAAACCTCGGCGGCCGAAATCATTGACTGTGCCATAGACGTGGCCATGACAGGCTTTCGTCAACTGGTTGGGGCTGCAGTCCTACGCCGACAGGGATGGCTGAAGGCAACATCGTTCAGGCAGGAAGTGCAGACGAAGGTACTGGACATGCCCTTCGACGGACAACATCTTTTCGGAGAAAAAATTGATGAGGCGCTCCAAGCTATCAAGAAGGACACGGACACTGCTCGAGCGCTTGGAACCTTGCAGGTGAGGAATCAGTCCTTTCGGGGCAACAAATCTAGAGGCCAGTCCTCCTACAGAGGATCCTACCAAAATAGGTCTTCATATTCCTTCCAGAATAAGACCCAGTACCAGCAGAAGCAGCAACAAGGTCGACAGTCTTCGTATGGACGGTCTAACTTCAGGGGTAAGAACCAGAAGAAAGGCACCGGCGGACGCCAGTGACCAGTTATTCCAGCCAGTCCACATACCATCTCCCTCATTACAAATTGGAGGAAAATTGACCCATTTCCTGGAAAATTGGCGCCTCATCACCACGGATCGCTGGGTACTCCAACTCCTAAGATTCGGCCATTCCCTAGAATTTACCACCATCCCACCTGCAACCCCTCCCTACAGGTTCCCACACAGACATCTGCGACTGCTACTCCGGGAAATATCGGAGATGTTGAAGAAAGGAGCGATCGAGCGAGTTCCATCAGCTCAGAGGGAGAAAGGATTCTATTCCCGCTTCTTTCTAATACGCAAGAAAGAAAAGAAGTGGAGGCCCATTCTAGATCTCAGGGCACTCAACTCTTTCCTGAAGAGTCAGTCGTTCAGGATGGTGATGCTCCAAGAAATTCTAGGCATTCTAGAAAAAGGAGATTTCATGACATCTTTGGATCTTCAAGATGCCTACTATCACATCCCGATTCTCAGGAGGCACAGGAAGTTTCTACGTTTCGAGGTGGCAGGACAACACTACCAATTCAAGGTCCTGCCATTTGGCCTCAAATCCGCTCCGCGGATTTTCACCAAGTGCCTTTTTCCTGTGGCAGCTTTCCTGCGTCAAATGGGTCACCAAGTCTTCCCCTACCTAGACGACTGGCTGGTAAAGGCACCCACAGCTGCAGGCGCAACCAAATCCTCCAACGCCTGTACCAATCTTTTCCAACATCTAGGATTGACTCTCAATCTCCAGAAATCCTATATGTCCCCAACAAGAAGCATCACCTTCCTAGGGGCAACCCTGAATACGGAATGCGCGAGGGCATTTCCTTCGGAAGAACGAAAAAACAAGATGATATCGCTGGCCACGGCGGTGGCATCAAGGAAGTCCCTAAGAGTTCGCACCTTCAAATCACTCCTGGGAATGATGTCTTCCTGTATTCTCCTCATCCCTCACTGCAGGCTTCGGATGCGTCCATTGCAAGAAGCCCTCACGAACCAGTGGACTCAGAGTACGGGTTCGTTCGAAGACATTGTGAGGATAACACCGCTAATATCCAAAAGCCTCGAATGGTGGAAAGATTACAGGAATCTGTCTACGGGACTGCCGTTCCTGCTTCCAGCAGCGCCACTTGTGATCACCACCGATGCATCTCTGGCGGGCTGGGGAGCTGTCCTTCAGGACCTCAGAGTGAGTGGCAAATGGTCAGATCAGGAACAACACCTCCATATCAATCTTCTGGAGTTGAGGGCTGTGTATCTAGCGCTGCAAGTGTTCTTACCGCGCATCCAGAACTCCCAGGTGCTCGTCAGAACGGACAACACCACGACGATGCACTACCTGAACAAACAGGGAGGGACGCGTTCGCTTACTCTATCACGCGAATCGCAAAAGATCTGGAACTGGCTGGTTCTCCATGGGATTACTCTCAGAGCGGACTATGTCCCGGGCAAGGACAACACCATTGCAGACGCCCTAAGCAGACAGAAATCACTCTCCCACGAATGGGAGCTCGACGAGAATTCGCTAACACACGTATTCTCAGAATGGGGAGTCCCATGAATCGACCTGTTTGCCACCAGGGAGAACGCCAAATGCCCAAGCTACGCAAGCTGGCATCCCCAACCAGGGTCGCTCGGAAATGCCTTTTCCATTGGCTGGTTCAGCGTATTTGCGTACGCTTTTCCGCCGTTCCCGATGATTTCCAGGGTCCTCAGGAAGATGAAGGCGGAGCCTTGTACCCTGATCCTAATTGCCCCGTTCTGGCCGAGGCAGCACTGGTTCTTGGACCTTCATCGCCTCTCCATCAGGACACCGATTCGTCTCAAACAACACCCGAACCTGCTGTCGATGTCCAACGGGCAGGTGCAATTCCCGAACCTGCAATCGCTCAGGTTATCTGCCTGGCTCCTGAGCACAGAGAGTTCTGCCATTTAAACATCCCGCAGGACTGCAGGGACGTGCTAGCTAAAGCGAGGGCAGACAGTACCAACAAAACCTACTCTCTCAAATGGAAGCGCTTCTGCGTCTGGTGTTTAGAGAAAGGCCTGAGACCACTCCATATCACACCTGAACAGATATTGCCATATCTACTACACTTGGCACAGTCGGGATTGGCGCATGCATCCATAAAGGTGCATCTGGCGGCAATTTCACGTTTTACCAGGACTTACAAAGGCCCGTCTCTCTGGTCCAGTAGGCTTATTAAACAGTTCCTCAAGGGGCTATATAGGTCCTTCCCAAGACCTCGACGGGTCCCACCGACGTGGCACCTCAACTTGGTCCTCAACCAGCTCATGAAGCACCCTTTTGAGCCCATTCATCGAGCTTCCATCAAGTACATCTCATGGAAAACGGCTCTGTTGCTCGCTCTAACATCTGCCAGGAGGGTCAGCGAGCTGCAAGCTCTCTCCATTCAGGAACCCTTCATGCAGTTCAAACAGGACAGGGTGGTGCTGAGGACGAATCGCAAGTTCATACCGAAAGTGCCTTCAGACTTTCACCTCAACGAGCCGGTGGTTCTACGGTCCTTCTTTGCAAACCCTTCCACGGCAGCAGAAAGGACACTCCACTCTCTGGATCTCAAAAGGTGTCTTAAGTTTTACATGGACAAAACAAAGAGCTTCAGGAAGTCATCACAACTATTTGTGGCCTACAGTAGGCCAAGGTTGGGTATGCCTCTAACAAAACAGAGCATTTCAAGGTGGATCTCTTCGGCAATAGCATTCTGCCATGACGGGGCCGGACGGCCTTTGACAGACAGGGTGGGAGCGCACTCCACCAGAGCGATGTCCACATCAGCAGCGCTGTTCGCTGGAGTGCCGATTTTGGACATCTGCAGAGCGGCGACGTGGAAGTCACCGCACACCTTCTCCAGACACTACTGCCTTGATGCCGAACTTACGAAGGATGCGGCAGTGGGCCAGGCGGTGCTTCGCCATCTATTCCAGTGAGGTGAGCCTTCCAACATCCCGCCATCCTGGTATGCACATTCTTTACTGAGTTACTGTTTTGACGTATGCCAATGTTTCAAACTGATATGATAATGATTGTATTATCTCAAATATCTTTATGGCATGTTACATCAGAAATGTGCATAATGTATTGCTAACTACTCTGATTCAGGCATGTGAATCTATGAAAGACACCTCTAATACTGGATAAGAAACGCGTTACTTACCTATTACAGCAGTTATCCAGTATTGGTGTCTTTCATAGATTCACATGCAACCCTCCCGCCTCCCCTGGAAGGACTCACATCTCTCTCTAACTATATTACGCCTACCTAGCTTGGTGCGTACGAAAATCTGAGGGACTGAGGCTCCTGCCAGGAAGGTTCTAGAGGGAGGTGATAGCTGATTGGCTGACTCTAAGAGTTTGGTCCTTTTTACAAAAGGACTAGGATAGGCTGCTATGGGGAGGCCCTTAGGCCTATTTTTCTCTATGTATGTCTATAGGACATTACTTTTTTATGTACCGGAGGCTCCCGTCTCGACGACGGGGAATGATTCAGGCATGTGAATCTATGAAAGACACCAATACTGGATAACTGCTGTTACAGGTAAGTAACGCGTTTCTTTAGCCTCTGTCAAACCTCTGGGGACTGTGGACTCTGTGCACACTGTACCTATTTGGGAACAGTATATTCAGAGCCACTTTCTCACAATCCATCATTGTATTTATAAAGTACACTACTTACCCGTGAGGGTCTCAAGGCGCTTGGGGGAGGGGAATGCTGCTACTGCTCGAAAAGCCGTGTCTTGCGGAGTCTTCTGAAAGTCAGCAGGTTTAGGGTCTGCCGTAGGTGGATGGGGAGGGTGTTCCAGGTCTTGGCGGCGAGGTGGGAGAACGATCTGCCACCGGAGGTCGCTCTTCGGATGCGGGGGACTAGAACGAGGTCGGCGGAGCGGAGCTGGCGGGTGGGGGTGTAGAAGCCGAGTCATCTGTTGAGGTACGCTGGTCCGGTGTTGTGGAGTGCCTTGTGTGCGTGGGTGAGGAGCTTGAAGGTTATCCTTTTGTTGACGGGGAGTCCGTGCAGGTCTCTCAGGTGGGGTGTGATGTGGCTGCGGCGGGGGATGTCAAGGATCAGGCGTTCTGGATGCATTGAAGCCGTTTCAGGAGATTGGCCGAGGCTCCTGCGTAGAGGGTGTTTCCGTAGTCCAGCCTGCTGCTGACAAGGGCCTGGGAGACCAATCTTCTCGTTTCGGTGAGGATCCATTTGTAGATCTTGCGGAGCATGCGGAGGGTGTTGAAGCAGGAGGAAGAGACGGCGTTGACCTGCTTAGTCATGGAGAGGGAGTAGAGGATGACCCCTAGGTTGCGTGCGTGGTCTGTGGGTGTTGAGACTGTTCCCAGTGCGGTCGGCCACCAGGAGTCATCCCAGGCCGAAGGGGTGGATCCGAGTATGAGGACGTCCGTCTTGTCCGAGTTCAGCTTCAGTCGGCTGTTCCTCATCCATTCGGTGACTGCCTTCATTCTTGGTCCTTGGTGAGGGAGAGGATCAGCTGGGTGTCATCGGCGTAAGAGATGATGTTGAGGTCGTGCAGTTGGGCGATGTGGGCGAGCGGTGCCATGTAGATGTTAAACAGCGTTGGGCTGAGGGATGAGCCCTGGGGTACGCCGCAGATGATCACAGTGGCTTCAGAGTGGAAGGGGTGGAAGGCGGACACTCTGTGTTCTGCCGGAGAGGAAGGAGGTGGTCCAGTCCAGGGCCTTCTCTTGGATCGTGGAGGCGTGTTCGTAGTGTGAGGTGGCATACCGTGTCGAAGGCGGCTGACAGGTCGTGGAGGATGAGGGCCGCGGTTTCTCCGTTGTGTAGCAGGGTCCTGATGTCATCGGTGGCGGCGATGAGGGCAGTTTCGGTGCTGTGGTTGCTGCGGAACCCGGACTGGGACGGGTCCAGGATGCTGTTCTCCTCAAGGTAGCGGGTCAGTTGTTTGTTGACGGTCTTCTCGATGACCTTCGCCGGGAGCAGGGAGATGGGCCGGAAGTTCTTTAGGTCCTTGGCGTCTGCCTTGGGTTTCTTGAGTAAGGCGTTGATCTCGGCGGGCTTCCAGCTCTCCGGGACGGTTGCTTTCTCGAAGGAATGCACATTCAACTTGTGGCCTCTCTGTTGACACTGCCTGGAAGATTTAGACTAGACACTTCCGGCTCCTAAGGAAGTGTGACAGCTGCAACAGCTGGAGGGCCACTACCAGTGATTCTCATGGCTGGTAGCTCAACTCTGCTTCTTCACCTCCCTTACCGTTCCAGAAGGTTCCATCTCGGGAAGATGAACTGCTGCCACTTATTTAGTATTTGTGGGCCACCTTCCGTCTAGGCACAGCTGACATTTAAATTGCACCAGGGTACTCTGCATAATGTTGGGAATTTTGGTAAAAGCTTGTTACGTGAAACTTTCGAAGTTACACTATCATGCTACATCCCGTACGTATGCGCCATTTGCAAAAAACCTTTATTACAAGCACACAGAAATACTTCCATCCAGGGCACAATTCTCTTCCCTCCTCTTTACTCACCAATCCCCCAGTACCACCACCATCAGTACCACTAATACCATCACCACCACCAGTACGACCACCACAACTACCACCACCACTACAAACAATATGTTATGCCGACCGGTCCTCAGGAGCGGGTTGAAGAATGAGGGGTCCACCTCTTGATCTAACCAAGCCTGAATGCTGTTACAGCGCAGGTCAGCGGAAGGATCAAGTGAGGGAAGGAAAGGAAGGGAACACCGGGGAGGGAGATCTGTAACGAGAAAAGAACAGAGCACACACCAGTAAGAATCACCTCAACATATACAACACTTAAGACTGTGTACCGCACTTGGTATCGCCCATGGCCCTTATACCTGTAAAGGAAAAGAACATCCATTCATAACATGATGAAGGTAACGTAAGATAGAAGGCTGGTTGAGAGGTGGGCTGACAGCGCTTGAGGCGGGAGGTTGGGCTGTAACAATGACAAACGAACAAGGATTAACCCCTATGCTAACCGCCTACTCTGAACTGTGAGGCTCTGTAGCGTGATCTGGCACCTACCCTCCTATTGACTCCACCGCACTTCACAGGGGTAGAGTGCAGCCCTCTACCACTCGCGATAACCCCTGTTAAGATAGAGCCACAGAAACCAACAGTTAGACAATACACCACAGTACTGCACCCATCACTGTAAGCCTCTGCACGCAGTCACCACACTCTCCCTTCGTGTTCACTCCACACTGTAATCTTTATGTAGATGAGCAGGACAAGTATCAAAGATAGGGCCCCGCACTTGCGAGCTTCCTCGGAGCTCTATGATCGCCAATGGACCCTGTAAGCTCAGTCTTGAAGCCACCACCCCGCCGGCCGAAAAAGCTGGCCGAACAAAGATCCGGGGAGAGGCTCTCTCTCTCGCTCCGCCTGCCGAAATCGCAGGCCGGACAAATCCTCAGGACTCCGAACGAAGACCTTCGTAGGAGCAGCTGCTCGACTACGGAAGGTTCAAGATAGCGTTTGGTGCAAGCACCCTTACCGTACACAAAAGCCACGGACTGTAGACCAAGAATCGGACGAGGACGTAATCACACCACGGGAATTTCCGACAACTGGAGGTTGGAGACTTCCTGTTTTAAGCGTCTAGCGCGTCTTCTCGCGAGACGCGGTATGCCCTCTGCTGGCTGTAGTTCCGGGCGTCTCCGAGTGCGGAAGTCCGTGGGTCGCTGCTAGCGCTTGCCACGGGGGAATCTTGACAGTACATCCCTCCAACCCACGGAGCGCGCCTACGGGCCTGGCTTGGACGGATGTGCGCGATGGAAGGCTGTCAGCAACCGTGGAGCATGTATGCCCAGGGCCGGTTTCCACGAATTCTCCTCCGGCCCGTAACCCTTCCAGGCCACCAGGTACCACACCTTCCCTCGGCGCACTTTCGAGTCCAACACCTGCCGGACTTCGTATTCCAGTTCACTGTCCACCAGAACCGGCGGAGGTGGCCTCCGAAGGACTGCAGTAGCTGGCTTTAGGAGGGACACGTGAAACACCGGATGTATGCGCATGTGGGCCGGCAGCTGCAGTTTGACTGTCACTGGATTGATCCGTTTCATGATCCGATACGGGCCGATAAACTTGGGGTTAAACACGCTGCGCCTTTGGAAGTGGATGTTCCTTGTGGATAACCATACTCGGTCCCCAGTACGATATAAGGGCCCCTGCCGACGATGTTTGTCAGATGCCGCCTTGTAACGTTCTTTTATGGCTCGGAGATGCCCCTGTACCTGAGTCAAGGTGTCTTTTATGTGCGCCGACACGTCCGGCACGGCGTGCTGCCACCCCGGAGATGCAAAAGGGAGAAAACGTGGATGGTGGCCGTAGGTACAATAGAAGGGGGAAGCCCCTGTGGAGCTATGTGTGGCATTATTGTAGGCTATCTCCGCCAACCACAGCTGGTCCACCCACCTGTGTGAACAGCCGTCCACGTAACAGCGGAGATACTGCTTGAGAGATTGGTTCAGACGCTCCGTCTGCCCGTCAGTCTGCGGGTGGAAGCTAGTGGACAGGGCAGTGTTGATATGCAGGGCGGAGCACCACGTCTTCCAAAATCTCGCAGTAAATTGCGACCCCCTATCCGACACAATCACACTAGGCAGGCCGTGCAGTCGCACCACGTTTTCCAGCAGCAATTCCGCCAACAGGCCCGCCGGGGGTACCTGTTTACAGGCTATGAAGTGCCCCATTTTGGTCAAAAAGTCAATCACCACCAAGATGGTAGTGTACCCCTTGTCTGCGGGTAAACCGACAATGAAATCCACAGAAATGCGGTCCCAGGGTTTGTTAGGCGTGGGCAGCGGTCGCAGCAGCCCCTGCGGGCACCGATGGTCGGATTTCATGGCGGCGCATACAGCACAAGAGGAGACCCACGTAAGCACATCCCCTCCAAGCGAGGGCCACCAGAACTGTCGCAGGATGTGATCTCTGGTCTTGGCCACCCCCAGGTGCCCCGCACTGGGGGACGCGTGACACCACTGGAACACCTGTTTTCTCAACCGTTCCGAGGGAAGCAACAGACGGTTGTTATGGATGGGGAACCCCCCATGGAGACGCCATTCCGGATGGAAACGAAGCCAGGTCCTCCATTTGGCCGTCGCTACACCCCGTTGAACCCCAAGAAGAAAGGTGTCCGGCTGCATGACACCTATCACCTGCCCACGGGCTATAATGCTCCCCTCAGAGACTCCCACAGACCTCACAGGTGACGATTGCCGCGTAAGGGCGTCCGCCTTACGGTTCTCAGCTAGGTGATGACGAAATGGAAGCCAGCAAAGAACAATGTCCAGCGCAGCTGTCGGGGCGTCAGGTGTCTAGCGGCGGCCATAAACTGTAAGTTCCTGTGGTCGGTATAGACCGTTACCACATGCCGAGCTCCCATCAGGAAATGCCTCCACTCTGCGAACGCCACCTTGATGGCCAGGAGCTCTTTTTCGGCAATAGGATAGTTCCTCTCCGCCCCGTTCAACTTCTTGGACATGTAGGCCACCGGGTGCAGTTGCCCGGTGGTGTCATGTCTCTGTGACAAGATAGCGCCCATCGCCTCGTCCGAGGCGTCGGCCTCCACCACATATGGTTTGTCCGGGTCCGGTGAGCCAGGACGGGTGCCGTCACGAAGGCGGCCTTTAATGTCTCAAATGCCCCATGAGCAGCCACGTCCCACACAAACCCGTGCGATTTCCGCAACAACCGAGTGAGGGTGGCCACCAACCTGGAGAATTGATGGATAAATCTCCTGTAGAAGTTGGCGAACCCGATGAAGCATTGAATGTCTCGCACGTTACGGGGAGTTGGCCATTCTCTCACCGCTGTGACCTTACGCTCCGCCATCTCCTGGCCAGCGGGACTCAGAATAACCCCTAGGAACTCCACCGTCTGGACATGGAAATCGCATTTCGACAGCTTGCAGAAGAGGTTATGCTCCTGCAAAATGCCGAGCACGGTCTTTACGTGGGAGACCTCATCGTTGAAGTACACCAGGATGTCATCAATGTACACCACAACGTAGAGGTCCAGAATGTGCCGCATGACGTCATTTAGAAAATATTGGAATGCCGCTGGGGCGTTGCATAGCCCGAACGGCATCACCAAATATTCAAACAGCCCGTAGCGGGTCTTAAAGGCGGTCTTCCACTCGTCTCCATGTCTCATGCAAACCAAGTGATATGCCCCCTTAAGATCGAGTTTCGTAAAGATAGTGGCCTTTTTCACTTGTTCTAGCAACACGCTGATTAGAGGCAGCGGATACCTGTTCTTTACGGTGATCGCATTTAACGCCCTGTAGTCCACACATGCCCGTAACTCTCCGTTAGCCTTTGGGATAAAGAAGAGTGGGGAGGGCGCAGGGGATTTGGACGGGCGTATGAAACCCAATCCCAGGAGCTTGTCCAGGTATTCACGCAGATGTTTTGTTTCGGGCTCAGTGAGTGCGTATATGCGCCCCGTAGGAACCACCCCCCCAGGAACCAGGTCTATTTGGCAGTCGTACAGCCTATGTGGGGGCAATGCCTCGGCCTGGACTTCGCTGAAAACTCCTCGAAATTTCTGATACGCTTCGGGTAACAGCACGTTCTTTTCTGCGGCGGTGGCAATCACGGTCCTCTGTGCTAATGCCAAGGCGGGTTCCACAGGAGTGTCAAGGCAATACTTCGCACAATACTCTGATGTCATATGCACTGTTTTATCCACCCAATCAATCTCGGTGTTATGACGCTGCAACCAGGGCAACCCAAAGATGATCTCGTACTGGGGGGCATTGATGATGCTAAAGATCACCTGTTCCTTATGAGCGTTCCCGTAGAACACCTCCAGACTTTCCGTGTTATACCCCACGGGCCCTGTAATCAATCGCCGGCCATCCACTGCGTATACCACCTCAGGCTTGTCTTTCGGCACTAAGCGAATACCTGTCCTTCGTGCTGCACCCAAATCCATAAACATGCCCGTTGCCCCAGAGTCCACCATGGCCGACATGCGGGTTCTCCCGGAAGCTACTCCCAAACCCACCTGTATCCACAAATGCCCCCCGGCTGTCTGCTCTTCTCCGGTCACTGAAGGGATCACTTCAGGACTCCAAGAAAACCCTTCGTCTTTCTCCGAGCCCGTTAGTTTTCCGGCAGCGCTTCAGCGCTGGCGGAGGCCACGCGCGGGTTGCGGAACCGGCTTGTTTTTGGCTTTACTGGGCACTCCCTCACAAAGTGCCCACGTTTGCCGCAATAGAGACAAAGCCCATTGCTTACGGCGAGTCTCCTTTTCCGTAAAGGTCAGCGCCGTTCTGACCACCCCAAGATCCATAGGCTCACCGGAAGGCGAGGGACCGATAGGCGTGTTCCGGTGTTTCTCCGGCGGGTGTGGGTACCTATCCTTCCGTCCCCCTTTCCTTTCGCTCAGCCGATGGTCCAGCCTAAGCACTAAATTTATCAGGTCCTCACAGGAGGCAGGTTGGGGATCTATCTGGGCCACTACATCTTTCAGGTCTTCCCGCAAACCCTGATGAAACAGGGCCGCCTGTTTACTCTCAGGCCACTTGGTTTCTGCCACCAGCCTGCGAAAGGAATTCAAATAGACCACCAATTCCTTATCTCCTTGGCGGAGCTCGAGTAATTCTCGGTCCGCGGTATAGGAGTCTGCTCTCCGATCGAACACTCTGAGGAACTCACCCATGAAGGCGTCCCAATCATGTAAGAGAGGATCGTCACGACTCACTAGCGGCACCGCCCATTGCGCCGCATCCCCCACCAAATAAGAGATCAAGAACGCCACCTTGGCTTGATTCGTGGGGAAGGATTTGGGCTTGCAAGCGAAGTGCAGTCGTACTTGTGTGAGGAATACCTGTACGTTGTCCGGTCCCCCCTGATACCTTTCTGGAGAGGCGAGCGGAATATAGACTGGCATTTCTACCACTACCGGCGAGGATGGCCCTGCCATCGGGCCGATGGAAAATGGGTTTCTCTGGATGCTATCCATCCGTGCGCGTAAGTCGGCGGTCTCCTGCCTTGAGGCTGCTAGCTCTCCCTGCATGGTAGCCAACACCGCTAACACGTCTTCAAGAGTGGCCATCCTCACTCCCGAAACCGCCCGGGAGGACCGCAATTCTTGGGTCGGAAATTCTGTTATGCCGACCGGTCCTCAGGAGCGGGTTGAAGAATGAGGGGTCCACCTCTTGATCTAACCAAGCCTGAATGCTGTTACAGCGCAGGTCAGCGGAAGGATCAAGTGAGGGAAGGAAAGGAAGGGAACACCTGGGAGGGAGATCTGTAATGAGAAAAGAACAGAGCACACACCAGTAAGAATCACCTCAACATATACAACACTTAAGACTGTGTACCGCACTTGGTATCGCCCATGGCCCTTATACCTGTAAAGGAAAAGAACATCCATTCATAACATGACGAAGGTAACGTAAGATTGAAGGCTGGTTGAGAGGTGGGCTGACAGCGCTTGAGGCGGGAGGTTGGGCTGTAACAATGTCAATGTCAAAGATTTTTGTATAGCGCACAAATCACCAAAGGTCGCAGGGCGCTAGCAACCAAGACAAAGAAACCGGGCAGTAACATGATATTGATGTGCCTAAGCTTTTTGAGAAAAGAGCCAGGTTTTCAGCTTTCTACGGAAGAGTGGATGGTCAGTTATGGAAAGTAAATCCAATGGAAGTCTATTCCATAGCATGGGAGCCTGGTATGAAAAGGAGCGACCTCCATTACGGGCGGTCCGGACACGGGGTTGAACAAGTAGAGGTCTTGAGCTAGACCGCAGCGAGCGTCCTGGGACGTACCTTTGAAGTTTTTTCGCCAGATATAGCGGGCCAGTGCCCTGCATTAGTTTGTGCATAAGGCATAGGATTTTAAAGCGCCCTCTTTGGCGAATTGACAGCCAATGTAGGGTGTTCAAAATGGGGGCAGAGGGAGTGCGTGGAGGGAGATCCAGAACAAGCCTCGCGGCCGTGTTCTGGAGAATCTGAAGTTTGGAAAGTTGATCCTGGTTGAGTGCAGTAAATAAAGCATTGCCATAATCTAATCGACTAATGATCAGACCCTGGACCAGCGGTTTCCTGGCTTCTATGGGTAGCCATTTGAAAATCTTGCTTAGCAGACGCATGATGCCGAAGCAGGTCCCCAGCACTTGATTTATGTGGGTCTTCAGGGATAAAGAGTTATCAATTGTGATACCCAAGTTGCGGACTGCGAGCTTGGGCGAAGGGCAGGTGCCCAGCTCTGGAGGCCACCAGTCACAGGTCCAGAACTGTTTGGCCTTCCC
The DNA here is from genome assembly GCF_964204655.1 of Triturus cristatus. Lineage (NCBI taxonomy): Eukaryota > Metazoa > Chordata > Amphibia > Caudata > Salamandridae > Triturus > Triturus cristatus. Next base: position 1,038,402,077 of record NC_140582.1, on the reverse strand, counting down.
AAATAGGATTACCTCGGTCTTCCCACCGTTGAGCTGAAGCCTGTTTAAGTGCATCCAGTCATTGATCTTAGTCAAACAGCTCTTGAAACGAGTTTGGACATCAGACTGGTCAGGATCACAAGTCACTAACAGCTGGGTATCATCGGCATATGATAGTGTGTCAAAACCATAAGACCTGATGATGTCGGCCAACGGGGCTAGGTAAACATTAAACAGCATTGGGCTGAGGATCGAGCCCTGCGGGACCCCGACCGTTACTGGGTAGGAACAAGAAGTAATCCCGTCCACAGAAACCTTAGTAAAACGATCTGCCAGATAACTCGCAAACCAGTCCAGGGCCCTCCCTCTGACTCCAATCTCCCACAAACGATGTTTGAGAATACTGTGGGAGATTGTGTCAAATGCTGCCGACAGGTCCAAAAGGACCAGAATTGCCGACTCTCGGCGATCCAGGGCCAGTCTAATATTGTCCACTACCTCAATGACTGCGGTCTCCGTGCTATGAGCCGCACGGAAGCCAGATTGGGAAGGGTCGAGGAGCCTGTGGGTTTCGAGATAGGTCGTGAGGCGTTTATTGACTAAAAACTCCAGGACCTTCCCAATGACAAACGAACAAGGATTAACCCCTATGCTAACCGCCTACTCTGAACTGTGAGGCTCTGTAGCGTGATCTGGCACCTACCCTCCTATTGACTCCACCGCACTTCACAGGGGTAGAGTGCAGCCCTCTACCACTCGCGATAACCCCTGTTAAGATAGAGCCACAGAAACCAACAGTTAGACAATACACCACAGTACTGCACCCATCACTGTAAGCCTCTGCACGCAGTCACCACACTCTCCCTTCGTGTTCACTCCACACTGTAATCTTTATGTAGATGAGCAGGACAAGTATCGAAGATAGGGCCCCGCACTTGCGAGCTTCCTCGGAGCTCTATGATCGCCAATGGACCCTGTAAGCTCAGTCTTGAAGCCACCACCCCGCCGGCCGACAAAGCTGGCCGAACAAAGATCCGGGGAGAGGCTCTCTCTCTCGCTCCGCCTGCCAAAATCGCAGGCCGGACAAATCCTCAGGACTCCGAATGAAGACCTTCGTAGGAGCAGCCGCTCGACTACGGAAGGTTCAAGATAGCGTTTGGTGCAAGCACCCTTACCGTACACAAAAGCCACGGACTGTAGACCAAGAATCGGACGAGGACGTAATCACACCACGAGAATTTCCGACAACTGGAGGTTGGAGACTTCCTGTTTTAAGCGTCTAGCGCGTCTTCTCGCGAGACGCGCTATGCCCTCTGGGGGCTGTAGTTCCGGGCGTCTCCGAGTGCGGAAGTCCGTGGGTCGCTGCTAGCGCTTGCCACGGGGGAATCATGACACAATAGCACCACCAACACCACCTCCACCAGTATCACAAGTACCACCACCAGTACCACCAACACCAGTACCACTTCCGCTACCACCAACAGCACCAACAACACCAGTACCATAACCACCACCAATACCACCACTACCAACAATAACTACCACCACTAACAATAACACCACCACCAGTACAACAACCATCAGTATCACCACCACCAGTACAACCACCACTACCACCACCAGCAGTACCAACACCACCAGTAACAGCATCTCCAGTACCTCTACCACCAACAGTAACACCACCACTACAACCACCAATACCACCACCACTGACACAACTAGTACCACCACCACTACAAACAATACCACCAGTACCACCACCATTAGTACCAATACCACCACCACCACTGCTACAACCACCATAAGTACCATAATCACCACTACAATTATTACTCTGTGGCGATAGTAATAATAATAGTGGTAGTCGGGAAGGGGGTGGGGAGGGTGTTGGTTTTTCATGTATTATGTTTAAAGCAGAAAAATCTGTGACCCCTTATGGGGAAAAAGACTACAAGAAATGACATACACGAGTGCAATCCTTGCTAGATATATTAAACTACAACTTTTGAGCACAGCGATGCCCAGCCTCCGGGATGTGGCATAAGCTGTGATGTAACGTGCCTATCAGTGACATCGCAGCCGGCCTCAGGGTTGCAGGCGCACAGCTATGTATGTCATCATGTGTTGTCAGTTAAAAAAAAAAAAATAATAATAATAGTGGTAGTTATGGTACTGGTGGAAAATTACTATTCTAAATTACAATACCTTTTAATTATTCAAAAGGCATTGCCATTTACAATACCAATAGCTCTAAAACTCGCAGTTGCGAGACCTATTGCATTGTAAATGCTTGTTTATTTAGCAGTCATTTATAGCCCATCATCCACTATGTATAAAATAGCTAATTACTCTTCTATGACTGGAATCATGAAAATACAGTGCCAGATGTATAAATTGCAGGCATTTAACACCCTCATCCCCATGTACATAAACTCTATATCAATTCTCCTTAGAGGAATAAGTAAAGCACCTTGCCTGGGATATATAACTGCCATTTACCAGCCATATTTCCCAACACAGAAAATCACTCTGCTCATTATCCCAAGAACAATAAGTAAAACAATGTGCCCCGGATATGTAACAAGAATTTACCACCTATAGTCCCCCATGAAAAAATGTGATATTTCCATTTTCCCTAGACGGATCTTTAGACTATAGTGATAATTGTCATCAACAGTTCTTTACAGCACATACTCTCCCTTGTTTAAAGTAGATAAATATCTGAAAGAGACAATTAGTTATGGATTCCTCACCTTAGAATTACCCCCAGACGTCAGACTGGATCTGGAGAATTTTTCTTCAGCAGTACCCCTGAGCGACGGTGGGTGGCATCGGTGGACTTCACGTTCGTTGTTGGCGTCGTGGTATCTACTTAGACGCCGCCCCTGCTCGCTGACGTCTGTTCTTGTTTTACCGTGCCAGCCAGCACAGATCCTGAGAGAGCGGTACCTCGAGTCACTTTTTGACTCCCTTTAATGCGACTTTTGTCTACATCTTTTCGAATCGTTCAACTCCTGGTGTACGCAGGGCTGCCCATCCTCGAACCGGCTTCAAGGCGTGTTACTCCAGTCACAAACTGATGGAAGTTACCGATCCGCACCTTGTGTGCCTTTGGTGTTTGGAGCGCGACTATGACCCTAAGTCATGCTCTGACTGCTGGGCCATGTAGTCTTTGCCGGAACGGCCCCAAAAGCTTCTCGAGGCCCGGCAGTCCACTCCACACCGCTCGAGGTCCCGGTCGAGAGGGAGGTCGCGGAACCGGTTGCGGAGTCGTCACCACCACTTCTTGTAAAAGTCTTCGTCTTCGGGTAAGTCGAAGCACAAGAAGGCGAAAAAGCACCCGTTGCTCTTCACGTTCTCCACGTCCGTCGGCCGACGCGACGCAGGGAGCAGAAGGTAGTCGTCTGGCTCTGCCCGCTGAGCCTGTTGGGTCGATCCGGCTTTTCCTGGAGCCGGAGCGACCCCTGCCCAACTTCGTAGCTTTTACGAAGCCCTCCATTCCATCTTTGGACTGCTAGACTCCGCACACACGCCTTCGGACCCTATGGACTTGGCTGGGGTTTCTAGGCCTTCGATGCTGGCGGCTTCAGCTCTGGCGCTGCAGGGCCCCCAGGGATCCACGCCTGGATCCGGTTCGGCACCGGTCGCCCTCGTGACACCTCTGGCGCCGAATCTAGTGGCTTCACCTCCGCCCCCTCCGAAGCCAGTTGTGTCCCCTGCCGACAAGGACCTCCCCCTCAATATGGACATGGAGCTGGAACGGCGTCGGGACCGGCCCCGACCGGTACGTTTGTACCACGTTTCTCCCCTGGTGTTCCCTATCGCCCTGAGTGGCTACCAGAGGAGGGTGGGGTCTGTGGACCCTTTGGCTGACCAATTAGAGGAACCGGACTGGACAGCGGAGTTGGGGGAAGCCAGTGGTCTGGACACCTCCCCAGACCTTGGCATGCTATCTCTCCTAACTGTGGCTATGGAGGCAGGTGCATCTTACACAGTGGTGTTACGTAGGCTGGCCGAGGACCTAAACTTGAGCTTTCTACAGTGGCGGTTAGGACTAACCTCATGACTGAGGTGCTTTATCCGGCAGCGGCCTCTTCGGAGCCCCTGCTGCCATTCAACGAGGCTCTTACGGACATCCTTTTGGGCACTTGGTCCAAGCCCTACACAGGGGCTCCTGTGGACAGGATGATTGCCCGACGCCACCGCCCAGCCCCGAGTGACCCATATTCCTCTCTCAACATTCCACCCCTGAGAGCTTGGTGGTCCAAGCATCGACTTCCAAGGGTGCATTCCCTACCGCACCACCTGATAGGGAATCCAAGAAACTGGGCCACCTTGGGAAGAAGATGTTTTCTTCCTCCAGCTTAGGACTGCGGTCGGTGAAAACCGCATGTCTCTTGGGCCGTTACTTCCACTTGGTGTGGGACACGGTCGCACATGTGCTGCCACAGTGCCTGGAGGAGGCCCAGGCCGTGCTCTCCCGTGCAGTTGCCGAAAGGAGAGACGCAGTGAAGTTTGCTATAAGATGTGGGCTGGACACCGCCGACTCACTAGGCAGGACGATTTCCACGTCCGTAGCACCGAGACGCTACGCCTGGCTGAGGTCCACTAGCTTTTCGGGTGATGTCCAAGCAACACTTTTGGACATGCCCTTTGATGGCCGTCGCCTGTTTGGTGACAAGGCAGACAACGCGCTCGAGCGCTTTAAGGATTCTAGGGCTATGGCCAGATCCTTGGGCCTCACTTCCACCTCCCGCCCAGCGTAGTCTGCTTTTTGCCCCTTTTGTGGCTATGAAAGGGGTGCCCCGCCACTCCGCCCAGAGCCACTGGCCTGCGCAAGCTGTCCAGCCTCTGCATGGCCGGGGACGTAGATCCCACTGTCGGGGGGCCAGCGGGTGGGCCAGTCCACCAACGCCCCCTTTGCAGCAGCCTCCAAACCCTCCTAGTCCGACCTTTCAGGGCCACCAATCTCCAGTGGGTGGCAGGATTCACCATCACCTCCCCCACTGGCTCAACTTCATGTCGGACAGGTGAGTTTTGCAGATAGCCTGAAGGGGCTATTTCCTCCCCTTCGAGACTACCCCTCCATCCATGCCACCTCAATTCCATCGCATGTCGGAGGATCACCTGGCCCTTCACCAACAGAAAGTTACGTCTCTCTTGGCCAAGGGAGCCATCGAGCGCGTTCCTGCCCGAGAAGTAGGTCGTGGTTGTTATTCCCACTACTTTCTGGTGCCCAAGAAGGACAAGGGCATGCGTCCTCTCTCGGATCTCAGGAACATCAACCGCTTCCTCCTGAAGGAGAAGTTCAAGATGTTGACACTGGCTCAGGTCCTGTCTGCCCTCGACCCTGGAGACTGGATGGTAGCGTTGGACTTGCAGGATGCTTATTTTCACATATCCGTCCTGCCAGCGCATCAGCGTTACTTACGGTTCACAGTAGGCCAAGAGCACTTTCAGTTTACTGTACTCCCCTTTGGCCTTACCAGCACCCCTCAGTGTTCACGAAAGAGATGGCCGTGGTCGCAGCTCATCTGCGCAGATCACAGGTTTCCAATCTTCCCCTATCTCAACGACTGGCTGTTAAAGGCGGCCTCGCCCCAGGCTGTCGTCTCCCACCTTAAGACTACGGCCGACCTGCATTCGCTGGGGTTCACCATCAATGTGCCGAAGTCACACCTCATTCCCTCTTAGAAGCTCCTCTTCATCGGAGCGGTTCTGGACACAGCACAGTTTTGGGCTTATCCTCCGAGCAGCGAGTCCGGGATATTCGGGCTATGATTCCAATCTTTCAGCCTCTATCCCGGATTTCTGTCAGAATTACCCTGAGGCTACTGGCTTTCTTGGCCTCCTGAATCCTGCTGGTGGACTATGCCAGGTAGCATATGCGGGCTCTGCAGTGGGACCTGAAGTTCCAGTGGGCACAAAATCAGGGGAATCTTTCCAATTGCGTCCAGATCTCAGAGGACACTGCACACCAATTGCAGTGATGGCTAACAAACCAGGATTGGGTCAACGGCAGATCCCTCTCCCTCCCCGATTAGAGTTCACAGTAGTGACAGATGCCTTACTTCTGGGGTGGGGCGGCCACATGGGAGAGGTGGAGATCAGAGGCCTTTGGTCTCCGGCGGAGTCCGGGCTCCACATCAACCTTTTGGAGCTTCGGTCGATCCGTCTTGCACTGAAGGCGTTCCTTACTTCTGTTAAAGGGAGAGTAGTGCAGGTGTTCACAGACAACACCACTGCCATGTGGTCCTGCAACAAACATGGTGGGGTGGGGTGGGGTGGGGTCGTGGACACTATGTCAGGAGGCACTTCGTCTCTGGAAGTGGCTGGAACATCAGGGCATGTCCCTGGTGGTTGAACACCTGGCAGGTTCTCTAAACGCCACAGGGGACGAACTCAGCCGCCGGTGCATGAAGGATCACGAATGGTGTCTTCACTAGGAGGTGGTGCAAGGTCTCTTTTAGCAGTGGGGTGAGCCTTGGTTAGATCTATTCGCCACCGAAGAGAACGCGCAATGTCATCAATTCAGCGCGTTGTAATTTTCAAGGCAGCACTCGCTAGGCGACACTTTTCGTCGTGAGTGGAGTTGCGGTCTTATAGCCTTTCCGCCTATACCACTTCTATCCAGAGTACTGAAGAAGATCAAGCGCGACCGGGCCGAAGTCATTCTTGTGGGTCCGGACTGGGCACGAAGAGTCTGGTATCCCAGGCTTCTGCACATGGCCATCGATCCTCCGAACAGACTGCCCCTTCGGGAGGATCTTCTGTCGCAGCAGCAGGGGACGGTCCTCCACCCGAACCTGTCCAGTCTCCACCTCCTTGCGTGGAGATTGAGCGGCAGCAGTTGACAGCTTTCGACCTTCCTCCCGAAGTCTGTAACGTTATCTTGGCAGCCAGGCGTCCCTCCACCAAAACGGTATACGTCTGTAGATGGAACAAATTTGTGGCATGGTGCACAGCAAAGGCTTTGGATCCCCTTTCTGCACCCCTTTCAGACGTTCTCCTCTTCCTTCTTTCTTTGGCCCAGCATGGCTCTGCGGACCTTGAAAGGCTATCTTTGGGCCATCTCAACCTTTCTTCGGCTTCCTGATCAGCCATCTCTTTTCAAGTCCCCTATTGTAAATCGCTTCCTTAAGGACATTACTCACTTGTTTCCTCCAGTTCCTTTCGTATTGCCTCAGTGGAACTTGAACTTGGTTCTGACCTACCTTATGTGTGCACCTTTTGAGCCGCTGTGTAACTGTCCTCTCATACTTTTAACTTGTAAAACTGCCTTTTTGGTCACCAGCACCTCTGCCCGCAGAGTGAGTGATTTTCAGACCCTTTATTCAAAACCTCCTTTCCTGGTTGTTTATCCGGACAAAGTTGTCCTTCACACTAGGCCTTCTTTCCTTCCCAAAGTGGTTACCTCTTTCTACATAGGACAGACCATCACTTTGCCTACCTTCTTTCTGCCTCTGCAGCCTTCTAAAGAGGAGGAGAGGCTCCACTGTCTGGATCCAAAACGTGCGCTTTCATTCTATCTGGATTGCACAAAACAATTACGGGTGGATGATCAGCTCTTAGATGGCTGCGTGGGTGGCAGGAAAGGTCGGGCCTTGCAAAAAACGAACCATCTCTCGATGGGTCGCTCTTTGCCTAAAAATCTGCTACGCCTTAACGACAAAGGAACCTCCAGTGGGGTTGTGCACCCATTCCTCCAGGGCGACGGCAGCCACTATTGCTTTGGGACGCGGAGTCCCCCTCAACGACATCTGCCAGGCAGCTACGTGGGCTTCATTGCACACGTTTACCAAACACTACTGCCTGGATAGCCAAGTCCGGAGAGACAGCTTCTTTGGCCATTCAGTTCTCCAGGATTTTCTGGTGTGAACTTGGTTCGCAGACCCACCTCCGGGGTTGGTTTTGCTGGGGTATCTATTCTAAGGTGAGGAATCCATAACTAATTGTCTCTTTTTCTGATAAACAAGTTACTTACCTTTGGTAACGATATATCTGTAAGAGACATAGATTAGTTATGGATTCCTCACCTTAGAATTACCCGCAGGCATCAGACTGCATGCGGACAATTTTTCTTCAGCAGTACCTCCGCACGTCGGTGGGTGGCGTTGGTCGACTCTGTCTCTTACAGATATATCGTTTCCGAAGGTAAGTAACTTGTTCACCATTTCCTTACAGGAATCATGTAAATACAGCGCTAGGTATAGGTAACAATTATTTCACACGCATCATAACCATGTAGACAATCGCTACAACCATTATCCCAAGAGGAATAAGTAAAACACTGTGTTCTGAATATATAACGGCCACGGCCATATACCAGCCATAATCCCCCAGGTAAAATTTAGTTATTGCTATTTTCCTAACCAAAAACATTAAAACAGTGGAAAATATATTCAGCAGCCCATTACTTTAACCCCTTCTGTGCCCATGACGAGATAGTCTCGTCATGGAGCGCGGTTGCGCTGTGCCCATGACGAGACTATCTCGTCATGGACCCCGCCCGCTAATGAAAGGGCCGGCACAGGAGGGGGAAAGGGCGGGGCACTCAAGGGGTTAAAGCCCATAATCACCCTAGTGTAATATAGAGAACTACAATTTCCTTACTGAAAGCATGAAAGTACACTTCCAGGTATATGAAAAGCAATTTATCACCTATTATCCATAAATCATTATTCCTATTATCTCAAGGGAAATAAGTAAAACTGAGTACCTGGGATAAGTAACAGCTATTTGCCATCCTAAATCTCCCTTGTAAAAAATTGCTGTTCTTGTTTTCTGAAATGGAGCTATTAGAATATAGTTACAATAGTATTCAACAGCCTTCTAGCACCTCTAATACCTTAAACAGAAAGTATCTATTTCCATTTCCTTACAGGAATCATGAGAATACAGTGCCGGGTATATGCAACAGCCATTTTACACCCATCGTCCCCGATATCAAAATGATCTATTCTCCTTTTTCCAGCATGAAACATTAGAACAAATGACAAATGTATTTAATGACTATTTAACAGGCATCATCCAGTGGCGTCTTCTCCGCAGGGGTGGAGGAGCTTTGCGCCCTCTTCCAGCCTCAAATTTTGACAAATTAAACAATGATAAAACTTGTTTATTATTGTTTTATTTTTCTTTCATTTAATGAGGCTTGGGGCGAGGCCATCGTGGGGCATGTCAGGAGGGGAGTGGTGAGCACTGCCTTCAGTGCACATGTGGGTTTGGCCAGCTGTCTCAGGCCGGCAAACCCCACATTTGCAGTGAAGCTGTCTCCAATCCAGCCACATTGCTGCATTGAAGAGGGAGCAGGCAGAGGCTCCCAGTCTCCCTTGGAGCGCAAATCCTCGGTGCTCAGTCCAATCCTGACACTGCTCTCCTGCATGAGAACAGTGTCAGGATTGGCCACAGGGGAGGCTGAGAGCCTCTGCCTGCAACAAGAAAAAAGCAAAAGAGCGACGTTTTAGCTGGCGCCATGCGGCAGGTAAGTTATTTATTTTTTTTGTTTTACTGCTTCTTTGCTCCCCTTTGGCCCCCCTCCACCCCGCCGTTCCAACTGTACACCAGACGCTGCTGCCAACATCCCCATGTAAAAAATCACTATAACAATTATTCCAAGAGAAACCAGTAAAATACCATGCCCTGGGTATGTAACAGGCATTTACCACCCATAATCCCCCGTGTAAAATTAACCATTTCAATTTCCCAAATGGGAAATATTAGGACATAGTGGGTTTAACAGCTGTTTATAGCCCATAATCTCCTGTGTGTGTAAGTGTGTGTGTGTGTGTAAGTGTATAAATGTGTGTGTGTGTGTGTGTGTGTGTGTGTGTGTGTGTGTGTGTGTGTGTATATATATATATATATATATATCAACTTGAGGCATAAGTAAAATACTGTGCCTGGGATGTGTAACAGTCATTCAATCATGTATCTGTGTTTAACAAACATATTAAAATGCTCTTTGATCAATCCCTAAAAATGGGCATCTTCCCTAAAATTTGGAAGAAGGCACTGGTCCTTCCTTTGTTTAAAAAAAAGCAAATGTGGATCCTTCCTGTCTGAGTAACTATAGACCAGTCTCTCTCCTTCCTGTCGTGGGTAAAATGCTAGCACAGTTAGTCAATATTCAGATTGCCCATTTATTGAAAGCAATGTTTCTCTGCATTACACCCAATCCAGCTTTCGTAAATGCTTCAGTCCAGAGGCGGCCCTTATCTAGGTGGTAGAATTTGTCAAATCCAATCTGGATTAAGGTAAAAAAGCAGTGGTCACTTTGCTGGACCTCTCGGCTGCATTCGACAGTCTTTCTTGAGATCCTGTTGGAGCGACTGAGGGCTGTCGACATTACTAACATGGGCAGTAATTAGTTTAAATCTTTTTTATCTGATATTTAGCAAGCAGGACATCTTCCCCCGTTTACATCAGACTTTAAGAAAATGAGCTGTGGGGTACCACAAGGTTTAGCTTTGAGCCCTACATTATTCAACATCTTCCTGGCACCATTGGGCATGTTAGTGGAGAACTAGGGCTTCAATCTTGTCTCCTATGCTGATGACACCCAGCTGATGCTATCCTTTCAGCAAATGGATAGCTCGGTGGTGGAAAATGCCCATAGTTGTCTGACTGCCGTAGTGAACTAGATGAAACATAAAGTTGAATGCAGACAAATGCAAAATCTTGTTTTTTGAAGCAACTGGCTCTCGTACGTCCACATTGCTGTGGCCAGATGACATGGGTCCTCCTCCAATTCCTGAAGGTGAGATGAGGGCCCTGGGGTAACATTTGACAACCAGCTATCATTTAAACCACAGGTGAGAGCCTATACAGCTGCATTTTACTCTTTTAAAATCCTTAAAGAAAACCTTGTTATTTCTACCTGACCACACACAAAAGATGGTGGTTCATGCGATGATCACGGCGAAGCTGGATAATGCGGACACACTGTACCTTGGATTACCAGCTGGGCTCATTAATACATTAATACATTTCAATTGGTTCAAAACTCTGCTGCACAACTAATTCTGAACTGTCCCAGAAGACAATGCACCAGGCAAAACCTGAAGTCTGTTGATTAGCTCCCCATCAAACAGAGGTTAATGTTTAAATCCTTGTCTATTACTCATAGGGCTTTGAATAAATCTGGGCCAATCTATTTACAAAGAATATTCAAGAAATATGATCACAGTAGGACTTTACTGTCTTTCAACAAGGGACTGGGGTGTATTCCCAAGATACATAAGGTGAGTCTGGGTGGAAGGTTTTTCACCTATTTTGCCATTAAAAGCTGGAACCTGCTTCATAAAGCTCTGAGTGATCTAGATATGGAAAAGGCTTTTAACGCATCTTTAAAACATACCTTTTCAAGGAATACTAAGCTACTGTACCCCCGTGCAGGCATATTCAGTGCTGGGACGCTTCTTGGGAAGCAGCTGTGCTCTTTACAAATGACATTCATTTATTCGCCAGTCACAATCCCCCATAAAAATGGGTTATTCCCATTTGCCCAAAAGAAAACATTAAAACATAGTGGCAGGTATATTTAGCAGCCTGTAAAATAGATAATTGTTTCCTTCCAGGAATCCTGAAAATAGAGCACCAGTTATTTGTTACAGCCATTAAACACCCATCATCCCCTTACCCAATTAAAATTAAAATCGCTATGACCATTATTCCAAAAAAGAATCAGTAAAACAATGTGCCCGTGATGTGTAAGAACTGTTTACTCATAAACCCTAATGTGAAAAATAGCTATACCCAATTTCCATAAAGGAAACATTAGATCGTAGTGACAAATGCATTCAGTAGTCCTTTAAAGACCCTAACTCCGTGAGTAAAGTAGCCAATTACTATTTCCTTGCAGCACTCATGTAAATACAGAACTATGTACTTGTAATGACCATTTAGTACCCATCATCCCCATGTAGAAAATCGCTATGACTTATCCCTAGAGGCATAAATAAAACACTGTGCCTGGGATATGCAACGGCCATTTCCCAGCCATTACATCATTGTGTAACTTTGCCGGCAGCAATTCAATGGTTAATACAGTGTGTGCTTTTCAGTAATTTGTACGAAAACAATAAAACATCTTGTGGGGTAAACAATAACGAATGCTGAAAATCAAGTGAAATTTCACTTTTTACATATAGTTTTAAACTTCACTGCCACCAGTGGAATGTAGCCTATCATCCCCAATTATCCTTTTAGTACGGCCCTTCTATGCAACATATTAAAAAGTAACCAATTGTGTGACCGACGATTGTTGTGTAGTAGAACAAAAAAGAATACAAGGCATTCTTATGTGAGTTATCTTGTAATGGTCTTATATGCAAGGCAAAAAGTGTCTTCAGTTCGTTTCATAGCTGCACCGGATTCAGTGCAAACTTTACAGCACCAGATAAACTTGCTTACGGGAATGTGCTTCGGGGATATATGGTATGCTATTGTATACAGAAATATTGTTTACCATACGTGTTTTGCCATACATATAAAACAAGCATTTGCAATGCAATAGGTCTCGCATTTACGCAAGTTTGAGCTATTGACATTACAAATAATAATGCCTTTTTTTTTTAAGCATAAATAAAAGGCATTGTTATTTACAATGCCAATAGCTGAAACTCTCGTAACTGCGAGACCTATTGCATTGCAAATGCTTGTTATCTTTATGTTGTCGGTGTCTAGCTTTTATGGATACAGCCTCTGAGCTGAAGGGTGACAGGAAATGCGAAAGGGCACTAGAGCCGTGAGCAGTCAACTGTTACGGATATTCTTAATTTGGTGCCTGGAGGAAAAGGCACACGTGCCTTCTGAGGCAGTAATTGGCAGATAAGCAAAGAACACTGTCAAACAACACACACGTTCATTGAAACGTCAATCAAAGTGTGTTTGGGGCGATCGTATTTGTTTAAAGACAGTGTGCCGATGCTTGTTTGATAGCAGTCGCTATGCGGGATAAACACAGGCTTTAGGGCTCCTTAGATGACATCACTTCAGCACATACAGGAAACTCCATGCCATTACTGCACACCACATTCCAGCTCACACATTTCCTGTGAAGGGGCATACCTTTAAAGATCGCCCAAAGAGAGACAATGTGGAAACAGCTCTCCTTCGTAAAAAAAAAAATGTGAATTCAATTTAGTAACTGTTGTGGTTCGAAGCTGGATAAAGAACTAGAGCAGGAAGCAAACACACATTAAGATCAAGTTTAATGTTTAAGGAATACATCCTACACAAGTTGCCTACTCTCTAAAAGCCGTGTAAACATGCAATTTCTAAGATTCACCTGCCTATTTAAAAATGTTGTCACTTTCAGCCTTTTCCGAGCTTATTTCCCAATTGAAATGTGGAAAATATAGACGTGGTGTCTAAAAAATATAACAACAACAAATTATTATAAGGACATAAAACTACTTATTGTGATGTCATTTCCTGCGATGCAATTGTGATTTGCATATGATAATTAGTCCCCCAACTATACGTGTGCTCTGGGCTGAACATTAAATATAAACAAACTAAAACGTTCAACGGAGCCGCTGTTCTACGACCACGTGCATAAAGTATCCAAACATTAAACTCGAAAAGGGCGCCGCGATTCCGAAAACGCTACGGGATCGCACAAAGGCGCTATACAGACGCACGTAGTGACATAAAACGAATGTTTCCTATCGTAAATCTTGGAATGCTGGCACTCCCCTCCCGCCGCTGTGAACCATGTACACAAAGTGCTGTGCTTTACCCTAAGCTGTAAATCGCCCTGGCGAGGCCCCTTTCTATCTGAGCTTAACGAAGCTACTTTAAGACACCGCAGGAAGGGGGTGGCAAATGGTGTGCACTTTCACGGCCGCTTTGATGTCCTCAGTGGCCGCGCGGCTCACTGAGGACATCAAAGCGGCCGTGAAAGTGATCAGGCAGTGCTTTTCAGGCTGCCAAATGGTGCGCGCGCCCGGCGCACATGCACTGTATTTGGAGGCCTGAAAAGCACTCGTTTGCACTTCTAGATCCCCCTTTAACAAAAGCTCTCGCTAGAGCAGCGCTAAAGCGCTGTCTCAGGCGAGACCTAACAAGAGCGTGGATCTGTTTAGGGGGCATCCCAACTGTGCGCCTTCCTGCTGGGGCTGTAGGCTAAGCGAATCACGTATTTGGCGATTTGCTTAGGTATTTAAATGGTTGATTCTGACTTTTAGTTGCATGGTGTGAGTCCTACTCTCCGCCCAGACAACCTGGCTGCTGCAACAAAGCGGGCATTTATAAAACTACGTGTACCTTATATATTCCATTGAGACTGTTTGAGGGCTACATGCATATCGCACCTTTTCAAACATCCTGTAGATCGCAGTAAGGTTCAATACCTAAACAACGTTTTGTGCCTTGTCTTGGTTTGTGTGATGTGCACAGTAAATATTTGTGGCCGATTTTAAGAACCTTCCTACAATAAAATAAGATACATAGGCGCACTTTAACCTGCAAACCAACAGCGTCATTCGGAATTTAACAAAGTTCCTGGGTAACCGATATTGACTTCAAACTGCGGACGGTCACACGCAAGAAATCGTAGTCTCGACCAATTAGGTCACCCCTGTTATTAAAATGGTGTCCATCAGGCCTTAGGGCAAGGCTTATGGTTACATTTTAGCGTTTTTATGTGCTTTTGCTTATATATTTTTTGTGATTGTATAATGAAAGTTGTATATGTTAATTTTAAGCGATTTTTATAATTGTAATGAATTTTAAATCTACACCATATTACTACTACTACTGTATCAAGATAAACCAAGTCGGTGCGAACGTTAGATTGTAAGGATGAAAGGGTTGGTTAGGTGTGGCCCAAAGAAGAATTAGAGGGTAAAGTGAAAGTAATCATTTCGCGGCGCTTTGATGTTCGCAGTGGCCGCGCGGCTCACTGAGAACATCAAAGCGCCCGCGAAATGTACACAAAGGCTGCCAAATGGTGCGCGCGCCCGGCGCACATGCACTGTAGTTGGGGGCCTGAAAAGTACTCGTTTGCACTTCCAAATCCCCGTTTTCTATAGCTCTCGCCAGAGCAGCGCTAAAGCGCTGGCTCAGGCGAGACCTAAAAAATCCCATGGAGTGTAGGTTTTTTGTTTTTAACTTCAGTAGTGTGATATGTTTGTAGAGGATATTTAGAATGCTGTGTTTGTCAGATGATATTCTGGTTTCACACCTCCTGCGGTAGACTGGTGAACTATGGCATTTAGAATGTTGCTGCAGTGAGAAAAATGTAGTGCAGTAGGCCAAGATGCACACTGTTGCAGTGCTTGGTATCTTTTGCACTTGTAGCAGTCGCAACATCATTTGTCCAATTACTGGGAGAAGGGATCTTCATGACGCACTGTAGTTATTACTTGCATCTGAGCAGCAAAGCTCAGCGTCTTGCTGAGAAAGATCTAATGAACAGGATCTGATAGAGACTTCTAGCCGCATATTCCTTCACGTAGAATTATCCCCAGGCGCGAGACTGGATCCAGCAACCTTTTGCCACAGCATCCCTGCGCGACGGGGCGATATCACGCGACTCCGCCCAGGCGTCGTCCGCGTACGTGACGTCAGCGAGGTCACATAAGACCCGCCCCGGCGCGCCCATGTCAGTTTTTTCTTTTCCTTTTCCACGTGCAACGCGGATCCGATCCATGCTACGAGCATGTTAGGCCCCTTTTCACTTCCATTTTTTAGTGGAACAGTGTGCGAATGCCTTCGGGCTTTAAGACTTGCACGTCTTGTGGACATCTTATGTCGGCGACGGACCCCCACCTCATTTGTATGTGGTGTTTGGGGGAGGATCACGGCACCACAGACTGTATGCAGTGCCAACAGTTGAAGCCGAAGTCGCGGCGGGAGCGCCGGATGAAACTTCTCTCGCGCTTCTCTCCAGGTCGACGTCCTCCCCTCGGTCTGCTTCGACAGACGGCTTCAGACCCTGCCGTGGTCGTCGTCCTCGCCTTTCTCCAATGTCACGTGAGCGTCGCTCCCCGGTGTGTAAGTGTCGCAGTTTGTCCCTGGGGGCTGGTTTCCAGCCTCCCGGGGGCGTGGACTCTCCGCGGGCGATGCGGCCCTGCGTGTCGTCCTATCCACCGTTTCCCGGTGTTGGGGCGTCGAGAGTTCAAATGGAGACATACGCGGCGACTTTGCAGGCCTCGCTGGCTTCTCCTCCTCCTTCCCCTCCTGGGGCGTCGGCGGATCCCTTGCTCTGCGCAAGGCCCTCTGCGGCGGCGCCGACTGGTACGGATCCAGGCTTGGAGGATGTGGTACTGTCGGGGTGCGGCTTCTCTGGGGCACCTCCTTCAGGCCACAGCGTCTCTGCCTCGCCGCAAACTCCTGCGGGGGTTCCTGTGGTGTCGCGGGAGGTCGCCGGGGCTCGGGTCGCATCCCCGAGCCCCTCTCGGTCCTTTGACATGGTGGCCCTGTCTAAGGCCAAGGTGACACCATTACCGTGCTGGCAGCAGCTGGCCCGTGCGGAGCCACAGGGGTCAGTGGACCCTCCTCGTCCTGCTCCGGGTCGAGGCCGAGGGCAGACCCCTCGTCCCGCTCCGGGCCCCTCTCCTCCCTCCCCACAGGTGGCTGCCTCGTCGGAGGGCGAGTCGGAGGTTGAATCGTCCCTGGCACCGCCGCATGGGTTGCCGAGCGATCTTTGCCTCATTCTGGGCCGCGGCTGTCGGAGAGCTTCTTCCCTTTCCCCAGGCCCATCCCGTTTCCCCACGCAGGTGGCTGCCTCGGCAGGGGTCGGGTCGGCATCACTCCGGCGCCGCCCTGGGGCCAGAGCGGCTCCAGCTCTATTCCAGTCTCCACTCCGGTCCCCGGTGTGGGGTGACTTGGAGGTCCCTTGTCCGATGACGCCGGCTGGTGCTGACGTCCTACCTCAAGCAGCGGATTCTACGGTTCCGCGCAGGGGTCGTACTGCGGATTCGTCTTCGGACGCTCCTTCTTCAGAGGCATGCATATTGGTGTCTTCCTCCCGGAGACTGGTCGCCGTGTGGTGTCTTTTAAACCAGTGTCAAAAGGCGGCTCCCGGAAGAGCGGCAGGTCCCTCATTCTTCGGCTCCTTCTGACTTCCAGGTCTGGCCCTTGCCCGCCCCGCTTGGCCTCGGGGACGGCCGCCTTAGTTTGCAGCCATCTCCCACGGGGGAGCTGATTTCTCCACTGCGGGGCCCTACGGAGGCTGGTACGGCCTTCGCTCACGCGGTGTCCACGGCTGTGGGCATCCTGCGCATGGGTGATCCGGTGGCTCACTTTCCGGCGGACCATCTATTGGAGGTCTTCCACCAGGGCTCTGGTGGGAGGGAAATCTTACTTCCCTTTGAAGGTTCACTCCTTTCTTCTCTGATGGGGGCTTGGAAGCGTCCTGCCTCAGGGGACCCGGTGCCTCAGCATCTTCTGCACCAGCACCTCCCGGCGCCGTGTGACCCGGCGTGTCTTTCCCTTCACCCCTCAGCCGCCAGCTCCCTTTTGCGGACTGCTTTTCCCTCCCTGCCGCCGCTGTTGACTCCGCCGTCCCAAGAGGCCCGCTGGCTGGACTCTTGGGGACGCAACATGTTCGCCTCGACCAGCACAGCCCTGCGGGCCTTTAACACCTTGTGTGTGCTGGCTAGGGCCTCCTCCTGTTTGTGGGACTCGGTGGAGTCTCTGGGATCTGCAGCGTCCCAGGAGTCTGGCCTGGTGGACTTACGGCATCATGCATTGGATGGCCGGGAGCTTGCAGCGTTTAGTCTCCGCTCCACTCTAGACATCTCGGAGGTGCTGGGCTGGGGGCCATGGCTTCCTCAGTCACTCTCCGTCACCATGCTTGTCGGGAGCGACTCATCGACCTTCCGTTTAATGGTAGCCTGTTGTTCCATGCCCAGCCGACACCGCCATCCAAAGGCTCTTGGCAGGGCTCCATTGTCGTCCTCTTCCTCTTCCTCCGCCTTATCCTCTTCCGTCCCTTCCTCAGTGACTTCTGAGTTGGGTTAATTCTGGGCCTTCTTAGGCCGGCTGTTCTGGCTGTGCAGTGTGTTTTCTAGCCGTTTACGTCCTTCCTTGGAACTTTGGCATTGTTGGCTGCTGGACGGCCCTTGTGTTGATTGTATGTGGTTCTGCAGGAGTTGTTGCACAGACTTGGCTCTAAGATTGGGTCTTCTGCTTTGTTTGGGCTGCTTGTCAAGCCTTCAGTGGGGGAGTTTCTTTCTCCGTGGCTCTTTTGTTTTTTCCTCTGTGGCGGAAGTTCTTCCAAAGAGGGTTCACATATCTTAGGACTTAACGTACCCTATGTGGGGTAGTGGTAGCTGTCATATGGCTTGCGCTCTGCTAGAGGGTTCTGGTAGCCTTCGGGTGCCTGTTCTTCATGGCGTTTAGGTAGGTTGCTTTTGCTTCCTGAGGTCGTGTGCACGGCCACTCGTAGTAGTGGCCCGGGGACCTCCTCCTCTCCCTGCTCCTGTCCTGAGGTCTGGGATGACCCTGTGTTCTCCCTTGCTAGTAGTCGCCTACTCGGCCTTCCTGGGGCCTCGGGCTGTTCTTCTTGCTTCTGGCTTAGACTGCCGGTGCTGTCCTGGCTGGCATTCTGCTTTCCATCTGGAGTGGGTTTGCCTTCTTTCCCTAGTTTCCTTGGGTCCTCTAGGCTTCTTCTTCTGCTTTCCTGTCTTGGCATTGGGCGGAAGCTATGTTACCTTGTGAGGGGAGTGGGGTGCTTCGGCCTCTCAGTCCTTGCCCTTGGTTCCTCTGCTGTGAGTGTACGGGCCTCTTCAGCCTTCTTTCCCTCCAACATCCCCTTGGGGTCGGTGGGGTTCTGCTTGTGAGGGTTCCCTTGGCCTGGCAGGGGCAAGGTTCTACCTGGTCCACAGCTCTGGTCCCCTGTGTTCTGCATTGGCTGGTGTGGTCCTTTCGCAGACCCTCCTTCCCAGGGGGTATTGCTAGGGTAACTATTCTACGTGAAGGAATCTGCAGCTAGTAGTCTCTATCAGATGTACGAGTTTCTTACCATGGGTAACGATGTATCTGGTAGAGAAGATTCCTTCACGGCCTGCCCTTCCTCCCCTATTCTGCGAGGACCCTTGGGTTGTTCTTCGGTACTCTCCTCCCGGTGGAGGGCTGTGTTTTCCTGTGAGTGCCTTCCTTGTTCTTGCGGGTGGCTCCGTCTGGGGGCGGTTCATTCCTCCTTTGGTCCTTTGAGTATGGGGTTCCGGTGCTCCGGTGCCATGCTGCTCTATCTACTCCAGGTTTTGGGGGGATTGCTTTCTATCCCTGTCCTCCCTCCCCTCCCTCCCTTCCTTCCATTGCTATCCTCTGATTAAAGGTCATCTTGCCCTTGTCCCTTGTGGGTGGTTGCCCTCTAGGTTGGGGTGGCTTGGAGGTTTGTTGTCCCTGTCTGTCTTGGGACTGGTCCCATTCCTTGCTCAGGATGGGGGTTGGGGGGTGCTTCCTACGTGTGCCATGGCTTTTACGCCTGTTCTTGCCTCCGGGGCACAGGGATGGGAGGTTGTCTATGTGCTGGCAGGGTGACTGCGCAGGTTTCTGCTTGTTCTTCTTCTTTCCCTGCCCTCGGGTTCTGCGGTGTTGGCACTACCCTGGTGGTGGTGTTAGTCACCGTTTCTTTCCAATTATTCTGCTCTTCGCACACTGTTCCCATGCTTCCACATTTTTTTAACTGGTGGTTCCGTGTTGTGGTGCGAAAAAGTTCTCCGAAGAAAACTGACGTGGGCGCGCCAGGGCGGGTCTTAGGTGACCTCGCTGACGTCATGTACGCGGACGACGCCTGGGCGGAGTCGCGTGATGTCGCCCCGCCCCCAGCGCGCAGGGATGCCGTGGCAAAAAGTTTCCGGATCCAGTCTCACGCCTGGGGATAATTCTACGTGAAGGAATCTGCGGCTAGAATCGTCTCTACCAGATAGATCGTTGCTGAAGGTAAGTAACTCGTACTTTAGGGCCCAGTACACATAGCAAGAAAGCAAGGGTCCAGTGCATTTTTCTGCAATTCAGTATAAGAATTTTAGATCCTCTCAGCAATTGCAATGTGGAGTGACTTCCTTCTAGCATGTTGGCAGCATTCCCTCGCTTGAATATCTGCAGCCTAGTATAGGTCGTAATTCTGAATGAGACTGATTAGTCACAGAAAGTATGCATTGAACAGTTCGGGGAATGAGGACCTCTAAGGGGATTCCATACATTTCAAGGTTTTTTCCTCTTACATAAAGAATTGGAATGCCACCTTTAGTATACAGTAAGACAGCAAGCAAAAAATCAACACTAGTCCTCAACACTCACAACTGTAGACATCTAAGAAATGTGAGGTGATCAATTGTATTGAAAACTGCTGATGAAGTCCTATGGTTCATGAAGCTGGCATCTGTCATGTGTTGAATTTCATCCAAAAGAGCAACAAGCCCGGATTCCTGCTGCTTTTCATCCAGAAACCAGCTTTGTGTAGGCTTGCTGTGCATGTTGATCCAAAATCTGCTGGAGTAGCTTTTTGTCCGTGGTCTGACTCAATTTCACAGGCTACAATGAATTGGAGATTAGGTTAAAATTTGGCTGCCTTACTATTTTGTACTGAAAAATTTATATGTCGCTTACTTTTCCTCTGTAGGGCACTGAAGTGCTTGCCTATGTAGGAGAGTAGGGTCTGCTTTCTATGTTCACCCCCACTTTTTGCTTTTGCTTCACTGGTTTTCGACTTAGATGTGGCTGTGGGCCTGCTAATCAGACCCACAGCCCAGCTGTTCTCTCTCTAAATTCATACTATGTACTTTAGGTACATAACACAATTGGTAAGGATCACCTTCTAGGGCCCTGTACAGTGTACCTTAGGTACCCAGGGCATAGGTGTACCCTAGGCCTACCAGGAGCTGCAGCATGTATTATGCCACCCCTGGCTGGCCTTCCATTATGACACAACTGGCTGATCACTCAGCTGGGGCAAGGTTGTGTAATCACCCCTTGCTTAGGTGTAGTATTCCTATACCTACCTTATATATAGACACATGGGTAACCTATCAGTCACTCCTATGGCAGGCCTTAACAATCCTGAAGGCAGAGTGCTTGGTAACATGTGAGATGGTGCTCTAGCATGAGCTGAGCCTGTCTGCAGCTTTCGGAACCATGTCCTTATAGCTGTTCTATGATATCGCCTACCATATACTCTTAAAGTACCTTATAATCCTCGCGGTTATGGTAACTATGGTTTGGCTTTATCAAAACATGTTGTGTAAGGTGTCTAACACTTTGGAATACTACCCCCACACCATTTCTGGCGATGAGGATAGAATTCCTCCCTTCTAGAGGGAGAAGACATGTTGAAGACCTACTACCCGGTTAAAGTTAACCAGAGCCCCAGCATTACAAAATGGATGCTGCTGCCACAGACACAAGTCTGACCTCCTGCTGCTGGGAGTCCTCCCAGCGAGGGAGGCTTGGACAATAGGTTTCCTGCCTTGGGAGGTGCTAGCACCACCCTAGACAGGACTTAGTGTATTGGGGCAGGGAGGGATGAATGAAACGAGACACTGCCTGGGGCACACAAGGTGTCCCATGCCTAGTCCGGTTCAAACCGGTGCTGGGGCACTCCAGCCCCAGTCCTGGCGCGAAACTGGACAAAGGGAAGGGGGTGTAACCACCCCCCTCCCTGGTCCCACCCATATGAGGGACCTAGCAGGTAACCCAGCCCCCCAGATTAGTATAAGAGTGGGAGCTGAGTCCCTAGGACTTCGGATTATCCTGATAACTGAAACTTGAACAGAAACTCTGAACCTTCGACATTCGACTACGGAAGAAGACTGAAGAATCTCCCTTGTGGCCAAGGAGTGGCCACCCTGTGCAAACAGGCCCCATCAAGCGACCTGCCGTTTGCTTTGCCTAAAGTTCTACAAGGAACCGACTGCAGAGCCTGACCAGCGCCTTGACTTCCAGACTTCTCCGACCCTGATCCACATCCACAGCAAAGCTGAGATCCGTGGAGGCGACGAGAGACGTGGGACCGGCTACCTGGGAAAATTGGCTACTAGCTTCCAGCGCAGCTTCTGAGGCATCCTCGAAGTTGTGCTCTGGGGATTGAGAAGCCCCAACCCCGAGCAACATCTGCACCGAAGATCAGCCCTCCACACTCCACGAGTTCTGCGTGGGGCCCTTCTGCATTTTCCTTCTCGACGCGTCTGTCCGGTTGCTTGCCCATTGGCTAGTAACCTCTGCGACGACGAACCCTTGACTTTTCACCACTGGTTTGGCTCCTCCAAACTGGCCCTTGCTTCCCTGTGAAAGAGAAGCACCTCAGGCCTTCCTGGTCTGTAACAGAAGCGAATCCTTCATTCTGCGTGGGTTGCGCTTGCCAAGGCTTGTTGGGTCCAAACTCGACATCGACGCCGCCGACAGCAAGAGCCCTCGTGGGACAGCTCGCCTCCTGGTTCTGGTCGTCCTCGACGCCTCCTGGTACCCGTGGCTGCTGCGACAAGCTTCACTTCATCACCTGCATCTTCACGACATCTCCTGGTTCCTTCCCGGCTCCTGGCTGGTGACCTAGACTCTGTCCCCTCTGCTTGCAGGTATCCTCCTTCTTGATTCCATCCTTGGAATCCACCGGACACTCTTCACTGACTGCCTGTCAGCATCTTTTCTTCAGGCATCCAGAGTCGACGACGAAACCCGACGCAAGTTCACACCTATGGACCCGCAGCCCGTGGGCTAGGTAACTTGAGTACTCCGGTGCTCATAAGGGTATTGACTATCCTAGTGTCTAGTTTCCAAGTCTCTAACTCCTAGTTCCTTCCGAAGTGTCCTAAAACTCTTAATTTCTAAACATTACTATTTCTATCGACTTTAACGCATTACGCGTGAGTGTTTCCACTCTGCACCTGAATCCCGTGGGCCTCCCACTGCCTAGCAACTGATAGGATAGTGATTCCCCAGGCCTAGGCCTAACCTGTGTTTGTGACAGTGGTTCTTATACCACTTACTTAGTATATGGTTTGTGTGGCCCCTAGGGCCTAACTGTATTACTTACCTGTGTGACTTATGTATGCTTGAATAAGACTGTGTTGTACTTACCTCGAATCTCATAAAGAGTGCTGAGAGTATTTTGACTAGAATAAATACATTCTATTTTTATAATATATCTGTTGTGGTGTCCTTTCATTTGATATTCAAGGGGTTGCAAATGGTATAACAGCTGGCTTCACATGCCATACAGAGTTTAGCCTAAGACTGCTCTTGTCCATGCTACCACTAGGATAGCTGGTCTATAAGGTTAACTTTACAACCAATCACCATAAGGGTTGTTTGGACTGATACAAGGTGTACACTAGAACTAGTGACATCATATATCAGGCCAACTTCTCACAGCCTACATGAGTAAAAGGTTTGTGGTTGAAACTGTGTTCTCTTTGTTTTGACTCTGTGTGGGTTGTGTTTCTATGTTGAGTAGTGAGCACCATGGTGTAGTTATCATGTTACGGAATGCAGCACTTAGCGATGTGATGGATGAAGAAGTGTGAGAGAGAGGCACACAATTTATCGTTTTCGGTAAGGTGAAAGCTTTGAACATCTCTGCAGGTCCCTTCATGAAATTTTTTTAATGATCATAGTACATTTGGCTGGTTACTTGTCCATTCTGAGATATTTTCTTTACAGTTCCTGTAAAGGTCTTGAGAAGCCATAGGTTGGAGAGATAAATGGTTGAACGATCTGCTGGGATCGTCTCTGTTAATATCATCCCATTTCTGATTGTCACTGTGAGATGTCAAGAAGCAGTCATAGTATGTAGCATGTTGGGACCTGTAGTGATGAGCTAAATTGAAGTACTCGATTGGCTAGCGGCATATGGTATTGTGCCACTAAGAAGGTAAGTAAGTAAGTACTTACTTACTAAGAAGGAGAGTTAAGTGCATTCAAAAGGTGTTCAGTCTTTCAGTGGTCATTATTAAGATACTGCCGTGATTACTACAATAAAAGTATTGCTACTCCAAAAGGTAGATTTAACCAAGATGCAAAAGAATGCAAAAGATAGCATAAATCTTTGTGGCGTGACTACAACGAGTAATCGTTTGCACCTGTTCCGATCAGTGTTTAACAAAAGGAACAGTGGGTACAGTGAGTAATTCTGTGCAGTGCAGCAAAAAACACAAGTATTTAATTCTGAAACATGAGTTAAAATAACTGATACAGTTTATCAATATTTTGCAGCCTAGATCTAATTCCAATTAATCGTTCCGTTGGATTAAAGGCCAAACCTACTAAACCAGTGACGGAAGTTCTACGGCCTGTGGTAGCAAAATATGGACTCAATCTTAATGAACTTGTTGTAAGACTGGTATGTACTTTATTTGTTAGTATAGTCAAAATACTAGCATGTTTTAATTTTGTTTGACTCTGAGGACTTGAACTGGAAGAGTTTATAAGGCACCTTTAACTAAAGCAAACAAGAGCAATTGGGTTTAACAAGTTAATATGTACCATGCATTTGGTCTAGTACAAAATATAAAAGTAATTTGTGTTGTACTGAAAGAAATTCGACACAACCTGTTTCCATGCCTCTAATGTAGTATATAGTTGTATCTTTTGAAGGAGGGCAGGGTGGCGCATATTTTGTAGCGATTACATTTTAGTAGTATAATTTTTATCGTAGTTAAGTACTTAAAGTATGATTTGACAAAACTTTTGCCAGAGGATATGCAGAGCAACCCCTCCTGCAACTACACAACAGATAGGTTAGGGTGTATTGTCCCAATTCCTTTCTCCTTAAGCCTCATAGACGAACAATGATCCAACATTTCATTTCATAATGAGGTCAGTAGCATCCAAACCATACAGATTCCTATTGTATTTGAAGATGTAGTGCCCATTTTTGCAGCTGTCCTAGAAACATGGCTCTAGAATATGCTTCTATCTGTATTAATGTATTTTGAGTTTGGGGAATATACATTTCATTCTGATTATCGTTCACAGAAACTAAGATGTGAAAATCGCAAGACTGTTTTAAGAGGACAGTGAAATGCCTAGATTAATATTTGAATACTTAACTGTATCTAGGAGTAGAGGATTATACGTTTCTGGCTGCTTGGTCAGAACTTAGTTCAGACCTTACTTTTGATCACAACATGATCGATATACTGGGTATGTTATTTATGATGGAGAAATCAATGATATTGTTCTTGAATGGAAGAATAGTCCAATAGGTTAAAAAGGGGTAGGGCCTGCGCTATATAATCATTTTACGAGTGGGAAGTCATACTAGACCTATCTGGTTGAATTATTTGACTTGATGAGCATCTAAACACCATGTTAATCTTTTCGTACCCACAATCTGATGGATACTTCAAACTGCTGATTCCAAACCTTTAGAATGTCCCAGGTGTTCAAGACCAGTTTTGAAAGATGTTTTAACATGGCCCCTTCCTGCCAGTAGCTGGTGTGTGCCACTCTTTCAACTCGCTCCTTCCCGGAAGTGGCGACTGACAGCATGCCGACACCTGTCCCCTTCTTTTCAGTGCCTTTGTATGCGTATCCGGAGCTAGCCCCTACTTTATTTCTCATGTTTTGACAAGCCCTTTTTTCTAAATTTCTTACCGGTATGCAAGGGAACATGTTCCCTCCTAGGGTTTAAACCTTGCATGGACTGCTATAAACAAAAGTCTGATGGTCTCCACCATGTGTGTTTCTTGTATTTGGTGTCAGGAAACCACTCCCAAGCGTGCAAATGGTGCGCCTTAATGCACCTGAAGGTGATCTGGAAACTTGAAGCCAAACTCTACATTGCCAAGCTCAGTCGGAAGTCGTGTAAAGGCCTCTCATGCTCAAAGAGTAGGACATGGTCCTGCTCTTGAAGCCTGTACTGCGGCAAGTGGTTGTCGAGGTCCAAGTCTTTGGGTATGTCAAAATCGAAGAAAAAAACTCAAGAAGTCCTAGCAGGCCTCGCCACTCTCCACCTAAGAAATTGCAAGGACGTCAAGGTGCTCTATGGTCCCACTCCCTGTCCTCAACCGAGGATCTGTTTCTGCAGTTGATTCCGATGCATCCCAAATTTTCAGGTCCATTGCAACGCCACAAAATATTGAGGTGTTTATGGAGGCCATGCTCTGCATCTTCAGCATCCTGCCAATTACCTTTGTTGCTCTTTAGGCCCCATGCATCTTCAGAGTCCTCCAATTGTGATACTCCCAGAGAGTCTGCTGTATGTGCCTCTCAAACCTGCTTTGGGTTCGGTTTCGGAGCTGCCTTCTTGGCCAGCGCCATGATCCACACCAGTTCTTGCTGCGTTAACGCTGGCCCTTACAGCAGCACCAGTGCTCTATCACTTATTCGTATCGCACTTTGACAAGAGACATCCATGTTTTGGAATTGCTGGTGATGGTGAGGATGAGTTCTTCCTACAGAATGATGACAAATGCTATATGTGGACCTGCAAGAGGCCAGTCAGGTGGACACCTCTCTTGACATGGGGCTGGGCTCTGTCTCTGGTCCTTCCATGGGACAGTCCTCTTCATTTGCCATGATAATTAAGCGAACAGCCGAGGTCCTAAATCTACAGTTGCCTTTAAAAAAAGAAATTTAGACAGACATAACTTACAGAGGTGCTACAAACCAAAAAAAGCCTCCTCTGAACCACTACTGCCGTTCAGTGAGGCCCTGACCAACACTCGGGCCAAACTTTGCTCTTGTTCACCTGTAAATAGACAGGTGGAACATAGTCACAAACCAGCTCAGGGGTGACACTGTTTTCTAGCACAGCATCCCACCATGAGAGCCTGGTAGCGCATACCTCGACTAGCAGGGTTAACACTACTTCTTTTCCCACTACTCCCATTACAGGGAATTGAAAAGAATGGAGGCATTTGGGAAGAGGAAGTTTCCTTTGACTATCCCTGCCCTCAGATTAGTCAATGACAGCTGTTTGCTGGTTAAACACTGTCATGCATTACAGGTTATGGTCTCGGGGAATCTTTACAGCAGTCCCAGAGCACCTCCAGACCAGTTTGGTGCAGACCATTCAAGATGGCCAGGATCCATCCATATATCGCATACGATCAGGCCTGGACACTACCGACTGCCTAGGCAAAGCAGTTGAAACTATAATGGTACTCCTGTGCCACGCATTGGTGAGATCCATGGGCTACTTGAGTGATTAAGAGTGGCTCATGGATATGCCATTGGATGAGTCTCGATTTCTCAGTAAAAAGGCTGACTTTATAAAGAGAGTAGAGCCGCTGCCTGCACCCACTGCCTTTTCACAGCAGTGAGGCAGTAGCCCCAGCAATTTGTCCCCTTTTGAGGCCTAAGAATTTTGCATACAGGCAGCGTCAAGGCCCACGACAGCAACCACTCCAGTCCTTTTAGGGATGGGGTAGGTGATCCAGCTGACAACAGCAGGTCCACAGAGACAACGGACCGCCCAGTCCCCCTTTCCTCTAGCAGCAGCCACTTTACTTTGCACTTAACGGCATATGACCACCCTCTGGGAAGCAGGATCGATTGTTTTCTCCATACATGGCAGGCAATAACATCCAACAGATGGGTCCTGCAAATAGTATATATGCCATTCCTTTCCGTATAGCTGCATTGTCTATCCTCATCAGAGTAGCTTACGGAGGACTATTTGTCCATTTTGCTGCTGAAAATTCAAGCTCTTTGTGGACAAAAGAGCCATAGAGAGTGTCTTGGCGTCGGAGATCATAACCGGGTGTTACTTACGATATTTGCGTGTGCATAAGGAGGATGGAGGCCTCCGTCCAATTCTAGAGCTTTGATCCCTCAACTTCTTTCATCTTTTGGACGAATTCAATATGGCTAGTGTCTGACTGTCCTGATCCAGGGGACTGGATAGGGGAGGTTGACCTGCATGATATTCCTGTCCTGCAGGCCCACAAGCACTACCTGCAGATACTCGGTGTGCCACAAACATTTTCAGTTTGCAATGCTCACTTTCGGCTTCACTAGTGCCGCTCTTGATGGCAGTGGTGTCTGCCTATCTTCGGAGGTCCGTGGTACCATTCTTCCTCATTCTCAATCACGAGCAGTTGGAGGCAGGCTCATCAGTCAGTTGTAGACCACCTCCAGGCGATGAACCTACCTAC
The DNA here is from genome assembly GCF_964204655.1 of Triturus cristatus. Taxonomy (NCBI): domain Eukaryota; kingdom Metazoa; phylum Chordata; class Amphibia; order Caudata; family Salamandridae; genus Triturus; species Triturus cristatus. The sequence goes on along the minus strand of NC_140582.1, from coordinate 1,038,374,046 downwards.
CTACATACCTACTTTTTTTTGTTCCAGAGGCCTTTCCTCTGGATCAACGAGTCAAGCAAAATTGAGCTAGGATCCTGATGTTTCAGCCTCTGTCCTGAGTTTCAGTGAGGAGGGCTCCTACATCCTGCTCGTCAGCCATGCCAGATGATACATGCAGGCTTTGCAGTGCAATCTAAATTCTCAGTAGACCCAGGACCAGGGGAACTTATCTGATTCCTTCCAGTAACGCAGACTTCAGAGTCATCTGCTCAACCGCAACAGCAGCAGACCCCTCTCCCTACTCCACCCACAGTTGACGGTGGTGACATTCATGTCAATACTGGATTGGGAATGCCAACTGGAAGAGGTGGAGCGCAGAGAATTCTGGTCTGCGGCAGAGATTGCCTCCAAATGAATTTGCTGGGTTTGCATGCCATTCGCTGGTTGTTGAAAACCTCCTTACCGTCCATCAAGGGGAAGCTAGTTATGGTCCTCACAGACAACACCACCTCCAGGTAGTATTGCAACAAGCAGGGTGTAGTGGAGTCGTGTGCCAGAAGGATCTTCCACTGTGGAACTTCCTGGATCATCCGGGCATCTCAGAGGGCATACAAGCTCACCTGGAGACCCTTAGCTGATCCGTAAAATCGGAGGTGGCGCAGGGTGTCTTCCAGCAATGGGGAGAGACTTGGCTTGATCGCTTGACCACCTCCAATAACGTGCAGTGTTAACTTAAGTTCATTGCATTTACCAAGAAGGCCCTCTCTCAGAGGCACATTCTGCCTAGAGTAGAGCTCTGGACCCTTGTATGCCTTCCGCAATGCCTTTTCTCCACCGAGTTCTGAAGAAGATCAGGCACGATAGTGCCAAAATCATCCTCCTGGCTCCAGATTGTGCCCAGAGAGGGTGGTACCTGGACCTTCTGAACATCTTTACTCTCATCAGGCTGCTGCTTTGGAGGGCAGGGGATCTTGTGTTGCAGCAGCAGAACAGATTCTTGCATCTGGGCCTACGCAATCTACACCTTCATGCGTGGAGCTTGAGTGGTGGCAGTTGACTGCTGTCTATCTACTTCCCGAAGTAGTGGATGTCATCTTGATGGCCAGGCATCCTCCCACTAAATCTGTTTGTGCAGGACACTGGGACACATTTGTGGCTTGGTGTAGTTCCCATAACATGGCCCAGTTGCAAACAAAACGGTTGGAAGTGTTACATTTTGTTCTGTTTTTGGTCCAGAAGGGACTTTTGGTGGGCACCTTTAAGGGTTGTATGTCTGCCCCTTCAGTCTTTTTGTGTTTACCTGACCAACCATTCTTGTTTAAATCACCTGTTGTGATATGTTTTCTCAAAGTTTAGTTCCATTTTTTTCTCGCTAAACATTTCATGATGCCACCGTTGGACCTCAGTTTGGTCCATACCTTTCTTAAGAGCATCTCTTTTGCACTCTTGCATAGGTGTCTTTCTCATTGTGATAGCCTCAGCTCATTGTGTGTGTAAGCTTCAAGACTTGTCTATCCAGCCTCCCAAAACCAACTTAGATTCAGACAAACTGGTGTTGGTGAGGAGTAGAGCGATCTGTCAGTGCACGAATCAACCGCATCTTAGCGCCGGGACACCCTAGGGTAACAGTGCGCTCTAGAAATATCAGTAACATTAACATAACATCTTTCTACCAAAAGTTGTGACTGCTTTTTATGTTGGAGAGTCAATCACTTTTCTGATGTTCTTTGCCCCCACCTCACCTCTCGGAAGAACAAGAGAGACGTCATCACTTGGACCCCAAAAGAGTGCTCAGTTGTTTTCCAGGATTTTGCGATGTGCAAAAAAATCACGAAATCGGGAAATTTTGTTAAAATGCTGCGATTTTTACAAAACTACCCGCGAAATTTCAGAAATGTTTTATTTATTTATTTATTTATTTATTTATTTTTGACGAGGGTTGTGTAAACAGATATTTTCACCTCTCAATTCCCAACTTTTGTGAAACAGAGGACCTCTTGTGGCCATCTTGTTGAAGCGCTCACTTTGTCTTGTCCGATAGTACAGTTAATCCCTCAGACACCAGTGGTAAACAGCTAAGATGCACACAAACTGTGCCTAGTACCCTTGATTGCCCTTGGACTACTCCAAAAAGTGATGGCAGAGAAACATAGTGGAAAAGATGAAACACTAAGAACGCTGAGGGCATATCTGGTTTCAGCACACAAAGTTCCACTGTCTCTGAGAGAGCAACAAATATGACCTCGGGTTGTAGATTCCCATCTGACTGGAAGTGGACTCTTGGAATGGGATTAGCCCCGCACATGTCATTTAGAGATTCTCAAAGTTAAGTAACAGGGCCTCTTGTCAGGGCAGAATTAGAAGGGCAAAGAGGCTTACTCCTGTTTATATAGGATTTCGCAGGAGAGGCTAGTTTCGAGGGCCGTTATCACAGCCGAACTCAGCATGTTAGTTTGTCAATTAACAACGTCCTTAGCTTTGCTTGCTGTCTCTAGAGTTCCTTTGATGCCTCATACCGTCCAGCGGTTCAAAGGAGTGTGAACTTGCTCCCAGTGTACACGTCTTTCACTCGCACAGGAGCGCCTAGGTTAGCATCAGAGGCATAAGCACAACAACTGGTGATCGTGTGGACATTGTTGCTACAACAGTCTGACGGAGAAGCCTCTATCAGGTGACATGGTTTGATTTCATCCACCGCACTTCTGTTGCTGAGGTGTCCAGTGTTCTAGTGGGGAGCATTTCGGTACTACCTCATGAAAGAATACAGTGCCCATTTAGATATGGGTCCAGCGGTATACGCAAGGTGAAGGACACAGTATGCACAAATATTTTACTTTGCCATGGGCTAGGGGCCATCGAGAAGTGATCCTGATATGTCATATTTCCATTGATCTGAGGTAATTTGCGACCTTTTGACTCTGGAACGGGGGCCCACTGTTGCAATCTTTTCAAGAATCTGAGCTGCACGTATCTTTTCCAGTATGGGGGTGACTTCTTCTCTTGACATGGTTGATACCGTTTCCACTTCGGGTTATTTGGAGTGGTCATCAACAATAACTAGTAAATATCTCTCATCTGGAAGACAGACAAAACTTGCACTCTCCTGGACCACGGATGGTATGATATATCTTCTCTGAGGAGAAGGGCAAGTGGGTCTGGCGGCCCAGCAACTTGGCAAACCACACATTCTCTCACCATGGCTTTGATCAAGCCGTCCACTATTGGAAAACAAGCACTGTTTGTCAATATTGTTTTGGTGTTCACCACTCCCTGCATTAGCTGTTTGGAGGACTTGCTGGTTAGGGCCATAGGAATAACGAGACAGTCATCCCTCAGGTGAATTCCATCATAAGCCACTGCAGGTTCAGTGCTGATATGGTGTACTGGTGCTTAGTTTGTAAAATAATAAGTGCCGGGCCCCTGACCAGGTGGAAGAGGTCTCCTGCCTCACGGATCCAGAGGTGCATACATGGCCGCTAGAACACCCCAGGGGGGAAATACAGCTCCCTCCTATGAGGTTAGGACTGGAACTGTGCTTCTGTAGAGCTACAGACACTTTAAACATGCCTAATTCAAAGTGGAATATTCTGCTAAAACAGTTTCCATTGATTTCAGGCTGAAAATGAATGATTATGAGTAACATAAAGTGCCGCAAAATTGCAGCTAAATTTCCATATTTGTGCCGCTAAATTTCCATATTTGTGTCGCTAAATTTGCTAATCCATGCCGCAATATCCTAGGGGGTCTGATTATTCATACCAAAGAGCATCAGGTGGATGATCAGCTGTTTGTGGGGCGCCCTGGGGCAAGGAAAGGCAACAAAAGTGCAGAAAAAGACGTTGTGCTAGTTGATACTCCTCTGCATGAAGATATACTACGAAGTGGGCAAGAAGCAGAATGGTTAAGAGCCCTTTCTACCATGGTCATGGCCGCTCTCACTGCGCTGGCATGCGGAGTACCTGTCCTGAATATCAGGATTTAGCGTAGGTGTCGTGCACACGTTCACAGAGCACTACAGTCTTGAAAACCAGCTCGGACTGGAGGGGCATTTCGGCCGTTGTGTCCTGCAAGACTACTTAGTCTGAGTCATTCCACAGACCCACCACTGAGGGAGGTACTGCTTTGATATCCATTGTAAACGTGAGGAATTTTGAGGTTAGAAGTAACCATCAGAAGAACAAGTTTCCCGCCTTCAATAATGCTCTTTCTGGTGAATACTTTATCTAGCTGCAGATTCCTCACTACCCACCCACCTTCCCATTATATGGAATGAACTCTTTTCCATCTGAAAAGATCCCAAATTGGAGACTGACATACGGGTGCAACCAAATATTTTTTTTTGTTTTTCTTTTTAGATTCAGCATCCAAGGGTGCAGACAATGTTCAGAAAGAAACTGATGTCCGCACTCTGGTGTGACATCTATATGCGGCTCCAGTTGTCACTCCTGGGGCACAGTGAAGTTGACCCAGAGCCGCTGGATGCCACGTACTGGACGCAGGGGCTTTGCTGAAAGGTCTTATCTGCAATTGGAGTATCCACTTAAAAAAAAACGTTACCAAACAGAAGTCAGTTGTTCATTTGCACACAAGTCCAACAGTTTTAGGATTAGAGTTAAGTTGGTAAATTGGCATAGGAAGTTCATGGGAGAAACAAAGTAATTCTGCCATACATAGAGCATTGTTAGTGCTCACTGACATTGAAACAAACTGCAAGGGTGTTGATGCGATTTGTGGTTTGGATAAGCTGGGTAAGTGGTCTTGGAAATATACTAGCAATCACAATACAAATAATGCTTAGGTTCTATGGACCCAGTTAAACATTTACAAGGACTTAAGATTTCTAAAGAATCTAAACTTCTGACTAATGTATTCAACATAAGTTTCCACGCTTCTTTTTGATTGACACAGTTCTTATTAATACATCTTGAATAGTGACAATATTGATCTATTAAATCAACTTTGGTTGTTTTTATAGAATGGAGAACAAGCACCATTAGATCTTGGTGTTCCAATTTCCTGCCTGGATGGACAAAGGGTTATCCTAGAAGAGAAAGATGGGAATAAGGGTAAAGGTAATACATTATTGATGTATTTTTTCCAATGTTAACAACAATGTGCTTAAACAGTTCTGCTTGGTACAAGAAAAATACAGTTCTAGAGTAACCTCCAGAAAGGCCTATTACTGTAGATGTTTCTTTATCCTGAATGAAGTGATAACATTACTCTTGCGTGCTGCAAGCACTGACCATTCTGATGGATACATCTGCCTATGTATTCCTCTGCTTTTGAATTACCCTTTTGCAGCATTCCGCTGAAACTTTTTTCATAGCTCTCCCACATCGACGAGGACGTCAAAATGGTACGGCTCATTCGGGACTACAAGTGATGTCATCAGAGCCATAAGAAGATCTCGTCGGCATGCTGACGTCCGTTACTTTTTTTCCGCGCCATCGACGCATACCGGTTTTTCTAGGACTCTCCATTTCTTTGTGGTTTAACATTGTTGCAGTTGTCTGTAATTGTAGCAGTGCGATGGCTGCGCAGAAAGAGTCTGGTTTTAAACCTTGTAGAGAATGTGGGGACATATGTCCATCACGGATCCCCACTATGATTGCCTTTGGTTTTCTTGTCTGACCATAATGTTGAGGGATGCTCTTCGTGTTGCAGTATGAACCCGAAGGCCCTCAAGGAGAGGGAGGCGAACTGTTCATGGCCCGGGCGAAGGAGCAGAACAGGAGTCGGAAGAGGACAAAGTCGAGGTCATAATCACCGACTCCACACACCTCTAAGTCGTCGAGGGAACATAAGAAGAAGATGCGTCCTTGTTCCAAGCGTTGTTGCTCCTCTAAAGACATGACGCTGAAGTCGGGGTCCCCAGCCCTATGGCGTCATAGGAAGGATGACATCTCGCCTTCCCCGCAGGTGACTCCGGTGCATTGTTTGGTTCCGAGGGACTCTCCGGCGCCCTGGGAAGCGAGTCCTTTGCCTCCGACCACCCCGCCCTCGGCTCCAGTGTCTCCGGTGCCGTAGCCAGAACCAGCATTACTACTTCGGGTGGTTCCACACCAGGCGTTACGGATCCAAACCCACCTTTTCCGGCTCTAGGTATGGATCCTTTGCATTTTTTAAATGCAATGTATGGCATGTTTGCCAGGGCGGTTAACCCTTCTGGTGTGCCTAATGGCCCGTGGGACCGCTTTCCTTCAACATGGACGTACCCCATCATTATGCCCAGGCACCCTTTCATGCCAATGACTCTGACTTGGCCTCTCCCGACGCTGAGGTTCTCAACGCCGATCTCGTCCCAGGAGGGAAGGATGAACTATTCTTCGTCGCCATCGGGCTCTGGTCCGGTGTCGTCTCGACACCTCCAGTCGTCCCTGAAGGGCCTCCATCGACGCCGGGTCCGACGTCACCAGCGCCGCGTCTGGCGTAGCCGATACCGAAGATACGATCAAGAAGGGAGGCACAGAGGCTTCTGGATGAGGAGGAATTCCAGGAGCAATAAGAAGTCACAGAGGAAGAGGAGTTACTGGTTCCTATGCATGATTTTGAAGGGCTTCAGGAAGCTATTGGGCTGGTACATCACCAGAGTGGGAGCTCTCTTCTCCCAAAGCTCTTCCTTCTCGGGAGGTTTCTTCCTACCGTTCTGTTATAAGGAAGGCTGCTTTCGTTCTGGATTTGAAGTTGCCCACTGAAGAGGTCACTCAAACATTCTGACTGAGGTTCTTCACGCCCCTTCTTCAGTGAAGGAATCTTTGCTTCTGTTCAATGAAACTTTGATGGAACCCATTCTGGAAGTATGGCAAAAGTCTATGTTTGCCCTAGCTGTATGCAGAACGGTGACAAGGCGATACAAAGTTGTGCCTGGGGATCTAGTTTTTTTTATCAACGCACCATTCACCCAAGAGCTTGGCGGCTCAAGATTCATGTTCCTTGAAACAATCTTCAGGTTCCTTTCCATCCACTCTGGGAGATAGGGAGTCATGTGAGCTGTAGATCACATGCTTTGCATACTCCTGCCATCTAGTGTTGGGTCCGGATGTTTGCAAGTTGTTTTTCTTTGAAGAAGTCTTTCCATTCACAAGTGGGTGACTCCTCCTTTCGGTGATAGTGCGCATGGGCACCGACTCCATTGTTAGATTGTTTTTTTCCGCCATTGGGTTCGGACGTGTATTGATGCGCTTCCCTCTGCTTCGAAACCGTTTCTTCGGGTTCCCCTCGGTGCCAATCCACTCTACCCACTACCCACGTCGGTATTGTTTCGGAAGCGTATCCCACTTCTTTACGTATCGTATCCATCGAGGTAAACCTCTATTTAGATCAAGGATCTTCTGGAAGGCCGTCTGGCCTAACCGCGTCCGGCCTCTCCGCAGTCGGTGGAATGGACTCCATTCAAATTACGTCCTCGGTGCCACACCAAGTACCCGACTCTCACAAAGTGTGCAACTTATGCTTGTCACCAGAGCACAATGAACAGGACTGCGACGCGCGCAGATCGTTTTAATCAAGAAAAACACTCCGCGAGATGCAGAGTCAAAACATCAAATACACGCCGGATATCTTCGGTGAAGAATCCAACACACAAGGGGCCGAAGAAAAACAAGGAGAACTTGTCTCCATTCCGGAATCGGACTCCGAGATGGAAGAAGAATTGCCACAAGGTCAGCGTACCGTGAGTACCAAAAATCCCTTGACCCAAACTCCAATTCAGCTGGAAAACCACTTCGGGGACGAAATCTTTAACACTGAAAAAGAAGCCTCCTTCGGCACCGAACCATTCCTTGCCAAAAAGCGATTCATTCTACCCTGACACCGAAATCCACAGTGCCAAAACCTAAAACTGTTCCTCCAAAGCCGCACGATCCGATTTCCAGCACCCCAAATCAGACCCAAAACAAAAGGAACTTTACATAAATCCGGAAACAGGACGTGTTCAGACTAAACCACCTCACAAACGCAAACCTGATCTGAGGACACTTTTTACCATATTCCTTTGAAGAGGAAGAGTGTAGGTACTAACCCCTTTCCTCCTTCTCCTTCACCACATTCCCCTACACCAACTTCTCCACCATTGCAGCATTTGCTGATTACACCAACTAACTCTCCACCACCACCACTTGATGGTGATGATGGAGATGGGGGGGGGGGGGTGACACTATTTTACCAATTGACCCCTGGAAGGATTATAACACAGATTCGCCTACAGATAACGACCCAGATCTTTACCCTGCAAAGCCTTCTCATCCTGACAACAATGTAGGATATTTAGAATTACTTGCTAGAGCTGCGGTATATCATGGGGTACAATTACACAAGTAATCTCTAGAGGAAGATTTCTTATTTGAAACGCTCAGTAGCACTTAAAGGGCTAACCATACTCTACCTATGTTTAAAGGTGTGATGAGACATGCTGATGATATCTTTAAAGATCCAGTGCATGCACGCATTCTCACCCCCAGAATTAATAAAAAATATAAACCTGCTCCCTCAGATCCAGACTTTATTAAAGGGCAGTTGTCACTAGACTCTTTGGTTATCTCTAATGCTCGTAAACGACCCAATTTACAGACTATAGGGGATGCTCCCTCTCCAGATAAAGAGTCAAAACTATTTGACGGCTCCTGTAAAAGAGTATCCTCCCAAGCAGCAAATCACTGGCGCATTGCCAACACCCAGGCCCTGTCTGCCAGGTATGATAGGGCACACTGGGACGAAATGGAGCAATTGCTACAACACCTCCCAGATGAATACAAATCAAAGGCCCAAGATTTAGTCCAGGAAGGGACGCTCATATCTAATTCCTCAATTAGATGCGCTTTAGATGCTGCAGACACCGCAGCTAGAGAGATTAACACTTGTGTGTTATTAAGGAGACGTGCATGGTTGAGGATTTCTGGTTTCAAACCTGAAGTACAATAGTCTATTTTAAATACTCCTTTTGACAAGGAAGATATCTTTGGGCCCAAAGTCAATAAATCCTTAGAAAAAATGAAAAAAGACACAGAAGTAGCCATGTCTATGGGAGCTGCAGTCTCCCTCTAATCTGGGCTACCTTAGTTGCTCCTTCTACCGTGGAGGGTCGAAAACCATGTCCTCAGATAATACTGCCGCCTCCTACAAGGGCAACAATCAATCTTCCTCTACAAGGGGCTTCTTTAGATGAGGATACAGAGAGAACAGCAACAAAGGTCGAGGCAGAGGTTCCAACCCCACATAATTCTCCCTCCCCCAACAAGCACTGACTTGCCTACACTTCCCCCTGATCATTTAACACTCGTCGGGATGTGGTAAATAAAATATCACGCTCTCATAATTTCATAATATCAATAAGATCATGCATAAAGCAAGAGGCTGAGTCTGTGGTATCAGGTTCATAAAGGGATTTATTCCAATAACTCGAGTCAAAGGGAGAATATTTCCATCACCAAAAAAGGATCTGGAAGGGACTGAAAAGTATTCTCAATATTCTCCAAACATTATTCACAGAGTACAGTATATATACATTTCTCAATTGTACGTAAGCAAAAGAGCAAGAGAGAATGAGATAAGAGCATGTGGGCGTGTAAGTAGGCGTGAAGGTGGGCGTCCATGTGGGCGTCCACTTGATGATAATGGGTAATTTGTCATGTGTGGGTGGATACCTGGAGAATCCTGCAATGTCAGCAGAAATATTTGGCAGAGATGCGTGCGCAGTCGCATGACGTGTGATAGACGTGCAACTAGAGGGAGAAAGGGACTTGACATTTAGCTCTACATGTGGAGACAAAAGTCTGGGGTTATGTCAACCTAATCCCAAATCATATCTAATATCCTATGTTTAAAGAACTGTGTTATCCAAAAAGAAAGGTCTCTCGAACAAAATCTATTCTATACTGACTGTGAGTGCGTGTACAAGCGTCTAAGTGTCTACACTAAATGCGAGGGGGTAGGAATATTCCATGGTAACAGGGCTATGAATTACTTGCATGAGGACAGAGAAGCCGGGCCTTTTGCTCGGTAGCTGGAAGAATGTTTACTTAAACTACTAGACAGGAATGCATTGGGCAGGGAGCGGAGCAGATAATTTCCGAAGGTGAAATACAGTTCTTGGCAGGCAGCAAGCTGATGTCGGGCATCGTGAGCCGCGCAGAGGATGAGACAAAGTTCATGGTCACAGATGCAGGCTCGGACTGGAGCTTCAGAGACAGAAAGCAAGAAAAGCTTGATGACAGAATCAGGGCCTACTTGCCTGGACTGTAAAATGGCATAAGTGAACCATATAAAGGCGGTGGCCTTTCGTACTTAGGAATGGAATATCCGGCCCATTCATGGCGGATCAACAGAGGACATGTTAACGGTGGACGCACATGTATTTGCGTCTTCATAACTGGAACTGGAGGGAACATACATGTACTTGTAACATGCACATAGAACCGTTGGGGTCCAAGATAGGGGACATAACTGACCAGAAAAATCCATATTTCCACATTCCCTCCTTGTCCCCTACTTGCCCGTCAAGAGATATCAATCTTCATTAATCCATTGATCTGTTCATATAGCATCATTTGTTCTTCTTTCTTCTTCCGGGATCTTGAATGAAAATCTTGATGTGGAATGCACGATGTGGCACACAGACCACAAATCGCTGGTCCACATTGCAGGCATAAGCAGCAACTGAATAGTATGAGAAGGCCAATACCTAGGAAGGATAGGACCCTCCATCCAAAGGTAGATAATACACTCCAAAACCAACCGGACCAAGTCCAGGTGCCTGGATTCTGGTGTATCTGGCTTACAATCTTACGAAGGCGAGTTATGGCTTTATATACAAATGGCGAATTTTCTGGTATGAAAAATGCAACAGCTTGATTTGATGACCCTACAAGCTCCGCCCCTATCGGCCAGGATAACGTCAAGGACAAGACTATTTTGAAGCACAACAATCCGCATAGCAGACTGCTCTTCTGTTAAATTGCCTAAGGCGGAAATAGTTTCGTTCACTACTGCTTCAAGGGTTCTGGTTAATCTACGTATCAGCTTACTATTGGTAACTGTACCTATATAGGGAAAGAAACCTTTATTGAAATCTGTGTATTTTTCCCATGCTGTTTCAGTGTAATCGACAATTGGGAGATCTCTCTGCTGTCTATTGTGTACTAAATGAGTATTTCTATGATAATCAGGAGGAGCTAGGAAAACAGGTGGTAGGAGGAATGCTATGTAACAGGTACCATCCCAATCTAGAGGTAGGCGTATATATGCGGTCTGGCCACATATAAAGTAGGAATGACGAGAAGCTCTAAATGTAGACTTGCCTTTGTTAGACCTGGCACCTTGGCGTGAGTCTCCCTTCCTCTTTTTGTCACTGTGCCTCATGTGTTTTTATTGTGTTGGCCGCTCAGCGCGCTGTGCCACTGCCAACCAGTGTCGCGGTGCGAGTGCTCCCTATGTAAATTGTATATGTTGGTTGGATTCCATGATTGGATTGTTTGATTTACTGTCAGACCCCAGTAAAGTGCGCCAGGGGCGCCAGGGCATGTAAATGCGAACACCGCTGGTGGGCTTGCAGCACTGGTTGTGCCACCCACAGAAGCGGCCGGTAAAATATGTCTAAGGTCTGCCATCGCAGAACCTGCGTGCAGTCTGGTACTGACATGCTGACCGGCAAGTGCCCACACTTGCCAGTCCCTAAACCCTTCCCTTAGCTGCATGTTAGTCACCCCTCTGGTAGGCCCACGGGCAGGGTGCATTGTACGCCTAAGGTAGGACAAGCCTGGATGCGTGGCATGTCCTAGTAGTGAATTACCGCCATCTTGTTGTTCACTACTGCAAGGCTACCCTGTTCCCATAGGCCAGTATGGGCGGCCTGGATTATTACACCCTATGATCCTAACCGACCCAGGGAACATGGTAGGAGATCGAGTTTAGTATGCCTGAACTCGGAATAATAGGGTACATCTTTTCGCAAGGTTTATTTTAATATTCCGGGTTTGCAAATGCCGCTTTTAGAAAGTTGGCCTTTGCTTGCCTAAACCCTTCAGCCGCCTCTGCGTGTTGTGTATCTGATGTCTGGCTGGTGTGAGTGACAGGGCTGGGGGAACCCAGATGGGCAGGGCTAGGTAGCCTGGTATGAATAGGACGATCGACAGGTAGATGGGTGGGAGGAGTGCTCCTAGGTTCTGAATAGGACAGTGCTCCGCTACCTCGATGCCGGCTCCACCCCCTGTGGAGCGTCTGATGACTCTGCCCTGCACTCTGAAAGAAGAAGCCTGCATCACGTAAACAAAGTGCTCAGAAACCGGACTGAACTAGGCAAGGGCCCCCCTGGCCTGGGAGAACAAAAGATTTGCTGTATAAATGGAGGAGCCCTGCTCCTGAGAAACTAGATCCGCGTTTGACCAAGAAGAATCTCTGCCTGAGGAGGAGGCACCGGGAAAGCTGTAGGAGGAAGACTGTCCCTATCCTGGGGGATTGGCCTGCAGTGGTGACCTTGCTGCCAAAGGAGAGAAGAGAAACTGTTGCTGAAGCCTTTTACTTTACTTTTACTTTCAAGACTTGTGCTTTTCCAAAACGATCTCCAAGGGCTTGGAACTGAGCTTGCCCCCTGAACTGAGCCCCAGGACCATTGGGCTCTACCTGATCTTCACTCGCCTGCTGCTGGACTGTGGTGTCCTTTCCCTCGCCGGAGCTGTGACCCTCGTGCCCAGTCCCTCCCTGAGCCGTGACCAGGACTGCTTAGCCGCCCCCGCCTTGGGAAGAGCCTCGCTCGATCGGAGCCGCTCCCCCTACGCTGTGCTGGGCTGCCCCGTCACCTCGCTCGTTGGAGGCTCGCTGTGCCCCTTCACCCTCCCGCCGGAATCGGCGTTTGTGAGCATCTCCAAGCCTCGGACGGCCCGGGCGCATCTGCGTACCCGGCTGCCCCGCTTTGTTCACCCGCCACCTACAACACCCCGCTCTTGTCGTGAGCCTGAAGATCAGACACCCTCGTGAAGTGTGGGAGCCCCGGACGCCGCCTCGCTCTTCTGTCGAAGAGCCGCTGAAATCCCGCACCCGCCTTTGCGTCAAGAAACAAGGTACTGTACTTACGAACTCGACCGCGAGCTCGCATCGGATCCAGGGTCCGCAACGTTCTTATTTCCCTGTCATCTGCTGTGTGCTCCCTGGGCGCTGCCTCAGCACGAAGTGCGCTGAGGCCTACAGTTACCTTGTGCCCGCCTAAAGAACTTTCCGTAAAACCAAGAGAACTTGACCGCATTTCCAAGAATTGTGGCCCCATCAGTTCAACGTTACTGGGCCTTGTATTTGAATCTGCTGAAACTACATAAAAGCTTATTTTTATATACTTCCTGATTGGTGTCCGTTTGTGGTGCATGCAAGGGGTTTACTGTATGTGTAATTGCATTTGCTTAACCGTGTACGCCTGAGACTTAGCCTAGACTGCTCGCGCCACGCACCTAGAGGGTGAGCAGGGGTTATTCTGGGGAGTCATCCTTCGCCCTGACAAGAAGTAAAGGGTCCCTGCTTGTTGTGGGTTCACACCTGCATCAACCAGAGCCCCCTCATTTCTAACATTGGTGGCAGCGGTGGGATTTACGGATTTGCATTTGCGGTTTGCATCTGAAAGAAACACGTTAGTTAGATTCCTCACCTTAGAATATCCCCAGGCGTCAGACTGGATCCGGAAGATTTTTCGTCAGCAATACCCCTTGCGCGTCGCTAGGCGTCGTCTGCGGCTCCGCGTCCGTCGTCGGCGTCGTGCGCCGGGATGACGTCGTCGGAGTACTTAGACGCCGCCCTCGCGCGCTGACGTCAGTTCTTCTTTTTTCCGCGCCAGTAAGCGCAGATCCGGGAGAGCTACCCCTTTTAGTCTTTTTTGACTAAATCTTTTTGATCATTTTTGATCCTTGTCTGTCGACATCTGGTGCCGGTAGGATGCCTGGGTTCAAGGCTTGTGAAGATTGTCATCGACTGATGTCGGTGACCGATCACCACCGCCGGTGCCTCTACTGCTTAGGCCTCGACCACGACGCGGAGTCGTGCAACGACTGTCAGGCCCTGACTTCGAAGGCTAGGCGGGAGCGGTCCCGCAAGCTTCTGGAGCTTCGCCACTCGGCTCCGCGTCGTGCGCGATCCCGGTCCAGGAGGAGGTCCAAGGATCGCTCGCGGAGCCCTAGCCGACGCCACCATCGCTCGTCGGGCTCCAAGTCGTCGGGTAAGTCTAAACACTCTAAGAAGTCGAAGCGGCGACATCGCTCTTCGGACTCCCCTCGCCGGTCGCGCGACTCGGCCGAGGGTCCAAGTGGTTCCACCCCCGCGGCTCCGGCGGAGCCGCAGGTGCCGCGTCCGCCCCCATACCTTCCGGTCCCTGGGGCTGACGCGGCGCCGGCGGAGATCAGTGCCTTCCTCTCGGCCATGAGGAGCCTGGCCCCGCCGTCGACGCCCGCTGGCGCGCCTTCGGGCCCCGCGGACTCGACTGGGCGACCTCGCGTGCCGGCGGCTCCGGCCCCGGCGCCGTCGACGACTCCGGTCTCGACGCCGCAGGTCCCCGCGGGGCCCTTGCCTGGGCCCCAGTCGACGCCGGTTGACCTTGTCACTCCTCCACCGGCGCCGACGCCTGAACCACCGACGCCGTCACCGGCGCCGCCGACGCCTGTGACGCCGACGCCCCGGTTTAGCCCTCATCCGGACCCGACGCCGGCACGGCGTCCGCCGACGCCGCATCCGACGCCGCTTGAGACCTACCATCTCTACAGTCCGGTTCCGATCATTCCTCCTGTTTATCAGGAATCGGAAGAAGGGGGCGACTGGGAGGGGTTCGAGGACCCTCTGGCTGTTCAGTCACAGCTTTCTCAGGACTGGGCGGATGAACTGGGGGAGGCCAGCGGACTGGACACCTCGCCAGACGCTGGATTCACTTCTCCTCCGACCGTGGCTTCGGAGGAGGGTGCAGCATTTTCTGTGGTGCTGCGCAAGGCGGCTGAGGCCCTTGGGCTCGAGTTGCCTGCCGTGGCTGTGAGGACCAACATCCTCACTGAGGTGCTTCAAACCTCAGCAAGCTCCACTGAGCCTCTGCTGCCGTTCAACGAGGCCCTCACTGACGTTCTGCAGGGCACCTGGTCCAAGCCCTCCACAGTTCCTCCTGTGGATAGGAACGTTGCCAGGCGCCACCGCCCTGCTCCGGGCGACCCCAGTTTCCTGTCCCAACACCCCACCCCCGAGAGTCTGGTTATCCAGGCCTCTACTTCCCAGTCCTCCTTCCCGACCGCTCCGCCGGATCGGGATTCCAAGAGACTCGAGCAGTTTGGCAAGAAACTGTTCTCGTCCCTTAGTTTGGGCCTGCGGTCCTTAAATACCGCCTGTCTCTTGGACCGTTATTCCCATTCCCTGTGGGGTACGGTGGAGGACGTGCTGCCCCTGTGTCCGGAGGAGGTCCGGACGCGTCTTACCCAGGCTTTGGCCGATGGGAGGGATGCAGCACGGCACGCCATAAGATGTGGGCTTGACACCACGGACTCGCTAGGTCGGGCGATTTCCACCACGGTGGCGCTCCGCCGCCACGCCTGGATGCGGTCCACGTCATTTTCCGGGGATGTCCAGAACACCCTCATGGACATGCCCTTTGATGGCACTCGCCTGTTTGGTGAGAAGGCGGACAGTGCGCTGAACCGTTTTAAGGACTCCCGGGCTACGGCCAAGTCCTTGGGCCTCTCGGCTCCGCGGGCGCACACCTCCGCTTTTCGCCCCTTTCGTGGCCAAGGAAGGGGCGCCTCCTCACGTCCGCAAAGCCACCAGCCGCAGAACCAACCTGCGCGCGGTCGCGGACGTGGCTTCCGCCGTGGCGGAAATGGAGGACGACGTGGTCAGCCCACATCCACCCCGGCAGCATCCGCCTCAAAGCCTTCCTAGTCCGAGCTTTCAGGCCCATACCACGCCAGTGGGCGGCAGGGTTCGCCATCACCTGCTCCACTGGCGGTCCATAACATCGGACAGGTGGGTGCTGCAAATCGTCCGAAGGGGCTACTCCCTCCCCTTCGAGACGACCCCTCCAGCCATGCCACCACAGCACCACCGTATCTCGGGGGATCATTTGGATCTTCTCCGCGAGGAAGTTTCGGCTCTCTTGGCCAAGGGGGCCGTCGAGCGCGTTCCGGGTCCAGAAGTAGGTCGTGGTTGTTATTCCCACTACTTTCTGGTTCCCAAGAAGGGCAAGGGGGGCCTGCGCCCTATCTTGGACCTCCGGAACGTCAATGCCTTCCTCCGAAAGGAAAGGTTCAAGATGCTAACGTTGGCTCAGGTTTTAGCTGCCCTAGACCCTGGAGACTGGATGGTGGCGTTGGACTTGCAGGACGCATATTTCCATATCCCCGTCCTGCCGGCCCACCGGCGTTACCTGCGGTTCACGGTGGGCCAGGAGCACTTTCAGTTTACCGTGCTCCCCTTCGGCCTCACCAGTGCCCCTCGGGTGTTCACGAAAGTGATGGCGGTGGTCGCAGCTCATCTGCGCAGATCAGGGGTCCCTGTCTTCCCCTATCTCGACGACTGGTTGTTGAAGGCGGGCTCGCCCCATGCAGTCGTCTCCCACCTCCAGACTACGGCGGATCTCCTGCATTTGCTGGGGTTTTCCATCAACGTGCCGAAGTCACACTTGAGTCCCTCTCAGAAGCTCCTCTTCATCGGAGCGGTTCTCGATTCGGCGCAGTTCCGGGTCCATCCTCCGGAACAGCGGGTCCGGGATATACAGGCCCTGATTCCCATCTTTCGGCCTCTATCCCGGGTTTCGGTCAGGCTAGTGTTGCGGCTTCTGGGGCTGATGGCCTCCTGCATCCTACTAGTGCATCACGCCAGGCGGCGCATGCGGGCTCTGCAGTGGGACCTGAAGTTTCAGTGGGCCCAGCATCACGGCAACCTGTCCGACCATGTCTTGATCTCGGAGGGCACTGCACAGCAGTTGCAGTGGTGGCTCACGGACCGCGAGTGGGTCAAGGGCAAGAGCCTCTCCCTTCCCCAACCGGAGCATGTCGTAGTGACGGATGTGTCCCTCCTGGGATGGGGTGGCCATATGGGAGAGGCGGAGATCAGAGGCCTCTGGTCTCCGGCGGAGTCTCGTCTCCACATCAACCTGTTGGAGTTGAGAGCGATCCGGCTTGCACTGAAAGCCTTCCTTCCCTCTGTCCGGGGAAGTGTCGTGCAGGTGTTCACGGACAACACCACCGCCATGTGGTACTGCAACAAACAGGGCGGGGTGGGGTCGTGGACCCTTTGTCAGGAGGCTCTGCGCCTCTGGACATGGCTGGAACACCAGGGCGTCACCCTGGTGGTTCAACATCTGGCGGGCTCTCTGAACGCCAGAGCAGACGAACTCAGCCGCCGGTGCATGATGGATCACGAATGGCGTCTGAACTCCGAAGTGGTGCAAGGCCTCTTTCAGCAGTGGGGAGAGCCTTGGTTAGATCTATTCGCCACCGAAGAGAACGCGCAATGTCAGCAGTTCTGCGCGTTGGAATTTCCAAGGCGGCACTCGCTCGGCGACGCTTTTCGTCACGAGGGGAGTTGCGGTCTGTTGTACGCCTTTCCGCCTATACCACTTCTGCCCAGAGTGCTGAAGAAGATCCGGCGCGACCGGGCCCAAGTCATCTTGGTGGCTCCGGATTGGGCACGAAGATACTGGTATCCCGAGCTACTCAGTCTGTTGACCGATCCCCCGATACGTCTGCCCCTTCGGGAGGATCTTCTGTCGCAGCAGCAGGGGACGGTCCTCCACCCGAACCTGTCCAGCCTCCACCTCCATGCGTGGAGATTGAGCGGCGGCAGTTGATGCCATTTGACTTGCCTCCTGAAGTCTGTGATATCATTCTGGCAGCCAGGCGTCCCTCCACAAAGTCGGTATACGCCTGCCGGTGGAACAAATTTGTGGCATGGTGCACAGCAAGGCTGTGGATCCCCTTTCCGCCCCTCTTTCTGAGGTTCTCCTCTTTCTTCTTTCTCTGGCCCGGCAGGGCTCTGCCCTGGGCACCCTGAAAGGTTATCTTGCTGCCATCTCCGCCTTCTTGCGGCTTCCTGATCAGCCTTCTCTTTTCAAGTCCCCTGTGGTTACACGCTTTCTCAAAGGCATTACACACACGTTCCCTCCTGTCCCTTTTGTAATGCCTCAGTGGGACTTGAATCTGGTTTTGACATTCCTGATGTGCGCTCCCTTCGAGCCTCTTCACAATTGCCCTCTTCGTCTTCTAACTCTAAAGACTGCTTTTCTGGTAGCCATCACCTCGGCTAGACGGGTGAGTGAGCTCCAGGCTTTATCTTCAAAGCCTCCTTTTCTATCTGTTCATCCAGACAAGGTTGTCCTTCGGCCTCGTCCCTCCTTTCTTCCTAAAGTGGTGACCCCATTTCACCTTGGGCAGTCTGTCACCTTGCCCACCTTCTTTCCGCCTCCGCATCCTTCCAAAGAGGAAGAGAGGCTCCACCGTCTGGACCCAAAACGTGCGCTCTCCTTTTATCTGGACCGCACCAAACAGTTCCGGGTGGACGACCAGCTTTTTGTTGGGTACGTGGGCGCTAAGAAGGGGAAAGCTGTGCACAAACGAACCATCTCTCGGTGGGTCGTTTTGTGTATAAAAATCTGCTATTCCTTGGCTAAAAAGGACCCTCCTGTTGGGCTGCGCGCCCATTCTACTCGGGCCACAGCGGCTACTACTGCTTTGGGACGGGGTGTCCCTTTGCAGGACATCTGTCAGGCGGCAACGTGGGCTTCGCTACACACGTTTGCCAGGCATTATTGCCTTGACAGCCAAGTCCGGAGGGATGGCTTCTTTGGCCGTTCTGTCCTCCAGGACTTTCTGGTGTGATCTTGGTTCGCAGACCCACCACCGGGGATGGTATTGCTTGGGTATCTATTCTAAGGTGAGGAATCTAACTAACGTGTTTCTTTCAGATGAACAAGTTACTAACCTTCGGTAACGATGTATCTGTAAGAAACATTAGTTAGTTAGATTCCTCACCGACCCACCCATCCTCCCCGTTCTGCGAACTGACATCTAGGGTTAAGGTTGTCCTTTCAGGCCCCTAGATTTTATTTTTGGCACCAGTGTCGGTCTTTGCATGGCTCTGCGTTCCTGGCGCGGAAGGCTATGTACAAGAACTGACGTCAGCGCGCGAGGGCGGCGTCTAAGTACTCCGACGACGTCATCCCGGCGCACGACGCCGACGACGGACGCGGAGCCGCAGACGACGCCTAGCGACGCGCAAGGGGTATTGCTGACGAAAAATCTTCCGGATCCAGTCTGACGCCTGGGGATATTCTAAGGTGAGGAATCTAACTAACTAATGTTTCTTACAGATACATCGTTACCGAAGGTTAGTAACTTGTTCGTATAGTGAACCACTGATCACCACGTAGTGAGAGCAGACCAGTAACACAGCCACAAGGCTAGCATTTGTTTTTGTTTTGCCAAGAGTCTCCGTTGTTAGAGCCATGCCTGGTTCACTTTCCGCCGGAAGGGCGGCTTCCATAATCTCTGGATTTGAAGACGTAGATTGGGAAGAAGACGCACTTCTGAATCGTACCAATGAAGACTTGAAAGGTCTTTGCTCCAAGTTCAGGATTGCCCAAACTGGATTGAAAAAGAAGGAACAATTTGTGAAGGCGCTGAGGGCCTGGTATGAGTCAAAGGCACCAGAGAATCAGGTGGAAGTGGTTCCACCGGAAAGTGTCCATGAGTTTGGCAGATGCCTGTCGCCAGAAGAGTTGGCGGACAGGGCAGCAACCCGGGCACACGAGGTGGAAATGGCAAAACTTCATGGGCAGATGGATATGGAAAAACAAAGATTAGCCATGGAAGAAAAGAAACTACAATTAGAGCATGACATGAAGCTGAGGGAGCTGGAGCTGAAAGCAAAAAGTTTGGAGCTTAATCCCTCTGGTGGCAGCACACCGCCAGTACCGGCGGAACCAAGAGTTTATATTCCCAAGGATGTAGTGAAGGAGTTCTTCAGGAATGACGACATCGGGCAGTGGTTCAGAGCCTACGAGGTAGCCATGTCTTCCCACCGGGTCCCTGAGAAAGATTGGGGAGCGGGGTTGTGGGGAAGGTTCCTGAGTGAAGGGCGGGACACACTGTTAGATTTACCTGTTGATGTTCGTAATTCTTATGCCCATATGAAGGAAGCATTGATGGCTAGGTATGGGTTGACCCCTGAGTTATATAGACAGAGGTTCAGGGGTTGCACTAAGATTCCCAATAGTACGTATGTGGAGTATGTGACTTTCTTTTGCAGAGCGCTGGATGGTTGGGTAAAGGGTAGTAAGGTGAATGATTATCAAGGGCTTCTTGATCTAATGGCATGGGAGCACTTGTCCAGTAATTGTTTTCCTGAGCTACGCCAGCACCTGATAGATAGTAAGCTGACTAACCCGAGGAAGCTTGCTGAGGAGGCGGACCGCTGGGTCAGTACCAGGGTCCACAAGGGTACCGTGGGAGACTCCGCCAAAGGTGGGCAGGGTCCCCAGCAGAAGAGTGGGGGGGGACAGGGGTAAACAGAAGCAGTTCCAAAAAGGGCCCCAAAATAGTCCCCAAGGGAACCAAGGGAAGGGTTCTCAGCCTCCCCCACCCCAGAAACCGACCGGGGCCCCGACAGGTCCTCCTGTTCAAAAGGGGCCCGTAAGATGTTACAGGTGTAACAATTTGGGGCATTTTGCCTCTGATGTAAAATGTCCATTGTTTGGTAAACCAGCACCCACTGGTGCTCCATCCCGGCAGGTGACTAGTGTAGCCTTGGGGGAGGAGAGGGATGTCCAAGGTGGGTGGGGTCCCGCAGAGATGTCCCTGGTCTCGCTAGGAGACCGTGAAGTGGTCCCTCCAACCCAGCTGCCTGAGAACACTAAGAAGTACAGGCAGTGGGTGACCATAAATGGCCATAGGGTGGAAGCTCTTAGAGATACAGGAGCCAGTGTGACGGCTGTCAGGTGTCACCTGGTGTCTCAGGAGCAGGTGGTCCCCAATGCATTCTATCCCGTTGTTGCCGCTGACAACACAGAGAGACACTGCAAGGTGGCTCAGGTTCCCTTTGAGTGGGGGGGGGGTCTCTGGTACTCTTCAGGTAGCTGTGAGGCCCGCCATGCCTGTAGACTGTTTGTTAGGGAACGATTTGGAGAGCTCACCTTGGGCTAAGGTGGAGCGGAGTGCTCACCTGGAGATGTTGGGTATGCCGGATTGGGCGTGTGTCACCACACGGTCCATGACAGCCAGTAGAGGTACTCAAGAGGTCCTGGAGCCTGAGAGGGAGGCCCAGGAACCGGCCTCAGAGAGAAGGAGCAAGGGGCGCGGGAAGCCGGCCCCTGAAGTTCCCACGGTCCAGGAGGAAGCAGACCTTGAGGGGGATGCCCTGGAGCCTACAGGGGAGCAGATAGCTGAACTGGGAGACCTGCCGGAGCTGACCCATTGGCAGCAGGAAGGGGGTCCCACCAGGGAGGACTTTTGCAAGGCACAGAAGGAGTGCCCTTCTCTCGTGGGTATGCGGCAGCAGGCTGCAGACCAGGCCGCAGGTGATCAGTCAGGATCACATTTCGTTTACTGGGAGAACGACCTCCTATATACAGAGCCTAAGGTTGCTGAGCCTGGGTCAGCCCGTGCGCTGGTGGTACCCCAGGACTTCAGAGCCTTCCTACTGGGGCTGGCTCACGATGTGCCATTGGCAGGGCATTTGGGGCAGGACAAGACCTTTGAAAGGCTTGTCACCCACTTTTATTGGCCTCAAATGCGCAGGAGTTCAGATACTCACTGCAGGACATGCCAGACTTGCCAGGCAAGTGGAAAGAGTGGAAGGAAGCAGAAGGCTCCACTCCAGCCATTCCCTGTGGTCGGTACCCCGTTCCAGCGAGTGGGGATTGACATTGTAGGGCCACTGGACCCCAGGACAGCGATGGGCAATAGGTTCATCCTGGTCCTGGTGGACCATGCCACCCGGTACCCGGAAGCCATTCCTCTAAGGACAGTGACGGCCCCCGTGGTGGGACGGGCACTGATGGGAATTTTCTCCCGAGTGGGATTCCCTCTAGAAGTGGTGTCTGACCGAGGTACCAATTTCATGTCCAAGTACATGAAATCTCTTTGGCAAGAGTGTGGTGTAACCTACAAGTTCACCACCCCTTACCACCCCCAAGGAAACGGGTTGGTTGAGAGATTCAACCGAACCCTCAAAGGCATGATAATGGGCCTAGAAGGAGCCATGAGGCGTAAGTGGGACGTCCTCTTACCATGCCTTCTCTTCGCTTACCGTGAGGTGCCACAGAAGTCTCTGGGGTTCAGTCCCTTTGAGCTTCTGTATGGTCACCCAGTCAGAGGACCTCTAAGTCTGGTCAAAGAAGGCTGGGAGCAATCTCCCAGGAAGCCTCCCCAGAATGTATATAGTTACATGCTGGCCTTCAGGAATCAGACTAGGCGATTCAGGCAACTTGCTGAGGCAAATCTGGAAGCCAGCCAGGAGGAGATGAAGCGGTGGTACGACCAGAATGCCACTCTGGTAGAGCTTCAGCCTGGACAGAAAGTATGGGTCTTGGCCCCCGTGGAGCCGTGTGCGCTCCAGGATAAGTGGACCGGTCCCTTTGAGGTGGTGGAGCGCAAGAGTCCTGTTACCTACGTGGTGGACCTGAAGTCTCCTAGGAACCCCTTAAGGGTCCTACATGTCAACCGCCTCAAGCCCCACTTGGAGAGGTCCCAAGTGGGCATGCTCTTGGCAACAGATGCTGGAATGGAAGAGGAGACAGAACCTCTTCCTGACCTCCTGTCAGCCAAGGAGCAAGATGGGTCAGTGGATGGTGTCATCCTCTCTTCCACCCTGACCCCTGAGCAACAGAATGATTGTCGCCAGTTGCTGGGACAGTTTTCTGACCTGTTTTCCCTGGTCCCGGGTGTCACTGATTGGTGCGTCCATGATGTGGACACTGGGGATAGTCCACCTGTGCGGCACAAGGCCTACAGGGTGACTGACAGGGTGAGGACATGCATCAAGGAGGAGGTCTCCAAGATGTTTGCACTCGGGGTAATTGAGTCTTCTAGCAGTCCTTGGGCCAGCCCCGTGGTCTTGGTCCCAAAGGCTGCAGCGCCGGGAGCCACACCCGAACTCCGGTTCTGCGTGGACTACAGAGGACTCAATTCGGTCACTAGGACCGACGCACACCCCATCCCCAGAGCTGATGAGCTCATCGATCGGCTAGGGGCTGCCAACTACCTCAGCACGTTTGATCTAACGTCTGGGTATTGGCAGATCGCCTTGACCGAGGGGGCCAAAGAGAGGTCAGCATTTTCCACCCCAGATGGGCACTACCAGTTCCGGGTTATGCCATTTGGGATGAAGAATGCCCCTGCCACCTTCCAGAGATTGGTCAACCAGGTGTTGGCTGGGCTGGATTCGTTCAGTGCAGCCTACCTGGATGACATCGCCGTGTTCAGCTCCACTTGGGAGGAACACTTGCGTCACCTCTGGGAAGTGTTGATGGCGCTGCGCAAGGCAGGCCTCACGGTCAAGGCGAGTAAGTGCCAGATCGGGCAGGGTTCCGTGGTGTACTTGGGACACCAAGTTGGGAGTGGCCAGGTGGCACCCCTTCAGCCCAAGATAGAAACCATCCTGAATTGGGAGGCGCCCAAAACCCAGACAGAGGTGAGAGCCTTCCTAGGTCTCACCGGGTACTACAGGAGGGTTGTCAAGGGGTATGGCAACATGGTTGCCCCCTTGACAGCGCTGACTTCGAAGAAGCAGCCCAGGAAAGTGATTTGGACTGACACCTGTCAGAAAGCTTTTGAGGCCTTGAAAACTGCTATGTGCACGGCGCCCGTGCTCTTGGCTCCCAACTTCTCCAAAGAGTTTATCGTTCAGACAGACGCTTCAGAGCATGGTGTGGGGGCTGTTCTTTCACAGATTAATGAGGAGGGCCTAGATCAACCCGTAGCCTTTCTTAGCAGGAGGTTACTTCCACGGGAACAAAGGTGGAGTGCTATTGAGCGTGAGGCATTTGCTGTGGTCTGGGCGCTGAAGAAGCTAAGACCCTACTTGTTTGGGTCTCACTTCCGGGTTCAGACGGACCACAGGCCCCTCAGATGGTTGATGCATATGAGGGGTGAGAATCCAAAGCTGTTGAGGTGGTCCATTTCCCTACAGGGTATGGATTTCACGGTGGAACATCGCCCTGGTACAGATCACGCCAATGCTGACGGTCTGTCCAGATTTTTCCGCCTTAGTGATGAGGAACTCCCTGGGGTAGGGTAGTTCTCCCCACTTTTCAGCTGGAGGGGACACGTGTTAGACCTGGCACCTTGGCGTGAGTCTCCCTTCCTCTTTTTGTCACTGTGCCTCATGTGTTTTTATTGTGTTGGCCGCTCAGCGCGCTGTGCCACTGCCAACCAGTGTCGCGGTGCGAGTGCTCCCTATGTAAATTGTATATGTTGGTTGGATTCCATGATTGGATTGTTTGATTTACTGTCAGACCCCAGTAAAGTGCGCCAGGGGCGCCAGGGCATGTAAATGCGAACACCGCTGGTGGGCTTGCAGCACTGGTTGTGCCACCCACAGAAGCGGCCGGTAAAATATGTCTAAGGTCTGCCATCGCAGAACCTGCGTGCAGTCTGGTACTGACATGCTGACCGGCAAGTGCCCACACTTGCCAGTCCCTAAACCCTTCCCTTAGCTGCATGTTAGTCACCCCTCTGGTAGGCCCACGGGCAGGGTGCATTGTACGCCTAAGGTAGGACAAGCCTGGATGCGTGGCATGTCCTAGTAGTGAATTACCGCCATCTTGTTGTTCACTACTGCAAGGCTACCCTGTTCCCATAGGCCAGTATGGGCGGCCTGGATTATTACACCCTATGATCCTAACCGACCCAGGGAACATGGTAGGAGATCGAGTTTAGTATGCCTGAACTCGGAATAATAGGGTACATCTTTTCGCAAGGTTTATTTTAATATTCCGGGTTTGCAAATGCCGCTTTTAGAAAGTTGGCCTTTGCTTGCCTAAACCCTTCAGCCGCCTCTGCGTGTTGTGTATCTGATGTCTGGCTGGTGTGAGTGACAGGGCTGGGGGAACCCAGATGGGCAGGGCTAGGTAGCCTGGTATGAATAGGACGATCGACAGGTAGATGGGTGGGAGGAGTGCTCCTAGGTTCTGAATAGGACAGTGCTCCGCTACCTCGATGCCGGCTCCACCCCCTGTGGAGCGTCTGATGACTCTGCCCTGCACTCTGAAAGAAGAAGCCTGCATCACGTAAACAAAGTGCTCAGAAACCGGACTGAACTAGGCAAGGGCCCCCCTGGCCTGGGAGAACAAAAGATTTGCTGTATAAATGGAGGAGCCCTGCTCCTGAGAAACTAGATCCGCGTTTGACCAAGAAGAATCTCTGCCTGAGGAGGAGGCACCGGGAAAGCTGTAGGAGGAAGACTGTCCCTATCCTGGGGGATTGGCCTGCAGTGGTGACCTTGCTGCCAAAGGAGAGAAGAGAAACTGTTGCTGAAGCCTTTTACTTTACTTTTACTTTCAAGACTTGTGCTTTTCCAAAACGATCTCCAAGGGCTTGGAACTGAGCTTGCCCCCTGAACTGAGCCCCAGGACCATTGGGCTCTACCTGATCTTCACTCGCCTGCTGCTGGACTGTGGTGTCCTTTCCCTCGCCGGAGCTGTGACCCTCGTGCCCAGTCCCTCCCTGAGCCGTGACCAGGACTGCTTAGCCGCCCCCGCCTTGGGAAGAGCCTCGCTCGATCGGAGCCGCTCCCCCTACGCTGTGCTGGGCTGCCCCGTCACCTCGCTCGTTGGAGGCTCGCTGTGCCCCTTCACCCTCCCGCCGGAATCGGCGTTTGTGAGCATCTCCAAGCCTCGGACGGCCCGGGCGCATCTGCGTACCCGGCTGCCCCGCTTTGTTCACCCGCCACCTACAACACCCCGCTCTTGTCGTGAGCCTGAAGATCAGACACCCTCGTGAAGTGTGGGAGCCCCGGACGCCGCCTCGCTCTTCTGTCGAAGAGCCGCTGAAATCCCGCACCCGCCTTTGCGTCAAGAAACAAGGTACTGTACTTACGAACTCGACCGCGAGCTCGCATCGGATCCAGGGTCCGCAACGTTCTTATTTCCCTGTCATCTGCTGTGTGCTCCCTGGGCGCTGCCTCAGCACGAAGTGCGCTGAGGCCTACAGTTACCTTGTGCCCGCCTAAAGAACTTTCCGTAAAACCAAGAGAACTTGACCGCATTTCCAAGAATTGTGGCCCCATCAGTTCAACGTTACTGGGCCTTGTATTTGAATCTGCTGAAACTACATAAAAGCTTATTTTTATATACTTCCTGATTGGTGTCCGTTTGTGGTGCATGCAAGGGGTTTACTGTATGTGTAATTGCATTTGCTTAACCGTGTACGCCTGAGACTTAGCCTAGACTGCTCGCGCCACGCACCTAGAGGGTGAGCAGGGGTTATTCTGGGGAGTCATCCTTCGCCCTGACAAGAAGTAAAGGGTCCCTGCTTGTTGTGGGTTCACACCTGCATCAACCAGAGCCCCCTCATTTCTAACAGCCTTGATCACTGAATTTTATTACAGTGGTGCATTTACTATGGCCCATGTGTATGGAGCCATTCTTTCTTATACATAATTCCCCTTTTACTGGGAATACGGACATGGCGGGCAAGATTGGTGTAGCTTCAGATTCAACGTTCAGGATCATGAGGTTAAGTGTAAAATTACCTAATCCATATACTTCATTTCTTAGATCAGTTCCTGTTCTTTTGGGAAGTCCCTCCTTGTTAGGGTAGCAGACTTTAAGCAAAACTAAGTTCAGGTTTCCCCATACCCAGTTGTCTTGATAAACTGCGGAATTCGAATCTAGGGAATTAATCAAACTAAACCATGCTTCACAGGAGCCATTGTGTGTGAACGGATAGAGAAAGAGGGGCAAAACTCCCTTATAGTTCTGATAGGGGGGGAGTCAGCCACAGACCCAGCAGTCTGTAGCATTGCTAGTCTGATGTGAATGGTGCAGCATCTGAATAAAGGTATTGTTGCGTAAGGCAAGTCTATATGATAGCTCATAGGATGGCAGATCACTAAATGTGTGCTTTATGGTATCATTAGTGGAGGAGTATAAGAGTGAGGCAATAGGAGGAAAAATAGCATGTAGTATTAAGCTGATACATATTATCGTGATGCACATCTTGCTTTTTCTTATCAATATTATTGTCCAAGATCTTATGCAAGCCAGAATACATGTTCAACCGCTTCACCACCTAGTGGACTTAATTGATCAAACGGGTTCTGACTTCTTAGATCAAAGTTTAGCTTTGTGGAAACTTCTGGGGAGTCTCCTCTAGAAAATGGTGTTCAAAATCCAAAATCCAAGTTTAAAGTCTTTTTCCTTTGTAAAAGAGTGGTGAAGGTGCACTTTGACTTTAACGGCCGTCCCCGTGGTCCAGAGCACTGACTTTGGCGCCTTTCATCCAGGAGCGATGGAGTATTCTTTGACCTGGGTGTTGTCAGGGAAGGCGGCAGCAACCTGCGAACAACAAGAGAGTAGTGCAGACATCAAGGAAGCCAGGTAATCTGTCAGCATCAGTAATCTTCTAGGCATTGGAGTGCCCACATATTTGGTGGTCTACCAAAGACCACTTCATAGGGAGATAAGCCTGTTCTAGAATGAGCTACCATTCGCATGTAAAAGAGGGCAACCGGCAGGGCTACCATCCAATCTACACCTTTGTCTGCGCAAATTTTTAATGTCTGATTATGTCTTTCTACAAGGCCTGCTGCTTCAGGATGTCGCACACAATGGAATTTCCAGGTATACCCTAACAGAAGGGACACCTGCTTCATTAGTACCAGGACATATTTGTAACCTCTACATCTGTTCATTTGGATATAATCCATTTGGAGCACTTCAAAAGGGTGGTCAGGTGGATGGAATCCACCTTGTTCCATCGGAATGCCTTTACCTGGATTGAATTGGCAACAGATCATACATGTTCTGACCTTTTGTTTCGCTGCTGCACGCAGGTGCTTGTTGAACCATATATTCTGTAAGCTATCTATCATTGCTTTCTCTCCTAAGTGTGCAGGACTATGTGCGGTATTTATAATCACTTGTACCATCAAATCAGGAAGAAGCCATGTGGATTTGCCCTTGTCATCCAACCCTGATCAGTCAGTACCCCTCCTTGTTCCGACCATTTCTTTAATTCGTCCATCGTAGCATGTGTCTGTATGTCTTGTACATCCTTGGAAGGATCCCTAACTGTCATGGCTTTGGGCACTTATTGAACCTGTAACTTTGTCATGTCTAGTGGGGTCTGAGCTGTCTGTTTAGCTGTTCGGTCTGCCAGATCATTGCCTTGGGAAATGGTATCTGTGGCTCTAGTATGTGCTTTACATTTTAGGATAGCTATGGCTGTTGGTAAATGTATTGCTTCCAGTAGGGCTTGAATATGGGGGCCATGCTGTATCTTGGCCCCATGAGAGGTCAAGAAACCTCTTTCTCGCCAGAGAATCGGTGTAAATGTTTACTCTCAGGTGCTTAGCTCTTATGCACGCTTGTGTCAGGGCGATGAGCTCTGCTGCTTGTGCTGACAATATGTCTATTCTTTTAGTCTCTATTATTACAGTATCAGTAGTCACTGCATATGCTGCCACTAATTCTCCCGCCCCTGTCCTCATGCATGAGCCGTCAACTTATAGTGTTAGGTCGGGGTCTGGGAGTGCAACGTCTGTCAAGTCTTGTCTTGGTTTAGTCACGGTATGTATTACTTCAACACAGTCGTGTGGTGAAACACTTTCTGTACTGGAGGGCAAAAGGGTAGCAGGATTCAGTATGTTGCATCGTCTGATCTCTATGTGTGGTTGAAATAACGTTGGCTCATAGCCTGTCAGTCTAGCTACAGTCAGGTGTTGTGTTTGTGTCCGGTTCAAGAGAACCTCTACTGCGTGTGGTACTTGTACTGTCAGAGGGTGGCCCAGCACTATCGAGTCACTTTGTCTTATGGCTAAGGCCGTTGCTGCAACTGATTTTAGGCACGCAGGCAAAGCCTGTGCTACTGGGTCTAATGTACTAGAAAAATAAGCACAGGGCTCGTGTTTTCCTGCATGATCTTGTGTTAGGACAGATAGTGCTGTTCCATCCCGCTCTGTCACAAAAAGCATAAACGATTTGTTGTAATCAGGGTTTGCTAAAACTGGTGCTTGACATAAAGCTCTCTTTAATTCTTCAAATGCCACAGTGTGTTCTTGAGGACTTTAGTCTTTTTGTGTCTTGGGCTGGGAAAAACCAGAAATCAATTGAATACGTTCCGGTGTCCACAACTAATTCCCCTGAAAGATCACAATAAAACATGAGAAAAAGGGGAAAGCACCATACCTATTTCCTCGACTTAATTTCTAAGGGGGCTAATTTCTAAGGGGCTTAATTTCTTAAGGGGCTAGCGGGAAGCGAACCTCCTCAGGGGCCAGCAGAAAGCCAATATTCTCCTCCTTCCCCCCCTTTTTGACAGGAGGAAATCTGAAACAGATTTCACTGCTGTCAAACACTATCAAACCCTGTGTCTTGTCAACACTATTAATCCCTGTGTGTAGCTACTGGGCGTAAGCAAAATTATAGGAGATACACAGCGTATTTGAAACGGCGAGAAATCCTTCAAATTAATGTACAAACTTCATTGTGTTAGCTCATAAGCTGGCCAAATGACATCTCATATGCAAATGTCCCTATTACATGAACCTACACCAACCTGAAGTCAATATTAATGCTAGTAGGCCCTAATAGGAATGCTAAATTACCTAAATATTCGGAAAACCAAGTTTAAGAACAGTTGTTAATGTTGATAATTAATAATTTATCTGCTAAAGAAATCAGTCATTTTGCAATAATTTCCACCTATACAATAAATAGCCTAATTTAAAAACAAGTCAACTTTTGGGGCCACCACTTACAAGAATGAGCTTACTAAAGCAAACTTTAAAAAGGAAATCCTGTCAGATATTTTCTCATTACCCTAAATACCGAGCCTTATTTGTCACTCTGTGGTGGCAGTCCTTATTTAAAACAGGCCTTTCAAGAGTTAAGATGCGAGTGCACAGATCATAATTGTTCCTTAATGTCCAATCTGGAAACATATGACCGAGGCTGCCTGTCTATAAGAGAAAGGCAGTCATGTGAAAAATATTTTAGTCTTGCATAATTTTTCCTTTTATTTCATTCATCTCCAACACCAATTAGACATACACTGATAACGTGTTGTCTGCTATTTTGACAGCATGATAAAGGTAATATCACGTCTGTGAAATTTAGTAATTGTGAACAAGTTCCAGCCAAGCGCTGTGCAAAGATCGCCGTCGTCACGACTATCTCTGTACTTGCACAGGAGAACTTGGTATTAAACGCTAAACAGACTGGTCAATACAACACAAAAACAAAACATATATAAAATACATATGCCAAGCCATCAGTATACCAAGCACAGAAAGCATAGACAATTGCACTAACATATATAAATGAGCAGCGATGCGCAATTACAGTACCTACAGCTCAGAGGCGAACATTCTGGCCTGCTTAATTTGTCAGGCTTATAATCAATAATTCATTTACCTGCCCTATACACCCCCATCTGAAATCACCGTGTCAAGTCTGACACACAGAATCAGCAATAATAATCAAAAACGAAGAACACACGAACCTGTTTGTTTTCTTTTATAAAAACAGAATCAGCAATAATAATCAAAAACGAAGAACACACAAACCTGTTTGTTTTCTTTTATAAAAATGAGCTATGCATTTTCGTCAACACAATGTACCCTAATGTCCCAGATGAAGACGCACCTCTCATCTCTCCTCACAGACTTTTAACCACTGGATCATTTATCCAATGCAACTGGTGGCAGCTTGTGGCCACAATTCAAAAATGTCTGAATTTGAAAATCGTTTTTATATAGGCACATAGCCCTTAAAATTCCAAGCAAGAGCAACATTTTACTTTCTGGCCAGAAGCAATATAGCATTTTCTAAAAAATAAAACAAATCTTCTCCATAGACATTTCCTCGGGGCACTCGTTTTGCACAGAATAGAACAAGGGAATCTTTCTCGACTTACATTTCTCAGCTGCCCTGTCTTATCAGAGAAGTTAAAAATAGCCCCTCAGCGCGGCCTGAGCCTGGGCTGCCAGCCATCTTTTTTTGTTTTTCCTACTCCTTGCCCCCAAGGCTCTCCGCCTGCAGGCATTACACAGATGCGATGTCAGAGAAGCTTTCTAAGCAGTGCCTCTGTTCTGCTCCTCTCACCGGCCCCCACCTACACTGGCTACAAGGTCAGAATCTGTCTCCGATTTCTGTATCACATTCTGCTCTACACAGCCCCCACCTTCTCCTCACTCTGAAGCTGCCAAAGACAAAAAGACTACTCAATTCCATAAAAACTGCAATAATTCGCTCAATTGAAAAATTATTTTTACATACAATTTGCACTCAGGGGGTCATAATCTCACCGACTTGACCCAGCACATTGGCTCACTGGACCACCAAGAACACAAACCTGTATTCTTGAACAATTTGCAAATTCGAAATACCCACAATTCTTTTTTTTTTTTTTTTTTTTTTTCAAGCTAAACTTTTCAACAATTACTTTTTCGTTAGCACTTTGTACATTAGGGGTGTCATCAAATCACAGGTGTTGCTCCTTCTCTAGCTACACCCCTCTCAATTTCCTATTGACAACGTAGTCAAATGTTGGACCATGTAAACACCAGCCATGCGCTGTTCATTTGGTGGGTGGCTCAAGAACCTTCGGGCTACTATATCATTATTATATCTATCGCGGTACTTGCGGTGGCACTCTAACTGGTCTTTCTACTGGGGCCACTCTTGCTAGGTCCTCTGAAAGGACGGGATAAATACCAGCAACGTCAGTATTTCTTTCTCTGTCAGCCTGCGCTCATTTTACCTACTCCAATTACTCCTGTAACATCTGTTCCTTGGCTTTTCCAGACTCCAGTCTACTCCTCTCTGCTTCATGAAACACTTACTCTGACCTACTATGTGACTCCTTGCGCCAAAACTCAATGGCATCCTTCCAAGCTGGTCTACATTTTCTCTTTCATAAGAGTGTTTCGTTGTCCATCTACTTGTTCTGCTTTTACTCGTATACCTTCCTCAACTAACACGTTTTCTCGGGCTTTTACGCCATAATTCAATGGCATCTGTCTGTTACTGTCTGGCTATCTTTTTCCATAATTCTTCTTCCACTCTCATGATGCAATCTGCATCCCATGTCCCAACTGCGGGCCACCTCTGACTTTCTGGTAAATCCCTGGTGCAGTCCACCCATAAATCAAGAAATAATACGGCATCTAGGCCATGCTTATGATACATAAAGTACCCTGGAGTGTCCCTAGGTGGAATGGGAACAGCTTCTTCGAGTACCCCTTTTTGAGAATTGATTTGATACCTGATTATTGAACACACTTAATACAATAAAACACGATAATGAACAGTCATTCATACCACAATATGTAGGACGTATTAACACATTTAACATTTAACATTTAAATGAGCAACAATGATGATGATGATCTAAGAAACTAGTCACTAAACATAATACTCGGCATTAACTGAATTATTCTGAATTTATATACTTGATATACTAGATATACTGCTAAACAGTACAGATACACTGCTGAAACAGTGCAGACCGGATTTGTGTACCCAAACCCGTCTTGACCGGCACAACCTATGTGCACGTCAGAACGCCTCCCCGGCAATGGTACTCACCGGGTAGCTCGGAACGGAAGGCCTCGGAACTGAACTGGACTGAACTGGACTGGACCGGACTGGACTGGACTGGACTCGTGACCTGGATACTTCGGAACTTCGGAATCTGGTGGGCCTCTGTATACCTCGGACACAGCTCTCTCGCAGGTGGGCTCTGGGTAGGACAATCTGCGTTCCTCACCGCCTCGTATGGATGCCTGGTCGCAGTCTGTCCCCTTCGTTGGCCTGAGGGAGTTGGCGGGAAGACCCGCGACATGCGCGCTTGAAGTCCATCACGGCTGTGGAAGGGGGCAAAACTGGACCTTCATCTCCGGCGTGTGGGGAAAGAGATTAAACTGTTCGGGCGCCATTCTGTGGTAATTAAAATATCACGCTCTCATAATTTCATAATATCAATAAGATCATGCATAAAGCAAGAGGCTGAGTCTGTGGTATCAGGTTCATAAAGGGATTTATTCCAATAACTCGAGTCAAAGGGAGAATATTTCCATCACCAAAAAAGGATCTGGAAGGGACTGAAAAGTATTCTCAATATTCTCCAAACATTATTCACAGAGTACAGTATATATACATTTCTCAATTGTACGTAAGCAAAAGAGCAAGAGAGAATGAGATAAGAGCATGTGGGCGTGTAAGTAGGCGTGAAGGTGGGCGTCCATGTGGGCGTCCACTTGATGATAATGGGTAATTTGTCATGTGTGGGTGGATACCTGGAGAATCCTGCAATGTCAGCAGAAATATTTGGCAGAGATGCGTGCGCAGTCGCATGACGTGTGATAGACGTGCAACTAGAGGGAGAAAGGGACTTGACATTTAGCTCTACATGTGGAGACAAAAGTCTGGGGTTATGTCAACCTAATCCCAAATCATATCTAATATCCTATGTTTAAAGAACTGTGTTATCCAAAAAGAAAGGTCTCTCGAACAAAATCTATTCTATACTGACTGTGAGTGCGTGTACAAGCGTCTAAGTGTCTACACTAAATGCGAGGGGGTAGGAATATTCCATGGTAACAGGGCTATGAATTACTTGCATGAGGACAGAGAAGCCGGGCCTTTTGCTCGGTAGCTGGAAGAATGTTTACTTAAACTACTAGACAGGAATGCATTGGGCAGGGAGCGGAGCAGATAATTTCCGAAGGTGAAATACAGTTCTTGGCAGGCAGCAAGCTGATGTCGGGCATCGTGAGCCGCGCAGAGGATGAGACAAAGTTCATGGTCACAGATGCAGGCTCGGACTGGAGCTTCAGAGACAGAAAGCAAGAAAAGCTTGATGACAGAATCAGGGCCTACTTGCCTGGACTGTAAAATGGCATAAGTGAACCATATAAAGGCGGTGGCCTTTCGTACTTAGGAATGGAATATCCGGCCCATTCATGGCGGATCAACAGAGGACATGTTAACGGTGGACGCACATGTATTTGCGTCTTCATAACTGGAACTGGAGGGAACATACATGTACTTGTAACATGCACATAGAACCGTTGGGGTCCAAGATAGGGGACATAACTGACCAGAAAAATCCATATTTCCACAGGGAGACGCCTTCTACAATTCCTCCCCATTTGGCAATCTATCACCACAGACAAATGGGTGTTAGGAATTATCAAACGTGGGTATTGCCTGGAGCTTACCTACAATTCTCCAAACATTCCACCACGTTCTCACAAGATGTCATCAGAACATTTACATCGATTCAGGAAGAGGTCCAATCTCTCCTCTCCAAAGTAGCCATAGGACCTGTGCCATTACCACATCAAGGGACAGGCGTGTACTCTCTGTACTTTCTCCTCCCCAAAAAGGACGGCTCCTTGAGACCTATTCTAGACCTCAGAGAACTAAACCTCTACATACTTTCAGAGCATTTTCACGTGGTAACACTTCAACAAGTGCTCCCACTTCTAGAGCAGGGCGATTTTATGTCTACTCTAGATTTAAAAGACAGATATTTCCACATCCTACACATAGCAAATACCTCAGATTCATGATAGCGGGCCATCATTACCAATCCACAGTACTACCGTTTGGAGTTACCACTGCTCCCAGGGTATTTACCAAATGCCTGGCAGTAGTCGCAGCACATCTGAGAAGACAACGCATCCATGTCTTCCCATACCTCGACAACTGGCTCATCAAAGCCAGCACTTACCAAATGTGTCTCCAACACACACAAATCACTATTCAATTACTTCACCAACTAGGGTTTACAGTAAATGCGTTGAAGTCTCAGTTCCAGCCTTCCAGCACACAAACTTACCTGGGAGACACGATAGACGCTCAGAAAGCTCTAGCCTCTCCCAATACAGCCAGGATTCACAGTATTCAGTCCCTTCTCACTCAATTTCAGCCCAATCAATCTTTACCAGCAAAAGTATTCATGCAACTTTTAGGGATGATGGTGTCTTGCATTATAATTGTTACCCACGCAAGAATTCACCGGCGTCCGCTTCAAGAATGCTTAGCAAGTCAGTGGAACAAGTCGCGGGTCAGTTGGCCGATCTAGTGTTGGTAGATGGCCGCACCCATCGCTCTCTGCAGTGGTGGAACCCTACAACATTTATCCAAAGGGTGGCCTTTGCTCGACCCTGTTCCACAGACAGTGCTAACAGCAGACGCATCGCTCACTTGTTGGGGTACTCACCTACAGACTCGCACAATCCAAGGACTGTGGAGCCTAAAGTACAAGAGCCTCCATATAAATCACCTAGAGCTACTATCAGTGTTTCTAGCGCTCAAAGCCTTTCAAACTCACCTAATAGGTAATACTGTCCTAGTCCTCACAGACAACATCAAAGGGGGGGCACTCTCTCCAACTGTCACACCTAGCACAAGCCATTTGGAAATGGGCCATACATCACAAAATGTATCAGCTAGCAGAACATCTTCCAGGAGTAAACAATCAATTGCAGACCTTCTCAGCAGACAAAGACAGCAAATCCACGAGTCATTCCGCTGGTAGTGCGGAGGCTCAGGCAATCATCCCTCAAACTGATTTTTATAGCTTGCACATGGGCACGTCAACCTTGGTTCACCACCCTGCTAGAGCTCTCAGTAGTTCCACACCAAAAGCTGCATCTCAACTCTAGTCTCCTCACTCAGAGCCATGGAAAAATCAGACATCCAAATCCCAAGGAACTCAAACTAGCGATTTGGCTCCTGAAGTCATAGAGTTTGGTTATTTAAAATTACCATCAGACTGTATGAATATCCTAAAGGAGGCTAGGAAACCTACTACTAGGGCATGTTATGCAGTAAAGTGGAAACAATTTGTTATATACTGTAACAATAACAATATAAACCCCCTTGATGCTTCAGTGCAAACATCTGTTATCTATTACACTTACAGCAATCTGGATTAGCCTACACATCCATTTGATTGCATTTAGCAGCAGTAGCTGCATACCTACAAAACAGACAACCCGTATCTCTATTCAGAGTACCAGTGATTAAAGCCTTTATGGAAGGACTAAAGTGAGTAATGCTACCAAGAGCTCCACCTGCACCAGTATGGAACTCGAACATAGTTATTACAAGGCTAATGGGTCCACCTTTTGAACCAATGCACAAGTGTCAACTACAATTCCTCTCTTGGAAGGTTGCTTTTCTTATCGCAATCACTTCCTTAAGGATAGTTAGTGAACTCCAGGCACTAACTATACAAGAGCCTTCCTTTCAACTTCATAAAGACAAAGTGGTTCTTCGAACCAATCCCAAATTTCTACCTACATTGGTTTCTGCTTTTCACATCAATCAATCAGTTGAGTTACCCGTGTTCTTTCCTCAACCTGAATTTGTAGCAGAACAAGCTCTACACACATAAGAGCTCTTCTATATTATGTTGAAAGAACAAAAGATTTTCGTAAAACAAAACGGCTTTGTTGCTTTTTCGCCACCACACAAAGGCAATCCCATATCTATATCATGTATTGCCAGATGGATTGTAAAATGTATACAAACATGCTATCTGAAAGCGAAAAGAATATTGACAATACCCCCTAGAGTGCATTCCACACACAAAATAAGGGCTACTATGGCCTTCTTAGGGAATATTACCTTAGCTGACATCTGTAAGGCCGCAACATGGTCTACACCGCACACATTGACCAAACATTATTGTGTCGATGCGCTAGCGAGGCAACAAGCTAATGTAGGCCAGGCAGTACTTAAAACACTTTTTCAAGCAACAGCTACAGGTTAGATACCGCTTTGGGAGTTACTGCTGTATAGTCTATGCAAAGCATGTGATCTACAGCTCACATGCCTCGAACAGATAATGTTACTTACCCAGTAAGCATCTGTTCTTGACATGTAGAGCTGTAGATTCACATGCACCCACCCGCCTCCCCAGGTACCTATACCTGTTTCAGTCTTCTTACTTTATATTCATACGCATGGACATCTCTATTCTACCTTTACTAACTCCATTATCACCCTCTGCGGTGAAACAATCTAACAATGGAGTCAACCATGCGCACTATCATCGAAAGGAGGGGCCACCTACCTCGTGAATGGAAAATCTTCTCCGGAGAAAAACAACTTGCAAACATCCGGACCCATCACTAGATGTCAGGAGTATGGAAAGCATGTGAATCTACAGCTCTACATGCCAAGAACAGATGCTTACTGGGTAAGTAACATTATCCTTTCATCAGCCAGTATGGCTTGAAGTCGACTAGTGCCTGCTAGGACGCCACATCCATGCATTGATGGACTCAGCTAGGGATGTTATTCCTAAACTGCCAGAGGATGTCCAGGGCCAGTTTGCGGGGGTGCTGTCGGACACTCAAGCGGCGGCCCGTAAGGTTAATCAGTTCAGACTTGACACGGCTGACTCCGTTGCTATGGTGATGTGCTCATCAGTGACAACTAAGAGGCACACCTGACTTAGAGGATCAGGTTTCTCTCCACATGTTCAGTTCACACTGCTGGATCTTCCGTTTGATGGCTCTAGACTCTTTGGGAGAAAGGGGGATTCAGCGCTACAGCATTCTAAAGATAGTAGAGCTACCGCTAGATCTCTAGGTTTGCAATCTCAGCATAGGGGTTTTGGATACCAAATATTTCGGGACTTTGGAAAGGCTGCTCTATTTCAGGCCCGACAGCAGCAGCAACAGAACCCACTATTTAGAACATACAGAGGGAAGGGAAGGGGTCATCTGCGATGGTCTGCTCGCTAACAAGTCTCCTCCTCCTCCTGTTGCCAGACTGGCTCTGCAGGGAAGCAGCTCTAGATCCCCCATCTTGGAGCATGTTGGACCCGTGGGAGGTCGGGTGCCCCATTTTCTACAAAATTGGAAATCTGTTACATCAGATCTTGGGGGTTTGAATCTTGTAGAAAATGGGTACGCCATTTCTTTCCGGGAGTTTCCCCATCGCCAGGGCTGGTGTTCGGAGGACCATCTGTTGCTCCAAGATGTTGACCCTAGCTCAGGTTCTACTGGTGCTTCAGTATGAAGACTAGATGGTGTTGATCGATTTACAGGATGTTTACTTACGCATTCCCATCCTGGAGTCGCATCGGAAATATCTCCTTTTTATGGCGGGGTCTCAATGCTACCACTTTTTGGTCCTCCCGTTCAGTCTTACATCTGCACCACGGGTCTTCACAAAGGTGAGGGCGGTGGTGGCAGCACATCTCAGAAGGTCGGGGATTCCTGTTTTTCCCTATCTGGACGACTGGCTGCTTAAGGCAAAATCACCAGAGATGATGCTTCGTCATCTTCAAGTAACAACACAGCTGTTGTTCGACTTGGGTTTTTCAATAAATGTACCAAATCTCACCTGGTGCCCTCTCAGCCCAACTTGTTCATAGAGGCAGTACTGGAATCTACTGTGAGTCATGCTTTCCCGCCTCTTCAGAGGATTCTAGACATCCAAGCTATGATTCCAATGTTTCAAGATGGAACGGCTGTTCCAGTCCTAAAGGTTCTGCGCCTGCTCGGTCTGTTCGCTTTCTGCATACTGTTGGTCAACCATGCACGCTGGCACATGAGGGCACTACAGTGGTGCCTCCGCAGGCAGGGGTTTTAACACAATGGGGCTCTCAGGGAGGTGGTCAATCTCCAGAGACACTGCAGCGGAGCTGTTATGGTGGAGTGTTCCAGGCAACCTGTCTCGAGGGAAGCCGTTTCAACTCCCTCTCTGGTGGCCACAGTGATAATGGATGCCTCCACTCTGGGGTTCGGTGCTCATCTGGGGGTTCTGGAGATCAAGGGTCTTTGGTCTCCAGAGGTGAGATTGATTCAGATCAATCTTCTAGAATCGCGGGGGATACGTTTGGCACCCAAGGCCTTTCTTCCCTTCCTCCGATGTCAGTCAGTTCAGGCCCTGACGAACAACACTACCTCGATGTGGTACATAAACAAAGAGGGAGAAGTAGGGTCATTCGTCTCTGCAGATTGGCTCTAGGACTCTTTTCCTGGGCTCAGGGCCATCAGATTTATTTAATTGCAAATCATCTGGATGGGGTGCAGAATGTGCGTGCGGACAGTCTGTTGGCAATACTTGGCCGATCATGAGTTGTGCCTTCATCCGGAGGTGGTCCATCAAATTTTCAGGATGTGGGGGTTTCCTCGGCTGGACCGGTTTGCCACTCACGAGAACGCGCACTGCGCGTTCTGCAGTCTACAGTATCCGATGCGGGGAGCGTTGGGGGGCGCGTCTCAATTAGATTGGGGCGTCCAGCTTCTTTTGTTCCCTCTCATACCCTTGATTCCTCTGGTTCTGAAGATAATTCGTCAAGACCGAGCCCAAGTCATATTGATTGCCCCGGATTGCCCAAGAAGGGTGTGATACAGAGACCTCATTCACTTCTCATCGCACCCTCTGATCCGTCTCTATCTCAGGAAAGATCTCCTCTCGCAGTCGCTGGGGCAGGTTCTACATGCCACCTCCAGAGCCTGCACCTTCATGCCTGGAGATTGAATGGGGCAACCTGAGTTCTTTTCCCCAGCGGATGTGGTGGATGTTATATTATTGTCCAGAAGACACTCCACCAAATCTGTCTATTCTGGTAGGTGGGCCATGTTTGTTAAATGGTACTGAGAAAGATCAGTTGATCCTTTGCAGGCCCATTTGTCAGATATTCTGAGTTTCGCTCTTTCCTTGGCTCAGCAGGGTTTTGCTGTGGCAACTCTTAAAGGCTACTTGTCTGCCTTGCCGGCCTTTTATTGCTTACCAGACCAACCCTCGTTGTTTAAGTCTCCTATAGTCATGAGATTCATTAAGGGTCTCACTACCGGATTTCCTCCCTCTCCGTTTGTTATGCCTCAGTGGATTTAAATGTATTTCTTACTTTCCTGAACGGGTCTCCCTTTGAGCCGCTACATAGTTGTCTGTTGAGGCTTCTGTCATTCAAGACAATTTTTCTGATTGCGATTACCTCGGCTAGGAGGGTTAGTGAGCTACAGGCTCCTAGTTCTAAGCCTCCTTTCACCTCTATTCATGCATATTGGATCAGAACTGATGGAAGGTCTATTCCACTCCTTTCCACCTAGGGCAATCTATCACTCTACCCACTTTCTATCCTCCCCCTCACCCTTCTAAGGAGGAAAGACTTCACCGCCAGGACGTTAAGTCGGTGGTCAGCTTCTACCTGGACAGGTCTAAAGACTTCAGGTTGGATGACCAACTCTTTATTGGATACGTGGGAAAAATTAAGGGCAAGGCTGTCCACAAGCAAACACTGTCCAGGTGGATCATCCTCTGCATCAAGATCTGCTATGCCTTGGCCAAGAAGGAGCCTTCTGAAGGTTTTGGAGCTCATTCCACTAGAGCTAAGTCTTCTCCTTCAGTTTTGGCTAAAGGTGCCCCTGTTGTAGACATCTACAATGCGGCAACTTGAGCCTCCCTCCACACATGTTGCGAAGCATTACTGCTTAGATTCAGTGGTGACTGTGCTGCAGGATTTTTTGGTATAGGTAGGCGGACACCCTCCTCCAGGTGCGGGACTGCTTGGGGATTCAATTCAAAAGGTGAGGAATCCACAGGCACATGTACCCATCAGAAGAACAAGTTACTTACCTTCGGTAATGCTTTTTCTGTTGGAAACAGTATCTGCCTGTGGATTCCTCACTGACCCACCTGCCTCCTGTTGTTTGCCTACTTATACCGAAAATAATTTTGGGTATGACATTCTTACATTCCATTGTCATTTGAAATGAGATGCTTGTCGCTAGGAAATGTCTATATTTAAGAATTTTCAGTTGTCTTTCTTTGAATCGTATACTGTGTATATTTGTGCATATGTTCTATACTGTGTATACTTGTGAAATGTTGTTGGTTCACCCCTTCGCCTCGAAGGCACGGAAAAAATTGGTGGAACTGACATCAGCACGCTGACTAGGTCTTATGGCTCCAGTGACGTCACGTGGAGTTATGAGCGGAGCCGTATAATTGTGACGTCCTCATCAATGTGGGAGAGCTATGAAAAAAGTTTCCTTGTAATGCTGCGCAAGGGGTTATTCAAAAGGTGCAAATACTGTATCCACCAGAAAAAGCGTTAACGAAGGTAAGTAACTTGTTCTTCCGGATCCTTTTGACAGGTCCACAGGTATAATGTTGTTCTTCGAATCAACCCAAAGTTCCTCTCTAGGGTAGTGTTGCCCTTCCATCTTAACCAGACCATATCACTTTCAGTCTTCTTCCCAGTCAGATTTTGTGGCAGACTTTCTCCCTCAAGGTGAAGAGGGTCTTCCACGCCCCTCCTAGGCACTACTTTACTTCCAAAAAGATCACTACTATAGCCTTCTTAGCCAACATCCCTTTAGCCAATATTTGCAAAGTAGCCACCTGGTCAACTCCATATTCTTTGACATAACATGATCATATGGCCATCTTGGCCCATCAGCAATTCTACTTGACCAAGCCATTTTAAGGATATTCCACACACCTGCATCGTCCATATGCTAGCCACTGCAACTTGGAGGATATTGATATACAGTCTATGCTAAGCATGTGTATCTAAACCTCAGATGTTTCAAATGGAATATGCTACTCAACCTGTAAGCTTCTCTTCATAGAATGTAGTGTTGTAGATTCACACAAACTCATCCTCCTCCCCGGATGAGTGTACCTCCTGCATATCTTCTCATAATCACTATACTTGCTCTATATTGAACTGCGGCTCCTCTTTTTCGCTAGATCGTTAATGGCGATTCAACGGCAGTGCGAAATCCTGAAATGACAGAGCCACATCGTCAACTTCCTTGTGAAGAAATGTGGTGGATATATATATATATATAATGTATATATCTACGGATTGATAGATATACACTTAACCTTTTAAAAAGTAATTTTTTTCAAAGAAACCAAGGATTTTTATCACCATATTTAAAGGTCATAATGGCTAATTTTCAACTACTTACTTTATAAAAGAAACCGATTTTAATACCGATTTTTTTCTTTTCTTTTCTTTTCTTTTTTCTTTTTTCTTTTTCACTAGAAACAGCATAGTGACAGTCACTCTTTAACAAACTTTTTGTTTAAAAGAAGGGTCAAAGAAAATAGAGAAAATGTCGCCTAACAGTCTGAAATGCCGTGGAACATTGCAGGTACTCCTTTAATGAATACATAATAAATAGAGATAGCTACAGAGAGATATATGGATAAAAGGAAGCAAGGAACTCTCGATAGTTACCAAGTTTAGGTGGAGAGTAGCTCCTTTATATGGAGCACACTACAACAACAACAACAACATTCTGAATCTGCTCATGTCAAATGTGTTTTTCCAGCACAGATTTTAAGCATAGGATTAGAGAGTGACCAAGCCTTTTGCCATTTTTACAACAAAGTCTTTTAAGCATATGCCATCCACAATGAGCAGAGAAATGACAAAAACCTTTTACTTCTCCAGGCACAGTATTACAGCCTTGGATTTTATTCATTTTAGGTTGGCCTGGATGCTATATTTCCCATAGAACAAAATACACAGCTACAGCCAAAATGGCCGAACAGA
The DNA here is from genome assembly GCF_964204655.1 of Triturus cristatus. NCBI lineage: Eukaryota > Metazoa > Chordata > Amphibia > Caudata > Salamandridae > Triturus > Triturus cristatus. The sequence continues at coordinate 1,038,331,360 of NC_140582.1, read as the reverse complement.
TTTACACCAAATTTGACAGAAAGCTTGATAATTTCCCAGAAATCGTGTTTTTTGTGATTTGGTGTATATCCATTCAGTTTTTACTAAATTAAGCTTTAAAATGTATGTATATATAGGAAAGCTGAGGATTGGCAGCCCCAAGAGATCAACCCTGTCCTCAAAAATGTTAAAAAAAAAAAAAATCAGCCGCTCATTTATTATTGGCTGCTCCCAGCTAAGAGCACCCCATAATGCCCCTCAAGGGCTGATTTACATATTTATAGCTGCTTTTTGATGCTCTAATCTGGCCAGGTGAACCTCTAACATGTTTGTTGTGGGTGGCTGCAGAGAGCACAGCAAAACCCCGGGATTTTCTTTTTTTGAACTACACGTTTCCAGTGTCATTAGATGCACGACCTTAGCCACCATATTTGTTTTAAGCACTCGGCACGGAGCTGCATGCTCTTCTGCTGGAGTGCAGGAACCCCTTATGGTTGGTTCTATGGCTTCGAAAATGTAAGACTCCCCACATGTTTGTGGTTGTTTCAAAGAAAAATGCTTTATTGAGTGAAAGTGATTATTATTAAGCATTACCATGTATATACATGGAAATACATTGGATTAGAGTAATTGATCAATAATGTTGATTTATTGGCAAGTTAATACTTCAGCTTTAAATATGTTGATGTGCTGACCGCTTGATGAAGCCAAACAGCCTGCTTTTTATATTTTAGTGTTCTGGCCCTTCGAAGAAGCATATGGGTCTGTCTTGCTTAAAATGACAACCTGTGTTTTATTACATTGTGGTTGGGGGCGGGGGGCTCACACAAGAAGTTGGGCACAGTGCCTGACCGCATGGCTGCTGGATGTGTTTTGTAAGTGCCATGACAGCCACTACTGTACCTGAACCAGTAGGACTATGAGAGAAAACAAAAGCTATGGGACTCATGCTAAAAGGACAAGTATGTCTCCAATTGTGTGAGGGATCCTTTCAGTGAGTAATGACTAGTTCCTTCCACAATAATCCAGTGTAATCCTGTGTATTTAGTAACCATAATGCTTTGCAAGATCTCCCATTAGCAACCAACAGTTGTATGCTCATGCAGTAATGTTCAGTCCTTAAAATACCGTGGACAAGAGCACTCTGTGAGAATGCAGCATCCCCTATGCCTCTTCAGCAGTGGAAAGATTTTGTAACGTTACTCACTGGTTTAGGTAAATATCTGTCACAACCTTGAGTAAAAAGTTTTTTATCCTTATTGTACTACTGTTCTTAGAAAATAGTCAACAACAAATCTAACTTCAACGCCTGCAACTGACCCGATATTGACATTAGAATTCCTATTTTTACAGTGAAAACCTTCAAACAGCATTTTGTAGAGTCACAAAAAAACACCATCACGTGCTCGAATAATACGTTCAAATAATGGGTGGCAAAGTTAAACTCAACTGAGGAATCTACACTTGACTGGGCCGATTAGAGATAACTAGAATTATTGAAAGTTCCTCATATCGATTTAGGACCATCCAATGCTTAATTCGAGCTGGTAGTTTCCGGTGCTCTGCGGCAGCACTTAATCATCAACACCGGCACTTGAGCACCAGTTACGGACACATTCATTTATGGTAGGCATAGGGAAATTAAGTGATTCGCCCAGAATCACAGGATGTTGAGCAGACGCCGAGACTCGAACCTGCTTCCCCAGCTCCGAAGTCAGCAGCTCTGGCCATTACGCCACATGCTCTCCCCACTTGTAGGGTTTGTTGTTTCTGTGTTAGGCAGCACTAACAGGAGAAATGGGCTGGTCGAAGCTGCCTCCTGACAAGAGCGCCGGCACTTTTATTTTTACAAATTAACCACTGGGACCATCGCAATTGTAGAGAAGAAAAAAATAATAATCCTGCTGGACTGATCAAGAGTTAAACATTCAGTTTCCCAATGCTCTTTTTATTGGAAATCTCTGAGAAAGAAAACCTAGTGAATTTCACAGACGCCAACTCCGTATGAGTATTATAATAAACAGGCTGTGTACAGGATACCATTTCTGTGAGACAGGCTATCAAATTCATGTAAGTTGACCTCTAATGGGTTTCCACAGTAAGGCATTCCTCTACACCAGCGGTTCTTAGCGTTTGACTCCTGTGGATCCCCACTGAATCATTACTGGAATCCAGGGACCTCCAATGAGTCATTATTGGAAGCCGGGTACCTGCAACTTAAGCAACTTCTATTATTTGAACCTCTAAACAATACAAAAACAAGTATAATCCAAACAAATGGACAAATAGGGAAGACTTTTTTTTAATACTCAATCAAATATAGATATGTTTTGCAAATGTTCAATTTTGCTTCTTTAATTGTATAAACGTTTTAAATGTATTAATTGCAAAATTACTTAACGTGTTAAACAGTCGCGGACCCCTTTAGTAGGCCTCGTGGACTCCCAGGGGTCCTCGGACCACAGGTTAGGAACGAATAGTTACCTATAATCCTAATTGCTCTCCTGGGGAAGCTTCTAAACAGTCATTAGCACTGAACAGTCCCGCCCACCCATAAGATACTTTATATATATATGGTGAAAAGGTCAGTTAAAACATAACTTTTCAAAACCACTGAAATTCACCAGTTAACTCCAATAACTATAACTTGTGCCCTAAAATAACAAACTCTCGCCCCACCATGCATAGTGTTATCAATTGTCATTTCAGATCTCATTAGGGATGTTATGAATGCAGGCATTGAACATGTCATGAGTGATGCAATATGTGAGGGTACAAACAGTACATGGTGCCTAACCACTCGCCACGCACAGCCATGAGGTTAGCTTTGCTTAAGTGTCAATGTTTGCAGCCTATTTGAATATATTTACCATTATACTGCTGTGGACTTGTCAATGTAGAACTCCCAGCTTGACTACCGGGATGATTCAAGCATGTGAATCTATGAAAGATGCCAAAACTGGAGAACTGCTGTTACTGGTAAGTAACTCTTTTCCTCCATTATTTATGGTTTTGTGTGGTGTGAAAAAAGATACAGTGCCTTTACTATAACCTTAGAATAGATCCTCCCCTGACAGCATGAAACATTTTCTGGTACTCTGCCAAATTGAAAAAGGAATAGTATGCATAAAAATGTAATATAATTTTTATTACTGTTTTTGTGGTAGCAAAGAGGGTATTTTTTGGCATTGAGGTATAGGTTTGCTATGGGTCCAGAGATGTTAGACTTAGCTCTTAAGAATAGTGCACCAGGCTTCTGCAGTTATTTAGTAGTTTATGGTTTGGGGTTAAAATAGATTTATTCATGTAAGGAGTAGCAAAGGTCTGCTAAATATAACATCAGTAGTTGTAGACACGGCTTGCTTCTTAATGGCATCCTGGGTAGCAAGTCTCTTTTCATGAGTTATGCTTACATATATGCAGTTTATCCTAACACTTGCTTCGCTTGGTTTTAAACCTGTAGTATATGAACAGTAAACTGCTCAGTGTGGAAACTTGACTATTTGCAAGTTCTAATGCCTGCTCAGTATATCAACCTCCCCCCATAATGCATGCATATAATACAGTGAAATAATTTATTTTTTTCCTGCAGACAAACAGAAAAGTGCTTCAACAAAACCAAATACAGTGGTAACTGGCAATTCCAGAAATCAGATGTTTACGGTAATATTCATGTTGCAATTTAATTTCTGCTACGAAAGTTTCTTCTGATGTGTGGTGAAATGAAAGCCTTTCCACACAATATCATGTCTTTGTTTAGCATGCTTCAGATTACCAACTCGATGAAATGCCCTAGAAGTAAGATGAGGCGTGTAAAGAGTTGTCCTCCTCTCATGGCCCTGGCCCTTTTGTGCATGTGGCTAATTTGCTTTTTATCTCCCAGGATTACTGGAGTCAATTTCACATTTTGTTTGACTTTACTGAGGTGCTTCATCAAGCTCACAGAGTTATTAGCACCTTTTAGTGTTTTCTTCAGTTGTGTAGCTACATGATAATGCCAAGCAGGATGCCAATAGGGGTCTGTGTTCCCTGTTTTTTGGGTGTTAAATGAACCCAATTCTGTTGCTTCAGGGACCTCAGTCCCTATTTCGATAGAATTAATGTCTGGTTAGTTTCTCTCAGAAAAAAAAAAAAAATAACTGGACTCAAAAATTCAGAATGTTTCCGCTTTTAAAATGCCTGAGCAGGAAAACGAAAGAGAAACTGTTCACAATTGCAGCACCTAGAGAAAACAAGCATTTCCAATGCAATCGGTCTCACATTTACACAAGTTTAATCTATTGGTATTGTAAATGACAATGCCTTTTATTTATGTTTTAAAAATGAATAAAAAATAAAAGGCATTGTTATCTGCAATGTGAATAGCTCAAACTCGTGTAAATGGGAGACCTATTGCATTGCAGATGCTTGTTCAGTATTGACTACAGTGTTCGACCAGATAGCCCCATGTTTGCCACAGTATGTCCTAAAAATGCCAGACATGTCCCCAAGAAGTGGAGGGTCAACAAAAAAAAAAAAGATTCGCTCCAGCCGCCGCAGCCTGCACCGGGCATTGGGTAAGCCTCAGGAGAGTGAGGCTAAGACACATTATGTAGTTGTTCTAAACAAAACGAGAAGTGTGTTAATTTTGTCTATTGCGTGTTATTTTGAGTAATTTTAAAGCCGCACTCTCTCTGTAAACGTGACGTGGCTGGTGCTGGCTTTGCAGACACAGAGGTAGTACACAGTTTGAATGAACGTAAAGGTTTTGACTTTCTAGAAAAGTGACGGCTCCGGCCCAACCACCGCTCCTTTCATCATGCTTTAAATTAATAGCAGGCTCCATGCAGAGATCTTGCACGTCCTGCACCGGAGAGAGGTCCACTGTGCTGTCTGCTAGCTGTCGCAAAGAGCACTACTATTCGTACGGCTGGTACTGCACTTGTTGTGAGTGCGGCGCTGTGTGTGTATGTGCACATTTGGAACTTTCAACGCTGTATTTATACCCCATAACCCTGCCAGCAACTGAATGATTATGCCCCTCACTTGACTTTAGGGCTAGGGTGGCACACTTAATTTTTCACAGCCAGTGTAGGCGCCGCATGCGTTGCGAGTATGGCGTTGTGTGTGCGCAGCGTGCAGATATCTTTGCATTACCGTAATCTTGCCTGCAACTGATATGATAAGATTATGCCCCTGGTCATAATCCTTTACTTTGTGTCACACGATCGACCCATTCCCTTTCTACCTTCCATGGTTCTCCCATTTCATCTTCAACGGCGTCCTTCTCAGTCCAGAAAGAGAAAGCATAAATAAGCTGATAAATATATATCCTTGCAAGCACTTCAAAACTACTGATTTTACTGACTAATGAAACACAACAAAGATAGGGTTAAAATACATACTTGATTAAATGCAGAGGTCTTCTTTCGTATGAAAGAAATCAGAAAGCTTCCCAATAAAAGTGACGAGTACACGCTACCATGAAGTGCGGATTCAAGATGTTATTTGTAGTAGTTGAAGGAGACCGCTTTATTCCATGTGTGAAGCGAGGCTCGGAGCTGCAATAAATGTGTTGTGCTCCTGCCTCTAACTCCTTTTTATTGGCATGTACGTCAGTTTAACAGTAAAATAATGATATTATAATATGGGATACTGGCAGGTGGCTCGTCCACGACTGAGTGCTCAGATTGAGCTGTACCAGAAATTGCAAGTTGTGTGACATATACATAGACAGCTCCTTAGAGCGAAGTGAACAGAAGTAACCTCTCTAAGCTCAGCTGTTCAGGGCGTCCCTTCAGGTAAACAGACTGACAGCCATTTCAAGCACTGGCTTCCGCATTACTCCTCCCACTTCAGACGAAGCTTGCCCAATTCGCTCACAGGCTCTGACATGGGGCGTAGCTGAGGGAAGCTGGATGCGTACTACCTATGGATTACACAGGGGAGGGGGCGTTCCCAAAGTCGCTCGAGGTGGAGGGTCGTGGCTCCAGAGTGCCATCTCCCACCCTGTAAATATATACTTAATAAAATTATGAGGTTTTCTTTCGTATGAAAGAAATAAGAAAGCTTCCCAATAAAAGTGATGAGTACACACTACCATGAAGTGCGTATTCAAAATGTTATTTGTAGTAGTTGAAGGAGACTGCTTTATTCCATGTGTGAAGCAAGGCTCGGAGCTGCAATAAATGTGTAGTGCTCCTGCCTCTAATTCCTTTATATTGGCATGTACGTCGGTTTAACAGTAAAATAATATTATATTATGGGGTACTAGAGACAAGGACACAGCGTGAAGAGATGCAGCGCGCATGCACTGCAACGCTAGGCGAGTGGCGAGGGCCTATGGGAGACAGGGCGGTCACCAACCCCACTTCCAAAGAAACCCGACAGAAAACCAACGACTATAGATCTCGCAAGCGAGCAGCTCATGCACTGCAACGCAGGCGAGACCTAATAAGCGACAGTGCATGCGCTGCAACGCAGGCGAGACCTTAAAAGAGGACTGTGGCTTTATATTTGGTTTCTAATGTCATGAAACCTCATTTGGCATAGAGAGCTGTACTCAAGAGGCACCGGTTTCTTTATGTTCTGTTTATTGTTCCAGCTTGTTTTATACATCTTTTTTAGTATTGATGAATAATGTTTTCTCACTCTTTCTTTAGGATTTAATTTCCACTGTATGTTTTTCTTTTGTGGAACATTTTTCTCATTTGTTTATTTCTACAGATACGTGATGTTGTATAGACTTCTTTCCAGTCAATTTTACCATCAAACGCTGCTCATCGGGCAGGTTGTCTTGTTTGTAAAAACAATTTATGAAATACTATTCTACCTTATGCTGGTCCACTGTTGAACTTGTGCCTTTTGTAGATTTTGGTTGATTCTAATTTTCTTTTGAAAATTGTCGACCTATGTGTTTTAAATGGGTCCGAAGTGTATGCTCAGATTTTACCAAATAAATAGGACAAGAGCAAAAAAGCAAGCAAACTAAAAGAAATGGCTAGCAAGAACCAACTTTCCACCTATGAACCATAGGTGCAGTCTCCACTTGTCTAAGAATGGTGAGGCAAAACCTTTCCATCCAAGTCCTGTGGCACCTGGGTCTCTGGTGCTATGTGCTCTCAAGACATTTTTGTTGCCATTATCTTCTGATGAAAAGTTTTTCTGAGTTATCCGTGCCACTAAGCCATGTACAGCACCTTTGGTGTACATTGGTGCCGATAGGTGTATGGAATAGCTCTTAGATCCGAGTCTGTTGAACTTCCACATGCGGGGTAGTGCTTCCAAGCAGGAGCGAATGCAGACCAAAGAAGCACAGGCTCCAAGCCTGAAACACTGTGTACATTAGACATGATTTGATCTTCATCCAGCATGCCCACAGAATGGCTTGATAAGTAAACTTTGCAGTTGATTTCCGTTCTGGCCTAAACCCACTAATGCGACTTCTGTTTACAGTAACCAATCCTCTCCTGTTTAGATATGGTAGATTGGAAAGTTGCGGACTTAGCCACTAACTTAATAGTATTCTATGTCTTCATTCCTAATGATGAGTGTATGTATTTGTATGTGTATGTTTGAGGCATATGAGCTGCATATTACACACTATGCATAGATCGCCATCTGGTGTTGGGCCCAGATGTATGCACTTGTTTTTTGTCTTGGAAAGTCTTTGGAAGTCACGAGGTAGGTGACTCCTCCCTTGGATCATAGTGCACATGGGCATCGGCTCCATCCAGATTTTTTTCCGCCATCGGGCTCGGATGTGTTCTCGCGCTCCAGTTCAGAACCGTTAACGGTTTTCTCTTACGACGCGCAATCCTTCCCTTCTCGACGGTATTGTTTTGATCGCGTTTTCCCAATCCACACGACTCTTCAACTTCGAAGTCTTCGATTCCGGTCGTCGACGACGGCCTTCGGGCCTACCTGGGCAGCTCATGGAAAGGACGCCATTCAAAAAGTGTCCTCGATGTGGGTCGAAGTTTCCCCACACCGACCTGCATGAGGTGTGCAACCTCTGCCTCTCACCGGAGCACGAGGCCAGAGACTGTCCTGCTTGCGCCTCCTTCCGCTCCAAGAAGACCATCCGGGACCGACGAGCTAGAAGAACAATGACTCGCTCGTCATCTTCGATCCCCGACGACATCTTCCCAGAAGGCGTCAATGATCCAGAGCAAGGTCGGGTCGAAAAAGGCCTCATCAGCGCCTCCGAAGCAGATGACTCCGACGTCAAGGACATCACTTCAGCTCAGATGGCCATGAGTACAGACGTCGACCCCGACCCCAACCCCCCCTCGACAGTATCAAAAAAGGCTTCAGTACCACCTTCACCTTCGGGCCTAGGTGCACACCGAGAGATTGCTTCCCATGCCCCACCTTCGGGCCCGGTAAAGAAGCCTACTAAGCCCTTAGGTGACTCCGCCTCTAGTCAGCCTACCCTCGGTGCCGAAACACATACACAGGCACCGAAAAAGAAGACGCCCTCTTCCTCATCCACGCCGACCGCTGCTTCGACATCTAAGCACTCGGTGTCGAAGGCTACCACCGGTTCCTCGGCACCGACAACACCCTCGGAGCTGACCAAAAAACGGCAACCAAAGGGCCCGACTCCCATTCTTCGAAGCCGAAGACCTCGGAACCGGATAAACAACAGGTTCCATCGGACAAAGACACTGCAAAACTGCATGGTTCCAAACCCAGAACCGCTACCGAGTTGGCGCCGAAAAAGCATACGGCACCGAAGCCGTCGACTCCGAAGGATCTGCCTCCCACAGAAGAACTGTTTCGCCCAGATCCTACCCAAAAGACTCTTGTGAAGGATCCTAAGACTGGTCACTTAATGCTTAGCATCAAGAAAAGACACAAGGGATGTCGAAATAAGTACTGCCAGTAGGTCTAACGTTGGAAAACTAGTGCAATATTTACATTTGAAATATATATATATTGGCGCTGCGTGAGGGCAGAAGTTTCATTGAAAGGAAGTGCTTTTGGGGATTGACACCCATGGGGAGAAGGGAGAGGTATCTCAAGGTATCACAGTAGAGAATACCTGTGTTGACCTGACGGCTGGCTCTGTTGAGGCTCCACCCCATGAATCTCTCTCCATTGCCAACGTAGAGAAATTGTTGAAATCATTATTGATTCCGGTTCTGGAGAGAGTAAAGGGGCTCACAGAGCGGTTGGATAGGTTTGAACAGGTAACCCTGAACAACTTTTTCTCCATAAAATCCCTTATTAAATTACACTCAAGAACTAGGGAAGATGATCCAGGGGGGGGAATTTGCACCCCGGGCGACACCTATATCCCTACAGGGCCCCACCACTGCAGCTGTACCAGTACACGGGGTGGTCGTGGATAATGCTCTCGTTGTTCACCATGTGGCTTCCTCTGGGGCCGCCTGGAAATCAGGGTTGGCCAAAACGGATGGTATAGTGCGACCCAAGACACTTAAGGCTAGTACCATCCCCACTAAAACAAATGCTCGGACAAAGGATGCTGGTAGTAGTTGTCCAGCTAACCTAAAGAATTCTGGAAATAGTATTGTCCCTGAGACGACCAAAGCTAGTACAGATAATACGATGACATTCCTCACCCCACAGCCAAGAACGGATTCGGACGCAGGGCCGCTCCTTACTGTTAACTTACCCCCTGACTGCCAGCCTTATGTGGCAGTTCTTACCGGGGTGCCAGTCCTTAAATCAGGCAAATATGAGACCTATGCCGAACTTAGGAATAAAACATTATTCTGGCTTAAGGAAAATAGACCCTTGCCTAGTGAATTGGGTGGACGGGTCATTCATGTAAGAAGGGTCAGCTGGATAGGCACCAGGCCGAAAGATATAAGGGGGGATTGTATTATAATTAACTTTGACGATCCCAGGGTTGCCAGTCACGTGTGCAGTCTTTCCAACAGAGAGGGCAGTTCACTTGAAGGTGGTGGAGGTATTGGCACGTATGACCTTAGCTATTTTAACCCCCGAAAAACCTCTGTTAGGCCAGTCAGATTCCCAGTTTGGGAGGGCTGGGTTGGTAGACAAGCCCACCAAAATCTGTCACATTTTAGCCTGTTTTATAATAACTCACGTCCACCGTCCAACTGGTCATGCTATGACTACTGACACGCAGTTTGCCAACCAAAAGTGAAGCCAATTGAGGTGCTTGGGGAGGATGATTGTGGTAGACAAGCCCCAAGAATAGAAGTAGTGAGGTTACCTCCCTTTCATCCCTCACCTTCCGTTGTTAATGTTGATCCTTTAGGTTGGGAGTGTACTGAGCATCCTGAAACTGCAACACCCATCTTGGTGGTTCCCAGTGGGGAGGGCCCGGCCATAGGTGTGGTATCCTATTCTGGGCCCAGGGATAGCTCTTTTTTAAAAGGGTTTCCACCGGGGCAGGCTGTAGATGGTAACAGGGCCTTGAAGGCTGTCAGCTGGAACATAGCTGGCTTGGCACGCAACATTGACATACCCAAATGGAACTCATTTATTGAATCATTCGGGATATGTATGTTCCAGGATACTTGGTGCTTGGAGCCCCGACACAAAGTGGGCTATACTAGTTATTTTGTACCAGCCATCTCGTCGCCCGGAGGGAGAGGTCGCCCTTCCGGCGGCCTACTAATCTGGGTAAACATCTCTTTGGGTTATTCCATTCGGTGCATAGATACGAAGTCCCTTGACCTACAGAGAATAACAGTTAGAGGGCCACATGGGGGGAGGGCGCTTGAGATTCTTAACATTCATGTTAGAGGTACTATGGGTGGTAAGTCGACATTGTCCTTTACGGGCGTTGATGACGAGCTTAGATCTTGTGGTGTTGATTCGTTCATCTTGCTCGCTGGGGACTTCAATTGTACCTTCGAACCCCTAGCAGCGGAAGATATCCTGGGCATTCAGGAGGACGATGCTAGGAGAGGCATTCCCCATCTCTTAGTACCACCGATTAAGAGATGGACTCAAAGTGCCATTGATCTCAATGCCCTCTCCTTGGAACACGGTCTAAGGGCTGTAAACGGTAGGATCAAGTCAGATTCCTGTGGGGCACATACATTCAACAGGGTTGGTCATTCCTCTAGAATTGACTATATCCTGCTGTATTATAAACTTTGGGGTCACTTGATGGATATGGTGGTTCTTCCTTCTACCGATAGCGACCACAATCCCCTGTCCTTGTCTCTGTCCCTTTTGTGGACAGTAGGGTCTAAGGAACAAACTCCACATGACTGGATGTTAACACGTGAAGTATGTCCCTCAAATTGTGGGAGGCGGTTAAGATGGAGGAACATTGTTGGCAATGAGGACAAGATGTTGGAAGCAAGATCAATCATGGCAAATGTCTTGTCCAGTTTGGATCTTGCTACAATTAGTGCCCATGAGATTTCCACATTGTTTGTCCAAACCACTAAATCTTTGGGCAACCTTTTTTTAGTTCATAATGTAAACACCAGGGCCAATAATAGATGTCGCCCTAAGGGCAATTCTGGCTGGTATTCGCCTGCTTGTCGTAATGCTAAAAAGGTCTTAATCAATGCAGTTAAACTTAAGGACGGTGATCTGATTTGCATTGCTAGGAAATCCTATAGAGGTGCCATCTCTAGGGCAAAGATAGAGCGGGAGAACCAGTTTTGGTGTGACCTGAAACTGGCAAGCTCCGCTAGGGACTCGAAGGGTTTTTGGAAATTGATTAGAGCCAGAGATAAACCTGTGGACTCGCTCATAACTTGTAATATCCCTGAGGCCTCATGGTTCAACCACTTCTCCTCTCTATATAATGTAGCAATGGACATTGGGGAAGTCCCTATTGATGCTCCTTTATCAGATCTCCGTGAGCTGAGTACAGACGGTCAAGGAAGTGGTGGACGCAATTAAGTGTCTTGTCCCTAACAAAGCTGCGGGGCCGGATGGCTTACCAGGGGACCTGTTACGCATCAACCCGATAGAATGGGGGAAACTTATTGCTTCGCTATTAAATGCTAGCTTTTCAGATGCAGTTTTCCCAGAGTCCTGGAGGGGCGCTGAAGTCGTCCCGATCTTCAAGAAAGGGTCTCGGGACGACCCAGCAAATTATCGCCCCATAAGTTTATTAGACTCCACGCAGAAGGTGGCAGGAAAGGTGGTCCTGGGGAGGGTTTTACAGTGGGCAGAGGAGAAAGGTATCCTGTCCGACTTTCAGGCAGGTTTTAGAACGGGTACTGGGACTATCGAGCAAACATTCCGGTTGTTGATGCTCTTCTGGAAAATGGTTGTACTGGGCAAAGGCAGTCTGTATCTGGCATTTATAGATTTGCGGACTGCCTTTGACCTGGTCCCTCGTAGCCATCTCTGGAGGGTGCTATCTGGGCTGGGTTTGCCCCCATATTTATTGTCCCTGTTAATCAAAATGCACGCTGAAAATTTTGCGCAGATCAGGTAGGGAAACCAGGGTCAAAAAACATCACGAATACCTGTAAATAGAGGTGTCCGTCAGGGATGCGTTCTAGCCCCCACTCTGTTTTCATTGTATGTTAACGTAGTGGTGGATAACCTTTTACAAATCCCTTCAGTTGCCCCATCGTTGGCAGGCAGGAGGGTACCTACCCTTCTGTTCGCAGACGATACCCTACTGATCTCTAAGACCCCGGTAGGGCTACAGAACCTTCTAACCAGCTTCCAGTCTTTCTGTGATTTTAGGGGATTGGAAATTAACACTGGTAAGACCAAGTATCTGGTTCTGAATCCCCTAAGAAAATTGGTAGGCCACCCTTACTAAAATCAGTTCCCCTAGAAAGGGTAAAATAATTTGATTATTTAGGAATTCACCTCTGTGACACTATGAGATGGAATTGCCACCTCCACAAGATGCTATTGAATCACAAGAGGGTGGTGGGGGCATTACTCCAAGAACAACGGGCCTCCTCCCTCAAACCAATTGCCCCTGTACTTGATATCTATAGGGCAAGAGGCGTGAGTGCGGCGCTTTATGGGGCGGAACTTTGGGGTGTGCAAAACGTGGATCAGTTGTCCTGCTCTGAAAACAAATTTCACAAGGACCTAATGGGGCTCCCATATAGCACTCCAACCTTACCATTATTGCTTGATATGGGTAGTTGGCCCATTAGCGATCAGGCAAGGATGCGCCCTCTTCTTCTTTGGGCTCGCATTTGGAGAGTCCCCGAACTGGCCAGCTACGCAGACGGCTTTAAAGAGATTTTATCGATGCCTGGCTGGTCCAAAATTAGTTGGTTGAGGGAAGTCAAGCGACTATTGGTAGAATTGGGGCTAGAAGAAGCTTGGCAGTTAAGAACTGCTCCCCTCAAGTCTGTCCTGAAGAAACTGTATTGGAGATGGGTGGTAGACGGGCGAAATACTAATCTTAAGCAATGCAGGTCCACTACAGAATTCCTATTAGTGAAAGAGGTCCCTTTCTGCGAGCCCTATCTCGATATTATATCAAAATCTAGAGATAGGGCATTGTATTTTAAATTTAGAGTAGGATTACTTCCTCTGGGTAAACTAACTGCTAGGTGGAAGGCCCCAGCCCAGACTACTTCTTTTTGCCCACATTGCATGTCAAGGTTAGAGTCAGTTCCCCACTTCCTATTCGAATGCCCTGCCTATGAAGCTCCACGTCGCAGGTGGTTGAAACCTCTTTGCAGAGAGTTAGGTACCAGACACTATAGGGAGGCCTTGCGAATTTTGAAAACGGACTCGCGGCCCCTATTTGCTTGTGGCCTGGCGAAGTTTCTAAGCTGGGCTTGGTCGATTTGAATAAATAGGCTTTTATATCTTGTTTAATACTGGTTTTACTATGTATCCTTTTTATGTTATTTATTGGCGCCTTCGTATTATGAATTGTATGTATCTTTCCATATGAATTGGCTCCTTTTAACGTTTTTAAAAATGTGTTTGTATATGTACTGCTTTTTAAGACATGTCTTTTGTCGAAATAAAGCCTTTCTACTACTACTACTGAAAAGACCCCCTAGAGAAGCCTGCACCGGCTCCACCACCGAAAAAGAGAGACTTTGCTACCTCTCCATTAAGGATCCCTTCTCCTCTGACTCCTCCTCCTCCCCCTCCTTCCCCACCACACCGCTCTCCTACACCATCACCTACTCCAGTAGATGATGATGATGATGCCAACACCTCAGATGATGCAGGGGGAGGTGCGGACGATCAACCCATAGGGGACCCTACCCCTACTGGCTCCCCAGACCCCTGGGATGATTACAGTGTCCCAGACGTCCCTTACACCCCACAAGACGACATCTATCCCTCCAGGCCTTCCCCTCCAGAGGACAATATCGGCTTCAACCAGCTCCTCCACAGAGCTTCCCAGTACCATTGGGTGGCCCTTCATAAAGACCCCATGGAGAAAGATTTTCTCATGGACACTTTTGACACCACACAAAGGTCCACCTCAATTTTACCCATGCTTAAAGGGGTCATTAAGCATGCACCAGAGGTCTTTAAAGACCCGGTTAGGGCTCGAGTCATCAACCCCAAAATAGAGAAAAAATATAATGCTGCCCCTACTGATCCAGCGTATATCAAAGGCCCAGCCCCTCTAGACTCCCTCGTAGTCTCCAATGCGAGGAAGAGAGCCAATTCCCAAACATCAGGTGACACACCACCACCAGATAAGGAATCTAAACTCCTGGACACCTCTGGCAAGCGCACAGCGTCACAGGCAGCAAACATATGGCGCATTGCCAATACACAAGCGCTGTTAGCTAGGTATGACAGAGCACATTATGATGAGCTTGAGTCCATTCATTCATTTATTTAGTTATAAAGTCCATAAAGCAACACCTCCCAGACAGGTATAAAAACAGGGCCAATGAACTCATACAAGAAGGTAAAACCATCACTAACACCTCCATACGTTGTGTCTTAGATGTCGCAGATACCGCCTCATGGGCAATAAACACCAGTGTCCTTCTGCGTAGGCATGCCTGGTTACGCATCTCAGGTTTACTCGCAATCAGCCATTCGATGAGCAACACCTATTTGGCCCTAATGTGGACGTATCACTTGAAAAAATAAAAAAGGATACCGACACAGCCAAATCTATGGGAGCCTGGCAGTCGCAAGCTCCCAGACGTTCCTTTCGTCGCTCATCCTTCAGAAGCACCCACAGAGGCTACTCCTCTGATAGCCCCTCCACTTCTTACAAAGCTCCCACCCAATCCACCTTTACTAGAGGTTACCAAAGAGGCGGTACAGGGGGAATAACAACAAAGGCAGAGGCAAAAACAACAACTCCCGCTCTGCCTCCACCCCCACCCATGACTTCCCTCCACTTCCCCCAGACCATTCTACTCCAGTCGGGGAAAGACTCCACCAGTTCCTCCCTGCCTGGGCAAACATCACTTCAGACAGGTGGGTGCAACAGATAATTCAATCAGGCTACTGTCTCGAACAAACATCTACCCCCCCCAAACATACCACCCAAACAGCGTCCAATGTCACAAGAACATTTGTCACTGCTAAAGCAGGAGGTAATCTCCCTCCTACAAAAAAGTGCAATAGAACCAGTTCCCCTGCACCAACAAAACAAAGGAGTTTACTCCCTCTATTCTCTCAGACCAAAAAAGGACGGCTCTCTAAGGCCTATTCTAGACCACAGACCCCTAAACCTATACATCCACTCAGGCCATTTCCACATGGTCACACTTCAGCAGGTCCTTCCTCTGCTTTCACAGGGCAACTTCCTTGCTACCCTAGACCTCAAGGATGCCTATTTCCACATTCCCATTCACACTGCTCACAGTAAAAATCTCCGATTCGTAGTGGACGGTCAGCACTATCAATTCAAAGTACTCCCATTCGGAGTCACCACAGCACCAAGAGTGTTTACCAAGTGCCTAGCGGCAGTGGCAGCACACCTAAAAAGACAACACATCCACGTCTTCCCATATCTAGACGACTGGCTTATAAAAGGCAGCTCATACAATCAGTATGTACAACACACTCATGCCACTATTCAACAACTTCACGACCTGGGGTTCACAGTAAACCACGCCAAGTCTCAGCTGCATCTGTCCCACACGCAACAATACCTCGGGGCCACAATAGACACCTCAAAGGCGCTAGCCTATCCCAGTCCCGCCAGGATAGCAAGCATACAAGCTCTTCTCACCAAATTCCAACCGCAACACTCTCTTCCAGCTCGAGTGTTCATGCAACTCATAGGAATGATGGCCTCTTGCATATTCATAGTGCCTCATGCAAGACTCCAGATGCGTCCTCAGCAAGAGTGCTTAGCACGCCAATGGAACCAGGCTCAAGGTCAGCTAACAGATCTGGTGTTGGTAGACGGTCGTACCCATCGCTCTCTGCAGTGGTGGAACACCAAGAACCTTTCCAAAGGGTGACTGTTCCTAGAGCCGATTCCTCAAATAGTTATGACGGCGGACACATCGCTCTCCGGTTAGGGAGCTCACCAACTACATAACACCATGCAGGGCAGGTGGACACCTCAACAAAAGTTACTCCACATCAATCACCTGGAGTTACTAGCCATATTCCTAGCTTTAAAAACATTTCAAAAACCCATCAGGCAAGGCTGTCTTAGTCCGCATAGACAACATGACAGCCATGTATTATCTACAAAAACAAGGCGGAACACACTCTCTGCAGCTCTCTCAGCTGGCACAGAACATATGGAGGTGGGCTATACCTCAGAGCATTTTTCTCCTAGCCCAACATGTCCCAGGAGTCCAAAACACCATAGCCGATCTGTTGAGCCGTCAAAAACAACAGATCCACGAGTGGGAACTTCATCCAAAAGTTTTTCAACCGTTTTTTCAAACATGGGGGCAACCACAGATAGACCTCTTCACCACCCAAGAAAACACCAAATGCCCAAGCTTGGCCGCCAGATATCCTCACCCATTGTCCAAAGGCAATGCGATATGGATGAACTGGTCAGGCAGATTTGCGTACACTTTTCCGCCTCTCCCACCCATTCCACTAGTGGTGCGCAAACTACAGCAACACTCCTTAACGCTCATCCTAGTTGCTCCAACTTGGGCCAGACAGCCATGGTACACCACATTGCTGGAACTCTCCGTAGTTCCGCACCAAAAACTACACCTCTCTCCACGCCTCTTAACCCAGAACCATGGAGAGATCCAACAACCAGATCCAGCTCAGCTCAACCTAGCGATCTGGCTCCTGAAGTCCTAGAGTTCGGTTACCTTAACCTTCCTACTGACTGTATGAACGTCATTAAAGAAGCTAGACGACCTAACACTAGAGCATGCTATGCAGCCAAGTGGAAACGATTTGTAATATACTGTCATAACAACAATGATCCCCTAGATGTGTCTATCCAACACTTCATAGGCTACTTACTACACCTCCAAAGATGCAACTTAGCCTACACGTCTATTAGACTGCATCTTGCTGCTATTGCAGCATATCTACAAAATAGACAACATCTATCACTTTTCAGAGTACCTGCCTTTATGGAGGGACTCAAAAGAATAATTCACCCCAGATTACCACCTTCACCTGTGTGGAATTTAAACATCGTTCTCACAAGACTAATGGGGCCTCCATTTGAACCTCTACATAAATGTGAGCTGCAATTCTTAACATGGAAAACTGCTTTCCTAGTAGCCATTACTTCTCTACGAAGAGTTAGCAAACTACAAGCACTAACCATTCAGGAACCTTTTCTGCAGATGCATCGTAATAAGGTTGTTCTCCAAACTAATCCTAAATTCCTCCCTAAAGTCATTTTTCCCTTCCACCTCAATCAATCTGTAGAGCTGCCTGTATTCTACTTGCAGCCACAGTCGCAGAAAGAGCTCTTCACACCTTAGATGTCAAAAGAGCACTCCTGTACTACATAGAGAGAACACAACCTTTTCGTAAGACCAAACAACTATTCGTGTCTTTCTCACCACCACACAAAGGCAACCCCATATCAAAATAAGGGATAGCTAAGTGGATTGTCAAATGCATACATATTTGCTACCTGAAAGCAAAGCGTACATTATCTGTTCCTCCTAAAGCCCACTCTACACGCAAGATAGGGGCTTCAGTGGCATTTTTAGGGAACATTCCCTTAGACGATATCTGCCGAGCAGCTACATGGTCTACACCGCACACATTCACAAAACACTATTGTGTAGATGTGCAAACTAAACAGGCTAGTGTGGGCCAAGCTGTACTCAATACACTACTTCAAACTGCTGCAACAGATACTGGTGGTCGCCGCTAGGAAGGGACACTGCTATACAATCTATGCATAGTGTGTAATCTGCAGCTCATATGCCTTGAACGGAATATGCTACTTACTAGTATGCATCTGTTCTTGGCATGTAGAGCTGCAGATCTACACACGCCCACCCGCCTCCCCGGCTACCTTTATCTGTTCCAGTATTATCTTACAAAACTCCATCATTTCCCCGCTGGCGAAAAACAATCTGAGGATGGAGCTGATGCCCATGCGCACTATGATCCAAGGGAGGAGTCACCTACCTCGTGACTTCCAAAGACTTTCCAAGACAAAAACAAGTGCAAACATCCGGGCCCAACACCAGATGGAGATCTATGCATAGTGTGTAGATCTGCAGCTCTACATGCCAAGAACAGATACATACCGGTAAGTAGCATATTCCTTTTAGTATATGGCTATTGAGCACATTTATGTGTTTGTGTGTGTGTACAGGAATATAGGAAGGTAAGAAAAACAAGCATTGGCAAAGCCGATAGGTCTCAGCAATGCGAGAGCTATTGACTTAGTGAATGTTAATGTTTTTTAGCCATTTATATTATGCCATTTCAATACTTTTTGTGTTCCGAGTATTAAGAAACCTGCCAAATAAATATCAAGTAATGCAACCATGTGAGTCGTCCAAGAATTAACTCTCGATAACATCTTTGAAAAAAGCTTCCTTCTCCTTTTGTCAGAGGGCAGTGATCTTAAATGCTACAGGCACTGATGACTTAAGGCAAAAGTGACTAAGCATTTGTAAAGTGATCTTTCCCCAAAGTGTGTCAAACAAAATAGTCTGTGCCTAGGGATGAGCGTGCTGCTGAAATACTTATATTTTTTTTAAGTTACCTAGAGAATATGCTGAACTTCTAGCTTCTATATTTGCCACTACTTTGAGGCAGGGAAAAAGAATAAGGCATTTTTTTTATCATGTAAACTAAAGCCTACGAGGAGGCGGCAATGATATACTTTATGCCGGAGTATAACATGTTCTCACATTTGGAAACAAGATGGTACTATGGGCTCTACTGCCTACAGAATCCGCACAAAGGAAATATCTTCTGATTAACTTAAACACAGAACTGGAATTTTATATGTAATCGTTGGAAAGGAGCACTATGGTTTTTATTTTTTTGTTAGCAAACATAATGTAGCCAAACGAAGCGTGTGCTTTCAAATTTTGCCGACTTATTCTGAGCTTTGTCCGCTCATTCTGAGGTATATTAAATTGTAAATGTTTCAATCACTTACTGGTAATTGCATTACTCTGAGTCTTCTTCCCTCACTTCTCTTCATTATAATATTGAGGCATCCCTGCCTCACCAGTCGCCCATACCATATAATTTAATCACAACTAAAAACTGTCTTCCCCCTCCGCCCCCCAATTCTTCCTCCTATAAGTGCCACGTAACCCGACTCAACACCAATGATTGGTTGGCCTGGACTACACGGGAGGCAGGGAGGGATGTAATGAATAGAAGCGAGGGAAGAGGACTCCGAGTAATGCAATTACTGATAAGTAATTGAAGCATCTGAAAGAGACACGTTCGTGATAGATTCCTTACTTTAGGATATCCCCAGGCGTCAGACTGGATCTGGAAAGTTTTTCGTCAGCATTACCCCTGCGCGTCGGTAGGCGTCGTCGTGCGGCTACACGTACGTCGCTGGCATTGTAGCCGCTGAGATGACGTCGTCGGAGCTACTTAGACGCATCCACGCGCGCTGACGTGAGTTCTTTCATTTTCAGTGCCAGCAAGCGCAGATCCGAGAGAGAGCGGTACTCCTAGTCATATTTTTGACTTGTTTTCTGAAACTTGATTCTCTTGTTTGTCGAGTACTCGACTTCTGGTGCAGTAGGGATGCCCGGGTCTCAGTCCTGTAGGGACTGCCGCCGGAACATGTCGGCGGAGGACCCGCATGTCGTGTGTCTCTTCTGCTTTGGGCATGTCCATCACCCCGAGACGTGCCCCAGTTGTCGGGCCATGACGCCGAAGACTTGCTGGAGCGTGCCAGGCAGTTCTTTGTGGCCTGGCAATTGCTCTGCGCCACTCAAGGTCCCGTGGGTGGTCGAGGGGCCGGTCGCGGTGCCTACACCATCATTCGTTGCAATGTCGAAGCACCATACCAGGTCAAAGATGTGGCGTTGCTCTTCGCCTACTCCTCACCGGTCGCGGCACGTGGTGGAGGGTGCAGGTGGTCACTCCCCCGCGGCTTCGGTGGAGCCTCCGTTGTTGCCTGCGGCCTACCTGCCTTCTCCAGGGCCGTACACGACTCCGGAAGGAATACAAGTGTTCCTATCGGCTTTGGGCTGTTTATTTGCCCCTTCAGGTCCCTCCGGAGCGCCTTTGGGCCCCGTGGAACCGTTGGGTGGTTCTGCCCTCATGCTGCCGCCTTTGGCCCCGGCAACGCTGGCAAGATACCCTGGGACGCCGTTGGCCTCGGCCCCGCCGTTGGCTCCTGGGCTCGGACCCGTCTATGGCTCCGGCCTCTGCCCCGCCGCTGGCTATCACCTCAGGTGCCGCCGCTGGCTCCGGCCTCGGCGCTGCCGCTGGCTCCGGCCTCGGCGCCGCCGCTGGCTCCGGCCTTGGCGCCGCCGCTGTCTCCGGCCCCGGTGCCGCCGCTGGCTCCGGCCTCGACCCCGCCATTGGCTCCTGACCTCGGACCCGCTGATGGCTCCGGGCCTCGGCCCCGTTGCGTGCTATGGCCTCAGGTGCCGCCGCTGGCTCCGGCCTCGACCCCGCCATTGGCTCCTGGCCTCGGACCCGCTGATGGCTCCGGCCTCGGCCGCGCTGCGGGCTATGGCCTCAGGCGCCGCCGCTGGCTCCGGCCTCGGTGCCGCCGCTGGCCTCGGCGCCGCCTCTGGCTCCGGCCTCGGTGCCGCCGCTGGCTCCGGCCTCGACCCCGCCCTTGGCTCCTGGCCTCGGACCCGCTGATGGCTCTGGCCTCGGGCACCACCTCTGGCCTCGGGCGCCGCCACTGGCTCTGGCCTCGGGCGCCGCCACTGGCTCTGGCCTCGGCGCCGCCACTGTCTATGGCCTCTGCGCCGCCACTGTCTCTGGCCTCTGCGCCACCTCTGGCTTCGGCGCCGCTACTGGCTCTGACCTCGGCGCCGCCACTGGCTCTGGCCTCGGCGCCGCCACTGTCTATGGCCTCTGCGCCGCCACTGGCTCTGGCCTCGGCGCCGCCACTGGCCTCGGTGCCGCCACTGGCTCTGGCCTCGGCGCCGCCACTGGCTCCGACCTCAGGCGCCGCCGGCTGGCTCCGGCCTCAGGCGCGGCCGGCTGGCTATGGCCTCAGGCGGTGCCAGCGATGGCTCCGGCCTCGGTGCCAGCGATGGCTCCGGCCTCGGCGCTTATTGTCCACCAATTTCTAGCCCTCGTCCTCTGCTTCTCAAACAGCCGACGGCCAAAGGCTATGACTGGGAGGGGTCTATGGACCCTCTCGCAGCTCAGTGTGGGGACGCACCACACTAGGATGCCAAGGTGGTGGATCTGAGCGATCTGGAATTTATCTACATGCCCGGTACACTTGCCTCTTCCTGCGTGGCTGCGGAGCAAGATGGTACACTTTCCGTGGTGTTGCGCAGGGCGGCTGAGGCTCTTAACCTCAAGCTCCCTACGGTGTCTCTCAGGACCAATCTCCTGACTGAGGTGGTTCGGCCAGGGGCCTCCTCCTCCGCTGCTGCCCTTTAATCACACACTTACAGACGTCCTCTGGGCGTCTGGTCCGCGCCTCTCACAGGTATTCCTGTGATAGGAGTGTGGCACATCAGCATTGCCCGGCCCCGGGCGACCCCAGTTTCCTCACATAACACCCGACGCCGGACAGTTTGGTTGTCCAGGCCTCTGCTTCTCCCAGCGCATTCCTTTCCGCATCTCCGGATAGGGTACCCCCCCAAAAAAAGTTGAGCGGTCTGGGAACAGGGTTTTACCTCTGCCACTTCGGGGACTGTGGACAGTGCATACTGCATGCCTTTTGGCCCGCTATTCCCTCTCTGTGTGGGACACAGTGGCGCTGGTGCTACCTCAGTGTCCGACGGACGCTCGGACGGTACTCTCCCAAGCAATTACCAAGGGGAGATATGCGGCAACATTTACTATACGTGGTGGCCTTGATACCACCGACTTCCTCGGCAGGGCAATTTCCACAACTGTGGCGCTCCGCCATTACGCCTGGTTCAGAGCCACTGGCTTCTCAGGAGATGTCCAGAACGCTTTGTTGGACATGCCCTTTGATGGCACACGCTTCTTTGGTGACAACCCGGATGGCACATTGGAACGTTTTAAGGACTCCCGGGCAACAGCCCAGTCCTTGGGCCTTTCCGCCACGCGCACTCCCTCGGGGTCTGCCTTTCGTTCCTTTCCTGGCAGGGACAAGGCACCCAAACACATTCCTTTCAAAGCCGCAGGCCTGCGCAGCAGCACTCTCGAAAGGGGACCCGCAGAGGTGGGCAATAGAGCCAGGGCCGGGTCAGTCTGCTGCTGCCCCTGCCACCACGGCCTGCAAACCTTCCTAATCCAGGGTTTTCGGGCCCACCAAACGCACGTGGGCGGCACGATTCGCCATCGCCTCCCCAACTGGCGCACCATCACTTCGGACAGTTGGGTTTTGCAGATAGTTCGAAAGGGCTACTCCCTCCCATTCCGGACTACCCCTCCGGCCGTGCCCCCTCCGTACCACCGCATGTTGGGGGATCACTTGGCGCTTTTCCAGCAGGACGTTCCAGCCCTCTTGGTCAGAGGGGGCCGTCGAGCGCGTTCCGACGCCAATAGTAGATCATGGTTGTTATTCTCACTACTTCTTGATTCCAAAAAAGGACAAGGGCCTGTGTCCTCCTTTAGGCCTCCGGTACGTCACTTAATTCCTTCGGAAAAAAAAGTTCAGGCGGTGGTCGCAGCTCATCTGCGCATATCAGGGGTTTCAGTCTTCCCCTATCTCGCCTACTGGCTGTTGACGGCGGGCCCGCCCCAAGCAGTTGTCTCACACCTCCAAACTACGGCCAACCTCTTGCATTTGCTGGGGTTCTCCATCCACGTGCCGAAGTCGCATCTGGCTCCATCTCAGAAGCTCCTCTTCATCTGAGTGGTTCCAGACACGGCGCGATTTTGGGTTTATCTTCCCGAACAGCGCATCCATGACGACAGATCCCTCTTCCTTCCCCAACCAGAGCACCCAGTGGTAACAGATGTGTGCCTCCGGGGATGGGGCGGCCATATGGGGGAGGCGGAGATCAGAAGCCTCTGGTCTCCGGCAGTGTCCGAGCTCCATATCAATCAGTTGGAGCTTACGGCGATCCGGCTTGCATTCAAACCATTCCTTCCCTCGGTCAGGAGGACAGTAGTGCAGAGGTTCTCGGACAGCACCACAGCCATGTGGTACTGTAACTAGCTAGGCTGGGTGGGATCCTGGACCCTATATCAGGAGGCTCTGCACCTATGGACGTGGCTTGACTGCCAGGGCATTCTACTGGTGGTTCAACACTTGGCAGGTTCTGTGCACGCCGGGGCGGACGAACTCAGCAGCCGGTGCATCATGGATCACGAATGGCATCTTTACTCGGAGGTGGCACAAGGTCTCTTAGCAATGGGGAGAACCTTGGTTAGATCTATTCGCCACCAAACAGAACGCGCAATGTCCGCAGTTCTGCGCGTTGGAGTTTCCAAGGAGGCACTCGCTCAGAGACGCTTTTCGTCGCGAGTAGAGTTGCAGTCTGTTGTACGCCTTTCCGCCTATACCACTTCTACCCAGAGTGCTGAAGAAGATCTAACGCGACCGGGCCCAAGTTATTCTTTCGTCACCGGACTGGGCTCGAAGAGTTTGGTATCCCGAGCTACTCAGTATGAGCGTGGTTCCTCCGATCCGATTGCCTCTTCGGGAGGATCTTCTGTCGCGGCAACAGTGGACGGTCCTCCGCCCGAACCTGTCCAGCCTCCACCTCTTTGCGTGGAGTTTGAGCGGCGACAGTTGAATCCATTTGACTTGCCTACTGAAGTTTGTAATGTGATTCTGGCAGCCAGGCGTCCCTCACCTAAATTGTATACGCCTGCCGGTGGAAAACATTTGTGGCATGGTGCAAAGCGAAAGCTGTGGACCCCCCTTTCTGCCCCTCTTTATGAGGTCCTATTGTTCCTTCTCTCTTTGGCCCGGCAGGGCTCTGGGCACTGTTAAGGGCTACCTTTCTGCTCTTTCAGCCTTTCTCAAAGGCATTACTCACCATTTCCCTCCTATTCCTTTTTTGATGCCTCACTGGGACTTGAACCTGGTTCTCACATACTTAATGTGTGCTCCCTTTGAGCCTCTTCATAACTGTCCTTTACGGTTTTTGACTTTGACAACAGTCTTCCTGGTGGCTATCACCTCCGCTAGGCGCGTGAGTGAACACCAGGCTCTTTCATGCAAACCTCCTTTCCTGGCGGTTCATCCGGACATGGTTGTGCTTTGGCCACGTCCCTCCTTTCTACCAACAGTAGTCACTGCCTTCCATCTGAGGCAAACTGTCACTCTGCCCACTTTCTTTCCGCCTCCACACCCTTCCAGAGAAGAAGAGAGGCTCCACCGTCTGGACCCAAAATGTGCGTTTTCACTCTACTTCAACCGCACACAACCATTCCAGGTGGAGGACCAGCTCTTTGTTGGCTACGTGGGCACCAAGAACGGCCGGGTTGTGCACAAGCGGACTATCTCCCGCTGGGTTGTCCTGTGCATTAAAGCCTGTTACTCTCTGGCTAAAAAGGAACCTCCAGTAAATCTGCGCGCACATTCTACCAGGGCGACGGCAGCCACTACTGCATGGGGACGCGGTGTCCCCCTGCAGGACATCTGTCAGGCAGCCACTTGGGCCTCACTGCATACTTTCACTAAGCACTATTGCCTTGACAGTCAAGTCCGGAGAGACTGCTTCTTTGGCCGTTCGGTTCTCCGTGACTTTCTGGTGTAATCTCACTTCGCAAACCCACCACCGAGGTTGGTATTGCTTGGATATGTATTCTAAGGTAAGGAATCTATCACTAACGTGTCTCTTTCAGATGCACAAGTTACTTACTTGTGTAACGATATATCTGTAAGAGACATTAGTTAGTGATGGATTCCTTACTGACTGCCCATCCTCCCCGTTCTGCGAACTGTTCTCTAGGGTTCAGGTCATCCCTTTCAGGGCCCTAGTTCTATTGCACCAGTAGTTTGTCTCTGGCATGGCTCTGCGTTCCTGGCGTGGGAAAGTCGTGTACAGAACTGATGTCAGCGCGCGTGGGCGAGTCTAAGTAGCTCCGACGTCGTCTCAGCGGCTACGACACCAGCGACGTACATGGAGCTGCACGAAGACACCTACCGACGTGCAGGGGTACTGCTGACGAAAAACTTTCCGGATCCAGTCTGACGCCTGGGGATATTCTAAGGTAAGGAATCTATCATTAACTAATGTCTCTTCCAGATATATCGTTACACAAGTAAGTAACTTGTGCATTACCTCATCGTCCCCTGCCTCGCTTCACTTCATTACAACATTGAGATGTACAAAGCCAAACAGGACAACCAAAAAGGTAATGCAAAAATCGGGTTTATTAAACAATAATAAAAAAACAATGCACCACTATTCAGACACCATAGTGGACAACACTTTCGACCCTGACACCACAGACCGGTCAACACCTTGAACAATCCGATAATGAGAGGCAAAAGTCAACGGGTACGCCCAGGTGGCCGCCCTGCAGATCTTAGCAGTGGAAGCCCCCTGTACCTCAGCCCTGGAGGTAGACATAGACCTCGTAGATCTACCTTAAACCCCCAGAGGAGAAGCCTGACAAGAAGCCTTGTAGGCTAGAGAAATTTAAGTCCGAACACACAGACTCAAAGATGAAGTGGAAGACCTCAACCCCTTATTCACAGAGCCAAAATTCACAAACAGGGAATTTGAACACCGAAGAGAAGCAACCCTGTCAAAATACATCAGAAAAACCGTCTTGACATCCAAACAATGCAGCTGCATTTCCTCTTCAGAAGAAGGAGACTTAAAAAAAGGGGTGCAAAATCAACTCCTGGTCCCTATGTAACAGGTAATCAACCTTAGGACGAAAGTAAAGGAGAAGCATCAAAATGAGCCTATCATCAAAAATCCTACAAAAAGGATGCTTAAAAAACAAAGTGCCCAGCTCACTCAAACGCCTGGGTGGAAGAAATAGCCAACAAAAAGAAGGTCTTAAAGGACAACAATCTGACATCCACGGAGTGCAGGGGCTCAAATGGAGGATTCATCAATGCCTCCAACACCAAAGAGAGAGATCCCACGAAGGAAAGTGCTTCAGGGGAGAAGGATGAACTTTATTCAAGCATTTGAATAGACACCCCGCCAACCCATCCGAATCAAACAGATTGTTCCAAGAACTCCTAAAAGCTTTAATAGCAGTCCATTGAAGCTTAAGGAAGGCAACCTTCAAAACCAAAGAAGCCCCATCCTACAGAAACATCAGCACCTCCTACAAGTCAGACGAATTGGGGTCCATTCCTTACCCTGACACCACTTACTAAAGGAATGTCAGATACACAAGTAGGATTTATTGGTAGACGAGGGCATAGCAGAGTCAGGGCCAAACTAGCCGGAATCTCCTTATGCAGCATTCGTAGCCGTTCAGCCTCCAGGACGCTAACCTCATCCTGGACTGAACATCCTGCTGCAACACTGGGAACAACCGGGGAAAGGGAGTCGGAGGCAACAACCCACTCCTCCGACTGCCTCATCTCCATTAGAAGAAGAAACCAAGAGAAGCGGGGCCAAGCCAGGGCAATGACAATGACCAACGCTCTCACCCTCCACACCCTAAGAAAAAACGTAAGACTCAGCAGAAAGGGAGTGAAAGTGTAAAGGACCTTGCGGCCACCTGCAGTAGAGAGTGTCCACAGCCCAAGCCAGCCGCTACCTGGTCCTCGACCAAAACATATGCACCTTGGCATTGAGAAAACTCGCATAAAGGTCTATCACCGGGACTCCCCACTGATCTGTAATTTCCACAAATAGTTCCGGTTAGAGACAAAAATCCCCTGATGACAAAATGGCCCTGCTGAGATTGTCCGCCAGTGTGTTGGAGACCCCCTGAGTGTGGATTGCAGACACTGCCAGCAGACAATACTCTGCCCAATGAAAGAATTTGGCCGCAACCCTTGCCAGAGAGAGGCCTGGTCCCCCCCCCCTGCCTGTTCACATAAACCAAAGTCGTAACATTGTCTGTCCTGATTAGTACAACATCCCCCTTTAGAAACCAAGAGAAAGCCTTCAGAGACAAGCGGACAGCTTCTAATTACCTCCAATTCGACTGGCATCTGTTGTGACAATCCTTGGAGCAGGAAAGGAGAGTGGGATACCTTTCAGGACATACTCCCTGACTAGCCACCAACCCAGGTCCCTCCTGATCTGAGGGGAGAGTGGAATCTGAGAGGACAGGGGCTGACAAAGGGCAGACCAATGCGTCAGGATGTGAGCCATCAACTTGTGTAAATGAAAGCGAGCCCAGGGAATCAGAAATACTGTTGCCGCCAGATCCCCCTGAGCCTGGAGCCAACGTGCTGCCACCTGGCCGGGCTGGGCCAAAAGACCCAGAATGTGGGCTCAGATCTTTGCCACCCTCGCTTTTGGCAGCATAACCCAGCTCAAATCAGTACGAAATCTTGCCCAAATAAACTGACTGTCTTGTTCCAGAACAAAGCAGGACTTTTCCGGATTGACAAGAAAACCATGCCCCTGCAAAATGGCCAGAACCACCACTGTGTGTTTGAGAGCCAACAGTTTTGTTGGAGCATGAACCAGCCAATCATCCAGATAAGGATGAAGGAAGATCCGTTGATGGTGAGCCAAAGGGGCCAAGAGCTTTGTAAAGACCCTTGGGGTGGACTTCATACCGAATGGCAAAACTGCGAACTGAAAGTGGTCTTCCCCTATCGCAAACCACAGACACCTCTGATGATCTAGTGCCATGGGAACATGCAGGTAATCATCTTGCAGACCTATGGAAGTCATAAATTTATTGATGCTGACTAAGGGAATTATGGACTATAAGGTCACCATTTTGAGATGAACCATCCTGATCCACCCATTCACCCTCTTCAGCTCCAAAACCGGTCTAAAACCCTAGACACCTTCAGTACCAGAAAATAAAAGAAATAGCATCCATTGCCTCGCTACGCCACAGGAACTATTGCCCTCTTTACTAGAGAAGCCTGAACCCCCTCCAAAAGAGCATGTTTCTTTAACAGATCCCTGAGGACAAGGGTACGGATGGCGCCTCATCCAAGAGACTTATTAACAAAGTCTATAAGATAGCTGGTCCTGACAATTTTCAAGGCCATCGATCCTTCACATAACTTCTCCAGGCTTCCTGAAAAAAACAAAAGCCTGCCGCCCACAGGAATCAATGACATTGTGCAATAGTTGTCAGGACTTCTGCTTGGAGGAACCTAGCCGCCCTTTTGCTCCCACCGAGGCATATGACTTTTTGGGCTGAAACTTCCTCTGACGAACAGAAAATGGCTGTGAAGATTTCCTGGAAGAACAGGAGGAAGAAGGCTGACCTCAATAGCGTTGAGAGGAAGACTGCATCCCTTTGTATGGCAGAGCATGTTTCTGATCCTTGATCATCTTGGCAATCATCCTGTCCAAATGATCACCGAACAGTAATTTTCCTTCAAATGGGATCTTTAGCAGAGTAGACTTCTCAGAATAGTCTGCCTTCCAATGCTTCATCCACAAATTCCTCCAAACCAACACCATAGAACCTGTCGCCATGGCCGAAGTCATCAAGATATCTGAAGATACATCGGCCAGAAACTTGGCCTGTTGCTCCATGTGCACAAGCAACTCAGAAAAGTCTGTCTCCTCCTAAATTACCGTTGCCAATTTCTCAAAGTCTGAAATAAGAGAATGAGCAGCATAAGCCGAATAAACCCCAACTTTCAGAGTCAGATTCTCAGCAGAAAGTGTCTTCTTAAGTGCCCTCTCTACCTTCTTTTCCATAGCATCGGAAGGAGAACAATCTTCTGGATTCATTGCCGTCCTGCCGGCTAAAAGTGGCCAGAATGGCATCCACCTTAATATTGTGCGGAAGATAATCTTGGCATTCCTCCAGTGAATACAACTTCTGTAGAAACCTGGGCACTGAGGAGCTATCCAGGTCCCTCCATTCTCCAGTAATCAAATCCTTAATTCTGCCATGAAACAGTATAGCAAAAACGGAAGGTTTGACATATTGCAGAAACTTGCCTTCTGCCGCCTCAGAAGATGGGAATGGAGAAAAACCCAAATTCTTCCAGATGTGTTACAGAATGTCTGGCACCTCTTCTCTGCGCTCAAACTTCCCCATAGAGGTGGATGGAAGGTCAGTTTGACGCCGATGAATCTCCAGAAGGGGAAACCTCAACACGCTCATCACGATATGAGCCCTTTAGCCTGGGTTTAGCCCTGTTATTCAATGTCCTGGCCACAGCCGCATCAATGCTCCGTCAAGTTCAAATAGGCTCATCCTCCAATGAAGACAAAAAACACCTTTGCTTGGATGCTTGCTTCCCCACCAACAATGGCAAAGGAACAGGCTTCCACCTTCAAATAGGCAGAAAACACCATAGGGAACAAATCCAAAAGAATGTAATATAACCACATGCTAGTTATACCGATAACGACGGCTGTGGAACAAACAGCCAGTCCCCAATGTACACAATAGCAGCAAAAGTAAGTAAAAATGATCTCAAACAAGGCCCTTACTGTAAGGGTAAAAATATGCTTGCAGAGGAGCCGTGATGTCCCCCAATCGCTGCAGTCTCCCCAGCAGGCCGCCAACCTGGAAGCACAGCCCCAGCCAACGCGAACTGGCAAACACGGTAATTCCAGCTTGCAACAGAAGCTCTGGCTAGGAGCGCCTGAGTTTACCCTGAGACAGCGCATCCTAGCCACCATGTCGATCTGGCCGACCTCGCAGTGCCTGATGAGCTGTAAATGCAGAAATCGAGAATGAAATGCATGCCTCGCCTTCCTCCACCGAATTCGGGACATGCAGAAATGAAAAAAGAAAAAGACCGCAGCACAGGTTACGACCGGCGCGTGGAAAACCCGTCCTGAAGAGACAAAGAAAAAAACAGGAGGAAGGAGTGGGGGTTTATTTGTAATTAAATCATGCGGCATGGGTGTCTGGTGAGGCAGGGATGCCTCAATGTTGTAATGAAGGGAAGTGAGTGAGGGGGCGATGAGGTAATGAATGTTTACAACGATAACACCGTTCAATAAATTGTGTTGTAAAACAAATGAGAAGAAAATGTACATTATTTTTCAAAAGTTTTCCTGCACGTGACTCCTGCACAGATAAAGCAGCATTTAGAAGTGAGAGCGGTCTGGCTGCGGCTTAGATGGGGTGGCTGAAAGGGGGAAAGAGGCAACAAGAAACAGGGCAGTGCGAGTGAAAACACGAGCACTCGTTTGGAATGCCCAAACGCAATAAAAAAAGTTGCTCCTAAAATGGGAGCAGTGAATGGACACAAGTACTACTTATGAGCTTCTTATTCAGTCAGGTTTTAGTTGAATTGATGCTTCTCCCAAAGAACAGTTTTCTTTACATTTTTCCAGTGGGTAGAAAGGAGCAGGGCCTACGATAAACCAACAGAGGTGTCAAGATACTTATTTTATGATCTTAGGTATTTGCAGCACTGTGGACCCGTGTCTTTGTAGGCTGCATTGCTCTTGTTAGATAAGCATGAGTAATGTCAGTTTGATGCCTGAGATGTTTATCAAATCTTTCTGGGCAGGAATTGGTACCGTTTCATAATGTACAATTCTGTGGCACCTCTCTTGATTTTTCTGACTTGCTTTGTTTTTGACTTGGCCCCCTTTAGTGCCATAGCAGTGCTTCTGTTTTTTTCAGAGGGTCTCTCCTCTTTAATGATTATGCTCTAATTATGGTTGGAGTATGTATGTGAGGGTGTGTGCACATATATATAATGTGTGTGTGAGACAGCGTGAATTGCTATATATCTCAGAAGTTTACACCGTCCTTTCTTATTTATATTAGGAGAAAAGATGTAGTTTCACTTGTAATTTTCACACCGTTACTAGTTGTTTTTCCATAGCACTCCTATGAAATCTATTCTAACATAATGAACTGGAGAGGGGTCCCTTGCAGGAAGCGAGCACGTAAATGCATCAGTGAGTTATTCTACCGATTTATTACCGACCTTGTCATCCTCACCTCAATCAAGGTTGACTTCCTACTAGTGTAAGAAAGTGCCCCAACTTTTTGCCAAACTGCTGATGTACTTTGACTGAGTGTGCCCTGGGTTCCTGCCAAACAGGTACCCAGGGCCTAAGGGCACTGTGGCCAGGGAAGGTCTCTTAAGGTCTGCAGCACTTATTGTGCCACCCTTAGAGGCCTTGTACCTTTACATACACACACTGCCTTTACAGGCTGCGTGTTTTGGTGCAGCACAAAGTGAAGAGTCGACATGACACACATCCCTGTGTACCATGCATACAACCTACTGCCCTGGCATAGGTCAGCCACCCCTCTAGCTGTGTGCACTAAACTAGTGGTGATGGTACAGGTTCATGAGCCCTGTACCCCTTCAGTGTCTAAGCAAATTCGTAATTGTTGTAAGTGCAGTAATGCCATTAAGAGTATATGGAGCTGGGAGTTTGTCATTACGAGCTCCACAGTACCATAATGGCTTTACTGAAAACTGGGAAGTTTGGTATCAAACTTCTCAGTGCCACTGATGCCAGTGTGGGATTGAATAAAAAATGCCCACAGAGGGCACTTTAGAGATGCCCCCTGAAAAACGACCCAACACTAGTGTCCTGGCTGAGTGGCTTTTCTCCAGCTGCAACCACCAGACATGTTTCTGGACCCCTGGGTCGAGAGCCTGCTGCTCTCGGAGGTCTGAAAAAATGCACATCCTGGGACCAGGTGCCAAGCCTCCTCCCCCAGGATAGGCAGGGTCCTCGAAGGGGAAGCTTCGAAGGCTTGCCGGCTTTGTGAGCAACCGCAGCCCTTTGCTGCTTCCAGCAACTGGCTCCCACTGGTTCTGACTTTGAGCGGGCGAATCGGCAGGAAAACCAAGTGAGGAAGGGAGGTGTGCCCACCATTGACAACTCCACCCCTCAGGTGTTGGAGGTGACTTTAAGCACAACTCTGTCCCCGCCATCTTGCAGATGGGGGACCCAGCTAACCAGAGAGAGGCATATGCTCCCCTCCCACTGGAGTGTGGCATAATAGGGGGTGTACCCACCCTAAGGACGGGACCCATTGTTCCCAACCTTTACTTACCTGTAACGCCCCTGAATCTAGTAGTTAGGGGCACCGCTGAACCTTGCCTCCTCAGACAAGAACCGACCAAGAAGAAAAGAAGGACCGAAGAAGCTGTGCTGAAGCTAAGAAGAGGAGGACACCCACCGACTTGTCCCCAGCCCTACCGGCCTGTCCCCACCTCGAACCTGCTCCAGAGAAATCCCAGTGTGTCCTGCAGCCTCAAGAACCCGAGGGGCCTGCCATGCCGTCCAAACCCCAAAACTTTGTCTCCATGAGTACCGGATTTGCTCACTCACAGACTCTGGCCCAGCCAAAACCCTGAGTCTGCACCAATCTACACCCAATGCCTATGGCCCAAGTTCGAGTGGGTCAACACAATGAGGAGGTCTCCCCGGTGATCCTGACCTGAGATCTGGTGAATCTCCAATGGAAGCCTGTAGCCCCTTTCTGGAGGACACCCGCAACCAGAGCTGGTAAGAAAACCCGACGCCTAAAGACACCCCTGCACACAACGTCCCACGGCCTTGCTTGGCCCAACTGACCGTGTCCCAGCATCCCAACTCACCTCTCCAAACGGTGGTCACCTCCAGAAGAGCTTTGTGCATGACCCTGGAGTAACCCTGGTTCTAACCTCAGAATACCAACTCCCACAAACTTGTACTTACCTGCAAACTGTTAACTTAATTTTTCTCCATAGGAATACATTGAAGTGTGGAGTTAGTTTGTATGTAACACTGAAAAACTGCCTATGTACTAAACGTGAATTACTTACCTTTTGTCTAGGAGATGTCTCAGTGTGATAGCTAGGCATATCACACTGATTAGCAAAAGTAATCTGAAAAGTAACCCAAAAAGTAACGTACTTTGTAATCTGCAAAGTAAGTGAAAAGTAATTTCGAAATATTGACTTATCTGTCATTCAACCAACTGCATTTGAACCTGCATTCAACTGTAAAACACTGCATACGATTTTGCAAAGCATTTATTTCACTCCTGCAACAGGCATGGCTTGGTTCACGAAATAAAATAACTAAATACTATTTTTATGCAAACAAATTGGTCTGAGTTCAGTCTTTGAGTGTGTGACATCATTTGCTGCTTGTGTGTACAACAAATGCTTAACACTACCCTCTGATAAAGCCTTACTGCTATCTACTTTTACCTCGGCCTACATTTGGTGTTCCACTTGACTCTGTGTTGACTATACCTCATTTTGGTTTAGTACATACAGAGCCAGCCTCCTACAACTAGTATAAGGCGA
This sequence comes from Triturus cristatus, assembly GCF_964204655.1. Classification (NCBI taxonomy): domain Eukaryota; kingdom Metazoa; phylum Chordata; class Amphibia; order Caudata; family Salamandridae; genus Triturus; species Triturus cristatus. Next base: position 1,038,297,663 of record NC_140582.1, on the reverse strand, counting down.
TAAGAACTGAAGAAAATTGTTGCCTGTCTTTAGAAACTCCATTTAAGTATGCCGTTAGCTTTTTTCTTCCTGTGCTGTACATTTAAAATGTTATTTTCCATCTCAGGAAATGTTTAATGATAGTTGAATCACGGAAATGCTTTTTATAAAGGAGAGGTAAATACAAATGTAGGTATTTCTTAGGGCAGCCCTAGTGCCTGGAGATAATTCTAAGATTTATGAGTATCTGGGGAGGATACGTTCTTGGAGAATTATTGTTAAATAGGTTTTCTGAAAATAACCATAACCTGGAACATGTTTCACGTGCTATCTCTTAACGGTTCATGACATAAGACTTGCATCAACTCTTTGGTTTTAGATTTCTATAGTTGTACATTTCAGAAACTCACTGTGTGGAGGTGTGCCGTGGGGGAGGGGGAGGGGGTTGAGAGTGGGAGGTTGGGCATGTAAACCCTGAATGAAGAATCTAAAGTTAGAGGACACACATGGCAGCATTCTCTGCTTAGAAGGATTTTAGACATTGTATCATTTTAGTCATATCCATACATTGCTTTTAATAAGTTCATATTCACTGACTTTAATCAGCTGCGTGCATTGATACCAAGTATTAGACAAATCCTTACACCTGTAATAATAAATTATGTGTTTAATTCACACTTGTAGGGAGCAAATGTATCTTTGAAAAGAACACAAGCACACATTTCAGAATAAGCTATACATTGAACAGAGTAAACTTGCTCATCGGTAATGAAGGTTGAGATTAGTTAGTGACTAGCACTGGTGAATCATTTTATCTAAGATTCCCACACACAGACTGGTGAATCATTTTATCTAAGATTGCCACACACAGTGCTGATGAAACAATGTGTTGTACAGCATATGCACATGTATTTACTGACACCGCATTATAATAAAATCATTCATCAGACTTAAAGGTAACCCAGTAGTTACTGGTACTGTGGAAGAGAATTTCTTTTCGTCCTCCAGCTCAACGTAGATATTGTGGTTTTCATTGTTTCATGTCAGATACTTTTCATCACGCTTAGTTATTTTAAGCTCCCATTTTGCATAGAGTTTGTACATAGAGCACTGCCAATTTTCACTTTGCATTTAATCGTTTTTTACATAGGATCAGGCTTCATTGGAAACTGTTTATTTGCAGATTATACCTTTTATAACTCCCTATAAAACATTAATCTGGTCACTTGCTCTGCAGAATGTGAGCATGCACTTTGTTGAATTAACCTCTAGAAGAGGAAAGTGTAATTAACAAAGTCCTTGATAGATGTACTTCCTTTTGTTTGTAGACTTTTTTGTTTAAACCAACAAGGCCTTTTATACCAATTTGTTTTGTGTTTAAACTTTAATTTAGAAACGCAGTAGCCAGGTTTCGATTGGTCAGCACTGTTTATCAATAAGTAGAACAAATTACTTATTTAAAAACGCTCTAACATTTGTAATTTGCAAAGCTGCTTTAGAACATTTTAGCAGTATTTTTTTTTTATTATGCTGTAGGGGGAGGAAAGAACTTTGGGTAAATCTTCTTCGATTAGGCTTAAAGGAGAAAATGCTAAAGCTGCTAGGGATGTTCGAATATCGAAGCGAGATGACCCTAGTGCAAAGATGGGCAGAAGAACACATCAAAAGATTAATTTGGATGAAGCAGAGGGTAAGTCATCTTTATGTCTTACCTTGGTTTGAACAACTGCAATAGAAAAATATTAAATGTTAGCAATACAAATTCCTAAATCCCAAATAGTAATTTCCGCACCCCTAATGGATTATTTTGCTGGTCTAAATATGGACAATTTTTACGATGGCACTGGATGATTCTAGGCGACTCAAACTATATTGGGGAGATGCCCACAGAGGACCACTCACTTGTGGGTAGGATTGAGCTGACATACCCACCCCCATGTTCTTTGGGTAGCTCTCTTCAGTTGGGTAGTGATATTACCACTTGGCGGTTGTGCATCATTTGGGTCACTACATAGATATGGCTGGGTGAGCTGAAAAATTGACTATTCTAGTCTTTTTCTTTCTTCGCACATATAGATGGGATTTCTTGCATAATTTCTCCCTGGTTGGGCATGACTACCTAGCTGCAAAGCTGTCAGTTAAGGTTAAATACAACAAGCTTGTACGTAATGAATTGTCTATGCATCAGCTCCCTGTTGGAAAGTGCATTGAGGCAGTTGGTCATTTCCTACATCCTCTGCGATGTCCTTATCCAGAAAATGAGAAAGATGCCATGTTTTCAACTAATTTGTGTATTCATTTATGAGATATTTTGTGTTTGGGATGGAGACGTTTGTTCAACGAAAATGAAACTGGAAAAACACTGCCTGCATGTGATTCGTACCATGGCCAGACTCCTTTCCCTTCCTTATGTTTTCGATAGTGAGTCCTTTTGAAGCCTTTGGAATATATGGAAATATTAAAGCCTGCTGGAGATGAGTGGTTCCACGATTTGACCAGTAGAGATGCTATTGAATGTGTTACTGAGAATGACAAATGATAAAATTGGATTCTGACCCACCTTGACCTTTTTCCAAAACGTTCTGAGGTAGCTTTCTATAGTCACTTGTAACTTATCTGTGGCCTCCGTACTCAACAAGCTTTCTGAAGGTGCATATAGTAAGAGAATGTAGAAAGGTGCGTATATGAGTGAGTTATTCAGCCCAAGGAACAACGAATATTTTGGAACCAACTTTACCATCTATCTCTGCTCAAAGTTGTACTCTCATAATTTGTGGCTGCCATAACTTCATATAAGTTGCTTTTCTTCAAAGTGAAATGTAATTTTAAGTGCCAAAGAATTTAGATGCGCTTAGTTAGGGCAAGTTACACCGCTGGAACATTTGAAAAGATTGAGATATGGCGTTTTAAACAGGAGTTACTGTGTCTTGAGTAGTCGTATTATTTCTTATTTGAGTGTTATATAACACCAGTTTTTGGTGTGCTCAGTAGATGCCATTCACATAATACGACATTTGTTTGTAAAAATAGTCAGTCATTATACTGATTGGAGCATATTGGTCTGTAGATCTTATGTTTTTTTTTTTTTAATGAGTGCTATATAACCAACTTTTTTTAGTTACAGGTTAGTAACGTTGTCTTCATTTCTGCCTAGCCTAAACATCCAGGGTCTTACTGAAATATATGCGAGTAGTGGCTACTTACAAAGGATAGAATTTGCAAGTTCTTTAGAAACCAGGGTTATATTGACTTTATTTAATTCTTTATTTCCTACATTTATTTTATGACAACATATGGAAATCATTTTGAAAAATACAACCTAACACTAATCATTAAACTTTGTTTCCTACTAGAATTTTTCGAATTAATATCTAAAGCCCAGAGTAACAGAGCAGAGGATCAGCGTGGGTTACTTCGAAAGGAAGACCTTGTTCTACCAGAATTTCTACGATTAGTCCCTGGTGAGCCAACTTCTTCTACGCCATCGGATTCCAAGAGCAGTAACCAGAGAATTATAAAAAGTGATCCCAAAGACAGAACACCACATTTAACACAGCAGCGTGGAAAGCTTGAATCCTCACAGAACTGTACCGAATATTCCACGACAAGAACGAGTCACACAGGAAAGAGAGAAAAGACTGCTTTGTTGCCCCCTAACAAGAAAACTCACAATGCTCCTTTCAGTGCACCTTTGTCGCCAATTCCACACATACAGGAATCCACTACGTCAAGGTGGGAAAGGAATTCCAGAGATTTTCAGACTGAAAATATACAGACAATAGACGATGACAATATAGCAGACTTAACCCTTGTGGCTGAAGGAGATATTACTAGCCCTAATAGCACTTTACTGCCACCACCGCCAACTCCACCTTCAAATCTCAGTAAATTAATAGAAGCCAACTATCCACCCCCAAGCCCATTAGCAGATAATAAGAATTTTTCAGGATGTCAAAGATCTACATCAGGTATTTTTAGATTTTAATATTTTGTGTGCCTTTATTTTCTTGATGATCCCTTCAGTTTGTACAATAGCAGCATTTTGCACCCATTTTCTTTGTGGTCCTTTATTTGCACCTTACGTTTGATTTTGTATGAGAGATATGGTTTATTTTTGTATTATTCAAACAGGTTTCAGTAGCTTTATAAATATAGACTTATTTTTTATGACTTTAGGCAAAATGTATACCAACCCAGTTGCCTTGTAAAATGTTTTGTAAATGTTAGACTTCGCGTTAAACTGTATTCTTACTAAACACTAAAAGAAGGATTTGCGTATAAGTAAATAACTTTTTGGTCAGTGAGCAGTTTGTGTGGTGAACCCCACATAAAAGAGATCTATCATTGGCACAAAGTGGGAAACTTCGCTGTGTGCATCATTTTATAGATACTCCCAGATTGAATCTTTTCTAGTTTCCATAACCCTAGGATTTGGTGCAACTCACTTTAAAACTCTCACCTGCACAAAACCTATTGTGTTTGTTGAGTTATGATTGTTCACTGTGAACCACAGTCTCTCAAACATGTTTTGGTACTCTTTGATACTGGTTATTCCTGTAGAAAGAATATCAAAAGAAAGTGCACATTTGAAATGGTAAAGTACATGCGTTTCCGGCAGGTGTAGTAAATCAGTTGGTTGCATCATTAGATGCAAGTGGTACAGCCTTCGATTGCATCAAGAAGATGTAGCTATGCAAATGGCAAGTGTTTACAAAATGTTTGAATTGGTATGGGAGATGAGGTTCCTAAAATTTGCCACTATCACACTATTAAGGGTCAGTAATGGTAGCTGAGCTTCAGAAATCTGGACTTAATAGCTTGAAAGTTTTATTGAGGTCACATCGTGTAAAAACAGAATTACCGTACCTCATAACTTCTAGCATAATGGCCCTTAGCAACTACATATTCCCTTTAAACCTGTGGCGAACTAATGCTCATATTTTGCACAGACTTGTGGATTTGATGTACCGTGTAATTTTTTTACACTATTTATATAAATCAATATATATTTGCTTCCAAAATAGTTTTAAGAACTTTTTAGACTGTTAGTTTTGTCACTCATAGACATGGCAATAACATGTAAAAATTATGGAACTTGTGATTTAGTCGGGCTCCAAGCTTTTACCTCTCAAGCTCTTAATTCAGGCCAAATTTTGCAACAGTTTGTTTTCTTCCCTGATAGTGGATCATTACTGGCACTCTGTTCTTTTAGTTCATTAGTGATTGGACATACTACTAACATTGTTGATAGTGTAGACACAAATTTGCAGTACATTTATAAAAGGCGAAGATACAATCTATAGCCAAAAGTGCCAGATCCACTTATGAATGTATTTATCAAAAATCTTTTTACTGCGGCCATGACTTTTATTTTTACATCGCAACATTAAATAATGACAACATTTCTGTGATCAAAGCTTTTCCTGTTATTCATATATGCAGTTGCCTAACATTTTGCTATTAATTTGGCCATTTCTTGTCTGTACTGTATTAGATGTGCTGGTAATGACTTGTCAGTACTTTCCTCTGATTACCTGCTAAAAATTACTGTTGTAATTACCTTTTCCTAGTTCTCCTTCCTGTGATCTTGTGTGCATTATATAATCAGTGTATATTATTCTACAAATGTTTTTCATCTTTGATCTTAGATGTGCAGTTCAATGAGTATACGTTATGCATGCATGCATGCATGTTGTATATATTACGGTCTAAAATCTGTACTTGGGTTTATAGGTCTCCGAAAGGTATTTCACACTTATGCAACTGAGAGGCAAGCTCTCGCAGAGTAGGGCAACATCTGACACATTTTTAGTGGCCTTTGAGCCTCGCAACCTTTGTTGTCATTGGATTAGCAATTAACTAATAGCGGTTTACTTATTTTAAATCCATACCTCCGGCATTTCCTTTAGAGTATTGTGGATATCCTTTAGGTTCCACACATCCATTACCACCACAACACATCACGTTATGACATTCAAAATGATGTCCTCTTCCTTTCAAGTTAAAAAACGCAAGGTGTGGAATACCCGAAGAGCTGATGAAAAAATGTGCACAAAATAGATAAACCTTTTTTGTTTACTTGATGCATGCCGTACATTCCTTTCTAATCATCGAACTGTAGATTTGTCTTTCCCACTCCTTACTTTGTAGATGTCTTTTGTGTAGACATTTTACTTGCATTGTGCTCATTTCTTTCCGATGCAATAAACTTTAGATTTAGATATTTAAGACTGGTTTTGCACTTTCTTTCACCTTCCTTGCTGAAAGGTTTGTATCTATTTGTGTGACCTCAAATGTTTCTTTGCCTAACTGAATGCAATTCAGACAAGAACATTAAACACACCCATTGCTAATATTGTCATTAAGCATACCTAACAATTTTAACATATTATAACTTATAATTGTCCATCTAGAAGTTACTCATTTTGAGATGTTCGTCAATCTGATTACTTTTGTAAGTTGAGCCCCTGAAAAGCCTTTGAAAAATGTACATTTCGTCAACACAGTATGTGATGTCATTGGAAAGCTTAAGTTCTGAACTCAAAATCACGTTGCATAGTCAAAGGAATCCTAAAATCATTATTTGTTAAGTTTTGGAGAAAAACATTCTGGCTTCGTTGTCAAACATTGGAAATTTGCAGGCTTTATATTTGCCCTAAAAGGCAGTACTATAAATTCTGAATGCAACTGTGTTCTGCATCTTTTGTCTGTCAGATCCGTTTGTTTTTGAGTGATGACCATACTAATCAACAAATGAACTTCTGCTACTAATGACTACAGATAATGAGTGAGGTTCTAATGGTCTGTGGAAGTGGATTAAAATGTGACTCTATTTTTTGATCCTGTGGTGTGATTGTTTGGACTCTAAAGATTCTCAGTGGCATCCATGTATTTGTAAGAAAATATCTTACAGCATTTTATCAGTTTTAGTAGTAAACAGGCATGATAATTAAACCAGTGGCGGACAATACAGAATGCTAGGGCACCTTGCAGGTCATTCTGTGTATTTATAAGGTGAACAGAAAGATTTGAACTTCTTGTTTCTTGAGAATAAGGATTTGATCCAGCTAAGTGCTGTGTTCTTGAAGGCTAATCTGGATCGGTCTCGCCAACAGAACAGAAAATTATGATTGATTGTGTCGGACACTGATCAGCTGGATTGAGCGCTGCACAGGTCTAAGAGCTCTAGTGATCCAGATCCTCCTTCTGCCAAACAAGGGACCAGATCTGTGCTTTACCGTACTATGAAGCAAAACGTGATTATATCTCATGAGATATAAGCTTGTTCTGCAAACTGTTTGGGGTTCATATATTACAATCTGTTCTAATTTTATCAAGTTATATGGTGGACTGGAATCTTCTCTGGTTTCCATGGTCTTTCGGGCACTGTGTGGGCTTCTTCAGGAGTAAGGTTACATTTTTAAGGTCTGGCTTGACAGCGCAGCTACTGCCAAACAAATCTGTGAAATTGGCTCTGCCCACATGTTAGGATCCAGGAGTACATATTTTTATTGGGCAAAGGTTGTGTGCGTCCACAAAAAAAGTTCTAGCCCTCCTCACAGCTGTCATCAATTTGTTTATTTATTGGGATGCCTCAGCTTGAACTTTCAGGGGCACACGCATCACATTGTAATGCAATTTAAGTGTCTTAAATAACTAGATAATTTATAGTGTTTCTCTCTGCCAGCAGAACAGATCGGAGGAGGGCAGTCTACATGAATGGAATTTTAGGCCTGGCTTGACAGTGTAACTGTTGCCTGACCTTTTACCCTACACCAACATAATTCTACAGAATGCTTCCACACAAATACATATCAATTTCCATGCTATCCGATTGTAATGCTTCACATTTCTCAGCTTTTCTCTTTATGGTGCTTATTTGTCTTATGGCCACATGTGCTTAAAGTCATGTCTACTACAGGCCAGGCAAATCCTGTGCAGCTCAAAACTGTGTTTTCAATACTGATTGGTATGACTAATTCTCCTCAGAGGTTTTGTGAATGCCATAAATCCAACTACCCAACGACTGTGAGGATCAGCACACAGATTATACGGAGGTAGACCCAGGTCAATCAGCGGAAAATAATTTTAGTCACTGAGTGTGTATGTAGGTGAGTTGTAAGGAAGAACATTTTGTAACGGCTGAAAGATTGAACAAAGAAATCAATACAAATATAGAGCAATGATATTGAATGTAGTGCCACAATTAATGTCTATAACTTTGCACATCACAATGTGGCATTGATTGTTTGTCACAATTAGTACTGTGATTGGTCTATCATATTCACTATTGCTAACAATGTTAGATTCAGTGTTTCTAGAGTGTGAGATGCTAGATTAGGCTTTGTTTAATTTCTGTTTTCATCTAATGTGTTTGACTGGTGTGGGAAAGGGTACCATTTCTATCATATTACAAGATAATTCTGACATCAGAATGCTTCTGAAATTAAATAATTAGGTAGCTACTCGTCAGTATTTTTAAACGGCTAGTAGTGACGTCACAGCACAATTTTCCATTTGCACTGAAGTGAGAGCCCCCTTTTCCACTGCATCAATTCTGCGATTAGCAATCTTACTTTTGTACCATTAATAACAAAACTATAAGTATCAGAATGAGAAAGCAGGAGTGACTGACCTTCTTATACCTGACCAGGGTCAATTTAATACTCCATTGGTAGGTAGAAAATCGCAATAATTGTATGAAATAATGTAGCCGCCCAACTGAGCATGAGTAAGGATATTGAAATACACCCTGGCATTCCGTGACTTAATATAGACACTAGACCTGTGTGTTCAATACCCTGTGAACCGCAGTATCCTTAAGAAAATGTTGTTTGTTTTGTAAATACGCTATCTTGGGATTGCAGCAAATGCAGAGTCAACTATGTCCATTAGAGCCCTGGTAGCAAACACTAATCCGCCTCATACCAGAGAGACTCCACTCTCTCCTGTACCTCCAAAGACTCCAGACAATAAATGTAGAGCTTTCTATGAATTCAGTTTAAATATTGGTTTCCTGAAAAGCTGTAGGAGTTTGTAGAAAGTACCTGGTGCTAAGAATCGTAGAAGTGTTGTAGACCAGAAACCCCAAAAGGACCTTTAATTGTCAACAGTGACGAAAAAAAGGGGCAAATAGGTAATTGATACTCTGTTTATAAACCAATAATAATCATTACTCTAGATTCCAAATCTTCACTCTCACACTCCTTAAAAACCAAACCTCCATCTCCAGAGGCCTTTGACCACCTTTTTAAATTCTGCTTTGTTAGTCAACATTGGGAGAGTTTTTAGTGTTTTTAAGAGAGGAACATACAGGCCCACCTCCTTGAAGTAAGAAATATAATGAGGAAGAATTGGACTTGAATAATGAAGAGTTTGCAGTGTGAATCTCTTCTGGACTCATATGCTGTGCATTTTTGATGCCTTAGAGTGGTTGGGTCCGAAAATTTTCCTAGATTTGTTTTTGGGCATGCTGATCCAATATAACTAAGATCTGCATATATATCCTCAATACTTGGTCACCATCTTTAGATTAGTCTCCATCATTCGGTTCGGAAGCAGTGTTAAGACCACTTGCTCGACAGTTGACTAAAGAAGTGGTGGAGCACGATGCCAAGTTTCAGAGAGCCAACAATGATCAAAATTCGGCGATGAATTAAAGATAATGAGTAGTAGAGAGCCTCACTGAAAAACGAAAACTGGTTATTTATTTGGTCTCTGACAAGGGATGGGGAGGAGGTAGATGATAGGGAGGAGGAAGATAACAAAATGCATAGTTCGGACTGCAGACTAATCCTAGGTCTCTTCTGACTTGAACAACCAGGAGTGATAAAAATACTTTTCTTTTCCTTTTAGATTCTACCCAAATTGTTATCTAATATTGGCATAGAAGGCCATCCATAGAGTTTGCAATCTGTACCTTCCAAAGGACCATAATTCCAAGGACTTTCAATCAATCAGGGTTTTGTAGAGCACACTACTCACCGTGAGGGTCTCAAGGCGCTAGGGGTGTGAGCAGCTCCGTTAGGGTCATTCGAAGAGCCAGGTCTTGAGGTCCTTTCTGAATTAATTCATTTTCAGGCTTCGTCGGAGGTGAAGGGGGAGTTTGTTCCAGGTCCTGGCTGCGAGGTAGGAGAAGGATCTTCCACCTGCTCTGGTCCTGTGGAAACGAGGGACAGTGGCTAGGGCGAGGCCAGCTGATCAGAGGTTTTTTCTTGGGGATGAGGAAGGAGATTCGGTCATTGAGGTATTGGGGTCCGGTGTTGCAGAGGGCCTTGTAGGTGTGTGCGAGAAGCTCATTCTTCTTTCGACGGGTAGCCAGTGGAGGTAGCAGAGGTGTTGGGTGATGTGGGATGTCGAGGATGAGTCTGGCTGCGGCTTTTTGGATGGTCTGGAGTTTGCAGAGGATTTATTTTGTTGATTTCGGCATAGAGAGCGTTGCTGTAGTCCAGATTGCTGCTGATGAGTGCATGGGTGACCATTTTCCTGGAATCGGGGGGTGGGGGGATTACCACTTGAACGTCTTCCGAATTATGCGAATGGTGTTGAAGCGTGCGGAGGATACGGTGTTTCATGGTGATTGAAGGGTCGAGAATGATGCCGAGGTTGCATGCGTGGTCCGTTGGGGTGGGGGGCTTCTGAGGGCAGGGGGCCACCAGGTGTTGCCCCATGCGGAAGTCCTTGGGGTACTCCGCATCTGATCTCTGTCGGTTCTGAAAGGAAGTGTGGGAGTCTTATTCTCTGTGTTCTGTCTGAGAGGAAAGATCGTATCCAGTCTAACACTTTATCTAGAAGCCAGCATCATGGAGTCTGGTGGCTAGTGTGTGGTGGGAGATGATGTTGAAGGCTGCCGATAGGTCCAGGAGGATGAGGGCTGCTGTGTGGCTTTGGTCGAGGAGGGCGCTGATGTTGTTGGTGGCGGCGAGGAGGGCGGTCTCAGTGCTGTGGTTGCTGCGGAATCTGGATTGAGAGGTGTCTAGGATGCTTTTGATTTCTATGAAGTGTGCTAGCTGTGCGTTGACAGCCTTTTCGATGACTTTAGAGTGGATGCTCTTCATTGTCTTTAAGGTGTCATCTGTGGTGAGAGGGGTCCAGGTGAGAAGGGTCTGTTGGATGGCGTCATTGGGGGAGGGAATTCCGGCGCTTCCGTGGTCTTGGTTGTCAAATTTGTCATAGAGCGTCTTGATCATGTTTTTTTTTTTTTTTTTTTTTTAAAGAGTTTTATATAGCGCGAACTAGACCCGAGACATCGGGTACCAGAGCGCTTTACATAGCACCAGTTTCGTTACAGAAGGACATATTCATTTTTTTTAGGCATGGGGAGATTAAGTGATTTGCCCAGAATCACAGGATGTTGAGTGTAGTTGCTGAGACTCGAACCTGGTTCCCCAGCTTCGAGGTTGACCGCTTTAGCCGTAAGGCTACATCCTCTCCTCATCCTCTTGTGGTGAAATAAGGTGCTGAGTTTGTTGCAGAGGTCTTGGGAGGGAGGGACGTCGGTTGTTTCGCTGTTTGGTTTGGTGAAATCCTGAATGATGGCAAAGAGCTCCTTGGAGTTGTGGGCGTTGGAGAGGTTTCTTTCTTGGATGAGTTGGTGGTGTGCTGTGATGGCTGTTTTATAGTCAGTGGTTGCTTCCACAGTTTTACAGTTTCTCCACGTGCAAGGCCTTTCTGCCAAGAACCAGGCAGTAGAGAGTAAAACATCACTGGTCATGTTCCATGATGTCACAAGCGCTACATGTATCCCTGTAAGGCTAGGGTTTATCAGATAATGAATCAAGAATTTTGGAGGAAACAGAACAGGCCCAGGGAGAGCAGCAAAGATCTAACGCCTGAGATTTGGCATCAGTGGATTTACAGACTAGGGATTTATTAGAAAAAATGGCAAGAAAAGTTTCGGTGATGCCAAAAAAGCATACACCCACAGTGCAGAATTATCTTTTTGTGCCCAAGCCAAGAAAAGCAGACTCGAAGATAAGCAAATCGCAGTAGATATTTAAGTATTGACAGGGTTGGAAACTAAAGATACCAGGGGGGACAAACCTTTACACTCGGTATCGATTCTCATAGGGGATTGGAGAAAGAGAAAAATGAAGTGAAACACACGCCATACCCTTTAAAAAGGAGGGAAAGAAAAAGCGTAATCTTGAGGCTGGATTGGCAGCTTGGCTGCAAAAAAGGTTTGATGACTTAAAGTCCTTTAGAATATCTTCTAAGACTCCAGAGATCCAATTATATAATGATCATAGATCAAGATGCTCCCCCTTTAACTCCAGACTGACAAGAGGAGCAACATGATCATTGCTATGATTAAGGTGACGAACCCCAGAAGAAGAGGGCTCACATGAGGAGGAAGATATAAAGTAGGATGTGGAGGCAGACTCACTAGAGGAGGAACCTGTCTCCTACCCATCACGACCCTTGTCTCCAGGTATCTCTCAGCAGATTTGGCCACCAACTACAGGATGATAGTGAGAGGCTAATTTACCACTTACAAAAACAGTTAGGGAAGATGACAAAGACATCCAGGATTGGCAGACAACCTCAAAGTGTCTAAAATCCTCTCTGTTGCAGACCAGCTATGCACATGCACCATAATAAGGAGGCATGCTTGGCTTAGGATCTCTGGTTACACACCTAAAGTTCAAGCAATATCCTCAACATGCCCTATAGGAAGGACAGTATATTGGGCAGTGATGGATGAATCCTTGCATTTAATAAAGAAGGAAAATAACACCGTGAAAGCAATTAGAGCGCTGCAAGCTAGTCTTTTTCAGAAGAGGCACATCAAGCAACTGAAGACCTATGGGATCACAGCAAATCCACATTGGTCAGAGATCAGCAGCACAAGGAGGCCACATGTGATACATGTGTACCTGTCTGGTGAAGGCAAACTCGTTCAGGCAATACCAAAACAGTGTCGATCAGGTGATTAAATCAATATACGAATTGGATTTTCAGTGAGCATAGGGAAATCCTCCCCTCACTCATTGAAGACAAATGTTTTTGGAGGAAGAACTTGACTCTGACAAGGCCAAGAAGTGTGGTGAGGGTCGGTTTGGTGGGTGAACAAGATGTCAGTGCCATCTTAATTAATTTGCTAAAGGCCTGATCTTTAGCTTGAGTGTCTTCCCTAGGGTTTCTAAACAGCTGGGACGGGGCGTAACACTACTGCCTCACCTGTTGTCAAAGTATGCGATTCTGTAGCTGAATCCAGAGGTTCTGTGTGCTGGGATGTTTGGCCGAAATTAAGTGGTGCCTTGGCATGCACATATGGAAGCTAGAGGTTTGGTGGGGACAAACCTGTGTTTCACTGACGCAGGTGGTGAGAATCCCAATGTCCTGGGAAGCACTAGTCCCATACAATAAACAAGCTTATCTCAGGGTTATGGCAGTACCCTTACGATGTGGCCTAGAATACATGGCAAGTTGAGATACATGGCGACAAATGCTGTACTGACTTAACTAACTGCCCCATTATTGCTGATTCAATGGCTGAGAGATCAGTCTTGCAGACAGTGTATATCTGGTGGTGCACTGTTACTTCTGAAGAGGCTTGTTTACTGATCTCAACTGGATGGAATTTTGTAGTGAAATATTAAGATGGGAGCTTCCATAAATATCAGTGCTGACCGAAGGAGGTACAAGGAAGACTTTTAAACCTACATGGATCTCAGTCGAACAAAGGCAAAAGTTCAACAGCTGTGGAGCGTAGTGATTTTTCTGGCCTTTCCCCAGGTGAGGTGACACTCCCACATTCTATCACTAATATGCATACAGAACTAGCCAAAAAAGACTACCAGTATTGAGAAGGTTGTGAAAGAAACAGGAGATAATTAGAAGGATTGACATACAGAATGACAGAGGTTGAGAGGGAACATGGTGCTGTGAAAAAGAGGATGCAAGATTTGGAGAAACATTCACAATACAGTAGACATTGGCAGGAGCTAAGTGGTTTCAAAACCAATGCGATTGAAGTTGTTTCTTTTTTGGAATCCAAGCAGAGAGTTGGGGCTTCTAGTGAATGTCAGGAAAGCTTCACTAAAAGGTGCTATGTGAGGTTTTTGGTGTGCTCCTAGGCATGGATGCAGAGGCATCGCAGCATGCTGTGGCAGATGTATAAAGAGTAAAACAAAAATGTCAAGGTACAACATCGAAGCTGCAGAAATGCTGATGGTTAGCCTCTAAACAATTAAATGGACAACCTGAGACCTGCATTGCCTCTACGAGAGCTATTGGCTTTGCCAATGTTTTAGCCATGTTGTACACCAGCATGGTTGTTTTTCAGCATGGTTAAAAGTTAGGGACATAGAGGAGAAGGGTGTGTAGTGTCGTATAGTGGAATGGTGAAGAGTGGAGTAGTGTTGTGTATTGTAGTGGCATAGAGTGGAGTGGTGTACAGTCAAGTAGAGTAGAGTGCACTGGGGCAGAGTGTAGTGGTGTAGAGTGCAGTGGCGTTCAATGTAGTGTCGTACATTAGAGTGTTGCATAGTAGAGTGCTGTTGTGCAGAGTATAGTGGCATAAAATACAGTGGGTAGAGTTCAGTGGTGCAGAGTAGAATGTAGTGCCGTAGATTGGAGTGCTGCACAATGCACTTTTGTGGTGCAGAGCAGAGTGGCATAGAGTGCTTTAGCATAGAAAGCAGTAGTGCAGAGTAGAGTGGCGTAGAATGTAGTTTTGCAAAGTATAGTGTCGTTGAGTGCAGTAGTCTAGAGTGACATAGAGTGCAGTAGTAATTATGTAGAGTGGACTGGTGTAAAGTGCATTGGCGTAGAGTGTTGCAGGGTAGAATGACTTGGAGTGCAGCAGCATAGAATGCATTGGTGTAGAATGCAGTGGCATAGACTAGAGTGGTGCATAGTAGAGTGCAGTGGGAGAGAGTGCAGTGGCGTAGTGTTGTGCAGAGTGGGGTGGAGTGATGCAGAGTGAATTAACTTGAAGAGGTGCAGAGTGCAGTGATGCAGAGTGCATTGGCATAGAGTGCAGTAGTGCAGAGTAGAATAGCGTAGAGCGCAGTGTTGTAAAGTGTCATAGAGTGCATTGGCTTAGTGACAGAGTACAGTGGTACAGAGTAGAGTTTGATGTTGAGTGCAATTGTATATAGTGCAGTGGTTTAGAGTAGTTGCAAAGAATGGAGTGGCGCAGAGTGGAGTAGGGTGCAGTGGTGTTGAGTATATTGTTTCAGATTAGAGCGAAGTGGCATAGAGTGAAATGGTGCAGGGTAGAGTGTAGAGGCTCAGAGTGTGATGGCGTAGATTAAAGTGGTGTAGAGTGCAGTGGTATAGAGTAGATTAGAGCGGTGTACATGGGATTGGCATACAGTGCAGAGGCTTAGAGTTGAGTGTTGCAGAGTAAAGTACATTGGAGTAGACTGCAGTGCCTTAGAGTGGAGTTTGTCAGGGTAGATTGGAGTGGCAAAGGGTGCATTGGTGTAGAGTAGAGTGGCGTAGAGTGATGCAGAGTAGAGTGGAGTATGCATGGTGTGGTAGCACACAGGATTACAGACAACACATTTTAGATTGAAATTACCATTATATTTGCACTGCATACAGTTTTACTAATAAAACTATACAGCGCACAAACGATAATGTGTGAAAATAGCATCACCTAGTGTATTGATTTGCTTTGATCATATTAAAGTATTTGTTTCCAACACACTTCAGAGTTAACAAAACATGTGCCTCGTTTATGCGTTCATAATTCTGATATATTCTGAAATATTTGCACAGTTCACTTAAATGTTGTTGTGTGCTAGAAAAAAATGCTTTCCTACCCCCAGTATTCAACAACATTGTCACATAAGTCTTCTCTCTGAAGTCTGAGAAAGAAAAGTGAACATCAAGCCTCTTTGGAAGAAAGAGCCTGGCTTTGACCTGTGTCTTTGAATGGTCAGCAAATGTGAGTTACAATTCACAAAGCCAGTGGTAAGCAACAGGCAGAATGCATTCCCAAGAAAGCTTTCTAAATGCCCTCAAGTTTTGCGGTTTGGTAGGCTTCAACCTAAAGAGGGCAGAGGAATGGGGGAGGACAGACACCTTCTCTTTCCTGACATCAGCCCCAGGACACTAGCCAGAAATAGGGTTTTTTAATAGGGATGAAACAAAGAGTGGCAGCAAAAGCAATCACAGTTTTGTTGGTATAACCAGTGCAATTTCAAGTTGGTTTGAGTGAGAAGAGATGTGCCTTCTCTCAGGTGGGCTCCGCCAGGGGCCTCTGGGAAACCTTTTTGCCTTAACACCGTTTTGCAAACTTCACTCCTGCCTTCCTCAAACAACTAATACAGATACATAAATCTGATGGAGACTTCCAGCCTCAGATTCCTTACTTTTGAATTTCCCAGGCGTCCAGCTGGATCCGAAAGCGTTTGTGTGAGCAGTACCCCTTGCACGCGCTGTCGGGTGGCTCTATTTGGCTCTGTGTGATGTTGGCGTCGTTGGCATCAGTTATGATAAATAGGCACCACTCAGGTGTGCGGAGGTCATTTAATTTCTTTCCGTGCCAGTTAAGCGCCAATCCGGGAAGAGCTACCCCTCTGTCGCTTCTTGACCGTTTTTAAAAACTTTTTGTCGACTTCTTTTTTATTGTGTGTTGGGGATGTCTTCTAGAAAGACAGGGTTCAATCTGGGGTGTGCCTGTCACTGCGTCATGTCAGTAACTGACCCCTACCTCTTCTACCACTGGTGTCTTGAGCACAATCACAACTCAAAGTCCTGCTCGGACAGTCTGGCCATGGCTCCAAAGGCCTTGTGGGAGCAGGCTATGAAGCTCCTTTCGGCCCAGCAGTTGACACCAGCCAGCGAGACTCCACGGAGATCTCGGTCCCAATCAAAGAAGAGGAGGTCGCAGGACCGCTCCTGCAGCCCAAAGTCTTGTTCCCAATTGAGGTCTTTAGGACACCTGGGGAAGAGGCACAAGAAGAAGCCCAATCGGACTTAATCTTTGCCTTGATTGTCATCCGTCAACGAGCGAGGTAAGGAGCACCGGCGCTCTAGGCACAGTTCTGCGGAGCCGGATCCAGGGTCGACTTCGACCGCCCCTCCTGAATTGACCCCTGCTCAAATAAAAGGATTTTACGGGGCCATGTGCCTGTATTTGAGCGGGCTGACCCCTGATCCTTCGGGCCCCACAGGGTCGGAGGAGGCTCCATCGGATTAAATGCCGTGTGCTCTGGCCACGGTGCCGGTGGGGCCTCAGAGATCCGATTCCGGGATGACGGCGGTTGTGCCAACACAACCTTCCTCAGTGTTGGACCCGAACTCGGTAAATTTGTATGCCCCATCCTTACGACAAGGAGTTAGAGCGTTGTCGCTCGACGGCAACTTGCCACGGTATACACCTGTCGGCAAAGGTTTGTAAAATATTGTATAGAAAGGTTTATTAACCCTCTTTCTGCTTCCCTTTCTACTGTTCTTCTCTTCTTTCTTAGCCTTGCCCAGCAGGGCTCTGCTTTGAGTACTCTTAAGGGTTATCTCTCTGCTTTCCTGCAGCTGCCTGACCAATCTTCCCTGTTCAAATTCACTATTGTAATAGGTTCCTAAAAGGGCTGGTTCATATCTTTCCACCCACGCACTTTTGTCATGCCACAGTGGGACCTTAATTTGGTCCTCACTTTCCTGATGTGCGCTCCTTTTGAGCCTTTACATAGTTGTCTCCTTCAGATGTTTGGCATTAAGTCACCCTTTCTGGTAGCAATAACATCTGCCCGGAGTGAGTTAAAGGCATTGTCATCCAAGCCTCCCTACATGATGTGTTTTGTGGAAAAAGTGGTACTTTGTACATGTGGTAAATATTTGCCTTTGTACATGTGGTGACCCCATGCCATCTGGGTCAGTCAATGACACTGCCCACCTTTTTTACTCCCCCCGCATCCCTCTAAGGAGAAGTGTCTCCACCGTCTGGGCCCAAAAAGAGCGTTGTCGTTCTATCTTGACCGTACAAAAGAGTTCTGGGTGGATGACAAACTGTGTGGTAAATATTGTTTACAACGATTTATTTACAGTGCGGACTTTGACCCCGCATACATTTTCTCCGCATAGTGCCCTTACACCGCATTTTTTTACTCCGCATGTGCATTTAAAACACATGCCTTTACAACGCAAATCGTATGTATGGTAAATGCACATGCGGAGTAAAAAAAAAAAAAAAGATTTTGGGCGATCCACGTCGTTGTGAGGAAACAGGCTTTTCCGTTTCCTCACATCGACGTACACCACCCCTCACAGAAAGACGACGTGATGCAGGAAGCAGATGGCGAGAAAAACAACGAGAAGAGAGAGGTAAAGGGGAATGGGGTGGGCGTTAATTTTTTTAGGGGTTAGGGTAGTGTTTGTGTAGTGTAGGGTTGTGTTTGTGTAGTGTAGGGTAGTGTTTTAGGGTAGTGTTAGTGTAGTGTTTGTGTAGTGTAGGGCAGTATTTGTGTAGTGTAGGGTAGTGTTTTAGGGTAGTGTTAGTGTAGTGTAGGGTAGTGTATGTGTAGGGTAGTGTTTTAGGGTAGTGTTTTACGGTTTAGGGTTGTGGTGTAGGTGTAGATTAGGGTAGTGTTTGTGTAGTGTACGGTTGTGTTTTAGGGTTTAGGGTAGTGTTAGTGGAGTGTAGGGTAGTGTTTGTGTAGTGTAGGGTTGTGTTAGTGAACTCTCACTTACCTGTAAAACTTTTACTAGGAGTATACCTTTACCAGGCATGCCTTTGCATTGTAATGGCATGCGTGGTAAAAAATATAGTCGTGGTAAAAGTTTGCGCTATTATAAAATGCGGGGTGATAGAATTTGCGTTATAAAAAATTCGTGAAAACGGTATGCGGAGTGATGGTTAGCGGAGTAATGTGATATATATTCATATGGGAGCCTACAAAGGTCGGGCAGTGCAGAAATAGGTCATTTTTTGCTGGGTCATTCTTTGCATTAAGATCTGCTAAGCCCTGGCTAAGACGCAGCCCCCTGAGGGAAAGGCTGCGACCACGGTGTTGGCTCGGGGTGTCCCAGTTCTGGATATCTGCCAGGCAGCAACGTGGGTATCTCTGCACACCTTTGCCAAGCATTACTCCCTGGACAGTCAGGTCAGCAGGGACGCACATTTCGCCGGTTCGGTCCTACAGGGCTTTTTAGTAGGAGATGGAGTAGGATGGTATGGCTTGGGTATCTATTCAATAGTAAGGATTCTGCAGCTAGAAGTCTCTCAGATGAACAAGTTACTAACCTTCAGTAACGTATTATCTTGTAGTGACAATATCTAATTGCAGATTCCTTACAGACCCGCTCATGCCTCCCCACTCTGAGGAATTATATGTTAGGGCTAGGGTTACTCCCTTTTTCAGGGACCTAGTTTTGGCACACAATCAAGTCAGTCATTTCATGGCTCTGCGCTGCTGGTGTGGAAAAGTGAAAGGTACTGATGTTTGCACGCCTGGGTGGCGCTTATATAGGTGACCAGGACATCATAGCAGACGGCATCACACTGAGCCTAATGAAGCCACCAGACGACACGCACAAGGGCACTGCTCACGCAAAAGTTTCCGGATTCAGCCGATGCCTGGGAAATTCAAAGGGCAAGGAATCTGCAGCTAGATATTGTCTCTACTAAATAATGTGTTACCGAAGGTAAGTAACTTGTTCTTTATGCACAGCATATGAATCCAAAAGAGATTCAAGTCGCAAAAGTTTCAAGTTACTTACCTGTTGCAGTAGTTTTGCAGCTTGAAGCTAAACTGGATTTGCATGTGACCTTCACTTGCCCAGTTAAGAAGGGAGCGGAAAATCTTAAAGAAGCAAAACTAGACAATAAAGAATAAACAGGGAAACTGCCTTTACAACATGGCTTTAAGGAAGCGTGCCATTTCCCCACAAGCTGAACAACGCATGCCTTAACCACGCTTATACCTTAGACACGCATATGCATTGTTAAGGCAGTCGCGTTCCAACTGTCCAAGCGGGTGGGGAGGGGAACGGAAGGGAGGTACTGTAGGAAAGACCGGGACGCGGCGCGGAAAGTTGGGCTGGGACTGGGGGGGGGGGGGGAGGGTGCTTCCTATAACTTCTCCCTGATTATTCATCTCCTGTTGGGGGAAGATTACTAAATTTTCTCCCCATTTGGCAATCAATAGAGTCACACAATTGGGTGTTGGACATTATCCAACATGGTTATTGCCTGAAGCTCACAAGCAACCCTCCCAATATTACACCTCTAATTCATAAACTGTCTTTAGAACACCAACATCTGCTCAAACAAGAAGTACAAGCTCTTCTAACAAAAAAGGCTATAGAACCTGTCCCAATACAACAAGGATCAGAGGTATATTTTCACTATACTTCCTAATTCCCAAAAAGGACGGTTCATTAAGGCCAATCTTGGATCTCAGGCCATTAAATCTATGCATATTATCAGAAAACTTCCATATGGTCACACTGCAACAGGTACTTCCGCTTTTACAGCAAGGCGACTTTGTCAACACTATACTTAAAGGACGCATACTTTCATTTACCCATTCACCCAGCACATCGCAAATATCTCAGATTTTTTATAGGAAAAAATCATTATCAATTCAAAGTACTTCCATTTGGAGTAACAACTGCACCCAGAGTGTTCACCAAATGTCTTGCAGTGGTAGCAGCACATCTAAGAAGACAGCAAATCCATGTCTTCCCATACCTAGACAATTGGCTTATAAAAGCCAACACTCATTCCAAATGTGTGCAACACACACAAACTACCATAAACTTTCTACATCTGTTGGGATTTACTGTCATTGCACAAAAACCCCATCTTCAACCCACTTAAATACAACCATATCTAGAAGCCATTCTAAACACTCAAATGGCACTAGCCTATCCCAATGTAGCCACGATTCACTATTTCAAACATTGTTATTCAAGTTTCAAACAACCAGTATCTACCAGTCAGAACTTTCATGCAGTTACTGGGGATAATGGCGTCATGCATTGCTGTAGTGTCTCATACAAGAATGCTTAGCACGTCAGTTGAATCAATCACAAGGTCAGCTAACAGATCTAGTGTTGGTAGACAGCCACACTCACGCTCTCTGCAGTGGTGGAACACACACAATTTATCGAAAGGGCGGCCTTTTATCAACCCAATTCCACAAGTCGTGCTCACAACAGACGCATCTCTCACAGGGTGGAGAGCACATTTACAGCATTTAAGAGTTTAGGGTCTTTGGAATACCACCCAACAGAACCATCACATCAACTACCAAGAACTGCAAGCAGTTCAGCTAGCATTAAAAGCATTAAAAGCTTTTCCACCTCATCTGATAGGGGACGTTGTCCTGGTCCTGACCTACAATATAACAACAATCTACTATGTACAAAAATAGGGGGGGGGGACACTCTACAACTGTCACGCCTCTCAGACCATTTGGGGTTGGGCAGTCCATCACAAAATACAAATAATGGCAGAACACCTTACAGGGACAGACAACATCTTTGCCGACCTCCTCAGCAGAATGGGGCAACAAGTACACGAATGGGAACTTCACCCACAAGTTCTCCTTCCGTACTTCGCCGGTTCCCACACCCTCTATCCAAAGGCAATGCCCTATGGATAAACTGGTCAGGGATATTTGCTTATGCTTTTCCGCCTCTCCCTCTCCTTCCATTTCTGGTTCGGAAACTCAGGCAAACATCTCTTACACTGATTCTGGTGGCTTCCACATGGGCACGTCAACCATGGTTCACTGCACCATTAGAACTC
The DNA here is from genome assembly GCF_964204655.1 of Triturus cristatus. Taxonomy (NCBI): domain Eukaryota; kingdom Metazoa; phylum Chordata; class Amphibia; order Caudata; family Salamandridae; genus Triturus; species Triturus cristatus. Next base: position 1,038,275,978 of record NC_140582.1, on the reverse strand, counting down.
TCAATAGTTCCACACCAGAAGCTTCACATAACTTCAAACTTTCTCACCAGGAACCATGGAGAAATCAGACATTCAAACTCAAATGAATACAACCTAGCGATTTGGCTCCTGAAGTCATAGAATTTGGATACTTAAACCTACCACCAGATTGTTTGACAATTCTTAAGGAAACAAGAAGACCCACCACTAGGGCATGTTGTGCATCAAAGTGGAAAAGATTTGTTATATATTGTAATAACACAATTGAGCCGCTACATGCATCTATACAAAATGTTATTTATCTTTTGCATCTAAAGCAAGTTGGCTTAGCCTACTCATCCATTCGACTATACCTTGCAGCAGTAGCTGCATATCTTCAAAACAGACAACATTTTTCCTAATTCAAAGTTCCAGTAATTAAAGCCTTTAAGGAAGGCCTTAAAAGAATAATACCACCCAAGGTACCACCTGCAGCTGTCTGGAACCTTAACATTTTTCTCACAAGGCTTATGGGTCCAATTTTTGAACCTTTACACAATTGTTCATTACAATTTCTTTCATGGAAAGTTGCCTTTCTAATTGCTATCACTTCACTAAAGCGTGTTGGTGAGCTACAGGCATTAACTTTAGAAGAACCTTTCTTTCAACTTCATAAAGACAGAGTAGTTCTTCGTACAAACCCAAAATTCCTTCCAAAAGTGGTCTCTGTTTTTCAAATTAATCAGCTGAGTTACCTGTGTTTTTCCCTCAACTTATTCAGTAGCAGAAAGAGCTCTACATACACTTGATGTCAAAAGAGCATTATTATATTATATTGATAGGACAAAAGATTTTCGCAAAAAAACTTTTTGTTGCATTTGCTCAACCTCATAAAGGAAATCCTATCTCTGCATCCAGTATTTTTAGGTGGATTGTTAAATATATTCAGACTTGCTATGTGAAAGCTTTCCACACTTGGTAATTTGACACTGAATAACAGATGTATCTGAAAGAGACACGTTAGTGATAGATTCCTTACCTTAGAATATTCCCCAGGAGTCAGTCTGGATCCGGAAAGTTTTCTGCTTAGCAGTACCCCTGCGCGCCAGTAGGTGGTGCCGTGCGGCTCCGCGCCCGTCACTGGCGTCGTGCACGCCGGGATGACGTCACGGAGGCTACTTAGGCGCCACCCATGCACGCTGACATTAGTTCTTTCTTTTTCTGCGCCGAAAGCGTAGATCCGGATTGAGCATGTACTCCGGTCAATTTTTGACCACTTTTTTTTTAGACTTTTGTCTCCTTCTCTTGTCTCCTGGTGTACGTAGGGATGCCAAGCTTTAAGTCTTGTGGGTCGTGCCGCCGTATTATGTCAGTGGCAGACCCCCTGCCTCTACTGCCTGGAGACCGACCATAATTCCCGGAATTGTCGGGACTGCCGTGCCATGGCCCCGAAGGCCTTGCGGGGGCGGCGCCGGAAGTTGCTGGATGTTGGGCACTCCTCTCACCGCCACTCCGGGTCTAGGGACCGTTCGCGGGACTGCCTCGGGCTCCCGCCGGCACGCCTGCGGGCCCCGCGGTCCCGTGTCCAGATCCTGTTGACCCGGCGGCACCGCCTCCGGCCCCCGGAGCCACTGAATCCAGCGCCCGCAGCTCCGGCCCCAGCGCCACAAGGTGCAGCACCGCTGGCTCCGGCCCCGGCGCTGCACTTGGCTCCGGCCCCAGCGCCACCCCTGGCTCCGCACAGGCGCCGCACTGGGTGCCGTTTATCCCGGTTCTCGGACCATTTCGTTCCGACCTGGGATTCTCATTGGGATGCGGTTGCGGGTCGGCCCCGGACGGCGCCGCTACCGGCGCCGCTAACCCCCTCTCCGCCTCCGGTCCTGCTGCCGCGGCTGGCTTCTTCTACCCCAGAGCCGGAAGAGGATTGGGACGGCTCCGAGGACCCCCTTGCCCGGCATTGTGACTCCGAGCAGGATTGGGTGGATGACCTTAAAGATGCGGGTGAACTTGATGTGTCTTCTGACCTGGGGTTTGCCTCTCCTCCGCCTACTTTGGAGGAGGGCGCTTCCTACACTATGGTGCTGCGTCGAGCTGCGGAGGCTCTCCATCTCAACCTCCCTATGGTGGCCCTTACGACCAACCTCCTTAAGGAGGTGCTCCATACGGCGTCTACGTCGTCGGAGCCGCTGCTCCCTTTCAATGAGGCCCTTACCGAAGTCCTCTTAGGCACTTGGTTGCGACCGGCCTCGGGGGCACCGGTGGATAAGAACGTCGCTAGGCGTCATCGCCCGGCACCTGGTGACCCTGCCTTCTTGACCACTCACCCCACGCCTTGTCATTCAGGCCTCGACGTCGCAAGGTGCCTTTCCCACAGCTCCACCAGATAAGGACTCTAAGATGCTGGACCAGTATGGCAAGAGGTTGTTCTCCTCGGCCAGCTTGGGGTTGCGGTCGGTTAATACCGCCTGCTTGTTGGGCCGTTACTCCCACGCCGTGTGGGATATGGTAGCAGAGGTCCTGCCTCAATGTTCTGAAGAGGTCCAGGCTGTCCTTTCCCAAACGATTGCGGAGGGCAAGGATGCGGCGAAGTTTACCATCAGGTGTGGTCTGGACACAGCTGATTCCTTGGGCAGGGCAATTTCCACGACTGTGGCGTTGCGGCGTCATGCCTGGTTGCGGTCTACCGGGTTCTCGCTTGATGTCCAGAGCTCGCTCATGGACATGCCCTTTGATGGCTCTCGCCTCTTTGGCGACAAGGTGGACAGTGCCCTGGAGCGCATTAAGGACTCACGGGCCACAGCTAAGTCTTTGGGTCTTTCTGCTAAGAGCCCTGCCACGCCTGGGTTTCGTTCCTTTACTGGCCAGGGTAAAGGCACCCAGTTGCGCTCCTCCACAAAGCCTGTGCAGAACCTGCCTCAGCGTGGCCGCAGATGTGGCTTCCGCAGGGGCGGGTCTGGTAACCAGCGGGCGGGGCAGTCCACCTCCGCACCCGCTGCTTCCACCTCCAAGCCTTCTTAACCCGAGCTTCAGGGGGCACCCCACGCCGGTTGGAGGCAGGATCCGTCACCACCTCCACCACTGTCATGGTATCACTTCGGACAAGTGGGTGCTGCAGCTAATCTGCCAAGGTTACACGCCCCCTTTTCTGTCCCCTCCAGCCATGCCACCTCGGTACCACCGCATGTCGGGGAATCATTTGGCTCTTCTCCGTCAGGAAGTACTCGGCCCTCCTGGCCAAGGGGGCCATCAAGTACATTCCCGATCAGGAAGTAGGGAGTGGTTGCTATTCTCACTACTTTCTGGTCCCCAAGAGGGACAAGGGGGGCCTGCGCCCCATCTTGGACCGCCGGGACGTCAATCGCTTCCTCCGGAAGGAGAAGTTCAAGATGCTGACTCTGGCTCAGGTCCTGTCTGCCCTGGACCCTGGAGACTGGATGGTAGCATTGGACTTGCAGGACGCTTATTTTCACATTCCCGTCCTGCCGGCCCACCGGCGTTACCTGCGGTTCACGGTAGGCCAGGAGCATTTTCAGTTTGCCGTGCTCCCCTTCGGCCTTACCAGCGCCCCTCGGGTGTTCACGAAAGTGATGGCGGTGGTCGCAGCTCATCTGCGCAGGTCAGCGGTGTCAGTCTTCCCCTACCTCGACGACTGGCTGTTGAAGTCGGGTTCGCCCCAGGCAGTTGTCTCCCACCTCCAGACTACGGCCGACCTCCTGCATCTGCTGGGGTTCTCCATCAATGTGCCGAAGTCGCACCTGAGTCCCTCTCAGAAGTGCCCTTTCATCGGAGCGGTTCTGGATTCGACGCTGTTTCGGGTTTATCCTCCCGACCAGCGAGTCCGGGATATTCAGGCTATGGTTCCGCTCTTTCAGCCTCTATCCCGGGTTTCAGTCAGGATGACCCTCCGGCTTCTGGGCCTGATGGCCTCCTGCATCCTGCTGGTCGCGCATGCCAGATGGCATATGCGGGCTCTGCAGTGGGACCTGAAGTTCCAGTGGGCAGAGCATCAGGGCAACCTGTCCGATCATGTCCAGATCTCAGAGGGCACTGCACGGCAATTGCAGTGGTGGATCACGAATCGCATTTGGGTCAATGGCAGATCCCTCTCCCTTCCCCAACCAGAGCTCACAGTAGTGACGGATGCGTCCCTCCTGGGTTGGGGAGGCCACATGGGAGAGGCGGAGATCAGAGGCCTCTGGTCTCCGGCGGAGTACCGGCTCCATATCAACCTTCTGGAGCTGCGGGCAATTCGGCTTGCACTGAAGGCATTCCTTCCCTCTGTCCGGGGAAGTGTAGTGCAGGTGTTCACGGACAACACCACCACCATGTGGTATTGCAACAAACAGGGCGGGGTGGGGTCGTGGACCCTATGTCAGGAGGCTCTGCGCTTCTGGACGTGGCTGGGACATCAAGGCATTACCTTGTTGGTTCTACACCTGGCAGGTTCTCTGAACGCCAGGGCGGTCAAACTCAGCCGCCGGTGCATGGTGGATAACGAGTGGCGTCTGAACTTGGACGTGGCGCAAGGTCTCTTTCTGCGATGGGGAGAGCCTTGGTTAGATCTATTGGCCACCGAAGAGCACGCGCAATGTCATCAGTTCTGCGCATTGGAATTTCCAAGACAGCACTCGCTCGGAGACGCTTTTCGTCTCGAGTGGAGCTGTGGTCTGTTGTACGCCTTTCCGCCTATACCACTTCTGCCCAGAGTGCTGAAGAAGATCAGGCGCGACCGGGCCCAAGTTATTCTTGTGGCTCCGAACTGGTCTCGAAGAGTATGGTATCCCGACCTACTCAGTATAAGCATCGATCCCCCGACCTGTCTGCCTCTTCGGGAGGATCTTCTGTCGCAGCAGCAGGGGACGGTCCTCCACCCGAACCTGTCCAGCCTCCACCTCCATGCTTGGAGATTGAGCGGCGACAGTTGACAGCTTTCGATCTTCCTCCCGAAGTCTGTGATGTCATCCTGGCAGCCAGGCGTCCCTCCACTAAAACGATGTACGCCTGTAGGTGGAACAGATTTGTGGCATGGTGCACAGCTAAGACTGTGGATCCCCTTTCTGCCCCTCTTTCTGAGGTTCTTCTGTTCCTTCTCTCTTTGGCCCAGCAGGGCTCTGCTCTGGGCACTGTTAAAGGTTATCTTTCGGCCATCTCTGCCTTTCTACGGCTTCCAGATCAGCCTTCTCTTTTTAAGTCCCCGGTTGTTAACTGTTTTCTTAAGGGCATTACGCATACCTTCCCACCTGTGCCCTTCATAATGCCTCAGTGGGACTTGAAACTTGTATTGACTTTTCTGATGTGCGCTCCCTTTGAGCCCCTTCATAACTGTCCCTTACGTCGTCTTACTCTCAAGACGGCTTTCCTGGTAGCTATCACCTCTGCCAGGAGTGTGAGTGAGCTCCAGGCTCTTTCTTCCAAACCTCCTTTCCTTTCTGTTCATCCGGACAAGGTGGTTCTGAGGACACGTCCTTCTTTCTTGCCAAAGGTTGTCACGCCTATCCACATCGGGCAGACCATCACTTTGCCCACCTTTTTTCCGCCTCAGCATCCTTCGAGGGAAGAGGAGCGACTCCACCATCTGGACCCAAAACGTGCGCTCGCATTCTATCTGCAGCGTACACAGCAGTTCCGGGTGGATGGTCAGCTCTTTGTTGGCTACGTGGGCGCCAAAAGAGGTTGTGGCGGTGCACAAATGGACCATCTCCCGGTGGGTCATTCTGTGCATCAAAGCCTGTTACTCCTTGACCAAGAAGGAGCCTCCTGTGGGACTGCGTGCCCATTCGACCAGGGCAACTGCAGCCACTACTGCCTTGGGACACGGTGTCCCCTTGCAGGATATTTGTGAGGCAGCTACGTGGGCCTCGCTGCACACGTTTACCAAGCACTACTGCCTTGACAGTCAGGTCCGGAGAGACGGCTCCTTTGGCCATTCTGTGCTCCGTGACTTTCTGGTGTTATCTTGTTCGCAGACCCACCACCGGTGTCTCTTTCAAATGCACAAGTTACTACTTGTGTAACGATGTATCTGTAAAAGACATTAGTTAGTGATAGATTCCTTACCGCCCCACCCATCCTCCCCGTTCTGCGAACTGTTTACTAGGGTTAAGGTCATCTCCTTTTAGGGTCCTAGTTTTATGCACCAAAGGTCAGTTTTTCGCATGGCTCTGACGTCAGCGCGCATGGGTGGCACGTAAGTAGCCTCCGTGACGTCATCCCGGCGCGCGCGACGCCAGTGACGGGCGCAGAGCCGCACTGCGCCACCTACTGGCTCTCAGGGGTACTGCTAAGCAGAAAACTTTCCAGATCCAGACTGACGCCTGGGGAATATTCTAAGGTAAGGAATCTATCACTAACTAATGTCTCTTACAGATATATCGTTGCACAAGTAGTAACTTGTGCTTATATTTAGCTAAATAAATGATACTCTTGTTACCAACCTCAAAAAGATGAAGGCCTGAGTGTTCTTACTGGGTTTCTAATCCGTAACCATGAGCTCAAATACAGATTCACAGAGTAGATGCATCAGTCCTCTCCGGACCAGATTCTAATCCATGCACAGAACGCTGTCTTTTCAGAACAGAGCTTTCATTGGTATCAAAAATGGCTTTCTGTCGGTTCACTGCAATTGAACCAACTGCACCCACAAACCTGAAGACACTGATTTATAAAAAGGGGTGCCAGGACTGGAAAGCTTTGCTCCAAAGGTGTGGCGTTGAGCCATCTCATGAACTTAAAGCAGCTATAAACGCTGGGCTCCACTCACCCGGAAAGACTGAAAGATGCTCTTCTCTGTAGACACAACCTAAGTCAGCGGTATAAAACTGTGCAATTATAGCCAGAGGAATGGTAGTCTGGCTCTTGATGAAGTCAACAACAAAGGAATGCTGGATGCAGGTGATGAATTTATCTAACGCACCTATTAAACCTTCCACTGGCACTCGCAGACTCGACTCTGACACTTAAGTAAACTAGAGACACAATTTTGCTTTGCCAAGAGTACAGCTGTCAGTTTGCCACGTTCTTTATTGATAACGGGATGTTTTCTGGTAGTACGGCACCTGCATAGATTTGTAGTGGGCTGGCAGGGTGAGAAACACAGTAATACTTTTCTCAAACAGGATTCATGCCCCACTGTTTGCGGAAAAGTTTAGACCAAACCACCACTTGACAGGATAATGCACTGCACTAGAATTTTCCACAATCCACTTTTACAAACTTGTGTTGGTAGGACCCACAGGAAACAATCTCGGCAGGAAACAAGCCTCCTCCGACCTGAAGAAAAGTATTTTTCAAGGAATTGTCGTCCAGTGTCGTGCTGCATGCTTGTGGGAGTCTCCTTTTATGATTTATAGCATCTTTGCGTTCCTCTCGGTCCACAAAAAGACTATTTGGCCGTCTGCTGGAGCCGCTTCCGAAGGGACCAGCTGAAAGAAAGTTACTAACAAGGGATGCACAGTAACTGCCTAGACTTCTAGCTGGCAGGCAGAGTGAGAAACAACGCTTAGGAAGGCAGCGTCGGACCCACTTGGAAGATTAAACGCAACCTGATGCGTGTAAAGGGTTGGGTTGCTTTGGACACACACAGACCCGTTTGGAGGTACACAACTCAAGTGACACTACACTCTTGTGCACCTCTGAATTGAGGTTACCCCGAACAACCACACTTTTACATCACATACATGCAGAATAAACACTAGAAAACTGCATTTAGGTAGACAAAGTGCCATTGAAAAGGCTGGAAGTGCAATGTTTAGGTGGAGGAGCAAGTTTGCCATGGTGAAAGGAATCTAAATTCTCCATTTACCATTTGTCCCAATTGCCATAACATATTGCTGCGAATAATGGGCATCAGGTTTACAGTATGTGTCTTCCAAAAGACTATAAGTGAAGGGATTTTAATGCCTGCTCGCTTTTTAAACCCAAAACGTGAACCATAAAATAAGATAAGTATTGATTGGCTGAGACATATAAAGATATAGAAGTGTTTTGTGAATCGATGGCAATATCTATCCAACATGAGTCCTGTGCTCTCCATGCCACTGGAATCAAGCTATCCTGGCTGAAGAGGGGTGAAACCCCGAAACCGTTCCTTGGATACTTGTTTCCAGTCCAGGGAGGACCTGGCCTTGCATTTCGGGCTGGACTGTTCGCATTGGGCACAGGGTCAAGACTGATTTGCATATGGCTGGGTTCAAACTGGAACGGCATGGTGAGCAAAACAATGATGGATTTAGGCCCAGATCTTACGCAGATGACACCCAACTCCTCCTCACCTTCGACAAAGCTAGACCAGACATTCAAACCATCTTTTCTCAGGGCATGATGGCTATTGCCTCCTGGATGAAAACTAACTATCTCCAGTTAAACTCTGAGAAATCTGAGATCTTGTTGTTCGGGGGTGCTGACATCTGTTGGTCGCCTAGCTGGTGGCCGGAGGAGTTGGGTAAAGCTCCTGCTCCTAAAGAGGTAGTTAAAAACTTGGGCATCAAGCTCGATAAGAAACTCACTCTTCAGACCCATGTTAATACCATTGTTGGTTCCTGTTACCACATTTTAAGTCTACTCAGAAGAGTGTTTCCGTTGCTCCCTCTTTTCACCAGAAAGACTTTAATTCAGGCGCTGCTCATGAGCAAGATTGACTATTGCAATGCTCTTCTCCTTTCTGCTCATGTAGCTTCATTGGATAAATTGCAGGCTATTCAAAATGCGGCTGCCCGTTTGGTAACAGACTCACCTGCCAGGACCCCCTCTCTGCCTTTGCTGCATGAACTGCATTGGCTGCCTATCAAAAAAAGAGTGCAGTTTAAAACAGGCTGCATGATTTTTAAGGCTCTAAATGAGCTTAGCCCTCTCTATCTTGCCAAGAAATTGAAAGCATATATTCCCTCTTGCTCACTTAGATCAGGATCAAAAAAGTTTCTTCTTGTTCCTAGAATAAATAAAGCCCGTGCTGGTGGGAGGGCCTTTTCCTATCTGGCTCCTATGTTCTGGAACAGTCTTCCCCAACATCTTGGTATGGAAATGCCCCTCCTCCAATTTAGGAAGCTGTTGAAGACACATCTTTTCTAATGTCTAGCTAGACTTCTGTTGCAAGCGCAGAGATACCCCTCGGGGTGATTCAGCGCTATATAAAATCATAAAATCAAATCAAAATCAAATCTCTGTACTGGGGTGAATGTATGACATTGTTCTGCATTCTGTCCATCAACTGTTGTTTTTGCATTTGTCACCCCGAGTGGGACGGGTATGCTCAGACGTGAGTCCCGTGCTCTCTATGCCACTGGAATCAAGCTATCCTGGCTGAAGAGGGGTGAAACCCCGAAACCGGTCCTAGGATGCTTGTTTCCAGTCCAGGGAGGACCTGGCTTGGCAGTTCGGGCTGGACTGTTCCCATGAGACACAGGGTCAAGACTGATTTGCATATGGCTGGGTTCAAACTGGAATGGCACGGTGAGCAAAACAACGATGGATTTAGGCCCAGATCTCTGTACTGGGGTGAATGTATGACATTGTTCTGCATTCTGTCCATCAACTGTTGTTTTTGCAATATCTATCCAATAGCCATCTATGGAAGACATGGTATTTCCAGATGATGAAAGCATGGAGGAATTGCAGGCAGCTGAGGACTCTTGTGAGGAGTAATATTTCTCCAAGTCGTGCCTAAACAAAGGTTGTAATGCCCTGGTTACTTACTGGTAATCTTCATTACTCTGAGTCCTGGTCTAACTGGATTCAGCCGAGTACCGCTCTCCCACCTGGGCATGGCGGTTGACTATCTCCTGTTTTACTGTTGTCTTTTTGGCATGGTATTTTATAGGAGGTGCTTCATTAGTTTCTCCCTTTTGTGGTGGCTCATGGGTAACCGGGGCCATCTTGGGGGAACATTTTGTGTTTCAGCTAGGGAATTTGTTCTGCTAGAAAGGAGAAGCATCTCATGCATAAGGACTGCATCCAGGAAGACGAAAGAAGAGGTTATGTATCTTTTGAGTTCTCAGCTCTCTCAGGACCATACTTCACCAGAAGCCCAGGTATGGTGCCGTAGACTTGCCAGTGTCCTGCCAGGAAGCTGTTCCTCACCAGGAGCCCGGGCTGTAGCATATTAACCAACAATTTAGCCTTAAGCGCAGCAGTCTCGAAATTAACCAAGCACAGCATGTAATTTGGAGACCTATGCATCATCCCCGGTTGGTGCATAGTGTTGTTCAGTGTCCTGAACATTGGGTTCTAGCATCTCTAGTCTGCCCCAGAGTGATTTTGGAACTCCAGACTGATTATCTATGCAGATTTCCCTGATTGTAAGACTTACAAGCCTCCTATAGTAGTCCATGACTGCAGACTGACCCGGTATTGACTTGGAAATACTGTCTAAAGGTTCTTCTGGGGGCAAGCACCCTATTTTAATTTGGGATTTTATTGCAGGCATTTCTAGGTCCAATGTGACCGGAGATGGTCCGACAGGGTGTGCAGTAGGTGCACACCAGTTTGCGATGCCATTGCATGGACTGATGGGTAGTTCTAAAACTCAGTAGGTGGGGGTCTCTTTTCCTCCATACATCGACTAAACATTTGTTTTCTATTACTTGCAAGATCTTTTTGTCCCTTGCAGACAATCGTTGTGGTGTGTACATCTGTGTAGTGTAATTCAAAATATGCATAGGGAGTATAATTTTGAGTAAAACTGTGGACTATCGGTTTGGGCCATAGACATACATAAAATTGACAGACAACTAATCTAGTGTGCCCTGTACTATTAAGAGCCTACCTCTTGAGTCTGCCACTTTCTTTGCATGCTAAAACAGTACGCCCCAGTGCATCCATATGGCCACCCCTCTGGTGTGAGCGCTGAGTGAGCGAACTTGTTAGTCCTAGTCTTTTGTGTAAGTTATGTGAGTTTCCTAAAGATAGGCTTTGTTGATATTATGTCGATCCAAATATGCTTAAACCTTCCTAACTTTGTGTGCATTTTTTAGCCCTTTTGTTTTCAGGATATTATTCAGAGTTGTAATCGCTACTGTGCAGCTGGTATACAGCGACTGGTCTAGTATATTAAGTGAGTACAGACTGTGACAGTGGGAAGTCTTAATAAACATCCCCACCTCCCACATGGCTTTTCCCAACTTGAAGGAAAGTGTTCCTCCCCCAGCACAAACAATTCATTGTGGTATAACCATGGCCACTGAGTAAAGAATGAAGAATATTGGGCATGGGGCTATGAGTGACTTACTGTACTCCACTGGCTGTTATGCTCTGGTGGCCAAATGTATGTTATTTTGGTAGCCTTACCGCCATCCCATCATAGTGATAAATACCTTCATCACATTCCCCAGCATGTCTGGATATCTAACACAATCTAAAAACAGAATACACACTCACAGTTGCTGTCTGGTTATTTAGGCACAAGAACACTTAAATAGCTGGATGCTAGGAAATCCTAATCAGGAATTTGGTCTTTAAAGGGCCTTGCTGGGAAAGAAAAGACCGTACATGAACCCTGGTGCTATTACATTAGTTTTGAGTGACCATGACCAGACTCCTGGCTTGTCACCAGATAAGTCCCACCCCACGTCAGGTACATGGAGCTCTAGTCTAGATTTCAATTGCATATGAACGGTAATTTACTCAAAATTTTAAAAAAACATCTGGAATTACTATAACCACTGCATGTGATATAAACTCTGATTTCAATTGTTGTTGTCCATGTCTTCTTCTAAGTCTTCATGCATACTCTAATGAAGCTACAGAGTTCTCTCTTGCATTCTTCTAGAGGAACGTGAGAGCTCTGTGGTGGCCACTGAAAAGGTGTACTTTGTGGTCTAGTGTTTCTTTTAATCATGTAGGATATTCCATGGCATAAGGAAGGGTTCTCCAAAGTCGGTCCTGGAGGGACAGATCCATGACACATATTTACCATATCCCCATTTAGATAAATGTAGTTATCTTAAAAATCTGGCATGGATCCGGCCCTCCAGGCCCTCTGGCGTAGGGAATGATCACAGACTGAAGTTGCTTTTTGACCCCGGGGAAGGCTTTACAGGCATCTTACCGTGTGAAATATGGGAATAGAGACCCGGGGAGAGGATGTAGCCTTACGGCTAGAGCGGTCGACCTCGAAGCTGGGGAACTGGGTTTCGGGTCTTGGCAACAACGCTAAATATCCTGTGATTCTGGGCAAATCACTCCGTGCCTAACAAAAATTAATGTGACCTGTAACGAAACTGGTGCTATGTAAAGGGATCTGATACCCAATGTCTTGGGTCTAGTTCGCGCCATATAATACTCTAAAAATAAAATAGATTTAAAAAAAGATCCAGAGGATCCTGGGAAGTCCAGGTCTCATGTTTCTTGTGTCAAGCATAATGCCACATGAGGGCCTCTGTAATTCACTAATAGGGCTACTATCATCCTTGAAGTTGCTCCCAGCTTGGTCTGGGTGCTGATGATGGTGTAGTCATTCTACAATAAATGTAGACAAGTTGTTGGCTATGCCAAACTAGTCTAGGGGGAGAGATTTAATTATTGCTTCCATTTTGTCCGTACTTGTTGGTCCTCGTATTCTGGATCCATTGTTTGTATTTGGAGTGGCACTGCACACTTAGTAATTGAGGTACCCTCTATTGTACAACAGTAGAGTAGAGCCTGAACTCCTTATCTTGCAGACTCAGTAAAGTGCCTCCTGCACCTGTGCCGCTGGGCTCCTCATCGTTTACAGTGGCACTGTAATGTCTATCTGAAAGATTGTATAGTGGCAAATACCCCCTTTCTTGTTGTCACACGTGTGAAATGCACAGCCACACTCTAGGCTTCTGTGCATTTATTTAGAGATTCTTTGTTCGGGATAGGGCCCCAGAGCTCAGTATACGATACTAAGAGGCTGTTTCCCCCTGACAAGGCTTTATTGCCTGCAGGGTAACATTATTCTTTCCAACACCAGATCAAACGGTCAGGTCCACTGTCATTACTCATGTCGGTCTGTTTAGTCTCTTATGCACAACAGACCCGTGCTCGTCAGCAGCACTGCACAGGCCGCAGTTCTTGTCTGCCCATGAGACTTTGCAGCAGCTACTGTACTCCGATTGGGCCGCAAGCTCCCACAGCGCCCCTCTGCACCAGCACACCACGACTGGAACCGCTTCCCAAGCCTGTGCATGCAGATGCCTGGTTTTAAGCCACAGATGATACTGGCCATGCTCTTCCTACCATTGGCATATGAAGAGCAGATGTTCAGAGTGGAACTATCAATGTTAGCATTCGTGCACAATCAATCATCTACAGAGTAAATCATTGAAGATAAAGAGAACTGGACCCATTCATGGATTTGAAGTAGTTCGTTTATATTAACACCGTCAAAGGAAGTTTCAAACAAGTGCTCGTGATCACACAGTGGATAATACAAAAAATCCTGTGCGGTAGTGTGTACAGTACAGAAAGCAATGGAACAACAATATAGGTTGCTGAGGTCTGCACGATTTTTAGGTTCTGAAATTCAGACAACAAAACAATCATAGATACTTCGTTAACATTGCCATGATCTTCGATGACGTTTCAACCCTTTCTAATTTTAGGGTCATCATCAGGATTAAAAGAGTTCTTTAGTGCAAGTAAAAAGATGTCGCCAGTAATTAAGAATGGAATAATTGAATGATCATGGAACTAATACGCCATGTTTGTAGACACTCACTGAGGTAGTACCAAAGAATTCTATCTGAAAACATGAGAGAATGTCAAAAATTATATTAATGACTCGGTATTGGTAGGTTGAAAGTGCTAGCAGAGTGAGAAAGCATGCCAGGGTAAGCCATCACGTCGTAAAAAATCGCTTACAAATGAGCGCAACCACGAATAATGGTTTGCCTAAAGGCTCGCTTAGATGGAAAGAAGAGGGTCCCAGGAATATTTCAGGATCACCCGGAAGGGGAATGTCTGTTAGATATTTCACAAAACATATACCGGTTTGGAGAGACACTCGCGCCACAAGTGAGTTTGTTTACTGGGATACAGAGTTTCCAGCAATGAGCGCGATTTGTGCCTTCTGAAAAGATCGGGACGCCCTCGAGGAAAGTACCGGGAGTTAAAGTAGCTGCCTCTCGCACGTAAACAGTGGATAGAAGAAATATTTTGTTATGCCAGTGGCATTGGTTCCAAAAGTGTCAACAATTTCATGTAAAAGTTTTGGGATGATACTAGATGGCCTAGAGTTGTAAAAGCACTCGGCACAGAACAATGTTCTGGTATTTCTAAGGAAGTTTAAAAAAGGGGGCGCAAATCGTCAGCCTAATGTCTGGAAGGTGGGACTGGCCACTGCCAGAATGAGAAATTATGCATTGTATAACCTAATAATAAAGTGTCTAATACTGTGTGTCCTAGAACATTTAACATGCATGTTGCATGCCATAAGGGTCGAAGAAATGCTTAGGCCGCCTGCTTAAAGAGCTAAGATTCACCTGACAAGCAATCTTGTACAATATGAAACCATAAAAAATAATGGCAGACAAACAAAATAATGTAATCCAATGCAGACATGGTAGATGCATAACGTGTCACATCTTGGAATACAGGTTGCAAGAAGAACAGTAATGCAGGAAAGAGGTGGTTAGATGCTTCAGCGGTATACAACAGAATGACGTTCTTCCATGGAATTTAAACCATTCATGTTGCTATTACTTTTCAGGATCCAACAGCATTCTGGTTCGTTTTCTAGTACCTGAAGGTCTCCTCCTCTCAGTGGCGCAACTAGACCCGAACTTCGGGGGGCTAACACTCCCAGCCAGGGCTGGCCCTAGCACTGGTCGCACATGGTGCAACAGTCTTTATTGGCACCCCCCTCCCCATTTCCTTCTTTTCCATGAGTTCCCTCACTGCCACTCACCAACAATGCATCTCATCTCTCTATAGCACCTTTCATGACAAAAATTCATTTTTTTTATATCGCTTCTCATAGTTTACTCACACTCAGTTCTGTGATCTGTATGGTACATGTTCTTTGTAGTGGGCATATTAACCCTCTGCGCTGTGTGGGTGGCCATGTGAGTGCACGGTGAGCGATACAACAGTGTGAAAGTAGGGTAAAAGTAGTGACTGCAGGGTGAGTGAGGTGACCATATGAATTTGGGTGCAGATGTAAGTGCAGAGTGGGATGAATGGATGCATGGTTAGTGATGGGCTTGTTTGAGTGAAATTGCAGATTGAACAGTGAGGGGGACTGGTGAGTGAAGTGTCACATGAGTGCAGGGTGAGTAGTGTGCTCGTGTGACTGCAGGGTGAACAGCACAAATGCATTCTGAGTGCAGAGTAATCACTGTGAGTGCAGGGTGAGCGGGGGAATAGTGTGAGTGCATGGTTGTTAGACCTGGCATTTCTTGGCGTGGTTACCCCTGACTTTTTGCCTCCACCTCCTCTATTTTTGATGCTGTGATGGATTTCGTTTTACTGGCTTAGATGCTTTGGGCACTTTGCCACTGCTGATCAGTGTCAAAGTGCAAGTGCTCCCTGTATAACATGTCATGGTAATTGGTTGTCCATAATTGTCATGTTTGTCTTACTAGTAAAGTCCCTAGTAAAGTGCACTATGCGTGCCAGGGCTGGTAATACAAATGCTACTAGTGGGCCTGCAGCACTAATTGTGCCACCCACACAAGTAGCCCTAAAGAGAGAACTCAGGCCTGCCACTGCAGTGCCTGCGTGCAGTTTGCTAACTGCCATGTTGTCCTGACAAGTGCACCCACTTGCCAGGCCTTACCCATCCCTTTTTATGCACATCAGACACCCCCTATGGTAGGCCCAAGGTACCTACCCCTGGGCAGGGTGCAGTGTATGTGAAAGGTAGGACATGTACTAAGGTGTCTTCCATGTCCTTACAGAGAAATACTCTCCATTTCGTTATTCACTGTTGCAAGGCCATCTTGTCCATAGGACAGAATGGGGGAGGCTGTGTAATATGTTTCCAGCCTATCTTCCCATAGGTTTAAGATGGAGAGGTGAAGTTTATTGTGCCTGAACTCACAATTTAATAACACATCTTTTTGTGAAGGTGGTTTTTGAATTGCATGTTTAGAAGTGGCTGTTTTTTTAGTTCCAACAATTCTGTGTGTCTCTGCCTGGTTGTGGATTGACTGTCTGGATTTGAATGTGATAGGATCTGGGAAATGTCTGGACCCAGGGGAGGAGTAGGTGAGACAGCCACGGCTGACCTGCATCTGGAGTGTAGGGGGGAGGAGTAGCCCCTGGAGGTGAAGAGGCCTGGGCTGCTGCCATAAAACAATGGCTCCATCTCCTGCTGAGTGATTGAGTCCCCAGACCCCCACTATCAAAGGAAGAAGGTGTCACTGGCAGGGAGACACCCAGAACTGGTTTGGACAGGGGTCAGTGCCCCCTGAAACAAAGACTTCAAAGACATTTAGGGGTATAACTATGAGAGCTGAAACCCTTGAACGTTGGACTGATCAAGACTGAAAAGGATTGTAACTACTTTGCGGTCAAGAGGAACCTCTGCCAAGGAAGAACAGCTGAAGAGAAGGACTGACCCTGGCTGTGTGTTTTGGGGCTGGCCTGCAGTTTGCTGATTTAACTAAGGAGAGGCTAAGGGACTTTGCTATGTGCTGTGTTCCCCTGCTTGAAAGGACGTTGCTATGTGCAGTGTCCCAAAGTAACACGTCTCCAAGGGCCCGTGACTTTGTGTCCCGGAGCAGTCTTGTTCTCCGCTTCGATCGACAGCGTGACCAGAAGTGCTGCGATCATCATTGTCATCGGCCTGCCTTTGCCAAGGAGAGACCTCGAACCATCATCGTCGGGGGTCTGAGTTCCACTGCCCAAGATCAACGAAGTCACACCGGAGGCCCAAGCCGCGAGGAGAGGAAAGTGAGATCGCACCACCAGGTAACGCTCAGTGAGCGTGCGTGTGTCACCGCCTGGGGCGGGGGGCAGCCAACGAGAGAAATGCTCTCGGCCTTTCCCATCCCTCAAGTCCGTATCGTGGCCCGTACGTGCCGAGGAGTGGCAGTACCGGGGCCAGAGTGTAGAACCGCACTTTGTTTTCCCTCATAAAAGTGTGGGGGCGCATGTTTTGGCAGTAGCTGACCTCGAGTCAGAGTGGCATAGAGACCGTCCAGAGCACCGCGATTGGTGCCAAAGTACCTTATTTTTGCATTACGAACTGCCTGATTGTTGCATTACGAAGTGCCTTATTTTTGCATTACGAACTGCCTGATTGTTACATTACGAAGTGCCTTCTTTTTGCATTACAAATTGCATTATTTTCTCATTACAAACTGCCTAATTGGTGCATTACGAATTGCCTGATTCTTGCATTACGAACTGCATAGCATTGCATCGGGACTGCATTAGATCATCGAGAATGGCTCATTAATACTGCAAGACCCTACCAGTGCTTGCTGGCCTAATAACCGGCAAGGTGAAATATTACAAATACGCATATGTTGGAGTTTTATCGTTTGGTCTCATCGTATCTTTTCTTTTTAAACATATAATTGTTTTTATGAGACTCGTGTGGTGTCCATTTGTGGTGTTATCGTACGAGTTACTTACCTTTGGTAACGATGTATCTGGTAGAGACGATTCTAGCCGCAGATTCCTTCACGTAGAATTATCCCCAGGCGTGAGACTGGATCCGGAAAACTTTATTTTTTTTTGCCCAGCATCCCTGCGCGCCGGGGGGACGGCATCACGTGACTCCGTCCAGGCCTCATCCGCGTACGTGACGTCAGCGAGGTCACATAAGTCCCACCCGGCCCGCCTACGTCAGTTTTCTTCAGGGAACTTTTCCGTGCCACAACGCGGAGCCAGCAGACAACAACTGTGAGAGTATAGGAACAGTGTGCGAAAGAACAGAAAAAAGGGTGGTGAGGACCAACACCATAAAGAGCAGCGCCCGGCACTGCAGCACCCAAAGGCAGGGAAAGAATAAGGAACAGAGCAGCAACCCTGCCAGTACAGAGACAGCCCCCCCCCCCCCTGGAGACAAGGGACATATGTAAAAATGTCATGAGAACATACAACAGGACTACGACCCCAACCAAAGACAAGGAAGGGGAACCAGTCGGGGACACACAGGGAATGACAAAACTCCAAGACATCCCAAACACAGAGTGTGACAACCCCCATCAGGGCAGAGGCACAGCCAAAAGACCCCCACCTCAAGGATCGCAAAGAGTCAGAAGGACCAACAAACCCATCCTCCCCTGTGACAACAGGGAGGAAAAAGGGGGAAAGAATGTACTCAGAGAAGACACAGCCACCCACAGGAAAGCAGGTGCAAAAGACCAAATCACAAGTCCTCGCAGAACGGGGAGGAAGGGCGGGCTGTGAAGGAATCTGCGGCTAGAATCGTCAAATACATCGTTATCGAAGGTAAGTAATTCGTACATCTGATAGAGACTACTAGCCGCAGATTCCTTCACGTAGAATAGATGCCCTAGCCATACCCAAGGGGAAGGAGGGTCTGCGAGAGGACCCCACCCACCAGGGCATCACAGAAGGCCGCACGGGGGCCGAGTCCGAAAACAGGACGAGGAGCCCTGTTCCCCAGGCAAAGGGAAACCCCCGCCAGCCGGAGGCCACCAACCCCAACGGGGGGGTGGGGTTTCGGGAAAAGAAGAGAAGAAGAAGATAGCCTGTCCTCACTCAGCAGAGGAAACCAGGCAAGGCGCAAGAGGCCAAACACCCCACGCCCAAGTGAGGCAACAAAACCTCCGCCCAAGGCAAGGAAATGAGCACCGAAAGAGAAGAGCAACCCAGAGACTCCAAGGAGAGGAGGCAAGCAAGGCGCTCCCAGACAGGATGGCGCCGGCAGCAAGAAGCAGGCGGAAGCCGAAAAGGGGAACTCAAGGTCACCCAGGAAGAATCGTCCAATGCCCCGCAGGGACAAACTGCACCCGCAAGAGGTTCAGAAGCCAGGGACCATCCCCCCACAGGGAGAAGAGGCAAAACCGAGTGCAAGGCCCACTGGAAGCAGCGGAGAAGGCAGGATGACAGTCGCACTAAAGCCCCAAGAAGGCACAACGGTGCGGAAAGAACAAGAGGGCGGCACTGGTAAGGTCCGCCAGATGCCAGGGACACCACAAAACGAAACACGCAAGCAAAAAGTCGAAGAAGAAGGTTGCATCCGCAACATACCATAACGCCACAAAGAGCAGAAGCCTGCAGGCGACCACAACTCCCCAGCACATACCAGGGCTATATAACAGCCATCCCTGCCCCACATAGGGCATGTCATATCCCAAGACATGGGAGCCTCTTAGGAGAAACTTCCGCAGCAGAGGACAACAAAAAAGAACTGCGACAAAAAACCCCGCAGGGGGCCTATCAAGCACCCAGAGGGGAAACGCAGAAGGCCCAATCTCAGGCCCAGCATGGGGTACAAAACCCAAAGGAAAAAAACAGTCAAAAAGGGCTGGCCAGCAGCCAACAGAGCCTCAACTTCAGCCAGACAACCGGGGAGACCCGCCCCAACGGAAGAACAGCTCCAAGAACCAGACCAACACGCAGGTCACTGAGGAGGAGAAGAAGGTGGAGGGGGAGGAGGAGGACGAAGCCCCGCCAAGAACCTCTGGATGGCTAAGTCCGCAGGGGCATGGAACAAAAGAGCACCATCGAAGGGAAGGTCCACCAGCCATTCTCGAACATTCTCCGGGAACACACTGTCCCGAAGCCAGGCATGGCGACGAAGGGCAACCGAAGAAGCCTTGGCATGGCCCAGCACCTCCGAGATTTCCAGAGCGGAGCGAAGGATAAACGCCGCCAGCTCCCGCCCAGGCGGCAGACATAAGGGCCTCAGCCGATTCCCACAAGCAAGAAGTGGCCCTAGCCAAAACACACAGTGTGTTAAGGGCCCGCAGAGATGCACTGGTGGAGGCAAACATATTGCGACCCCCCGTAGTCCAGCCAGCAGGCCTCCCATGAAGGGGGAGACAACAGCAGCGGCAAAGCACGAAAGGCAGACTGCAAAAGGGGGGGGGGCCTCTAGTCGAAGGGTGAAGAGAAAGGCACACCGGATCACGCGGTGCTGGATGGTGGCGGTGCAGAAGGTGCTGGGGCACTGGGTTCCCCGTTGCGGAATGGGCCCAAGTCCCCAAGAGGGAAGAGTGGGTGCCCTCGAAAGGAAGCAACAGTTCCCTACCACCAGAGCCCTGATGGAGAACCTCCAGAAGATGATCTGCGGGTAGCTGGATCACCCATGCGCAAATCTGACGTAGGCGCGCCAGGGTGGGACTTATGTGACCTCGCTGACGTCACATACGCGGACGACGCCCGGGCGGAGTCGCGTGATGCCGTCCCCCCGGCGCGCAGGGATGCTGGGCAAAAACAAAAAAAGTTTTCCGGATCCAGTCTCACGCCTGGGGATAATTTTACGTGAAGGAATCTGCGGCTAGTAGTCTCTATCAGATACGGTGTTACTGGGAGCGTGGTTGCAAATACTTTACACATTTGCCTTGGAGATAAGCCTGGCTGCTTGTGCCAAGCTACCGAGGGGGTGAGCAGGGGCTATCTGAGAAGGTGTCCTTCCTTTCCCTGACTTAGAAGCAAGGGTCTCTATTTGGACTAATGTACCTACCTCAGCCAACTAGAGACCCCCAGTTCTAACAATGGTGATCAGTGTGAGTGCATTGTGATTGCTGTGAATGCAGGGTGAGCGTGAAGGGCGAGAATGAGGAGTGAGTTGTCTAAATGCAGGGTGCATTCTCAGACACTTGAAGTAGCTCAGTATGTTATTGGCGGCGTAGGGTTTCAGATATAAGTTAAACTATTGCTATTATTACATTAATCAGGGATCGAGGGTGGAGGAAATAAATAATGTGCTGATCCTCAAACAAACTGCCAGTCTCATGATTAGGGTTGCCAGCTCATTATTTTGATGTCCCAGACGGTACAAAAATTAACAGTCACCTAAAGCCGTATTTTCAGCACTTATCTCTGCATACTTCGAGCAGCAAATATAAATAGAAAGCACTTTTAATTGTGTTCCAGGGCTGCCTGAATGATCCATGACTAATAATTAAAGGGAACACAGACAGAAAAGTTACATTACAAATGAATACATACTTTTTTATTTAAAACCCTATTTAGTGTCAAGACGAGGTCTTTGCAGGCTCTTTAAACAACAAATGTCTGGCATTTTTCTTTTGGCAACCCTACTTTACATTCTTTTTCATGAAATGCATTCTCGCACTACGGCAGTAAATGTAAACTACAAACGTAAGGAATTGGCAAAGTGGGGGCTCAGGGGGTACTGGAACCAGAAAAAAAAAATAAGCCTCGGTAACCAGTTTACAAAGGTATCTAAATATGCAAATGGTCTTTAAAGAACTGTAAAAAACTCAGGCATGACGGAGATAAGACTCCAGGTACTGCCCAGCCGACCCCTTAGGGCTGAGACACACAATTGGGGTGGGGAGAGGGGTTGGGGGGGAGCTGAAGCCCTTTTAGCACTATGGGAGTTGTGCGCCTGCCTCCCCTTATTTGTTTTTTACCAGTTCAACTTGTGGGATTTTGGTATATAGGGACTCAAAGTTCAAGCATACCAACAATTCACTATTGCTGTCAAAGGAAACTTCCTCAATGTGGTTGATCAGATCCCTGCTTTCACATATGTAGCATTTATTTATGGAACACATTTTGTTATTCGTTTTGAAAGACAATCCTGCAGCAGTGCACAGCTGTGTGCCTACAACCACATTGGCCGGCAGCGTGTGATTTGTATACGAATCCAAAATACACAGCTTCAATGCCTACAACCCGGAGGCTGTCGGCAATATCTGGATTGCATAAGTATTTGCGTGAAAAAACAAACCGTGATAACACCAGATGGAAAAACAGACACACCCCCCTCCCACCCCTAAGATACGAAAGAAAAGAGAAGGGGTCCTGCACCGATGATGAGCATGATCTTTGCGATATCGTTTACTCCCATCTATCCGGCCCAACCTAGCCTCTGTCTCATTACCTGTTGGATGCCATCGCCTCCCCTGCCTCAAATGCGATATTTGGAGATACTTGGGGCACGTCACTTCCCTAAATTCTTTAGATAACAGTTGTAAGCTTCGCCCTTGTGGTCCTGGACAAGTGACAGGCGTTCCATAGCAAGAGTCAGCCACAGTCTATGTAGTCAAGCTGTGTGGTCCGGCACCGTCGTCGAGCCCCAGTCGCCAGAATCGCCTGCAGTGCTGCCAGTAATGCCAATGCTATTTGCCCACCCCTCAGTGAGCGCAGAGGGAAAGTCAGAGCGTTAGAAAGCCCTAGTGGTGTATATGCCGGAAAGCGTGGGATCGCCGTATTAAAAGCTGTATCTATATCATTTATTACCCCCTCCCAGTCTCGGGCAATGACAGAGTAAATGCACCAGAGAGCCTGCAAGCCCACAGCCTCTCCAACATTTCTCTGTGTGGTTTTTGTCCCAACGATGGATGCGACCCGGTGTGAGGTACCAATAGAAGGAGACCTTGTAAGCTGATTCTGCTCCTGCGGTATTATGGGCTGTGTGGTGTATTCTATAGTGAATGTTTGCCCACTCCTTGTTCGATCGGGCCCTTCCCAGCTCCTCTTGTCAGCGCAACTGGCCCTTAGTGCACCCCCTGTTCTGCCCTGCAGCCAGTTTAGTGTACAGTGCTGATATCAAGTGTTTGTCCTCTTTTTTTGCTTATTAGCCACTTCTCAAATGGTGTTAGCCGCCCCGAGGCCTGCGACAGGTAGGACGGTGACCTGACCCAATGCCGCAGTTGGAGATAATTAAATTCATCGGACTTTGGCAGATCGTAGTCCAAGCACAATTGTGCAAAGGGAATTATGCCAGCCTCATGAAACAGCGAGTCGACCCGTTTGCAGCCGGCCTCCCTCCATTTCTGGAAGATTTCTGATTTACAGCCTGGAAGAAAGTCCGGGTTGTCTGCTATTGGAGTCAACTGTGAGGGAAATGTCGTCAGGCCCCTCTTTAGCGCTACGGCGTCCCAAACATTTAGCGTCGCCGCCGTAATTGGTGAAGAGTAGAGAACCCAGGCCCTCATTTTACGCGGTATCCTGGCCTCTCTACATATGTTCGCACCAGCCACTGCTTGGTCCATAAAGGTCCAATGTTTTTCAGTGGGAGGACGATTCCAATCCACAACATACCGGAGGTGTGTGGCCTGAAGATATCTATGCACCAACGGGAGGCCCAACCCTTCCTCTCGTTTGGGCAGCGTCATTTGGGACATGGGTAGTCATGCCTTCCTCCCTCCCCAGATACATTTATTGATAGCCAGCTGCAGAGCACGCATTGCTTTCGGGGGGTGGGGGGGCAAGGGTAGGGTTTGGAAGATTTACAGAATCCACGGCAGCACCGTCATCTTCACCGCTGCTATGTGCCCGAACCAAGCCAGCTTAAGCTTCAACCATCCATCCAGAGCCCTCGTTTGATCCACCAGCACCGAATAATTCAATCTCAGCGTTTATGATAACGTAGGAGCCAAAAGGATGCCCAAGTAGGCTATTGGCTGTGTGGTCCAATGCAATGGGAACCTCTCTCGTAGAAGCTCCATGTGTGTTTGTGGGGAGGAAAGATTAAGAACCTGGGATTTGCTCAGGTTTACTTTAAATCCCGAGACCTTCCAGAAGGTCTCAAGCTCTGTCAAGAGAGCGGGCAAAGACGTGAGAGGCTCTGAGAGCAATAAAATCAAATCATCTGCGTAGAGGCCTATCTTGTGGGTATCACCTCCGAATCGAAGTCCCTTTATTTTTGGATGGTCTCGGATCCGTTGGGCAAAGGGCTCCATATAAAGGGCAAAGAGGAGGGGAGAAAGCAGGCACCCCTGCCTCATGCCCATCGCGGTCGAAAAAGGTGTCGAAGACACCCCATTCACTCTGACAAATGCCCGAGGTGATTGATAGATACTACGGATCCATTTTAGAAAGCGCTCTCCAAAGCCAAAGCCTCGTAGGGTGGCACATAGGTAACTCCACCGTACCCTATCGAACGCCTTCTCCATGTCCACTGACAAAAACAGGGCCTCCCTATGGGATGTATGGACGCTATCCATGGGATGCAATAGCCGTTCCGTATTATCACCTCCCTGGCTAGTGGGGATGAACCCTGCCTGATCGGGTCAATCGGGCCCGCCATCAGCGGGTTCAAACGGGATGCTAATATACCAGTGAAGTTTTTAGCGTCAAGCAGCGAGATGGGGCAGTAGGAGCCGCATAGGCTAGGATCTTTGTGGGGTTTTAGAATTACTGAAATTGCCGCTTCACCCATGTAATCAGAGATCTACCACTCTCCAGGAAGGAGTTGAAAAGCTGCGTCAGTAATGGCGCCATCTCCACGCAGAAGGTTTTATAGAACAGGACGAGAAATCCGTCTGGGCCAGGAGCCTTATCCAATTTCAGCCTAGCAATGGCTGATATGACTTCCTCCGGACGTATGAGGTCTTCGAGCTGAGACACTTGCGCCTCGGGGAGCTGAGTGAATTTGCTCACTTCTAAGTACGAGCACTCATCCTGCTGCCCTGCGGTATCTTCCGTATATAAAGACAGGTAAAACTGCCTAAATGTGTCGGCAATCCGAGAGTCTGAGTATACTTCCTCCCCAGAGGGTTTCTTAATTGAGGGTATAGCCTCTGCTATGGTTTTAGCATGTTACCTCTGCGCAAGCATCCTTCCGCATTTGTCGCTGCTTGAATAGAACTTGTGGCGCAGGCGAAGTAGTGCTTATTCTGCCCTATCTAGGTCAAGGCGCTTTAGGAGGAGCCTTTTCTTCTCTAAGTCTTTCCAGACCCTCGGAGCACCTGTGTGCTTATGTATGGCCTCTAGCTCATTCACCTCCTGCTCAATGCTCTACCGTGTTAAGCATCGCTTCCTATTCTCAGCCTCCTGCCTCGGTCGTTCCTGAGCTTTACTCTACTTCGCGTCGCAGAGCGGGCTTCTACATGCAGGGGTGTGGGGTCGAGGCGCAGCACCAATATCCGCAGGGGTCCTGGCTGGCACGCCAGTCAATGCCCCCCTCGTCTCTCGACTCAGCAGGCTGCAGCTCTTCCGTCTCCATTGGGATACTCGGCGCAGGATTTCGATCCCGGGGATCTATGCACCTCCAGAGAGTCCGGGTGTGTTTCGGGGTCCAAACCTCACCCTACCTGCCAGAGATGAGGGTGCAAATCGGGCGATAACAAGGCGATTGACGTGGCGGAGCCAGAGGGACCGCAGAACACATCCTACACGGCCGCCATCTTGGCCACGCCCCCTTTGTAGCTTTTTTAATTATCCACACCCCAGCCTTCTCCTGTTTGCAGTCATTATTCATAAATTACTTTAGGCAGAGAAGACTTTGAGGGTGGTGTTCAATAAATGCATATCTCATGGTATGTTAAAGTGTTTGTAAGGCGCATGGCTGCCCCAGAAACGGGGCGTTCCATCGCAAACAGTGCTAGTGCATGTAGTCGCCATATGATGGACGGCAATCGGCGCTATAAGACACAAGTACCAGGCTGCTTAACTACCTCCAATAAATGATTGTTTTTTTTGTTAATAGGACGGATCCCATGGTATAGTTGGCGACTGAAACGCGACCTTATATTGTTATAGAGTTACAGGGTGCCTACCCCCAGTTACTAAGATTACCGTACACTGCTGGCACCAGGACAGGCATGGTAAGACCAAGAGAGAGACCCCGCCCTATATTCCCCAGATAAGAAATGATTGGCATTTCCAGGATGGGAGACAACTGAGGTACCTCCTGTATTTAAACATTTGGTCAAATGTGCGAAGAATTTGACTTGACCAAGTTGCAGTTCTTTAGGTACCTTCAAATTAGACATGCACTTGACGCCTCTAGGGAGAAACTCCTTAATGTTCCAGATTTCAACCCACTCGAGTCCAAGATTGAATGCTTAAGGAAGAAAGCTGTGTACCACAAATGTCAACATGTTTCATCCAATGCATTTTATAACAGAAAAATGGGAGTCAGAACTAGGTCCTATGGAGGACGAAGAATGGATGGAGGCGAAAATGGCTGCCAGGGAACTGATTTGGCAGATTCAGAAAATAGCATTGTTGAGGATTATGTCCTCCTGGGATGAAGGTTGGGCACAAAAGTAATATTATTAACGTGGATAAACATTTAAAGATTAAATAAACTATAAGAACATGATCTCCATGTGACTGGAATAGTCTAAAATTGCCCCCATTGCAGGAGGCTCAGAGGATTTACAAAACCTTTACAATGTTCAATGTGACTTTCAATAATGACTCATTCTTGTCATCGCAGTGGCTACCATCAGTAGCGGTGGCCATGGCCCATGCCAGGTGTAGGGGTTGAACATGGCACTGTACATGATCACCACAGTAAATGTTATTGTTATATGTGGAAGCTGTAAGTGGAAGGAGCCCCTCCGCCTTAGCAAAATGTCAGCAAGTGTCCTCCCTTTGGTCTGCTAAATTTATCACATCCTGCCTCACTATTGGACAGTGGATAGCAGAAGGGCAGGGGCTTTACGACAAAGACAAAAAATGAGATATTCATATTTGGGTAGTACATTTCATGTGACACATTAAGATCCTCTGTATGCTGAATGGAGATGATCATTAGTTGTTGTGTATACAGTATGTGTAAGTTACTTTTGTAGACCCAGTAAGGGAAATACCTGTCGAAACCGCTGTGTGGTCTAAGTGAAGATGTCTACAGGTACCCTTTACCAATCATACCTTTCCTCATGAAGAAGCAAGTCCTCATTTGAGGAGCCTGTGACATGTGTAGTTCATTCATGAACAAAGCGCTAGCTCCAGGTCTTTATGAGGAAATACATTCGCGCGCGCATAGGGAAGTATTATTCTAGGTCATCAAATAAAGATGGTTATCCAAAAGAATTCTTAGTATTTTGGTGATAGTGACCAGGTATGTACCAATTTCCCCTGTCCAATTTCTAGAGATCACTCATGTTCACCTCTTAATAATCTCTCTCATTCCAACATAACTTTAGGCATTTGGTTGGCATTCATTCTACAAACAAGGTGGATGGCTGATTTTCAATAACTTAGAATCCTAATGCAAATGTAATCATGATTTTTGTGTTGTCTTAATATATTTTTTAAAAAGTTATCGAAGCCGCGAACAGGTGGAGATTGATAGTGAAAAGAGGAGGTAACAGTATAGGCCCAGATGAGAAAGATGCCATGTCCTACATTGGTTCTTTCTTCATGAAAAGAGTTAGTCAAATAATGCTTCTCCAAATCCCTTCCATTAAGAATCAGAGCGCCCGCGCCATCTTTATCAGAAACCCTCAGTATGTCATCTACCACATTAATAAAAAGAATGACTCCCTTCTTTTCCCTGTCTGGAAGGCAATCAAGGTGTAAACTGCCCATGAATTCCTAAATCCATTCTTTGACAACTTTTAAAGTCGTCGAACTATGGATGACAGATAAGGTCGTATAAAATCGGTCACTGATATACATTTTCTGGCAACCTAGTAACCTTTCTTTGTGTGTGTCTGGGGTGGCTATTATAACAGCTTTAATATTAAAAGGCCAATTAACGTATTTAGATTGCTAAATTTGATACATGCAAGACAACACAGAATACACCCTCATTGTTGAACTCAACACCTTAATGCATAGGATTGAAGTTAATTCATATTCATCTTAAACGCTCTAAACAAAATAACTTGTGAAGTCATTATAATAAATCTGTACACATTTCATCTCCCCTCAGACACCTAAATAGTCCAAATCGTATTAACCCTTTTGTCAAAACGTCATCGCCAAAGTTTGCCACGGTATACCTTGGGCACTTGTCGCAAAGCTTTTCATTAACAATAGGCGTGATTCACTCATGGAAATGTAGTTCTGAGTTCGGAGCTGGTCACACTTACTCAGAAATATCTGTGAATTTTCTGTGTGGTTCGGAAGATAATCAAAACATAATTTCTGTTTATTCTCTCATGTTTAATTCACAAAAGCTTTGGAGATCATAATGATTACAGGGCAGAGAATTATCCATCATAATCCTCCCTCCCACAGTTGCACAAGTTCAAAACCATGCCATCTCCTAAAAAACCCAGACCATCTTACAAGTTTGGATAACAGGTTGTGTTCTGCTGTTTTTGTAGCAAGAATTGTTATAAAAAATATATATTTCCAATGTTTGGTACTAGATGTAAATGGATGAATGGAAGGTTAGATTAGGGAAATATTCCAGTGAATAAGAATACAATTTACAGCGAAGCAGCCTGTTGTTAAATGTCTAACGTGTGAATCCTACAGCCCTGGTGATATTGCATGCATCCCCCACACATGCTCCTTACTCCATACGCCCAGGTAAGAGTGGTCCCTGCATTTTGCAACACGCCTTAATGTATCTTATTTTTGTCGTCTGTATTATCTATGATATATGGCGTTATTAGAAATGTAAAAGTATTTGTTATATGCTAACTATACTGTAGTCTTATGACAAATTGTGAGAGCCCGTTGTTTAAAAAAACTCTATTTTCATGTGATTTAAATGTAGGTGTCAACCAGAAAAGGAGTAAATCTTCACGGACTGCAGGCAGCTTCTCTCACCACGCCAGTAGTAAATCCGGGAGCCATGGAAGTGTAAAACCTGATGCCAGCCCCAGTCCTGCTGCCGCCCAACTTCCTGCAAACCAAATATTTGATGTGGATGGTGTTAAACTGCGCACAAGTCAAGAGTCGGAGGGTAACTTGAGCTTCGATGGATATATGTCTGAACTGAGGTCTTGCCAAGGCAGGATGCGGACTGGAGTATACAAGACATCAGATCTCCCATCCATGGTTACTGCAAAGACAGAGAAAAATAAGAAACCTGAAAATAAATATCAAGCTACCTTTGTCTAGGACAGATGGAATTCTTCCTTATAGTAAATATTTCAATATTTTCTCATCAATCACCAGTATTTGTGATTGGGCCCATCACAGCTGAGCTCACTCACTTTGAAAAGGATTTCGCCATGGAATTCATTTGAAAACAGAAAAACAAAAAACGGTGAATTAAATGGTCGGCTGCTTTTGAGGAGCACAATTGCAGTCCTACCTGGGAAATCTGTTTTTGTATTTTTACCTTTGCAAACAATGTTTTGTAGTTAGGAATGTACAAATTACAGTGCACCTATTTTGCAGAAGATTTCGTGATGGAGAATGTATTAATGGCAAAATAAAGAAATAGAAAGTCTGAAAATAAATGCAATTCACGCTAATTTGCATAAGCGATTGCAGACCTTCTTTACAAATAACTATTTGTACTTTAATTATTTAATCTATTTCGGAAAATCACGGCTTATTCTTTTAACCAGAAAACCATGAAGAATGCAAACAATTTGCCTCGGATGGATTTTGCCAAGTGGATAGACATTTCATCATTTTCCAAAAGTATTCTTATGAACAGAATGTTCTGTTTGCCCATAAAGCGTGTTCATTAATATTATTTGCACTTGCATATAATGCAGATTGGTTTTGAGGTGATTCTTGTTTTGACAATTTTGAATGCATCAAAATGACATTAATTTTTGCCGCCTGCCATGGATTTGTCAAACAACTCCGCGTGAAATGGAAATGGGAGCTGTGTCGCCACAAAATAAAAAGTTTAGAAAAACAGAGCATAATTCGGTTTCATGAACTTGCCGGGATCTATGGTTGCATCGCAGCTTTAGTAACCTCTCAGAGAAGTGTTTCTGACTCTTGGATGGCAGCTGTATTGCCTGCATTGTACATATAAGGCTAACGCAATGATGATTTGTATGTCAGTGCATGGTCTCATTTGAAGTTCCTGCCAGATATCTTGTCCCTACTGTTCTTTTCCACTGTTCAATCTCCCCCAAAGCTCTCCTTTTTCGCCTTACATTCCTAATGTTTTTACTTTCTCTTGTTGACCTTAAGGTATACTCGGTGGCGGCTGGTGACATTTGAAAGTGGTAAGGCGTAAAATGATAGTCGTAGTGAAATGTGGCGAGCGAGGGAGCGAGCACGAACAACCTACAGAGGGTGGGGGGGGGGGATTTAATAAAAAGAGTGGACAAATGGTGCATTTTCAAGTAAATTTGAGAAAGCAGGAAGGTTACTAAAGCAATTGTGAAAGTGCAGTTACTACATTAATAAAGAGATGTCTTATAACAACAAAGGTAGCTGCTTATTCAGTATAACCAAGGTCATGCCGCCCTCTGCTCCGAGCTTACGTGCTCGTGTTTCTAAAACTTAAATGATGTAAAATATGTGTGTGACGTGCAAAAAAAACCTAAACGTGTGTGTCACCATATTTCTTTCACATCCTCCAGGTTTATCTTTCAAATCCAAGGCCATTGCACACTGCTCACTCACTGTCAACAAATTACGATGCAAAATGGTTTCGTATTGGAAAACACATTAGCTCACGTTGCAGGAGCTCATTTGTACAGCGATTAAACATTTTGTTTCTTGCTTTCCCTATATGCCCGTGACATCTACATGCTTGAGCAGACTCAATTACCTGCTAAAGCTAATATTCTGTATTATTATCTGTATACATATCTTGTTATCTTCACCTGTTATCTTGCTGTTGTGTCTCTCTGTCATAGAGTCTCTCTGTCACAGTGTTATCGGGGATCCTCTTTTCTCTCCTTATCAACTATAGATGCAAGGAAGCCTGCAATACGCTTGGTGAATACATGAGACAAGAAGTACCATCTAGGCGCCCAGCCCCAAAGAATTGCCATTTGATTGAATGACGCTCGGAAGAGTCTCTCTGCGGCTCTCTGTCTCTTCCTTTCTCACCGTCTCTTTCCCTGTCGTTATCTTTCTGTTATGTTTATCCCTCTCTGCCTCTCTCCCTCTGTCTGCCGTTCTCTCTCTCACTGTATCTGTCCTTCTCTCTCTCACACATTGTGCCTCTTTCTCCCCATAGTCCCTCTCTCTCCCATTTACTCTCTCTCATTCACCCTTTTCTCTTTCTTTCTTTCCCCTTTTTTCTCTTTACATTTCTCTTCCACTTTCTCTACTGACTCTGCTTTCTCGCTCTCTTACACGATGACCCCTTTATCTAGCTAAATGTATCTCAATTCGGTCCAATAATGCACTATTATTTGGATGATTTATTTATTTATTTATAAAGTTTTATATAGCGCGAACAAGATCCCAAGGGATATCAGAGCGCTTTACAGTCGAACTAGAGCTAGAAGGATAATAATGTAAACAACAACAAATTAAAAACACAAATGATCATAAGTGTGGGCGATTCGGACAGACGACTCAGGACACGGCGTCTAGTAAGTGAAGGTTTTATTTTTAACAGTACGGGTCTGGGCTTTTTATCCAGGTTGTGGCGTCTCGCTCCGCAGTGGTTCTTGTTCCCGGTTCGCCTCGGAGGGGTTTGGCCAAAGGACAGGTCACGGTATGGGACATCTGTGGATTCTCGTAGCCGACCACGCCACCACAGGGGAGACAAAAAACAACAAAGGCTATGATCAGTCCGATGACTATGTAAGGAAACGACCAGGGCCGGGGACGTGAGGGATACACACCGGTGCTCTTGTGTCCAGCCTCCTACCCTCTCTAAACGATCGGTGTGCTCAGGGTCGGTAGTGCACGTGAATGGGGGGGGAAAACAGATAGGGTCAAGTACTCTCTATATTTACAAGTGCGGCGGCGAGAGACAGTTAGGTTCTTACTCTGCCTTCTCCCTCCTCCCTACCCAGCCCGTGAAGCGTTCACGCACCTGGGTCAGCCACACTCCTCCGTGGGCGCGGCTCGGTGAAACGTGGGTGCGGAGTCCTCCCTTCTCCGACTTCTCCTTCGACGCTGTCTCTCCCGTCTCCGACCTCTCCTTCGCTGTATTCTCTCGCGTAGTCTCTCCCGTCTCCTCTCTCCTCGAATCTCCTCTTCCCGCTCCGGTGTAGCCACACACTACTGCTGTGTCTGCCTCCGATCTTATTGGGTGTCCGTTGTCCACGTCATTGTTGGGGGCCTGCACACCAGGGAGCTGGTTCCAGTTAAAGGGGAATACGTCCGGGGATGTTTCCTCCGTTCCTGTTACGTTCCACTCATCTTCCTGAAAATCACAAATGACACTGTCCGTGATCTCCGGCACCTCCCACCAGTCCGCCCCCTGTAGTCTGGCACCCCGGCTCTCCTCGTGACAATAAGGTACACGAAAATTCAAATGAAGTTATGATAAACAGAAGTACAGGGTAAACGAAAGAGGAAAACAGTATGTAAAAAAAAAAAAAAGTGTAGTAGAAAATGTTGTAACAATGGAAGTAGGAACAATGTCAACGGGCCAGAGAGCCTAGCCCAATTACTGAAGGAATTTATTCATCCGGAATCTTTTGACTTCCAGTTTGAACACCGTTGAACTGGAGATTCTGCGTATTTCTGGAGGAAGAGAGTTCCAAATCTTTAGAGCCGTGCCAGAGAAGGCTCTGTGACAGGTTCTCTTTTTGTTAAGGATAAGTGGTTTCAAGAGTAAGGTAGAGGCGCTTCTAGAGGCTCTTACACCGAAAGATAGATCAAGTTTTTGTGCCAGGTACCTGGGCGTCTTGAAGTGGATGGCTTTGTGCGTCATAGTGGCAATTTTTAGCTGGATTCGTGCTTCGTAGGGGAGCCAATTTAGAGTTTTTAGGACTGGCGATATGCGCTCATTGCGTTTGGTGCCTGTAACCAGTCTAGCAGCAGCATTCAGTGAAGCCCTTAGCGGAGCCAGGGTGTATTTGGGCAGGCCACAGAGGGTAGCACTCCCGTAATCAAGCCTCGGTAGGACAAGCGCTTGAACCACCTGCTTGAAATCCTTAAGTGGAAGGAAAGGTTTGATATTTCTGAGTGTCCTTATCAAGTGGTTTGCTCCTTTACATGTATTGCTGATATGATTTTTGATATTCAGGTTCTTGTCCATGGTGACTCCTAGAGAATTGGCTGAGTCTACGATGAACGGGGTGCAGTTGAAAGCAGTGAGGTGGCTCAGCCAGAGGTCAAGATTGGGGGTGTAATTCTGAGGGGAGACGAGCAGGAATTCTGTTTTTGAGGTGTTGAGCAGGAGATGGTTCTCAGTTAACCAGTTTTGAGTATACATTAGGGTGGTGTTGAGTGATATGATGTTTTCCGGAGAATAGATTTTCAAATAGAGTTGCGTGTCGTCGGCATACATGTGGAAAAGAATATCCATGGAATTAAGTGAGTTAGCTAATGGTTCC
Source organism: Triturus cristatus (assembly GCF_964204655.1). Lineage (NCBI taxonomy): Eukaryota > Metazoa > Chordata > Amphibia > Caudata > Salamandridae > Triturus > Triturus cristatus. The sequence continues at coordinate 1,038,242,877 of NC_140582.1, read as the reverse complement.
AAGAAAAGGTTGAAGAGGATAGTAGATAAGGCAGATCCTTGGGGGACCCCCATGAGAACAGGAGAGGGCTGGGAGAAAGAGTGATTTGCCTTGACTCTTTGCGATCTGTGGTGGAGGAAGGACGAGAACCACTGTAGCAACTGATCACCAAAACCCATCCTGTTTTGCAGAATGGCTAAGAGGTTGTCATGATTGACCGTGTCAAAAGCGGAGGAAAGGTCAAGGAGGATCAGGATGCAGGATTCGTTTCGATCGAGAATCTTTAGAATGACATCCATAACATGAATGAGGGCCGATTCAGTACTGTGCCCCGTCCGAAAGCCGGATTGATGCTGGTCTAAGAGTTGGTAATTCTCAATGTGAGCACAGAGTTGAGATTGAACGCATTTTTCAACGAGTTTCGCAAGGGTGGGGATGTTGGAGATAGGTCGGAAATTATTGAGATCTGTCCTATCAGCGTTATCTTTTTTTAGTATAGGGGATACTTGAGCTGCTTTAAGGCAATCAGGGATTGTGCCTTGTGATAGAGACGCATTTACCATCCTTGTCCAGGTAGGGATGAGTGCATTCTTGATTTCCTTGAAAATGGATGGGGGTAACGGGTCACTGAAGTGGTTGGAAGGGTTGATATTCAGGAGAATCTTTTTGATGTCAACGGGAGAGATCGAAAGTGTGTTTCTAAGAATACAGGCTAAGCCCCCGCCCAATTTCCCAGCTCTGTCTAACCTAATTATATCATGAGTGGGAGGTACTAGGATGTCTAGAATCGGAGTGGAAGCGGAATTTAACCAAGTTTCAGTTAGGATGATAATGTCTAAGTCCATGTGTTGTATGAGGTCGAAGATATCAGTGGCGTGTTTAATGGCTGATCTGCAATTTAGAAGTACACATTTAATTCGTAGTGTCTTTGTGGTGGGAGGAGTCTGGGTGATATTCACGTGAGTGAGGTTGATCTTATTGCTGCCTCTAGGATTGGTAGGCGGTACTATATTAGGGTTAGAAAGATTGGATTGTATTTGTCTCGGCGGGCTCATGTTGGGGTTGGACCAATTAGGGTAAGAGTTGGCTGCTCTCCCTTCTTCAGCGTTTCTTCTGGGGCTTAAATACAGTTTTTTCCAACTTAACGTAGGGTACTGGGAGGAAGAGAGTTGCCTTCCAGAACATATATGTCCTTTTGGAAAGGGGGAGATTGAAGGCCCCCTCAATATGAGCTGTATTATGCAGCGGCGCAGCTACAGTGGCTTATGCGTTAGCTACCGGATACTCCTGACCCATCGTTCCCGTTTCATGAGCCATGGGAGGCCAGGGTATGTTGGACCGGCTTATTGATCCCCAAGGAGATGCTCCCAACATGGGGCAACTTGCCACGGAGGGCAAACGCTGCTGGCTTTATGTATGTCCAACCCATGAGCAGCCTCACGCAATACGCACCTAATCTACTGTTATGGGTACTTCCAGCATTTCGCATCGTGGCTGACCAGCACTATAGACAACCATGGATGGAAGCTGGCATACTCAAGATAGTTGATTTGTGTGGGCATAACAAATTGATGGCCTTCCATGACCCCCTAGAGCGTCTATTGGAAATGGACAATTTCTGACCCACATCATCCTGACAGTCATGATAGGGACCCTGACCTGTAGAACCCATCATATCCCAAAAGGTGCAATTAATGTTGGAGCATGGCACGGGTATATGAGTGATTTTATTAATGTACAGGATGGTTCTGGAATCCCGTAGTTCCAGTTTAAATGCCTTAAGGGATAAATGGGTCCTCTTGCTTGGGTGAGAGCTCATGGATAGGCAGTGGTCCCTTGCACGGGAGCAGGTCAGTAAGGTTTCCAGGAAAACATGTTTAAAATTCACTCAGCGTAACTACCTTTCTCCTGCATTCCTACACCATATCTTCCCGGGGTAGACCCGAAATACCCACAGTGAATTATTTGTCCGGAGGCAGACTTTTACCGCATGGTGTGGGTCAGCCCAGAAATTGGGTTATACCAGACGAACGCTGTGGCTACACTAGCTGATATCATGGGACAACGCCTACAGCTGGATCCCCTACACTCTTTGGTCTGAGATCCCGTACACACTAGAACAAATATGCCCCTAGGTTTGTTGATCTAGCATATATCTTGTTAAGGAAGTAATTTATTCATGACCGATTAGTTAAAATCATTACATGTAAACACCTAAAATCAGATTTGGAAATGTATCATGTTAAAATAGATTAAAAAAACACTTAAAATGTTGGCTTTCAATGCTGAAGCAAGATTGGTATGGTGCTTTACTGTTCCTTCCAACGTTGCCATCGAGGTCTATGGCTTGTTAGTTGATATTGGTGCTTTGGTTGATTTTGGAAGGGCGGTCCGAATTGCGTCGATACATTTACCCAGCCTGGCTAGGGCCTTGTTGTTTTGTAGGAGAAGCACAGATCGGAGGCTTCTCTGCAGTGTCTGAGGCCATTGGCCCTGCATAACGGGGTTAGCAAGCGGAGTCGTTCACTTGCCATCTTTGTGCAGCAGCACAGCAGGTGAAACTGAGATTTGCGTTGGTAACTGTATAGACGACAAGCTGCTGAATCGTCCCGCCGTGCCCAGGATGTATTGAAATCCGTGATGGGCAATGTGAGACGCCTCTAATAGGTGATTTTCCTTTGTATCTTGTTAAAACGCTCATGGAGATGGTGTGGTGTGGAAGTCCACCCTCCCCCACCCGCTCTTGTTCCTGTGGCTTAGAAACCTTTTTTAATGGGTAACTGCTGAGACCACTGCCTGGCACTCACTTCCGCTACAACGAGGAGCAGCGACCCAAGGGGATGCTTGGGACACATGCTAAGACAAACTGGCAGCAAAGACTGAGGAGCAGCCACCTTGAGGCTCTGCATTCATCAGCTGCCATGCTCCTGTGCAATTGGCACTGGATGTTGAGTGTGTCAAGGTGGTCCTGCTTCCTACCCCTTGAGAGTGCGACTGTTGCACCCCCTTTCTTACTCTTTATCCACTCCATGGGCCCACAGCGGGCTCACCGCCCCCCAGATGGACACCGAGACGCATTGAGTGATTCCCCAGAAAGGGGGGCTAGACAGATTCACGCAAATGTTATGGGTTGAGCTCTGTTCGGGTGATGACAAATGGTTATCAATTGTCAACTAATGCTGCAGTATCTCTAATGCAACAGATACCAGGGTGATTTACCCCTGACTACATACCAACTACGTACTATCCCTACTACATGCCAACTACGTAGGGCCTGGGCACCGGACAATAGGACTGAATGCTATTTGAAATAAAGGGAACCACACTGTGGACATTTGAAGTGTAATATGACTGCAATAATATATTCTTTTATTATATGCACCTGCTCTGTGTCCTTTAATGTGTGTACCTCTCTGATGAAAACACAATAAAGGATAACTGTGTTAAAAAAATCATGCAATTATTTTATGATTAGACAAAAATGGATCTTACCGCTTCTTTAATTTTTCACTCTTACATATTAAGGATTTTTTTCAACTGGCAGATGGAACCAGTCATAGCAAACTGCATCTTGCCTTTTTTGGAGTATGTCTTTATTACATTTTAGTATGTCAAATGTTCCTACACATTGTGGCATTAATAATAGCAATACTATCCGTGATCAGACACCGCCATACATACTTCGAGTCAATTTGTGTTTACAATTGAGAAATTGAGGAAGGTGTGATACCGTACAACATAATGGATATCAGGAAAAGATTATAGGATTGGGAAGAGAGAAGGAGGTGGGCAACATGTTCACATGATGATCAATCTTTTGGCTTAACCAATAGTTTGTAATGTACCGGAAAAACGGTAAAAATTAACAAAGAACCATCAAAATGATTCAGCACTTCGTAGAGTCATACGTTGTATCTAACATGTATGTTGTATTCTGCCTTCACAATTAGGGCGGTCGACCTAGAAGCTGAGGAACTGGGTTGGAGTCTCGGCAGGGACACTCCAATTCCTGTGATTCTTGGCAAATCACTTAATCTCCCTGTGCCTAACAAAAATGACTAACGCAACTGGTGCCTGCTCGGATACCTTCGGGTCTAGTTCGCAGTATATAAAACTCCCTCCTGCCCCCCCAAAATCTATCAAACGTTTCTAAAGCGCTGCTTCTCACCCTAGGGGATATCCAGGTGCTATGCTACGTATTCAATCGAACTGGTTTTGAGACCCTTCCTGAAGTGGGTCAGTGAAGGTGAAGTGCGGAGGTGGATGGGAATGGCGTTCCAGGTCTTGGCGGCAAAGTGGGAGAAGGGGTGTCCTCCGGTGCGGCAACGTCGGATGCGTGGTATATGTGTGGGGCGCGACGAGCGGATCAGAAGTTCCTGGAAGGAAGTTCCGGCGGTGGTTCATGTAGGCGAGTCCTTAATCGTGGAGGGCTTTGTAGGCGTGGGTCAGGAGCTTGAATTGACATCTTTTCTGAATGGGGAGTCAGTGGAGGTCCTTCAGGTGCTGGGTGAAGTGGGTCCTCTTTGGCAGATTGAGGATGAGTCTGGCTGCTGCATTCTGGATCGTCTGGAGTCTCCTCAAGATTTCGGTGCCTGCATAGAGTGTGTTTCTGGTGATGAGTGCCTGCAATGTTATACAAACTAGTGTTTTTGTCATTTACTGGTGTGGTGTTGCATAAAGTTCTAGGTATGCGCTATACACATTCAAATTGTGATATCTGGTCCCTCAGTCTATATAACATACATTTATGCAGTACCAGCCACAGTAGTTGTGTTATCCATTCAGTCTGGGAAGAGATTGTAACTAATCTCCTGTGTCTAAGAATGGTGAATTTTTTACGGGAAGCAATGTTGCCATCCATATTTTCCCAGAGGTGGAGGGTTGGAAAATGGAATCACAGGTACTCTTAGTAAGTGCCATACATCTCACCAGAAGTGAACTAAATTAGAGCATGTCCAAAGCACATGCATCATGTCGCACCCAGGTGCCCTCCGCCTCCTACAGAGGTCATCTGTACTTCATTTTGCGTCCATTAATAACCTAGAAGTTGACCAGCGCCAATAATGTAATATTTTAATGTTTCTTTATATGAGCCTGCCTTCTCTTAGTTTTCTGATATATGTGTCAAGTAAACTTACCTAGTCCTCTTTAGTGTATTCTGTGGACAATTGTGTTTTCCACTAGAGTCGTGTTTACTGTTGAAGCAGAAGAACGATGATGGATGAAACTCCGATCTAATATTGACTGGAGGTGAGTGTCTGAAAAGTTTCAGCGCTCCGTCCATCATCATATTGTGTTTGCTTTGTTCACCCTAAGTTGACAGGATATGCCCAGATGTGGGACCCTTTCTCACTTTGCCACTAGATTCATGCTAGCCTGGCTGATGAAGGGTGTTACCCCGAAACTGGTCTCAGAATGCTCGTTTCCAGTCCAGGGAAGACCTAGCCTGGCAGTTCGGCCTGGCCTGGCAGTTCGGACTGGACAAGACTGATTTGCATATGGCTGGGTCTGAACTGGGGTGGTGAAGTGAGCAAAAGAATGATGATGGATTAAACCCAGATCTAATAGTGACTGGGAGTGAGTGGCTGAAATGTTTCAGCGCTCCGTCCATCATCATATTGTGTTTGTACTGTTCCACTATGTCACTGAACAATTTTCAGGCTGTTGTGTATTACTGATATTACTCTTTTATCTTTGCCCTATTTAATGGCAGGAAAATATTGCATAGTGCGCAGTTGTTGAGGGCATGTGGCCTATATTACTTTAATGAATGAAGCGTGTGAGCTGTCGATCTTCACTTGTGGGATGTTCGTAAGTGACACTAAAAGCATAAAGCCAGTATGACCATGAAAGGTTCCAAGGTGTGTGCATTCAATGACATTCCACATCAGGGATCTCATTAATGAGGGACGATATAAATGAGCTGCGGAAGTTGATGTGCAAGCTGGTAGAGGCTAATGTTTGGTAAGTACAAGCCTTCTGATATACTTTCAGAATGTTATTTCCTGGGCTTAAGCATGGGTTTGCAGTCTGCCCATAAAAAAATCTTTGATATGTTTTATCTATCTCTGTGTAGCATGGCTCTGGAGATGGGAAGGAGCATTCCTAGTAAGTAGATGTACGTTGGTGCTACTACCATTTTTATAATTTGTACTTGTTACCATGTGGGGAATTGCAAGGATAACCACCTAGTGAAATCGCTGTTAGTTTATGTAACACGTGCATTGCATGTTATCTCAGACCATATGTTTCAGTCCTCTATTGACTAAAACACCTAGGTGATTTCTGGTTTGACAATGGCCATCTGGACCCATGTGTTGCAGCATCTCTCATAGGTCTCTTGGTCAGTGGGAGAATTTCACTCTTAACCCAGTTGATTTTATCTCCTGAAAAGTATGCTAATATTTCAATGAATGTGTTCAAACTGGGAGTCAAAGTTCTGGGTCACCTCAGAAGCTCATCTGCATGTAGTATAATGTTGGATCCTCCTGCCACAGTGTCCACACCTGTGGTGGGCTTGGCTTTTCGTGAGGCTATTGTAGGGGGTTCTAGTGCGAGCAAGACAAGGAGTGGTGAAAGGGCATATCCTGTTTCATACCACAGTGACATACAGTTCTTGAAGTAGATAAACAGAAATGAAAAATAGCACCTTCAATCCGCATCCAAGTAGTGACGGGTGCACAACTTGAACAGCACCAGCCGCAGAGGTGCTGCTGCTAGGAGCAGAGACAGCCAAAGAGAATTGACCACGCAGCACTCTGTATTCAGTCCAAAGAAACCCATGCAGTGACCATGATAGTTGATTCTCTTGTTCTTGTTCTCTTGTTCATCTTTAACGCCTTTCATTCTATAGAGAACATCTTCAGGGCAAAATCGCTCCAATGAGGTTCACAACAATCCACCCGGGTACATGGGTCGGCACAATGTAGTCTAAATGTTACCATAGTCTAAATGACGCCATTACTGTTGCCTTTCTGGCAGCCCACAAGGTTGGGCTGAGGTGACCAATTCTTTGTTTGCATCTAGATAAGTCCATAAACTTCCATTAGGGTGGCCTTATCTGCTGGCACTTTGTATTTGGCTGTGTACAGTTTCCATCATTTAGATGTGGGACCTCCGTGGCCAAGTTCAAGATCAAATGATACCATCAAATAATTCAAAATCCCTACCACTAATATAAAGCAGTTGGCTAACCCTGGCAATCCTGAATTAGAGGTGAAGAGTTAATGTGATCATGGAACAGATGCCATGTACACATAATTCCAACGTTTATTCTTTGTGGGTGTGTTAAATGTAGGCATTCAGGTAAGCCAAGGTCTTCCATTACACCACATTGTTAGCCTCAGTCTTTGGTGCTAATCTTATCAGTGAGTCCAGAATGGTCGATTATTGCACCTATAACACGGTTACATTCACTACCCTTGTAGACCTAAATGCAGCCAAGGTCCTGGAGATGCAAGTTGCAAAATAAGCTTTGGCGGTGATAGCGGTATATACTGAGTCAATATGAGACTAGGGGGTTGATTTGGCAAATACACATCTCACATTGGGTCAACTTATATTTTTTAAATCCTGCACTGTCGAGTCTTCTGGTTCAGTAAAGCCATTTTGCGTCTCTTGGTAGAGGAGGAGCTTGGCAAGGAGTCTTGGAAGTTTGTGTTCTGGGGCATTCTACTACTACTTATCACTCACCCAACCGAGTATCTTTTCAATCTGTCTGATTCTTTTGGGGAGAGGTATGTCTGTAGGATCAGGGCCGTAGATGGGGACTTAGTAACTAATTAAGACAACATGCTTTTGTGTTTTATCGGTGTTTGATCTGAATATTGTTGAAACATATTTTCACCAGTGCCAAACTGTGTAGTGAGAAAAATAAATCTAATTATTTCTCCAGTGTGGTAAGTTTGGAGTGTGAATAGTAAATCCGACCACCCCCAGAGTCTGACAATTCACCCAATGCGGCTAAGGTTGGACCATGAATTGTAAATCTGACTCTCTCTTCTCCTCCCCCACCTGCCCCCCCGCAGTCTAGCACTTTCCCCAAAGTGGCTAAGTTTGAATTGGGAACATGTTATGTTAATGGACATTTAGAATAGCGCAGCGACTACCCCCTGTGAAGTCAGTGCAGGAACGTATATATAAGGGAAGCCCATTTCAGGATTTTGAGTTGTGGAGTTGGCAGGGACATAGTAGCAATCTGGTTTTTGATCTTTGGTTTCTGCCAGGACAATAGTAGGCGAGTTTCTCCTGTAGGTATGCTGGGCCTTTCCCAATCAGGGACTTGTGAGTCAAGCAGAGCAGTGTGAGCAGTGATATTTTCCTGATAGGGAGCCAAGGAAGGGCTCTGAGCAAAGGAGCCGAAGGTGCACCTGGTTGCAGTTCGTTAACCAGGCGGGCAGCAGTGTTCTGGATGCCCTGCATTTTAGAAAGAAGAGATTCACTGGACGCTAGTAATAAGGCATTTCCATTGTCAAGGTGACTAATTCATAATGCCTGAGTAAGAGTTTGCCTTGATATCAGTGGAAGCCACTGAAATGCTTTTCTGAGAAGGCACAGAGTTCCAAAACAGGTACTACAAGTGACCTGATCCTTCCTAGATAGATTTTCATTTAGAAGGGCACCTAGATTTCTCACCGTTCTACCATGAAAAGGGGCAGTACCTAGCTCAGGAGGCCACCATTCCTCCGCCCAGTATAACTGAGCTTTTCCAAACAGAAGGATCTCTGTTTTGTCTCCATTTAGCTGAAGACAGTTGAGGGTCATCCACGAAGCAATGTTTTCCATGCAGAACGATGAATCTGTGTTTGACATTTTCTATGTCCAAAGGAGATGACTATATGGGTGTTGTATGCATAGGAAAGTAATTCAAAACCACATTACTTAACTATCTGGGCAATGGGCGCCACATAAATGTTGAAAAGAGTGGCACTCAAGGAGGAGCCTTGGGAATCCTCTTGCCCAGAGAAAGCATCTTTGATTGAAAGATGCTGATAAAGACCATTTGGGTCCTCCTCTCATTAAGAAAATCCTTGAACCAATCAAGGGCTGTTTCCATAATGCCTATCTCCCAAAGACGTTAAATCAAGATGGAGTGTGAGACGGTATCAAATGCTGCTTACAGGTCAAGAAGAACCAACATTGCCGGAGTTACGGCGTCTAGAGATAGTCTAATAGAATCGACTACTGCTAGTTCTACAGTTTCAGTACTATGGAAGGCACTAAATCCAGATTGTGAAGGATTCAAGAGATGATGGTTCTCCAAATTGCAAGAGAGTTGTTTATTCACATATGACTCCAGAACTTTGCCTAGCAAAGAGAGGAGTTGGCCTAACGGTTAGGGCGCTCGACCTCAGACCTGGGGGAACTGGGTTTGAGTCTCTGTAACGTCGCTAAACCTCCCGTGATTATGGGCAAATCACGTAATCTTCCCGTGCCTAACAAAAAAATGAATGCGTGTCCTCATGTAACGTAACTGGTGCTATGTAAAGCGCTCTGATACCTGATTGGATTCGGGTCAAGTTCGCGCTATATAAAACTCTGCAAAAAAAAAAAAGAAAAAAAAAGGGGGAAGAGCTATGGGGCTATAGGTGGCTTGCTCCTTTGGATCAGCATTCTGCATTTTTAAGATGGGCAAAACGTGCAGATTTATACTCTTGATATACAGCAGCTAGGGTTAACAGTAGGTAACATCATTGTGATGTAATGGTAGGAGTGAGAAGAGTGGATAAAGGAGATACTACATATGGAGGACCGAGATCAAAGGGAAAGCCTGATTTAACTTCAGTTAACAGACTTGGCATCTGAGTTTGAGTGATACGCTCAAACCTTTCAAGCACCACTGAAGTGTCTCTGAGGGGAAGGTTTGTAGGGGACAAATTGATGGGGAGTGCAGCAGTGGTGCAAACATTCTGATCAATATTTATAATTTCAGTTTCAAAATGATTCTCTAAAGTATCACATACTGTTTGAGAAGCCGGAATGGCTGATGTGCAGGCAAGAGGTTTAGTAAATTATTTAGTACATTGAATAATTCTTTAGCAGAATTTCCAACTTGACCATTGATGGTAGATTGTCTGCACGCTTCCCTGATATTGCATTGGTAGGCTCCTAATTCTAATTTATATTTGATTTTATGAGGAGCAGATTTAGAAACCCACCATCACCGTTTCAATCGTTTACAGTTTGTCTTTTCAAGCCTCAGTTCAGCTGAGTACCTTGGGGCATTATGTCTGATGCCTTTAGGTATGTTCTTTTTATAGAGGGCAACTATATCTAGTGCTTGGGAGAGAGAATCTTGAAACATTGCTAAGGTGGAATTAATATCCCGAGTATTATCTAGATTGGGGGAACAGATGGCTGGATTGAAGGACTCTAGAATGACCTGCCTCCATGGTCTCGATCTCATGCGGTCATTTATTTTTGGTTTTGAGAGAGTGTTCCTGACTGGGATCTGAAAGCTGATAAAATAATGATCAGCCCATGTTAGAGGCTCTGGAGAATCAGCGTGAAGAAGCTGAGAATTGGTAAAAAGGAGGTCTAGAGTATGACCCTTAGAGTGCATAGGCCCAATAACATTCTGGTGTAAGCCTAGCATTTCAGGATTAGATAGTAGGAGGGACATATCAGAGTCAGAGACTATTTCTGCATGCTAATTAAAATTGCCTACCAAAAGAAAATTGACCATGGCTAGCACATGAGGTGCTAAACGTTCTGCTAATTTCTAAAATCTTCCTGAGAGCGGTGGGGGGGGGGGGGGAGGGGGGGATACACTGGTACACCCTTCCAGAGATCGCCATGGGAGGAATAGTAAATGTTGTTTAATTTGTACCTGGTGCCGATGGCGCATTTGATTGCTAACTACAGACTGTTTTCCCTGATATATGCAGATTACACCCAGATTTTGTTTGTGGTTAATGGCAACCCTAGCAAACGATCTGCCAGCACACAAAAATGTCTGGCCAATGTTAATTTTTGGATGCCTAAAAATCAATTTAAATTGAATGGGGTAACAAAAATAATGTTACCCTACTGTGAATGAACCATGCGGGAGCACGCTTTCTGGCCATCTTTTCTTGGCCAGCAGCCTTCCCCTGTTCATTATTATAGAAATCTAGAGATCAAGTTTGATTCAGGCATGTCAATAGTGGAAGAGATTTATGCAACAGTGAGGACCTGTTTCTTTCAACTCCGGATTCTGAAACAGATCAGCTACCTATTCATTTTTCAACCAAGAATACAGATTACTAACACCTTTTTTCCGCAAGACTGTGCTACTGTAATTCAGTCTACCTGGGCTTACCATCAAAATTGGTTAATACACTGCAAATAGCTACAAATTTGCTAACCACAGTGATTTTAAATATAAGGAAAGTTGAGTTCACCTCTGCTGGTCTAGTTAAACTTCACAGGCTGACAATCTGTCATAGGGTCAAATTTAAATCCTTGTGTCTTGTACATGAAGCGCTATATAACAGGAAACTTGGCCCTCTAAACAAAAGGGTCTTGTTTTACACCCCAAGACTCAGTTTGAGTATAGAAACAGTCACTCCTGGTGGCTACTACCAAACTGCGTAACTCGGTCCTAAGGATTCTGCAGGTGGAAACCTAATTGCTAAGGATTAGGAAATTACTAAAAACCTATTTGTAAGCATGTGAGAGTTGTGTATCTAAGATTCCGAAGGGTGAATGGCCACTCTTTATAAAAGCTTAAAATACATATATAAGTACATACATCTTACCCCTCAAATGGCCCCTAGAGTCCAACAATTAACCTGAAGCAGCAGGTTTTGGAGTAGAAATAGTACGTTTGGCCTGCAGAGAGTTCAACATTTTCCCTAAACATGTTAGGTTTGGAGTAGGAATAGTAACTTTGATCGTCCTAGATTCAAACAGTTTTCTAAATGTAGCTAAGTTTGGCATAGGAGTACAAAGTTAAAACTTGGTTTTAATTATCTTTCAGAACATTTGTACATGCTATCATTCCAAAACATTTTTACAAAATCATTTGGTACATTTTCCTATTTTTAATATAATTAGGGCACTATTTTATTGTTAATTTACAATAATGTAGTTTATATTGTAATTAAATAATTTTATTAAGTTTATATACTTACACAATAGTATTAATTATGCATCTTTATTACATGTAGCTGTGTAGTTTTTTTATTTGGTGCATTAACATGTTCTTACATTTTTTAAATATATTTGTTGTCAATTTTTAATTTCAGTTTTAAATAATGTAAATACATTGTTTTATCAGTATTTCTTAATATGGATTATATTTTTTTGATATGCATTTATATTTCTATATGATATTATTTTTACAATATTGTTTACAATTTCTTACAATTTTTATAATTGTTTAAATAAATATTATGTAATGTTTTGAATAGGTGTTCTATTTTTTTAATGTAAATAAAGTACTTTTAGTTCAATTAAGTTGTCATTCTTTCTATTGGTGTCTGTATTTTGTAGTCTTCCTTCTTCTTTTCAGTTTGGTGGTGGATCTTCGGCAGAGTAGTTCTTCATTGTGGTTCTCTGGTTCAGGTTAGTATATTTTTTAACTAACTTTCAGGGGTCTTTCTTTAGGGGGGTACATTGTGAACTGTACTGAGTTGTGTTGGATAATATAGTGTTCAATTTTGATTTAGTTACTTGAGGGCCTTGTCGAGATTTCATATTGGATCATATTGGATGCACAGTATGCTGAATTGTGTAGTTTTCTTTTTTTGGGTAGGTTATGTTTGTTGTGAGAGTGCATTTTCTATATTTTCTTCTTTTCAGGATTTTGTTTTATTGACATGGATAATTTTTTGGGGGATGGCGTTTGTGTTTTATATTTTTTTCAAGGAAAATAAGATTTTCTTTTTTTACCAACTCTTCATTTTATTTTCCCTTGATTTTTCAGCTTTGCTGGAGTTTTTACTCTATTTTGTCTTGCTTTTTTGAGTGTTGATCAATTTGATATGGATTTATTTAATGGATTGTTGTTACATTTGCATTTTCCTGGAGATATGTTTTATCCAATTGTTTTGGAGGACTTTGTTTTTGACATTTAGGGATCCATTAGGATGTAGGGCGGTGGGACCACCGCCGCGCTGGTGGTACGTAAAAATGTATTTTCCCCCCGCTAGCAGCGGACATCACGCCCGCCATATTAGTATGGTTAAACATAGGCCAATTCCCGACCGCCGCGGTGCGACGTGCACCGCCATCAAAGTGTGCCCGCCACCGCGGCGGTAGGAGCCAATGGAGACCCTCCGCCGTGTGGAATGACGTCCGCCCCGGTCCACAAATTAGGATGACTCAAGCAAGCAGATGCACCGCAGCGGAGACACCGCCCAACCAGAGATGGCGGAAACTCGACAGCGGAGCGTGAAACCAGAGTCCCGGTCCACACCACCCGGACACGACCGTAATGGACCCAGCTCTACACGTCTTTCCGGTACTGTACCTGCTACATCACCAGGAACTCATGGACCGCCACGGACGACGCCGCAGGTACGCAATAACACAACACACAACCCACAGCCTGACACAGGGTCCAAATCCACATCAGACACCCTAGGGGGATAGGGACACATCCCCAAGGGCACCCACACATCACCCACCTGCCACAAATGCACCCCGCTGCATCCTGGACACACAGCTACCGCCACCATGCAGCGGCGAATAGAAGTAAATACATGCGCAATGCAGAAGGCAGGGCCAGTGCCAGGCATGGGCAGGGCACAAAGACTACAGGGCCACACTCACACACTAGCACCCCCCATGAAGGCACATGCCATGTGCCCCCCCTGTGCACCCCATGCACAACAACAAGCCAGGGCAATACATACCCTGCACCAAACAATCAGGAGTGGCTGCACAGGAACACACAACACACAGCCACAGTAGCACAGGGCCAGGGAAACGCACACTACACCACACTCAGGGAACAAGCAATGAGGATAAGCAACAAATGAACACACACAAGGAATCAACATCCAAATGGACACACAGCCTGCACAGTCACATATGCATATCACAGACTGACACACACACACACACACACACACACACACACACTCCACATGCCAACAGCAATGAAGCACAACAAATAGGGAAACCAAAGTGGGCTGTACACAAATGGATGGCCATGGTGACACACAACAAGCATGTGTACATCACATCAACACAAGGAACAGAGCACAACACCCTCACACCATCAAAGCACACATGGCTGGCACAGTCAGTGAAATCAAACCACAGACAGCTCAGTGCAACCACACAGGGAGACAGCAAGGCAAACCATGTATAGGCACAAGGATGAAAGGATGAAGGGAAGGCCCTGAAGTCAAACTGGGAACAGCCACACATCCATACAACTACTTCACAGGAGTACACAAGCAGCACTACACACAGGGACCATCTACACTCCTCAGGACTGATAAACACCAGTAAGAATCTACACACAAACCCCCCTCACACCAGCAGCACACAACACCATCGCCAAACACACTGAAGGCTGACAATACTTGACAGGCAATACACACACAAACAACCACACCCTGGGCTCAGCCACACACATCACACACACACACACACACACACGAATGCCACCACAAATGTGGAATCAAATACAACAGACAAACACATAACCCAACTGAAACACACACACAGAGCCACAACAACAACAGACCTGCCCTGTGCAGCTAAACTGGGGAAAGGCAATGGGAGCACAGACACAACAGGAGTGCACAACCTCATCACTCAGGAACAATGCACAGACAACATTCCACAACACACACAAGAAGTGCACCATCACAGAACAACACAGCCACAGCAAACAAACAACAGATGCACAGGCAGAACAATCACATAGCAAACATAGCACAACATCAGGGGATGCACAACAGGCAATCACAAGGCAACATACACACAGCACAGCAAGCACAACAAGCTGTGTGTGCACACCAAGCATACCAGACACACACAGACATCAGTGACAGAACAGCAACCCACACAACACCATACAGCACAGCATAAAGACAACAGCACATCCAGGAAGCGAAGCAATAACACAAACCACACACATACATCCAACACAACACCCAATAGATGCACAAGTCTGAGACACAAAGGTGGAAACAACTTGACCACAGGACTGGACAGCACACACAGTTGAACTGCATAGCAGCAACCATGACTGACAAACAGCACCAGAACATCACACATGACCCATTGGGGAAATGCACTGAGTGACACATTGACCCTGGAGAAAGAACTGCACCACAAAGCACAGTGGCACAAATGAAGTCATGGGGAGGCACACACACATACAAGCCAAGGGGACAGTTCTCACCAAAGTGAAGTGTACTGCATGTCAGTAGGGGACATGGCAGGAGTGTACCATACACAAAGAGAGGGAGTGCAGACCCATAATGGGTAGGCAGCTGAAGCACAGATAGGGGATGGCATGACAACACACACAACATGCCACACTGGAGGCAAGAAGGCACCATTGGACAGCAAGGCACGAGAAAACACAACCACAATGGCAGTGTGGAGCAGCCGGTCTGCACAGACCCCACAAACAGCCACCAGACACAGGGATGTGTAACAAAACACAACACTGAATTGCCAGTAACACCCTCTGCATACTCACCAGTGGCAAAAACAACAAGTAGGAGTCAGACAGAACTGCAAGGACACACCAACACACTGCACAGTGCACAACATACAACTCACACATGGGCATACAACCACATCCACAGGGATGAACAATCAAAACAACAGGCACACAACTCCTGTGTGACACATGTGTGTAGTTGACATTGCAGAGGCATGCACACATCAACACTCCCCACAAACTCACCCCTTCACACTGCACAATACCTGGCCATCCAAGAGCACACATGGAAAGTAAGCCATGGTACTAGGATGACTGGCCATCACAAGATGACCACACACATACACCACTGTGCACACATATAGAAAGAACACACACATGAAGACCCTGGACAGCCTGCCTGCAATACTGTGTGCAGAAACCCACCCTGTGCTGGCAGTGCCCCCCCCAACCTGACATGTGTACAATAGAGCCAACATGAACTAATCAAGTAAATGACTACTGCTAAACATTCAAAATTGACACCATTGCCACCACAAGTATCTGGGCCAAGAAGAACGGAAGACCCTGTCACCCCTGAAAAAAAGAGAGCAAGTGAGCCCAAACATAGAACATGTTGAAGTGCTACACAGACCATATGGGACATTAGTAAACCATTTACACACAGCAAAAGAACTTTATTCAGTAAGGACACTGACAAAATAGACAACTGGAGCAACTATCTTTATTCACAAATTGCACAGATAGGCACCACGAGAAGAGAGGAGTAAGGCACAAAATGCAGAGCATCTCCATGGGAAGCTGCACAGGCAAGGGCAAAACAGCAGTGAACAACAAGGCCAGTGGCCAGGGCAGAGTGCAGAGTATGTCAATGAGAAGCTGCACAGGCAAGGGCAAAACAGCAGTGAACAACCAGGCCAGTGGGCAGGGCAGAGTGCAGAGCATGTCCATGAGAAGCTGCACAGGCAAGGGCAAAACAGCAATGAACAACAAGGCCAGTTGGCAGGGCAGAGTGCAGAGCATGTCCATGAGAAGCTGCACAGGCAAGGGCAAAACAGCAGTGAACAACAAGGCCAGTGGCCAGGGCAGAGTGCAGAGTACGCCCATGAGAAGCTGCACAGGCAAGGGCAAAACAGCAAGGCCAGTGGCCAGGGCAGAGTGCAGCGTATGTCCATGAGAAACTGCACAGGCAAGGATCCAACAAGGCAGTGAACAACAAGGCCAGTGGCCAGGGCAGAATGCAGAGTATGTCCATGAGAAGCTGCACAAGGAAGGGTCCAACACAGCAGTGAACGGCAAGGCCAGTGGGCATGACAAAGTACAGACTGAGTCCATGAGAAGCTGCACAGGGAATGTGTGCGACTGTACCTTTCCATGGCCAGCAACACAGTCAGGGGGCAACAATGTGCAGTACAGGCCCTCCTGTGTGAGTGACTACCACTCAGACTTGGCTGTCAGGCGGACTGGGAGCTGGCTGTGCCTCGGGGACTGTCGGGGCACTTAAAAGGAGAGAGAGCGGAACAGCTGAGGTAGAGCAATCAGTGTCTTGGCAGGCTGGAGGGCTGTTTGGACCAGGTGGTGTAGTGGCACGTGGAGGTGGAGTCATGCAGACGGGAGTCACGGTGTGGCTGGGAGATTGTGGAGGGGTGCCCTTCCACTTCTTGGGGATCCTAAATGGCTTGACTGACTGTGGATCAATGGGAAGTGGTGTGGGCACAACAGGCACACTCACCACCACTGCTGCAGCAGGAACAGGCGCCTGCAGCCCCTCTGGTGATGTGCTGGACCCAGCTGAACGCTTTGCCTAGCTTCGCCTCTGCCCCCCTTCCCTGTTTACTAGGTGTCACCCCTACAGTCCCCTCCAGCCCCTGCTTCACTGGGCTTGGAATGGGAGTCGAGGTGGTTGGTGATACTGCCTTTGAGCCCTTCCCAGGTGTACCCTTGGTATGCACCACCTCCTCGGTGGGCACAGACACTGTACGATTATCTTTGCGCGATGCCTTAGGGGCAGGAGAGTCCTTTGATGCGGATGCCACAGAGGCATGTGTGCCTGAGGTCTGCTGCTTTGCTAATTGTCCCCTGGTGTCGCCTGACGGGCTTTTCTCCCTGCGCTCTGGGGTGCCTTTGGTCTTGTGTGGAGATGGTGTCCTGCGCAAGGGACCACTTGGGTTGCTGCTGCTGTGTGCTCCGTGTGCTGTGTCGTGACTTTGATGTATGTGGACCGTGGTCACTATCGTCAGACATGGCCACTGCCTGGGTGGTTGGCAAAAGGACTGGAGCTGGACTGTAAGAATGTGCCTGTTGCAGGGCAGACATCACTGTTGATGACAAAGCCTAGACTGTCCGGTGCAGCCCACCCACGTCGGAATGTATGCCCTCCATGAAAGCAACCACCTGGGCCAATTTCTTGTTGTGGTCAATGAAGGCATTTAGGAGAGCTGTCTGGCCTACACACAGCTGGCGCAAAAGGTCCACAGACTCAGCACTGATGGCATCAGGGGTTACAGGGGCAGGGGTAGCGGTGCCACGGGTGAAGGACACTCTTCCCCTCTTACTGAGGCAGACACGGGCAGCACCAGAGGGAGTGGCTGGGAGGGTGGGCAATGGCCGCTGTGTGGTGGAAGTCGATGCAGTGTCCCCGTTCCCTGTGCCCTCCAACATGGATGCATCCCCGCTGGCATCAGATGATGTGGTGCTTTGTGTCTCAGGCTGGGACTCCTCCAGCAGACTCCTGTCCCCCTCTGATGCGCTGGTGACATCTGTGTCACTGGGCTCCTGGGCAGCTGTGGTGCTTGTTTCACCCCCACTGGTGATGCTGCATGGGAGAGAGAGATGTAGGGTCAGGTCAGTGGCAAAAACAGAACAAACATATGCAAGCAATGCATGACAAAAGTTGAGTAAATCTACATGTTGCACACCACCCTGTGCAATCATATCGTGCCAACTCACTACATAGACTCAAGCAGTGCATGGAAACTGGAAACTCAGGCATGAGTGAGCCATGTGATGACCACACACCACAACACCCTGCTTGTGGCTCTGTTAAAACAGACACACAACTAGTTCTGAGAACACCTAGGTACATGATGGGGGCACACAACTTGTTGTCAATGACAGAACTGGATGTAACAAGAGGGGACAACACAGACCCAGACTACAACATGACAGTCCACAATGGACATTAGCCCATGCCACCCACCATGTCATACCTTGGGGACAATAGAATGCTGCACATTGCTGTAAGATATCTAGCCCTCCCCAATATGGGTGCATGCAATGGACGCATTGATGTACGCACAGTCAGATTGGGCACACTGCCGTTCCCTCCCATGGGATTCCCAAGACTACACCAATGCAGAAGAAACCTTAAGAGCACAACTCGGAATGTAATGTGGAGACACAGCTTCCAAATCAACTTATTAAGTACAGGCAGGGCAAATGCAAGCCTCAGGCACCCAGGCCAGTAGCCACTTACATGCCACAGCATCACACCACCAACATCACAGAGGCCAGCGCTGGCACAGGCTCTGTACACATGCAGCCACTCCCATCCAAAGTCAGACTCCCCAAATGCTCACACCTGGCTTGCTGCTGATGCTCCTTAAAACGTGCATCCAGCTCAGGCTGTGTCACCGCCAAGATGCGCCCTATTAGTGGTGTCCTGCTGCACCGTGCCAGACGCCCAGTGTGAGGAAGCAGCCCCAGGGTCATCTCCGCCACATTCTTTGCCAGTCGGCTGATGTCATCCCATCTCTTGTGGCAGTGGGTGCGCTGTCGGTTTGAGACCCCCAGGGCTCGCACCTTTGCTGCAATGGACCTCCACACGGCCTTACGCTGGTGTACCTTGAGCTGCAGGCATGGGAGACAAGAGGGAGAAATGATCAGGTACACAGTCCCATGTACCGATATCTATCAGTATAGCAGCAAGGTACAACAAAATCACATATCCAACGATAGATTAATCAGAGACTATAGTACAGCCCACATGTGACCCCTGCATGGGAAAAGCTGATGTTAAAGCATGCAAGTGTGAGGGGGAACACAGTCCCTGCACATCTCACACACATGCAGGATGCCAGCACTGAAACCTGCCTGCCCACATCTCCAGTCAATTGTTGGGTTGAGCAACACATACATCACATATCAACCTGTGTTTGGGGGGTGACCCACTGTGTCCAAGACTGCGCAGCCCTCAATGTCCCTGCCCTGTGAATAGATAACTGTGTCATGGATGTCACATTGAGGGACATGATCTCACAAATACAAAATGCCCTTCACAAGGGCGGTTGTGTGCAATCTACAGTGCTGAGATGGGCCACAGCTGGAGTGCAATGTGAAAAGACTGATGTCATACTCTGTTATTGAAGTGATGTGTCCTTGTCTTTGTAGACGGGGACTGTGCTGTCCAGCTGGGCTCACACTGAGATGGACTACAGGGGCACACACAGACATCCAGCCAAGCAATCACTGTCCTGACTACAGCATGAACAACCTTCTGTGTCTCTGTATGGCTCTGTATGGCTGACAACACAGCACAGGTCACTCATACTTACATGTGCAGGGAGGGAAAGCTGTGGCATTGGGTACACACACCCTCCCACTGGAGACAGCATGTCAAGCAGTGCATTACACTACCCCACACTCCCAGGCACATACTCCATCAGTCCACTACATGTGTGGCCCCCCTGCCCTACCACAACACTGTTTAAGACTCACCACGACATTTGGGGCACCATATAGCCTTGGGTACTGTGTGAGCACCTCCAGCTCCTCGCTTGTGAAGGGACTGGCACGGATCTTCTCTGTCCTTGCCATCACTGTGGACGTGAGACAACAGCAGGGGATTTTGGTGGCGAGGGTCCCCAGGCAGCAGTCCCTGGAGGCAGCAGCAGGTGAGGGGTGTCGGGCAGCAGTCCCTGGAGGCAGCAGCAGGTGATGGGGGGTATCAGGCAGTAGTCCCTGGAGGCAGCAGCAGGTGATGGGTCTCAGGCGGCAGGCTCTGTGAGCTGTGGCAATGTGAGGCTCACGCCCACATATATAGCCCCCTGGAGTCGTTTCCAAGGTGCCAAGCTGCAGCAATTGGTGGTCCATATCTTCTTCACAAGCTTGTTCCCCCAGCAAAGCCCGTCCTTCTTTAGGCCAGCGCTGTCAGACACCTTATCTCGGATTTTTGCAGAAATAAAAGCCGTCGCTCCATCATCTTGTTTTGGGCTGGGAGCCAGAGAGCTGAATTGTGTGCACACCAGAACGCCATTGCCTCGAGGCGAGTGCACTGCTGCCGCAGAGGGAAGCGGAAAGCCACCGCAGTGAGAAAGGGAAGGGAAAGGAAAGCAGGCTGCCGGTCGGGCGGCCGGCCCTCGGCTTCACACCTGTCACTCGTCTCCATCTGCCGATTCAAACGGCTTACAGGCTGGTTGCTCCCTGCCCCCCCCTCCCCTGTGGTGTGCAGTGCAGACCAGAGCGCGGGAGCGCGACCGCAGGTGGCCGCCAGAACTCGCAGCCTTTGCAGCAGCGGGCAAAATTCGGGAACGGCCCGGTCGCGGCGGGAGCCCTCGGCAGGCAGCCGGCCGGGGGCCACGAGAGCTCTTGGTCAGCTCAGGGCCAGTCTGGAAAGCGGAGAGGATTGCAGCAAGGTCCTCTACAGCGGCAGGAGCATTCCAGAAGCCGCGGGAACACTCAGCAGCAGGAACAGTAGCAGCGAGGGCTTCCCCTGAGGCAGTGGGAGTCGCAGGAGCCACTGAGACCAGCCTGTACATCTGTGTATCTGTGTATCTGCCGACGCGGGAGACAAGAGGTAAGAGGTGGAGGCAAGCGTGGCAGCCGTTAGAGGTCGCCGCTAAGTAAGAGCCAGAGGGTGCGGTCTGAGGGGTTGGTAGACTAGGTCTCCAGCTTGCAGCCCCCCTCGTGTGCACCGCTTGCTAACCCCCTCCATCCCCCTCCACCCCTCTGTGCCCTCAAAACAAAAAACACAGCTCAACCCAGGGGCCCACATCAGCACTAGTACTGGTATTCCCTCCCCCCCCCAGCACAATCAGGCACAAACAAGCCTAGCCCCAGCAAACGGCGCAAAAAGAGATGACGCTGAGGAAGACTAAATCCTGCACGGAGGATGAGGGGGAAGTGAACCCTGAGAGTCTAGCACAAAGAAGGGTAACCAGAAGCATAAGCACCCAAAAATCCCAGGATCTGGTCTCTGGCAATTCCCTCCCCCAAGGCCTTATCACTCAATTCTTTCAGGCCTCAAACTGCCCCTCACCTTTGGATGAAACGTCACAAGATCCCGCGACCAATGCCATACCGGGGATCCCAAAGATCCACCTGGACCTAAGGGACTCTTACGCCTGCGAGTCTGCTAACTTCGAATCACCTGGGAGCATTGATGCTTGTTTTCAGCCTGAGGCCAGGACAAAGAGCCCGATTAGGGTCACTGCCGACATTCACGATAGGCCAAATCTGGGGGCAAACGTGGATTCAGATACTGGGAGGACAAGCGAGGCTGTCGCATCCTCCTCCCCAAAGAGCACAGGCACAGGCAAGGGTCTGAATGCAATTGTGACACCTAGGGAAATACAGAGGCCAATCCCCCAAGGTACGGAGGTTCCAACAACTTCGTTCTTACTAAAATTGGAACAGACCATTGAACGAACACTTGAAACTACCCCTATTAATTTAGGAAGAGCTAAGGCCCCGAGAACTGCACAAACGGAGGGTTGGAGTCCGCTGAGTTTAACTCATCACCAAGACTTAACCGACCCAATTGATGAACCCACCTCTAAAGACCTTAACTTGTCAGCAATAAGAGAAGTCCAGGACACAATGGCCAGGGCACTGCTATGGCAGTCCGCAAAGATGGAACTCCAAATCGATCTTTTGCAGTCGATAGCCCAGCATTTGGTGTGCCAAGATGATAAGCTGGCAAAGCTGGAAGTCCAACTTAACGTCCAACAAGCTCATGCCGCCAGCACCAATTCCTGTGACGTCTTAATTGATAAATGGGCAAGTCTACCTGAAGTCTTAAAAGAGATGCTTGCATTAGCCAAGGGTCAGGGCGAGACAACCACGCAAGAACAAGCAGCACAAAAGCCACCACCACAGACGACAGAGCATGCCGAAACAGCAACCCTTAGCACAACGGGCAATAGCGCCTCAAAGGTTCCCCTAGTAGGGCCCCGCATTAACTTTACTTTGGCTAATAAAGGGAACGGTGACCCCGAGGTCTCGGATCTCGAGACCGTTAGTGATGACCTGTCTGTTACTACCTCTCAGGTGGAGAGGGTCGAAGGAGCATTAGCAAGTGCCAAAGCCCCGTTATCAAGGAGAGCCAAAAAAAGACTCAAAAAACAACTTAAGAAGTCCAAAGCTAGAAGCAGAAACACACCCTCGGTGGTATCAACCCTGGGCGACACTGAAACTAAACGTATCCCTAAACCACTCTTCCCCATTTTCATACCCAAGCAGGTGTCTAAAATGGACAAGTCATGTGACGCACCTCTTGTTCGCGGTGAGGCCCAAAGTCAACAAATCCCTCTCATGGAGGGTCAAACCAATGAGCCTCTCCAACAAAGGCCTTCACAGGTGGCCGTCGCCGCTCCATTAAGTGCCCCCAGCCCTTCTGGTTGGGTTCTGAAACATGAGTCTGTAACAAATCCCAAACTACAACAGGGCGCACAGCCAGTACAGTCTAGCGTGGTAGGACTACAAACTGAGGGGCAGGGGAATCAGCAACCAGGAGTTGCACTCAAAAATTACCTAAATTTAGCATCAGACCAGGGGGAGTGGCAAGGATGTCCGAGTGTGGAAGGCCAATCAAGCATGGGGCCCAATGGGCAGCAGCCAGAACCCACTCACAAAAACCCTTTAAATTTCAGTTACCAGAGGCTAAAGCTCCAGGGAGAAGGGGTGAGTTTGTGGTCCATCACACAAAAAAACAAACAATCCACCTATGAGCTGCAGTTAACCCCAAGGTACACAGCAAAAGGCTCATTTGACATCTTGAACAGGTCCAACATTGTCCGCCTGTTTGGCCATATTGCCTCCCTGGCCCAAATCACCTCAGAAAATATTGAGTGGGTGATATTCAAGAGACTGGAGACAGACACTCATGACGATTCCACCATAATCGGACTTGCGAGTCAGCAAGTCCAACAGTCTGTCCTTAAGGAAGCAACACTGTTCGCTGAATGGGGCATTGAAGTTGTTGCACCAAGTACACTGAAATATCCACACGTCCTGTTGCCGCAACAGGACACCCCAGAACCGTCATCCATTCTTAAAGGCATAAGGCACATCCGCCCAGAAATAGGGGCGAAATCAGGGCGGGCAAAAACCCCGCTAAAAATCAAAATCCAGCAAAATGACGGGCAACGGAGCGTGCAGCGGCATTTCCAGTCATCGGATCACCTGGAGGCCACATGGAGACAGTGTCCCTAACCTAATAAACAGCCATGTAAATAACGCCTGTTCAAATCCACTTAGGGGCCTAGTCCGCGAGTTATCCATTATCTCATGGAAGATTGCGGGGATGAGCAACATCTTTAGGGACATAACTACATCTGAATACCTCGCACAGGGGGACATACTGTGTATTCAGGAAACCTGGGCAAGGGCAACGACCGCTATCGGTGGCTTTTACGAACATTTTAAACCAGCGACCAAAAGGACAATCTTTGGACGCCCGTCAGGGGGCCTCTCTATCTACGTAAGTCATGCGTGCAAAATTAACACAACTGAATTAAAGTTGGGGTCGCCTGATCTTCAAGCCATCCTAATCAGTGGGTTGTCATCGGGTCGAAAATCTCGCCCCTTTCTACTAATTAATTGTTATTTCAACCCAACTAAGTATCAATCCTCCCAGGCCATGGAATCACTTATTTCAATTTTGGAAGATCTTTTAACAAATTGGAAGG
Organism: Triturus cristatus; assembly: GCF_964204655.1. Lineage (NCBI taxonomy): Eukaryota > Metazoa > Chordata > Amphibia > Caudata > Salamandridae > Triturus > Triturus cristatus. The sequence goes on along the minus strand of NC_140582.1, from coordinate 1,038,218,382 downwards.
ACCAAGACGTAATAATCGCGGGCGACTTCAATCACAGAGGCTTGGGTTTAATTTCGGAGACTCCATCAAGCAAGAAGTCAGTCCCACTGACTGAATTTCTCGCAAATTTTAAGCTGCACTCCACCCATAGAATACAAAAAAAGACCCAACCTGAATGGACCACCATTCCGACCTTTAGAAATGTCTCTACTATAGACTACATCTTTATCAATGAAGGGCTTGCCCACAATCTTTGCAACTTCACAGTGGACGACAGAGAGGAAAGCGATCATAGGCCCCTCCGCGCCACTTTCAATCTGGCGCGGGTACAAGCAGAATTACAAGCAGTTATTGGAACTACCACGGGGGAGGAACATCACAATGTGCTTAAAAGAATAAAATGGTCAACCAATCTCAGTCATAGCCTGCTAGACTATGTAGCTAGAAGGGAGGAAGAACCTAACCCAGTTCAAACTAAGAACATCATCCACCTCTGGGAAACTCTGACCTCCGACTTATTGGAACGTCTGGGCAATAACCATCATCCAAGAAGTCGCCAATTCCACTCTGATCCTCGCCGTGCAACATCGTGGTGCCTGTCACAGTGTAAGCGTGCTCTAAATAAGGCAATCAGGGCACAAAAGAAAGGCACTCATTTGTCAGGGAGATACTCCATTGCTGCTCTGCGAACAGATTATAAAAAGAAAGTCTGGGCCCACAAAAAACTGCAGACTGAACAGAATTGGTTGACTGTGTTCTCCTTAATTAAAGGTAATGACAATAGCAAGCTGTGGCGTTTCATTAACAGTCTGACCCCCAGAGGAGAGCAAAAGGAAAATAGTGTTGCAGGGAAAGTGTGGGAACAGTATGCCAAGGGGCTGTATACCTGTGAGTCAAATCAGGCCACTGCAGGAAGCCGTGCGTGGTCCAAGGTGGCGGCGGAAATTATCGAACCCGAAAGAGCTACGTCAGAAGGCGTAAACTCGACCTGCACCGGATCATTCACAGAAATGGAGGTACTAAAGTGCATCAAGGCCATAAGAACTGATGGCGCTCCAGGCCCAAATGGGATTCCGGCCCAGGTTCTGAAAACCGCCTCAGCCTTTTTTGCATCCAGACTCACCCCTTTATTTAACCATTCTTTTGCTACGGCAATGTTGCCATCCTCTTGGAAAGGTTCTATTCTATTCCCCATCCATAAAAAGGGGGACCACACGAACCCGGCCAATTATAGGCTTATAGCTCTCCTCGACATAGAAGCAAAGATATACGCCCGCCTTCTTCTCAGGGATCTGGAGGATTGGGTGGACAAGAACGGCATTCTTCCGCCCACACAGACCGGCTTTAGGGCCCATAGCTCCACTCTTGACAACATCTTAGCCCTTTCCTACCTCGCGAAGAAGGCCAATACGAGGAACAAACCGCCCCTGTTCTGCTGTTTCATAGACTACTCCACAGCCTTTGACCGAGTGAACAGGGGCCGGCTCTGGGCAAAACTTGACTCGTGGGGGCTACCACAGGCTCTGCTAAAAGCTATAAAAGCGCTCAATGAGGGCACCTGGGTCAAGGTGAAGCTAAGCCCCACAATAACAACTGAAAGAATTGAAACCAACTCGGGCCTCAAGCAGGGGTGCGTCTTGGCCCCCATGCTTTTCAACTTGTATACTGCGGACATGGGGACAGCTCTGAAAGATGCCAACTTAGCACCTCCAAAACTGGGGAGGCTCGTCTTGGGAACACTCCAGTATGCAGACGACACGGTGATCATGGACCACACTAGGGTGGGGCTCCAAAGAGCCTTAAGCAGTTTGGCCCTATACAATAAGTCAAATGACTTACGGATCAACGTGAGCAAGACCAAAATCGTCATTTTTGGCAAATACCCCCTCAAAAAAGAAGCTTCATGGTCTCTGGGGGAGCACCGTATCGTCACTGCCCCATCCTACAACTATCTGGGCACCTGGGTCTCTGAGAGTGCCTCTGCAGTCAAACATCTGAAGGAGCTTAAACCTAAAATTAACAAAACCATTCTGTCGTTAAGACGCTTATGCCACCGCTTGGACAGTCCCTCAGCAGAACCAATGTTGACAGTGCTCCGGGCAAAACTGATCCCTGCCATTGCATATGGGCATATAGCCTACCCTGGTGCATTTGACAAAGTGGTAAACGCGGCCCAAGCGAAAGCCTATAAGATGGTGCTACAGGCCCCTAGATACGCAAGGAACACTAGATTAAGGCTAGAAATAGGCCTTAAGCGACCGGAGCTGGTATTACTGGGGGACCTTTTAAAACTCTATATTAGAGTATTGAAAGCACCAGTACATTCGCTAAAGCACTCCCTAAAATCAATCTTTGATGAGGTGGGCTCCCCCTGGTACTCAAAGGTAGGACAAGCTATTGCAGCATTGAAAATCGAAAGAAGGAGTTTGCCCCTGCACGAAATTCCTTTCTCAGCCTGGGCCCAAGTAGTTAAGCGCCAAGTCCGGATCATCTCCTTTGGACTTGACCTTGCATCTCTTCGGCAAAATCCACTAACTCAGGCCCTGGACAAATCATATATTCCAGGTAAACCCCAACCTTACCTGCAAGATCCAGTATCCACTTGCGCGAGAAAGAAAATCTTGTATTTTCGACTTTTGGCCCTCAGGATCATGGACTTCAACCCCAAATGGGCCCGTACGGATGGCACCGTGGCCTGTCGTCTATGCAATTACCGCAGAGAATCCTGGCTACACTTGCTGTGCTGCTGCACAAAGCTGGCCAATGATCGCCATCGCTTGCTGCTTCCGATTTTACGGAATACGGACTATAGAACTTGCAGAGAGGCTTCGGACTGGTGCCTCTCAGTCTCCACGACCTGTTTGATAGCCAGAGTTGCGAAATTTATACACCAGGTAAAAATGGCACTCGACTCCCACTTAACGGCATTGTCTGTAAAGTAACTGGAAGCCTTCCGCCCCAGTTATCTAACCTGGGCTGGTTTAAAGACCCACGAAGAATCCATCTTTCGTCAACAGCCCTTGGTACATGAATTGACTCTACCGAACCTTCATGTGCCTCCCCTTATCAGTTGGGAAATACTGGTACAACCTATACATCACTCCTTTTAAAAGAACTCTGCTTTGGACAGCTAATCAGGACTAATATGTTAATATTTAACCCAAAGTGACTTTCACTTTTATGTGTGGATGGGACTTGTGAGGGGGTGAGTCGGGACGTTCATAAAGCTTCTTTCTTTCTTTTATTTTATCTTATACTGTAAAGATTTTAAGTAATCATGCAGTTTATTATTAAAATTGTCAAATTGGTCCATATCTGCCTCTTTCAAATGCATCCAATGACCGCCTCCGCGGTGGCGGAGCACGCCTACCCCGATCTTCAAAATTGCATCATGCCACCGCTATCAAGCTTCGGATTGGCTCTAGGGCGAGCTCCATGGCGGTGTAACACCACTGGGGCCCGGGATGCGCTACCGAGATGGTGCAGCTTTCAAATGCAGCCAATGACCGCCTCCGCGGTGGCGGAGCACGCCTACCGCAACCTTCAAAATTGCATCATGCCACCACTATCGAGCTTCCCATTGGCTCTAGGGCGAGCTCCATGGCGGTGTAACACCGCTGGGGCCTGGGGTGCGCTACCGCGATGTTAGTGGCAGAGCATGCCAACCGCCATTTCCACATGTCTCCATGCCTATGACTACTGCACTGGTGTGAATGGGGGTTCTGGTGACACACCGCCGGTGCCAGGCGGTAGCTACCGCGATACGGGTGCCATGCATTGACACGAGGCACCGCCATTCTGGCGACGGAGCATGCCAACTGCCATTTCCATATGTCTCCATGCCTATGAGTACTGCACTGGTGTGAATGGGGGTGCTGGTGACACACCGCCGGTGCCAGGTGGTAGCTACCGTGGTATGGTTGCCATGCATTGACACAAGGCACCGCCATTCTGGCGGCGGAGCATGCCAACCACCATTTCCACATGTCTCCATGCCTATGACTACTGCACTGGTGTGAATGGGGGTGCTGGTGACACACTGCCAGTGCCAGGCGGTAGCTACCGCGGTATGGGTGCCATGCATTGACACGAGGCACCGCCATTCTGGCGGCCGAGCATGCCAACCGCCATTTCCACATGTCTCCATGCCTATGAGTACTGCTCTGGTGGGAATGGGGGTGCAGGTGACACACCGCCGGTGCCAGGCGGTAGCTACCGTGATATGGGTACCATGCAATGGCGATGGCCATCTGTCTCAGATCAACAGTGCATAGTGCCAAAATGTTCAATGGCACATCATTGTGCACACGATGCCAATGTTCAATATACTCCACTGATGGCTACACATGCCATGTTTGTGTGTTTGTAACGTACATTTGTCTGTACCCACTCACATGTCACTTGAGGATTTGATGTTGGTGTAAGCAGGACAGTGTAGTCCTGGACTGTACAATGTGTACACATGTCAATATTGGTGTTGAGGTCCAGTGACAATCACAGCAATGCTCTTTTCAATGAATGTTGATCTAATTAGCATTGCCTCTCATGTCTGCTCATGAACACATTCATCCTTCCAGTGCCGACTTTGGTCATTGTGTGGTGGATGTGTGCCATGTTGTAATGACGCATCAAGGTGTGACCGGTACAGCAGCTAGGTAGGAGACAGTGGTTTTGATTAGTTACACATATGCTGGATGCTAGACTCCAAGGCGTGCACATGTGTACTGTGGCCATATCCCTATGTGCATTCACATAGCCAAAGGTGGTGTTTGAGGTACTTGTCTTGTGTAAGTTGACACGTGTGCCCTTTGTGTAGCTGAAGGTGTCCCTCCATGTAAGCTGGTCTGTTAGTTACTCTAGATGTCAGTCATTGTGTCATCCAGAACGTGATATGCTGTGCACATCTCTTGGTGTATTGTATTGACATGTGTCCACTATCAACTCCAATAGGAGGAGGCCAAATTTGATTTGTCACTTAACGGTGCTGGAGGACATGGAGAATGTTGCGATCATATGCAAATGCCGCCTGAACAGAGCTACCCTGAAGACCCTTTGTGATCCGTTGGAGCCCCACCTGCAGCCACGCAGGACATATCCAACAGCTTTCACCCCTACTTATAAGGTGATGGCAGCCCTGCATTTTTTTGCTACAGGATCGTTCCAGGAGACTGTGGCCAGCATTGGGGGGATGTCACAACCGATGTTCAGCATTGTGCTGCGTTATGTACTGTCCGCCATGATGCTATACAAGGACAGATACATCCATTTCCCCAGGGGTGCTGAATTGCCAGCTGTAAAGGGAGATTTCTATCCCCTTGGACACATCCCCAATGTTGTTGGGTCCATTGATTGCACCCATGTCGCTCTTGTGCCAACACAGGCAAGTGAGCACATTTGCCGCAATCGCAAGCATTACCATTCTATCAATGTGCAGGTGTTGTGCCTGGCAGATATGACCATCTCGCAGGTGTGTGCCAAATTCCCAGGCTCGGCCCACGACTCCTACATCCTGAGGAACAGCATAGTGCCCCAGCTGATGGCTAATCTTCTTCAAGAACGTGCATGGATTGTGGGTGAGTATGCCTTGTCGTGTGGCGTGCTGTGTATGTGACCTGCTCCCCTGAGACTCTGCGACATTGCAATGTCTATTTGTGTTTGTCATACCTAGGTGACTCTGCACATCCCAACCGTCCCTGGTTGCTGAGCCCACTGCGGAATCCCAGGTCCCCGACTGAAGTCCGCTACAATGAGGCCCATGGGAGGACACGTTGTGTGGTGGAGCGCACTTTTGGCCTGCTCAAGTCACGTTTCCGGTGCCTGGACAAGACCAGAGGTGCACTGGCATACTCGCCCGGGAAGGTGTGTCAGATTGTTGTTGCATGCTGCATGCTCCACAACCTAGCCATTCGCAGGGAGATTCCCCTGCTCCTGGATGATGGTGAGGACCCAAGGCCCCAGCCTGCAAATCAAGCCATGTCCAGTGATGAGGACAGTGGAGAGGAGGAAGGTGTTGACCTGCGTGAACAGCTCATCACTCGCTACTTCACTTGACAGTGGGTGGCAATATGCAACATACCTGTTGTCTGATGAGATTGCTGTTATCATGAAGGGGCATGTGAGAATTGTAGCATCAGCCAGTTGTAGACTCAGTGGTGGTTGGAAATGTTTCTAGGACATGTCTTTTGGGAACATCAACGGGACGTGTACGTTGACACTTGGGGGCCATTGTGACATGTATATGTTGGCTTATCCTAGTGTTAGGGCTTGTGTGATGTCTGTGATGTCACATCCAGACCAGTGACAGTTGTTCTGTTGTGTTTCCCTAGATGCCTTCGACTTCTCCTTGCCTACATGCAGCCCATGGTCCTGGTACATTGTGATCATGTTGAAGACTGTACACCCTGCAATAAAGATGGAGCAGACACAACAATCCTCACGTGTGTGAGGATATTTTATTTATTATGGTGAGATGCAAGGGGGGTGTACATTTCCATTGGGGGGGGGGTGAGTTGACAGTCGTGGTAGATGAGATGGTCGAGTAGTCACCACATTGCTGTGGTGACCCAGTCCAACAGGCAGATGCCATTCACAAGGCAGTGTGGGGTAGGACAGTCCAAAGAGTCAATGCAGTGGTGGAGAGGGTTGCCATCATGGCTGGCTCCGTGACTTGCGTCTGGCAGGTGCTTTGCCTCCAGATACTCCCAGGGTCTTCTTGGGACGGCCTCTGTGTCGTTTGGCAGGGGTGGCCCTGCTGCAGGGCCAGTGGGGTCTGAGGACTCACCCCTCTCTGTGGGCACAGGGGAGGATGGTGAACTGTCATTGTGCAGCCCACCAGAGGGAGGCGGAGGTGTTGTCTGGGGCGCATGCCTGTCCCTCAGTACCGCCACTTGCTGGCCCAAGAGGTCCACGATTTGTCCCATGTGTCTGTCGATGGACCTCATCAGCAGGATGAGCTCGTGCAACAGATCGTCCGACCAGCCCGTTCGTCCCTGGGCCTGTTCGTATGCGCCTAGGACTCTGGTGATGTGTTCCAGGGAGTGGGTCCCAGCCTCCTGGTGTCCCTGGGTGACCATGCCCCTCCCACCTGCCCTGCTGCCACGGACCTGTTGCCTCACCACTGTGGGCACCCGCATCCTCTCGCTGCCCTCCTCCATGGGTGGTGTGTGTGGGGCATCCTCTGGGACAGGGAGGGTGTTGCAGGCAGCACTGGTGGTGGTGGTGGCGGTGGCCGCACAGGCCTTGACAGCAGGGGTCTGCTGTGGAGTTGTTGTTGCCGCAGATGTGGTGGGGGGGACGCTGGGGTCCAGGGACCTGTTGCTCCCTGGCACACCAGATGGGCCAGCCTCGAGCTCATCGTCCACGGAATCCTGGGAGTCAACATCCAAGAGTCCTTGTACCGGGGGTGGAGACTGGCTCTGCAGGTGGCTGGTGTTGTCCTCTGCAGTGAGTTCTTGGTCACCTGTGGGTCAGATGGGAAATGGTCATTGCAGTGCACCTGGCAAGCTTTGAGTTAGCTGTGTGTCATTCACATTTTGTACACTGCACAATTGACATATCATCACATTGTTGACTGTGTGCAGTACTGTGCTCCCTGACATGATACAGTGGTACAAGCATTACTTGTCCATGGTGCGAGGTGTCAGGGCATACCATGCGAACCGTGTCCAATTGAGGTTTACTGGGACTTGTTGCCATCTGCGGCCTGGCACAACATGTGTTTAATTGTGGACTCATGATTTAGTTGTCTGACCTAGCAGACGTCCCATCTGGCCATGGACTGGCCATTGTCATCTCCTGCATCCCTTTGTCCTATCATGTGCATATCTTAATTTGTGCCACCACACACATGCTTTCATATTTTGAGAATGGTCCTTGTTGCACTTGCCCCATGGTGATGCACATGTAACTAGTTGCTGTGCATGAATGTGCCCAGGCTTTCTTCTACTTGTGCATTGGTGTGTCACACTTTGGTGGTTGTGACAGTTTCCTTGGCTTCCCTGTGTGCACACTTTGCTTGGCGATGGGTAAGGTATGGCTCTTTGTGCATTGTGAGGGCTGGTGTTGTCATATGGCACCATTTAATTTGGGAAAAATGGGTTGGTGCACGTACTGGCTACCTACCTGTAAGTTTGTTTGGTGTACTGCAATGGCTTCTAACTAGAACTGTGGGAAAGGGGGCATGGTGGGAGTAGTAGTGCAGCCCTCCCAGCCACAAACACCCTCCCAGGGAAGATGGCTACCTACATGTAAGTTTGATGAGGGTTATGTAATGGCTGACGCATGCTTCTGGGTGGGGTGGTGGGAGGGATCCATCCTGCTCAGGTGTGGGACAGGGGACATGGTGGGAGTAGTAGTGCAGCCCTCCCAGACACAAACAACCTCATTGTGAAGATGGCTACCTACCTGTAAGTTTGATGAGGGTTGTGTAATGGCTGACACATGCTTCTGGGTGGGGTGGGGGTAGGGATCCATCTTGCTAGGCTATGTGACAGGGAGCATGGTGGGAGTAGTAGTGCAGTCCTCCCAGCCACAAACACCCTCCCAGGGAAGATGGCTACCTACCTGTAAGTTTGATGAGGGTTGTGTAATGGCTGACGCATGCTTCTGGGTGGGGTGGTGGGAGGGATCCATCCTGCTCAGGTGTGGGACAGGGGACATGGTGGGAGTAGTAGTGCAGCCCTCCCAGACACAAACACCCTCATTGTGAAGATGGCTACCTACCTGTAAGTGTGTTTGGTGTACTGCAATGGCTTCCAACTGCTCCTTGGTGGGGTGGGGGAGGGTTCCATCCTGCTCAGATGTGGGACAGGGGACATGGTGGGAGTAGTAGTGCAGGACCCCCACCCCCAGAAACCCTCATTGTGAAGATGGCTACCTACCTGTAAGTTTGTTTGGTGTACAGCAATGGCTTCCAACTGCTCCTGGGTGGGGTGGGGGAGGGATCCATCTGCTCAGGTGTGGGACAGGGAGCATGGTGGAAGTAGTAGTGCAGCCCTCCCTGACACAGACACCCTCATTGCGAAGATGGCTCCCTACCTGTAAGTTTGTTTGGTGTACTGCAATGGCTTCCAACTGCTCCTGGGTGGGTGGGGGAGGGATCCAACCTGCTCAGGTGTGGGCAAGGGGGCCTGGTGGTTGTTATAGTGCTGTCTGCCTGTACACATGCCCCCATGGTTATGTTGTTAGCTATGTTTGTGGTGAGTGTGAGTGGGTGAATGTTGGATCTGTGAGCCATGTTTTTGTGAGTGTGTGGTGCAGATGGATGGTGTGTGTCCTAGGTGGTGTAGCTTTGTAGTTGTGCAAGGCAGTACACAGCAGAGTGGCGGTAGTCATTTGTTTGTACTTACCAGCCTCCACTCCCCCGGCTACTCCTGTGAGACTCTCTGGATGCAGTATGGCAAGCACCTTCTCCTCCCATTGTGTGAATGTTTTTTGTGGAATGGGAGGGCCACCGCCAGTCCTCTGAGCCGGCTCACGGTTCTTGCTCCTCCTCTCCTTGACCACCCTCTTCAGATCATGCCACCGCTTCATGATCTCCTTTTTTGATCTTGGGGTCGTCCCTACTGCATTGACCCTTGGGACTATCCTAGCCCACATTTGTGTCCTTGTGGCTAATGGTGTCTGTTGGACCAGGGTACCAAAAAGCTGTGGTTCCACTCTGACTATCTTATCTACTATGAGCTTCAACTCCCTCTCAGTGAATTGGGGCATTTTCTGTGTGGCCATGGTGTGTGGTGTGCAAAGTGATTGTGGGTGCAGGGGTGTGAGTGGTGGTTGTGCTGTGTATGGTGTGTGTTGTGCAGGGGGGTTAGTTGTACTGGTTTGGAGGTGGTGGTGGTGGTGGTGCTGTGTGTGGTGTGGCTGGTGATGTTGTGTCCTTTACCTCTCCTGTCAGCTGGGGTATGTGTCCCTTCTCTCCTGGAGTTTTGCAAGGGATTGTGGTCAGTGAAGGGGCTGGTTTTATACACAGCTATCTGGGTGTGTCCAATTGGGGTGTTCGTGACAGGTGTGTTGTCCTGGGATTTGTATTTTTCGTGTTGCCATGTGGTTGTGTCATTGGGGTGTGTTTTGTGTATTTGGGAGGCATGTCTAGTTTTCTGTGTGCACGTTTTGGCCTTCTTGTGGGTTTTGGCTTCGTCTGCCTTATTTTTTACGGTTCGGCCGGAGACTGCGGTACGTACCGCGGGACCGTCGGGGATATACTAATTTCCGGGGCGGTGTCTCCGCTATACTTGCGGCAGGTTGTTGTTTTTCCGCCGTGATTCCGACCGCCACGGACGGATTTTGGCCCTCTCCGCCCGCTACGGGCGGTTATATTGGGCCTCGTACCGCCACAGTCGGATTTTTGGGGCGGTTAATGCTAATTTGGCCGCCGGTTTTCCCATGGGGCCGGCGGGCGGTTGTTTTCCGCCCTACATCCTAATGGATCTCATAGATTTTCTTATTTGTTAGTCATTTGCGTGTAATTACTCTTTGCTGATATGTATTTCAGTTATTTGTTAGCATTGTGTTGTATTATTGTGTATGATTTAATGAGGTTGTTACTTGTTTATATGAGTTTGCTATTGATTTTAGGATGTTTTATTTTATCTTGTATACTAAATGGTTCAGTTTTCTAATACTGCATGTGTTGTGCAGTTTTTGTACTTATTTTTATAAATCATTTTGCTTATAATTCAGAACTTTTTTACTTATTGTAAAACAAATTATATTTTTTTCAGTGATAAAAATTATTTTATGATTTCTATTATTTACAAAAATATGGTTGGGGAGTTAGTTATATTTTCCTTTTTGAGTTTGATCTTTTGTATAGTTTAGTGTATGTGTTTTTTCATAGTGTCGTTTTTTTTTAATAAAAGTGTTTTTTTTAATAAAAGTGTTTTGGCTATTGTTTTGAGGTACTGTAGGCCTTGATTGTTTGTAAATAAAAATATTTTGCTTTGAATCATTTTGTACGATAGTTTGATTAGTTTGGATGCTCTTATTTTTATTTAAGTAAAGGATTGGGTCAATTTCCGCTCTTGGTAGCTTTGTTCTTTTTTAATGTATCAATGAATCGATATAGTGCTGGGTGGCTTCTTCTAAGTGTTCCTTGGAAGGAATTGTGCCACTCCCCCACAGCATTGTTTAGTTTGGCTTCTTGTGATATTTTCCTGTAATACATTCCACTCTGGTGTTTGAAGCTTGGGTTGGCATCTGTGTCCTGATCGCGTTGCAGATGTGCAACCCTGCTAGTATCTTTGGTAGTCGTGTGATTCAGATAGCGTATTGTAGTGCTTAATTACCTTTGTGATAGGCACATAGGAATTATTAGTTTTTATTTCATAGTCAAATTCTCTGTTTGTGACATAAAACTGTTTCGTATTTCTCGGGGTGAAGATGCTTCTTTGCAGGGGGGACATGGAGAAAGGGATCCACATCAAAATATGCTGGGAAGAACTAGAAAGGGGTGAGTTTGCACATCAAATCCTTCGTCTCCGCCTACCTTTAGGTGGTGATCTGACCGCTGCGGTCGGCTCGTCGGAAAGCCAACTTGTAATACTGACAGCTGTGTTGCGCCATTCTATTAACCTATGGAGGCTGCCTTCCCCTAACTGTGTTCCCGGCAGTCAGCGGTGTGCTGGTGGTGCCGGTGGTCCAGCCGCAGTCTCTGCACAGGCAACAACCCAACCCATAATATGATGGTTGGACCTACCGAGCTCACCGCAGTCGGAGAGCCACCGCTGATATGGTGGTCCATGGACAGCCAAACCTGTAATAAAGTCATATATCTTTTCGCATTATTTTCATTGTCAAGCAATATGAATTCATGGTTAGTATGTGTTAGTGTCAGGTTGATTTTTGTGTGTGCCTCCATATTGAGTGATTAAAATGGTAATAGCACCCTCATAGGCCGTATGTGTATAGCTTGAATATATTTTGATCATGGCTTGCTCAAAGTTGATGATAATTATTATGGGGTTGCAGTTATTGTTTTTTGTTTTAGTACTGTTGTGCACTTTATTTGGATGTTGGGCACATATTAATGAGAAGTTTGTGTAATGGTACTGTTAGTTGTTTTTGATTTAATAAAATGGTGTGCTTAACATTATGAACATCTCTGCGGTGACAATAAAACACTGCACTTTTATGAAACTGTATTTTTCTGTGCTTTTGCGTACCAAGCTCAAAGCTAAGCCCTGACTCCGTCTTTGTTTTCAATGCAGCTATGTTTTCATTTGTGATTGACACCACAGGCAGTAAAATATGCACTGATGTTCTCTGTTGACATTCAATTCTTAAAAATCTATGGAGGAAGCCTTTTGCTACTATCAAGTTTCTTCCTCTCTGTACTACTGGAGACCCATTCATATATGAGACTTTCATTGTTTTGGGTAACTTGATTTGAACTGCCACATCCTCAGGGTGAAGATACACCTGTGTAGGGGGGACCTGGAGAAAAGGATCCACGGCAAAATCGGCTGGAAAGAACAAGAAAGGGGTAGTATGCACCCCAAATCCTTCGTCTCCACTGACCTTTAGGCGGTGGTCTGACCACCACTGTTGGCTTGTCAGAGAGCCAAATCGTAATACTGATGGCATAGTTTCGCCTCTGTACTGCCCAATGGGGGCTGCCTTCCCCTGACCTCGGTCCCAGCGGTCCGTGGTGTGCTGCCAGTGCCGGCGGTCCAGCCGCAGTCTCTGCACAGGTAACTCTCCCAACTTGTAATACAGCGTTTGGACCAACCGAGGACCATCGACCGCCAAACTCCTAATAAGGCCCTATTTCTTTTCCCATTATTTTAATTGTCATGCAATATGAATTTGTGGTTATTATGTGTTAGTGTCCGGTTTTCTGGGATTTCATTTTGTCTCTGAATGATTTTGCTGCTTTTGGGGTTTGCTTTGCTACTCCCTTCGTTCTTGTTATCAGTCTTTTTAGGGTTGATATTATTGGCAGCTGTGCTGAGGCTTCTTCAGAAACTTGAAGTATAATGTCTGTAAGTATAGTTACTTCAAGTGCTTGGGAGCTAGTGCTTGCTTCTCTTAAATCCTATAGAACATTTGTTGCTTGTATTTCTGTTACATTTGGGGCGATGTCATCTTTTTATATTGCTCATCTGTAGCATGCATTGGAGTAATATTTAGTGCATTTCCAATGTCTTTTTTCATTACTAGTACTCTTGTTGCTGTAGGTGTAGTCTCTACAGCTTAATAGTGGCTACATTATATGGTCTGTGGTTTATAGAAATATGAAAGTATTTATAATTAGCAGTTTATGTTATACATGTTGCTACATTTTTAAATACATTTTACACTATAAACTTACCTTTTTTGAGCTTTGATTCTTTATTTTGACGTTTTTTTTCACTTTGTGTTTCTTTTTTTTTTCCAAAATAGCCATTGAAAAAAATAATATATATAACACGGCCCACAAAGGCAAGGCGCAAGATCTTTCCTTCTATGTGGTAGACACCATCCCTAAGAACTCCAGGGGGGGCAACAGACAACTAGCTCTTAGGAGATTGGAATCACGCTACATCATCCTCTATAGTTCCAAAATTCCCAACGGAATGAATGCGGATGAAGCGTTAACTGTACACTTCTAATTCTGTCCCTCGCTGTCCACTCTGCCCACCCTCCTCCATTCTGTCACGTTTTATACACACTTTTTTCTTATTAGGCCAACATATAGCGTTCCCTCTCTCTCTTACACTACTCTGCAACCCTCCTTTTCTTTCTAATTTTCATTTATGTCTTTTTTCATCCTGAATATTCTTGCCCTAGGGAGCACCCCCTGCAGTGACCTTCAATTTGGGTTATTGTTGATTATACAATAGGTCTCCTGCCCGTGAGCCCACTAGGGCTGCATTGTCAATTTTTACCTTTGACAATTTTTGTTCACAGACTCTCCCTTAGATCGTTTTTTACTTACGACCTATGTACACATTGTTTTTTCCTACCCCCGGTCTATTTTAGACCTTATTGTTTAACGTGGGATGTACATCTTTGATGTAGACTTCTGGGTGGGAAATTATCTTTCAGAGTCTTCATTCATCCATCTCGGGTATATCCACATTATCTAGTGTGATTTATTCAGACCGAGCATTTATTTATTTTTCATCTAATTTCAACCTGGTTCCCTAGAGGCACACATATGTTTTTTCTATGTCTACGTCTGTAGACAGGACGTTTCCATACACGAGCAATTATCTGTCTCTATGTTCATCTTTTCTTCATTTCCGGTAAATGTATGCTATTAATATATTTACAAATTGCTCGTGCTTTTCTTCCTAACATTTATTTTAGCACAATGTGTTTTGCCATTTATTTTCTTGTTTTTGCAATGTCATGTTAGAAGTAACATAGTAATTGTCTATGTCTATGATTAACCTTGTGAGGTTGACCTGACAACTGAGAGAAACGTATTTATGTGCTACACGAGTGTGTTCTAGACGTAGTGACCTAGGCGGTACGCCGCCAAAACGCGTCTAGCCTTTGCTTGGATTAAACTTTATTTTTGCCATTACTACACGGAGTCTGTGCCTGACTGTTCGTCGCTGCCAGGATTGGGATTTAATATTGTAGATCTGCCGGGATCTTGCCACAGACCCTCCTCGATTTGGTGCTCTGCTCATCCGGAACCCCTTTTGTATTGTTCTCTAGCAGAGAAAGACGCAGAGCCCCCCGAAGCCGTCATCCAGTGATGTGATCACCGAAACCTGCCCTTCCCCTTCTTGGCCTCCTGTTCCTTGCGAGAGTCGGAGGACAATCAAAAGATCCAGGTAAGCCATTGGGGTTTGGAGAAGTGAGGTGTTCCAACACGTAACCGAGTGGCTTATGGGAGAGGTAGTCTCACTAAGTGAACAGTGAGCAGTGAGTGGCACAAAGAAATACTTATCCAACAATGGCAGCAGAATGGGAGAGAGAGCGGGAGGAGGCAGCGAGAGACATTTTTTGCGATGATGACAGCGGCGCCACATTAACACACAAGCCAACGGGAGATTCTGTGCAACAACCAAACAATGACATTATAAAACTTACACATGAACTGGAAAAACTACGAAAAATAGAGATATCGAAATGGTGGGAGTGTAAATCGCTTCAGAGATATCTAGATGTGGGGCGAGTCCCGAGAGGCCTTAGAATCTTCGTGGCACCAACATACGAAAACCCCAACCCTGAGATGCTTAAGGAGTGGGCGGAGAACAGCGCCAACTCATCGAGCAGAATGCTGCAGATCTTGATAAAATATGCCACAAGTGACAGAGAGGCATTACTTCTAAAGATCGAGGCACTGTTCGCAGAATTGCAGAAGTCACCACGTCAAGATGAACTTGAAAAAATACTTAACGATATGAAAGTAAGACTCTCTAAATACGAGCAAACCATCAAAGAGAGAAAAGCTGTGAAATTTCAGAGAGATAGAAACGATTATATGAGCGATAAAATCTACACGTTTTCTAGGAAATTCGAAAACATCCGCCATCAGCAACTCTCGCAAACATGTGAAACACTCCAAACAACAGTCACCCCTAGTGAATCTGAATTGAGCTCCGAAATAGAATCGGATGTGGAACTTGCCGGCAGAGAGAAATCGAAAGCACCAACGGTAGTACAAGAGTTTGGTTTTTTACGGCTGGAGAGACTTACAAGTTTACGGCCGAGACCGCAAAGAACAGACAGCGGCAAAACATCAACAAATCAAAAAGGAGGAGTCGAAAAAACAGACGGTGGGGCAAAGGACAATCAGAACAAAAATACACGCACTCACAGATACAACAAACGGAGATAAGTGCCAATATAAACATGGAAAACACAGTAATTAACCTTACCAAAATGGAGCTTACATCGGAAGAAGAAAAGATTCTTTCTCTTGGACTCACTTTTTGCACCAGAAACAACTTTGACTATGCCAAAGCTAGAGTTGATTTGTTCCAATTTGTTAGAAATCTCAAACTTCAAAAATATTTCTTTCATGCTTCCAATCAGTTAAACAACATCAACGAAAGTTCAATCGACTCTAACCCATTGACAGTTAAAGATATGGCCCTTCTTCAAGATCTAGTTAACATGGATAATACTCAGAACCAAGAATCATTAATCGACTTCGCAACTACATCAGGACTACCAGTATTTAATACTGCCAAGACACCTTTTAAACCAAAATCGACATTCATACCTATGATGCCAAAGGATGGGTTAGATATCTTTGCTGAAAATGTGACCAAAGATCTGAAGGAATTGGCACTCGGCAGCAGCAACAATTTTGTGAGTAGCAATCGCAATAAAATGACGAAATACAACGAGCTGATTGAAAAAATAAAACAAAGACAAGATGTGGTGGTCCGTTGGTCAGACAAGGGGGCAATGTTGTCCTCTGGCCCCTGGAACAGTACAACAAAGAAGCCCTTAAACAACTAGCTGACAAAGATTGCTACAGCCGTGTGAGCCCAAACATCATTGTGGGAATAAAAGAAAAATTCTACAAAGCTCTCTACGACTGGAAAAGTACAGGCCTTCTCACTAAACAAGAGTTTGAATATCTTAAATGCAACTATCCTGTACTACCCCAACTCTATTTGATCCCCAAGATCCATAAGAATCCAGTGGAACCTCCGGGAAGACCAATTATTGCTGCTATAGGGGGATTGTTGGAAAATACATCTAGGTACATAGACTACTTTTTACAACCATCGGTCTGCAGTCTTCCAGCTTACATCAAAGACACAGGGGATTTCCTTAGAAAGATCAATGATGTGACATGGGAAAGTGACTATTTACTGATGACATTGGACGTCAACTCACTGTACACCAGCATTAGACATACAGATGGACTTAATGCATTACACTACTTCCTGGGCAAAAGACCTATGTCGATGTTTCAGCACTCTATGATGATTGTGCAGATGGCTGAAATATGTTTGGAAAACAATGTCTTTATCTTTGATGGCTTGGTGTATAAACAACTACAAGGCACTGCCATGGGTACTTGCTTCGCCCCCAGCTATGCTAATTTGCATATGGGCTGGTGGGAGGAGCAGGTACTCATGGCAATGCATCCTGTTACGTTCTCAGAACAAGTTAAAATGTACGTCAGGTATATTGACAATATATTTATACTGTGGAAAGGTTCTGTAGAAAGTGCAACTGCTTTCTCTGAAGAGATTAATAACAATGTTCTAAACCTCAGCTTTACCTGTAACATGAGCAGAGAGAGTATACACTTTTTAGACCTGGAGGTGTATGTTGAAGGAGACAAATTACAATCCAAAACTTTTAGGAAACCCACTGCAGGAAACGCTATACTTCATGCACATAGTTTCCACCCTACCTCCCTCAAAGCCAGCATACCCTATGCTGAATGCCTCCGCATGAAGCGCAACTGTAGCATGACAAAGCTACAGGCGAACAATGCGATAGACTAGCTCTCAGAGGATACAGCCAAGAAACCCTCGAGAAAGCCAAATCTAAAGTAGCAATCAAAACCCGTAAAGAGCTTTTAACCATGGAGACAGCTATCCCTGTAGCAGTTAAAGAGTGTTTCGCCATCAATACCCCGAGATTAGTTACTGGCTTTAATGCTTATCATGCCCAAGTTCGAAAAATCAGATACAGGCATTGGAACTCGGTCAGAAATGACCCCGTTCTTGGAGCTACTATCAGCAAAAAAAAACAAATCACCTTTAGGAGAGCCAAATCTATGAGGCAGGAGATAGTCAACAACGCCCCAGGCAGAACTAAAACGGAGAGCTCTTGGCTTAAATTACCCAAAGGGTTTTTCAAATGCGCCAAATGCAAGGCATGCAAACATGGCATTAATACCAAAGAGGTTACATTACCGTTTAGGCAATCCCCTTCTGTCATCAGAGGGCATTACACATACAAAACGGATTTCACTGTATATGTCTTAACTTGTACATGCGCAAAAAGGTATGTGGGTAGTACTATTCACCCAGTACACGTACGCATCCTACAACACCTGAGAGCGATTACGCACAACGACCCTACCTACCCCATTGCAAGACACATTAACACGGCCCACAAAGGCAAGGCGCAAGATCTTTCCTTCTATGTGGTAGACACCATCCCTAAGAACTCCAGGGGGGGCAACAGACAACTAGCTCTTAGGAGATTGGAATCACGCTACATCATCCTCTATAATTCCAAAATTCCCAACGGAATGAATGCGGATGAAGCGTTAACTGTACACCTCTAATTCTGTCCCTCGCTGTCCACTCTGCCCACCCTCCTCCATTCTGTCACGTTTTATACACACTTTTTTCTTATTAGGCCAGCATATAGCGTTCCCTCTCTCTCTTACACTACTCTGCAACCCTCCTTTTCTTTCTAATTTTCATTTATGTCTTTTTTCATCCTGAATATTCTTGCCCTAGGGAGCACCCCCTGCAGTGACCTTCAATTTGGGTTATTGTTGATTATACAATAGGTCTCCTGCCCGTGAGCCCACTAGGGCTGCATTGTCAATTTTTACCTTTGACAATTTTTGTTCACAGACTCTCCCTTAGATCGTTTTTTACTTACGACCTATGTACACATTGTTTTTTCCTACCCCCGGTCTATTTTAGACCTTATTGTTTAACGTGGGATGTACATCTTTGATGTAGACATCTGGGTGGGAAATTATCTTTCAGAGTCTTCATTCATCCATCTCGGGTATATCCACATTATCTAGTGTGATTTATTCAGACCGAGCATTTATTTATTTTTCATCTAATTTCAACCTGGTTCCCTAGAGGCACACATATGTTTTTTCTATGTCTACGTCTGTAGACAGGACGTTTCCATACACGAGCAATTATCTGTCTCTATGTTCATCTTTTCTGCATTTCCGGTAAATGTATGCTATTAATATATTTACAAATTGCTCGTGCTTTTCTTCCTAACATTTATTTTAGCACAATGTGTTTTGCCATTTATTTTCTTGTTTTTTGCAATGTCATGTTAGAAGTAACATAGTAATTGTCTATGTCTATGATTAACCTTGTGAGGTTGCCCTGACAACTGAGAGAAACGTATTTATGTGCTACGCGAGTGTGTTCTAGATGTAGTGACCAAGGCGGTACGCCGCCGAAACGCGTCTAGCCTTTGTTTGGATTAAACTTTATTTTTGCCATTACTTCACGGAGTCTGTGCCTGACTGTTCGTCGCCGCCAGGATTGGGATTTAATATTTATATATATATATATATTCAGTGAAAAAACCATGGGTTTCACACACGTTATAGTTAGGAATTAGCATTTAAAAAACCTTGCAAATTCAGTGAAAAAACCATAGGTTTCACACACGTTATAGTTAGCTGGACATTTTACTCGTAAAAAACCAATGAAATTCCCCCGTTATAGTTAGTTAAGCTAACTATAACTCGCGCACCCGCAATCCACTGCTGATGACGTCACATATTACATCACTCATGACATGGTCAGTGACATCACTCATGACATCACTGATGACATCTCAAATGACATCACTGATGACATCATCCATTGAGTATCTGTTTCTTAACAATTTTAATATGTTTAATATATATAGAGAAAGGCCTGTTGAAGAATGAGTGGGTGTGCAAGTGTGTAAATGGATGATTTTCTGTGGTGCATAACATTATTCTTTAAGTAAGTCATTAAATGTATCTTACTGCAGACTAGCGACTAAACTGTGTAAATGTGTGTATGTATCTGTATGTTGATGTATAAGTGGCTGCATGGTTTTGTGAACAGCTATATGAGTCTCTATATGGGTAATTGATTGGTTGTCTGAGTATCAGTATGGGTTCGTGAGTGTTTGTGTGGGTAGGGTGTGTGTCACTCTATGCATAGATGTGTGAGTTGTGATTCTATGGGTGAATGGTTTTAGGAGTGCATCTGTGATGGACTGTATGGTTGAGCGAGTGTATGTATGGGTGTGTTAGGGATTGAATATATATTTCAGTAGTACATTTGTGACTAACTACATATGTGAAAGTCAGTATATCTGCGTGTAAGAGTATATAAGTGAGTAGATATGAGAGTGTATGATTGTGAAAGTGACTGTATGGATGAGTGTGTGCTTGTATCAATGATTCTATAAGAGTGTGAGAATGTGATACTATTTTTATGAGTAAGTGAACTTGAATGTGTTTTACTGCATAGGTGAGAAAATGGGAGTGTGATTATTTGCATGACTGAGTTGGTGTAACAGTAGCTCTATGGATACTTGTTAGTGTGTGAGTATCTATATAAGTGTTGAAATGTATATTATAGTTTTGGATGGGGTGACTGTAAGTATGAGTGACTTTAGAGGTGAGCAAGTGGAGGTATATGAAGACCAAAGAGTTAATAAGTGGGTATGTAATGATTGGTATTGCAGTATATATGGTTTTGAGAATGGAACTGTTAAATTTTTACTCGGTGTATCAAAGGTTATATTATGGTGTAAGAAGATGTGGTAATTTTTCTCATGGATGACTTCATCAGTGATGTCATCAGTGATGTCATTTGAGATGTCATCAGTGATGTCATGAGTGATGTCACTGACCATGTCATGAGTGATGTAATATGTGACGTCATCAGCAGTGGATTGCGGGTGCGCGAGTTATAGTTAGCTTAACTAACTATAACGGGGGAATTTCATTGGTTTTTTACGAGTAAAATGTCCAGCTAACTATAACGTGTGTGAAACCTATGGTTTTTTCACTGAATTTGCAAGGTTTTGTAAATGCTAATTCCTAACTATAACGTGTGTGAAACCCATGGTTTTTTCACTGAATTTGCAAGGTTTTTTAAATGCTAATTCCTAACTATAACGTGTGTGAAACCCATGGTTTTTTCAGTGAATTTGTATGGTTTTTTAAATGCTAATTCTTACCTATAACGTGTGTGAAACCCATGTTTTTTTTCAGTGATTTTGTATGGTTTTTTTAATACAAATTCTTATTTTAAACGTGTGATTTTTTTTTTTTTAATTTGCAAGGTTTTTTACATTTTTTTTTTTTTTACTTTATATTCTCTAAAAATACTATGCTTAATTCTAAAAAATTCTTCAATATATTATTTTTTCTCATTTTTTTTTTACCAAACAGGAAAGATATATTACTATAACATAGTGATTCTTTTTTTCCATTTTTTTATTTTATTTTTTTTTTTTTACGTGCGCGTACGGTAAGCTTACGGTAAGCGTACGGTTTGCGTAATGTGCGTAATATTTTTACTCTTTTGACGTATGGTTACGCAATTTACGTAGCCGTGCGTACTGCGTACGCGGCGCGTAAGGGCATACGCTACACGCGCACGTTACGCGGAAGTGTTGCGGCGTGCTTGTTATGCGCATGCGCATATGCGCGTGTCTTTTATACGCGCATGCGTACTTTTACCGTAAGCGCTCCGTAAGCGCACCGTAAGCGCTCCGTAAGCGTAACGTACGCGCACGGTGGGTCATGTGATCAAGAAACAAAACTTTTGATTGGTTTAAAGTAGTTTCAGTTCTAGAACTCTCCTACACCACACCCATTCCCCTCATTTCTGCTTGTGATCCCTTAGGAGAAGGAGCTGAGTTGTCTTTGGGATACGATGGCAGACCAGCACTCCACTTCTGAGAGTGAGGCTAGCAGCACCACCATCAGGCAGAGAAGGAGGAAACAGAAGAGCTCTTTTATATGGGAGTATTTCACTTTTCCTGAGGGTGAGAAAAAAGTGAATGCTGCATTAGTGACTTGCAAGCTGTGCCAGCGTGTACTTTCAAGAGGTAATCCTAACAAGAAGTATTCCTTTGGGAATCACACTATGTTACGACACCTTGAGGATGTACACCCTAGGACACATGCTCGACATACCGGAGGAAACCCTTCAGTAAGTCGACCAAGCACATCCACAGCAGCTCAGCCGAGTCCATCTTCGGCAGCTCAGCTGAGCCCTTCATCTGTGGGGGCAGATTCACCTTTTTCTGATCCTGTGGAAACTAACCATCGATTTGCGAGGGTTACAATGCGGTGTTCAAATTGCCATGGTCTAATTGTTCATAGGGAGACCAGTGTTCCCCTAATTAACAACAAAATAGACCAGCACATTTGTCCTACCAACTAATATTCCCATTCTTCATTTCCTCTGTCCCTGCATGAACACAACGGCTCTTTTAAGAGCCAACCTTACCTCTCAACTTTTTTTAATTTTTTCTTAAAAACTTTTTTTTTTTCTTTTTTACCGTACGCGTACGGTAAGCGTATTTTTTTTTTTTAAAAAACACTAAAAAACAATTACCACATTACAAGGTCTTTGAGGGATTAATAACGAAATACTGAAAATCTGTATAAGGAGAAGTGGAAGAAAGGGACCATCTAATTTCTGACTTACCTGACCCACCCAACAATTTAATTATCAATTTATATTTAATTGAAATTGCTTGTAAAAATGTTTTTTTTTTTTCGTAAATTTTCTTTCTCAATCTGAAAAAAAAGAAAAAAGTATTAATATTTAATAAAACATTATATCATACAGTACACGTATTTACATATTTTCCAAAAACAATTTTTTGCCATTTTTTTGCTGTTTTCAGAATATATTGCATTTCACTATTAATCGTGAAAGCAATTGCATTCATCACTTAACAGCGGGCAAAAAAAAAATAACAATCTCAAAGATTGTTTTAAAAAAGCCCATAATCTCTTTTCACTTAAACATAACATTATAGAAATGCAAAATATTCAAAAAATATATCCTCTAATAACAAAAACTTTTTCTTTAAAATACCTTCTGTCAATTTTGTTACAGAAGCATAATCACAAAAATAATACATCTCAAATAACTCCCCAATACATCTGGTTACCTTTCCTTTAGGCCAAATGGTAATTTTAAAATTCTTTTTTGATTAAATTTGCAATGGTAATCCAATAAAATTCCAAAATTTAAATTGTACAGATGTTACCGATTTTCTCAACAATTTTGGTTTCCAAAACATTAATTAGTAATTAAATAAGTCCACAATACAATTGGTTACCTTTCCTTTAGGCCAAATGGTAATTTTAAAAATCTTTTTTGATTAAATTTCCAATGGTAATCCAATAAAATTCCAAAATTTTAATTGTACAGATGTTACCGATTCTCTCTAAATTTTTGGTTTCCGAAAGATTCATTAGGAATTAAATAAGTCCACAATACAATTGGTTACCTTTCCTTTAGGCCAAATGGTAATTTGAAAAATCTTTTTATTTGAAAATTCCAATGGTAATCCAATAAAATGGTAAAATTGTTTTGTACAGATCTTGCCAATTCTCTCTAAAATTTAGGTTTCAGGAAGATTAGATAGGAATTTGCTAAATCAAAAGGCAAACGTTGCTTGAAAATCAATTGGGAATCATTACACAGTGTCCAGCCTTTTTCACATTTAAGATAAACTGTGTAATGTCCTGAAGTTACAGTAGGTCCTTCATGGAAAATTATTGCAACTGTTACAAAAGTTTTTCCTGAAATTGATAATTGCTGTCCTATAAACTTCTTTATTAAAGTATCCAATTTTGAACCATCAGCTCTACATCGTTGCATCATTAAAATTACATACTGTCCGTATTCCTTTAAAATTAACGTTGAAAACATGTCTGATTTACACTCACTGCATTCCATGCTATGATTAGCATCTTTAACTAATTTAGCAAAAGTGACTGTTTTACTCTCTGGCAATGTTAAATAAATAAACCTTTCAGAATCAACATTAGAGCCACATGTATGGAAACAGTTTTCACAACTATGTTCCCATTTATAAGAGAGACCAAACATATTTTCAATGTGTACCCCTTCTTCTTCCAGTACCTGAAGAAAATACATCAAGAATTCCTGTGCGTCTTGCTGTACATTTTGAGAAAACTGTGTTCGTCCTGAACATACATCTAAAAGTTTTCTAATTTCAGTAGCACTTTCTATTTTAGTTTTATCATTACTCAGCTTTTCAAAAAGGAGACTCAACTCAGAACAGAATCTTTTTCTCTGATTTACTATTATCTGTTCTTGCAAACTTTCCAGATAAAATACAACATTCAGCACTACATTAGCGTAGCAGTTGACACCAGAGCTATTTTCAAAATGACAACCTACAACCTCTTCAACATTTTCCTTTTTCTTTTTGCTTGCAATTACATCACTCCTCTTTTTTTTCTCCTCTCTACATCCTCATTATAGATATTCTCAATTCTCCTTTTTCGAGAAACAACACGTTTTTCCAACACAGGATACTGACCTAAATGAGGAGCATAGGTTCTTCTTAATCTATTATACTCCTTTACACAATTTGCATCAGCACTAACTTTTGAGTCATCAAAGTCTATCATAAATAAACCAGATAATGTTTTCACTCGTGACAAAGCAACATAAGCCATACCTTCTTTGAACACAGTTGAACCAATGTTTACAAAAGCACAATCTACAGTCAATCCTTGAGACTTGTGAATAGTTACAGCATATGCTAGAGAAAACGGAAACTGTTTCCTACGTACATATAAGTCTTTCACAAGCATGAAACGAACTATACAACGACAAATGTCTATAACTTCTTCTATCTGATCAAATTTTATTTTTAAACATTCAATTCCATCTTTTTTCTGGAAATTAATAAAACCCACAACTCTTCCCATAGCTCCATTCACTAAACCTTTTTCAACATCCAAATTTCTCCTTAACCCCTTCCATGCGGGGCGGATTCCCCCGCTGTGCTGAGCGCTGCTTGCGCGGGCGTGGTCATGACGGAACGGTTCCGTCATGAGCACAGCTCAACCGACGCTCATGACGGAACCGTTCCGTCATGAGCACCGAAGGGGTTAAAAATACTCTACAGTTCATGCAAACATATAGATTTTTTTCTAATCCAGCTGTTTTGGAAATGTTCTTCTCTAGTGAATCCAATTTATTTTTCAGTTTGCCTGTTAATGTAATAGTAATTCTTTCATGCTGAATTTTGTCCACTGCTTCCAATTTCCTAATCTCTTCCTTTTCCAATTTCAAAAGTTCCTCATTGAATATTGAGCATTCACGTAGAGTTGGCATTAAGCAGATGACACTTTTCTTTTCTGCAATGTTCTTGTATATTTTTTCTGCAACTATTTCTTCGTTTGGGAATAAATTATGTAGCAAACGACTCTGTAATGCTTTCGTGCCAGCTTCAGTGAGTAGTCCGATTCTGATATCTTTCAGAATACTTCCATATTCTTCATCGTTTGCTTGCCTCATATTAGTAGTAAGTTCCTTGTACTCAAAGAAGGACCAAATATTTGCATTACCAATGCTTCCCAATGACTTCTTTGTGTCTTCATGTGTCACAGTATTAAACACTGGTTGTCCTTTAACTGGAGTAAGCTGTAGAAGATCCCCAAAAACTATGACATGTTTTCCACCAAATAACACGTCATAGTCTGTCCTTAGAATTTGCTGCATTCTTAAATGCACAAAGGCAAGCATTAAGTTTGATACCATGCTCACCTCATCAATAATGAGAACTTGCATCTTCTTCAATACTCTTGAAACTTCCAAGCATGCTTCTCCAGTTAGCTTGTGGTATTGTATTTTGTTCTCATGCTCCACTGGTAACATTAGCAAACGATGTAAGGTGATTCCTTTTATGTTATATGCTGCTAACCCAGTTGGAGCAGTAACCACACAAGACAAAGTTGAATCTGTTTTTTGCTGTAGGTAGCTTCTGATGACTTTGATTAAGAAACTTTTTCCAGTTCCAGCTTGTCCGCTTACATACATCCTGATTGGTTGAAATGATGTACATGAGCACTCTTTTTTTTCCTGTAGTAATCCGTGATCAATTTTGTTTCTGATCTCTTCATAAATTTGTTGCTGCTCTTCATTCAGTTGTCTTTCCAAATTTGGTAAGTCTATAAATTCTTCTTGAGCTTGATTCATAGCCGTTTCCACTTCAGTCATTGCTATTGCAGCTTCATTTTCAACGATTGGTTGTCCTAGGGGATCTTGACTGAGTTTTCCAGAACTTTGGCTGTCTTGAGAACTGTCTCTAGCTACTTCAGCTGCAATTGTAGTTTCCTGTTCAATTTCTTCATTTAACATCTGCACATAATTTGTGAAAGTACTGTATTCTATGCTGTCTTTGCAAGCATTAAAGGAATCTTCATAGCTTTGAAATTCTCCCAGTAGTTCGTCCTCTGAACGCCATGGTTTAAACAGCTGTAAAAGAGCCAAGTAGTAAAATTCCTTTTTGTCAGTAGTGTCGCAACTCAGCTTCCGGTGATTTATCAAACTTCCTTTTGTTTGCTTCACCAAACATCCTTCCTCACCAATGACTTTATATTTTCCATTGTTGATGTCTTCTGCGGCTTTCCGTGAATAAATGTAGTTCTGCAGCACTTCATAGAGACACATGTTCTCCAGATGATGACTTCTCTTGGGATAATATGTGTCCAACATGTTTGATTTCAAAATATCTGTACTTTCTGGGTCATTCTCGGCCAAATATTCAATTTCTCCAACAGATTTCAGTACCCGATTTCTCATTGCTGCAAGGCCTAAACTTGCCCAAATTATTCTTCTTGATTTTGAGTAGAGACTTGCAGAAGATAACCTATCTGAACATTCGTAGGATCCAATTTCTCGATGCGATAACATCTTTAAACTGAAACTGTACAGCTTCTTACTGACAGTCTTCTCGTGAGAAATCTCTTCCCACATTTCTTTCAATTCAGTTTTTTCTGATTTTGTAATGTAAGACGTTACATATCGAGCAACAGCAATGGAATTGTCAGCTACATACTGTATATCCATGTTAGCATTCCACATGGATAAAATGACTGGGTTGTAGTCATTTATATTTTTTGATTCTTCTTTTCTTTTTAGGTTGTAGGTATTCTTAGGTGATTTTCTTGTAATAGTATGTCTCACAGCTGACATAAAACTGTTTACTCTTCCTTTTGAAAGAACAGATCTAGGAAATCCAAATCGACATTTAGTGTAGAATTTATCTTTTGTCTTGTACTTCCGTCGACAGTATTTTCCACACCGATGACTTTGGAAACGTAAAACTTGCTCTTTTAACTTTTTCTCTTCTGTGCTTTTTGGTATAGCACATGTTGCATATTCTTCAATGAAAGATAACACTGCTTCATCAGTATCTGTTCCAAACTTTGGGGCATCCTTGATCCACAACAGCATATGAATATGAGGAGCACCTCTTGCCTGGTACTCTTTCCTCCAAAAGAAATCCACAACTTCTCCAAGAGGTGGATTTTTTTTATTGCAGATGAAGGACATCATAGCCTCAAATCTATGATTGAAATATCTGCAAACATTAACCGGATCCAATGAGCACAGTTCTCCTGCTGTCTTGTATTCGATGTTTTTAATGTTTGAATTTGCCTCTCGTAGAAAATCCAGTAAATCATCCCAAGCGTACTCAGCACAGCTTAGGGTAAGGAACCATGTTGGTGTTCCTAAATTCCGTAACATGCATTTTAATTCACCATGGCGTCGGTACCAATATTCATTTGTCCCACGCTGACAAGCCATCAGATTGATCAGTTGTGTTTCCAAATGATCATCTCGGTGCTGCACTTTCTCCATAAAATCCTTAGCAGACACATTTTGTAAATGTACTCCACTTTTTAAAATGTGATTTACTGCATAAGACAATGCAGACAAGTCGCTTTCAAATAAAAGATGGAACAAATAAGGAATACTTTGTCGAAATCTTGGATCTTCAGCATATAGTCTTGTAGTCCGATACTCAGAAGCTGGAATCTGTTCTGGACGTTCATCGTATCGTCCTCCTTTTCCTGTAGGATACAGCTGGGGAAAACATCGAGCTTCCAAGCTCTCCTCCCATACACTCACGGGAGTTCCTTTTGCTTTCTTCATCTGAAACAGATCAATAGTGTCTCCCATAACTTCTTTTGAATGAAGAGGATGTATGCTAAAATGTTCATACATTTCTTCTTCCTTTGACTTGTCCACTTTTTCAATTTGTCCAGTTGGTGTTTCTGTGTCTTCTTGTAAATCTTCTTCTTCTTCTTCTATATAAATTGATTCATACCATTTGTTATTCCTTTTCAAATACAAATTTGCTCTTTGTACTTTCCGTACATCTACCAGCTCCTGCCAAATCTTCTTATTCTTTGTAGGTACACCATTAACCAGAATAACTAATGGTTCAGTTTCCAAAGTATCTGCATCAATAGTTTCCATATTTTTTTCAAATCCAAGGGCAAATACACCACTCTACCTTTTAAACCTCTCAGTAAATCTGAAGGAGGTAATTTACCAGTTTTGGGCTCCATACGTACTATGGTCTGGAACGGATGAACACATTGAATAAGTATAGACTCATATGTATTTAATTCAGAAAGTTCAGCTGGAATAGCATCCAATTCTAAATTATTATGTACAGCTCTGGTCGGCATTCTATTTTCTTCTAACTTATTATAACAGTATTTACAAATACGCTGATCTTCACCCAAATCAAAACAATTTTCAAGAAATATATATGTGGCAAAATCCTTCCACTTATAATTATCTTCATTTTCACTTTTTCTGTAGAGATCAACATTCCTGGTTTGTTTTTTATAATGAGTTCTGCGGCAACAAATACAAGTAATATTTGGTCTTTCTTTAGAGATGATTGCAAATTTCGTCATTTGATCATCAAATTTCTTACTTACAGAGGGTTCTACATTCTCTTCCACATCTTCCTCGATAACTGTGTCATTACCTGCACTCTCTTGTTCTGGACCAAAGTAACAAAACTGAATTTCATCAGTAACCTTCTCTACATCTGATGCCGATCCACGGAACAGCGCCCTATTCAATTCATCTAACTTTATTGCTGGACTTTTAGCAAAATACAATCGTCTCACAAACTTTCTCATTTCAGTATGATGAACAGCCAGCATCCTAAAATGATGAAAAACACTTTTACACACTTTTCTAGATAGACAAGCCAGAGAATGTCCCTGCAAACCAGTATTCTCTCTAACTCTGCATGGATCTAGACTTTGAAGCACCTTAATCTTCTGTTTAACACTTTTTTTACTATATTCTCTTAGAAACTCTCGAAATTTATCAATAGATTCCTGACGCACAGTGCAAATACTACTACAATTCCAAGTATATACTGGGGCTTTAGGACGTCTCCCCATAGCCTCATCCGCCATCACTTGTTCCTCATCTCTTGGAACCATTTTCTCCTTCTCCATTATACAACCATTTTTCACTTCATAAGCACGACCTCTGGTGTCAACTGCATGCAGCAAACTATTACTTTGAAGATAACTCTCTTCATTAAAAAAAGGTTCACTACTTGAACTATGCATCCATTCTCCTAAAAACACTTTACAAAAGTTTGTTCTTTTCACTAGTCTTTTCCTTTTGCTTTGTGATTTCAGTACAGTGACCATTTTATCTAATGTACGCATCCTGTTCAAAATTAAAATAAATAGTTTCCTTTTTAATTCTAATGCCTTTGCTACAATGGCTTCAATTTCTTTTTTTCTCTTATAACATTTAGCTTTTTTCTTATATTTCTTCACATCCTTTATTAAATTGGACATAACTCTTCTCTGAAACATTTTTCTACGAATCTCTTTAAACGCTGTTTTTCTTTTTAAGTTAATCTTTATTGTTTCTGAAGGTATATTTGCATTAACTAAATGGTCAATTTTTTCCTGTTGTTTTCTATTTAAAACATTCTTTCCAGTACAGACATTTTGTACATTTTTCCTTTTTTTGAAGATATTGTTTAAAAAATCTTTTGTCTGCTTACCAGAAGACTTTCTCTTTTTCCCAACATGAGCATCTCCAACTAACTTAGGTCCTCCAGTTGTCTTCAAATATAGATTTTTTTTGTGGTTTTTCCTTAGTCTGGATTTTGTAGGCATCTTAAATTTTGTTCACTGCTCTTCAGCAATACCTGAAAAAAACTAAAAAAAAATTCCTTTATTTTATTTAAATATATTACTATATTTTTTATGATCTTTTCAAATCTTAAAATACTATGTACCGCTTTCCTACAAGTGAAAATCACAATAACAACATCACAAATTAAATATCTAAAAACCATTCCTGTGTGCACACAGAGTCATGGTTTGATATTAGTCAGAAAACGAAATTTCTTTGCCAATTTGAAAGCACACTTACTACTCTTTTTTTGGCAAGTGATAAGTACTTTTACAGTCTGACACATTTTCAATCCACTTTTCAGAATCTGAAAACAGCACATGTCCAAACAGCTTTTTCAGACCAGGAACATGTGTAACCTGGGCGAATGACTACACTCCAGCAAGGGCAACCAGCCTTAGTGATGCTGAATGTATTTGCATTACTGACTGCAACCTCAAACCCCACTCGGTTGTGAATACTATGCATGATTCTACAAGATAAGCACCTGGGTGTGTGATAAGAGTCTGCTTCTGCAGAAAAATAGCTGCCCCTTTCCTACTAATGCCAATCTAAAATTACCAGAGTAGTACGCAATAAATCTCTGTCAAAAATTCCTCTTTGCACACAGAGTCATGGTTTGATATTAGTCAGAAAACGAAATTTCTTTGCCAATTTGAAAGCACACTTACTACTCTTTTTTTGACAAGTGATAAGTACTTTTATAGTCTGACACATTTTGAATCCACTTTTCAGATTCTGAAAACAGCACATGTCCAAACAGCTTTTTCAGACCAGGAACATGTGTAACCTGGGTGAATGACTACACTCCAGCAAGGGCAACCAGCCTTAGTGATGCTGAATGTATTTGCATTACTGACTGCAACCTCAAACCCCACTCGGTTGTGAATAATATGCATGATTCTACAAGATAAGCACCTGGGTGTGTGCTAAGAGTCTGCTTCTGCAGAAAAATAGCTGCCCCTTTCATACTAATGCAAATGTAAAATTACCAGAGTAATACGCAATAAATCTCTGTCTATAATTCCTCTTTGCACACAGAGTCATGGTTTGATATTAGTCAGAAAACGAAATTTCTTTGCCAATTTGAAAGCACACTTACTACTCTTTTTTTGACAAGTGATAAGTACTTTTACAGTCTGACACATTTTCAATCCACTTTTCAGATTCTGAAAACAGCACATGTCCAAACAGCTTTTTCAGACCAGGAACATGTGTAACCTGGGTGAATGACTACACTCCAGCAAGGGCAACCAGCCTTAGTGATGCTGAATGTATTTGCATTACTGACTGCAACCTCAAACCCCACTCGGTTGTGAATACTATGCATGATTCTACAAGATAAGCACCTGGGTGTGTGCTAAGAGTCTGCTTCTGCAGAAAAATAGCTGCCCCTTTCCTACTAATGCAAATGTAAAATTACCAGAGTAATACGCAAGAAATCTCTGTCTATAATTCCTCTTTGCACACAGAGTCATAGTTTGATATTAGGAAGAAAACGAAATTTCTTTGCCAATTTGAAAGCACACTTACTACTCTTTTTTTGGCAAGTGATAAGTACTTTTATAGTCTGACACATTTTGAATCCACTTTTCTGATTCTGAAAACAGCACATGTCCAAACAGCTTTTTGAGACCAGGAACATGTGTAACCTGGGTGAATGACTACACTCCAGCAAGGGCAACCAGCCTTAGTGAAGCTGAATGTATTTGCATTACTGACTGCAACCTCAAACCCCACTCGGTTGTAAATACTATGCATGATTCTACAAGATAAGCAGCTGGGTGTGTGCTAAGAGTCTGCTTCTGCAGAAAAATAGCTGCCCCTTTCCTACTAATGCAAATGTAAAATTACCAGAGTAATACGCAAGAAATCTCTGTCTATAATTCCTCTTTGCACACAGAGTGATGGTTTGATATTAGTCAGAAAACGAAATTTCTTTGCCAATTTGAAAGCACACTTACTACTCTTTTTTTGGCAAGTCATAAGTACTTTTATAGTCTGACACATTTTGAATCCACTTTTCTGATTCTGAAAACAGCACATGTCCAAACAGCTTTTTGAGACCAGGAACATGTGTAACCTGGGTGAATGACTACACTCCAGCAAGGGCAACCAGCCTTAGTGAAGCTGAATGTATTTGCATTACTGACTGCAACCTCAAACCCCACTCGGTTGTGAATACTATGCATGATTCTACAGGATAAGCAGCTGGGTGTGTGCTAAGAGTCTGCTTCTGCAGAAAAATAGCTGCCCCTTTCCTACTAATGCAAATGTAAAATTACCAGAGTAATACGCAATAAATCTCTGTCTATAATTCCTCTTTGCACACAGAGTCATGGTTTGATATTAGTCAGAAAACGAAATTTCTTTGCCAATTTGAAAGCACACTTACTACTCTTTTTTTGACAAGTGATAAGTACTTTTACAGTCTGACACATTTTGAATCCACTTTTCTGATTCTGAAAACAGCACATGTCCAAACAGCTTTTTCAGACCAGGAACATGTGTAACCTGGGTGAATGACTACACTCCAGCAAGGGCAACCAGCCTTAGTGATGCTGAATGTATTTGCATTACTGACTGCAACCTCAAACCCCACTCGGTTGTGAATACTATGCATGATTCTACAAGATAAGCACCTGGGTGTGTGCTAAGAGTCTGCTTCTGCAGAAAAATAGCTGCCCCTTTCCTACTAATGCCAATCTAAAATTACCAGAGTAGTACGCAATAAATCTCTGTCAACAACTCCTCTTTGCACACAGAGTCATGGTTTGATATTAGTCAGAAAACGAAATTTCTTTGCCAATTTGAAAGCACACTTACTACTCTTTTTTTAACAAGTGATCAGTACTTTTTCAGTCTGACACATTTTGAATCCACTTTTCAGATTCTGAAAACAGCACATGTCCAAACAGCTTTTTCAGACCAGGAACATGTGTAACCTGGGTGAATGACTACACTCCAGCAAGGGCAACCAGCCTTAGTGATGCTGAATGTATTTGCATTACTGACTGCAACCTCAAACCCCACTCGGTTGTGAATACTATGCATGATTCTACAAGATAAGCACCTGGGTGTGTGCTAAGAGTCTGCTTCTGCAGAAAAATAGCTGCCCCTTTCCTACTAATGCAAATGTAAAATTACCAGAGTAATACGCAATACATCTCTGTCTATAATTCCTCTTTGCACACAGAGTCATGGTTTGATATTAGTCAGAAAACGAAATTTCTTTGCCAATTTGAAAGCACACTTACTACTCTTTTTTTCACAAGTGATAAGTACTTTTACAGTCTGACACATTTTCAATCCACTTTTCAGATTCTGAAAACAGCACATGTCCAAACAGCTTTTTCAGACCAGGAACATGTGTAACCTGGGTGAATGACTACACTCCAGCAAGGGCAACCAGCCTTAGTGATGCTGAATGTATTTGCATTACTGACTGCAACCTCAAACCCCACTCGGTTGTGAATACTATGCATGATTCTACAAGATAAGCACCTGGGTGTGTGCTAAGAGTCTGCTTCTGCAGAAAAATAGCTGCCCCTTTCCTACTAATGCAAATGTAAAATTACCAGAGTAATACACAATAAATCTCTGTCTATAATTCCTCTTTGCACACAGAGTCATAGTTTGATATTAGGAAGAAAACGAAATTTCTTTGCCAATTTGAAAGCACACTTACTACTCTTTTTTTGGCAAGTGATAAGTACTTTTACAGTCTGACACATTTTGAATCCACTTTTCAGATTCTGAAAACAGCACATGTCCAAACAGCTTTTTCAGACCAGGAACATGTGTAACCTGGGTGAATGACTACACTCCAGCAAGGGCAACCAGCCTTAGTGATGCTGAATGTATTTGCATTACTGACTGCAACCTCAAACCCCACTCGGTTGTGAATACTATGCATGATTCTACAAGATAAGCAGCTGGGTGTGTGCTAAGAGTCTGCTTCTGCAGAAAAATAGCTGCCCCTTTCATACTAATGCAAATGTAAAATTACCAGAGTAATACGCAATAAATCTCTGTCTATAATTCCTCTTTGCACACAGAGTCATGGTTTGATATTAGTCAGAAAACGAAATTTCTTTGCTAATTTGAAAGCACACTTACTACTCTTTTTTTGACAAGTGATAAGTACTTTTACAGTCTGACACATTTTGAATCCACTTTTCAGATTCTGAAAACAGCACATGTCCAAACAGCTTTTTCAGACCAGGAACATGTGTAACCTGGGTGAATGACTACACTCCAGCAAGGGCAACCAGCCTTAGTGATGCTGAATGTATTTGCATTACTGACTGCAACCTCAAACCCCACTCGGTTGTGAATACTATGCATGATTCTACAAGATAAGCACCTGGGTGTGTGCTAAGAGTCTGCTTCTGCAGAAAAATAGCTGCCCCTTTCCTACTAATGCAAATGTAAAATTACCAGAGTAATACGCAAGAAATCTCTGTCTATAATTCCTCTTTGCACACAGAGTCATAGTTTGATATTAGGAAGAAAACGAAATTTCTTTGCCAATTTGAAAGCACACTTACTACTCTTTTTTTGGCAAGTGATAAGTACTTTTATAGTCTGACACATTTTGAATCCACTTTTCTGATTCTGAAAACAGCACATGTCCAAACAGCTTTTTGAGACCAGGAACATGTGTAACTTGGGTGAATGACTACACTCCAGCAAGGGCAACCAGCCTTAGTGATGCTGAATGTATTTGCATTACTGACTGCAACCTCAAACCCCACTCGGTTGTGAATACTATGCATGATTCTACAAGATAAGCACCTGGGTGTGTGCTAAGAGTCTGCTTCTGCAGAAAAATAGCTGCCCCTTTCCTACTAATGCCAATCTAAAATTACCAGAGTAGTACGCAATAAATCTCTGTCTATAATTCCTCTTTGCACACAGAGTCATGGTTTGATATTAGTCAGAAAACGAAATTTCTTTGCCAATTTGAAAGCACACTTACTACTCTTTTTTTGACAAGTGATAAGTACTTTTACAGTCTGACACATTTTCAATCCTCTTTTCAGATTCTGAAAACAGCACATGTCCAAACAGCTTTTTCAGACCAGGAACATGTGTAACCTGGGTGAATGACTACACTCCAGCAAGGGCAACCAGCCTTAGTGATGCTGAATGTATTTGCATTACTGACTGCAACCTCAAACCCCACTCGGTTGTGAATACTATGCATGATTCTACAAGATAAGCACCTGGGTGTGTGCTAAGAGTCTGCTTCTGCAGAAAAATAGCTGCCCCTAATTCATGGTTTGATATTAGTCAGAAAACGAAATTTCTTTGCCAATTTGAAAGCACACTTACTACTCTTTTTTTGACAAGTGATAAGTACTTTTACAGTCTGACACATTTTCAATCCACTTTTCAGATTCTGAAAACAGCACATGTCCAAACAGCTTTTTCAGACCAGGAACATGTGTAACCTGGGTGAATGACTACACTCCAGCAAGGGCAACCAGCCTTAGTGATGCTGAATGTATTTGCATTACTGACTGCAACCTCAAACCCCACTCGGTTGTGAATACTATGCATGATTCTACAAGATAAGCACCTGGGTGTGTGCTAAGAGTCTGCTTCTGCAGAAAAATAGCTGCCCCTTTCCTACTAATGCCAATCTAAAATTACCAGAGTAGTACGCAATAAATCTCTGTCAACAACTCCTCTTTGCACACAGAGTCATGGTTTGATATTAGTCAGAAAACGAAATTTCTTTGCCAATTTGAAAGCACACTTACTACTCTTTTTTTAACAAGTGATCAGTACTTTTTCAGTCTGACACATTTTGAATCCACTTTTCAGATTCTGAAAACAGCACATGTCCAAACAGCTTTTTCAGACCAGGAACATGTGTAACCTGGGTGAATGACTACACTCCAGCAAGGGCAACCAGCCTTAGTGATGCTGAATGTATTTGCATTACTGACTGCAACCTCAAACCCCACTCGGTTGTGAATACTATGCATGATTATACAAGATAAGCACCTGGGTGTGTGCTAAGAGTCTGCTTCTGCAGAAAAATAGCTGCCCCTTTCCTACTAATGCAAATGTAAAATTACCAGAGTAATACGCAATACATCTCTGTCTATAATTCCTCTTTGCACACAGAGTCATGGTTTGATATTAGTCAGAAAACGAAATTTCTTTGCCAATTTGAAAGCACACTTACTACTCTTTTTTTCACAAGTGATAAGTACTTTTACAGTCTGACACATTTTCAATCCACTTTTCAGATTCTGAAAACAGCACATGTCCAAACAGCTTTTTCAGACCAGGAACATGTGTAACCTGGGTGAATGACTACACTCCAGCAAGGGCAACCAGCCTTAGTGATGCTGAATGTATTTGCATTACTGACTGCAACCTCAAACCCCACTCGGTTGTGAATACTATGCATGATTCTACAAGATAAGCACCTGGGTGTGTGCTAAGAGTCTGCTTCTGCAGAAAAATAGCTGCCCCTTTCCTACTAATGCAAATGTAAAATTACCAGAGTAATACACAATAAATCTCTGTCTATAATTCCTCTTTGCACACAGAGTCATAGTTTGATATTAGGAAGAAAACGAAATTTCTTTGCCAATTTGAAAGCACACTTACTACTCTTTTTTTGGCAAGTGATAAGTACTTTTACAGTCTGACACATTTTGAATCCACTTTTCAGATTCTGAAAACAGCACATGTCCAAACAGCTTTTTCAGACCAGGAACATGTGTAACCTGGGTGAATGACTACACTCCAGCAAGGGCAACCAGCCTTAGTGATGCTGAATGTATTTGCATTACTGACTGCAACCTCAAACCCCACTCGGTTGTGAATACTATGCATGATTCTACAAGATAAGCAGCTGGGTGTGTGCTAAGAGTCTGCTTCTGCAGAAAAATAGCTGCCCCTTTCATACTAATGCAAATGTAAAATTACCAGAGTAATACGCAATAAATCTCTGTCTATAATTCCTCTTTGCACACAGAGTCATGGTTTGATATTAGTCAGAAAACGAAATTTCTTTGCTAATTTGAAAGCACACTTACTACTCTTTTTTTGACAAGTGATAAGTACTTTTACAGTCTGACACATTTTGAATCCACTTTTCAGATTCTGAAAACAGCACATGTCCAAACAGCTTTTTCAGACCAGGAACATGTGTAACCTGGGTGAATGACTACACTCCAGCAAGGGCAACCAGCCTTAGTGATGCTGAATGTATTTGCATTACTGACTGCAACCTCAAACCCCACTCGGTTGTGAATACTATGCATGATTCTACAAGATAAGCACCTGGGTGTGTGCTAAGAGTCTGCTTCTGCAGAAAAATAGCTGCCCCTTTCCTACTAATGCAAATGTAAAATTACCAGAGTAATACGCAAGAAATCTCTGTCTATAATTCCTCTTTGCACACAGAGTCATAGTTTGATATTAGGAAGAAAACGAAATTTCTTTGCCAATTTGAAAGCACACTTACTACTCTTTTTTTGGCAAGTGATAAGTACTTTTATAGTCTGACACATTTTGAATCCACTTTTCTGATTCTGAAAACAGCACATGTCCAAACAGCTTTTTGAGACCAGGAACATGTGTAACTTGGGTGAATGACTACACTCCAGCAAGGGCAACCAGCCTTAGTGATGCTGAATGTATTTGCATTACTGACTGCAACCTCAAACCCCACTCGGTTGTGAATACTATGCATGATTCTACAAGATAAGCACCTGGGTGTGTGCTAAGAGTCTGCTTCTGCAGAAAAAAAAAGCTGCCCCTTTCCTACTAATGCCAATCTAAAATTACCAGAGTAGTACGCAATAAATCTCTGTCTATAATTCCTCTTTGCACACAGAGTCATGGTTTGATATTAGTCAGAAAACGAAATTTCTTTGCCAATTTGAAAGCACACTTACTACTCTTTTTTTGACAAGTGATAAGTACTTTTACAGTCTGACACATTTTCAATCCTCTTTTCAGATTCTGAAAACAGCACATGTCCAAACAGCTTTTTCAGACCAGGAACATGTGTAACCTGGGTGAATGACTACACTCCAGCAAGGGCAACCAGCCTTAGTGATGCTGAATGTATTTGCATTACTGACTGCAACCTCAAACCCCACTCGGTTGTGAATACAATACATGATTCTACAAGATAAGCACCTGGGTGTGTGCTAAGAGTCTGCTTCTCCAGAAAAATAGCTGCCCCTTTCCTACTAATGCAAATGTAAAATTACCAGAGTAATACGCAATAAATCTCTGTCTATAATTCCTCTTTGCACACAGAGTCATGGTTTGATATTAGTCAGAAAACGAAATTTCTTTGCCAATTTGAAAGCACACTTACTACTCTTTTTTTGACAAGTGATAAGTACTTTTACAGTCTGACACATTTTCAATCCACTTTTCAGATTCTGAAAACAGCACATGTCCAAACAGCTTTTTCAGACCAGGAACATGTGTAACCTGGGTGAATGACTACACTCCAGCAAGGGCAACCAGCCTTAGTGATGCTGAATGTATTTGCATTACTGACTGCAACCTCAAACCCTAAAAGTATTCCTCATTTATACCAGTACGCCTTAATTTATGGTAAACACATAGTCCATAATATTTTACATGTTCCTTACATTTAAATTTCTCCCAAAACACAAAATGATAAACACAACTTCAACAAAAGGAATCCCAATTCTATTATTCATTTCTTAATTTACCACATACATCCCCTCTCAAACTCATAACTCACCTTTAAAATTAGTTAGTTGTGAAAGAAATGTGGCACTCAAACAGCAGATTATCAGAGCCAGGATCTCTGTTCTGTACACCTCTCTCCTCTCAGCAAAACCAGATAATGGCAATGTTTCCCTCTCTTTTTCCACACATATACATGTTAATTTCAAATCTCAGTGCTTCCCCCTTTTTTTCAAATGTAATCACACATTTCTATTGGTTGAAAGACCAACCCTTTTCCAAAAGTACCCTTCCCCCAACTTGACTTCTGCCTAGTACCCTTCCCCCAACTTGACTTCTGCCTGCTACCATAGCAACAGCTCATGGAACACTGCTGTGTGAAGTCGGGTCAGAAGTTCACCACACAATGTTTCATTTTCAAAGAGCAAGAGTGCTTGACTTTTCTAACCTAACAGCAAATCCATAGTAATGTTCTTTGGTAACACATTTTTCTGTACCAATACAAAACATGCTTCTATAAATTGACACGTACAGCCTAGTTTTTAGTGTAGAATGGTATGAAACAGCCAATGAGTTCTTTTTATTTAAAAAAAATATGTATGCCTCCATTTCCAAACTGTCTTTCATTTCTTTTTCCCTTTCTACTGAAATACACCTCCTGAGTGCATCCAGATCTCCTTTGAAGATGTTCACAGTGTGGATTGTAGGGCACAGCTATGTCTTCTGGAGTGAAAAGTATGCAGAGAAAACAGGTATGGTGAGAGACCTTGCTTTGCCAAATGTAGACATTAAATGGATTGGTCAGAGAGGGTTAAAGTGGCACCAATTGATGCCATTGGTGAAATCCTTCATGCAAATCCAACACCCTGACCTCATAATAGTGCACTGTGGTGGCAATGACCTAGGCACTTTGACTGGGGTAGGTCTGGAAATGCTTATGAAGGAGACCTTTGCACAACTGTTTTCACTTTTCCCTAAAACTGCCTTTGTTTATTCTAACATATGCCAAAGGCAAAAATGGAACTGGTCCAATCATTTTTGTCCGCAGATTGACAAAGCAAGAAAGCACGTCAACAAATCTGTTTCTGCTTTCCTCCGAGACTATGGTATGGGTTCCATTTACCACAACAACTTGCGTTACGACATGCAAGACATTTATAGAGGAGATGGTGTACACTTCAATGATGAAGGGAACAGAGTCTTCCTCTTGAACCTTAGACTCTGCGTCGGTACTTACTTGTAGGTACCACTAAAAAATCACTTCAAAAAAACAACGGCTCTTTTTAGAGCCCCCTAATATCTAAACACTTAAATCTGAATTTTATTTCTTTTTTTATTTTTTTTTTCTACCGTACGCGTACGGTAAGCTTACCGTAAGTTTACCGTACGCGTACCCCGCGATTTTTTTTTAAAATTAATAAATGTTTTTTTTGTACTTTTGTGTCCTTCTTTGACCCCCTTTCAAATGTTAGGGGGTCTGTAACTCTCTTCCTTGCCCCCTTTTCACGTTATCTCCCTTTTTTTCTCTGTGTGAAACACACGAAATGGCGGCCGACACTTCCTGATTTCGTCTGATTCGAATGTTTACAGTCATGTGACAACCAATCAGATTTGAGCTCGCGCACGGCACCGTACGCGTACGGTAAGCTTACCGTAAGCTTACCGTACGCGTACCCCGCAATTTTTTTAAAAAAATTAATAAATGTTTTTTTTGTACTTTTGTGTCCTTCTTTGACCCCCTTTCAAATGTTAGGGGGTCTGTAACTCTCTTCCTTGCCCCCTTTTCACGTTATCTCCCTTTTTTTCTCTGTGTGAAACACACGAAATGGCGGCCGACACTTCCTGATTTCGTCCGATTCGAATGTTTACAGTCATGTGACAACCAATCAGATTTGAGCTCGCGCACGGCACCGTACGCGTACGGTAAGCTTACCGTAAGCGCACGGTAAGCGCACAGAGCGCGCTTACAGATATATATATTGATTTAAATGCTATTTTCTCAGGAACTACTGAACAGATTTACACCAGACCTACAAAAGGCACTTCCTTGACCTGAGGACTACCTCTCTGCCAAATTACAAGTAATTCTGTTCAGCCGTTCGGGCTGTAGCTGTGTCTAAAGGTCCTATGGAAAAATGCATGGGGAAAACGCGTTTTGGGACCCCCCTTTTTTCTCAGCCCCCACTTGACGAATCCCCCCGAGACTTTCAGGGTAGGAGCGGAGCGTAGCGCCCCATTAGTTTTGAAAGTTTTGCGAGGATTCGTCGACCGGCGCCAAAGTTATTCCAAATAGAATGTTGCGGATTTCCTATGGAAACAGGGTCCTAACTATAACTACCTACTGGCGACCGCCAGTAGGTAATAAATATATATATATATATATATATATCGCTCCCAAATTCCTATCTCCCGTCCGGGAAGAAGGTAGCAGCACTCACGGGTTTGGTTGGTAGCCAGTTTTATTAAGCGCTTCACAGACGCGTTTCGGGTCTCCCCTTCGTCAGTGTGTTTAACAATGTATACAGCGCAGCGCCATTTTATATACAAAAAGCACATCACATTTCTGGGTGATTGAAAGCAAAGAAGGACATTGCCGCCCCATACATTATTTGGGCGCCATCTTTGAGTGTACAAATGTCGTATTTCACACTATATTTACCAATTAAATTAGTGTTCGATACTCACAGAATGTTCGTTCATCCTTTACCACAATAAATATTGTATCAGGTGTTTCTAAATCATGATTTGTACATGAATCCCATTTTGTTTCTAAATCTCGCCGTGGATCGGCTAATAGCGGTTCAGTTGAACCGCCCTGTTCCTCATCGCTTTCGTCATATTTGCCGTGTATCGGCTGATAAAACCCAAATGTGTATTGTTCATGTTAAGAGGTGTTGAATATTTACAATATTGTTTTTCTTCTGCCTTCTATTGATTTACGTTCTAACAGTCCCCTAGGTCCCCAGGTGCACAGTTAACTCTTCCCCACTATTCATACCCTTCGGGCTTTTCGTTTGTAGGTCAATAATAAATCTTGACTCAAGCCTCCTCAACTTGAGTACCCTATCCCCTCCTCTAATATGGGGTGGTACATGGTCCAGCCCAAAGTATTGAAGCAGGTTTCTGTTGCTCTTATGTTTGATAGCGAAATGTCTCGCCACCGGATAGCTCATGTCTTTGTTTGTGATAGCACGCATGTGCTCCAGAATTCTGATTTTGACACTATGTATAGTGCTCCCGATGTACCTTAACTTACAAGGGCACATCAGGCAGTAAACTACATGCGTAGTTT
Source organism: Triturus cristatus (assembly GCF_964204655.1). Lineage (NCBI taxonomy): Eukaryota > Metazoa > Chordata > Amphibia > Caudata > Salamandridae > Triturus > Triturus cristatus. Next base: position 1,038,176,547 of record NC_140582.1, on the reverse strand, counting down.
GACATGTGATGAATTTCCTAATGGTTTTACTTGCCTTCATACCATTAATTTCATAATTCAAAGTTCTTTTACTGAATGCACAAGCTTTACATTTACCACAAGGGTAAAAGCCTTTTAGTTCCCCAAATGTTCCTTGTTTTGCTATGGGATTATCTAGATGACTATGGACCAGCTTGTCTCTTAATGACCTAGCTTTTCTAAACAAAATGGGATTCATGTACAAATCATGATTTAGAAACACCTGATACAATATTTATTGTGGTAAAGGATGAACGAACATTCTGTGAGTATCGAACACTAATTTAATTGGTAAATATAGTGTGAAATACGACATTTGTACACTCAAAGATGGCGCGCAAATAATGTATGGGGCGGCAATGTCCTTCTTTGCTTTCAATCACCCAGAAATGTGATGTGCTTTTTGTATATAAAATGGCGCTGCGCTGTATACATTGTTAAACACACTGACGAAGGGGAGACCCGAAACGCGTCTGTGAAGCGCTTAATAAAACTGGCTACCAACCAAACCCGTGAGTGCTGCTACCTTCTTCCCGGACGGGAGAGAGGAATTTGGGAGCGAGATATTGAACACGGAGCACCACCGTGTGAGCAGCACCCGCCGCGAGTGACCCGTTTTTAAAAGGTGCAGCGGAGCAGTGATTTACATAACGGAGGCACCGCCCTGGAAAAGAAGTTACCTGAAAAAGGCAGATCAGGAGGAACGGACGATTGAAGTCGACTGGGTATGACACCTAAAGACAGTCCGGTAAGCTGAATGCCTGTAACGCATTGAGTGGTAAACGTGACCAGGGCTGGCGAGGGTTGGCGGAAGAGACCAGTTTTTTTGAGCGACGGAGCCCGGGATCGGTGCTCCAGCTTAATAAGTAAAATGTTCAGTGAGTCAGCGCGGAGGGAAGCAGCAGCAGACATGTTCAAGAGGAAGAATATAGACACAATGAACACAATCACCTTGGATAACCCGGCCACACGTAACAACATGCAAGCGAAATTTGCTAAATTAGAGAGACTCTATGAACGTGAAATGCGCAAATGGTGGGAGGCGACCTCCCTCCAAAATTACATCGAGGTTGAGAGGGTCCCACGGGGTTTGCGCATATACACGGTGCCTGCATATGAGAACCCAGACCCACTCCTGTTGGAGGAGTGGGCCGCGCACGCGGCCCTATCCTGCAGGGGAAGCCTGGAAATCCTGGTTAAGTTTGCGTGGAGTGATAGAGCAAAGGCCCTAGTGGAAATTGAGCTGGTGGAGGAAGAGATTGCCAAAGATCTGGAAAAAAATAAACAGGATGAACTGAGGGAGAAAATGAAAAAAAGACTGCAGCAATACGAATTAAAAATACGGCATAGAAAACAAGAAAAGTTTGAACGCGACGAAAGGGACTACCTAATGGGGAGAGAACTAACTTTCGCGAAAAAATTCGATGGACCAAGGAAGGAGATGTCCAAAAACAAACAGATATCAACAACAGTGCCAGAAAGAATTGAGACCTCAGAATCGGACTTGACCGAAAACGAGCAGTCCGGAGATGATACAGCGGGCCCCTCAGGAGAACAAAAGAAAACCCCTTTTCACGAAGAGTTCAATCTGATCCGACAGTCATGGCTAAGGGGGGGGAAGAGCAAGCCCCCGGAAGCAGACGTAGACAGACCAGAAGGGGCGGTTGGAAGAGGAAGAGGAAGGGGCAAAACCACCCGGAACAAGAGAGGCGCAAGATGGTAAATAGAGAAGACAATCTCACCATCATAAATTTAACATCTAAACAACTCACTAAAACAGAGGAATCTGTATTAAAGTTGGGACTACCCTTCTGTCCACAAACAAACTTTGAATTTACGCAAACTAGAATCGATCTTTTTAAATTCGTAAGGAAGCTTAAACTGCATAAGTTCTTCAAGATGAAACCAACGATTAAAGAAGCCAGACAAATTAAGGGAAATGTGAAAGAAACAGATCTACTAACAGTAGACGATCTCACAACTTTGGAACTACTAGAAGAACTACGACAAGAACAAGAACTGACCACAGATCATAGCGAAGATACGACAACTCAAAGGACTAGGAACTTAGGGATCGACCAGGAGGCACCACGCAGCAACTTTAAACCGATCTCACAATTTCTGCCACAAATGCCTCAAGATGCAATTGATGTCTTTTCCGAATCGGTGATCAAGGATTTGGTCCAATTACGAGAAAAAGGCAATCATGGGACTAGAAAACGAAATCTGACAAAAGCCCAAGAGTAAGCCCTAAGAGAATTACAGAGGGATCCTACGGTGGTATACAAACCCTCCGACAAAGGGGGCAACATTGTCTTGATACCAAGAGAGCAATATGTGAGAGAAGCTCTACGCCAATTGACTGACAAACAAAATTACGAACTAACAACCAGGAAAAGATATAAGGAGAGTGTAAATGAATACCATCAACTAATTAAAAAGTGGCAGGACAAATCTATGCCAACTATGGAGAAATTTCTATTCCTGAGAACAACTAATCCCATAATCCCCACTTATTACCACTTACCAAAGGTTCATAAGGACAAAATAAATCCTCCCGGCAGACCCATAGTTTCATCATTGGGGAGCCCAACTGAAAATCTGTCTGTGTTTGTAGATCATTTCCTATTTCAATCTGTTTTACAGTTATCTTCTTACATCAGAGATACCAAGGATTTCATTTTTCGAATTGAAAACCTAAGATGGGAGTCATCATTTGTCTTTATAGTACTGGACATCACAGGATTGTATACATGGATAGACCATAAACAGGGACTGAAGGCGGTGGAATATTTCTTGAAGAAAAGAGCATTAAGATTACTAGAACACAGTAATATGTTAATTGAGCTCATACAGTTTTGCCTACATAATAACATATTTCTATTTTAAGGAGACCTCTACAGGCAGGTGTCGGGGTCCGCGATGGGCACCTGCTTCGCCCCCAGTTACGCGAATTTATTCGTGGGCTGGTGGGAGGAGCAGGTGGTCCTATCCCCTTCCAATGACATATGGACAGCAAATATAGTGACCTGGCATAGGTACATTGACGACCTCTTCATAGTTTGGAGGGGGTCTGTCAATAGTGCTAAAGACTACATTAATCATCTAAATAAGAACAATCTTAATCTACACTTCACAGGCGAGATTAGTTCAGTGGCAGTGAACTATCTCGACCTTGAGGTAAGGATACAAGATAATAAGATAACTACGGTTCTTTATCGAAAGCCGACGGCAGGCAACAGTACATTGCATGCCACAAGCAGTCATCCAGAGAGGCTGAAGAAAAGCATTCCATATGGGGAACTCTTGCGTTTAAAACGCAACTGCTCAAGGCAATGCGATTTTTTTAATGTAGCCAAAGAGAGCCTTGAAAGATTTGCGGCCAGAGGTTATGACCTAACATTACTAGATAACACACTAGAAAAAGTAAACAAGATACCCAGAAAGAAACTATTGTAGATCAATAAAAAAGAAGAACAGAAAGAAGAGGGCAAATTTCGCTTGATTACAACTTTCTCGGAGGATGCAGACTCTTTAAAATACATCTTCGGGAAAAATTGGCATATTCTGAAAACGGATCTGATTATCGGAAAAGATATCCCCCCTGTCCCACTAATGACCTTTAGAAAAGCTAGGTCATTAAGAGACAAGCTGGTCCATAGTCATCTAGATAATCCCATAGCAAAACAAGGAACATTTGGGGAACTAAAAGGCTTTTACGCTTGTGGTAAATGTAAAGCTTGTGCATTCAGTAAAAGAACTTTGAATTATGAAATTAATGGTATGAAGGCAAGTAAAACCATTAGGAAATTCATCACATGTCAAACTACGCATGTAGTTTACTGCCTGATGTGCCCTTGTAAGTTAAGGTACATCGGGAGCACTATACATAGTGTCAAAATCAGGATTCTGGAGCACATGCGTGCTATCACAAACAAAGACATGAGCTATCCGGTGGCGAGACATTTCGCTATCAAACATCAGAGCAACAGAAACCTGCTTCAATACTTTGGGCTGGACCATGTACCACCCCATATTAGAGGAGGGGATAGGGTACTCAAGTTGAGGAGGCTTGAGTCAAGATTTATTATTGACCTACAAACGAAAAGCCCGAAGGGTATGAATAGTGGGGAAGAGTTAACTGTGCACCTGGGGACCTAGGGGACTGTTAGAACGTAAATCAATAGAAGGCAGAAGAAAAACAATATTGTAAATATTCAACACCTCTTAACATGAACAATACACATTTGGGTTTTATCAGCCGATACACGGCAAATATGACGAAAGCGATGAGGAACAGGGCGGTTCAACTGAACCGCTATTAGCCGATCCACGGCGAGATTTAGAAACAAAATGGGATTCATGTACAAATCATGATTTAGAAACACCTGATACAATATTTATTGTGGTAAAGGATGAACGAACATTCTGTGAGTATCGAACACTAATTTAATTGGTAAATATAGTGTGAAATAGGACATTTGTACACTCAAAGATGGCGCCCAAATAATGTATGGGGCGGCAATGTCCTTCTTTGCTTTCAATCACCCAGAAATGTGATGTGCTTTTTGTATATAAAATGGCGCTGCGCTGTATACATTGTTAAACACACTGACGAAGGGGAGACCCGAAGCGCGTCTGTGAAGCGCTTAATAAAACTGGCTACTAACCAAACCCGTGAGTGCTGCTACCTTCTTCCCGGATGGGAGAGAGGAATTTGGGAGCGAGATATTGAACACGGAGCACCACCGTGTGAGCAGCACCCGCCGCGAGTGACCCGTTTTTAAAAGGTGCAGCGGAGCAGTTATATATATATATATCTATATATATATATAGTGACTTTGACGAAGACCGTTGGGTTGAAACGCGTCAGTCAATAAAGTTTTTTGTTTCCTTAAATCTTGAGTGCGACTTTGCCTTATGGACGCAAGACGTAAGGATTTCTTAATATATATATATATATATATATATATATATGTTTTTATTTACTGCAGTTCGTTAGATTAATGTTGAGCTATTTTATTTTATATGTACTTACTTTGCTTTCATTGGTTTTATGCAACATAAACAAAATTGAAAACACACAAGCAGTGCATGGCTCCACTATAGGGAAAGGAGAAATTCCAGACATATGTCAGGACAGTACAGTGAAAAAAACAAAAACCTGGCTGAACTGAAAGACCAAATGCAGCTTAGGGGACAAGAGCACATTAATGTAAAGTCATCAACTCAAGTATACAGTAAATGACAGTTATACAAGCGTGGCTGCTAGAATCACATTGTCAGTGTAAAATAGCACACGCATCATCAGAGCCCTCCTCCAAGCCAGAGTTCCTCCCCTACAAATTTATTGAGAAGATACCCTCACAACATGATCACATTCAAAGCACCCTCATCGATTCGGGCAATACGCATATGCACTTCCTATGTAGGGGCGTCTTCATTTCAGTTTCTTGTAGACCTGATATGTTGCTTTTGGTTGGGCAGAGAGCGCTCTGCTGTTGCGTTGGTTTCATATTCAGCAGGCTTGTGCATGTTTTGTTTCTGTATTTATTAAGAGTTTGTTTCTATTTGCTATTTTTCTTTTGAATTTGAATTTTTTACACCAATATTTTTGGGATTATCCATACAGTTCATGCATAGTCTATATTAAGATTAACAATATTTTTGTAACAATATTTGTATAAAATGATAATTGTTTGGTCGATATTATGTCAAATCCATTTTATCTTTGGGTTAGGCCATTTAAATTAACAGAAATCAAATTTAGAAATATACAGCAGGTTTGTTGGGGATATATTTGCTGAAAAGAACAGTGGCTCTATAAAAAGCAGCAATCAATGTGATTATGGCTATTCTATGTGCTCATACTTTCTGACACTGGGATTGGAAAGTATCCGGATGTTGTGCTTGTTGTGTAGCTGAAGTTTAAGCCCTTCAATCCTAGGTGAGGTAGGTATGTCACCCAAAGCAGGTGGGGGTGGAGGGGAAGCAAACTGAGGATTAGATCATTGGAAGAAACCACCTACCAACAGAGTTAAAAACAATGACAGGGACTAACAGTCTGTGCAGGAAAAAGCTACACACCTAACTGTACACCGGTGAGCTAAACTCTCGAATCACACCCCCCTGCACATCCTTATTAAAAACAGAACAATATTGCATGCGGAAAACTAACGTATTGATGTGAGGGTATTCAGACAAAATATCGAAATTAAAATATTGTCAGACATAAATATCAGGTTTGAAATATCGTCATACAGAAATATCATGTGCAAGAATATTGTCAAGAATATCGATTTTAAGGTATTGATTTTAAAAATATTGAAATATTTACAAAAATATAGTTAATAATATTGTTTTTTAATTATTTTAATGCATTTGAGTATATATTTTTATTGTTTATATAATTATTGTTAATGTTTTTTAATATAGGTTTAAAACTGTTAGTAGTTTTAAAATGTATGTAATATTTATTTTTTATTTTTCATAGCATAGGCCGTTGTGGGGTACAGGGTAGGAAGTAAATTAAATATAGTTGATCATTAATTTGTAATTAATATTAATTATTTAATTGATAATTATTTAGGTTAATTCTATAATTACTTTTTTTTAAGTTAAGTTTCAGATGCGGGTTGTAGGTTTTGTAAGGGTATAGGGTGGGAAGTAAATTAATTATACTTAATGTATAATTATTTAATTGATATGTATTTATGTTGTATAATTATTTTTTTTTATGAAGTTTCAGGTGTGGGTTGTGGGTTTTGTAGGGACATAGGGTGGGAAGTAAATGAACTGTAATTAATGTTAATAGTAATAACCTAATTGATGATTATGTAAATTGTTTAATACATTTTTTTGTGTGGTGTGTGTCATTGGTTTTGTATGGGTAAAGGGTGGGTACTTTTGTGTCCACTGCATGCTCCTCCTGGTCACGGATAGATTATTGGCTTGCCTCCCATGATGTGGAGGCTTGGGTGACTACTGTAACTCGCTCTGTCGGACCACTCACCATTGCTTCTAGAGCTTACCGTTCCAGAGTACCCTGGTAGGGCATTCATGTGGCCCTTGGAACCTTACAAGATCAGGTGTTCCGTGAGGCCATTTGCGTTGCAATAGTGGAACACTTTGTGCATAATGCTGGCACGGTGGACTTGGCCTTATGAGAAGCATTTAAAACAGTGATTAGAGGAGAATGCATAGCCAAACATGCAGGAGTACTGAGGGCGATCAGAGGGCAACTTAAAAACTTTATCAGAGGCCTTGAGCTTGAGCACTTTGCTACTTGCAGTGTAGAGGTGCTGAGTCGCATACGTGATAAGATGGACGACTTTGAGGAGGCTGCAATGCGGGAGGCACACTATCATAGTAAAGAGGCCTGCACTAGAAGATATGGGAAGGAGTAGCGGGCGGGTAAGTCCCTGGCGGGCTTGCTTAGAAAACCCTGGTTCAATGATTATATTGCCGAACTCCTCTCTGATGAGAATGAGCCAGCAGTGGGCAAGGCGGCGGTGCATAAGGGAACCTCTCCTTTTATTTATCGCTCTATAAGACGTCACAAGTGTGCATTCCCCAGGATCTTGATTCTTTTTTTTTTACTCACTTCAGCTACTCTTGCTTGAAAATGGTCATCAACGATTTTTAGAGGAGCCTTTCACGGAGGAAGAGGTCATACAGGTCCTCAGAGCTCTCCCTGGAGATAAGGCCCCGGGACTCGGTGGCCTATCTGCTGAGGTTTGCATCTATTTTGCCCCCCCCCCCCATCTTATTAATATGTATAGCGAATCATTGGAGAGGGGTGAATTACCGTTGTCACTTAGGGAGGCGCGTATTATCACCATCCTGAAGCCCGATAAAGACCCACAGCGCTGTGAATCGTATAGGTCACAGTCCATGATTAACGTGGACAATAACATTCTGGCCAAGTTAATTGCCTTGTGGCTTCTCTCTTTGCTTCCCCTTATAGCGTGGCCAGATCAATCAGGATTCTTACGGGGTAGAGTCACCATGCATAATCTGCGTACGTTTTTTGACATTCTTCAGGAGGTGGAGCCTTCGCTTGAGACAGCTGCAGTTTTTCTTGATGCTTATCCTTTCTACATCTTACTATTACCTAGCAGTTGTCATGCTTTATACATTTTATTTATTCATTCATTACTGTGCTGCTGAAGGACTGCCACTCTACTGGACAGCAATCTCCTGTACTCCTGCTTTGCTGTGGTGAGCTGCTGCCTTCTTGCCTGGGTGAGAAGGACTGGATCTGCATCTCTTGAACTCATGACCGATTGTGACTGCAAGTGCTAGTTGGCTAGCCTCCTGATCTGAAACCTAAGGAAAATAACAGGCTTCCCACCTACTTGCATCTGCTACCCCAGTCCTGGACCCTTGGAAGAGGGCCTAAGGTGCTTGCAAGCGGAACCGACGCATCTCCTCAGCTGAGTGGCACATTCCTGAGTAGAACCAACGCATCGTCGCTGCTGTGTGGATTGGACCCGTCACAAAATACACTACAATCCATATCTTGGGACTGCTGACCCCGGTGCAGCCTCGACTGTGCACCACATCCCTGACATCAGTCTTCGCATCCCAAGCCTGTCAATGGAATCCTGGACGTTGATGCAACGGGACATCGCACTGCAGCCTCGCTGCATCTCGTAACCGAAGCATTGCCTCAGCTGTGTGACGCATCTTCAACGCAAATCCACACAATGCAACCAGGATTTAAGGTATTCTGTTCAGTGGGCCTAACTGGGTCATTGTAGCTAGCCATTTTCTATCGCGGTCTGCCTGAACTTGTGACTTTGTCGCAGTCCGGTGTGACCAGATATCCCCAATAGCGCTTTGTGCTTTTTGGCTCTATTTTAACTATAAACTTTGACATTCATTAGCTCTAGTTCAACTGGTTGGATATGACACTGCATGATATTTCCGTCTGATTTCTTTAAGTTTGCCACTAAAATGAGACTAAAATTTAGTTTTATTAAGTCCATTTTGGCACATCTTACACTTACTACACTTTTTAATTCTATAACTTTCAGTAACCAGGTATTTTTCTTAGTTATTTCAGGGCTATTCTTCACCAATTCATCTCTCATAGATTTAGTACTCTTGAATGTTATCAATCAATCAATCAAGGAATTTGTAGAGCGCACAACTCACCCGTGAGGGTCTTAAGGCGCTAGGGGGGCGGGGGATGCTGCTATTGCTCGAACAGCCAGGTCTTGAGTACCCTCCTGAAGGTTAGTAGGTCTTGGGTCTGCCGTAGGAGGATGGGGAGGGTGTTCCAGGTCTTGGCGGTGAGGTAGGAGAATGATCTGCCGCCGGAGGTTGCTCTTTGGATGCGGGGGACGGTGGCGAGGGCACGGTCGGCAGAGCGGAGCTGGCGGTTCGGGGTGTAGAAGGGGAGTCGTCTGTTGAGGTATGTTGGTCTGGTGTCGTGGAGTGCCTTGTGTGCATGGGTGAGGAGCTTGAAGGTGATCCTCTTGTTGACGGGCAGCCAGTGCAGGTCTCTCAGGTGGGGTGTGATGTGGCTGTGTCGCAGGATGTCGAGGATCAGGTGGGCCGAGGCGTTCTGTATGCGTTGCAGTCGTTTCAGTAGTTTGGCCAGGGCTCCCGCGTAGAGGGCGTTTCCGTAGTCCAGCCGGCTGCTGACAAGGGCCTGGGTAACCGTTTTTCTTGTGTTGATGGGGATCCATCTGTAGATCTTGTGAAGCATGCGGTGGGTGTTGAAGCAGGAGGATGAGACGGCGTTGACTTGCTTGGTAATGCAGAGTGTTGAGTTGAGGACGAACCCCAGGTTGCGTGCGTGGTCGGTGGGCGTTGGTGCTGTTCCCAGGGCGGTTGGCCACCAGGAGTTGCCCCAGGGTGAGAGAGTGGAGCCGAGGATGAGGACATCCGTCTTGTCCGAGTTCAGCTTCAGACGGCTGTTCTTCATCCATTCGGCGACGGCTTTCATTCCTTCGTGGAGGTTGGTCTTGGCGGTGAGGGGGTCCTTGGTGAGGGAGAGCATCAGCTGTGTGTCGTCAGCATAGGAGATGATGTTGAGGTCGTGCAGTCTGGCGACGTGGGCGAGCGGGCCATGTAGATGTTGAACAATGTTGGGCTGAGAGATGATCCTTGGGGTACACTGCAGATTATCTTGGAGGCTTCGGAACGGAAAGGGGGGAGGCGGACGCTCTGGGTTCTGCCGGCGAGGAAGGAATGGGTCCATTCCAGGGCCTTGTCTCGGATTCCTGCGTTGTGGAGGCGTGTGCGCAGGGTGTGGTGGCAGACCATGTCGAAGGCGGCTGAAAGGTCCAGGAGGATGAGGGCCGCGGTTTCGCCGTTGTGTAGCAGGGCCCTGATGTCATCGGTGGCGGCGATGAGGGCAGTTTCGGTGCTGTGGTTGCTGCGGAACCCAGACTGGGATGGGTCCAGGATGTTGTTCTCCTCAAGGTAGCAGGTCAGCTGTTTGTTGATGGTTTTCTCGATGACCTTGGCTGTTAACGGGAGCAGGGAGATGGGCCGGAAGTTCTGGAGGTCCCTCGGATCTGCCTTGGGTTTCTTGAGCAGGGCTCTGATCTCGGCATGCTTCCAGCTCTCTGGGAAGGTCGCAGTCTTGAAGGAGATGTTTATGGCCTTGCGGAGATGGGGTGCGATGGTGGCGCTGGCTTTGTTGAAGATGTGGTGTGGGCACGGGTCTGACGGGGAGCCAGAGTGGATGGTGTTCATGATTTTGATAGTGTCGTCGTCGTTGATTTTCGTCCAGGTGAGCAGGTGGTTGTTGTAGGTGGTGGTCGTGGGATCTGAGGTGTTGTTGGCTGTCGTGGTGGTCTGGTCATCAAAGCTGTCGTGGATGTCTGCGATCTTGCGATGGAAGGTGGTGGCCAGGGAGTTGCACAGTTCTTGCGATGATGGGATGTCGTTGGTGTTGGAGCTGGGGTTGGAGAGTTCCTTCACGGAGTTGAAGAGCTCTTTGCTGTTGTGTGCGTTGTTGTCAAGGCGGTCCTTGAAGGAGGTCCTTTTGGCGGATATGATGAGGTGGTGGTGTTGGCGCATGGCGTTCTTGTGAGCTGCGTGGTTCTCCGGTGTCTGTTCGCGGTGCCATTTCTTCTCTAGTCTTCGGCAGGTTTGTTTGGAGGTCTGGAGATCCGCGGAGAACCAGCTAGCGTTCTTGTTGGTGTGTCTGTTGGAGGGTTTCCTGATCGTGGCGAGGGTGTTGGCGCAGTCGATCCAGCGCTTGAGGTTGCTGGCGGCGTCTGGGTCGGTGGGGTCGGCGGGTGGGCTTCGGGCAAGGGCGGTGTTTAGCTAGTCTTCGGTGACTTTGCTCCAGCAGCGGCGGGGGATCTGTTGGGTGCGGTGGTCCGCGGTGGGTTTCTGGAAGGAGAAGTGGATGCAGTGATGGTCGGTCCACAGGAGTTCGTTGGTGTGGCTGAAGGAGACGTGGGAGCTTGCGGAGAAGATGGGGTCAAGCGTGTGGCCGGTGGAGTGGGTGGGCGTTAAGACGAGCTGTCGTAGTCCGAGGTTAGCGAGGTTGTCGATCAGGGTGGTGGAGTTGGTGTCGTTGTTGTTCTCGAGGTGGAAGTTCAGGTCTACGAGGAGGATGTAGTCCATTGAGGTGAGGGCGTGCGTGCTGACGAAGCTGGTGATGGAGTCGCTGAACTGAGCTCGGGGTCCGGGGGGGTCTGTAGATCAGAGTTCCTCTGAGGGTGGTGTTGGGATCAGTGTGGATCCGAAAGTGCAGGTGTTCGGCAGTGCTGAAGGTGTTGTTGGTGCTGGTCGAGACCTTGAGGGTGGACTTGTGGATGATGGCGATTCCCCCTCCTATTCCGTTGGCGCGGTCTCTGCTGGTGATCTTGTAGCCGTCCGGGATGGCTATAGCGATGTCCTTTGCCGAGGAGTCGTTCATCCACGTCTCTGTCAGGAAGGCGACGTCCGGGAAGGATGTGTCGAGCAGGTCCCAGAGTTCGATGGCATGTTTGTGTGCGGAGCGGGTCTTCAGGAGTATGCCTCTGAGTTGGTTGCGTCTTGTTCTGGCAGGTGGGTTGGCAGTTCGGATGCTGGTGAAGCTGCAGTTACGGCAGGAGAAGGGTCCTTGGGTGCGTTTCGGGGCGGCCAGGAAGTAGGTGTGTGATCGTCCGGCGTTGAGTGCATGGAGGGTGCTGGCATCGTAGCGTAGGCAGGCGTCATGACATTCATGAGGCCAGGGGTCTGGCGCTGGGATGGTCCAGGCGCGGACGGCCGCAGACGGGCTTGCCTTAGGCACGCCTTCGGCGCGGCCGCTGTGCGGCCTCCATATAAGGGGAGGTGGGAGGGAGGAGCAGCTGGGAGCAGGGCGGCAAATGGGCGAGCAGGGGGGCCGGGCCACAGGGACGCAGCAGCGAGAACAAAAATGGGTGAAGGACGGCGGGGGAACAGAAGGCAAACCAGGGCAAAGAAAAATAGCAGGGGGGAGAAAAAAGGAAATTAGGCAATGCAAAACAAGACAAGTACAACCAAAAGCAATACAGCAGCAATGCAAAAAAGACAAGTACAATTAAAAGCAATACAGCAGCGTGGGGAGCGACCTGCCTGAGAGCAGGGTCAAAGGCTTCTGAGGTACTAACTTGGCTAAAACTGGATTGTTCTTGATTAAGTGCCAACATTTCTATATGATCATTCTAATAGCACCCTGCTGTTTGCTATATGTTGTTATGAATCTCACGCTCTAACCCCTCTCTCCTTTCTTTTTCATGTTCGTTTTTTTTGTTCTAAATAACAATTTCTCTTTCTTTCTTGTATCGACTTATCTTTAGCCTCCTTAGTTGTCAAGGTAATTCTCTCTCTCTAAATCTTTCTAGCAGTTCTGCCTGAGCTAACCCCTTTTCTCCTTTTTCACTGCAGTTCCTGATTACCCTCAGGCTTTCGCAACATGGTATGCTGTTCTTTAATCCCTCGGGATGAAAACTGGTAGAATCAAGAATAGTATTGACAGCATTTGGTTTTCTATATATTTTAGTTCCCAGTTTATTATCCTTTACACTGTTAAATCACAAAAAGTTCTATCTATGTAACCAGTGAAATGTAAATTTAACAAATTCTGATTGATTTTTTCCACAAATCTGGTTGCATCCTCAATAGATCCTCTTCAAATAATGAAAAGATCATAGATGTATTGATACCACAATACAGCATTTTCTGTCTGCTCCTTCTGGTACTCAGTTTGAAGCACCAGCTTCTCCCACTAGCCCATATGCATATTTGCATAGCTGGAGGCAAAGCAGGTGCCCATTGCTGTACCTATTAGTTGTCTAACCATTTCATTGTTAAACAGAATTTTTTTATTTTCATACTATTTAGTCAATGTTAACAACAGTTGTGTATGCTTCCATAATTTGAGTGGTGGAGCATTCAGAAATTGTTCCATTGTTCTTAAACCATCTGCAAGAAATATACTTGTATATAAAGATGTGGCATCAATTGTCATTAATGCATATTAATTATTCCATAGGATGCCATAGATCTTTTATTTTTAAACTCACCTGTGTCTTGTATATAGAAAGACAAACACTCAACATAATTTCTCAAAACATATTCTGCATATTTTGAAGTGTTTTCAAATAAGCTTTGTTATAGCTGATATTATGGGGCACCCAGGTAGCTTGCTTTTATCTTTGTGTACTTTAGAGATCATATAAAACACCAATGGCTTATTGGATGATCATTTCTGAGAAACAAATATTCTTCTTGATTTAATAGTACCTCATTAAGCTATTCTGTCTATTCTCCATTATATTTCATTTTAACATCAGACAAGATTTCAAAGGGAACTCTAACATAACACATTTCATCATTCAATTGCCTATATGCTTCTTCTAGGGATTAGTACTATGTAATTCACCTTTGTCTGCATTCCTAATGAAACTGTTAGATCTATCTTTAATGTTGTTATCAAATTTTGATAAGTTCTCTACTATTCATTTGGTTTATTTTTTTCCTTACATACCTTAGAATATAAGGTTTCCACATCCTGTATGCCTAGATCTGAGTAAGTATCTATAGCATCTTTTGACAGTGTCGGTAAGAACTTTGAACTAGGTCTAAAATTAGTCGGAGCATCCCCATGAACATATAAACCCTGATCTTCAATTATATCTTGCTCATTTATTGTTGTGGGAGTGCCCAAAATCTCACACTCCAATTCTTGCAATTGTGTCATTCATTTTAAATTATCTGCATATAAATGTCCTTGTTGTTTCTCCCTATTATCTGTTGACTCAGTCTTCTTAATTGATTGAGTTGCATAAAACTTCTTCACCTTCATTATCCTTACAAATGTGAAGATTTCTATTTGGGGTTGGCTATAATTTATTCAGTGTAGTTAGTGGCTGGCAGCTATGTGTAGAAAGCTCACACCTCAGTGTGCCTCTGTTGTGCGTGGGCTAGAGACAATCCTGCTGCGAGCAGCATCAGTCTACACAAAGACTATATCTGCAGAGAAGCCTGGAAAGGACACTTGAAATAAGATCTACTCAAACTATTTTTGAAAATACGGACAGTGGATCCACCTCTCCTGTCTGTCTTTTGACTGCATAAAAGTAGGGTCTACTGACCCACTTGTTGTTCTAGCTTCTAGTTCTCTTTGACAAACAAAGCGAGTGTTCCTCCAAGTACTCTGAGGACTGATGTGCAAGCAGATAGACAGACACGCAAGTACAACACACTTCTGTTATCCACTCCTTTCTCTGTCAGTGTCATTCCTAACTGCTGCTCCTGTTGAAGATGTATGCTGCACTCATCGTTAGCATTGGGGCGCTTAAGCTGCCAATGCAACTTTTCCCCCCAGAAAATCTTGGAACATGGGCATCCGCAAGGGGGTGGGGGATCTTGCCACCCACATTCCCACCTGGGTTTTTTCAGTTGCCCTTTAAAAAAAAATGTCAAGATCGTTCTGCTGTTTGGAAAGGATTCTAGAATGGATGACGTTAAAATGATGCCCCCCGCACCCAAAAAAATAAATAAATAATTTTGCAGACTCCCATGTCTTGGAACTACGCTTTTCCGTATGTACCGGAATGGCCTTTAAACATTTTGAATCCTTGTCTCCTACTTGAAAAGAAAACTAAACATATTGTCTGGATGCCACCCCCACCCCAGCCCATATTAAATAGCCTCCTATAATATTGACCGGTGAGCGTTGAATACGCCTATAGCACATTACAGTTGATGGGGCGTTTGGGGGATGATCTCAAAGCCAACAGCAACAGGTGATATTCAGTGCTGGCAGCCTCGACCCCTGCCATGTCGGGGATGGCGACTTTCTCCATGGGGGTTGGGAGATGCTGCGTCAGTAGGTGAACGTTAAGACCAGTACTTTAAATGGGCAGGTACTGATAACCTGCACTTCTTGAATTTTGAAGGGAGAGTTCCTGCACTCCTCTGTTGGAATTCAACTCTTTAAGTGGGAGAGTACAAGAACCTCAATGTAGCACTCAGACACTGTGAGGCAAAGAGCTCCTACACTTCTTGAACTCTAGTTCAGCCACTGTTTAAGCCTCTACAGCTCGGAATCCTGCTAGGTTCACAGCCGTGACACTGGACACTTCTTCCTGCTCCATGGGCTGGACAGGAAGTGTGAGGAGGAACATAGTTGTCCACTCATGGGGCTCCAACTGCGTGGTGGTTCTCTGCTCTTGAACCTAGGAGATGCATAGCACCCAGGGCAGGTTATAGGTTGTGGGGAGGAGGGGGCTGCGGGCAGAAAAGGCCAACAGACGCTCCCTGTTCCACCCAGGCCCCACCTCTTTTATTGACTGAGCATTTGTGAGACTGCCATACTTGTCCGGGTGCAGTCATCCCTTCCTCTGCACCCTTAGACAATACAGGGGTGTTTGCTGTTTTCAGACTCAGTTTGCACAATTGCTCAATTCTTTTAGGCACTTATGTTAAATTAGCGGATTGAGAATATTGCTAAGTGTCTACCAATGTATGACTGTGTAGGTGTTCTGAACATCCCTTATAGGCTCCCATGTTCCTGCACTCACCCTTACCTACAGCTGAGAAAGGTCTGCTGTAGATGAAGAATTCAGAGGTGGCATTTCTTTTTCATCTAAGCTGAACATGGGGGCACAAAATGTATTATGAATCCAGACAATATATTCTCTCTTCGTTGTGTATATAATTTAGCTCACTCAGTGCATTTTAAATGTGCACCATCATTCAGTGGAAAGACTTACATATCATTACATATATGCGTATTGATTAGTGAGGTAAGCTCGTGCACCACTAGGATTGATAGTATAGGTGCTCATTATAGAGTTTCATGATTTTTACAAACATTTTGTCTCATTTACTATGAATTTCCCTCTTTTGAAAAATTGTGCATGCTCCTTGCTTAGGTGTTGCTTTCCCCTTTATTAATACATAAATACATGAATCAGAATGCAAAAAAAATGGTACCCTTGTATTAGACAGCTTGAAATCTCTTTATAACTCAACTTGCAGATCCAGACTGCTTATGCACAGGTAAAGGAAGGTGGTTCTAGGACATAGGCACATATATACAGAGGAGGGAGGCGTGGGATTTCACCAGCCTTGCATAAGTGTATTCCTTCAACAGCAGCAAAACTTATATTCTCTACTGAGCAGCATTTACTGCAGGGATGTTCCTGCGTCTTTTCAAGCCAATCCCTTTGATAATTATTATTTGTTACATGTTGTTGTTGTGGTGTTTAGTCCCCTTTGGGTGAAGCCATTTTTGCGATATTACAGGATCCAGAGGATTGTTGGTGGTGGAAGTCTTACAGGTTGACCTTCTAAATAGAATGACGTTGCTTCCTGTGATCTGCTTGTTTATTTACTACAGTTGACTAAGAAGACACCTTGAAATGCTGCCTTTCAATTAAAGATTGCATCATCAGCCATTTGTGTACAGGGAATTTGGAAGAATCTTACAGGCAAAATGTCAAAGAGTCTAGGTTTTAATTTGTTCTAAAAAAATAAGTAATTGTTACGATGATACTTATAAGTTTAGTTGCATTAGCAGTTGATTTACTTAGCATTTTGGTCTCGAATTGTAAAGTTAGTAACAAACCTGGAGCACCCTTGGCAGATGCTGAGTCTTAAATGTGGATAAAAATGGCTCATTCATACATGCCTTTTAAGAGGAAGCATCATGGTATACGCAGATGCAGCCTTCACCTGAGGTATCTTATCAGAGAAGTTGGTAGAGGTGCTGTAGCCGTTGTGTTTCCTATTCCACTAAGTTACAGGACCGTATGTCACATACTCCTTGGATAGACCACTGTTTGACACTGAAAACATTGTCCATTATTACTTTTTTAACATTACTTCGGTAACAGCCGTTTTTTCCCCTTCATTATGGCGCGCAGACCCAGAGCTTGTGACACACCTGAGTTAACAATGAATCGGTGATTCAGTAGTCCCCCCTTGGGGTTCTTTGGTCAGGCTTTTCATGGGTTAGCTAGGTAAATGCTAACTAAATGCGTATTGGACCAAACAACAGGAATACTGGGTGTTTATCGGGTGGTGCCATACAGCTGTTAACCTCGGCTTTCTCATGCTCAGATGTTTGAGGAAGCTTGGAAAACACTAGGGACCTCCTTAAAGGCAGCCATTGCTGTGTTATAGATTTCAATGGCCTGATGCAGACCAGCGAGTTGTCCGGCCTGTACTTGCCTATGAGTGAATCACCTATGGTTTTCCTCCGTGCATCATTACCAGCACGGCTCTCATCTGTGCCGTCCCACTCATGTTTTACCAGAGCCAACCTCATTCCTGCACTGCCACCAAAGCTGCTGTAAATGAGAAGGTTCCCACTTGTGTAGTGCATCCTCTCTATACGCTTTGGAAGCTCGAATTACAGATGCAGTGTGTGATTGTGCCTTTGTTGTAACTGTTCTGTGTATGTTATTATGTTTATTAAGGGCTACCTCACTGAGGCATGTTGGCGCTAGGACAGACAAAACAAGTAATTAGTGAGGAGGAGGAGCCTAGCGCGCAACCAAGATGGCCGCGTAGGTGCGAGGCTCCCGAGGACCTCCGCGACCTCCTGAATTAATCCTGGCGATATCCTGTCCTTGTTGAGGGGACTGTGTCGGGGAACCGGAGCTGAGGCGCCACCCGTTTTTTGGGCTCGAATCGGACCCCGAACGCCGGTGGGAGCATCGATCGAAGGTTGCGGCCTTCTCCTCGCCGGCCCCCCGGATTGAGTAGTGGGGCGATCCGGGGACAAAGTGAATAACAGCGGCGAGCGGGGCTGGGCGACTCGCGTACCCCGCACTTTCACTTTCGCTTTTGCGCCCTCCTAGCTCTCAAGCGGGGTCGGGCTGCGGAGCGGGATGTGGTGGTGTGGCCTTGTCCAGGAGCCCGGCGGACCCGCCGGCGGTGGGTTGACCCGCGGTTCGGTGGTCGCCCCCGCCCCCCCCCCTGGCACCCGTGACTTGGTATAGCGGCCCGTTTGGGGAGCTTGGCACGACGGTGGAAGAGCCAGCATGTCCACCAAACAAGATGGCGACCGGGCGAAGGTGAAGACGACCCGCCGTGGTACGGCGCACCAGGCTAACAGTATGGACCGCTACACGCTCCAGAAGGGTTCTCCGGAGACATTGCGTGCATCCCCGGTGGGCCCGACGGAGGCATCTGCTCAGCCGGTGGATCTGACCCTCCGGGACGTCATGGGCGCCATCGCAGAGATGAAGGCCTCGGTGGACCAGCGTTTCGACACCTTAGCGCAAAAAATAGACTCGGTCCTGGTGGATGTGAGCCTTGTGAGGGCAGACTTGTCCAAAACAAACGACCGAGTCGACTCCCTGGCCCACACCACAACGAGCCTCACGACAGACGTGGTGGCCCTCCAGAAGGAGGTGCGCCGGCTTGGCCAGGCGAGCGCCCTGATGGACCGGCGACTGGAGGACTCCGAGGGTCGGGCCCGGAGGAATAATGTCCGTATTGTGGGGGTGCCGGAGGGACGAGAGGCGGAGGCGGCGGATCTTTTCGTGGAAGAGTTGATCCTGACCCATCTCCAGCCCCGGGGGCTGAGTAAGCTTTTTGCGGTGGAGCGTGCTCACCGGGTCCCCGGGGGCAGACCTAAGACTGGTGCCCCGCCGCGGCCTCTCCTTGCCCGGATTTTTAATTTTCGGGACAGAGATGCTATCCTCCAGACCTCCAGGCAACAGGGACCGGTCAAGCTTGACAACATGGAGGTACATTTCTACCCAGACTTTACTCCGGCGGTCCAGAAGCAGCGACAGAGCTTTCTTGGTGTTAAACGTCGCCTAAGGGACCTGAACCTCAAGTACTCAATGCTCTTTCCAGCTAAGCTGAGGGTAGAGGTGGATGGTCGCACGCACTTCTTCGACCGGCCCGAGGCGGCTGGGGACTGGCTGGACACCCTGCCTGGAGATCGGGGCCGGGGGGGCGGGGGGGGCGCGGCTGGCGAGGAGGGCCCGCCGGATCAGAATTGAGGGGTGACTGAATAGGCCTTGCTCTGGACGTTGTTCCTTCACCATTTATTGATTGCGTATGTTCCCCTCCTATGGAGGTCGTGCGGGGTCTGTTGGGGGCTTCCCTCCTCCTCTGGGGGACTAGTTAGTATTTAGCTATGGGGCGACAGGCACACTGCACTTTGGGGGGGCTGTCTGGGCTCATGCAGGGGTGCAGGGAGGGGGGAGTTCTGTTGGGACCGGGGGGTGGGGGGGGTGTGTTGTTTGTTAGCACCGCAAGGCAAACCCGCTACTGTGTTGTTGTTTTTAGGATGCTCGATGGGGGACGACCGATTGTTTCGACGTATGATGGGGGGTAGGGAGTTGACTGTGTTGTCATGGAATGTTAACGGCCTGGGGGATAGGATTAAGCGTGGTGTGGTCCTGCAGTACTTAAAACGTATTTCACCAGATGTTGTCTTCCTGCAGGAGACGCACCTTATAGGTAACTCCTTTCATGCAATGAATCGGCGGGGATATCGTTTGGCGGCCCATTCCGGCTTCACCTCGGGCTCGCGGGGGGTGGGCATTATGATCAAGAACTCGCTCCCGTTGGAGATTGATGAGGTGCGCCATGATGAGAGGGGACGCTACACGGTTCTGGTGGGAAGAATGGAGGGTAGAGTGTTTATCTTTATATCAGTGTACGTCCCGCCTGGGTTACAAGCCACCACATTCGCGGACCTGGGGCGCCTCCTTCTGGACCTTCCGAGTGGCCTGCTGGTGGTTGGAGGGGACTTTAATGCGGTAGCCTCTGGGTCTATGGATCGCCATCCCCCTAGGGACCTCCCCCGGGCACTGGCGTGGCTGCCCGGCCTTCTGGACACGCTGGGCCTGGTGGATTGCTGGCGATTAAAGCATCCCGCATTGCGACAGTACACCTTCCACTCGGGTGCCCATGGTAGCCTCTCGCGGCTTGATTACATCCTTGTCCCGGCGGCCCATGCAGGGAGGGTGGGGGAGGTGCGCCATCTGGCGCGGGGTATCTCAGACCACTCCCCATTGTTGTTGCATTTCGATGTCTTCCCGAGGGGGGATGGCAGGGTGGCCCCAATCAATGCATGGTATTTGCGCGACCCCACCATTCGTGCCGGTTTGATTAAATCCTTACAGCGATATTTCGACGAGAATGTGGGGTCGGTCCCTTCGGCCATCTCCCTGTGGGAGGCTTTCAAGGTAGTTCTTAGAGGGGAGGCCCTCTCCTTTATCTCCCATGCCCGGCGGCGCGAGCGGGAGGAGGTGACCCGGGTAGAGGCCGAAATTGCAGAACTGGAGGGTGACCTGGGGAGCGGGGTAACAGACACCAAGTTGCATGTTCTACACCTAAAGCAGGCGGCCTATCGGGCCCTCGTCACGGAGGCGGCCAGGGGCCTCAGTAGAGAGCAGCAGGGGCGATTGTATGATGTGGGTGATAAGGCTGGCAAATTGATTGCGTGGTTGGATAAGAGGGAGAGAGCGAGCCGTGTGGTGCCTTTGATTGAGAGTGTTGATGGTGCGTGTGTCACTGAGCCGGAAGCCATTGTCTCCTGCTTCGCGGATTATTTCCGCGAAGTCTACTCCCCGGTTTCCCCCTGCTCGGAGGAAGATTCCCATGCCCTGCTTCGGGACATCGCACTGCCCTCCCTTACGGTGGAGGACAGAGATTCGCTGGACGCCCCTCCCACCTCGGACGAGATTGCCTTGGCTATTCGCTCGGTTGCATCCGGCAAGGCCATGGGCCCCAATGGTATTCCCATCGAGCTATACAAGCTACGCCCGGATGTGTTGGCGCCCCACCTGCGCGCGATGTTCCTGGCGGCCCACTCGCAGGGTTCCCTCCCGCCGGACCAGCGTCTGGCCACAATTGTGGTGATCCACAAGGAGGGGAAGCCCCGTGAACGGGTCACATCCCATAGGCCGATTTCGCTCTTGAACGCGGAGCCCAAAATCCTCGCCAAGGTGTTGGCCAACCGGTTGGTCGGCGTGGTGGGCGACTTGGTCCACCAAGACCAATCTGGCTTTATACCGCACCGCAACACGGCGCTCAATCTGCGGCGCTTACACGGGGTGCTCGCGCGTGTCCCATTTGTGCGGGAGCCGGCCATCTTGGCGTCCTTGGATGCCACCATGGCGTTTGATACGCTTGAATGGCCATACATCTGGGCGATGCTGGCGAAATTTGGGTTTGGCCCGGGTTTCATTAGCTGGGTCAAATTGATATATTCGGGCCCATTGGCGCAGGTGGTAGTGAATGGGCGAGTCTCGGCCCCATTCGCGCTGGGGCGGGGCACGCGACAGGGTTGCCCCCTGTCGCCTCTCCTGTTTGCCCTGGCCCTGGAGCCCCTGGCGGAGTGGCTGCGGTGGCACCCTTCCATCCGTGGTCTCCGCTGGACCCCCGAGCATGAGGACCGTGTGTCCCTCTATGCTGACGATATCCTTCTGTATCTCGCCTCCCCGCGTAAATCACTGATCGTCCTGGTTGATGTTTTGCGCTCATTCGGTCGCAACTCAGGCCTGGTCATCAACTGGGCGAAATCCTGTGTCTATGTGCTTTCCGGGGAGGCTCCGGTCCTACCACGGGACTGTCCGATCCAGATTGCCTCCCAAGGTTTTCGGTACCTGGGTATCTATATCACTCTTGACCCGGAGGCCCGTTATGAGCGGAATTTGCTACCCCCCCTCCAGCGCTTGAAGGAGGACGTGGTGCGCTGGCGGCGTCTGCCGCTCTCGCCGCTCGGCCGAGCGGCCTTGTTTAAAATGATGTCCCTGCCGCGCTTCCTCTACACCCTCCAGAATACTATGGACTTGGTCCCGGCACGCTATTTCCGTGAGGTGGAGGGCCTCCAGCGGCGCCTGTTCTGGGACGGGAGGCCGCGCATTGCTCTGGCTAAATTGACGCTCCCGTGGTACGATGGGGGGGGTCGCCCTCCCGGACATTAAACGGTATTACTGGGCCTCCCAACTAGCTGCAATTAATCATGGCCTTTACGGGCCCGCCTTGAACCCGGCATTTGAGATGGATAAGATGCTCCTGCCCGGTGGCGATTACAATCGAGCGCTCTACTCTGGCGCGCCCGACTCCCGTTTGACGGGACCGACGCGTGTCATGGTGCGTGTCTGGCACGCGGCTAATGCAGCTATGGGGTGGAAGGACCGTTTGACCAGGGCGTCACCGCTGTATGCGTCTGAGAGGTTGGGCTCCCTGTGGACGTCGAAGGGCTTCGAGAAGTGGGACACGATCGGAATCAGCACGGTGGGAGATCTCTGGACGAGGGGGGGATTCAAAACTTTTGAGACGCTGCAGGCGGAGTTTCAGCTGCAGGGCAGTGAGTACTTTCGGTACCTACAAGTCCGCCATGTGCTGGGCTCCGTCTTCCCGGATGTCGCATCCATTCCGGAATCTTCCCCCCTGGAGGACAGAGTGCTGGACGGCCATGTACCGGACAGCACGATCTCCCTCATATACAAAAAACTGATCAATGATAGATCGTGCCTGCTGACTAGTCTCCGCGAGGCTTGGGTTGCCGACGGGCTGGAGCTGGACGACGAGGATTGGATTTCCGCGGTGGCCTCTCCGAAAGAGGTGGCCATCCCGGCTCGCCTTCGTTTCGTCCAGCTCAAGATCCTCCACCGGGTTTACGTGACGGGGCCAAGGCTTCTGCGTATGGGTTTTGCTGGTGACGGAATGTGTAAGCGTGGCTGTGGTGCGTTGGCGACTTTCATGCATATACTGTGGGAGTGCCCGAAGGTGGAGCGATTCTGGCGTGGAGTGCATGAGGTCCTGCGTGTGGTTACGCGTGTCGCGCTGCTGCCTGAAGCGAGGAGATGCTTGCTGAATGTATGGGAACCGAATGACTATTCGGTCCCGCAGACGCGGTGGGTGACTCTGGGATACATGATAGCTAAGCGTGACATCGCTCAATTGTGGGGATCCCAGAGGCCCCCTGCGGTGTCGGCCTGGAAAGAGCATATGGATTGGTGTATGTTTCGTGAAAAGGTGGTGTATGTGGCGAGGGGTAAGCCTGGGGCGTGGGTGAAACTCTGGGGCCCCTGGAACGCCTACCGCGGGGGTATTTGTGAGCCACCACTGCTACCGGCTGCCTCGCCTGCTCCGTCTCCCTAGACGGCCCCCCTCCCTCGGCCGCGGGCGTGCGGTCCCCCAGTCCCTGACCTACTCCCATTCCCCTCTTCAGAGTTCTGCTGCTGGTTTGGATCCCCCACTTAGGGAGCACGTGCTGTCACTTTGGATCGCGGGTTGCCTTGCGGGTGTGGTTTTTTGGTGTTGTTTTGTTTCAAGAAAAGGGAACCGTACTGTGGGCAGGGAGCTGTGTGGCCTGCACCATTGATTACTCCTGTTTCACTACTCTGCACTGCCGAGAGACTTTTACTGTATGTATGTAATATGCTTTTGTCACTCTAGCGGCCGGCCGGGTGGTTGTAGGCCCATACCTGTAACTTCTACAAACTGCAATAAACGGTTTCAAAAAAAAACAAAAAAAAAACAAAAAAAAACAAGTAATTAGTGCAATATAGAACACCCAACACAAAACACCACTAACCAAAAAACATCACAAAATCATAATATATACCAATCTATGAGCTTTTAGTATTTGTGGGTCATTCACTTCTGCAAGTCCACGAGACATTGTTTTAGCCTTCTAATGTAGTCTCCTTAATTCTTTTTTCTTTTTAAGGACTCGCTGAGTCAGCACATGCGCTGTCTCTTCGAGACATTTAGTAAGTGGCTTTTAAAAGTGCCACCAGAGGCTTTTGCTGGCCTCAAGCTTGCGTTCACACACGCAGCCGCCATGTGTGTTTCTGTCAAGGCTCATTAAGCCTTGCGTGCCTCTCTCCGCCTTGTTTTATTTACCTTTTGCAAGCACACACAACTCCCGGTCGCGGATGAAATTCTTGCTCGAGATCGCTTTCGCGCGCACCATTTACTTGTTTGAACACTTCTCACCCTTTCCTTGCTGTTTTCTGTGCATCGCTCATTCTTTCATTACTTATCAGTTTTATGTGCATTTCTCAGTCTTTCTTTGCTACTTCACTGTGCATTACTCCTTCCTTCTTATTCCTTCTTTGCTGCTTTTCTGTGCGTTTCTCATTCTCTTTCTGCCACTTTCATGTGCTTTTTTTCATTATTCCGCAATCTTTCTTTGCTGCTTTTTGAACTTTTACACTGATTCTGTGCTGATCTGCGGGGCATCTGCCACTCTTTCTCATTCATTCTTTGCTGATCTTCTGTGCTTTTGCCTTTCATTCTTTAACATTTTTCTCTGCCCTTTTCACTCAATCCTTGCTGCTTTTGGCTTCTTTTAGTCTCAGATCTTCTCTTCGAGTTTCAAACTCAGTTGCTCTCTTAACTCCTTTTCTTCCTTTTTCTCACTCTTTTGCTCTTCTTCCAGCCCTTTTCCTGAATTTGCGACATTCCCTGATTCCTCTCCCACGCCGCACTCCCTTCTCGGTTCCCGCCAGTTACTTAGCCCAACCCATTGCCCCCCGCTCCTAATTCATGTCCGCCGCTGCTTGGATGCACAGCCCGTATGTGCCCCTCCCCCTCCCGTGCCCAGCGCCAGACCCCTTGCTCTCACTCCCATCACTGCTACGTCTCTGCTTCCCTCTCCTCATCCTGAACCTTGAATGCACCTTCCAGTGCTGCTGCTACGCCTCGGTAGTCGACTGCGAAGGTGCCTTGCCCTGTTACCCCTGACACTTTTCCTCCACCTTCCCACACCTTCACACCACCCTCATGCACCGCACACAACACTCACCTCTCCCTCGGTTGATGTTATTGCACCAAGGATATTGTGCTGCATAACTAAATACTTATAAGGTCCCAAGAGCGAGACCTATTGGCTATGCCAATGCTTGTAATTTCTTGAGGATGGGGTAAGGTTGAAAGAGTAGGTGGTGCTAGGTAGAAGAGTTACTTTCCATAGCACCTTGTGAAGGTCGTGACTGGTTGACATGTTTCGACCCTTTGGTGCCCCA
This sequence comes from Triturus cristatus, assembly GCF_964204655.1. Taxonomy (NCBI): domain Eukaryota; kingdom Metazoa; phylum Chordata; class Amphibia; order Caudata; family Salamandridae; genus Triturus; species Triturus cristatus. The sequence continues at coordinate 1,038,151,096 of NC_140582.1, read as the reverse complement.
ACGGGTCTGCGAGCCTTCTTCAGGACCAGGTAGTGACACGCTACTTTGCGGTAGCGAGTAGGAGTAAGTAGTGCATTTACCCTTCTTCAGAAATGAGCCCACTCGCTCATCTTCTTACTCGAGTTATAGATGCCTCTTTTGTCTATAACTCGGTTTGGAGATGATATTACTCCATTGGGGAACAGGCAGCAGGACTCGCTCTTAGCGAGGTCCTGTCTGCAACTTGTGCTAACTCCGTCTTCCGTACCCCCAATGATATTTCATGATTTCATGATTACATGAATACAGGTAATTATATCTATACTCCTACATAGCGCTTCCTATCCTAATGTGCATAAACTGTGTGGATCTGCGGGAATACCTTAGAGTGGTCTAACTCCGCATTTACCTGAGGGTATGTGTCATCTGGGAGCCTGTCTTTGGTGTAGAGCAGGCCACTGTCCTTCTCAGAATGGTAACCGGATTCAGCTGGGCTGGAATGTCAGCATGGGGTGCCCTCGAAGAAGCCAACTAAATGTTCCTCTCCGGGAACAATGGCTGGGAGAGTTTTTATAATAAACCTCACCCATACTCTCTATGCCAGAGTTTTAGCCTGGCTATTGTTGTTTATTGAACTCTTGCAGAGCTGTCACCAAATAGACAACAGCAAACAACAACACTTTGTGCAGAGAACCTCTGCACACAGCATTGGGCTATGTACTTCAGGGGCTTAGCTAAAGTCTCAGCCTTTAGCAAGACCTTGAACCCAGCCCCTGTATTGACATAAGCCACTGTTCATGGCCTTTAGCCATACATAACTTGGTTGTGTGCACCACGCCCCCATTCCTAATGACCAAAATAGGCTTCTATATGCATCTCTTTCGTAGTACAGCGGCAGGCTGAAAGGCAGACTTTCCATTCTTAGTCAATTAGATACAGAAAGAATCAAGCAATCAATCAATCAGGGGTTTATAAAGTGCGCTACTCACCTGAGAGGGTCTTAAGGCGCTGGGGGGGAAGTAGGAGGGTGCAGTTCCGGATCAGTCGAAGAGCCAGGTCTTGTGGTTCTTCCTGAAGGTGTGAAGAGCGGGGGAGCATCTGATGTTGACTGGGAGCTCGTTCCAGGTCTTTGCTGCGAGGTAGGAGAAGGCTCTTCCGCCTGCTCTGGTTCTGCGGATGCGTGGCTTCTCTGCCAGGGCGAGGTCGGCGGAGCGGAGGTTCCGATTGGGTACGTGGAAGGAGAGTCTTTCGTTGAGGTATTTGGGTCAGATGTTGTGGAGGGATTTGTAGGCGTGGGTGAGTAGCTTGAAGGTTACTCTAGTCTCAATGAGGAGCCAGTGGTGGTCTCATAGGTGCGGGGTCATGTGCTCATGTCATGGGGTTCCGAGGACGAGTCTGGCTGCGGTGTTCTGTATGGTTTGGAGCTTGTGTAGCAGGGTTTAGTTGATTACGGCATAGAGGGTGTTACCGTAGTCCAGTCTGCTAGTTACAAGTGCGTGGGTGATGATTTTTCTGCATTCGTGGGGGATCCACTTGAAGGTCTTGCGGAGGATGCGAAGGGAGTTGAAGCAGGTCGAGGCAACAGCGTTCATCTGGCAGACCATGGTGAGGGAGGAGTCTGGTAGGATGCTGAGGTTCCCAGCGTGGTTCGTTGGGGTGGGAGGGTTTCCGAGGGCAGGGGGCCACAAGGAGCTGCCCCACGCCATGGGGGAGGGACCAAGAATGAGGACCTGTCTTCTCTGAGTTCAGTCATAGGCAGCTGTCTTTCATCCAGGCTGCAACGTCTTTCATTCCTTCTTGAAAGCAGAGTCTGGTGTTTTCGGGGTTTTTCGTGAGAGAGAGGATGAGCTGGGTGTCGTCTGCATAAGATACTATACTGAGCACATGCTGTTTGACGATAGCTGTGAGATGGGCCATGTAGATGTTGAAAAGCGTGGAGCTGAGCGAGGATCCTTGGGGTACTCCACATTTGATCTCTGTAGGTTCGTAGAGGAAGGGAGGGAGTCTGAACCTTTGTGTTCTGCCGGAGAGAAAGGAGCGGATCCAGTCGAGGGCCGTTACTCGTATTCCGGCATCGGGGTCTGGCTGCGAGGGTGCGGTGTGAGAAGGTGTCGAAGGCTGCCGAGAGGTTTAGTAGGATGAGGGCCGTGGTGTGGCCTTGGTTGAGTAGCATGCGGATGTCATCGGTGGCAGCGAGGAGGGCCGTCTCGGTGCTGTGGTTGCTGCGAAAACCAGCCTGGGAGGAGTCGAGGATGGAGTTCTCTTCGATGAAGGTGGTCAGCTTGGCGTTGATGAATCTCTCTGTGACTTTGGCCGCGAAGGGAAGGAGAGAGATGGGCCAATTGTTTTTCATGTCCGTCTGGTCGGCTGAGGGCTTCTTGAGGAGGGGCTTGACTTTTGCTCGCTTCGAGTCGTCGGGGAAAATACCGCATTCGAGGGAGGCGTTGATGGTCCGGCCTAGTTCAGGGGCTATGCCGGCAGCGGCTCTGTGGTAGATGTGCGGTGGGCAGGGGTCCGTCGGGGCTCCTGAGTGGGTGTTCTTCATGGTCTTGGTGGTGTCTTCAGTGGTAGCAGGTTTCCAGATGGTGATGGTCGGCCAGTTGTCGGTGGTGGAGAGGGGGGTGGTGTCCGGAGTCTGTTCGCTGAAGTTGTCGTAGAGTGCCTTGATTATCATGTGGAAGTAGGAGCTGAGCTTGTTGCAGAGGTCCTGGGAAGGAGTAACATCCGTGGCTTCGCTGGGGAGTTTGGTGAACTGCTGTATGATGTTGAAGAGTTCTTTTGTGTTACTTGCGTTCAAGTGGATTTTGTTCTTGATAAAGGTCCTCTTCATGGCTCTTATGTGTTGGTGGTATTTGTTAATGGTGCTCCTGTAGTTGTTCAAGTCTTCGGGGGTTTTCTTGTTCCGCCAGAGTTTCTCGAGGTGTCTGTAGGAGCTCCTGGCTTCTTGAAGGTCGGAGGTGAACCAGACGGCCTTCAGGGGGGTGACTGATGGGGTGGCGGAGGGGTGCGAGCTTGTCAGCGAAGCTGGAGATCCAGCAGTGTAGTTCTTTGGCTGTGGAGTTGGATTCGATCATGGTGGGGGGGTCACGGAGGAGGGTGGTGTTGAGGAGTTCCTCTCTGATCTTGCTCCAGTTCTTTTGGGGCAGGCGTGGGGCGGTTTTGGCTGCGATGGCGGAGTAGAAGGAGAAGTGTATGCAGTGGTGGTCTGTCCAGAGGGGCTGTGTGGTGTGGCTGGCTCTGCGGTTGGGGGTGGTGACGAGCTGCTTCACTCCAAGGTTGTCGAGGTTGTCAAGGAGGTTGGTGGAGTCGGGGTCATTGCGGTTTTCGAGGTGGAAGTTCAGGTCTCGGATGAGGATGTAGTCCATGGAGGCAATGGTGTGAGGTGTGACGAGGTCGGTAATGGTGGTGGCGGAAGAAGCGCGAGCTCTGGGGAGTCTGTAGACGAGGGTCCCGAGCAGCATGGTTCTGGGGCTGGTTTGGATCTGGAAGTGGAGGTGCTCCGTGTTGGAGCAGGGGTCGCTCGTGCTGGAGGTGGAGAGTCGGAGGAATCTCTTGTGTGCGATGGCGAGTCCTCCTCCTGGGCAGTGGGGGCGGTCCTTTCTTTGGAACTTGTATCCATCAGGGGTGGCGATGTCGGGGGCGGAGGTGGCGTTGGTCCGTGTTTCCGTGAAGAAGGCGACGTCTGGCAAGAGGGTGTCGAGCAGGTCCCAGATCTCCGTGGCGTGTCTGTGGTGGGAGCGTACATTGAGGAGTATGCACATCAGGGCGTAGGTGGTGCAGGCGTCTGTCATGGGTTTAGTGGTCGTGTGGGGGCTGTTGATGGTGAAGGATTGTCGGCTGTGTCTACAAGAGAACTGGCCGTGGGTGGTGTTCGGCGTTGATCTGTAGCGGCTGTTGTATCTTTCGGGGTTGAGTGTGATGGAGCAGGTAGTGCAAAATTTTGTATACCTCCTCTATTCCTGCATGAAAATACTAATTATATAATTTATTAATTGTAATATTATTAAACGAGTATTGCATGTATACTAATCAACATTATTAAAACTTAAAATTATACATGGGATTTGCTATTTGCATGGCTAAATAACTCTTATAACGAAAATCTGTACGCATATTAACAATAGTATATGTGGTAATAGAATACTGCATGATATACGTTGCACCCTCGAGGAGGATCGAAAAAGGTGAATATAATTGCTTTAAATGTCGCCATATGCTAGATAAATATAAGCACCTAGAGGGATTCGCCAGGGGTTAACATTAGAATCACCATTTCTATTAATTAATTATTTTTTTGTGTTTGTTTCGCTTAAGTTGGCATCTGGGCCTAAATCCAATATGGCCGCTGTCACCACACGCAGAAGTGGCCACTGTCCATGAGGCGCGGAGTGAGTTGCGCATGTGCGAGAAATCTCCTAAACCTCATAGCGACCTTTGCACATCATGTACCCGGTCAAAGATATGAAACGGGACGTTCGCCAAGACAGGGGAACAATCAACCTTACAGTAAACCGGAACAGGCCGACACTTCGCTGACCAATGACCTCACCCCTCGAACTGTACTAAGAATCTTGGAATAAAAATCGGACGAACTCAACCAGCCAATCACGACTGTTCTAAAGCTTAAAAATGGTATCTTCTTTAACTTGATTGTATTATAAAAAGGGTAGTAGAATAGGGAGAAAGGCTGCTGCTCTTCCCTATCTTCTTTTTCATGACTTTGTTTGTGACGCCTTTCTTGATGATCCAGATGCTACCCGACCGCTTGATGACTGCAAACTTTTTCTAAATCCACGGGCTATGATAGATGCTTGCACGATTTGTGGTCCTTTGATAAATTGGGACTGTAGCGTGCTGAGCAGAGGACTTTGAGCTTTGGCCTGCTTTTCAGGACAATTTACGAAAAAATTTGGTTATGCAGAGCCAATGAATTAGAAGACTTCAAATAGCCAGATTAGGTAAATATGATGTTCTGCGATTTATTTGAATTGATCTAAAAATTTTAAAGTTTGACGAGACAAATGCAAATATAAAATCATTATGAAAATTTAGATAAACAAATATTGATTAACAAGAAATAGGAGTTTGTGGTTTCATTAAGGGAGATAAGGATTTTGAGTCTTAAAATGTGTTTTAGCTGGTTCTAAATCACCATCAACCAATCCAACTAAATTGGTCCATTGACCAAGTGGGTGGAGTGCCTTGATGTTTGGGACTAGGGATCTATAGGCGAGGATGTTAAGGTATATTTTGTAAAATAACTTTTGTCTCCCTATAGGTTATAAGGTATTTCCCCCACATGTCCAGTGCTTGAATTACTCATCCCTCCTGTGTGCAGACTCGTGAGAGAGATGTATGAGTGTTGGTGTTATGGGCCCCACCAATGAATGAGTATATGAATGAGCTAATGTGACGTCGGGTCTGCGACGCAGGGAGGATATTGGTGAATGTTATTCCCCATTTCCAGATTTGCGCTGGATCAGTTTTTCTGGTAGCAGTATGATGGTTTTTATTGTTTTGGTTTGGTGATTATTGCTTGTAAATTGCTTATCGATTATTGATTGTGGGAAAGTATTGGTTTATGTATTAACACTCTACGTTGAGTCGCGTCGAGTTTTATGTTGTTTGACGGCTTCTGGGATGTAGGAAGTCCGAAGTTTGTAATGGTTCCGTAGTAGAGCAGAGGTAAGCGCTGCTCTCGGGAAAGACGGAATTGTTGTTGCCCTGTTGGTACACGGGGAAAACGTGTGACGATTGGAGTTGCACGACGCATTGTCTGGGTTCGATTCGGTAACATCATCATGTGTTGCCATTAGGGACATTTTCTGTATGAGAGAAATGTATGGTAGCGAAGGTCACCTGTGAAATTTTGGTCTTAGGTACCAGGAGTCCAAAAGGCACTCTGATTGCGCTTATCACTGGAAAGGTAATAGGTGTTCCCTAAGCTTGCTAGAAGGATAAAGTAGAGGGAAGTGCTATTTTATTAACAAGTGTTATAATTCTGTAGTAAGGCAGACTGTTCGCTGCTCTCGGGAAAGACAGAATTCTGTGTGAATGAACTACATTTTCCGTGTGAAAGTGCGTGAATGAAATAGCATTCAGGTTAATTGTGAAACTCTGGTTTTATTTCTCAGGAGCAGAGCGTCTCCAACTAGGTGTCTTAATTCTAGAGAAACGGTTAGCTGATGCTTGTTAGAAGGGTAAGGTAGAGGGATGTGCTACTTTATCAACGGAAGTAACGATTCCGTAGTAGGGCAGAGGTAAGCGCTGCTCTCGGGAAAGACGGAATTCTTGTAAGAAAGGTCATTAACTATTCTTTTGTTAGCGAAACAGATAATGGTGGCGTTGTTATGTTGTTACTAACAGATTTGTGAGTCAGAAAGAACGTAAAAAAGTTTGCCGATAAATTTTGTAAAGGAGGGGTCAGCAGAAGCGGGAGTAGCAAGAAAAGCTGACGTCCGAAAGACCGCGCTGGGATTGGCCAGTCATTAAGAAACGTAGACGCTTGTGATTGGTTCGTTAGTGTGAGTCGCGCTGGGAACGGAGAATTACTGAAGTGACATAGATGCTCCGGATTGGTGCGTTAGTGTGAGTCACGCTACGATTGGTTAAAACAACAGAATAGTCGTAGGGAAAATCTAGCGATACACAGAAGACAAAATGATGTATTACGATCCACCAGAAAAGGAGAAAAAGTCTTGGTTCAGAAAGATCAAGAGTTTATTTAAAAAGAACAAACCGATTGTGACAAGAGAGGGACAGTTGCTTCCCCCAGCAAAATCGCCTGCATCCTTTATGGTTGCGAAATACGGGTACCATACTTGTATTTGGTTGGACAATTGGGCAAAGTATACAAAAGATTATGGAGTTTTAGCATTTCCAGAACATGGTTAATTTAATTTAGCGGTTTTGAGAAATTTAAGAGAGAGAATGATGAATCTAGAACCGAGACCTAGACCGGTTTGAGGCATTAACAGAATGGGAAGATGAGATGCATGACAGAGAACGACAGAGGAGTGGCGGAAGGTACAAATATATGTTTGGTAGATCATATGGATAGGAGAAGCATGACGATAGAATGAGGAGATGGCGAAGCGCAAATATGACTGAAGGTTTGTTTCCTGTGAGAAATGCTGAAGAAATTAGCAATAGAAAATGTATGGAAAAGAGAAATAATATTGAGTCAAGAGGGTATGGTGTGCATGAATCGGAGGATGATGTTCTTGACTACATGTTTTATAAAAATCCACCCCCTTATCAATCAGATTCCACATTATTGACACCAAGTGCCCCAATGAGAGAGACTCCACGAAATATAAAATTTGAATCAGTATCACAAGAAACAGGAAGAAACGATCCTTTTAGAGAAATAGAGAAAACACAACATGGTAAAATAGGTAATGAAAATTCAGCTGAACTAGCGAAAACCACTTTAGAATTAACTGAGAAAATCAGGGAATTGACAAAAAAGTTGGAAGCCGTAACCGTTCCAGTAACAATAGGAACTGTAATGCCTATTTTTGATAAACAGAAGGATAGTGAGCATTGCCTGACGATTCCTTATAACAGTAATAAACAAAATGAGAGACCAGAAAAAATTGCAGACTAGAACCCATGGAGACAAACAACTGGTATTCCAGAACAAAGTACACCTAAAAATTTGACAGTAAATCAAAGTTTAGTGGATAGAATAATAATGACGACAGAATCAGTCCCAGGATCACCAGAGAGATTAGCACAACAAACTACTGAGAAAGATAGTGTTGGGCCTACTTCAGATGAATTAAGTGAATGGCTAAGGAGTTTGCAGCAGAAAGATAAAGAATCCCAATCTATAGATGTGGCCAAGCTGAAGATTGTTTTGGAAGAATTAATAGTAGGGACTATCCCCACGGAGAAGTTAAAAGCCTATTAGGATGAAGAATTACTATTTTTATGTAAAAGTATAACCTGGAGAGTAAGAAATCTACATGAGACACTAAAAAAAGTGGCAAATGAAATGGGTATAGACTTCGAAAAAGTAAAAGCTTTACAAAAACCATACAGAGTAGATTTTTCTGAAAAAGATATTGAAAATCTAAATACCGCAGGAAGAACAACTCAGATTAAAGACATAATCATTTTGTTAAGAAAATGGGGAGATTTAGATAAATGGAAGAGTAGGTGGTTCCGAAAACGAGATGATGCCTCGGACAAAACGTTTGCAGCTTTCCCCATAAGAGAAAAAGAAAAGGTAGTAACAGAATGTCCCATGAGAGAAATTCTAGGAGGAGGGTATGTACATGTCCCTTGGACTAGACAAGATATTTTGTCATTTACCAATGATTTCCCTCGACTACGCGAAAAGCCAGTCGAGTGGTATAGGCAAGTGGATAGGTTCGGAAAGTTATCAAAAGTTTTATGGATAGATTTAAAAAGTCTTTTTGACATAATAGTACCAGCAGATTTATGGACAGAGTGCAAGATTATGATAAACTGGCCTACACAAGAATACCCTAGAGACCCAAAAACCGGTGACCCGGATCCTGAGGTGATGAAAAAATATGAACAAGTAATTACCTTTCTGAAAAACAAAGTACCTTCCAAGGAGACTGATTGGGTAAAAATTGACAGGACTCATCAGGAAGCTAAGGAATCGGTAAACGCTTATTATGAGAGGTTAATCCTCGCCTTTAAGCAGTTCAGTGGTGATGAAAATTTGAGTGAAAAATATTTAAGTCACTTTGTATACCGATTTGTATATGAGCTGCGTCCAGAAATAAGTGAAATGATTAAACAGCATACAGTGGACTGGCAAAATAAGAAAATAGATGAAGTACTGAGACATGCAAAATATTTTAGTGATGAAATTGAAGCCAAACAGCGTAAGTTAAAAGAAAAGGCTATGTGGGCACAGGTAAAGGTGGCAGAAAAACAGGAAGCTCAATTGATTGAACAGGCAAATGGTGCAGGTATGAAACCTAAATTTAATGTTGGAAAAGGAAAGGCACAATTTAATATAGAAGAAGCCAAAAAGAAGTGGCCGTGTCATAATTGCGGAAGAATAGGGCACTGGAAATCCGAGTGTACATTTCCCCCGAGTACTAATGGTGATAATGCATCATTGAATTCGCAGGTGCAGAAAGAGGTGAGTTGTCAACCACAGCGACAGCAGCAGGTTGTTGCCCAACAGAATCAGGCGCCAAAACCGCCTTTTCCACAGAGCGTAAATCCTCAGAAACTCAGTAATGAGACAGGATTCTACAACGAAGAACAGGTAACTAAGCTGCCGCGCGCTAGTGCTGTTTCGCAGTATTGGCTACAACGCGATGAGAGTGAGTCAGAAGAAAGCTATTGACGGTGCCGAGGGGAGGAAGAAGAGTGCGTACTTGGCGCAACTCTAGAAGTAGACCAGACAGGCCCTTTTGTCGATGGAAAGATAAACAATGAAAATATTACTTTCCTAGTAGATACTGGTGCTACTCGTTCAACTGTCAGGTCAGCTGATGTTAAAAACCTTCCTCTCTCGGATGAAACAATCCAAGTAGTTGGGGTATCCAACAGACAGATTAAAACGTATCTCACTGAACCAGTAAAAGTTAACACAGGGACATTTTCTGAAATGCACCGCTTTGTCGTGTGTGATTCAAGCCCTGTAAATTTGTTAGAAAGAGATTTATTGTGCAAAATGAATTGCACCATATTTTGCACTCCCGATGGTATAGCTTTTGAGATCCCTGATGAAGATGTACTATATAAAATGACTATGGCTAATATGGAAGCTGAGATTACTGAGGCATTTGCTGTATTTAACCCTGAAGAACTACCAAAGGAACTGAAAAAGACAGTAAAGGCAGAGGTCTGGGATTTCACAGGAGAAGACGTAGGATTAATGAAAAATGTAGATCCTGTAAGAGTGACTGTAAAGGAAGGAATAAGTTACCCAAATATTCCTCAGTACAAATTGACACCCGAAATAATTGAAGGAGTTACTCCTATAATAGAGAAAATGATTAAACAAGGTATTTTGAGAGAAATAATGGCTGGTCCATGTAATTCACCAATTATGGGCCTGAAAAAGCCTAATGGGATGTTCAGAATAGTGCAAGATTTGAGAAAAATAAACAAAATAGTTGTATCATGTTGTCCTATTGTACCAAATCCATCTGTGATTTTGTATCAGATTCCACATGATGCAGAATAATGGTACACAGTAATTGACCTGTGTCAGGCTTTCTTCTCTATTCCATTGCATCAAGACAGTCGGCAGATTTTTGTGTTTGGCGAGCGCATTTTGGCATCGTGCCGAATCCCACAGGGGTATACAGAGAGCCCCTCAATATTTAACCAGATATTGAAAAAGTCCTTAGAAGACCTAGAGATGTCCGAGAGCTCAGTACTAGTGCAATATATCGACGACCTGCTTGTGGCGTCAAAACACGAGAAGCTTGTGTGGTGGATACCATAGCATTGCTAAATCATTTAGCAGATGGAGGACTTAAAGTATCCCCATCGAAATTGCAATTCTGCCAGAAAGAAGTACAATATTTAGGCCATAAAATTGAAAAAGGATTGAGGAAAAAAACTGCAGAGCGAATCAAGATAATAAAAGGAATGAGAGCCCCAATGACTCAAAGAGAAGTGAGAATGTTTCTTGGAATGGTAGGATATTGTCATCAGTGGATAAGTAACTTTTCCCTGATTGCAAAACCTTTGGTACGTCTGACGAGAAGTGATGTAAAAGATCCCATTGAATTGAATAAAGAAGAGTTAACAGCCTTTAAACAATTGAGAGACAGTTTGTGTGAGGCACCAGCACTTGGTATGCCTGATTATGAGAAGGAGTTTGAACTATACTGCAGCGAAAGGAATGGATGTGCACTCTCTGTATTAATACAGAAACATGGAAAACTGAGAAGACCAATTGCATATTTTTCAGCTATACTCGACCCAGTAGCTGTAGCGTTGCCTGGTTGTCTGAAAGCAGTGGCTGCCACTTGTAGGAGTCTGGAACAGAGCGAAGGAATTGTGATGGGATATCCTGTGCGAGTATTTGTACCTTATGATGTGTCAATCCTTCTAACAAAGAGCCGCACTCAGTTCATGACACATAGTCGGCTGACTAAATATGAAAAGGTCATATTAGGTGCAACAAATGTAAGCCTTGTAAGATGTCTGTATGTGAATCCTTCAACGTTATTGCCGGATGCTGAGAATGTGGAAGTCAGAGATGATGTGGATCATGACTGCTTGGATGTGCTTGATTTCTGTACAAAACCATGACCTGATATAAAAGATGTACCTTTGACAGAAAGTGACTATGTGATGTTTGTGGACGGGTCATGCTTGAGAACAGATGAAGGAATTCTGAGTGTAGCATATGCAGTGTGCACAGTAGCAGCAGTAATGGAAGCATCTCACCTAAAGGGAGTAAAGTCAGCCCAAGTTGCAGAACTTTTTGCCTTAAACAGAGCATGTAAGTTGGAAAAGAATGTGAGAGTGACTGTGATAACTGATAGTCAATATGGCTTCGCTGTCGTGCATGATTTTGGCCAAATTTGGTCACAGAGAGGATTTTGACTTCAAGTGGAACCCCTATAAAGAATGCAGAAGTGGTTGGGAAATTGCTTGAGGCGATACAGCTGCCTAAGCAATTGGCTGTTGTGAAGTGTGCTGCACATTCAAAGACCGGAGATTACATCGCAGCTGGGAACCAGTATGCAAACGATATGGCTCAATATTGTGTGCGAAATCAGAATTCGGTGAACAGGGCAAAAGAGAAGGAAATGAATTCATGTCCCTTGTTGTTTACTAACACTGTGAATACATGGGAAGAAGTGGGGCAGTTACAGGAAGAAGCAGGAGATGAGGAAATGAGACAATGGGTCAAGGCAGGATGTGCACCAAGGGAAACAGATCATGTGTGGGTCTATCGGGATGGAGGACCAGTTATGCCTGATAGCATGCTGTCAGCCATGGCCCGGATGTATCATGGACAAGCACACATAGGGAGAAATGCAATGCTTAGATTATTTAAGCAGACATGGTACAATGCAAAATTCAGACTTGTAGCTGAGAGTCTTTGTCAAAGATGCCTTATATGTCAGCAGTTCAATCCAGGAAGAAAAACAGTGGTAAGTCTAGGAACGATAAGTCAAGAAGGAGGGCCTTTCACCAGAATGCAAATCGACTTCATTGAAATGCCTCCCTGTAACAGGTTGAGGTATGTGTTAGTGATGGTCTGCCTGTTTTCTAGATGGGTAGAAGCATATCCCACAAGAAGAAGTGATGGAATAATAGTAGCAAAACTGCTTTTGAGGGAGTTCATACCTAGATTTGGGTTTCCAGTTACAATTGAGTCAGATAGAGGAAAACATTTCCATAATGAAATCATGAAGCTAATTTGTGAAGCGTTGAATCTACAACAAAAACTGCATTGTGCCTATCGGCCAGAGGTTTCTGGTGTGGTAGAACAGGTAAATTGCACTATTAAAAACAGATTAGTAAAGATGTGTTTAGCCACAGGACTGAAATGGCCTGATGTCTTGCCTCTGGTACTCGTGACTATTAGATCAATTCCAGATAGGAACACAGGTTTGAGTCCCCATGAGATTGTGATGGGTAGAGCAATGAGGCATGTATTCATACCAGTCAACAAGTTATTGCCTATCTCTGATGACTTGGTGTTGGATTACTGGAAGGGGCTGGCTGACGCCGTACATTCTGTGTTTCAACAGGTTGTATCGGATGCCACCACCCTTGAAAAGAAGCCAGCTCATGTGACTGGGTGAGAATTAAAGTCCACAGAAGAAGTAACTGTTTGGTCCCACGTTGGGGAAAACCATGACAAGTGATTTTAACTACAACAACAGCTGTAAAATGTGCAGGAATAAAGAACTGGATCCATGCTAGTCATACCTTGCGAATTCCAAACCCAGTGGATAACAAGGAAGGAGAGTATTTTGAAGAATTAGAAACTAGCTCTGAATCAGATACTGAAGACACTAGAACAGGACAAAATTCTGAAAGGGGGGAGTCAGAACCAAATTTGACCGTTGCCCCAGAGAACATTCCCTTGAGGAGGAAGTTGCAGATTTCTGACACCAGCTCAGACTCAGAGACTGAACATGCACAGGTACATACAGGAAAAGAGAAAAACAGTGAAGAGACAATTAAAGAAGTTCTCGGTAAAGTAATTCCTGATGGAAAGTTGAGAGAAATTCCACCCGAAGTAACAAAAGCAGATGGTCAGGTGACAGATATAGAAAGTGAGAGAAAGATGTTTGCGGAAGACCCCCGAGGAGTTGTAGGGAATCCGAACATCCAGTTAGGGGAAGGGACCGTTAGTCAGCAGGAAGATTGTGTGCAAGAAACACGAGGAGGGACAGAAGTAGGGAAAATAAAAGAAGTGGTGGAAAGAAAAACAGCTGAAAGTAAAACTCAAGTTTAAACAGAATCAGAGGACAGTGATGAAGAAGCACCAGAAGGTCGAGTCTTGAGAAAAAGAGCATGGAGTGCTGAGAAAAACGAAAAGGGAAATAAATTGAAAAGATCAGCAAGAGATGAAATCTGGCCAAACAAAATAAAGAGATTGAGATACCGACTGACACGAGTAAATTCATCCAGAGCTGAACAAGTGAATGAAGTATCTAAAAGAAGCAAACGGCAAACCAAGGTCAAGCACTTCCAGTCCATGTGTAGTTGTGATTCATGTGATGGTGCAGACTCTTCCCACACCTGCCGTCCAAGGGTGTTATATCAAGGTCAACAAAAGAGAGATTGGAAGGTGCACTCGTTTCGGAGTCAAAAAATGAAGTAAATGACTTATTCCATACAAAAGTCCTTTTATTCAACAAGTTGTCCAAAACTGGCACACAGCCAACGCGTTTCGTTCCCAATTCTTTGCCAGTGGGAACTTCATCAGGGCTGTAACATTATAGATAAAAGACGACATAAATAACACATAATATTGAACAAATGAAACAATCATAATAAAGCTGACATACATGTATAATATACATAGATGACCCAACGAAAAACAAAACCACAATTAAACCAACCATCAAAACTAGACAGACAAACTCTGGTGTAAAAAAAATCTCACCCTTAGGGTAAGATAATACAAACATCATATGGGACAAAGAATGAGCAACAATATATGCATACATAAAAATAACATTTCAAAAGACGTATGAAAGCAAAATGAAAATATAATTGAAGAACAATTGAGACACATTCAAAAAACTACATTTATAATAACACATTAAAAAGCACATCAAAAGAGACAATGAGAAGGAGAAATAGGAGAGAGATGATACATTAACGCATACCAGTAAACACATGTATGCGGCAAACCATTAAAGGGTAAATACCTGATAGTATGCTATCTCACACAACTAATGATGTGCCAAGCTCCAAAACTTTTTTTTATAACCAAAGACTCCTTCTCTAAGACAATTGTCCATATTAATTAAGAATCGAATTCGACTAAGTCCTAAGCACATCAAAAGAACTCTTAGGGAAGCTCTCACCTCCTAAGTAGTTAATCCACAATTGGCCTCAAGGTTGTAGAGAAAGTATCGAGCTCTCTCAGGGCGAGCAGTCCCAGTAGACTGATTAGTGAGAACTTCACTACTCACTTGTATTTAGTGAGAAGAATTTATCTAAAAGCAAGAAGAAACAAGAAAGGCACGAAAAGCTGTAATTATTCACTGAACATTTAAAATACCAGCGATCTGCGTAGGTCCATAAATTCAATAATAACACACTTGTGTTCACGACAAAATCAGACAATAATAATAAAATAAAACTAAAAATAATAATAAAAAAACGTATTTGAGCATGTATTCATGTGAAAAATAAAAGAACCGCTCTAAGATGGATACCCATTTCTATTGATATGGCAGGGCAAAGAGCCCAAAGTGAACCTATACCCAACTGTATACGATTATCAAATTAAATCGGAAAGCACACATAAGCGAGTTGTTTTGTCACAAAGTGCGAACCAGTGTCAAAGAGTAATAAATCAGTTCGAATTGATTTGAGGAACGAAAAACATCAACTCAAATCACTCTCTAAACAAGGCATTTCACAAACATCATTCTTGAAAATAAAGCAGTGGGGAAAAAGGTCACTCAGCAAACTCCGCTAAAAAACGATGACAACATGTAACCTGAAGCCTAAAAACTGGCATTATCAACTCAAAAATTAAAACGCCCCTCCTTTAGACCTGAAGATCGTAGGAAAAGGAGTTAATCAGAAGCCAAAAAGGAGAGAGGTGAAGTCGCTCGTAAAATGGATATTTCGCAAATGTCATGGGTAGAATGGGGCGAAGAGAGAGAAATATCCCAAAGGACAAAAAACAAATAACAAAGGGCATCCATCGTTAGTAGTATACTAGACACTTGATAGGTGGTCGCCAGCTCAGAATGCGGCCACAAAGTATATAACGTATAGACAGTATTCCAAGGCGCATTTAATTTAAACCAAGTGGAAAAGTGTATCGTACCGCATCGTGGCCGATAATCACAAGTCAGAAAAAAGGCACGCCATTCTCGTAAACCCACAAGCAACAAATATGTGGGCGGGATGTACGAATAAACATTTATCTTAAATAGATCGAAAACGTGTTTCCTACAGCATAATAACCAGCAGTAACGAGTGAAAGGGTAACGCGCCCTTCTTTTAAACCCCCTGAACCACAAGTAGGTGGGCGGGATAGCTAGCCAAGAAAAATTGAAAGACGAGGGAAAAACGACAACAGAAGAAAATAAGAGAACAAGAAAACCTAACCAGAAGTATAAGTCGCTGGTATGTGGCGCTGCCTGAAATAAAAGAAGAGGCGGATAGCCAAGAAAATCCAGAGGTGACTGTACCAGAAGTGGTTGAGGAAGACGAAGAATCGGAAATCCTGAGAGTTATCTTGTCCGACATTGGAGAAGAAACGGATGTTCAGGAAGTTCTGTATCAAGATTGTGAAAGAAAAGTGAAAGACGATCAAATGCCAAACTGAAAAGACCAAAAGTGATACCAATGGAAAGAAAATAAATTACTCGAAAAGACATAACGGATAGAACCAAGTAGGTGCTTAGAGCCTTGGGTTAGACAAAACTAGTTGTGAAGTAGAAGAGGCTAAGTCAAAAGACACTGATCATTTTTCGAAATGGCAAACACAGAGAATAGAAAAACTAAATATGTATTTCTTAGAAGGTGGTTAAAAATCTGTTGTTGTTGTACAGGATTACTAATGCTTCTATGAAGTGCTTTGGCTTTGATGATCTCATTTAAAGTTACACTAGAAACAATATTTGTTTTTTCTTTATGACATGTTGTTGGTATATTCCTTATAACCTTTCTAAGTATATATATGATGTTTTTCCTCTCCATTATCTTTAATGGCAAATCGTAGATTGACCTGTGCAACTTGGAACGTATGTGGGCTAAATGATCCTAAGAAGCGTAGGATCTTTCATAAGCTGATACAGGTGATGCAAGTGGATTTGATCTGCTTGCAAGAAACTCATATTTCTTGGGCTAATCGACACTATCTTAAGTTTTTGGGCTATGATTTAGTGGCTACTACCAGACAAACCTCTACCATTAGGGGTGTGGCTATCATTTCAAAAACAGGGGTTGCGCAAGTTAAAAGGACTAAGCAAGATAACACAGGTAGATGGCTAATCGTTGAATTGTTTATTAATAAATCTGTACTCTCGATCTGCTCAATATATGCATCTAACCTGGATGATCCACAGATCTTGATGGATCTAAACGTAGAACTAGCTAACTGGCCGCACCCGTTAATCTTCTGTGGAGATTTCAATATTAATATTCCTAGCTGGTTAGATTTTACCAAATGTACTGATTATGTTGGTCGGAAACCCCAGGTCTATAAAGCACTTCGTACATTACTACTTGAACATGGTTTGGTAGATATATGGCACGTTAGCAATCCAGCCCATAATGGATTTACTTTTTATTCAATACCTCACCAAAAATTGGTTCGTATTGATTATGTTTTCACTTCTTTTGAAGTTTTGAAATCTATCAAGGTTCGGCTTGACCCTCGGACTATATCCGATCATAATTCCATAATTTTTAGCTTTTCCTGGGACCGACCTCCGCATCATATAAGACCCTGGACTTTTGATAGGAAATTATTATTGGACAAACTGTATCAGGAACGGATGCTAGCCTGGATTCCAGACTTCTTTGCAATCAATAGCCATACAGCATCTGTTGGTCTAGTCTGGGATACTTTTAAAGCTGCCTTACGCGGCGAAACTAAGAGAATTGCGTCTTATCGATGGCAAATGGAACAGCAGAATCTCAAAAATAGAGTTTTAGCACTTCAACAAGCTGAACTAGACTTAAGCACCAGTATTCATATTGGCGAAGATTTAACATCTTGTCAGAAAGCGGTTGCTCTTGCCAAGGTTAATCTCTTGGATCCCTTGTATGCTGATATAGCCACCAAGTACTTTCAATTTCGTACCTCAATGTATGAGTTTGGTGAAGCGTCTGGTAAGGTTCTAGCAAAAAGATTACAACAAAGGGCAATAGCTAGTTATATAACAAAGGTTAAAGATCGATCTGGTATATTACAAGACTCACCCAATGGAGTGTTAAACACTTTTGTGGATTTCTACTCAACCTTATATACTGAGGAGTTAAACATATCCCAGCAGCAACAAAAACGATTAGATTATTTTTTTAAATCCCTCGAAACTCAGAAGTCCTCTCCCGATCAGAACTTAATTCTGGCTGAACCTATCAGTTGGGAAGAAATCGAAGCTGCCATAAAATCTTTGTCCACTGGTAAAGCGGCAGGACCCGATCTCATACATCTCGAATTTTATAAAACTTTCTCACACTTATTTAAACAGCAGATGCTTGAAGTTTTCCAACTTGCTCAGAGGGGGGGTCATTCCTGAAACCTGGCGACAATCGACCATTGTATTATTTAAAAAGAAAGGTAAAGACGAACTAAATCCAGCATCATACCGGCCTATAGCATTAATTAATACTGACAGTAAAATCTATTCCAGGGTTCTAGCGTTTCGTCTTGTTCAAATCATTTCCCCGTTAGTTTCCATTCGCCAGCACGGTTTTATCCAGGGTAGAGATACTACCGATCATATCAAGCGTGTTATCGCTCTTTTAGATTGGGCTCAGGTGACAAACTCTCCCCTTGGTGTGATCCTGTTGGACGCCGAGAAGGCGTTCGACAGGGTCTCCTGGGGTTATCTTTGGGCCGTTCTTCACTGGAAAGGGATATCGCCTGAATTTATTCTGGCTTTGCAAACATTGTATATTTCCCCAATTGCCAAAATCCGTATTTCAGGAAGGGAATCAAGCTATTTTCCTATCACACGAGGCACCAGACAAGGGTGCCCCTGTTCTCCCCTTCTTTTTGCTTTATATATCGATCCTTTTCTATCTTTGATAGAAAAAGCCCAAAACATTTCCCCACTTATTGTTCATGGCGTCGAGTATAAAATATTGGCATATGCTGACGATATAGTAGTATTAACAAATAATATTACTGTTTCTCTTCCTGCATTGGAGACCTTAGCAGTACAATTCGGTCTAATCTCAGGTTATAAGTTAAATATCACTAAAACTCAAATTTTGCAATCGTCAGCTATGCCAATATCAACTGCTCTTATTACCCCACAAGCGACATACCTAGGTATTCAGATCTCGGCTGATGTAGATCAAATCTCAGATTTGAACTATCTACCTATTATCGATCAGCTTCATAATAAATTAGAACGGCTGAACCACCTTCATCTCTCTTTATTTGGGCGCTGCAATGTTCTTAAAATGTTGGTGCTTCCAAAATTTTTATATCTATTTAGATCCATCCCGTTAATTATTTCCAATTCTACTTTAATAAAAGCACAAAGAATTTGTCAGAGGTTCTTATGGGCATACTGCAAGCCAAGACGAGCTGCCAAATGGACCTATCTCCCGCAAGAACGTGGGGGCTGGTCAGTTCCAAATCTTGTTTATTATTATTGGGTTGCGATGATCCAACATTTCGCTTTTCCACTATTTGGAAAGAAGGTGGAATTACCGCTTTTTTTGGCTCCTTCAATATATTCAATTTTATTAGGTGACGCTACACAAGGGATATTAACACGCATTCTAGAACCAAGTTACTTCAAAAAAACGCGGTTCAAGGTAGCATGGGCCCTGTTCACGATCTGGCAAAAAATCCGTCGTCTCTTTTCCAATTACAAACTCAATTACTATACACCATTGAATGCTTCTGGGCTACCCCCAGTGATATTTCAAGATCGAATAACCGCTATCTGGGCCTCGCAAGGCCTGACTGATATAGGCGACCTAGCTGACTCTGTTCTGCTGGCATCTTTTTCTTTTCTGAAACACAAATTTGAATTACAATCCAATCATTTTTTCAAATATCTTCAAATTAGAAGTTTTCTCGATAAAATTTTTTTAGAAAACCCTGCACTTTTTGACAAGATTTTGATACTTGAATTAGTTAAAAAGAAAGCCAAAATCGGTACATTATATCAAACTTTATTGTCTCAACTTCCAGATGATCTCTCTGACTTTAACAATAAATGGGCGGTCAAATTTGGTGTACCCTCTATAGATTTAAAATTGCCACTGATGTTAGCCAAGACGGTTTTTGTCTCTGGTACTCTTCGCACCCAAAGTTATATGGCTATGTTTAATCTTTATTACACTCCAGCAAAACTAGTCGGATGGGGGATGGCTGCCGGAGGCAAGAGCCTATCATGTGCAAGATGCAAATTTCCATCTGCTGATTCTCTTCACATGTTTTTTGACTGCCCTGAGCTATCACTCTTTATCAACCAAATTGAAACGTTTCTCACACAGATTACTCAATCTTCAATTAAAATTTCCGCTGAAATGGTAATTACCGGTTATCAACACGCTATGATTTCCACAAGATCAAGATATCTACACTCTTTTTTGTTCATCGCAATGGCAATGTTTAGAATTTGTATTACTTCTATTTGGATAAACCCTCAACCTCCCACTTTTTTTCACTGGCAGGCCAGGATGTTGGCATGGTTCAAATTAGAAACTGCTGTACGTAAGTTCCAGGGAAGGAGAAGACGTTTAATTGCCTCAAAAAATTGGGCTCCATTTCAGGATTGGTTAGCAAATTAATAATGTATTCTCTTTCTGTTTATGTTTTGATTTATTGTATTTGTTCTTATGAAGCATAAATTGCCAATCCCTCCCCCACCACCGCAAAAAAAAAAAAAAAATAATAATAAAAAAAAATAAACAATAGAAGGACATAGTGAGAATAAAACTAATGTAGAAAAGTTTCAGAAAGTATATGCGACTAATATAGATAGAAATTATTTATATAAAGACAGGTCTATAAATGATTTCTCTAACAATGTATTTTCAAAATTACTATATGAATATGTAAAGACAATGGACGTGAGGGACTGCTACGTCTGCATGCAGTTACCTGCATCTGTATCTGAGGGAGTGACCTATCATCACCTCCCAGTTACGTATTGAATAACATGTAGTGTAATAACAAGTTTGTTTTACAAAATAGGGAAATTAGAATATTACTTTTCAGATGTAGATAACATATTTTCACAAGTACCTGTAATTAACAAATTAAATAAAGTAAAACCTGCAAAGGTATTAGGTGAATTTTTCTTAGAAACTAAAGAATTAACATCAGAGTTCATATTTAGAAATAATCTAACTTGTAGTTTAAAGAAGGAGGAGAAAGTGTTCTTGGATATGGTTGAAGAAAGGAGATTGAAAATGCAAAAGAAAGCATCTGAGGGAAGAGAGGAAAGGACAGTCTGGGATGTTGAAAAAGAAAAACATTTAAAAGGAGAAGCTAGTCCAACAATGGCGTTAGATTTGCCCCAGAAAGGAAAGTTGTGCATTAGAAGGAATCAAACTGCATATGATAATTATTTTGTAGGTACAAGTGATTGCCATGATACATATCGAATCATGGGTGGATGGGGATTTAAAGGAGGAAATGATCCAGTTTTTCCTGGATTATATTTTATGTGCGGGAACAAAGCATATTATTGATTACCAGATCACTGGTTTGGCACATGTTATGTGGGCCTGGTTTTCCCAAAGATATTCCATGTGGGAAGAGGAAGAGATGGTGTACATGAGTTAGGTAGACAACTAACACGTAGAAAGAGAGAATCTTGGTCAGAAATTGTGGGAGACATTTTTGGAGCATTGATACCAGCAGTGGGAATATCTCTGAATGCACATAAAATTAGAAAATTATCAACAGTAGTGGATCGCTTGTCAACAAGCACCGCTGGAGGATTTTTATTGGTAAATACAGAGATGGTTGCCAGGCGCGCCATTGTAATGCAAAATCGACTTGCCCTTGATATAATTTTGGCAAAAGAGGGTGGAGTCTGTGGAATGCTGAAAGTTTAACATTGTTGTACTTATATTCCGGACGAAAGTCAAGATCTAAAGTCATATATTAAATATATAAGTGATTTGCATGAGGAAATTGCACCACTGGAGGTTGAAGGTGTCTGGGAAAAGATTGGAAAGAAATTGTCTTCTATTAAAGAGTTTTTATTAAAATTAGGTAGTACATTTATAGGTAAAATCTTATTTCCACTAACCTGTGTAATTTTTCTACTATTAGTTTTAAGACTAGGATGTTTATGTTGCAAAGGAAAGAAAATACAGAAAAATTTAAAGAGAGAAACTTTGAGAAAGAAAGAAAATAAAAGACGAGAAAGAGAAATTGAGGAAGTAGAATTAGAAGAAATGAAAGATAATATGTATAAAAAAGCAAGAGGAGAAGAAATTGGGGAATCAGAAATGTGAACTAAAATTCTATGAATTCATTTTCTTGTATAATAAATTTACACAATTTTAGGTATTGTGGTGATAAAATCACCAAAGGAGGGATTGATGGAGCAGATAGTGCAAAATGTTGTATACCCCCTCTATTCCTGCATGAAAATACTAATTATATAATCTATTAATTATAATATTATTAAACGAGTATTGCATGTATACTAATCAACATTATTAAAACTTAAACTATACATGGGATTTGCTATTTGCATGGCTAAATAACTCTTATAACTAAAATCTGTACGCATATTAACAATAGTTTATGTGGTAATAGAATACTGCATGATATATGTTGCTTTGTGATGTTGCACCCTCGAGGAGGTTCGAAAAAGGTGATTATAATTGCTTTAAATGTCGCCATATGCTAGATAAATACAAGCACATAGAGCAGAGGTCTTCAAACTTTTGTAGGTTGAGCCCCCCAGCTGAATTTTTTTAGATGTTGGGCCCCCCCACAACCTGACAGAAATTTCTGGAATCGACCGCCACACGCATATTCCGGGCATATCCAGCAAATAATGTTCAATACAATAAGAGTGTTTAGTAAACGGCAGGTTTGTCAGTGGGTGTGGTAAAATGACAGAGGCTTATTACTCAGCTCAAAACACCACTTTCCAAGATAAAATGTGCGCAATTGTTTTTACTAGGATGCTTTGTTTCACCACCAACATAAATGTGAGAGGTGTGCCTGTTTTTCAGAGACGGTCAATCTGTGGATGGATTTTTGCTACTGCCATCCTCAGGTTGTGCTCCACGTCCAGCCTTGAACGGTACTTAGGGCCATATGTAGGTAATTTCTATTTACCGATTCCTAAATACAGAATTTAACCGATTCGGTAAATAGAATGTAGGTAAAAAATTGGTAAATTTTACCGATTCGGTAATATTCGTTATTACCGATTCGGTATTTACCGAATCGGTAATAAGTCATACCTTCCAATTCATTCCTATGGGCCTGGAGGCCCATAGGAATGAATGGGAAGCCATTCACTATTACCGATTCGGTAAATACCGAATCGGTAATAGGGGGAGCATGTTCAAGGGTGGCAGGGTGTCACATTGACACCCTGTTGCACCCCTGAATTGTGCATGTGTGCACATGTGGCACACTATGTCTGCCACATGGCACTTTTAAAAAAGCACAAAATTGCTTTTGAAAAGGTATTCGGTATTTACCATCAACTTGTAGTTGGTGGTAAATAACGAATCCTTAAACCAAAAATGCACTCACTTGAGTGCTCCCTACATAGGATTTAAGGATTCGGTAATTTACCGATTCGGTATTTTACCGATTTCTTAAAATACCGAATCGGTAAATTACTGAATCCTTCAATCCAGCCTCCTACATCTCAAAGGGCTAAATACCAGTCTGTAACGGAAAATTTACCGATTTTTGGCCGGTACCGACCGATATTAGCCCACCTACATATGACCCTTAGTCCTTAAAACCGCAAGTGCTGAGAACCCAATCTCACATAAATAGGACGAGCTGAAAGGCAAGAGAGTTTTGATAGCGGTTTCTCCCAAAGCTGAATATTTTGCAGACATTTTCAGGCAAGACAGGGACTGTAAGGTAGACAGTGTTGTCAGATTTTTCGAGCACTCCCTAGTTTAGAGCTGGTATACGAGAAACAAATCTTCTCTAGAAATCATTACCAAACGTTTTAGGCAGCATTATAATAGGATAATTGCCCACCAACCAGTTATGGATTTGAAGACAGTTGAAAGTCCACACAGAGGGTGCTGAACGAACACCTAATTGAGAATTCCGTTGTGGTACGATAAGTTACTTGCCTGAAGCAGTGGGGGTTTAGGACACGTTGGGCTGATGTTTAAAAAAAAATAGCCCTAATAATAAATTAATGATGATGTTGTCTATTTTACTTCAGAGTAATGTCTGACAGACTTTGTGATGGCATGGACATGTTAGGGATTTTGGGTGCCCTGGGCCAAAACTATTTTGGGGGCCCTTGTTCAGTACAGCTTTGAGTTTAAATGATTTACTTTCAGCTCTGCCATACCCTATTTAGCCAGGCTACTAACGGTGCACAGGCACTGTAGTCGAAATTCTAAAAGCGTTTACATCTAATATTCAGAGATAGTGATGTGTTTTCACTTTTGTAACAAAGCAGCAGCCCACTAATTTTACAGTGAATAATATCTGTGATATCCTCCAATATCTCATATGTGAGGACAGGTGTGTGAAGTATCACATGAGTGCAGGTTGAGTAGTGTACTCGTGTGACTGCAGGGTGAGGTACAGGGTGAACAGCGCCAGTGCACTGTGAGTGCAGAGTGATCACTGTGAGTGGAGGGTAAGGGGGTGAATGGTGCGAGTGCATGGTGATCATTGTGAGCGCAGGGTGAGCGGGTGAATGGTGTGAGTGCATGGTGATCCGTGTGAGCGCATTGTGATCGCTGTGAGTGCAGAGTGATCACTGTGAGTGGAGGGTAAGTGGGTGAATGGTGTGAGTGTATCGGATCAGTGTGAGTGCAGGGTGAGGGTGAAAGTGAAGGGTGAGAATGAGGAGCGAGTTGTCTGAATGCAAGGTGCAATCCCAGACACTTGAAGTAACTCAGCAAGTTATTGATGGCAGCGTAGCGTTTCAAATGTGTTAAACTATTGCTATTATGGCAGTAACCAGGGATCAGGGTGGAGGAAAGAAATAATGTGCTGATCCTGCAACAAACTTCCAGTCTTATGATTAGGGTTTCCAGCTCATTATTTTGATGTCACAGACGGTATAAAAATAAGCAGTCACCTAAAGCTGTATTTTCAGCACTTGTATGTGCATACTTTGAACAGCAAATATAAATAGAAAGAAATTCTAATTGTTTTCTAGAGCTGCTTGAATGATCCATGACTGTTAATAAAAGGGAACAAAGACAGAAAAGTCACATTACAAATAAAGACATACTTCTTTATTTATAACCATATTTCGTGTCAAGACAAGCAATTTGCAGGCTGTTTAAACAACACATGGCTGGCTGGCATTTTGCGCGCCTGCCTGTGTAATTTTAAAAGAAACTTTCAGGGACGTTTTAAGGATTTTGTGGGCACTGGGCCAAATGTATTTTGGGGGCCACTGTTTGGACCAGCTTTGATTTTATGATCCAATCTCAGCTCTTTCATGCCTTCTTTGGTCAAATACTAAATGTGTGTACATCTGATATTCAAGGATAGTGATGGTGTTTTCAGTATGTAACACAACAGCAGTCCACTAATATTACTGCAAATAATCTCAGTCACACCCTCCCATTTCTCATATGCAAGGTCCTGTATTGATCTAAAATAAACTTTTTATATGGACGTTGCATGATGCATAAACACATTTTGTCTGCAAAAGGTCTAAAATAGACTTTTACACATTAAAAATGAATGATAGAAAAACCCTATTAACAACATTGTGTTTACAAAATGTTCAAGGTCATGAGGGCAAGACTTTAGAACAGAGCTGGCTGTTTCAGATCCCCCACCCCCTTTGAAAGGCTGGGGGCCTGGGCCAGAGCCCACTTTGCTCATGCCTTAAAACATCTCTGGAAACTTAGTCTCCTTTCTGGGAAGAGCTATCTCTCCCAGGAGGGTGTTAATTCATAGAGCTGAAATGCTTCAGAAGCAGTGGGAGGCAAGGGGGGTCTCCTCTGCTATGATATCGAAAGCGAAGAGTCCTGTTGGATTGCTTTCGGTTTTAGCAGAGGAGACATCCTGCCTCCCACTGCAGCTGAAGCATTTCAGCTCTATGAATTAACCCCCTCCTGGGAGAGTTAGCAAGAAAAAAGCATGGGCACGCAGTGCCCCATCGATTTCCCCTCCCTCCCCCATCCAACCATACCGGAGTTCTCCAAGAAGACTTGGAGTGCGCGCCCCCCCTGAGATGGTGTCGCGCCCCCCCAGGGGGTCGCGCCCCACAGATTGAAGGACTCTGACATAGAGGGATTCACCAGGGGTTAACATTAGAATTTCTATGAATTAATTATTCTTTTGTGTTTGTTTTGCTTAAGTTGGCATCTGTGCCTAAATCCAATATGGCCGCTGTCACCACACGCAGAAGTGGCCACTCTCAGGAGGCGTGGAGTGAGCTGCGCATGTGCGAGAAATCTCCTAAACCTCATATCGACCTTTGCACATCATGTACCCGGTCAAGGATATGAAACGGGACGTTCACCAAGACAGGGGAACAATCAACCTTACAGTAAACCGGAACAAGCCGACACTCCGCTGACCAATGACCTCACCCCTCGAACTGTACTAAGAATCTTGGAATAAAAATCGTACAATCTCAACCAGCCAATCACGACTGTTCTAAAGCTTAAAACTTGTATCTTCTTTAACTTGATTGTATTATGAAAAGGGTAGTAGAATATGGAGAAAGGTTGCTGCTCTTCCCTATCTTCATTTTCATGACTTTGTTTGTGACGCCTTTCCTGATGATTCAGATGCTGCCCGACCGCTTGATGACTGCAAACTTTTTCTAAATCCACGGGCTATGATAGATGCTTGCACGATTTCTGGTCCTTTGATAAATTGGGACTGTAGCGTGCTGAGCAGAGGACTTTGAGCTTTGGCCTGCTCTTCAGGACAATTTACGACAAAATTTGGGTATGCAGAGCCAATGAATTAGAGGACTTCAAATAGCCAGATTAGGTAAATATGATGTTCTGCGATTTATTTGAATTGATCTAAAAATACTAATCTTGGACGAGACAAATGCAAATATAAAATCATTATGAAAATTTAGATAAACAAATATTGATTAACAAGAAATATGAGTTTGGGGTTTCATTAAGGGAGATAAGGATTTTGAGTCTTAAAATGTGTTTTAGCTGGTTCTAAATCACCATCGACCAATCCAACTAAATTGGTCCAATGACCAAGTAGGTGAAGTGCCTTGATGTTTGGGACTAGGGATCTATAGGCGAAGGATGTTAACGTATATTTTGTAAAATAACTTTTCTCTCCCTATAGGTTATAAGGTATTTCCCCCACATGTCCAGTGCTTGAATTACTCATCCCTCCTGTGTGCAGACTCGTGAGAGAGACGTATGAGTGTTAGTGTTATGGGCCCCACCAATGAATGTGTATATGAATGAGCTAGTGTGACGTCGGGTCTGCGACGCAGGGAGGATATTGGTGAATGTTATTCCCCATTTTCAGATTTGCGCTGGATCAAGTGCAAGGAGGGCAGCTGAGTCATAGCGGCGGATGGTCAGAGAACCAGAAAGAATGAGTACTGTTTCACAGACGTCTCAACTGCTGTGCTGATGCTTGTGAAGTTTAAATTGCTATATGAAATGGTATGCTTTGTTTCAAAACCTTCTTCTGTTAGTACGGATTTCCATTACCTAGGCTCTCCGTTTTTACTCATTTTTACAGATGAATAGAGACAGAAAACAATGTGTTTCCTGTCTGTATTAAGAGGCCAATTACGATGCGGTCCATAAAGGATCTGACCGACGGCCCGAGATTTCGGGCTGCATTGTAATCGCCCCGCAATTTATTTTCCAACCACCTAATTATGACCTAGGTGGTTGGAAAGTGAATCAGCCAGTCATTCCAGCTGGCTTCCAAAAGGCTCCAGTAGCCTGTCGGCCAGTGGGAAGCCGGCCAGTAATCTCAAGGGCGGGCCTTTCCCCCCCTTGAGATTATGATGCACGGTTCCCGGCATGGTTTCCATGCCGGCCTGTCCGACATGGAAACCATGTTAGAAAGTGTGTTTGGGGGCCCCCAGAGGGCCCCCCTTGTGTGTGAGGCCTTAGGTTGGGGGCTAAGGGAGCACCCATGGTGCCCCTCGTTAATCCCTGCACCCCGTGGGAGACACCTCATGGCCATTTCCCTATGGGAGCATTCATTATGGCTGGTTTACGGTCGTAGTGTGGAAATGTGGATTTTCCTGATCAGTTATGTCCCCTATCTTGGACCCCAACGGTTCTATATGCATGTTACAAATACATGTATGTTCCCTCCAGTTCCAGTTTCTAAGAACGCAAATATATGTGTGTCTACCGTCGACATGTTCTCTGTCAGATCCGCCATCAATGGGCTGGATATTCGATTCCTAAGTATGAAAGGCCACCGACTTTATATGGCTAAGTTACTCCATTTTTACAGTTCAGGCAAGTAGGCCCGATTCTGTCCTCAAAGCCTTTCCCTGCTCTCTGTCTCTGACAGCTTCAGCTTGAGCTCGCATCTGTATCCATGAACTTTGTCCTACTCCCTGTGCAGCTAACGGTGCCTGCCTCGGCCAGTTTTCGCCTGCCTGCCAAGAAGCTGTATTTCACCTTCGAATTATCTATCTTGCTCTTCAGCCGATGCATTCCTGTCTAGTGATTTAGGTAAACATTTCCTTTAGCTCACAAGCAAAGGACTCAGCCTTTCCGTCCTCCTGCAAGTGATTCATAGCCCTGCTGCCATGGAAAGTTTTCTGCCTCTCGCATCTCATATAGACACTTAGGCGTTTGTGCACGCACACAGTCAGTATAGACTAGATTCTGTCCGAGAGTCCTTCCTTGTGGATAACATAGTTCTTTAAACATAGGATGTTAGATATGATTTGGGATTAGGTTGACTTGACCCCCCAGACTTCTCGTCTCCACATGTAGAGCTAAATGTCAAGTCCCCTTCACCCCCTAGTTGCACGACACTCACACGTCATGCTGCTGCGCGCGCATCTATGCCAAGTATTATCTTATAGATCCACCTATGTCTGATAATCCTAACCAATCATGTTTCTTTTATTCCTTATTACGCCTAGTTTCGATTACGTACCTGATATGTCACTTTTCTTATCAAATGTTACGCCTTCTACATTCGTTTCATTGTAATGTACTTATTATAAAAATGCATGTCTGTCAATAAAGTATTGTACTTCACTTCCTGAACCCTCGTGGTGACGGAACCTGAAGGCCGCGACTCGAGTCGGCCATTTTGAATGGAATAAAGCCCATTTAGAAAACCTCTTATACCACGGATTCTGCCTCTTGTTATTTTGAGCTATTTTACTTTATTTTAAGATTCCGTATGAAATTCAGTCCGGTAAAGAAGATTTTATTTACCACATAATGGCGCCCGAATAGGGACACTTTCTCATCTCACGCGCCGGCGGTGCGTTGCAGGCCCGGTCTCCTGCCACAGCTGGACGGACCATAAACGCGTACCAACAGGATTTCCTGTAAGCTCCCTCCGGTCAAGCGGGGGCGACTGAGGCTGCGATCAACCCAGACGAGGCGGTGAGAAGTGCGAAGTATCCCGACCAGAGCCTAGCTGAGAGAGCAAGATCCGAGGTATACAGAGGCCCACCAGATATTTCGAAATCCCGATGTCCAGAGGGTCCGCTGTCCGCAGTCATCGAGTCCTGTCCATTCTCTGAGGCCTTCCGTTTCAAGGAGCTACTCGGTGAGTACCATCGCCGGGGAGGCGTGTTGACGCGCACATAGGTTGTGCCGGTCAAGACGGATTTGGGTACACAAATCCGGTCTGCACTGTTTAGCAGTGTATATGTACTGTTTAGCAGTATATCAAGTATTCCGAAGTATTCAGTTATTGTCAAGAATTCAGCGTGGTGATTAGTTAGGCAGACTGTCATCATTGTCGGTCATTGTTAAATGTTTAATGTTTAATGTTTTCAGAAATGTCTTGCATATTGTGGTATGAATGATTGTTCATTGTTCACTGTTCATTATTGTGTTTTTTTCGTATTAAGTGAGTTCAAGAGTAAGTATCAGATCAGTTGTCAATATGCCGCTCTTCTCGAAGTTAAGACAGATTACTACCAGAAAAGGGGTGCTTGAAGAAGCAGTTCCTATTCCTCCTAGGGACACTCCAGGGCATTTTATGTACCATAAGCATGGCTTAGATGCCATATTGTTTCTTGATCTATGGGTAGATTATACCAAGGAATTGCCGGAAAGTCAAAGGTGGCCCGTAGCGGGAACCTGGGATGCAGAATGCATCATGAAAGTGGAGGAAGAGTTATGGAAAAGAAAGGTCAGACAATCACAGAAAGACGCTGTTGAGTTATGGCGTAAAGAATCTCATAGACGAACAGAAAAAGCACGTAGACAAGAAGAGAGGAGTAAAGAAAGTTCAAATAAAGTTCAAGAAAATCTATTAATTAAGGAAGGTATCCGAGTGAAATCAGAACAAGTAAATAGACAAAGAAATGCTCTTATGAATGGTATGTATCCCCTTCTAGCCGAAGGACTACCTAAGGCTGCTCCAGAGATGCCAAAAGACTTGCCACCCCCATTATTTCCAATTAAGGTACATCCAAAAGGGCATCCCAGAACCGCAGAAGATGTTTTTCTTTCCTCATATCTAGACGACGCAGCTCCCGAGTATGCTAACGCCACACCACATAGACCGTCTGGTGGAGGGGTTCAACGTCAGGATCAGGTATCTGTCCCCGTGCAACAGCAAGTCCCGACACAAGCTTCGGCAAGCACATCTGTTTCCGCATCTGTCTCCGCAGTCGACTCTACAGAGGTATCGACACCTATAGTTGCTGTGTCACGTTCAACAAACCCATTCACACCCGACGCCCCAGATGGGGCCACGGGAGGTGCTAGCAGTACCTTTACACCACCTAGAATAAATAAACTTGTCTTTCAAGAGTCAGCACATTCACGTACACCTAAATTCGTAAGTGAACGTACGCTTAAGGAACTCCTTGTAAATTGTAGATATGACCCGGTGGTTGGTAAAGAGGACGAAATGGTCCTGGCATCATTACGTATCAGGCGAGCCGCAGAGTATTTAGCAAGGTTACCAGGAATGACTACGCATCTAGATAACATATACCATTTTGTTCAAACAGGACGAGATCCAGGATGTATTAACAGAGCTATGGAATTCCAGAAAGTAGAAATACAGGGGGAACTGTTACGTTTCCTCATAAACTGTGTAATCAGAAATCAAGACCGTCCGGGGGTAGACCCGAATGCAATGCTTATTCTTACAAGATGGAGTCAGAATATATCAGAAGGGAGACACGATAAGCAAAATTGTATAATAGCCATGTGCCGAAAAATCCGTAAAGAAATAGAGCGTATTCATGAAGAAAGATTGGGAACAGACGAGTTTGAGCAAGATGAAGTGTCCGAATCAGGGAATTCCGCAAGACAGTCAGAGACCATAGCCTATGTAGGCAGAGGAGGATCCTGTGATAATGCTAGATGTTTTTCTGATCCCATACACTCTGTATGCCCAAATAATAGCAGAACGTATCCGACGCCTATAATAAATCTGAAGTCTCCTGAACATTCGTTTCAAGCCGCAGATAAAATACTACGAGAACGAAGGGGTTACCACCTCCTCGATTCCATGGATGAGCAAGAATTAGCCAGATCAGCCGTTCACTGGATTGACAGTCCTGAAAAATACGGTGATGAGACCGTAGCACACACGTTTTTTAATCTCAGTACAGATGAACAACGTTTAGCTGGAATCTATATGATTCAGCAACTCCTCATATTATATAAGAGCCAACATGCTGACCCTGGTCCTTTACCTGATATATTAACGGAACTACTCACGAACAGATGGAGAGGTTCTAGTAACAAGCTAATTAAAGAGATATTAGTGTCACGTAAGCAGTATGTCCTTTTTGTAAGTCCGGATTCTCTCTCGCTGCCCCGCAGAGAAAGAGCGCCGTACTATATGGATAGACAAAATCCCCTACGAGAAGTGCACCCAATAAAAGGCGAAGACAATGAGTTTCACCGTGTATTTGTTTACACACCCATATCAAAAATGGAATTATTGGAAATGAAAAAAGTAGTACCTAGTCATGACAAAGACCCAGCGGGTTTCCACCGAGAAATTAAAGACATGTTACTGATGGGAGAGTACACCTTTCCTGATATTATGACGATATTAAAGGTGCTTTTGCCTGCTGGCATTTATGAAAAACTGAAAGAAAAAGAGTGGGAAGTGGGAGACCAAAAGATAGACTGGACAGCATTAGCAGAGGAAGAAAGGGGCCGAACTGCAGGTTCAGGGCTCGGGGATAAAGTTAAACTGTTACCAGGTTTACTAGTACAGGTACTGCCACGTTTATTAACTACAAAAAAGGAAGATTGGGGTGCAATCACAGCCTGCAAACAAAAGCAAGATGAAGACACAAGCGATTATTATGCTCGATTTGAAAAATGTTTTGGTATAAATAGTGGTATAAAAGCAAGTAGTGACTCATATCCACATTTATTTGTGACAAAATTAGTGGAAAATGCATTGCCTCCAGTAAAGAATAGAATATTGAAATTCGAGAGTACCTGGCAAAGTAACACTCCGTCGCAAATGCTACAAATGTTACAGTATCATCACAATAGAATTAGGGATGAACAAGAACACGAGCATAGACGCATGAAAGATACAAAAATGAAAATGCTAGTTTCTCAGACAGTACCAGCAGATGGTCACAAAAAGGGTGTGACACATTCTGGTGATTCTGCAGTTCCTGTAAAGGGAACCTGCAATTACTGTAAACAACTAGGCCATTATGTACACGATTGTCCAGTCCTGAAACGTAATATAGCTACAGGTATTGCAAAAGAGAGACCACGATTAGTTAGACAAGATCAGAATGAACAAGGAGCTATGCAGCATGGACAGTCCATGCCAGTTCAACAACAGTCCATGCCAGCCTCACAGCAACTCATACAGTTTGTGCCAGCTGCACCACCGTTGCCTGCTACTGCCACACAAACCACAACACGACAAATGTATCAGACTGCACAGTATGAATACCCTGAGTATCAGCGTTACGCATGAACCAGCCTAGAGAGGGAAGTTGACTTACCGCTTATCGAGATTCCTGTAGATCAAGAAGGACCTTATGTACATAGTGAATTATTAGGTCAAGATAGAAAATTCTTACTCGATACAGGGGCAAGTCGAACAACCATAAAACGTAGTGAAGTTCCAGGGGCACCCCTCTCAGGCTCTCAAAATGTTTCCCTTGGTTTTTCAGGAAAACCTATTGTTAATGAAGTATCACAGCCCCTACCACTTACGATAGGACCTTTGACACGAACTACAGATTTATTGCTTACTAAATCATGCCCAGAAAATCTGTTAGGAATTAAAACTCTGAAAGCACTAGGAGCCATAATATGTTGTTCTCCGGAAGGAGTAAGGTTGTTTTTACGTGATTTTAAAGGTCACTATGTGTCTAGAGACATGGATCCCCGACTACAGACTTTACCAGTACATCTATGGGCACAAGGCCCTACGGATGTTGGCTGCATGAACATTACACCCTATCGAGTCACATTGAAAGCAGGAGTGGTACTACCACGAATGCGACAATACAAGTTAGCGCATGATGCTGTAGTGGCTTTGCTGAAAATCATTGATGAGCTGATTGCCCAGGGAGTAGTTATAGAAACAGACTCCAATATATGTAATTCACCGATAATTCCGATTCTTAAACGAACTGATCCTACTGCCCCACCAGTGTACCGATTGGTTATTGATTTGCGTGAACTAAACAAGTGCATTGTACCACAATTCCCTGTGGTCCCTGATATATCATCATTGTTGACAGCAATTGATTCCGAAGCAACATTCTTTACTGTAATCGATCTCAAGAATGCCTTTTTCAGCGTCCCAATAGATCCGGAAAGCCAATACTTGTTCGGATTCAGTTTAAATGGGCGCAGCTTTAAATTCTCACGCGCTCCCCAAGGATTCACAGAAAGCCCCAGCATCTACAGCCAAGCACTGAAACGAGAACTTGACAGTATCCACATGCCAGTCAATACTGCACTGCTTCAATATGTCGATGATCTGCTGATCACAGCGAGAAGCGAGCCAGAATGTGAAAAAGCTTCTCTGACAGTTTTACATTTCCTAGCCGACAAGGGGCACAAGGTGTCTCCTTCTAAGCTGCAATTCTGTGTCCAGCGAGTTATTTATCTTGGTCACTCGCTGTCCAAGGAGGGAAGGCAGCTTACACCAGATCGCATCCAGTTAATTGCTAACATGTCAATACCCCAGACACAAAAGGAGGTGCGTGCTTTCATAGGCCTCACTTCATATTGTAGGCAGTGGATCCCTCAGTACGCATTTCTAGCAAAACCACTCATTCAGTTAACCACACAGGAAGCAGCCACATCGACTGTTCTCCCTTGGACTCAGGAACATACACAAGCTTTTGAAAGCCTAAAGGAAGCTTTATGTCAAGCACCTGTTTTAGCAACACCATGTTATAGCAAACATTTTACACTCTTTGTTACAGAACGCGAAGGTACTGCCTTGTCAGTACTCACTCAGGATCAAGCAGGATCACGCAAGCCATGTGCTTATTTTTCCAGTACATTAGATCCCGTAGCTCAGGCTTTGCCTGCATGCCTGAAATCAGTGGCAGCGACAGCTTTAGCAATCAGACAAAGCGATGCCATAGTATTAGGACACCCATTGACAGTACAAGTACCACATGCAGTAGAGGTTCTTGTGAACCGAACACAAACACAACACTTGACCATAGCAAGACTTACCGGTTATGAACTGACATTGTTTCAACCACACATAGAGATCCGACGGTGTAATACATTGAATCCTGCTACACTATTACCTGTAATTGGAACAGACCCACTAGCTCATGATTGTGTTGAAATCATTGAAATAAAGACGAAACCTAGACAAGACTTGACAGACGTTCCATTGTTAGATCCAGACCTGACGTTGTATGTAGACGGATCGTGCATGAGAACAAATACAGGAGATTTAGTGGCCGCGTATGCAGTCACAACAGACACTGAAGTTATTGAGACAAATTGTATAGATACTTTGTCAGCCCAAGCAGCAGAACTTATTGCTCTAACACAAGCCTGTATTCAAGCCACAAATAAGAAAGTTAATGTATACACTGACTCACGTTATGCATTCGGAGTTGTACACGACTTCGGCGTGCTGTGGCGAGAGAGAGGTTATTTAACTTCCCATGGTGCCCACATTCAGCACGGACCCCTCATTCATGCTTTGTTAGACGCAATACATCTACCCACTGCTATATCGATTATGAAATGTAAAGCACACACGAAGGTTACTGATATCATTTCTCAAGGCAATGATTTAGCTGACAGAACAGCTAAACAGACTGCTCAGAATCGCACATTAGACATGACAAAGCCAATAGTTCAGACACCAACACAGTGTATGACAATTAAGGATCCCGCACTTGACGTAATTGACATACAGACACACGCCACAGCAGAAGAAATAAAGAAGTGGACTGAACTAGGAGGGATCCAGACAGATCAGGGATGGATGACGAAGGAGAAATCTGTATGGTTTCTCCCTGATTCCATGGTTCAAGCCATTATAGCTACAGTTCACAGTCCAGCACATTTAGGAGAGAAGGCTATGCTAGACAGCATTCAGCACATTTGGTTCAACAAACATTTACGAGCAGCAGCTAAACAAAAAGTTCGTACCTGTATGATATGTTGTCAGTTTAATCCAGGAAAGAGTGTTCCCGTAGAGCAGGGTGGATTTCAGCCTCCTGACCATCCTTTTGAAGTCCTCCAGATGGATTATATTCAGATGGAACGTTGTCGAGGATTCAAATATGTTCTCGTAGTTGTCTGCGCTCTCTCCCGTTGGACAGAGGCGTATCCCGTATCAGATTACACTGCCCCGACTACTGCCAAGCAGCTAGTTCGAGAATTCTTCCCACGGTACGGTTTACCACGTGTTGTATATTCAGATAACGGCCAGCCTTTCTCATCCGAATTAATGAAACATGTCTCACTTTTGTTGGGATATCAGTGGAAATTCCACTGTGTCCGACACCCCGAGGCAGCAGGTCTCGTGGAACGACATAATCAACTTTT
This sequence comes from Triturus cristatus, assembly GCF_964204655.1. Classification (NCBI taxonomy): domain Eukaryota; kingdom Metazoa; phylum Chordata; class Amphibia; order Caudata; family Salamandridae; genus Triturus; species Triturus cristatus. The sequence continues at coordinate 1,038,115,423 of NC_140582.1, read as the reverse complement.
AAAAATCAGACTGTCTAAAATATGTCAGGAAAAAGGTGTGGACTGGATAGTAGCTTTACCAGTTGCGCTATTTTACATGAGGATGGTAGCACACTCTCGAACAGGGCTATCACCTTATGAGGTGATCTTTGGTAGACCACCGAATATGTGGGGGACGCCTATACCCCGTAAAATAACTGATGTTGACTGTAATATGCTGACAGATTACCTGGCTTCTTTGATGTCTGCACTACAATCTTGTCGTTCACAGGTAGTCGCAGCTTTTCCCGACAACACCGAGGTGAAACCTCATGATGTAATTCCCGGCGATTATGTTCTCGTCAGGAATTTTGATCGGAAAACCCAACTGGAGCCAAGGTGGAGGCTTCCTAAGTTGGTCCTGCTGACAACCAGAACAGCTGTGAAGATTGAAGGGAGAAAAGGCTGGGTGCATTCCAGCCATATAAAGAAATTTCATGGACTTCCTCCTGACACAAACAGTACTCCTCGTGTGTCTTCCCCCATTGACTCAAAGCTACCTTTGGCTGAAGCCAGTAGCACCGAACTCTATAAGCAGAAACTCAGGTCTAGATCCAAACTGTCGGACGATTTGATTGTTTAAGTCCTCTCCAAGGTGAAGCGGTTGAATCTGTCCCGACATGTATCCCTTAGGTCTGAATGATGTAGAGTCCAGAATCATAATGAAACGACATGCTTATTGTAAATCACTGCGTAGCCACTGTATTGTGACTTTATTAATTTTGTTTTTCTTGAGTTTTTTAATAGTTACTGCAAGTATATTGTTGCATATGTATTATCCTGTTTCTAAACGTGCTTTCAATATAACTGATGAACATTCTTTTAGTGAACTACCTCCACATGAGTTGTCCTATAGACTTGCGCTGCGCAACAACACCTTCATTAATATGTTACATCATTCCCATCAGACTAGTAATGCCACCAATTGTTGGGTGTGTGGCCGACTCCCTCCCTATCAGAATAACAAAGGAGTTCTGCCTTTCTTTCCACATCCGTTCACACACAATGGCTCCTGTGGAGCATGGTTTAGTTTATTAAATTCCATAGACCCAGACACAGCAGTTTATCAACAACATTGGATATGGGGAAATCTGAATCTAGTTTTATTCAAAGTCTGTCACCCTAATAAGGAGGGTCACCCCAGTAGAACAGGAACTGATTTAGAAAATGAAGTGTATAAATTAGGTAATTTTACGCCTAATCTTATGATTTTGAATGTCAAATCCGAAGTTGAACTAATTCTGCCCACTATGTCAGTATTTCCAGTTAAGGGTGAATTATGTGTAAGAAAAGTTGGTTCCATACACATGGGCCATAGCCAATGCGTTACTACAGTAGAATATAGTGATCAAGGTAAATCTTCATTTAGAGCTTCTCGCCATTCTTACTTTATATGTGGTCAGACTGCATATATGCGTCTGCCTCTAGATTGGGATGGTACCTGTTACATAGCATTCCTTTTGCCACCTGTTTTTCTAGCTCCCCCTGATTATTATCGAAATGTTCATTTAGTACACAATAGAGAGCGAAGAGATCTCCCAGTTGTCGATTATACGGAGACGGCATGGGACAAGTATGTAGATTTCAATAAAGGTATCTTTCCCTATATAGGTACAATATCTAATAGTAAGCTGATACGCAGACTAACCAAGACTCTTGAAGCTGTAGTAAACGAGACTATAGCCGCCCTAGGCAATCTGACAGAAGAACAATCAGTGATGAGAATTGTTGTTCTCCAGAATCGTCTTGTCCTTGACGTCATCCTGGCCGATAGGGGCGGAGCTTGCAGGGTCATCGGATCCAGCTGCTGCATATTTATACCAGAAAATTCGCCATCTGTATATAAAGCTATAACACGCCTTCATAAGATTGTGAGCCAGATACACGAGAATCCAGGCACTTGGACGTGGTCCGGGTGGCTTTGGAGTGTGATATCAGCCTGGGGATGGAGAGTTCTATCCTTCCTAGGTATTGGCCTTCTTATGCTTTTCAGTTGTTGTCTATGTCTACAATGTGGACCAGCGATTTGTGGTCTGTGTGCCACATCATGCATTCCATATCAAAGTTCTCGTTCAAAATGCCGGAAGAAGAAGGAAGAAGAAATGATGCTCCATGAGCAAATTGATGGAATGATGAAGATTGATATCTCTTGAAGGGCAAGTAGGGGACAAGGAGGGAATGTGGAAATGTGGATTTTCCTGATCAGTTATGTCCCCTATCTTGGACCCCAACGGTTCTATATGCATGTTACAAATACATGTATGTTCCCTCCAGTTCCAGTTTCTAAGAACGCAAATATATGTGTGTCTACCGTCGACATGTTCTCTGTCAGATCCGCCATCAATGGGCTGGATATTCGATTCCTAAGTATGAAAGGCCACCGACTTTATATGGCTAAGTTACTCCATTTTTACAGTTCAGGCAAGTAGGCCCGATTCTGTCCTCAAAGCCTTTCCCTGCTCTCTGTCTCTGACAGCTTCAGCTTGAGCTCGCATCTGTATCCATGAACTTTGTCCTACTCCCTGTGCAGCTAACGGTGCCTGCCTCGGCCAGTTTTCGCCTGCCTGCCAAGAAGCTGTATTTCACCTTCGAATTATCTATCTTGCTCTTCAGCCGATGCATTCCTGTCTAGTGATTTAGGTAAACATTTCCTTTAGCTCACAAGCAAAGGACTCAGCCTTTCCGTCCTCCTGCAAGTGATTCATAGCCCTGCTGCCATGGAAAGTTTTCTGCCTCTCGCATCTCATATAGACACTTAGGCGTTTGTGCACGCACACAGTCAGTATAGACTAGATTCTGTCCGAGAGTCCTTCCTTGTGGATAACATAGTTCTTTAAACATAGGATGTTAGATATGATTTGGGATTAGGTTGACTTGACCCCCCAGACTTCTCGTCTCCACATGTAGAGCTAAATGTCAAGTCCCCTTCACCCCCTAGTTGCACGACACTCACACGTCATGCTGCTGCGCGCGCATCTATGCCAAGTATTATCTTATAGATCCACCTATGTCTGATAATCCTAACCAATCATGTTTCTTTTATTCCTTATTACGCCTAGTTTCGATTACGTACCTGATATGTCACTTTTCTTATCAAATGTTACGCCTTCTACATTCGTTTCATTGTAATGTACTTATTATAAAAATGCATGTCTGTCAATAAAGTATTGTACTTCACTTCCTGAACCCTCGTGGTGACGGAACCTGAAGGCCGCGACTCGAGTCGGCCATTTTGAATGGAATAAAGCCCATTTAGAAAACCTCTTATACCACGGATTCTGCCTCTTGTTATTTTGAGCTATTTTACTTTATTTTAAGATTCCGTATGAAATTCAGTCCGGTAAAGAAGATTTTATTTACCACAGTAGTGCATGCTCCCATAGGGAAATGTAGGAATACAACCGAACAGTGTTCGGTCGCATCCTAATTAGGCGGTCGGAACCGCCGACCAAGTGTCGGTCGGTCGATCCCAGGACTGTGTCGGTGTCGGGTGGAAGCAATTCCACCCAACATCGAAATCAGACCCTTATTTTTAAAAGTGGAAAAGTGCTGGAAATTGTGCTTCTAATAAATCACTTTTCATGCTGTTTGCTGTGTATTCCAAGGCAACAGATAAACAGACAGGCCGCATGGGAAGTTAAAAAACAAGTCACTATATCTTAAAATACAGGCATATGTTAAAATATATTAGTAGTAAATTGCTAATGTTTACCTGTGTTTGTAGTGTTTTGCTATGTTTGGCTACTGAATTTGCCAAAACACGACAGGCATCAAAGCATGAGTGCAGGTTTATCAGTTGCTAACTGTAAATATTATGAAGATCAATGCACTATATGTATTTTATTTAATAATGTTTTGAGTAGTTTAATCATGCTTTGATGATTCTGTGAATCGAATAAAGTACTTTTGATGATGTTTATCAGTTAAATAAATGTGGAAATGTATCATTTTTGAATCCATGTATTCGCAAACACAAAATAAATATAGATAAATGCCAATTAGATGCTCGAAAAATAAATATGGGTAAATAGACGGAAATGTTAAAAAAATACTGTAAAACTGGGAGCCCTAAATATAGTCGATAATGTCAAAGTAGCGGTGATATGCAATGTTATCAGTGATGTAGTCAATGATGTCATCTGTAATATCACGTCTGGGGTCATCACTAGCCGTTCACTGGGCAAGGTATATTTGCTAAAGGGCCTGACTATAGGCCAAGTGCATCACCAGCCTCTCCCAACCAAAATAGCTGAGCATTGCATTTCACCAAGCGCATTAGCCTTGTGGTGCTGGGTTTTTGACTAGGTACTGCGCTCGCTAAGCACCCACCCCACACAAAGCATCCGCAGATGTGCAATGGATTCTGGCTGCAGGGACCTGCACAAGCTCCCCTATTGGCAACAATTAATGTAAGATCCACCAAGCAAAAATAGCATTCGCAGCAAAAAGTATTATAAGGTTAGGGTGTTTAAAACTTACCAGATGTAAAAACATTTCGAAAATAATTTATGATACACTTATTGTAGTATATTTTGTAAGATCCACCAAGCAAAAATAGCATTCACAGCAAAAAGTATTATCAGGTTAGGCTGTTAAAAACTTACCAGATGGAAAAACATTTAAAAAAATAATTTATGAAGCCATAATTGTAGTATATTTTGTTTTAAATCTGTTCATTGTTTTGTAATATAAAAAAAAGAAAAATGCAAGATGTTAATACATCAAAGAATACAGGCAGGTTTCACAATACCCATCCTCCAAGCATAGTCACCTCAATCATTATATACATCAATGAGATCTAGTTTAGACGAGTTAGTGGGCAATATTAGGTGAGTCGCAATCACAGTATGTGATATTGTTTCAGAAATGTTGTGAAATTCAAAGTTGATGGCCATAGATTCAGGTAGTGCATGGCATAATTGTAGTATTTAGACAATACATTAAGGTGCTGTGAAAGCCAATAGTGGTACGGTGCTCGTGTGAAGTGACAAAAGTGCAATTAGACAGTGAATAAGAAAACATTGGTTCTTTTGGCTTGTTCAAGCTCTTGGGGTCATTCCAAAAGAGGGTTCAGTCGAAAACATTACTTGCAAGGTCTACATTAGGACAAGGTTCACTAGATATTTTAATTTAAAACAAGACAATAATGGCACCCAATAGATAATTGCTTGGTTTTATATGAAAAGAGAATTATAGGTGGTCACGGGGAAAGTACCAGAATTGGCCTTATAATCAGACAGAAAATTCTCCACAGTAAATAGGAAAAAACTATCAATGGTGCAAAACAAACAGTGGGCAAGGTACAATAGATATCTTAAAAACAGCTTACCCGAATATAGCAAAATATAATATCTATAGAGAAGAAAAGGAGACATGTTAGAATGCTACACCTTTGGTGGAGTGCGAGCTCTGCCTTTCAAGATGGCCACCTAACATCAGAGCTCCGTAGTTCATCGGGAAATGCCACTTTGAAGTTTGCGGTTCCCGCACACTTCTTACCTGAAACGGAGATATTTGTGTATCAGAGAATCCCCTAATTGATACGTTATCACTAGGTTCTCTGGTGTTGCTCTCTACCTAGAAAACCACAGGATAACTTGGTGGTTCCCATGCAGCCGTCATTTTGAATTTCTTCTGTGATGGTGATTTTTCTTCAAGAGTTTCTGCATTAAAAGAGATTCATGCTGTGACGCTCTGCAAGACTTCTTTTTTCCTCCACTTTTTATTACCTTCTTTTTCTGAACCAGTTGCTTAGCTATGATGCAGACTTTCTTCAGCAGAAATTCTTCACGCAACAAGTTCTCTGCTTAGCTAATATGCAGACTCCCTTCAGCAGCAATTCTTCATGCAACATTTTCTCTGAGGTACTAATCTCTCCCTGCTGTGGTTATTGGACTACTCCTTATTTTTTGCTCATGATATCTTTGTCATTGGATTACGGCTCCTATATTGGGGTTTTTATGGACTTTCACCCTGCATGCTGATGGACTCCTCTTGCTCCTGTTGACTTTTTTTTTCCTTTCTGACACATGGGATGAGGTAAGAAATTGTTGCTCACTAATAAGAAATAAAGTGCTCATGGTCCTGTCGGATTCTTCTCCTATTGATTCCTCAAGGCACAATATTAGCAGTATGGCTCAATCTGGTTCTTCATGATCATTGGCCTAGCTAAATTCTTCAATCAAATTGCAAACTTCATCTTCTGCTAACAAAAGTCTCAAACAAGATCCTCCTCCACCAAAGTCTTCTTCTTCGTTATCTTTAGACACTGTTTTGGAGGAAATACGTGCTTTACGCCCATTGAGGCCCGTTAAGGAAACCAATACTCGCCTGCAAGTATTAGACACTAAGTGGACATCCATGGAATCCCGCTTATCCTAGGTGGAACAACATGTTTGTGATATACAAGATGTGTCTCCCAGAATTGTTTACTTGGAGAGGGAGGTTCTTTTGTTGAAGAAATCTGCTGAGGATCATGAAAATAGGAACAGACGCAATAATCTTCACTTTTATCGTCTTCTGGAAGGCTTGGAAGGGGATGACCCTGTGCAATTTTTGGCCTCTTTTCTTCCAAAGCTTTTAGACCTTCTGCATCAACAAATCTGCATATTCAACGTGCTCACATGCTGAGCCCCCGCTTATCCTCTTCACCCGCTCCATCGAGGCCACATGGCGTAATCCTTCTATTTTTGAAGCTCATTGTCAGTCAAATACCATCTCCAGTGTTTCTTTCCTACATTCTCCTCTTTGACACAACCGTTTTATTACCATAAACAACAGACCTCATTGGAAGTCCTGGAGTGTTCAGGGAATAGTGTGGGTCCAAGATATGTTCGATGGTATGACTCCTTGTTCTTTTCTTCAGTGTCAGACTACCTTTGTGTCCTCGCTCGTTCTGGCATAATTTCTCAATCCTTATGGAGGTAATTCTAGATGTTTTTATTCTCTTCCTTCAGATGAATTTACATCCACAGAGGACTCGCCTCTTCAGATACTGATGTTACTTCCAAAAGCATCCTTGAATTATAAATATTTTTTTACCCCAATACCTGACCGTCCTAAAACTAAATTGGAGTTGTTCTGGGAAGCGGATTAGGGTTGTTTTGGAGCATCGACTTCTAGAACAAGATCTGGGCTAGGTCTCTAAAAATTTCTAGATCTGCCTCCACCACTTAGTCTATTTCTATATCTATCTAATCTATTTCTATATCACATATTGTATTTTACTCCTATGTCCATAGCTGATTTCTCCCATACTATTAATAGATCTTGCTGGTCATGTAATTTAATGTTAGCTGATTTGAAACATCTCATGTTGTCCTGCCCGATTGTTGCTTCATTCTGGGTAAATATATGGGCTCGTCTATCCAATCTTTTTAATATGCATATTCCTTTATCTAATACCATTCTCTTTACTGGAAGCTTATCAGAGTCACTAGGGTTATCTCCACATGAGAAGGGGTATTTGATCTTATGTTGGCTTTAGCCTTTCAGCAAATTACACTAAATTGGAAATGCTCAACTAAACTTTTACTTAAAGCTTGGTGGAATAATGTTTGTCATTACCATAGATTGGATGTTGCTTTTGCCTCCTCTTATAAACCACTTGTAAATAGAGATTTATGTTGGTTACCATTAACTAATTCTTTAAATAATGTTGCAACATTACAGGTATGTAGTAAACATTTGGAAAATGTTCAACCCCCGTAAATTGTTTCTTTCTCTGCTTATTCCTCTTTATTATTTTTTTCATCATTGAATTTTTTTTTTTAGGTATTTTAATTGCTGCTATATTTTCTATTAATGTGTAATAATACTTGTTCTTCAGTTATAGATATATTTTCTATCCCCCTTTTTCCACCTCCTTCCCTATGATACTGTCAAAATGTAAATAGCTTTCTACTCTGTTTTATTGAGAGTCTTCTAACTCTGTGCAATATTATATTTAATATGTTCATAACTTACTCTTTGTAGATGTTCTTAGTTCAAATAAAGCTGGCTAAACTAAAAAAAAAAAATGCTGCACCTTTGTTAGCATAAAGAAACCACAGGAGTGTAACCCGTAGACCCAACTGAGATCAGGGTAAGTACAATAAAATTGCGACAATATCTCAGCAGGAACTATTAGATTATTTGCAATTGTATGTACAAGACATTACAAACCACACATAGAAGACAAGAGGCTTCAAAATAATTTGAGTAATGCGCCCATAGGCGAATTACTCAATACAATACAATCATGAAAGAATTATCACAGCACTAATTGGTCAAAATACCAAAGCAACCCTAAAGAAAAAGTGTACAATGTGCTCGTGACAATGGTGTGACGGCGCAAGTGACAACGTGAAGAGACCACAGCATGAGGCGCAAAGCAATATATACAAAATATATACAGAATAGAAAGGTTCAGACAATAATTTCATCAATTGTTCATTTGATAGTTTTCAGACTCATTGGAGAACCCAAAGATCAAGGGGCGCCAAAGGGAGTTAGAGCTGATGGGCAGAGGTCGACGACGTTTCGATCCTATTTAATTAGGATCATCCTCAGGACCAGGGTCGCGTATTCAAGGAGTGCTGTGTAAAATAAGGTAAGTGTCAGAGCGGTGGAGGACAGGAAAAGGATTGACGGAAGGATGCAAGGAACGACTAGAGCCTACCTGAGGCGCAGGAAAACGGGGCTCTGTTGAGGCAGATTCCGTGTGGGCGTATGAACTAATCACAGGAGGTCCGGGTACAGCCAGGGTGGTAACTCGAATGAGAATTCAAGTCTCTAAGGGATAAGAAGGAAGTGAGGTGTTAAGGGAGAGGGAATGAAGGGTATTATTTGTTGGAAAAGGGGGGAATTGATCAGACTAAAATAAAACACTTACCGCTGGAAGAAGCGGAGCCAGGGAAACAAGGGAGAGGGCGCAGGGGAACACTTCAGTCAATTATCTGGAGGCGTGGACGAAAAATAAGGATTAGGAAAAAATCCACGTAGGGTGACAGTCAGAGACGTGTCAAGACAAGAGAAGCCGGGCTTACTGTGTTTGGCAGGTCAACAGGTCGGGTGTCCAAATTGGATCCAGGGAGAAGGTACACCAACCGCCACGGACGTGTGCGGTCCTCGAGTAATGCCTAGAGTGAAAGCCGTGAAGCCTTCTACATAAAGCGAAAGTCAGCGTCATGGCAACGGGCAGGGATTGGGTAGATGAGGCTGGAGGTGGAGCTGTAACCAAGGACGCCAGGGGAGCAGCCAATGAGAGCGTCCTGGAGGGAAGCGAGGAGCCGGGATAGGATCTTGGTGCGGAAACCAATTGGGGTTACCAAGGACGCCTGGGGCACGTGAAACCAAGGGGAAGGGAAGAGGAGAACGGACCGGGCGGGAATGCGGAACACGCGAGAGCCCGAACAAATATCGGGCCGAGCAAGGGCTCGGTGGCAAGAAGTGAGGTATAGGAATGGGGGGCAGCCTTAGTAATAGAGGCAATGAAATTTGTATAGGGATACAACCAAAAAGTTGGAGGCAGGGGGTGGAACCAATCAATTGGGAGCGGGCCATATATCAGGGAGACAAAAGGAGACGAGAGAAGGAATCGAAGCAATGCACACCGTAGATGAAACATTAGGGAGCACATGTACATCACAAGATTCAGAGCAATAATAATCTGATACACATACATCGTGGGGGACCTAGTCAGGTTTATCATGCTTGGCGTTCAAAAGTATTGGAAGAGAACCAAGGAAATGCGGGGGCAATATGGTAGAGTGGAAGGGTAATTAGGGTGGGAACTGAATCGTGCTGTTCCACTCATCGATGGTGTTCAGCCCATGGTTCACAGAGTTACAACGTGTGATCCATTTACATTCACATTTGTTAAGGAGCAGTTGTAGATTGCCGCCTCTGGGCGGGAGCCGAGGTTGATCTATGACTTGCCACTTAATGTCAAGTGCGTCATGGTTCTTTTCCAGAAAGTGTATCACCAAAGGAGCTGTAGTGATCTTACAGTGTATTCTGCTTTTATGCTGGATAATCCTTTGCTTGACCATTTGTGTTGTCTGTCCGATGTAGAGGAGATGGCACGGGCATTCAATAGCGTAGATCACATTTTGTGACCGGCAATTGGTCAACGTGTTCAAAGTGTATGTTTGATTATTGAATTTGAACTCTTTTGTATTGGTGGTAAGATCGCAGACACTGCATGACTGGCATTTGTAATGGCCTAGTTCGGGCGGTAGTCCCCATGTTGAAGTGATGGTATTGGAATTAGCAGGTTTGATGGGCCAGGTAATTGCATGGACCAAATGGTTGGATAGGTTATTGCCTCGTTTGAAGGAGAAAAGAGGTGGCTCCTGGAATGATTTATTGGTTCTCAGAAGTGCCCAATTTCGTGAAATAATCTTCTTGATTTGATTGCTGCTGGGACTAAATTTCAAAACAAAGGGAATTCGAGAGTTGGTTTCCTTAGGTTGTGGTGTAAGTAGAAGGTCCCGATGGGAATACCAGGCTCTTTTACGAGCGCGTGAAACCAATCTGCGAGGATAACCCCTGTCTGTAAGTTTTTTGAGTAAGACATCCGATTCCCTGAAATAGTCCTTGCGCCACATGCAATTCCTTCGTGTACGAAGGAATTGTCCATAAGGTAAGCCATCTTTCAATCCACGTGGATGGTAACTAGAATAATGTAACAGAGTGTTCCTCTCTGTGGGTTTGCGATAGAGTGATGTTCCAATTATTCCTTCTTCTGCATGTATGTTCAAGTCCAGGAAGGGCAGATCGTTGGTTTTGTAATCAAAGGTAAATTTCAAATGTGGTTGGGAGTTGTTCAACCATTCGACAAAAGATGTTAAAGTGTCGGCATCACCTTTCCAAAATAAAAGGACATCATCTATATATCGTCGCCATAAGGAGATTTGAGGTCTGAATGGATTGGTGGAACTGAGTATGAGGCATGTCTCCAGTTTGTGGACAAACAAGATGGCAAAATTTGGGGCAAAACACGCCCCCATTGAGACACCTTTGATTTGAAGGTAAAAATCATCCTGGTACAAAAAATAGTTGTTCTCTAAGGCAATATGTAAAAGGCTCATGATGAATTCTGTGGGAATGCGGGTCGGTCTCGGTCTGTTTTCCAATAGTTCGTGGATGGCTAGAAGACCTTCATCATGGGGGATATTCGTGTATAAAGATTCAATATCCAAACCAGCCATCAATTCGGTCTCTATATCAAAAGGTCTGTCTTCGATAGTCCTGATCAAATCCATGCTGTCTCGTATGAAGGTGTCTGTGACGAGGACGAACTCCTTGATGACGGCATCTATGTATTTACCTAGGGGTTCCAGAATGGAACCGCAACCAGAAACGATTGGTCTACCAGGGGGGTTCTGGATGTCTTTGTGGATCTTCGGTAAAACATAAATCACCGGTGTTCGTGGGTGTGCATTATTGAGGAAAATTCCTGTCGCTGGTTACTTACGGAGGTCCTGCTGTTGATGCCATTTGCTGCCCTGCCGCTCCTGGGTTGCACACGCTGTTCGTCTCCTCTGTCGGCGCCAACGCTATCGCGCCCGTGACAGGGGGAGACTACAGCTCCCAGCCTGCTTAGCGGCCACTTCCGCTTGTCTTCGCGCCCGGAGGCGCTGAAAAGGCAGAGGCTCCCTCGGTGGAGCGGGGGTGTAATTCCTGTCGCTGGTTACTTACGGAGGTCCTGCTGTTGATGCCATTTGCTGCCCTGCCGCTCCTGGGGTGCACACGCTGTTCGTCTCCTCTGTCGGCGCCAACGCTATCGCGCCCGTGACAGGGGGAGACTACAGCTCCCAGCCTGCTTAGCGGCCACTTCCGCTTGTCTTCGCGCCCGGAGGCGCTGAAAAGGCAGAGGCTCCCTCGGTGGAGCGGGGGTGTAATTCCTGTCGCTGGTTACTTACGGAGGTCCTGCTGTTGATGCCATTTGCTGCCCTGCCGCTCCTGGGGTGCACACGCTGTTCGTCTCCTCTGTCGGCGCCAACGCTATCGCGCCCGTGACGGGGAGACTACAGCTCCCAGCCTGCTTAGCGGCCACTTCCGCTTGTCTTCGCGCCCGGAGGCGCTGAAAAGGCAGAGGCTCCCTCGGTGGAGCGGGGGTGTAATTCCTGTCGCTGGTTACTTACGGAGGTCCTGCTGTTGATGCCATTTGCTGCCCTGCCGCTCCTGGGGTGCACACGCTGTTCGTCTCCTCTGTCGGCGCCAACGCTATCGCGCCCGTGACAGGGGGAACTACAGCTCCCAGCCTGCTTAGCGGCCACTTCCGCTTGTCTTCGCGCCCGGAGGCGCTGAAAAGGCAGAGGCTCCCTCCGCGTCGCGGGACGCGCGCGGGCGACGCCGGGCTAAGCCCGGGCAAAGGGTGGGCCGTTGTGCGGCCATTAGGAGGCCGGAAGAGGTCGGGCCGGGCCACCCCCCTAAATCATGGCTTTCTAAAACTGTTCGGTGCTACGATGATGGCGTGAGCTGTATCAAGACTTCATCCAGCTGAATATTCGCTGAACCGGGGTTGCCGTCCCGTTATAGTTCTGCAACAACTTGCGATTGAAATAAGACAGGCTTATTCTTTTAACATTTATGTGTTCTCCACTGGTGTGTAGAGACTCGAGTTTTAAACGGGAGTGATTTCTTATTACTAATACTAGAGACTAATGCGCTTGTATTGAATCTCAGAATGGCCACAAAGAACTCCACCTTGGACAATTATTTGGTCAAAATGGTGAGCAAGATAAATCATGACCGACGAAAATCACTGAGGAAGGATTCTATTCCGGACCTCACCACTTCTATAGATACTAATATTGAAAGTGATCTTACTATGCTGGATTTAACCAGCATTGACAGTTCTTGTCCTGAATCCGTAACTACCATTTTCTTAGATCACGAAGTATCTACTCAAGTACCGCTAGAGTCACCTAGTGATCCTGTGTCACCTCTTTCCCCCTTTAAGAGGCCTGTAAGGAAATGTAGGAAAACCCTAACTAAGTGGGGAAATGCTCACCCAAAGTTGAAGTTGGACCAAAGACATAGAAATACTGTGTCTGTTACTGATAACACAGCTAGCAAGGGTGATGGGAGTGATAATCTTTTGGGTCATATTGCCAAGATTTTTGAGGATAAATTAGACCTCATAACTAAGCCTCTCATGGAAAAAATTGACTCTCTAACCATGGAGGTATCTAGTCTATTTGAAGCAAAATTAGATTTGGTGACCAAACCTCTTTTGGAAAAAATTGATTTCTTATCTTTGGAGGTATCTAGGTTGGGTGGTCTTTTAGAGAACATGAGGAAAGATCAGACTGCAACAATTCCTGATTCAGAAATACATTCAACAGTCCAGGCACAATCAGCCATAATCGGAAGAAAAAGCCCTCTCAAATCCTTACCCAGGGAGATATGTCATCCAGCTGGTTGTATCCCCCAGTCAAATGTAGCTCCACCTAATAGTGAGAGGACTATTATTACTCCTGGATATAGACCAAATCACATTAACCTCCCGCCTGATTGTGAACCTTATGTTGTAGTGCTTTCAAATGTCCCTCCCCCCGACTCGACAATATCAAATCATCGGGAGGAATCCCATGATTCCCTCAAACGGAAATCAATTGCTTGGTTACATAAAAATTGTGGTTTTCCCCCACTCCTCTCTGATGACATTCTGTCTACTAGAAGGGTTCCCTGGATTGGTAGCGCAAGAAAAAGATGCAAGGGGGATTGCATAATTATCAATTTTAGATACCCCCAGCACGCTGCAACCGTCCTTCTAAGAGCAGCATCCCGGGATATAGGGGAGCTTGATGTGGGAGTGCATTCTTTGGGGTATTTCTATAGGCATTTGACCAAAGTACCACTATTACCTAATACTCGTAGACCCATGCACAATAGCAGAGACATACACTTCACCATCCCAACTGAAAATAGATTCTCAGCTTTGAGTATGCTAGATCAAAATGATTGACATTCAAACGAATCAAGCATAGACACACGAATAGACAATCCGATATGGGGTTCAGGCGTGAATGTTGAACAATTGGGTTCAAATTCTACAATACCAACATGCCCCGGTGTTACTGTGTTAGACAAGTTGGGAATTAAGATTCTATCTTCTATCCCCTCAACGAGGGAGGCTGCTAGTTCAGGGGTCTCAGACAAGTATTATATAATGTCCACGGAGGGAAAGGATGATAATGAAGTTGCTAATCAAGCAAATAAGGTAAAGTCTTTAGACATATCAGAGGTCAATACAGGGAATGAAATAATATTAGTAGGCCCAGCCTCACCACACGTAAAAGAGGATCCAAGTATCAGAATGTTATCTTGGAATATAGCTGGGTTAGCTAAGAATTTAATGGATGAGATATGGTCCTCATATATAGAGGATTATGATATCATACTCTTACAGGAGACATGGATGGTGGAAATTCCCCACAGGTTGGGTTTTAAAACTTTTTGTTCTAATGCAACACCATCCAATAGAGGTAGAGCATCAGGGGGATTGGTTATTTGGGTCAATGTGTCTCTAGAAATAGAGGCTAGCCAGATATCAATTTCCCCTCCAGACCTACTTGGCATTAAAATTCTTACTAGAAGGAAAGAAATCATTTATTTAATAAATATATACAACAGACCATATCCATCCAATAAGGAATCTAAAACGATAGAAATCTTGGATTCCTTTTTGGAAACACTGGGAGAAAATGCAAAGGTAATAGTTGGCGGGGATTTTAATTGTAGATATGAGCCTGTTTCAGGTATGGAAACATTTTTTGATGAACAAGACGCCGCTAATAATATTTTGCCCTTACAATCAGTGGGCTCAGTTAATAACACTGTAGCTGTCTTTCAAATTTTGCAATTGACTGTGGCGCACGATTTAAGGGCTTGTAACGGCCGTTTTTGTTCGGATAGTCCAGCAGCCCCGACTTATTTCAAGGGATCTTACAGATCACACATAGACTTTATAATGGCATCCCGGAACGTATGGGAATTAATCGCAGACTTTAAGGTAGATCAAAGGACAGAGAGTGATCATTTCCCTCTCCAACTATGGTTAGATCCCCACCCATTTTTTACTAGACATGACGAAGAAATGTTACTAACATCATCTAGTGGGGAGCTACAAATATCTAACAATAGACGTGCGGTAAGATGGCCACATATTTTGGGGTCGGAAAAAACACTGGAAAAGATCTATAATGTCTTCTCTGAAATTATGGGAACACTCCAGTTACCTATAGTGGGCACTCAGGGTGTTCTTGATTTACATTATAAGTTGTTGGATGCAAAACTTATAAACAAGATAGCAATAGGGAAGGGAACCCCCTCAAGATGATGAATCCATGGTATAATCAAGACTGCCGCCAAGCTAAATCAAGGCTGATTCAGGCAGTAAAATTTGGTAATCGTCTAGATATAAAAAACGGAAGATTAATTTATAACAAAACCATGGACCAAGCAAAAAAATCCTGGGATGAAACTATTTGGGAGGATCTCTTAAATGCAACAAAGCAGCGTGACCAAAGTACGTTCTGGAATTTAATCGCCAAGGGGAATAAGAAGGGTAGATCATCAAAGGATATTTTCCTAGATGAAAATACATGGTGTGATCATTTTACCAAGCTTTATGCCAATAAAAAGAACAGTTTGTCCCTTAAGGATCATGAGATAGACTTAGGATCGAGTAATGCCCCCTTACTCTTCAGTTTAGAAGAATCCATCCAGGCCTTACAGGCAGTGAAAATGAGCAAAGCTCCTGGTCCTGACAAAATTCCCGGCGATTTACTAAAACATGATGCAGAAGTGTGGGGACCATATATAAACTTCCTGTGTAATTCGATTGCTGCTGGTACACCAATTCCTGATTCCTGGAAAGGGGCTGAAATAATAACAATTTTTAAAAAAGGAGACCGTTATGACCCTAGTAATTACCGCCCAATTAGTTTAATTGACATTTTACAAAAAAATTTTGCCAGACATATTTTAAACAGGCTTTTAGATTGGACTGAAGAGACTAAAATACTGACTAAATATCAAGCTGGTTTTAGATCTAAAATTAGTACTATTGATCAAGTATTTAGGTTTATGTGCATCTGTTGGAAGTACATAAACCTAAGGAAGGGTAGTCTATATGTGGCGTTTGTGGATCTTAGGGCCGCCTTTGACCTTGTTCCGCGTAAATTGCTGTGGTCTACACTTAAGAACATGGCGGTCCCAGGGGAACTACTTAAAGAACTGATTAGGCTTCACACGGGGAATTTTGCCAAAATCAGATGGGGAAAGAATGGTGAAATCTCCAGGGCTATTCCAGTAGACCGTGGTGTGCGCCAAGGATGCGTGCTAGCCCCTACACTCTTTTCCCTATATGTTAATGATATACCAAGTTATCTGAGTAATTGCGTGCATGATTCCCCAAAACTAGGTGGTGAAGCGGTCACGGCATTATTATTTGCCGACGACACTATCCTTATCTCCCAAACACCGAGAGGCTTACAAAACTTGGTTGATACATTTCAAAAATATTGTGAGGGGAAGGGGTTAGAAATAAACCCTAGTAAAACTAAGTACATGTCCATAAACTCCAAAAAATCCCTTAGGAGTAAACTGTTCCTTGAAAATAAAAAACTAGAACAGGTTGGGAGTTTTACCTATTTGGGGATCTTATTGGACAGTAACCTGTCATGGAAAGGACAGATAGATAAAAGTTCCATATCCCTCAAACAAAATTCAATGCCTATCCTAAGAGTTCATGGAGCTAGCTACTCCACGGCTATATCACCGGCTCTAGAAGTATACAAAGCTAAGGCACAATCGGCAGCACTTTATGGTGCTGAGGTTTGGGGCTACTATTGTAACAATACTTTTGGAAAACTGGAAAATTACTTTGTGCGTAGCCTACTAAAGATACCAACTAGAACCCCTTTGGTTCCTGTATTTTTAGATATTAACCTCAAAAAAATAGACTACCAAGTAATTTTAAGACCGTTGTTGTATTGGGTCAGACTATGGGTAACCCCGGAACTGAGTGTCTATAAAAATGGTTTTGTTGAACTCTCGCGGATTGATGGTTATTTGAATACACCATGGGTAAAGTATGTTTCAAAGTGGTATGAAAGATTAGGGCTTGCACACCTATGGGATGCTCCACAGAATATGTCATTGTCCTCTAGGAAGCTTGTAAAGGATACCTTCTGGTCGTACGTCAACGGTGAACTACTGTATAGCTCATCGTTTGGCAAACTGACCATGGAATTTCTGCTTTTTAAAGATACTCCTAGTTTAGAGCATTTTATGGATGAGATCTGCCCACCATTAGCAAAATCATTATACTTACAGTTTAGGTATGGTGTTCTACAGATTAACGCATATACATCATGCTGGGGGAAGGTAAAAGGCCCTGAATTGTGTACCCTCTGCTCTCTAGGGGCCAAAGAAGATGCTGCCCATTTACTCTTTTTCTGCCCGAAATACAAAAAACCAAGGGGTTGTTGGATCAAACCTGTTTGTAATTACATAGGGGTTAGATCTTACAAAGAGGCAGAGCGTATACTCAAGTCAAACACCTCTCAGTTAGTGGTTTTTGGAATAAGTAGATTTCTATACAGTGTGTATTTTATTCGGAAAAAATCTAGTCACAAGTTGTAAACACATTTGGATTTATGCACTGCTTTTAACTTTTTCCCCACCTTTTGTGCTTCACTTATGTCTTATTGTCTCTCCAGTCCATGTATTCAATTGTTTCTGGTTTTTAATTAATTTATATATTGTTATTTATGTTTTTACACGCGGTACTGTACTTATGGGTTATTTACAAAACAAATTTTATCGCCAACTCAATGTAATTTTCTCCCACTTATATGATGAACTGTATATATGTATGTTATATTAATTTCTGTTGACTTTTATGGCTCATTGCCGAAATAAAGTTTAAATGAAAAAAAAAAATCACCGGTGTTCGTGGGTGTGCATTATTGAGGAAAATAAATTCGTTGGGGGAGATAATGTTTTGGGTTTGTGCTAGTTTGGTAATGTGATTGATTCTTTTTTTGAGATCTGGGAGGGGATCATGAGTGAGTTTACGATAGTGGGCAGTATTGGTCAGTTGTCTTCTAATCTCCAGGTCATATTTCTCATTGTCCATGACAACGATACCACCACCTTTGTCCGCTGGTTTGATAGTTAAATCGGATCTTTGTTTGAGGCTGATTAAGGCCTGTTTTTCGACAAGTGGGAGATTATAAGGTACATATTCAAAAGCTTTCTGTACATTCGCAATCTCATAAAGTACTATTCGCTCGAAAGACAATATTTCAGGAGGCATGGTATGTGAGGGTGGATTAAAGGTGGATGGAGGATGAAAAAGGATAGTGTTAGGGCGGATCGGCTCTGATTTGTCTGCAAAAAATTGACGTAGTCTGATTTGTCGGAAAAACTGTAGTAGATGTGCATGGAGTTCAAAGAAGTTACTTCGTTCCGTGGGTACAAAGTTTAGGCCTCTACTGAGTAGTTTGATCTCATTCTCGGAGAGATTGTGTTTGGAAAGGTTGAAAATAGGGATCAGGTCCGAGTCAAGGTTAGAGGCGGGAGCATTGGAGTTCAAGACAGTGGTAGGGACATCCACAGGCATTTCGGAAGTGGTTATTGTTGAGGCCCCCAATGGTAGAATTTGTTTCTGGTTTGTCTCTCTCCGGAGTATTGATTTTGGTAGTTGTTGCGTGCACGTCGACGGTTCTGGCCACGTCCGCGGCCTTGTTCTAAAAAACCGGGAGGCAAAAGGGGTGGAGGCCTGTTGGTATTTCTGGATGTACTGGGTTCCTCGTTTGAGTCAACTTCTTCGATCGAGGTGTTGGAGGAATCAGAGAAGGTGATATGTTGATTGTTCCTGAATCTTCCCCAGTTACGTGTTCTTGGCGGATTGTAGGGGGTATTATAAAACTCGTCCTTGAGATAAGGATAGGTTTTTTCTGTACTGTAGTATTTTATGTCTTTTTGTATTTTGGTGATTTTTTTATTGAGTTCGAACGTATTGAAAGTGGCTATAGTTGAATTGATTTTGTCCAAGAGATTCTTAGCTTCAGGGATGGAGTTGTCTTCCAAGATAAGTTTCTCGATTTCAGCGATCTCTTCCAATTCCTTTTGACTATGTTCTATGGCTGTGTCGATTCCCAACACCATCCAGTGGCGGGAGCAAGTGGTAGCAAGGTGACTGAAGCCAGTACGGAATTTGGGATCTTGAGTGAAGATTGCTGGAACGTTGCGAATTTGTAAACCCAATGGAATAATCCCAGATTTGAGATATTCCGTGAGCATCCGGGCATGGAGGGTAGTACGGATTTGTTTCTTCTTTAGTTTCTCGAGTCTGTCAAGTAAGATCTTGGAGGAATTGGTGGTGGTGGGGGTGGTGAAGGAGGCAGAGGCCGGGTTGGTGAGGAGGGAGGGTCCGCTCAGGATACGTTGGATATAATCTTCTGTATAAATGGGAGCCTCTCTAGACATTTTCTATCAGAAGAAATTACTGACAGAAAAACTAAATGAATTAGTTGGAGATAAAGGGCCCTAGGGCCTACTCTCGCAGCGAAGCTGCTGCTCACAGTATAAAGAAACCACAGGAGTGTAACCCGTAGACCCAACTGAGATCAGGGTAAGTACAATAAAATTGCGACAATATCTCAGCAGGAATTATTAGATTATTTGCAATTGTATGTACAAGACATTACAAACCACACATAGAAGACAAGACGCTTCAAAATAATTTGAGTAATGCGCCCATAGGCGTCATGTATTTAGAGAAGATCAATACAATCATGAAAGAATTATAACAGCACTAATTGGTCAAAATACCAAAGCAACCCTAAAGAAAAAGTGTACAATGTGCTCGTGACAATGGTGTGACGGCGCAAGTGACAACGTGAAGAGACCACAGCATGAGGCGCAAAGCAATATATACAAAATATATACAGAATAGAAAGGTTCAGACAATAATTTCATCAATTGTTCATTTGATAGTTTTCAGACTCATTGGAGAACCCAAAGATCAAGGGGCGCCAAAGGGAGTTAGAGCTGATGGGCAGAGGTCGACGACGTTTCGATCCTATTTAATTAGGATCATCCTCAGGACCAGGGTCGCGTATTCAAGGAGTGCTGTGTAAAATAAGGTAAGTGTCAGAGCGGTGGAGGACAGGAAAAGGATTGACGGAAGGATGCAAGGAACGACTAGAGCCTACCTGAGGCGCAGGAAAACGGGGCTCTGTTGAGGCAGATTCCGTGTGGGCGTATGAACTAATCACAGGAGGTCCGGGTACAGTCAGGGTGGTAACTCGAATGAGAATTCAAGTCTCTAAGGGATAACAAGGAAGTGAGGTGTTAAGGGAGAGGGAATGAAGGGTATTATTTGTTGGAAAAGGGGGGAATTGATCAGACTAAAATAAAACACTTACCGCTGGAAGAAGCGGAGCCAGGGAAACAAGGGAGAGGGCGCAGGGGAACACTTCAGTCAATTATCTGGAGGCGTGACCGAAAAATAAGGATTAGGAAAAAATCCACGTAGGGTGACAGTCAGAGACGTGTCAAGGCAAGAGAAGCCGGGCTTACTGTGTTTGGCAGGTCATCAGGTCAGGTGTCCAAATTGGATCCAGGGAGAAGGTACACCAACCGCGGTCCTCGAGTAATGCCTAGAGTGAAAGCCGTGAAGCCTTCTACATAAAGCGAAAGTCAGCGTCATGGCAACGGGCAGGGATTGGGTAGATGAGGCTGGAGGTGGAGCTGTAACCAAGGACGCCAGGGGAGCAGCCAATGAGAGCGTCCTGGAGGGAAGCGAGGAGCCATGACGCACTTGACATTAAGTGGCAAGTCATAGATCAACCTTGGCTCCCGCCCAGAGGCGGCAATCTACAACTGCTCCTTAACAAATGTGAATGTAAATGGATCACACGTTGTAACTCTGTGAACCATGGGCTGAACACCATCGATGAGTGGAACAGCACGATTCAGTTCCCACCCTAATTACCCTTCCACTCTACCATATTGCCCCCGCATTTCCTTGGTTCTCTTCCAATACTTTTGAACGCCAAGCATGATATACCTGACTAGGTCTCCCACGATGTATGTGTATCAGATTATTATTGCTCTGAATCTTGTGATGTACATGTGCTCCCTAATGTTTCATCTACGGTGTGCATTGCTTCCATTCCTTCTCTCGTCTCCTTTTGTCTCCCTGATATATGGCCCGCTCCCAATTGATTGGTTCCACACCCTGCCTCCAACTTTTTGGTTGTATCCCTATACAAATTTTCATTGCCTCTATTACTAAGGCTGCCCCCCATTCCTATACCTCACTTCTTGCCACCGAGCCCCTGCTCCGCCCGATATTTGTTCGGGCTCTCGCGTGTTCCGCATTCCCGCCCGGTCCGTTCTCCTCTTCCCTTCCCCTTGGTTTCACGCGCACCAGGCGTCCTTGGTAACTCCAATTGGTTTCCGCACCAGGATCCTATCCCGGCTCCTCGCTTCCCTCCAGGACGCTCTCATTGGCTGCTCCCCTGGCGTCCTTGGTTACAGCTCCACCTCCAGCCTCATCTACCCAATCCCTGCCCGTTGCCATGACGCTGACTTTCGCTTTATGTAGAAGGCTTCACGGCTTTCACTCTAGGCATTACTCGAGGACCGCACACGTCCGTGGCGGTTGGTGTACCTTCTCCCTGGATCCAATTTGGACACCCGACCTGATGACCTGCCAAACACAGTAAGCCCGGCTTCTCTTGCCTTGACACGTCTCTGACTGTCACCCTACGTGGATTTTTTCCTAATCCTTATTTTTCGTCCACGCCTCCAGATAATTGACTGAAGTGTTCCCCTGCGCCCTCTCCCTTGTTTCCCTGGCTCCGCTTCTTCCAGCGGTAAGTGTTTTATTTTAGTCTGATCAATTCCCCCCTTTTCCAACAAATAATACCCTTCATTCCCTCTCCCTTAACACCTCACTTCCTTCTTATCCCTTAGAGACTTGAATTCTCATTCGAGTTACCACCCTGGCTGTACCCGGACCTCCTGTGATTAGTTCATACGCCCACACGGAATCTGCCTCAACAGAGCCCCGTTTTCCTGCGCCTCAGGTAGGCTCTAGTCGTTCCTTGCATCCTTCCGTCAATCCTTTTCCTGTCCTCCACCGCTTTGACACTTACCTTATTTTACACAGCACTCCTTGAATACGCGACCCTGGTCCTGAGGATGATCCTAATTAAATAGGATCGAAACGTCGTCGACCTCTGCCCATCAGCTCTAACTCCCTTTGGCGCCCCTTGGTCTTTGGGTTCTCCAATGAGTCTGAAAACTATCAAATGAACAATTGATGAAATTATTTTCTGAACCTTTCTATTCTGTATATATTTTGTATATATTGCTTTGCGCCTCATGCTGTGGTCTCTTCACGTTGTCACTTGCGCCGTTACACCATTGTCACGAGCACATTGTACACTTTTTCTTTAGGGTTGCTTTGGTATTTTGACCAATTAGTGCTGTTATAATTCTTTCATGATTGTATTGATCTTCTCTAAATACATGACGCCTATTGGCGCATTACTCAAATTATTTTGAAGCCTCTTGTCTTCTATGTGTGGTTTGTAATGTCTTGTACATACAATTGCAAATAATCTAATAATTCCTGCTGAGATATTGTCGCAATTTTATTGTACTTACTCTGATCTCAGTTGGGTCTACGGGTTACACTCCTGTGGTTTCTTTATACTGTGAGCAGCAGCTTCGCTGCGAGAGTAGGCCCTAGGGCCCTTTATCTCCAACTAATTCATTTAGTTTTTCTGTCAGTAATTTCTTCTGATAGAAAATGTCTAGAGAGGCTCCCATTTATACAGAAGATTATATCCAACGTATCCTGAGCGGACCCTCCCTCCTCACCAACCCGGCCTCTGCCTCCTTCACCACCCCCACCACCACCAATTCCTCCAAGATCTTACTTGACAGACTCGAGAAACTAAAGAAGAAACAAATCCGTACTACCCTCCATGCCCGGATGCTCACGGAATATCTCAAATCTGGGATTATTCCGTTGGGTTTACAAATTCGCAACGTTCCAGAAATCTTCACTCAAGATCCCAAATTCCGTACTGGCTTCAGTCACCTTGCTACCACTTGCTCCCGCCACTGGATGGTGTTGGGAATCGACACAGCCATAGAACATAGTCAAAAGGAATTGGAAGAGATCGCTGAAATCGAGAAACTTATCTTGGAAGACAACTCCATCCCTGAAGCTAAGAATCTCTTGGACAAAATCAATTCAACTATAGCCACTTTCAATACGTTCGAACTCAATAAAAAAATCACCAAAATACAAAAAGACATAAAATACTACAGTACAGAAAAAACCTATACTTATCTCAAGGACGAGTTTTATAATACCCCCTACAATCCGCCAAGAACACGTAACTGGGGAAGATTCAGGAACAATCAACATATCACCTTCTCTGATTCCTCCAACACCTCGATCGAAGAAGTTGACTCAAACGAGGAACCCAGTACCTCCAGAAATACCAACAGGCCTCCACCCCTTTTGCCTCCCGGTTTTTTAGAACAAGGCCACGGACGCGGCCAGAACTGTCGACGTGCACGCAACAACTACCAAAATCAATACTCCGGAGAGAGACAAACCAGAAACAAATTCTACCGTTGGGGGCCTCAACAATAACCACTTCCGAAATGCCTGTGGATGTCCCTACCACTGTCTTGAACTCCAATGCTCCCGCCTCTAACCTTGACTCGGACCTGATCCCTATTTTCAACCTTTCCAAACACAATCTCTCCGAGAATGAGATCAAACTACTCAGTAGAGGCCTAAACTTTGTACCCACGGAACGAAGTAACTTCTTTGAACTCCATGCACATCTACTACAGTTTTTCTGACGAATCAGACTACGTCAATTTTTTGCAGACAAATCAGAGCCGATCCGCTCTAACACTATCCTTTTTCATCCTCCATCCACCTTTAATCCACCCTCACATACTATGCCTCCTGAAATATTGTCTTTCGAGCGAATAGTACTTTATGAGATTGCGAATGTACAGAAAGCTTTTGAATATGTCCCTTATAATCTCCCACTTGTCGAAAAACAGGCCTTAATCAGCCTCAAACAAAGATCCGATTTAACTGTCAAACCAGCGGACAAAGGTGGTGGTATCGTTGTCATGGACAATGAGAAATATGACCTGGAGATTAGAAGACAACTGACCAATACTGCCCACTATCGTAAACTCACTCATGATCCCCTCCCAGATCTCAAAAAAAGAATCAATCACATTACCAAACTAACACAAACCCAAAACATTATCTCCCCCAAGGAATTTATTTTCCTCAATAATGCACACCCACGAACACCGGTGATTTATGCTTTACCGAAGATCCACAAAGACATCCAGAACCCCCCTGGTAGACCAATCGTTTCTGGTTGTGGTTCCATTCTGGAACCCCTAGGTAAATACATAGATGCCGTCATCAAGGAGTTCGTCCCCCTCACAGACACCTTCATACGGGACTGCATGGATTTGATCAGGACTATCGAAGACAGACCTTTTGATATAGAGACCGAATTGATGGCTGGTTTGGATATTGAATCTTTATACACGAATATCCCCCATGATGAAGGTCTTCTAGCCATCCACGAACTATTGGAAAACAGACCGAGACCGACCCGCATTCCCACAGAATTCATCATGAGCCTTTTACATATTGCCTTAGAGAACAACTATTTTTTGTACCAGGATGATTTTTACCTTCAAATCAAAGGTGTCTCAATGGGGGCGTGTTTTGCCCCAAATTTTGCCATCTTGTTTGTCCACAAACTGGAGACATGCCTCATACTCAGTTCCACCAATCCATTCAGACCTCAAATCTCCTTATGGCGACGATATATAGATGATGTCCTTTTATTTTGGAAAGGTGATGCCGACACTTTAACATCTTTTGTCGAATGGTTGAACAACTCCCAACCACATTTGAAATTTACCTTTGATTACAAAACCAACGATCTGCCCTTCCTGGACTTGAACATACATGCAGAAGAAGGAATAATTGGAACATCACTCTATCGCAAACCCACAGAGAGGAGCACTCTGTTAAATTATTCTAGTTACCATCCACGTGGATTGAAAGATGGCTTACCTTATGGACAATTCCTTCGCATACGAAGGAATTGCAAGTGGCGCAAGGACTATTTCAGGGAATCGGATGTCTTACTCAAAAAACTTACAGACAGGGGTTATCCTCGCAGATTGGTTTCACGCGCTCGTAAAAGAGCCTGGTATTCCCATCGGGACCTTCTACTTACACCACAACCTAAGGAAACCAACTCTCGAATTCCCTTTGTTTTGAAATTTAGTCCCAGCAGCAATCAAATCAAGAAGATTATTTCACGAAATTGGGCACTTCTGAGAACCAATAAATCATTCCAGGAGCCACCTCTTTTCTCCTTCAAACGAGGCAATAACCTATCCAACCATTTGGTCCATGCAATTACCTGGCCCATCAAACCTGCTAATTCCAATACCATCACTTCAACATGGGGACTACCGCCCGTACTAGGCCATTACAAATGCCAGTCATGCAGTGTCTGCGATCTTACCACCAATACAAAAGAGTTCAAATTCAATAATCAAACATACACTTTGAACACGTTGACCAATTGCCGGTCACAAAATGTGATCTACGCTATTGAATGCCCGTGCCATCTCCTCTACATCGGACAGACAACACAAATGGTCAAGCAAAGGATTATCCAGCATAAAAGCAGAATACACTGTAAGATCACTACAGCTCCTTTGGTGACACACTTTCTGGAAAAGAACCATGACGCACTTGACATTAAGTGGCAAGTCTTAGATCAACCTCGGCTCCCGCCCAGAGGCGGCAATCTACAACTGCTCCTTAACAAATGTGAATGTAAATGGATCACACGTTGTAACTCTGTGAACCATGGGCTGAACACCATCGATGAGTGGAACAGCACGATTCAGTTCCCACCCTAATTACCCTTCCACTCTACCATATTGCCCCCACATTTCCTTGGTTCTCTTCCAATACTTTTGAACGCCAAGCATGATATACCTGACTAGGTCCCCCACGATGTATGTGTATCAGATTATTATTGCTCTGAATCTTGTGATGTACATGTGCTCCCTAATGTTTCATCTACGTTGTGCATTGCTTCCATTCCTTCTCTTGTCTCCTTTTGTCTCCCTGATATATGGCCCGCTCCCAATTGATTGGTTCTACCCCCTGCCTCCAACTTTTTGGTTGTATCCCTATACAAATTTTCATTGCCTCTATTACTAAGTCTGCCCCCCATTCCTATACCTCACTTCTTGCCACCGAGCCCTTGCTCCGCCCGATATTTGTTCGGGCTCTCGCGTGTTCCGCATTCCCGCCTGGTCCGTTCTCCTCTTCCCTTCCCCTTGGTTTCACGCGCCCCAGGCGTCCTTGGTAACCCCAATTGGTTTCCGCACCAGGATCCTATCCCGGCTCCTCGCTTCCCTCCAGGACGCTCTCATTGGCTGCTCCCCTGGCGTCCTTGGTTACAGCTCCACCTCCAGCCTCATCTACCCAATCCCTGCCCGTTGCCATGACGCTGACTTTCGCTTTATGTAGAAGGCTTCACGGCTTTCACTCTAGGCATTACTCGAGGACCGCACACGTCCGTGGCGGTTGGTGTACCTTCTCCCTGGATCCAATTTGGACACCCGACCTGATGACCTGCCAAACACAGTAAGCCCGGCTTCTCTTGCCTTGACACGTCTCTGACTGTCACCCTACGTGGATTTTTTCCTAATCCTTATTTTTCGTCCACGCCTCCAGATAATTGACTGAAGTGTTCCCCTGCGCCCTCTCCCTTGTTTCCCTGGCTCCGCTTCTTCCAGCGGTAAGTGTTTTATTTTAGTCTGATCAATTCCCCCCTTTTCCAACAAATAATACCCTTCATTCCCTCTCCCTTAACACCTCACTTCCTTCTTATCCCTTAGCGACTTGAATTCTCATTCGAGTTACCACCCTGGCTGTACCCGGACCTCCTGTGATTAGTTCATACGCCCACACGGAATCTGCCTCAACAGAGCCCCGTTTTCCTGCGCCTCAGGTAGGCTCTAGTCGTTCCTTGCATCCTTCCGTCAATCCTTTTCCTGTCCTCCACCGCTCTGACACTTACCTTATTTTACACAGCACTCCTTGAATACGCGACCCTGGTCCTGAGGATGATCCTAATTAAATAGGATCGAAACGTCGTCGACCTCTGCCCATCAGCTCTAACTCCCTTTGGCGCCCCTTGATCTTTGGGTTCACCAATGAGTCTGAAAACTATCAAATGAACAATTGATGAAATTATTGTCTGAACCTTTCTATTCTGTATATATTTTGTATATATTGCTTTGCGCCTCATGCTGTGGTCTCTTCACGTTGTCACTTGCGCCGTCACACCATTGTCACGAGCACATTGTACACTTTTTCTTTAGGGTTGCTTTGGTATTTTGACCAATTAGTGCTGTTATAATTCTTTCATGATTGTATTGATCTTCTCTAAATACATGACGCCTATGGGACCATTACTCAAATTATTTTGAAGCCTCTTGTCTTCTATGTGTGGTTTGTAATGTCTTGTACATACAGTTGCAAATAATCTAATAATTCCTGCTGAGATATTGTCGCAATTTTATTGCACCTTTGTTAGCAAACATTGATGTACCACTTACCAGAGTCAAACATCGGGAAAAACAAAATATATTCTGTTAAGTTTAAAACTCCTGTTATGATGCAACATGCCAATATAGCGTGTTCAGAAACTTACCGAGGAGGTCCACAGCGGTTCAGAACTCAGAGTCAGAATGGCAGCCAAACTTGAAGTACATGAAAGTGGTAGTCTAAAATTTTGAAAAAAGAAGTATTTGTAAAATGGAACATCGCTCGAAAATATATTGGGAGACCCAAAGCTATGAAATAGGCAAAAATTAAATAAAATGAAAAAAAATACCCACTATGGATAAAAATATTTGCAGTGGAAGAAAGACTGATTTTTAGAAGACACTAGTGCCTGATTGCACATATAGGGATACCATCAATAACTTGGTCAGGTATGCAGAAAAGTTTAATAAGTAAAAAGTGTGATCTGATATATCCGAAATAGGCATTTTTATGAAGAATAATTCAGTACAAATGGCAACAATAGAACAGCATCAAGAGCATTGTGTGTTTTCATATCTTCTACAGAGTTACTTCTTACAATAAAATGTATGATTATGATATGCCATGGTCATATAACGAGTACATCAGACTATGGAAAAAGGTATTCAACAATTGTGGGAATAAACATATTGTATATATGTGGATAACACTAATACTTTGGTTGGAATCTAATAAACATTTGAAAGCTGTCAATTTATACAACTAATTGTATCAAAAGCAACATTATTCCATAAACATATTGACAGACTTGATAGTGAGACATGCTTCAGATTTATCTCAAAGTCAGGAATCAGAAGTGTGTCTTGACTATGAGAAGCTTAGAACCCAGTTCCTTTCTGCAAAGGGATAGGTTCATGTTCTTCGCCAGTACGATCTAATTTTACATGCCTGCTGCACCAGCATCCGCCTTCAAGTGGCCTTTTCAATTTTGAGTACCAGAGGTGGCCATTCAATTGCCCAAACCGCTGATGGTCCAATAGATGAGAAGACGTATCCATTGTTAACATGCCACAGCTATATCATCTGTCAGACAGCTACCATGCGGCCATACTGGACCTTCCCTAAGGGACTCTCTCAGTCTCTTGCCTGGCACCAACGCCGTTTACCCGAATGTTGTATTATGACCTACTTTTGACTACCTTAATTGTTGTATTGTTCTAAACTCTTTTGTTGACTGTTTATGACCCACATGAATCCTTGCATACAAATTGTGTAAAGTTATGCACATAACATGTAAAGCGCTCTGATATACCTTCGAGTTTAACTAGCACTATATAAAACTCAAAAATAATTAAATCATACCTACTAATTTCAATGATACCGCAGCTCTGAGTCTTCGCCCTCCTCCCTCCCTGCCTGGTATGTTACCATTACATCGCAGTCATTACATTGCACTACAAGCTACCTTGGTGTTTTTAGAGGTTTAACCTATACCTCCAGAGTTGTTACATCACGCTGCTTCACATTGATAGTTGTTACTTTACAATAGTAAGTATAGTTAAGTAGAGCAAAGGGTTTTTGGAGAGTTTGAAGATGGATGGTGTTTAGGAGTAGTAAGGGATTTTACTATTCACAGATTGGCAGTGGTTAGTGGTAGCGAGGGTTTTTAGGGTTCAGGACGGGTGCAGTTCAGGGGGTAGCAGAGGGTTTTAGTGTTCAGGAATGGTATTAATTTTGAGGAAGCAGTAAAAAAATGTTTTTTAAAACTTAAGAGAAGTGTGTTATGTTTTATGGGCAGGATATAGAGGTGATGGTGCAGCAGGTGGGTAGTGTATCATTTTATGTTCTTATTTAAATGTAGAGGTTTATTATTTAAGTTTTGGGGTCCTTTATTTTAAATTTTAGGGAGGGTACTTTTGGTGGTGTAGTCATTTGTTTACTTTTAAATTTAAGGTTAGAATGTTAGCTTTAGGGGTGGGTTGCAATGGTGCTGGGTAGGTAGTTATTATCCGAAATGGATTGCATTTAACTTTTTTGATTAACTATTTTCATGGTTCAGGCAGGTATTTATTTTTCTTGTGGCGCGGGTATTTCTTATCTATTTTCAGTGCGTTAGCTTTGGGGATGTGTTGCAGGTTGATAAGAGCATTGAGTGGGGTGTGTATTATTTGTTGTGAATAGTTATGTAGGTGGAGAGGAGTATTATTTTTGTGCTGATTTTTTTAGGATTCACTGTGGGTATTTACTTTTTTGAGTACGGATTATTAGGGTTAGGATCTGGGGATGGGTTGCAGAGATTATAGTGGCACTGGGTCTGGGTTAGTGTATTTTTGTGTACTTACATATGTGGAGAGGGCTGTTACTTATGTTTTGTGTTCTTAGGGTTTAACATGGGCATGTATTTTTGTCTAATGTGTTAGTTTTTATGGATGGGTTGCAGCATTGATGGGGCTGTGGGTGGGTAAGTGTAAAATGTTTAAAATAGGAATACTGATGAAGACAAAGACATTATTTAATTATTTGTTCTATAACATATTATATTCATTTTCAATTTGTTTTAATCATGCACACTCTTTATCTACCTTTTTAGTTCAAAGGCTGCAGTCGAACAGGTGCGTTTTCTTTCTCACGTCGCCTGTGGTCGAGTTTCTGTGGTGGTGGCTAATATGCCTTGTCTGCTATGGAGCAAAATGATTTTAAAATGTAATATTTCATTGTAAAATAAAAAAATTCTTGTAAATAAAAGTTATTTTTCATTATTTGAAACAATTGTACATATTTTTTGAAAATATGTTTTATGAGTATAATTTTGGTTTTTAACAGCTTTTAAAAAGAATGTTTGTCAGTCATTTATTCTCCTTTTCTTAAAAAAAACATTTCTTTCACTAAAATTATGACTACTTAGTTCTAGAGTAGGTTGATGTTTATTCCTTGTTTCAATCCTCTTGAAATATTGTGTTAGGTTCTGTACCTTTTGACTTTCTTCATGTGAGGTGACAGGTTGTTTTTTACTTCTGTGGTGAAGTCCTCCAAATCATAGTATCTATACATTTTACAGAGATACAAAAAAATAATGATGATGCATTATTGCATGTACTAATGTAATATTTTTTTTACTGGCTTTTTTCCCTTGTGCGCTTACATAGTTCAGTAGATAGGTGGCACTCTGCAATGAAACTGTACCAGCTCCTTAAGGTCATCTGGTCTTGATAAGTGACCACAAAATTGTTGCTGTTCATTTATATAGTTTTTTTGTGCTTGAGTGATTTTTTTGAAAAATGTTCACCAGAGTTTGTTTAATTGTCCGTGTAAATTCATGACAGAAATTTTTTTTTATTCCTTCATTGGAAAATTACATAATGACCTACATGTTCAGATATGCCGGCTCCGCCATCTTGGTTGGGGATTTTGTGTATTACACATATTTTGTCCATAGTGTAATGTATTTTTTAATAATTGTTTTAACTATTTTATTTTAAAAATGGCAAGTTGCAAAAGTAACGTGATTCAATGGTATACGTTGTAGCAGTAGTTTAGATAGTGGTACATTATACCATAATGTAAAGGTATCTGATGTAAAAACCGCATTGTAAAGTATTGCGATGTAAACTAGCACAAAGTAACGACTGACAATCTGACATTCCACTGCTTACTATTCTGTTCCAATGTCATCTAAATCTATTAACCCCTTCGCTGCGGCGGGAATTCCGCCGCAGCGCTGGGGGGGTGGGGCAGCGCGGTGGCGCTGTGCTCATGACGGAGCCACTCCGTCATGAGCCACGGTTGAGCTGTGCTCATGACGGAGTGGTTCCGTCATGACTCCGCCCACGGCGCTAATCGCCCGCACAGGCGGGGAATTAGCGCCGCGTGGGCGGCATGACGGAACCAGTTCCGTTCAGTTCAGTGCGGGGTGCCTCAAGGTTCCTCCCTTTCACCTCTTCTGTTTAACCTCTATATTGCTCCTCTTATTTTTTCGTTGCAGCAAATGGAGGTCAGCGTATACAATTACGCGGATGACCGCCAACTTGTTTTCAATCTCTCTTCTTCCTCTGCCTCCATCTTAAATTTCCAGTCTGTTATGATTTTCATCCGGGACTGGATGAACCACAACCATTTGAAACTTAACCCAGACAAGACCGAGTTGGTGTTAACGGGTGGTTCCCCCAGTCCCTGGTCTTCACTTTTTTGGCCCCCCTCCCTTGGTTCTTCCCCGGTCCCTTCTA
This sequence comes from Triturus cristatus, assembly GCF_964204655.1. Taxonomy (NCBI): domain Eukaryota; kingdom Metazoa; phylum Chordata; class Amphibia; order Caudata; family Salamandridae; genus Triturus; species Triturus cristatus. The sequence goes on along the minus strand of NC_140582.1, from coordinate 1,038,083,521 downwards.
CCTCAGTTAAAACTTTAGGTATCAAACTTAATTCTCAGCTCACTCTTCACTCCCAGGTTAGCTCTGTGGTGTCTTCTTCTTTTCTGTCACTACGCACCATGCGCAAGGTTTCCCGCTTTTTTTCCTTTGATGCCTTAAAATTGATCATCTTGGCGATGGTTATCTCCCGCCTGGATTATGGCAACGCCCTATATGCAGGTATACCTGCATATAGTTTAAGGTCGTTTGCAGCTGATCCAGAACCAGGCGGCTCGGTTGGTTTTCAATCTTCCAAAATCCCACCACGTAACATCCCTTCTCAAATCCTTACACTGGCTCCCTGTCCGTGAACGTGTCCAATTTAAGCTTGCTTCTATCATCTTTCAAGCACGACTGGGCACGGCCCCGGCCTTTATTTCATCTGAGATCGTCCCCTACATTCCAACTAGGGAACTACGCTCATCCACGCAATCCCTGTTGTCAGTCCCCCGCTTCCGGAGGAAGAAGTGGGGAGGATCGAAGTTTGCGACCCTTGCCCCTGTCTTGTGGAATTCCCTGCCTTTAGAGCTTAGATCTCTAACTCCCTACCCCCAATTCCGGAAAAAGCTTAAAGCTCATCTATTTGCTAAAAATTTTAATTAGATCATTTGTTGTTTTTGTTTTCTTTTTATTATTTTCCGTTATTTCTACTCTGGGGGTGTCTGATCTGTTGCAGCGCCATGAAACCGCTGGTGAAAGTGCGCTATATAAATATTTTTAAACTCAAACTCAAACTCCGTCATGAGCACACGGCAACCGTGGCTCATGACGGAATGGCTCCGTCATGAGCAGGGGAGGGGTTAAAGAAGCAATACTGGAGAAGAATGAGCTACTTGCTTGTAAAGGCAGTTCTGCTTCATACCCATGTTTTGTGAGTTCAAATGTGTCACTACCTGTCTCTCTGATTGGTTGTCTGCTTAATGATGCATGCTGGATTATTGTGCAGATTTTCCACTCAAAATAATGAGGGCAGTGTAATGGCTTTACTCCAACAGCCTCCATCGATTGAGCCAAAGGCAGCTCTGCCAGTGGAAAGCTGACAGTTCACACATCCAGTGGCGGGCGGTGACCCTCAACACTGGAGAGGCATTGAGGGGACCAAGAGCCAAAACCGGTTGGGGCCAAAAAGATGTAAAAATGTTTCTTAATGTACTTACCCTTGTTTTGCTCTCCTCGGTCTTTTTCTTCTTTTCGCTTGGAAGCCGACAGCGCGACGGCACCTCGTGGAGCCCCAGGCAACCCCCTTCTTTCAATCCCGAAAATCCCGATGCTGCTCTCCAGCTGCAGATAAGCAGCATGAGCGCAGTGCCGGAATTGGCTGGAGTGGGCTGCCTCGATGCTCCAGCAAGCACAGGAGGCCTGTGCCTGCTCTCCACACAGCTGTCTGAGACAGTTAGGTGGAGAGGTTTACACTGCGCATGTCAGGCTGACCGTCGCAAGACAGCCGGCCAAAGTGACTTGTGCAGTGTAAACTGGTGAAGTGAGCAACACGCCCTTCTGCCAGTCATTAGCCATTCCCCGCCCCCAAACACTGCTCAGGCTGGGAGCAGTGAAAAATAAAACGGAAATTAATTTTTTCTCCAACTTTTGCTGCACTGGCAGCAGGGGGGTGATGCTCCTCAGGCGTGCAACACCCATTGGACTCACAGGGCTTCAGCCCCCCCCCCCCCCCCCCCCCTCGTGTGTGGCAGCCCGGGATGAGACACCTTCCCGGGCAAAAAAGCAGCCGCACCCGAGCACTTCACAGGTCTTTAAAAGACCATTTGCATGTTAATGAGGCCTCGCTGTTGTTTCACCCCTTCTAAGAGCCCCTGCAGCTCCACTCTGCCTATTGCTTAAAGTTCAGCCCCCCGCCGAAATTTTTGCTCAGCCCCCCCCCCGAAATTTGGCTCTAGTTGCGCCTCTGATGCTCCTCTGCCCAAATGGGGGATTAGGGAGGGACGCAGCTTCAACTCGTCTTTAAATGAGGCGGGTGAACCATGAGCTTCATGGAGTATCCTTTCCCCCAAACTATTAATCTCCCCCCCCCTAATCTTATATCATACTGTGGTATGGTATGGTATGGTATGGTATGATATGAGGTAGTGGGAATGCTGCGCTGTAGTACTGTAAACTATGTTATTTTGGGAGTAATGTGTGGCACACTAAAGATGAACGCAAAAGCTTTAATTCCGTAATGATTGAAGTTAGAAATTAGAAATTACCGTCCCTCTTTGCGATATAGACAGACTGTCGCAAAGTACCTACCCCGTCACCAACATATGCGGCTGGAAAAACAAGGCGAACAGAAAATGCAAAATAGATTTAATGTAGAAGGTAAAATACTTCCCTGCGCTACTAATAGAGCCATTACAGATGTTTGTGCGTTTTCTAAATATAGAAAATATTTCTGGCCGTTTCTTGTGTGTCTGTCCCAAACGTGAAACTTTCTGAGGGGTCAGTACATGGTCACAGTGAATAAAAGCGTGGCTTATCTTGTCCTGTTGGCTTGGCACACATTCTACTGGAGGAAGAACAATAAACAGGAAACAAAGGGTTGTGAGAAAGTGCCTGTGGCCTGCGCTTTGAAAGCAGGCTCCGGCCGAGGTTCTTGGCCAATGTGATTAAATCGGCTGGGAGTAGCGCCCCAGCCCCTCACCCCTAACTATTAATAATTAACCTCGTGGGTGCTCGTTATTAACTGGGCATCTGTAGAAAACATTGGGAAAGTAGCCGAACCACTGCAAGGCGGGCTTCGTGGACTCCGGGCCCCTTGCGAAAGACACAGTTTGGGCTGGTGACCCCGGTGTCAGCTCAGCAGATCCGAGCAGCTCAGCCCAGAATCCCGGCGCTCTCGCGGCATGGGGGCCCGCCTGATCCTCGCGCTGGCCCTCGCCTCGTGCTGCAGCCCTGTCCATGCTCCAACGGTAAGGCGTCATGCTTCCTCTTCTGGATCTGTGGTATCAGTCTTTGCGTGTGTCATGGTTGCCGAGTTTTTAGATTGTCTATGCGTGATGTTCCCATGGGTCCTCCTGTGACATTCTACTACCAAAATGTGAGACCGTTCGAGTGCCCCATTCTTGGGAGGGAAACCTCTCAAGAAAGTGACGGCTGAACACAAGGAAGACGCGTCGTTCCTGACTGAGAGAAAACTGCGTTTTGAATGAAGCAGAGATCTGCTGCTCTGGGCGCCACAAGGGGTAAATGATCTGGACACAGAGGGTTTGAGATGGGCTGACTGGTTGCTAGGAGCTGGGCCATTGTTGATGAGGAGTCTCCCTGTAGGGCTAGAAGCCATTGGTACTGTGTGACCTGTGGCAGGTGAGGGAGGGGCTAGCTGCCCTGTGGGTCCACTCTACACTACTGGAAGACTCACAACAAGGCCCTGGAGACCCGCATGGAGGATGACGGGAAAGTGGCGTAATCTGTGTCATTTCAGGAATTTCACAATACCCCAATGTGAAATTCCCAAATTCATGTCATTTACGTCACTTCGCGTGATTATAATGCGCCATTCTCCGTTAAAATAGGGGGGCTTATTTACAAGCCTCTTCCGCCGCCGGTGCGCCACTCTTAACATGGGAAAAAGTGACGTATTGGCGGCGCAAGAGGCTTGTAAATATAAATAAGCCCCATTGTGTGAATGCATACATAACTTCACTGTGAAGGCAGAGGAGCAACAGAAGGGTGTAGTATACTGTAGTATACTCATAAATGAAGTCCAACTCAAGAAGTATGGTATAAGATGAGTTCTTTATTACAGCCCCCCGCACACGGGAATAACACCACCAACGCTGACAGTCTCCACAGCAGAACTGTCTTACTACAGAACTCACACACACAATACATTCTACAATCTAGAACTGTATGACTCTTATACATCTTAAAGCTATATACTACACAATTCCCCTTCTTTAATGAAAACAAAAAAAAAAAAAAAAAAAAATGAATAAATAAATAAATAAATGTAACTTAAAATCTACATATTATTAGGTACAATCAAAAATTTCTAGCAATTTTGGTTTCTTGACAATTCTACCACTAGACGTTTTAACAATGTTTTCATCGCAAGACACTTGTGGTAAAACAGGATCCTGAACATTTTGATGATTGCCCCCCAGAGAAACATTTTCATCACATGGAACCTCTGGAACAGGAACACTATCTGGAACAACACTACAATCTTGTGAAACCTCCAAATTAACATCAGAAGATATCCTTTGATTAACATTTTCATCATTTGGATTAGAATCATCAATATGTTGTGACAATTTACATGTATCTAGCCACCAAAAATTCTTGCATTTGTTCCGCTCTTCAGATTCAGAACTATATGAAACTGGTGCCAGACGACTACAATGCCAAACCTCACCATTTTGAAGTAAAGCTGTGTTATTCATAACTTTGACAACCAATTTGGGCTCACTAAACTTGCTTTCAGTCTTAGACACTTTCCTAGCACTTTTAATTCTAACCCATTGACCACTCTGTAAATTAACTTGTTTAGTACCATGTTTTAAATCATAATAGGACTTGTTTCTCATTTGAGAATCTTTGATATTCTCTCTTACAACAGGAATATCACACAAAACCATCCCACTTTTATTCAACCATCCTGGATTAATCTTTGAATGGGGAATCCTCCCTCTCATTAAGGAAAAAGGACTTTTACCAGTAGTACCATGAATAGTACTTCTATAGGCCCAAAGGAGTTTTTTTAATTCTTCTTCCCAAGATAGGTCACCTTTGTTAGCAAGTTGTATGACACCCTTAATACTGCGGTTAGCTCTCTCAACAATACCATTGCCACTAGGATGATATAATGCTGTGAATCTCTGTTGAACCCCAGAAGCACTCAGATAATTTTTCATCTCACAGGATTTGAACTGTACACCATTATCAGATAAGATAAACTTAGGGAAACCTTCTCTTAAAAAGATATCATCTAAGAATGTTATCACTGTTTTGGTAGTGATGGTATCCACAACACACATTTCTAACCATCGTGAAAAGGTATCGACGAGTACCAAAATGTATTTCTGCGAATTATCATGCCAACAAATTGGTCCCATGCAGTCAATAGCTACAACTTCCCAAGGAAAATTGGGGCAACTAGGAGAAGCTAAAGGTGGATTGAAAGTTTTCAATGTTTTATCCGAAACTTCGCACTTAACACACGATCTTACACACCTTTCTACATCTAAGTCAATCTTAGGCCACCAATACAGTTCTTTTAGACGCAATTTGGTGCGAGTGATTCCTGAATGCCCCTCGTGGCCTAAACTAATTATTTTATTCCTTAAGTTTTTCGGTGGTACAATTTTGTCACCCCGTAAAACAAACTCGTCTGAAAGACTCAGTTCATTCCGAACTTCCCAAAAACCACGCAAGTCATCATTCACAAATTTTTTATCAATTCCATTCCATCCTTTCATAATTAATTGTTTAAGAACAAGTAGAATTTGATCTGAATTCTCTGCTTCAAGCCATTCCTCTTTACTAAAACTGCACTGGACTTTTGACGAAATGTGAGCTACTGAGAATTCATTCCAAGGATTCATATCGAGCTCAACTAAAGGTAAAGACATGCGACTCAAAAAATCTGCAGTAAAATTTTTAGCCCCAGGAACGTATTGCACCTCGTACATGAAATCTTGCAATCTCATTGATAACCTCGCTATCCTGGCTGTGGCACTGGTTAACCCTTCAGTGGTTAGTAACTTAGTCAAAGGCTTATGATCACACCGTAAAATAAACTTCCTACCCCAAAGAAATTTTCTAAAATGTTCTAGGGCCCACACACAAGCCAGGGTCTCTCTTTCAACAACTGAATAACGTTCCTCAGTAGGGGTAAGGGATCTTGAAGCAAAGGCAATAATAACTTCTGCATTATTCTCACCCAATTGTGTAAGCACACTCCCTAACCCCTTGCTACTGGCATCAGTGGTGACAATAGTTCGTGCACCAGGGTCAAATCCTTGGAGACTAGGTGCTTGCGCTACAGCTTTTTTTATTTCTTCAAAAGACTTTTGACATGAATTACACCAAATAAATTGTGCCTTATTTTTGAGAAGAGATCTCATTACACAAGTTTTTTCTGAAAACTTGTCCACAAATTTAGAGTAAAACTCTGCTAGTCCCAAAAAGGATCTAAGGTCTTCTTTAGATTTGGGAGGGGGAGCATCTTTAATGGCTCTTACTAAGCTGGCCTTGGGTCTAATACCTAAAGAACTTACTTCATGGCCTAGGTAAGTTACACTATTTTCTGCAAATTTACATTTTGAAAGCTCCGCCGTAACCCCTTTATTTTGTAAGATATTCATGACTTTCCTTAAACGCTCATCATGAACCTTCTTATTAGGACCCATTATAAGAATATCGTCCTGAAAGAAAATTATACCTTGCATATCACCCAGAAGTTCGTACATAAGCCTTTGAAATACCGCAGCCGCAGATGCTAACCCAAATGGCATGCGACGAAATTGGTAACAACCAAAAGGGGTACAAAAGGCTGTAAGGTGTTTACTCAATGGATGTAACGAAACTTGATGATATGCACATGACAAATCAATTGTTGAAAACCATTTAGCCCCTTTGGTGAGTGCAAGCATTTCATCGATTCTCGGGAGAGGAAACTGATCAACAATTATATTCTCATTCAAATATCTCAAATCTATGCACATGCGAATTTTCCCATTAGACCGTCTAGCAATCACTATGGGAGAAATCCATTCAGATGCCTCAATTGGTTCAATAATATTTGCATCTAATAATTTCTTTAATTCATTTTTAACCTCATCTCGAACAATTAATGGAATGTGTCGTACTTTATGAACTCTAGGAACTGCATTGGGTTTGGTCAAAATTTGGTGCGAAAAACCTTTAAGGTTTCCAATGTTGCCACTAAACAATTTTGGAAACTCTTCTAAAACCCATTTCTTAGTATTCTCCGCTTCACACATGACAAGCACTTGCTCAGGACTATTCGGATTCAAAATGATACTTAAAGAACGTTGGTCTCTCCAACCTAAAACTGAAGGCCCATCTTGAGCTACATACAATTTACATAGTGCTCTTCTACCCTTGAACTCAAAAATTAAAGATCTGAAACCCAACATATCAATTTTTTGCCCCGTGAAACTTTCTGGATTCACATCAGTGGGTTGCAATTGTGGACCAATGGCATTAACAAATTTGTCATTCCAAACTGATTTAGCAATGATAGTGAAAGGAGACCCAGAGTCCGCTGCAACCTGTAACACCACACCTCCAAAGGAAATCATACATAAAGGTTTGTTGCTATCATTGCTCGTAATATTGACCACAACATGTTTTGTAATGCCGCTGGAAATACTCGAGTTCTCTGGAGAGTCTTCATCTTCATTGTTGTCTGACAAATCTGAATTGCTGTTAGTGATGCAACTTACATGTGATTTTTTATAACGCTTCCTTCTACAAACTTTAGAAAAATGTCCCACGATTCCGCATACAGAACATTTTGTAGATTTAGCAGGACATTTTTCAAATCTCGCAGTATGCGCAGTACTTCCGCATCTGTAACATACAAAGCCGGACTGAGAAGAAGAATTTTCCTCTTTCTTGGTGTAAGGTGGTTTCCAATTGCTTTGATACGATTTAGATTGTTTGTACGTAACACTTTTGTCTTTTCTGGTGTCAGTAACTTTATTAACAGTGACTGTCTCAGTTGAATGAGAAACAGCTTTAGCACACCTTTCTGACAATTCCGCCTTCTTAACTAATGTAATGATGTCTTTAAGGCTAGAGTCACCTTCAATCCAGAGTTTGTCTTGGATACTTTTATTCTTTGTACACATGACTATTTGGTCTCTAATCATGTCGTCATGTAAAGCCCCAAATTTGCACTTTATGGCAAGATTCTTTAAAGCGGAGACATAATCTTCGATTGATTCATTAGTCTCCTGTTTCCGTTTATAAAATGTGCGTCTAGATACTGCCGCACACACAATAGGTGAGTAATGCTCATCAAGATCAGCAATTGCGCACTTGAACACGTCAACATCTGCGCTCCTCTCATTTTTCTGCATCTGATTATATACCCTGAGACCTTCAGGTCCTAAACAATGCATTAAAATTCTTTTTTTCCTTTCAGGAGACATAATACTACCATTATCCTCCAAGGTAGCAATGTAATTAATGAAATACTCTTTCCATTCTTGCCATTTAATAACGGGTTCTCCAGGATTAACTAAGAATTCTTTTGGATTGCTGAGAGTTATGCTGACATTTGTACTTTGTGAGTTCTTGCTTGCAGTGGAGACTGTGCTAGATTCACCATCCATGTTCACTTAACTTTAAATGTCTACTATAAATAAGTATGGCAAATAATAAAATGGTAATGGAGGAATTTCTATGCAAAACGGTAAATTTCTTGAACTGAAAACTGTCTGAAACGATGTTCCGATCGAAATGCTTCACTTGTATTGCATTTCTAGCACTGATCAGATAACCAAGATGGCCGCCAGGGTCACGTTGCGTGACCTCGTAACACACGTAGACTGACGTATTGCGCGTTGCTCTGCCACCAGCTAGAAGCGTCTTTCAAAGCAAGCTTACGCGCTGAAGAATGGACGTCGTCACTCGCGCGAGGTAAGCAATACTGAAGTCTTAAAATAACTGCCGCACTTTCAAATATACGCAGCACTAGCGTTGGCAGGGTTGACTAAATGGATAAACAAACAAAAAGAAAACTATCTCACGGATTGCTAGCAAGCGCAATTGGACTCACGCACAAGTTGTAACTTCCGTTGTGATTCCTTTCGTCGTATAATCCATACATTTCCCAAATTGAGTCTGAAATCACGCACTCGTTCCAAACGTTGGCAGGGGGCTGAGCATCCTTGTCGCCAATTCAATGTAGTATACTGTAGTATACTCATAAATGAAGTCCAACTCAAGAAGTATGGTATAAGATGAGTTCTTTATTACAGCCCCCCGCACACGGGAATAACACCACCAACGCTGACAGTCTCCACAGCAGAACTGTCTTACTACAGAACTCACACACACAATACATTCTACAATCTAGAACTGTATGACTCTTATACATCTTAAAGCTATATACTACAAAGGGGAGCTGCTGACTTCACTAAAATATAGCAGCAAAATAACGAGTTTGGGGAGATGAAACAAAGTGCAGCTTTGCCTGCGTTGTGCAGCTACATTGACACTTACAGTGAGGTTCGTGTACGGAGTTCAAGTATTGCACTTTTGTGAATAGCCACAAACTTCGCAATCCTGCTTCCTTGAGTGAAGAAGCAGGCTCTTGGGGCGGGGGATAACTGCGCTGATTTTACTGAGTTCTAAGCACGTAAAAAACCTTTTGTAGGCAATTGGGGTTGACATTGTGTGTGCTCAGTTTCTACTCTCGGCGCATTAATCACACCTGTGAAAAGGTTGTTTCCAATACTTGTCGCAGCCTGCCTTCACCTGTTCCTGCTTGATCTGGCCCACCAGGGCAGGCCTCCGGAGGTAAGTGTAAACCCACCCAACGTCAGTAGCAGCTCAGCACACAATGCTCCCTTCAGAACTGAACTGCTAAGGCTCATGAACGGATATTGGGGTTTGTTAATGTGGGAGATATGAACGTGACTCCACACAGACCCCCTTCATTCAAAGTGGCCGGGCCAGTTTCATGGGGTGACCCTTCAAAACAAGTTTTAGTCGGTATCACGATATTTCACGTCTCTCGTTGCATTTTAACAGCCCTCGAGTTGTTAAAAGCATTATATCCATTAACAACAAAGCTCCGTCGGCGCGCGCGCGCAGAGCTAAGCAGACTCATAACCCTGCGCGGATGACCTTGACTTGACTGTGACGAATGGACAGAATCACAGACTCGTTTGCTTGTTTGTTTTCACCGATGCTGGTCAGGTGCATGCGGCCTCGAGGGCGGCTGGGCCTGGGATTTGTGTAGAAGGCGGGAATCAGCTCACCCCTGGATCGCTGCGTTTCTTTCATTACCACAGAGCTGCCCGCAGCACCTCGAAGCGCTCCTAGGAGTTTAGTAATGCGTGACTAATGCATTGTAGTGCAGTGATGTGGCCACCGGCACTGGAATGCCCTAGTCTGATTCCTGATAGGTGGTACTTGGCGAGACTGGTTTGTATTGATTTTGTTCCTGCGGTTTTGTTGGCCTGGAGGTGGCCAGGGGTCGGACTGAGACAGAAAGTCGGCCCGGGCATTAACATTGAAGAGGCCCTATTTGCGAATCAAATAGCTAAAAAATGTCCCGCATTTGCAAACCGGTGCTGTTTTGAACCCGTAAAGACGCGCCCTGTCTTTCCAAGAGCCACCTAGCAGGATTTGGACTAACGCATTCCAGGTCCAGGTGTTTCCATGGCAGGAGAGACTGCATACATGTGTGTTTATTGCAGACAATGTTTATAACAATATTGGGGAAATCAACTTTACAACCGTCCCACCAGCCCATTTTGTTATGTACATCAGATTGTTTACTGTTCTAGTTTGTATGTGCACCGAGAGTCTATTATATCACATTTTTTTCCCTTCCCTTCGACATTTGAATCTCTTGGTCCCATGTACAGTGCTCTATTGCCCTAGCATACCCGGTCCGTGGCATATACAAATGCAAAACAGATAAATACATAAATAGACACCGACCTTTTACTTGCAATTACATTGTCATGACCGTGGGAACACACCCCCTCACATGAGTTGTATTAACATAGAACTCTACCTGAGTGCCCTACGAAGAGTCATCTGGGTCTGTAGTTTTATCTAGACACCTATTAATTTCCAGAGATTTCACAAATATAAGGAAGGTGCACTCAGTACAAGAGTCATTCAGATCCACAAGTGTTATCCGTTGATATTTCAAGTTTATTCCAAATAGGCAAATACAATCGGCAAACAGCCAACGCGTTTCGTCCCTTTTGCCAAGGGACTTCTTCAGGGCTGCAGAAGTAACATAAGAACATAAAAACACAAATATAGTGCGACAACCAGCAGAAACACATGACAAACTACAAATATAAAAATACAATTTGATCAATGACAAACATAAACATTGTGTACAACATCATATGTATAAAAACAACACAATACACACACATTACATATAGTGTGTTTTGCTGAGCATGTGATACATATATAAGAGCCAAAGGGTACTATATCTAACCATAAGGCTACATAAATTTTTTTGTAATTTTGGAAAAGAGCTTTTCAATAGAACGAAAAAGAGAAAGAAAAAAAGAAAAAAGGATTTTTATAATAGCAGAAACTGAAAATATATAAGAGACCAGTATGAATACATACAAATCTAAAAACGAATAAAATCAGTACAAATACATACTCCATAACAGTAAGAATATATATATACAGTCTCACCTAAAGATCAAAAGGGGATACGGCTAATTTCGCAAGAGCAACTTCATAGTAGCCAAAAAGTCCATTAACTTCACAAAGTTCAGCACATGTGTATCCCAATCTAAAAGTCAAAACGACAAAAGGCAAGCAGATACATGATGTGTCTAATCTTTAGTGTGATACACAAATATAGAGTATTTTCTAAAATCCAAATCGTCGCATCTTTTTACATTCACGGCATAAGCCAAACGTAGTAATATCAAAATCACGTTTAGACATCAAGTCATCACATTACTCATGCCACTCAAACCGATAAACCCTCAATCATATTCCTTATCACTCCCATATTCTAAGTGAGTAAGGAAGGAGGTTAAAATAATAACAAAAGAAACCATAATATCTCACCAGATATGGTTTCGAAGGTAACTTACGTGTTTATGAAAAGTTCATGGCAGCATAATGAATGACATCATAGGTGAATTCTAGATTGCTAGAGGCTTCATAGTAATTGCACTCTCAATCTATAAACAAAGGACAAACAAAACGAGAAGGACTATTAAATAATAGCCCATCAAATCACTCTATTATCTAGACAGACAAATACATAGACGCGAAAACGCGAAAAACACCAACATGAGTCCCTAACATATAAAGCAGTAATAAGCAAGGCTTCTTAGACAGCATATCACTGTTATCTACTGTCCTTCAATCAAAATAACACGATTTTCTTAGATAACAACACTAGTAATCACTAACATTGAGTCGTATGAACACGCAGTATGTTGACTAGCTAATAGACGCAATTCACTATTTATAGACTCCCCATTGGTCACTCTGTTACACTTTCACTAAGTATATCAATCATCATCACAGACTTGTAGTGATCAAATACCTCGCCTGCTGACTTACAAACAATTGTTACCCTCATATAACATTTGACATTTGGCGGCAAGTATGTAATCATAGCTCATAGCCTAATAGAAGACAAACAGGGTAAATCACATTTCGCCGCAAGTTTAGGCAAAACCCCAGGCGCCGCATATCAAGCGCAACCTAGTCATGTAACTTCTATCTCTATTTAACATATGGCGGCAAATATGTAATCATAAGGCATAGCATAATAAGGGGCAACCAAATTAAATCGTATCTCACCGCAAATTAAGGCAAAAACCCCAAACGCCGCATATCAAACGCAACCTACTCATATAACTTCTACCTTATTTAGCCGCGTGTACTTACATATAGTAGCATGGAAGGCAGCGTGATAACTGACAATCAAACCTTACCCGCAATTCGCGGCAGGTTTTAACAACATCACGGGTGCAACGTAAAAAACGTAGTCTACGTCGTGACGCGCCCTCAAGCAAACAAACATAAAGAAGGGCCTGCGTGTGGAGGTATTTTTAAGCGGTCGCCATCTTTCAATGGGCAGTCAACAATCGCTGTTTGGGCACAATACAAATTGTAAATTGGATTAACGTTATAATCCAATTATAGATCGTCTAAAAAAGACGCATTGAACAAAACCACCGATGATATCAATATTTAACATATCGACGGAATAAAGGACATCACATAAACTCCATGATCAGGATTTAAAGAAGGAAAAAAGGAAAGAAGGAAAAAAAGGAAAAAAGGGAGTAAATATACAGCGAAAGAGGCATAATAGTAAGATCATTTATCGAAAAATGAATAGAAGATACTGATACAAACATAATATACATATTCACTGCATTATCGTCACATGTCAATCGACTTCATGGTAAATATTACAGAGAGGCACCAGAAAGGCCATGTCTTATTACTTGTAAACAGTATGTTAATTTCCTTAACAATCCCAAGTTCTAAAAATGGGATTTAAACCAAAACATATTTGAAAGAACACAGCTATTTAATTCAAAAGAAAAAATCTTGGGTTTCGTACTGATCCCAGTACTCATCCCAGGAAGTAATGGAACTCTTTGTCTGTATTGTGGCCCTTCTGTGTGGCCCTCAGACGACATATCCATTTAGCCTCCTTTCGTCTAACCAGGAGCTCCCGATTGCCACCTCTGTTACCAATTGGAACATGGTCAATACCATGGAACCAAAACGTACTGTCATTTGGATGTATTTCTTTGTAGTGTTCGCTCAAGGGGTATCTATTGTCGCCATTTAGTATCGCCCTACGATGTTCCTGTATCCTAACTTTTAATTGGCGAACTGTGCTCCCCACATAAATGATTCCACAGGGACATCCCATTACATAAATGACATGTGTGGTGTTACAATTTATGAAGTGTAGTATGTCAAATGTTCTAGAGGTGTTGTAAGCAAACTTACAGATTTTATTTCTGCCATTGGGACAAACATTGCACATTCCACATGTAAAGAAGCCCCTGGGTTTCTGCGGCAACCATGTTGCATTGTTGCCAGTGACATAACTAGGGCATAGGGAATTACGTAGCGATTTGCCCCTTCTATAAGCCACTGAGGGTGCATTGTTAATACAGTTTTTTAATCCTGGGATCTCCTTTAAGATGCTCCAGCTTTTCTTAAGTATGTTGTAAATTTTTCCACTATTGGTGTTATATTGTGTGATGAATCTTACAGCATTGTTAAGCACCAATTCTTTGGATTTCTTTTGTTTCTCTCGTAGTGTATCCTCCCTCTTTAAACGCTGAGTTTTCTCTATTGCTTTGTCAAGAAGTTCACTTTTGTAGCCTCTCTGTAAGAATCTTTTTTTAGACTCTGCAATGTTATGTAGATAAGTAGTTTCCTCGCTACAATTTCTTCTTATTCTAGTTAATTCCCCGAAGGGGATGTTTTGAACAACGGATCTTGCATGGGCACTTTCTGCGTGCAAGACACTGTTGCAAGCTGTATCTTTCCTATACAGGGTGCTCTGTATTAATTTCCCTCCAAGACCCCAAATGATCTTCCAGTCTTGATGTTGTATACCAGTGGCTACTCGCTCATATGTTTGCATCAATGGTGAAACACAGGACTGCATCCAGTGACTAGCTACAAGTCTTTTGGCTAACAGGAGGCCCAGAACAGCCATTCAATAGTGTATATGTTTTCTCCTTAGATATGTTTGTGTAGACCATAAATGCATTGTTTGTCCGGTTTCATCATATTCCCACTGCCTTTTGTAAGTTTATATCCTGGGTACATTTTGTGCAAACAAAAAAGTACATAATGTAGCCTTATAGCCCCCTGCTGAGGGCTATACCAGTTGTCAAAGGCCCCAGTGGCGGCTCCTCTGCTATGGCAGAGGAGCGTCGCCCCACTGCTTTCAAGCAGTGTGAGAAGCAAAAACATAAAATGATAATAACTTTCAGTTATTCTCATTTTGTGTGTTTTGTGCTCCTTTGCAGGCTGGCCATTGGTCGGGGCTGCTCTGTGAGCAGGGCAGTGGAGGAGTGGTTTGCCCACTCCTAAGTGCGCAATGACTGTTTGGTCGGCCTTCTCAGGCTGCACAAACCAGTCATGCACACTTTCCCCTTCTCCATGCAGGATGCATTACAGCCTGCATGGAGAAGATGCCCACCCCTCCAGCTCCTGGCTGAGTGCCGTATTACGGTGCTCAGACCAATCACAATGCTGCATTGCAACGTTGTGATTGGCTTAAGGGAGGGAGCCTGGCTGCTTGCTTCCTGTTACTGTGTTGGAAGCAGGAGACCAGGGGCAGAGACGGAACCATGTGGTGGCAAGGTAAGTGTTTTCTTTCTCTCTTCCCTCCGCAATTGCAAACTCCCGCGTGACCCCGAGCACACCTCACCCCCACTCGCCACTCCCACCCCACCCACGAGCTATGCGGCCCGAGACTGAAAGGCCTTCAATACAAGTTATAAGCCCAAGTCGCAGGCAGGCGCCTTTAACAAGGGAGTGGGCCTTTAACAGATTGTATAGCCTGAGACAGAATGTCTATAAGGCTATTAGAACATTTCACCCACTGAGGGCAGAATGTGCTAAACTTAAAAGTGAGAAACAGAAAGACAAACATTGGAATGTTGGAGCAGAAGGCTTATACCAGCCATTGTAAGTCCTGGGCCACGCCATCATCCCCAGTGGAGCTCCCACCAATCCAATATTCTAACATAAGAAATAGAGTTAAAAATACAACACTGACATACAGATCATCACAAAAACAATCTGCCAATGGGATGGGCAGCCTTCCCAACGAGCACCTGGCCTAAAGAACAGAAACTTACATCTACTAAGACTTGCACTGAAACCTAATTTCTTCCAATTTATTGCATTGATAAAATCTGGCCCATTACTATCCATTGGTTTTCCCTAGAACAGTGATGCTCAAAGTACGGCCCGGGGGTCACTTGCCGCCATCCTGACCTTTCCACACAGCCCCTTGGTGAGCAGCAGCACTAGTATGCTGTTTACCTTGACGGAAATTGAAGGTTACAAAATCCACCATATTCCAGCCCAGAAAATGAAATCCACTGGAAGACGCAGCGGTGGCTTAGCAATACTCATATCAATTAAAAATGCAATTACATCATGGGACCTTGTACATGATTCTCACTCTTTTCAGCTGGTTGGAATTACATTTAGAACAAACAAAGGGCAGCCTAGGGAATTAATCTTAATAAATGTCTATGTTCGACCAAACTCGGCTGCTAGACAAACCTTCTCAGATGAACTGATCGAGACCTTAGCGAGAATGAAGTCAAGCCTGGTGAACACGGATTTTATCCTATCAGGCGACTTTAACATGTGGCTTAGGTCAGATTTACATGCCAACGAGGTAACCCTTGCTCAAGAAAATGGGTGGTCCATTCCATTACAAGTTCCTCCTATATGGCAAAAAGAGGATTTAAAGGGTCGCTCCCTACAAACCAACTTGGAAAATCTTGGATTAAGGGCTTTAAATGGGCGATTCTATCCCGACAAACCACCAAGTCCTTCATACTTATCAAAAACCGGGGCATCTTTGATTGATTATACCTTTGTTAGCCTCGGTCTTTTACAACACATAGCAACCTTTGTATTTAGTAACATCGTGGGGAGCGATCATAGACCCCAAGAAATTCTGATGAATATTAGCTTACAGCAACATGAAGAAGAAAGGGCACAAATTCATGAGAGCCACACAGTGAATTTAAAACGGATAAAGTGCACGGTTCTAAACTTACAGGAGGTCTCCACTGAAGCCAAACAAGCCTATGAGCAAGGATGTAGGGACCCAAAGGATAAAATAGCATACTGGACGACGTTTGTAACAGCACTGACAGCCAAGTATGCTAAACAAACCAGGCAAAGAAAATCACATGAAAAGGAAAATTCAACATTCTCAAGTACAGCACTTCGATCAGCAAAGAAAACTGTGAACCAACTATGGAGGAAACTCAAAAAAAGGCCATCGGACTCAGAAACATTAACAAATCTGAGAACAGCACGTAACCATCTTAAGAAAATCAAAAGAGAACTTCAAAGGGACAACTGGAATTCATTCTGGGCCAAACTATATCAAGATATTAAGTCGAATAACTCGGCAAGGTTCTGGCGTACTATTAATGGCATTGGCGGGAAGGCCACAAAAGTGGCATCCTCAAACATCTTGGAGTCGGAGTGGAGCTCTTTTCTGCATATTCACTTTTGTGCCCAACCAGCAGTCCCCAATGATCAGAGAGGAGGAAAGATGGTGGGCGCATCTAGGAATGAAGCACTCTTGCCCCTTGGGCAGGCCAGCAAAAACATTACAGTCGCTCCTCTTACCGACCCAGATCCCGCTCAATCAACCAACAGGATAACATCAAGACTTAGCCATCTAAACAGTACTGAAACACTCACAATCCAGGAGGAGGACATAGTAAAACTGATTAAAAATGGCAGGCAAGACGGTGCCCCCGGCCCAGGAGGCATTCCCCCGGCTTTGTACAAAGAGGATCCAGTTTTTTGGGCATCAAAGCTAGCCCCCTTGTTCTCTTTCATTTTACAAAAGAACATTATTCCGCCCCTTTGGAATGGATCGATCCTGGTGCCAATCTTCAAAGGAGGAAATAAGCAAGCCCCTGAGAACTACAGACTGGTCGCACTCATTGATAATAAGGCAAAGTATTTAGCTGGGATATTGTTGAACTCACTACGGGCTTGGGCGGAGGAAAACCAAGTAATTCCGCCAAACCAAACTGGCTTTATGAAAGAAACAGGAACATCAGTCAACCTCATGTCACTGTCCTGTCTGATAGATCAGGCAGAATCAAGCAAAGGATCTCTCTACATGGGATTTATTGATTATAAAGCCGCTTTCGACAATGTTAACAGGACAAAGCTTTGGCAGAAACTTTACAGTCTGGGCATACCACACGACCTATTAAGAGCCATACAGTTGCTGCACCATGACACCTGGGTCAGGATAAAGATTGGGGATGGATCAAGACTATCACGTCCAATAACAACATCTAGAGGCCTAAAACAAGGATGTGTTTTGGCCCCCACCCTTTTTAATCTTTTTCTATCAGACCTTCCCGAGGCACTAAATAAAATAAACTCCCATGCTCCTAAACTTGCCAGTTTTCGGTTGTCAAGCCTTTTATATGCAGACGACCTGGTCCTTTTAAGCAACACAAAAATAGGCCTGCAAAGACTAATGGATGCAACTGCTGAGTATTCTATACGGAACGAGCTTCAGATAAATAACAAAAAAATAAAAATCTTGGCGGTGCGTCCTGGTAGGCCCCGGAAGACGGCTTAGTTTTCAAACATGGAGAGAATTGAAGAAGCACCTTGTCAAAAATATTTAGGTGTCTTTTTTAACAACAACGGCGGCTAAAAAACTCAGCTAGAAGAGCAAAAAAAGAAGGGAGTAGCACTTTCTTTTGCTCTCAGCTCCATCTATAAAAAACTGTTCGGACCAACTTTTACCCCTATTTTGCAGACAGCCCAGGCAAAAGTTATTCCCACCCTATCATATGGAAGCGAGGTTCTAAAGGGGCGGGACAGTGGCAACTTGAACACAATTATTGCAAAAATCTTTAGAACAGTGTTTAAGCTTCCAAAAAACACCTCATCAGCACAGATCAGGCTTGAATTGGGCATCAGCAATCAATCTCTGGCGAGACTAATGAGTTTTTTAATAATCTGTCATAAACTAAGGTCATCAAAAGCAGGGAGTCTGGCACAATATCTTTGGTCTAATATATCCACAAACCAATGGCATTCGGGGCATGCATACTGGGCCAAAGGCCTGGCAACTTTGAACTTAATTGAAGCATGGGATTTGCAAATCAGCCAAGGCGAATTTAAAAGATTGGCAAAAATAAGTATGAAAAAACTCTCTATAGTAGAGGACAAATCAAGCCTCGCAAAAAGGTCACACGGCTGGCTAACTCTCAACACGTACTCCAATCTGTCACCCCAGGGGTACCTATCTTTAC
The DNA here is from genome assembly GCF_964204655.1 of Triturus cristatus. NCBI lineage: Eukaryota > Metazoa > Chordata > Amphibia > Caudata > Salamandridae > Triturus > Triturus cristatus. The sequence goes on along the minus strand of NC_140582.1, from coordinate 1,038,064,778 downwards.
CATTCTCTGCACATACCAAACTTCGTTTTCTAAGATTAAGACTGGGAGTGTCCAACCTGCTTTGTCATCTGCCGAAGTGGAAAAGAGACCAAACACAGCAGCTATGCCGCCTTTGTGGGAAACACAAAGAAGATATAATCCACATTCTCTGTTTATGTACAAGCCTGATGCAGGAAAGAAGGTCCCTCCTAAGGAAAACTTGGAACAAAATGGAAATCAGATCCTGCAGAGCTGCAGTTTTAGCAAATCTTAATTCACAAAACCCGGAGTTAAATTATGCCTTAGTAAGGTTCATGGAGCAGGCCGGCAAAAGAATAATGAAAGGGTCAAAAAATTGAAATCATGCTCATGGACCTAGTTGGTATGCTGCCCCTGAGTGGTGAGGTCAAACGTACTTTAAATCAGCCTACACCAAGACCTTGCAAAATTAATTTTATAGAAATTTGAAATTGTTTGAGCAAGAGCGAATGGAGAATGGACTCCTAACCTGATAGGCCGTACTTTTAAGTTACTCAATGCACTTTATTGGTTGTACAGAATGCCATTTTAGAACCTGTACTGTCTCATGGTAATATCTCAACTTTTTAACGTATTTAATCAAATCTTTTAAACAAAATGTGTTGCTTATCTACCTGGGTTTATGTCACTGTACAATGTAGTGGATTGCAAAGGTTTTTATTTAACTAAGCAATAAAGTTTACTTACTTACTTACTTAGGGCCCGATTCACAGAACTAACTTAAGACAAAATCCTAAACTAACTACCATTTTGGTATTCACAGAAGGCACTTACTCATTTTGGTATTCACAGAAGGCACTTACTCATTTCGGTATTCACAGAAGTTAGGAGTCCTAACTTTAGGACTCCTAAATGCCTTCTGTGAATACCGAAAGTCTTAAAATTTGGATTTTTCTCAGTTTAGTAGTAGTATAGTTAGGACTCCTAACTTTAGGACTCCTAAATGCCTTCTATGAATACCGAAAGTCTTAAAATTAGGATTTTTCTCAATTTAGTAGTCCTAAATCTAAATTTAGGACTACTAAATTGAGAAAAATCCTAATTTTAAGACTTTCGGTATTCATAGAAGGCATTTAGGAGTCCTAAAGTTAGGAGTCCTAACTATACTACTACTAAACTGAGAAAAATCCTAATTTTAAGACTTTCGGTATTCACAGAAGGCATTTAGGAGTCCTAAAGTTAGGAGTCCTAACTATACTACTACTAAACTGAGAAAAATCCTAATTTTAAGGCTTTTGGTATTCACAGAAGGCATTTAGGAGTCCTAAAGTTAGGAGTCCTAAACTTAGGACTACTAAATTGAGAAAAATCCTAATTTTAAGATTTTCGGTATTCACAAAAGGCATTTAGGAGTCCTAAAGTTAGGAGTCCTAACTATACTACTACTAAACTGAGAAAAATCCTAATTTTAAGACTTTCGGTATTCACAGAAGGCATTTAGGAGTCCTAAAGGTAGGACTCCTAACTTCTGTGAATACCGAAATGAGTAAGTGCCTTCTGTGAATACCAAAATGAGTAAGTGCCTTCTGTGAATACCAAAATGGTAGTAAGTTTAGGATTTTGTCTTAAGTTAGTTCTGTGAATCGGGCCCTTACTGTTTACCTTGACACTCAGCAGCAACATTTAGAATGCAAGCCCTGCAGCACCTAACTTTGGGAACACCTTCATTTGTTTTATAAACACATACAAATTTGATAAAGTCTCTTCAAAACTCAAAAACGTGCATTTCCTTAACATGCAGAACCTTTTCACCTTGGTGCATCCAATGATATCACTGTATTGACAGGTATTTTTTTTAATGAAAGTTTTCAAACATGAATTTATAAACATTTATGCTTCTACCGACCATGACAATAATGCCAATAGTGAATTATGAGGCAACTCAGTTGTTATGTGCACCCTCTGGGTGGTCTGGGTTGCTATTATAAATTGACAAGAGCATAGTTTATTAAATCAAACACAAGAGAAGGAAAAGGAGGCAAAGTGAAAAGAAAACAATTGCGTAGGGTCACACAATTTGGTCAAGTGGGGAGCCATGATTGATCTCAGGTTTTCTGGTTTTACATTGTGTAATTCATCCACTACATGCACATGCTTCTCTTCACCTACACCAACCTTACAAACACCGTATCATCTGACTGCCACCCTGCTAGTATCGGTGCGGCCCTCGGTCACATCACAGACCATACTTTGTGGCCCCTAGGAAAATGTTTGTGAGTACCCATGCCCTAGAAGAACAAGGTGTCAAAGGCAGGGCTAATTTCCTTGTCCTCCAATGTGGGACTGAGGGTGGCTTGACCCATGTTGTGGAACAGAAAACTCCCAACTCTGAGAGTGGCACAGAGTGCCCCACAAAATAAGTTTGCCCAAGATTCTTGGATATTATTATTGTGAAAGTCTATTTATGCGAAACCACATCCCTTCCAACAAGTAGAAACTCAGTATCTCAGTATACCACCATCTTTATTTGGAAGTTTCAGGGTATAGGTAAGGGATTCTCTCCCCGGGAGTTAGATACTTGTAGGATTTCCTTTTATAGGTAGAAGGCCCACCAAGACCTTCAGATGTCATCTGTGGTGTCAGTACATACATTTCCGATCAGAGGAATCCTGTCCATTATGCCCCACTAGTCTTCACAAACACCAGAAAACGGAGTAGTTTAATCGAGGCAATACCGGGTTCTCTGTGTTATTCCATATGTTGACGCTGAGGCTACTGTCGGTTCTGGTTCTTTTTCACTTTTCAATACTGAACTAAATCTAAATTGATGACAAAAGTGCAGAGTATTCTTGTGGATGTACAGTGCAGGCTCTGTGGATCTAAAGTGAGGGAGGTGGCCTTTCCTTTCCTCCTCCTCTAAAAAACCTGTAAATATTTGGGCTGCTAAAAATTCGTAGGCCAGGATTTAAGATACAGCAAGCACCAAAACCAAACACACCCCTGTTACTCAAACCCTACTTCTGGACTCCTACACCCCATCATGTAGGAATTTCCTCATAAAGGGCGTGCATCGACTAGCTGGCAACACTACTCATCATCCAGTTCTATGGACATTACAATAGAAATGTAAACAAATATTCTGGATGGCCTCACACCCCCCCCGGACCAGACCATATGTGGACACAGGCACCATAACAGGGCTTTGATTGCCCCTTTTTTGTTTTTAATCATCCCTTTCCCAATAAAGAATAAAGACTAGCATGGTTTGGATGGTAGGTGGTAGGGATTTTGATTGGACACTCCTTTTCCCTTTGTTCACTTCTAATGACTCACTCGCAGCCCTGAATGAGGAGCTCACTCGCCATTAGAGGATGCTTTGGCGAACGCGGGATGGCCAATGATGAAGCCTGACACTCGGGGGGGGGGGGGGGGGGTGAGGCCATGCTGACAATTTTCTTTTACATAGCTTTGTAATGCCCATATAACTGGATGAGTAGTGTTGTCAGCTACGAGTCCAGAAGTAGGGCTTGAGTAACGGCATAAGTGGGGCTCATTGTCTTTAACAGGATTTAAGAGGCACCTGTTGTTCGGCAAACCCCCAGGTCAGGAGCCAAACTCCACTAAAAACTTAGTAGGGGTTTCCCTGTGCCCAGACCTACCCACAAGAGTGGTGGCCATAGGCAAAGATCCAGTGATTTCTTGCGTTATGGTATTTAACAGCCTCTCCATTTTTGTTCAATCTTTATCGCGAGTCTGCAGATGATTATTAGAATACTTTTAGCAATGCAATTCTGCAGAGGAATTTAAACAACATTTATTTTAATTTCGACATCTTAAAGCCTTATTCCCTTTGTGTTTTTTGACCCCTTCACTTAAATGTTTTTCCTCTAATCTTCTAATGTATTTTCCATCTCCAACTAGCCCTTCAGTCTTACTTCTCCTGATTTTTCATTATGGTGTGTGTTTTCTGCCTGAGGTTTGCTATTGGTTTCATTAAGTCTTCCCTCTTGCATTCCCCATTTGTCTTACACCAAGCTTTTCCAACGGCTAGTTCGTAAGTTACTGGTAGCTCTCCAACTACCTCTAAGTAGCTCTCCTGTGTGCACCAAGCATATTAAAATAGAAGCTTTTGCTTGTTAGAATTAATATATGTCTACTAAAATTGAAAAGCAAGCATTTGAGACAAAATTGGGTGTTGTTTCTGACCTCATAAGCTGATGTTTGGAGAAAAATGTTTGAATTTCCAGAATATATTTCAAAGCTGATATTTAAGTGATAAAATCAAATAGAGTTGAGGAAACTGTCAAAGTGTGTCCAATCTGTCTGCCTAGCTGAAGCCTGGATCTATGTTGTCCCGACACTACTGCAGTATTAACTGCCCTGAGCTCGTATGGTCTCTGTCACCCTTGAAGAAGCAGCCTGCACCCTGTGGTGCCCACTGTAAAGTACACAATCAACAAGCTTAAGTGGCTAGCCCTGCACTGAGCCAGTGTGTGCTGAACAGACGATGCTGCTCTTTAGTATGAAGCTGCTGCCTCAAGGAACTCTGTGTCAAAGCTCTGGCTTGCTTCTGTAGAGCTAGAGACCCATGCCCCCAGATGGACTTGGCTGCAGTGCCTCAAAAGTTCCTCAACGCTGATAAGTTGCCACCAGAGCCTCAGTGCCTGAGTGCTAGAAGATTGCCACATCCCAAGGAGGCCTTAGCGTAACTGCCATTGTGACTTACCAGAATGTAAGAACTGGATCACTGCAGAAGCCTGTCTGCTGCTGACACGACCAGAGGCCATACCAGGGCTGCTGTCAGAAGCCAGCCACTCCCCCCTCTGCCTTCAGGATCTTGCTGAGCTGTCTGTGCCCGCGTGGCCAGAGTGGCTCAGCACAACCCCAGCGAGCCAACTGTAAGCAGAAGGCCTATCGTGGCTGTCCAGGAGACCAGTAAACTATTTAGCTGACCCAAGTCAGAAAGAAACTCTATAGTAACAAAGGGGAGATGCTGCACCTGCACCAGTAACTCTGCCACTATCAGAGAAGGGGAGGCGGGCAGGCTGCATGGGGGTAGGACACCTTGACACATAGTGGACATGCAACCACTGGCAGTCAAGTGCTGAAGGGGTTGTACTTAGCCCAGCTTCACAGTGCCGTAGCAGGACGGACCCTGGAGCCCATACAGCTGTGACCCTGTAGCCCCTGCCTGCCCTGTGGTCCTCCGAACGTGGTCTGACAGGGCCTCATTTGAAGTTTGGCGGATGGCTTGCCAGAGTGGTGGAGGTCATTACCGCGCCCCATATTTAGAGCTCTCCGACTGATTGGCAGTGATATCTGTGACTTCAAGGCCACACCTCTAAACGGAATAAATGTTTGATGAGTGCTCAGCATGTTTCATGCAGGCACTCAGCAGAGTTTAGTGTGTTTCATAAAAACAAGCTCCCAAAGCTTGAGATCGTTTTAATAAAAAAAACATACTAATAACCCTGCCACACTAGGAGTTTTTCTTTTTTTCAGGACCATCATGCTTTCCCTGGAATTCATATAAGGAAGGGGGGAGACCAGAGGTATTTACAGAGGAGGACACATCCTCCTTACTTGCAAGTACATCGAAATACTGGAGCCCTACTTAGACATGTGGGCCAATTCTCCTGTTTGGAAAAAAGCACAAGGCTTTTTGTAGTATAACCCTCAGGCACCAGTGTTACCCTTTGGTGGCATGCTTCATCATTGGGTTCTTCCAGCTCCGCTGCGGTACGAGCGTGCTGCTACCTGTGACTTACACTGGAGGACTGTGTAGTCTACACAACATGATAAGGGATAGGAGTTGGAGGAGTTCTTTAGAGGTTAAAAATACCTGCCTGGTAGGAAAACCTTCTTTATTCCATCCTCCAGACAGTAGGATTAAAACGGGGAAAACAGTAGAAAGTTGAGCGTAGATGGCATGGGCAGGTGAGCATGGGAATTAAGAAATTTCACAAACTGCAATACCCCTAGTAGTGTACATGATCACCTGCCCATGCCATCTACCCTACATAGGGATGACCACACGAAAGGTGAAAACCAGGATTGACGAACACCGCAGCAACTTAAGGTGTGGCCAGGCAATAACCAAGATGTTCATTCATTACATGGAAAAGAGTCATACTGTATCAGGCTACCAGTGGATGGCCCTCGAACATGTGTATGATGCAGCTATTTATGAAAAGAGACTCTTGGAGAAAGTCCAATGATGGGTCAATAAACTAAAATATACATGACGTGGGTCTAAATTACAATTTCCCATGGGGCCAGTTCACAGCATAATTCCCTAGTATATCAGTCCTTATGTCATTAAATAAGTGGTGCAAGACAAGATAATGGTATACTGAGGTTGAATAATGGGGAAGGAGTACTATACACCAACATTTCAGCATGTCGAATCATTCTGACTTGCCCTTTGCAGTTGGCCCTGGTCATTGTCTATCATGTTTCTCCATAGGATGGAAAATAATTTTTTATTTTTGTATATTTCTACCTTGTTGATATAGCTCTAATTCACCTCGATTTTGATTTTAATTTGTGGTAGTCCATGATTTATGTTCCTTCTACAGGACAAAAGCCTGGTAATCGCACAGCACCTCTTTTACACATTAAATATGTCCAACATTAGAATATCCGATCCTTTCTAAGCACCTGCCATGCGAGTTGTTGCTAGTTATCAGTAGACTGGAATCAGGGAATGGTTACATTCATCTCCGCCATTTGTGCTGGGTGCACGGCCCAGTTCACCGGCACCCATCAGACAGATCAAGTCATACGCTACATGTGCTTGCAGTTATATAAAGTATTTAAAAACCCAGCAAACAGGGCTAAACAGGGAATATTCAGGCACCGTTGATGTGATCTCTAGTTACTAGACTAGACAAGATGAGATCTTGATACAGTAAGTATTGCATAGCCGCAGCAATTCTTCATAGCAGGATTGCGTTTTCTCACACATGACAACTTATTTGACTTTATTTGTACACGCAGAATGTGACTACAGACTTGACTTGCCATCGGAGGACCTATGAAGCAACAGTATTGCTTTTTATGTGTATGTAGTGTCCCCTTTTTAGGTCTCGCCTAGCGACGCAGCGCATGCGTTGCTCACTTGCGAGATCTATTGTCCTCGGTTTTCTTTTGGAAGTGGGGTTGGTGACCGCCCTGTCTCCCTTAGGCCCCGCCCACCCAGACTGACTAGTCATCACTTGTTCTCTTTGTGTCTGCATTGCGTAGAACAACACAAATAAACAAACATGCAGTAGGCGCTAACTGACATCATTAAACAGCCTGCGATTTTGAAGACTGAATATCTAAACACACACACATGCTCAGCGTGACACACAGGAATGTAAATATATGCAGAACAGAACTACCTGGTATGTTTCTATCAGGAGCTACACATGCAAAGCTGCAGAACAGGTACAATACATGCAGATCAGAGGACACTTCGGTAGTCACTGAAAGGAATGGAGCGTGCAGTGGTGGAACACAGTCTACATTAGAGGTGATGCCACACAGCACAGAGAGGCCTGCCTCGAGTCTCAGGAGCTTGCAATACAGAATCTATTCTCTTCCCTGTGCTCTGAAAGTGTACACTGCATTTAGAATCCTCTGCTCACTGCACAGAGACAATTAACTCCATACAGACACATACACTCACTCACAGCACAGACTGCGACATGCACACTACAGCGATTTACGCAGGCATTTCCGGTGTTTGTGATTGAATCCTGTAGGATGTGATTGTTATTTAAGCATGTAAAGTACACAAGAAAAGGTCTGGCCTAAGAGGCTAGATGGTGGGCTCAAGGCCATTCCTTGAATGCATTAGTTGGCTACAATCTACCCTCTACGAGTGATTGGTGGAAAAGTTGGAAAAGCAACCCCAATGCTAGGTCGGAAGGACAATCAGAAGCGACCAGGGAATGCTAACAATGAGATCTCAGGGTTCTTTGTGCACAAAATGAAGCCCTGACCTCTGACCTAAAACGGTGGCTACTGCTCTCGTCCAAGCTCTTGTGATGGGAAATTACTCTTCATAGTGTACAAGTTGGATTTGCTGGGGGGGAACAACTTTTACCATAGGAATATATTTAGAACATGTCATCAAAGATTTTGCTTCACCAACAATGGTGGGCCTAGATATGCCAAAGCTGTTCTGTCAAGGGGGTATAAGACAGAGTGTGCGTAACTCATGTAATTTGCTGTAGCATAAATACGCACAATTACATTAAAATTTAATAGAATCACGCAAAGAGTTCAACCCTGCATTTAGCACTTTTAAAATGCACCCTTCTGTCTAAAGTGGACCTGCGGATGCATTTTGTGCTAAGAAAATAGTGCTAAATGTAACCGAATAGGAAAAGCACCTTCTCTCGCTCTGTTCCTGTGCTCTTGCAGTAGGCATTTTGCCCCAATTTACTCTAAATTCCTCAAATGGTGTAATTGCATAATTGTGTTAATTCCACATCACAAGAGTAATGCAAAATTACTCTCATTACTCCGGCTTAATCAAAATTTCACCAAGGCCTGAAGCTGAGTCATTTGTCTTGTCTATTTGGGTTCACTTGGTGTCTGGTGCTGCCACAACTCAGTGTTGCTGTTCTTGAAGGAAGGGGCTTTATTTGTAACTGATTATTTTCATGAACGTCAATTCATCAAAGTGCCAGGGGTATAGGAAGTGACATCACATGCCCTTTGACCTTCAATTCCACTCACACTCACATGCTTACACATACACTCACACACGCGCTCTCTCTCTTGCTTTCTGGCAATTACATTTCTGACTATTACTTGCATTTATTTATGTTTTGGTTTTTAAAACATAGATAACAGGCATTGTTATTCACAATGCCAATAGTTTAAATTTGCGTAAATGCAAGACCTATTGCATTGCAAATGCTTGTTATGTATTGTACTGTGTAGTAGGTCTGTTGTATTTGAGTACCCGATCAGAAGGGATTGCCACTGATTTAATAAATGTGTTCACTATGACACTATATTGAGTAGGCCTCCCATCTAGAAGCACGGGCCATAACCATATAAGGGTGTATTTTAGTAATATGCATGACGCTCCATGTGAACCACATTGCTGTAGCGCGCATATTCTCTTGGAACGTGCCATTTACCAAGGCAGGTTAATTCTCTGTTTATATGCTTCAGGTAACACAGAACGTAATACCAAGTATATGAATGGTTTATTTGTGCATGCAGAGTGAGTGAAGTCATAACACTCTGCAATTTCTACTGAGTTTGAGCCTCGAGTGGTCTAAGGGAGTGCATTCCTTGGTCCTGATGAAAGCTACAGGGAAGGGTGGCCTAAAACATGTAGACCGTTTAGAAAGTAGGATCATTAAAGCCAAACACACTTTCTACTGTTATTACCCATTTTAATCATACTGTATGGAGGATGGAATAAAACAAAGTGTTCCTGCCAGACAGGTATTTCTAACCTCCAAAGAACCCCTCCAACTGCTATCCTCAATCATTTTGAGTAGATAAACAGTGCTCCCCTGTAAGTCACAGGTAGCAGCTCGCCCCATTCTGCAGCGGAACGGGAAGAACCCAAAGATGAAGCATTCTACCAAGGGGTAACCCCGGGTGGCTGAGGGTTATTCAACTAAAAACCTTGTGCTTTTTTCCTAATAGGAGAATTGGCCCACATGTATGAGTTGGGCTCCAGTTGTTTGATTTCCCTGGCTTTCCCAAACAGAAAAAAATAAATCAGACCATTAACCTAGGGTGGAGGGTGTGCTGTACTTACATCAATGACTGCTAGGTGATGTGTATTTGTAAAGCGCATGACTCACCCAGGAGGGTATCCTGTTGGTAGAAGCAGGTTCAGAGTGGACCTGTCTGAGGGCAGAGAATTAGGTGAAGAGCGAGGTCTTCAATTTCTTGTGAAATTCAAGAACTGAGGAGCCGACTCTGATGTGTAGATGTAGGTCATATCAGGATTTGGGAGCAAAGAAGGAGAATGTGCAGCCACTGAATCTGGTTCTGTGTATGTGTGGCATGTGTATGAGTAGGAGTCTGGCAGAGCAGAGGTGTCTGGTAAGTTTGTGGAAGTTTATGCGATTTTGAGATAGGTGGGACAGATGTTGTGCAAGGTTTGTATGTATAACATAACACGTGTATTTGTAAAGCGCATGTTCACCCAGAGGACTCTTGGCACTGAATAACAGATGTTCATTGTTACCCAACTCAATGGTACTAATTTTATCGACCTCAGACGGATGAAAGGCTGAGTGGACCTGCCGGGATTTGAACCTGTGACCATGAGGTCAAACACCGGCCCCTGCAATGGATGCATTAGTCCACTGAGCCACCAGACCCGGCATGTGGAGTTTGGAAGGAGCTTTATAGACGGGGAGCCAGTTAGATTTTTGAGGTGTAGGGTGATGTGGGAGCGTGGAATGAGTCTGAGTGTGACTCTGGCTGCTGAGTTCTGTATGGTCTGAAGTCTCCTGGTCAGTAGTGTGTTGATTCATATGTATATTGCATTCCTGTATTTCAACTTGCTGGTGATGAGGGCCTTGGTGACAGTTCTACGGATGTTGAGAGAAATCCATGTAATATTTTTTTTTAGCATCTTCAGGGTACATGTTCTTAGCATGGTTGGTGAGGTTAGGAGTGGATTTGAGATCGGCAGGCCACCAGGTGGAGTTACATATTGAGGTGTCTTTGCAGAAGATGACCACTTCTGTCTTGTCTGTGTTAAGTTTGAGGGAATTACTCTTCATCCATCTGCTAACTTCGGATACGCAGGTGGAGAAGTTAGTCCTGGTGTATGAAATTTTGTTGGGAAGGGGGAGGATTGGCTGGCTGTTGCCTGCATATGAAATAACATTGATTCTGTGAATCTGATTGATGCTGGCGGGTGGGGTCATGAACTGCGTGGAGCTAAGCCAGGATCCTTGTAGCACTATGAGGTGGGCGGTGGATGGAGTAAAAGGTGTCAAGTTGACCGACTAAATGTGGCCTATCAGGAAGGAGCAGATCCATTGTAGTGCAAGTCCTTGCATGCTGGTGTCCTGTAGGCACCAAAGAAGTTTGGGATAGGACATGAATTTGGTGGGTATGAGGAGCTTGAAAGACAGGTGTTTCATGTTGCCGTTGGCGTCTGCTGCTGTTGTGGTGCACTTGATATGCTCCTTGAAGATGATGACAATAGCGTCTCCAGGTTGAATGTTCCTGTCCTATCTTATGATCTTGCATCCAGGAGGGATCACTGTGATGATGTTGGGGGCCGACGTGGGAGTCTGCCAGTTTTCCATCAGGAAGGGCAGACCCAGTGTGTGGTGGTGAAGCAGGTTCCAAATTTCGGTGAGTGAGCGGGTGTTGAGAATGGTGCAGGATATCGAGGGATAAGTCTGGGAGCAGGGTGAGGGCGGCCAGGTGTGTGTTGTTTGCTGTGAATGTTGTATATGTTGTGTGTTTTGCGTTCAGGGAGGGTGAGAGGCTGTGATAGGGTGCAAGAGTCACAGGAGAAGGTCCTATCGGTGTTTCCAGCGAGGCTCTGCAGCACCTCGGAGAGGAGAGTCCAGGATTGTGGACAGAGGAGTAGTGGAGGTGGGTGGGGGGATGACCAGTGATCCTGGTTTTAGACGCAGACAATCTTGCCTTTGGTGCACCTTGCACACAACAGTGGTGCACCCGTTGCAGGCATCTGCCATTAATTATGGGAAAGAAAGCAAAAAAGCACAACAAAAGTCCCAGAAGAGCAGAAAGAAGGAATTAGTGAGAGAAATAAGAGATTGCCTTAAAAGCTCATAATAGTATGCATGTATGTATGTATGAAGTCTTTATTTGTTTGAGTTAACTAAAACCTTTACAAAAGATAAAAAGAAAATAATAAAAAGAATAATAAAAAAACAGAAGGCAAGGATAAAAGTTATCTAATTTCTGTTTGTAAGATCTAGTACTCAGAGATTTTAGCAGCATATGACTTAGGCAAAGCACAGCCAATACAATAAGGCTCTGTTCTCATGGAACATAGAACATGAGTATCTCTAAAGTGACTAAGTGCATGAAAAAACCACAACATTCTGATAGATTCGAAAGGGTTCTTATATGCTTGGCTCGCTAATAAAATGCTATCCCTCCTTACAGCGCATTATCTGGAAGTCATAGCGGTCCAATTGAAACACCTGTCTGTAGCATAAACATCCAATACTTGTACTTAAAAGTCAATAAACACAATCAACTTATAAAATACTAATCATTCAAATGAATGTTGAACAATCGTAAATGATATGTAATTTCACCACTGATTGATCATTCCACTTGTGCTTTCAAGATCCACACAGATCCTGGGTATGGAGCTGGGCAATTCTGCTCACACAGATTTGTCATTCAAGTGCTTCACTGCCAAAAGCGTACATTTCAAATAGCAGGCAGACAATTGCAGAAATGTCCTAGATTGACAGGCAGCAATTGAATCTTTACAAGTTCTCACATTTATTTGCAAGACAACTGGCTGCAGCCAACACCTTCTAAGTGGCTTTAAAGTGGCACAGATACAAATTATGTGCATTAGAGACTCCAACTACACTCAACAAAGTCAACATGCCGGTTTCTTCGTACCTTTAATACACCTGAAGCGATATTCTTTCAATGGAATCACCGCACACCTAAGGCGTAATAGACTCTTCTTCATTGGCATTTTCCAGGAAAAGCCAAAATCCTGAGACTCCAGATTCATTGTCTTGGGAGAGTAGGATTCCTGGTCGCTCCATAGCAGAGATAACTCAAATGTCCATTGATCTAGAAATGAATCTGGCTTGCATAGACAAGACTCTGGACATGAGTTTTGGTGGCATTTTACTGCCCTAGATTTCTGCTGCTGCCAATGCATGTACTGCTGATAAAAGATCATTATACCACTTCAAATTCTTGCTTGTAATTAACTGCCAAATCAAATTTCTCAGTGTGCCCGTCTCGGCACGCCTTGCCTTTGCACATTAGGCGATAAAGTGAGATTTTAATATGAGGCTGTGTCTAGGCAGGTTGATTTCGAGACGCAGGCATGCTGCAGGTGCAGACTTGGGCAGCACAAGACTGCATGATAGCATCAGTTCTGAGCATGGTCTAGCCAAGTCTCTACGTGGTCTTTAAAGGTAAAGGCTACATTACAGTTGGCTTGAATTTGGCATTTATCACTCTGCAGAGCCGTTACATGTGGCCCATTCATCTGGCGTATCCGTTTGGAACACAAGATCATTAATGCTAAGCCAGCTTTCTTCAGAGCGACTAGGTGGTCTTCATGGCTGCCTCGACCATTGAAATGTACACCCAAGTATTGCAATCATGGTCTTATTAAGTCCCATTAGGTCCCAGTTTCCTTTGGCTGCACTTCCTTATTCTCTTCGTTTCTTCTCTGTCTTGTTCCAATCCATTGCCTCCTTATTAATCGCACTTGCGTTTCAGTCACTATAGGAGTTACAACTGTTGCAGGCTCTGATGGTTGGACATTATTTATTCAAGGCTGACCAACGTTCTGTTCATAATTATTACGTATATTTCCTATGTTAAATAGAGTAAGGTTTTCAGTACTCAATTACTGTGATGCATGCCTTTTAATTTCTTGAAGCTTTCCTTTGAGAGCTATGTCTTTATCTGATTTTTCTTCATGTAGGACTTAATCGATTGGATGGGGCCCTCGTGCAGTGCCAGAGTATTCTCTGTGCAAGGCTTGCTTGATTTATCCAAAGGGCGCGTGGGTGGTATTCCATCCGTTGTTATTGTCCCTGTATTAACAGTGTTGACGTCCTCTTCCTGTTCCAATACATCAGATGGAGCCATCTGTGGGGCTGGCTGTTTGAACAGGGAAAAGAAACTGCTTACTATGTTGGAGGTTTTTTTCCAATAATTTTCTATCTTTTCTAGAAAGCACGGGGGGAGGCATTAGGATCCTCAGTTGGCTTGTCTTCTTTCTGCTGAAGGTCGGTATTTGTAGACTTACGACTGCCTGTATTGTAAATTCTTCCTTGATGTTCTGATTCTGATGTGAATCATTTCTTACCACTGGCGTCTCTGATTCTAGACTCATGCTTACAAACTTTTCCTCTTTTTGCGTACAGAATTACTCTTTATATCTTGGATTAAATTTGAAGTAAATTCTGGGAGACTGGCTAATTTGTCCATTATGTGCATACAATAGCATGGAGGTTCAAAATCCTGAATTGTGGATTAGGGTTTGTTTGATGATTAGATTGTTTAATCTTTCTAGTTTCAAGTCTATTGCTCTTGTGTGAGTGGCCAATGCTTGCAGTATTGAAAGTTGGATGTCAAGTCTATCTGCATGCATTGTCGGTGCTTGTCCTATAGTCATCAGTGTTATCTCCACTTGGGCCCACTGATCTTTGTGGTATTCAGTTTGCTGGTAGAGGCCATCTTGATTTGCTGAAGAGAAAGGAAAGTTAGAAGGAGGGTATGGCAATTCATTAGGGATTTGACTTGATTTTTCAAATATAGAGCTATGGATCGAAGGCAAGGGAGAGCTCTTGGTCTGTTATAGATTTATTTAATATATAAAACAAATGGTATAGAGGGATCCATCTCTCATTTATTTTTGCACAAGGGACTACAAATTACCTTGGCAATATACTATTTCTTTTAGCACATTCAACGATTATTTGTCAGGTATAAATATCCATCGGCAATCGAAACAATGGGTGGACTTCTCCTTTAACTTGACATCAGTTAAAGGAGGAGTTCACCCATTATTTCGATTAAAACTTTAGTTATTTGGCGCACATAATTGACTGAGATAGAGGAGTGATACCTCTGGCGCTAAGAGGACTACCTCTGAATGTATCACTGAGATGTAGAAGTGTACATGTTTAAGAAGTAGTTAGGGGAATGTATATGTTGTGTATATGATTGATCTTGCATATATGTATTGTGTTGTAATCTATTTCTGATTAGTTTGTCATGTCTTGTGTTTAATTCAATGTGATTATATATGTTATTTTGAGTCTCGCCGATGGATATTTGTACTTGACAAATAATCGTTGAATGTGCTAAAAGAAATAGTATATTGCCAAGGTAATTTGTAGTCCCTTGTGCAAAAATAAATGAGAGATTGATCCCTCTATACCATTTGTTTTATATATTATAGATGTTCTATGCCCAGGTATGGAAGGGTCATTTGGGCATACCCCGTGGTGTTCTTCTATAGATTTATTTAAGGCATCATCTCTCGCTATTATTGCCTTGTTTTACAGAGACGTTGACATTTGCATTGGCTTTTTAGTGCTTGGCTCCTTCGATGGTGTCGGAGTCACAAGGTCTCTTGCCTCTATGCCCGGACTGTTTCTCCTGGCTTTTATTTCTGTTGCACAGACACAATTGATCATCTTATTGTCAACTATTATGGTGGGTGAAAGCGGGTATACTGGTGCTTCATTGGGTGTCGCATCCTGGTCTTTCTTACTAGGTATTGAAGGCGACATTAGCGATGCAGATCCGTGTGCCTCGTATCCACCCAAAATGATAGGATCCTCCTTCGTTTTCTGTGGCGTAGGACTTGTTTCATACACCTCTTTGCTCTCATGAATATTTATCTCAAGCTGAGGGTCTCTGGGAGCACCCTTTAAGTAGGTCCTAATGTCATTACCATGGGAAGAATGGCCCGACTGTACTGGCCCTACTTCCCCAATGGGCAGCATCTGAAGGGCAGTGGCCAAAATACCTGATGGAAAGCAATCCGCTTAGCTCAGTAACATAGCGTGAGGGTCAGCGCTCCTCAGTGTGCACTTCATTGGGTTTTCTTCAAGATCTTCCCTTTGTTTATTCTTGTTGCAGCTTGTAATAGGAGCGAGCTACGTGTTCTCACTGCCCCTCCTACTTTCTGTATGTAGCTCACAATGTTAGTCAAATGGAACACGACTGATTGGGATAAAATAGGCCGACATTGAGGGGAGTGAAGACAGGGACGGGCTGCCTAGCTGGGCAGTTATCTGCTAAAGTCTATAGAGGTCTGTAAAAATCTATGGTGTTGGACTGTCTACAGGTAACATGAGTCATGCCTCTGCCCAACAGGATCACTTTCCACGATGTGATAATCCGCCCGTTACCTGACGTCTACTAAAGATTTTTGCCTCAAACTAGCTTCAAAGATTGATTGCGAGGTGCTCAGAGGCATCAAAGGATGAGTGAGAGTGAGTAGTAAAAAAGCAACAGAAAGCGTCGGAAATGCGCAAAAGGTGTCCCAGAGAGGTTTGGAAATGCTGAGTAAGTGGCAGAGGGGGAGACAGCCAAACGCAAGAAGGCAGGAAACGGCAAAAAGTGGCAAAAACAGGAGGGCAAAGAGAGAATGAAGACATGAAAGAGAGAGCAGGAGAGTGAGAGGCGGAAGAAGAGAAGCAGCAAAAAAAGATAAAGAAGGAAAACAAGGCCAGGTCCTTCGAACAGTCCTGGAACTGGCCTCGAAAGGGATATGCCTGGTTTGAGGACTGGGCACAGGTAAATGAGAAGGCACCAGTCGGGGGCAGGTGATGTCGGCATAATCCAAGTCTCTTACGCAGTCAGTGTAAAGTTTCCACCGGCAGAGACACTGCTGGTGGAAACATGACAGTCCTCCTGACTCTAAATAGAACAAAAGCACCGTCACTTTGTCGGATGGGGTGCTCCGCCTTGTTTGTGGCAGCATACCCTGGCTGCCAAAACTCTAAATGAGGCCCCTTGTGTTTAAAAGCGACTACGGTTATCTCGCCCAATTGTATCTTCACTTATTTAGATTTCACTCTTTCTCTGCCTCTCCAACCTGCTTCTTAAGTATGTTGCAGAGAAATACCTCCTACCCACATAAATGAACCTGACAGCAGGCCTGCTTACCTTTTGTCACTACCAGACAGTTTGGAGCCTTGACAGGGAAAGAGAAAGGACTTTCCAGAACCAGATGCTGGGGTCGAATAGGGATTTCCTCCCACAGAAAGACTGGAACCAGGTATAAATAGTGGACCTCCAAAGCCACCCATCAGAACCCTCCTGGATTTGTGGAAGTTACAGAAGAAGGACCACCCTGCTACCAGAGGACTGCCCTGTTTCTTGAAGGACCATCTTTGTTTCTAAGAAGGAAGACTGGACCTGCTTGCCCTTATCCCAGGCTAACCAGAGTGACTCCAAAGGTCAGTTGGCTGCTTCAGAACCCTCCCTGCACCTGCCCGGCCGACCTTCTGTAACTGGACCTTGCTGAGTCCTTCTGGCCCCTGCTGGAGTCAGTCCTGATCCCCAAGAGGTGCCTGACCAGGTCATGGACCCTTCGCTGGCATCAGAGTGGACTCCTCCTGAATACAAGGCGAAAATCCTGAAGTTTGATCTCTTCACGACCGTGAATGTGGCCATTTCCACCAAGATTCTGCCGCCGTTCCAGTGAGAGCTGCTCTTCGCGCTGACAGCATTCACCAAAGATGACTGGCAATGCGAGACCTGCACTTTGCGCTACAGCAACAACAATCTGATACAACCATCAATGCAAAGCTACAGCAGCTGCCGTACACAACGCCCAACTGGCTCTTTGCGCTACAGTGACGACGACCATGATACCAGACCTGCTCTTTCTGCTACAGTGACGGCTGGCCACAATGCTCATCCTCCGCTGCGCTGCTTCCTCCACTGTGATAGGAACTCCTGGCGCCGGCCATAGAAGGTAACCTTTCAACTAGATTAACCTGGTTCCTTTGTCCGATCCTCACCTTATTGTGGTCAGCCTGAACTTGTGACTTTCCTCCGATCTAGCATGACCAGATAACTGCATGTGGCGCTTTGGGCTTTGGGCACTATTTTCACTGAAAACGTTTAAATTGATATCTCTGGTTCTCCAGAGATATCAATGAATGGCATACCATTTATCCATAAATACTTTATTGAATTGCAGTCGGAAGAGTAAAGGTTTGATGGCTAGTCTTAGGCCTCTAGGGATCAGTTGATGTTTATGATACTATATCAACGTGGAAGCGTGGAGCCTTTGTTTCAATTCGCGTCTCATGATGAATTCCAGGTGACGAAGTTGTTGTGTAGTAGTTCCTTGTTGGGTGTCGAAAGATTTAGTGGTGATGAGTGCGTAGATTTCATTGGCTTGTTCTGCGGTGTAAGCTTTGGTTTCTGCTCTATTCTCTGTGGTACTAGCTATACTGTCGAAAGAAGCCATATTGACACGGGGCTGGGTGCAAGTGCTCCGATGGGGCAGTTAATACTTTAAATGAAAAAAGTATTGGGGCACTGCACACCAATAATTACAAAAAAAACTGGACAGGTAAGAAAACAATAATTTGTAGGTTGTCAGTAAGTACCTGATCTTGTTCGTATTGACTAACTCACTACGGAGAGTTCGCAAGTACTCGTGCAGCGTCTCTGGGTTTTATATAGGCACGTTACATGATTGCACTTTCGTTTTCCGACATCGTGTACACTCCACTCGACATTCCTTCACGTCGCTGTACCTTTCTGCTCAATTTCTGGACTGCAACTGTCGTTCTTTACGTGATCTTATCCTAACGATAAACATGTCCTGGTTATTCTCATTCTTTTTTCTGTACATCCTAGGGTGTTGCTGGATTAAATGGCTCTGTTTGATTTTCAATTTATGTTACCATAATCATAAAACTGAATTGTGTTTTTGTTCATATTCACAGTGGCCCCTGAAGATGGGACTTAATGTCCCAAAATGCATTGGGCACGACTTTTTCAAACGCAATGTTTATTTAATTCATTGTTATGATGTTGGTGTAATAGAATTGTACTTGACTATCAGTCTCCATGATATAACTATGTTTTCCATGACTTAACGAGTTGATTACTAACCTCATTGTCTAATGTTTCAAATGAAATTCGATTGAAAAATCACTTGAATACTGTTGTTCTTGTTTACTTCATACATGTAAATTGCTATAGGGTTGTGTACATACTCTGTATAGTTAGTTTAACATTGAACCACTGTGCACACGGTTTCTTTCAGGCTCTTGTGCTTGATTCACCTCACACATTCTTGTTCCCCGAGGGACCGGCAACCCTCGTATACCGTGTAGCACACATTAGGAGAAAACCTACAAATTATTGTTTTTTACCTTTTAAAAAAAATTTTGTTCGTAATTATTGGTGTGCAGTGCCCCAATTATTTTTTCATTTAAAAAATAAACCTTTTGCCAGGCATGAACCTTCCTTCTTAATACATATGTCACCCATAGGATAGGCCCTAACCAGCCCATAGGGCAAGGTGCAGTGTAATTAAAAAATTGGACTTGCACTTTTGACTTTTAAATCCCCTATTAGGGAAAAACTCTTAAATTCAGTTTTCACTACTGACATGGCCTGCCTCTCCCAAAAAACAATATTGGGTTACCTTTTTATATTTATTAAGTGATAACTTTCAATTGGGAGCAGGTAGGAATATCGAGTTTTGTCTCTAAAGAATTGTAATTTAAAATCCTCTTTAATGATAAATTCTGATTTTAAGCCACAATTCTGAAAATGCTACATTTAGAACTTTGGCTGTCTCTTGTTTTATTTTGTGAATACTTCTTTATTAGTATAATGAGCAACAGCGTTTTTGACAACAGTTTGTGCAGACATGTATTGAAACAGTCCGGACAAATATCTGTACATGCATTTAACGGGTTTCAGCATGAGCGTTGAACGACGTAGACATTTAACAGTCCTTTACTAGTCCTAACCACAGTCTAATGGGGGGCAGCAGCTGATTTCCAGTGCATGGCTATTCTGCATTTAGTCAAGACCAACGCTAGGTCAATACATTTGTTAATGGGTTTACAAGTTGCTGAGCGGGAGGTGATCCCCAAGAGATAGTGAAGGCCGTCGGTATGGAGACGGGTGTCAAAGGCTTTGGAGAGAATTTCTGTTATCTCGTCCCAGTAGGGAACAACCTGGGGACATGTCCATACTGTGTCGATAAAATTGGTTGTAGTTTCTCAGCAGCGGGGGCTGGAAACCGGGGTTTCTGGATACCTAAGTGCCACTCTCTTGGGGGTGAGGAAAGTGTAGTGAAGGTAGTTGAACTGAGTATATTTGAGTCAGGTCTTCATGGAGATGCACTTCAGGACCACAAGAAGTGTCCATTACTTTTTCATGAGTCTGGTGGTCAGCGCCTTGTCCCAGTAGGCGTGGAGAGAATGAAAGGGCGTCCCCCTGTCCGTACGGAGGGATCCATGCAATTATATGATAGCATGGTGGCCACCCCCGTGTGTGAGCACCACCTGAAAAAGTTTCAACGTTTCTTGTTCATCGTGCGTTCTATGCCAGACCATGTGTAAATGCCTAGTGAGCGAGGCATAAAGGAGCAAGGATCCCGGAGGTATACCGGAATTATCCACTAAGCTCTCAAATGTGCAGAGGATTTTGTCATATAATAGGTCAATTGTGCGGCCGCATAATAATATTCATAGTTTGGGGCACCGAGGCCGCCCTCCTCCAGTGGGGCATACAGCTTATAGAATGCTACTCGCCTCCTATCACTGCCCAAAATTAATGCGGTCAAGAGTGTTTGTAATTCTCTAAAAAAACATTTGGGGAATTATAATGGGGAGAGCAGAACAAAGGTACAACAACCGGGGGAGAAGAAGCATCTTTGAGATGGCTATGCGTCCCATAGGGGAGAGCGGCAATGCAGTCTAGAATGGGAGGGAGGGTCTTGCACTGGTAAGGGGTCTGTGAGGTTGCCGCCCATTAAATCCCTGTCTGAGTGATAGACACAGATCCTCAAATATTTAATCGTATCGCAGATTCAAGGAACCAAGGTGGAAGCACCCGTCGCTGATATGAAGAAAGAGAAGTCATTTGCAACAGTTGAGATTTATCCCAGTTTACCTTTAGTCTAGAGGCAGCCCTGAACTGCTGCAGGAGCTCCATGAGACTTGTGAGCACTGTGCTATCCTTTCAGAGATACACCAGGGCATCATCCGCATACATAGATATTATATGCCAATAATTGTCAGCATGCATAGACTGGGGACTAGTGCAGCCACCAATCGCAGTTGCAATCATGACCGGTCTATTGTATATGATGTTCTACTGAGACGCCGCCGGTCCTCCGGGATGTCGGCTAAGTGGCCGTGTAAGAGATAACTTAACTGCCCGACTGGTCGGCAGGGTCCTCCCACTGCTATGTGGATAAACGGCGGTTTGCCCTGTACAATTCCTATACGTAAATAAAGTTTTTTTTGAAAAATCAAAAAATAAATAAATAAATAAATTGTCAGCATGAATCCACCAACTCATGGCTTACTTTCGTAAAGTGCAAGTGAGCATTTAATTTGCTATCTAAAACATAACTGGGGATGGGGGAAACCCTGGCGGGTGCCACAACGAATTCTGAAGGAGTCCGAGAAGGTGGAGCCAGTTTTCACACAGGCCACAGGCGAATTATATAATAAGGAGAACCACTTGAGGAATGTGGGGCCTCTATCCCGAACCTACCAAGAACCTCCCTCAGGTAATCACATCCCAGGGTGTCAAATGCCTTTTCAATGTCAAGTGACCAACCCAGGGATTCACGCCCGTCTTACGTTGGCATTTTCTTGTTAAAACCATTTGACGCCTGCAGCCTGTATCCTGGGTCACATGACTAGGTGTAGCTGGCAGTTGGTCCGTGTATATTACTTCCACACAGTGAGACAAAGGGGGAATAGGTGTTGGCAGGATAGGCCATCTGGGACTTGATAGGAAGGAGGAGCTGTCATCTACCACACTTGCTGTAGCAGAAGACTCTAGCTGGGCACAGTCACAAAGGGTCTCACACCAGTATTTTGTGCTCCAAGATAAGTTGGGTCCAGGGCAGGGAGGACGGAAATTCCAAGCACCTCTGGCGGTGGAACCTTCTAGAAACTTATCCTACTGCAAAGCTGGCATTGGGTATCAATATTGGACCTCATGCCCAGCTCTTCAGTACACCGCTGGGTTTGTCAAAGACTCAGAAGGACTGGTGTAATGCTCTGCTGCAAGACGGACTGCTGCTCTTCTGGCCTGCTAATTGGCTGTCCTGCTGCCCTGCAACTGCCAGAGTGAGAAGGACTGGACCTCCATCTTGAAGCCAGTACCTCCAGAGTGACTCCAAGGCTAGTTGGCTAGCCTCCTGATCAGAGCCTCAGGGAGAGAAAAGGCTCCAACTACCTTGAACCTAGCACCTGAACTCCGTCTGCTGTGAGTTTTGTCCTCAAGTGGTGCCATCCTGTCCTGGACCCTTGAATGTAGGCCTGAAGGTTCTCTGCTGGCCCAGCTGTGGTCCAAGCACAACAGATGCAGTCCCACATATCGCCTCACATCAGAACCGCCGCTGTGCAACGCATTCCTGATGCAGGACCTAGCAGCTCCTCAGAACTTCTGCTGTGCTACCACCCTCAATGCAGGACCTCGCATCACTGCCCAGCTGCTCCTCAGAACCGCTGCTGCACAGTGCATCTGGAACACAAGACCTTGTAGCCTAACCCCGCAGCTCCCCAGAACCGTAGCTGTGCAACGCATCCTGATGCAGCACCTCGCATTGCAGCCCCTATTCAGCACAGTGTGATGCATCCTGGACGCAGGACCTCTCAATACTCTGCAACCAGATTTACGGTACTTTGTTCAGCAGGCCTAACTTGGTCCCTGTAACCAGCTCCATCGTGGTCGACCTGATAACCATAGTTGTGTGTTTAATCACTATTTTTATTTAAATCTTTCAAATTGCATATTTCCGGTTTTACTGATTGGATTTTTGTTGTTTTGGTGTCAAATAATGTAATACATTTTACTCTATTTTTCTAAATTGGTATGGGATTTTTCTTGGATCGTGCTTTCACTTTATTACTGTTTGAACTGCTGCATAAATATTTTGCACATTGCCTCCAAGTTATGCCTGACTGCTTTTGTGCCAAGGTACTGGAGGGTTAAGCGCAGGTTAATTTGAGGCTGGCTTGTGTTTAAGCCTGACAAGAATTGTGGTTGCTGCTTGAGTAGGGTTTCACCCCCTCAACTAATAACCCAATTTCCTACAAACATTGACTTTGAAACCATTTATTGCAGGTGCTCTTACTGGTCCTTTAAACTGTCTGCTGTCCGTTTCCACTAATCATCGGAAACCCTGCGTCCACATGATCTAGACCCGGGTAAAACTGACTTTAGCCCGCAACCCCCACTCACCTGAGAAAAGCTTACTTTTCAGTTGTGGGATTTAGAGTTTTTGTCATGTTCCTAAGCACTCTAAATTAATGCTTTTGCATCCAGATTAGCTGAAGGACTAGTACTAAGGTTAGTGATAATAGCACACTAGACCCTTTGTATCATTCCATCTGTAACCTACATTTATTGAGAAACAGAATTCATAGTAGATGTACTGAGATCCAAGGATATTGGTGAGGATCCATAATTTTTCGCTTAAAGGGTAACTTTACCTACAGACTACAAAGTCATTCAAGTTAGAGCAGATTACTACCTAAGCACTCTAACGTTTTTGTGCATAATTTGGTCGTTCCACTTGGCTTTTATAGTTGGCTATCATTCAAACTATCTTACATTACATACCTGTAAAAAAGACCTTCACACAGGCACCTCTCTGTATCAACCAATGTCATTCGGTATCCTACTTCCAGACTTACTATCACATCTTGAAATAAGTGATGCAACCACACCTTTAAGGATCCAGACGAAAACAGTTACTTATCCAACTGGGGCTAATGGCATCTGAGGGCCTCAGACAACTGCACAAATGATTCTTATGATAACTGATGCAGCCCCATGTCTATTGAGTGCCCAGGACCCTGAGAAAATATCAAACAACTCTTAAATACAACACTGCATTACAATGTGGGGAGCATAGCTTTCTAATGCAGGAGGACAGGAGATTTGAATCTCACGTGAAAGGATTGAAGCTAGAGAATCTTGGTGCAGTGGTTAAGCTGCTGACTCTGGAATCAGTGGCCCTTGGTTCGAATCAGGGCCTCTGCATGTGACTGAAAACTGAGTGATCCTGCACAACTCACCTATTATCTCCATGACTAACATATAATGATGTAAAATAAAGGTGTAAATATTTGAAGTGCACTTGCTTAATTCAAAAGGATGTAAACCCTCCCTTGATGTATGTGATCCTGCATCGTCTCCCCACATTTCCCACAATGTATAAATGTTATTAGGCATGTGCCATATAAATACCAAAACAGACATACACGAATGTCCGAGCAGCTAAATGGACTTCAGTAAATTCAAGGAGTAATAAAATAATGTAAGGGACAGTATTTGTGAGCTAGATGGTTCACTCCTACACCACATGCGCAGAGACACAGTGACAGTCTGACACAACCAGAAGTATTTGAAGTGCAGTAGCTATACCAGACTCCATTAGAGTGTTTGGAGCCCTCCAACACATCTGCTATAATCTGGTCAAACTCCTTTACATAGACAAGGACATCTATTGTATTTGAAGCCAATAAGACATATGTTTAGTTCTATCATCTGTGTGTACACTGCCTATAGATGTTGCGGTTTATGCTGATAACTCTACGTTTCCGCTTGTAATACCCAGCCATGTCTTTCACCATCGCTTATCAAGAATGGAGAATGGCTGTGAGGTTGCTCTACATCCAAGAGGTGCCTGCATATTATGTTGCGGAGGAGATAGAGGAAGAGGCACAGGACGCAGGCACCATACCCTGCCACCCTAATCCATGCGTTTATTTTGGACGTACATTTTGAATCTCTTTTAAGTTTCAGCAGTAGTACCTCAACCTCCTTTTGTGGGAACGTGGCACCTGAAGCCATTCTGTGAGTTGATCCTGTGTGGCTGATTTTGATTGTGATTGTAGTTTTGGCGTCTGCATGCTTGTAGACATGAACATTGCGGAGACTGTATATAGCATCACATTTGTAGACAAGACTTTGTACTAACCTTGGGATGTCAGGTGATATGTCTTGGCCTGTCTCTGGCACACATGTAGACGTTCAGCAAGAGTAGGGATTTCCCTGACTACTCCCTTGCGTAGTGCTTGTTTGCATTTTCAGAATATTGATTGATTTTTGATCTATAAAGCGCAATATGCTCTTGGGCGTCAAAGCGCTACCAACAGAAAATAAGCTACCCACAGAAGGAACAATTACGGAAGAGAAAATAAACACATCTTCAATTTCTTATGGAAGGCCATGTGAGAGATTAAACAAGCAATGTGGATCAGCATTGTATTCCACAATTTTGCAGACGCTACTAAAAGAGCTGAGTTTCCGCATTCCAGATCCGCGAACCTCGAGTCGATGGTACTTTTACTCAGCATGAAAGCAGGGGAGGGGGAGAAATCATTAGCGAGTCAATCATTTCAATTTCAGTTCCTATGACTCTTTAAAATCACAGACTACCAAATAAGTTTAGCTGATTTACTACAAAGCCAAAAATAACAGGTCATACAGACACCTCAAGATGAGGGTGTAGAAATACATTGGAACTAATACAAAGCCAAATCTACGGCTGAAATTAAGGCGGTGCAACATGCACAGAACAATTTGTTCGAGGATAAGGATACAAAAGATTGGGGAACAAACGTCCAAGTTCCCCTGCGTCGAATGTTCATGGGAATAAAGCGTTAATCTGTCTGTACACTATCACTAATGTGACATCCCTAAATAAGCATTTTGCGGGGCAGGATCGGTCAATGTGTCGGCGAGTGAAGCCTTTTCAAGAAGTCTTCCCACATCAGTTGGGTCAAGCAGCCTAAGGCTACTAAGACAGAGCTCCTCTACTAAGACAGAGCTTGTTCTAAGATGCTCTCTCTCTCTCTCTCTCTCTGCAAGGCAGAAGTCCCTGAGCTCTTTCCCTAGTTACGATACATCAATAGCACAGGTGGTGTCCCAGGATCCTTCGCGAATCACTCCATCCAGTCAGGCCACCTCCTCATAGGTACTTTTCCGTTAGGTAGCGATGCTCCTGAGCTTGGTGAGATGACTTGATTCCTAGGCTCTCTCCGATGAGAAAGTACAACAGTTCTCCACTATCAGTATCAATGCTCAATGTATACACTTCTCTCCTTGCCTAACTCCTAAAACAAAGACACTATTCTAGCTAACAAGGATGATTCTTCCACCTGCAACAGAAACGCGAGAAAGAACAACATCCAATGTGCACATGAAATTCAACTATTAAATCTAATGCGAGAGCTTCCAGGGAAAATGCATTTCAGGTCTACATCATTTGGCTAACATAAGAAAGATGTCATATAGGCGTTACAAAATTGCATATAAAATAACACTCTTTACAGCATACATCTAAGTTAACACGTTACATAAGCACATCGTATACATCAATGATTGTTACAAATTCTGCACGTTAATGATTTCAGCTTGATACATCTAGTTTCTACGTTTATATTTTCACGTTTACATTGAAGTGTCACTAAATACACAAAGATCCACATTACTACAATTCACATTCTAATGTCTCATGTTAAAACAAAGAAAGAATATGTGTAGGTGCGGACTACTCATGATTATGATGCACCCTTACAAATGAAAAGTGAATTGTGCGCTACATCGCTACCGAAAAGATGCGGTTGCCCCATCTCACCTTCTGAAAACTAGGAACCATCACCTTCCTCAGAGAGGAGACTCTCCAGCTGTCTTATAGGCAAATGCAATTGGAATGCTAACCAAAGGGGAAGTTGTCCCTTAAGGTACAGTGCCCGATAGACCATGCACAATAGTTTGAAAATTACCCTCTTCCTCACAGGTATCCAGTGTAGAGAGTGCAAGCCCTCCTCCACTGACTGGCATTTGGGTATATTTAATATCAAACGGGCAGCGTGTCTTGAATAACCTGGAGTCTACTGAGTGAGGATTTATTGATATTTAAGTAAAGAGAGTTGCAGTAGTCAAGGCGAGAGGTATTCAGTTCAATGACTACTGTAGTTCTATTTCTTCAGAAATAAAAGGAAGGGTGTTTTTCAAAATGTTAATGATGAAAAAACATGTATTTGTGATCCTATTGGCCTGAGTATCAAAGGTGAGTGTTTTATCAAAGATGACTCCTAGGATTTTAACAGACGCAACTGGAGTAGATAGGGGGCCACATGTCTCAGGTCACCACAGCTCCGACCACACCGAGTGCCGAGCCCCAAAGACCAGGATCTCTGTCTTCTCGGAACAAAGGCGTTACAAGGAATCCATCCTGCTAGCGAAAAAAGCCTTTCTCACGAGACAGATAGAAGATGCAACCAACACCCCTAAAGAACTCTTCCTTACGGTCGCTTCCTTAGCAAACCCCAAACCTATGGAAATCCCAGCTAGCCTCTCACTATGCGAAAGCTTGGCGACCTTCTTTCGTGAAAAGGTGGAAAACATCTTCCTTCCCTTAGATAGTATAGTGATGACCTCTTCACCGAGGGAGGCCCTTGAATCCGCCAGACCCGAACCCACGCTTCTATATTTCCCGCCCATCACGGAAAAAGAAGTGATAAGTCGCCTACAAAAAATTAAATCAGGCTCCCCTCATGATCCCTGCCCCACAACAGTTACTAAACTTGCACCAGACGCAATTGCTAGGGCTCTTACTCCCCTCTTCAATCTGATGCTGGAGATAGGGGAATATCCCTCTAGTTGGAAGCAAGCTTCCATCTTACCCTTGCTAAAAAAAAACAATCTTGACATCACGGAGATGAACAATTATCGCCCGATTGCCAGACTCCCACTCCCGGCCAAAATAATAGAAGGTTACCTGAACACACATCTTAGTGCCTTCCTTAAATCGGCGGATGTACTGGACTCTTCCCAACACGGCTTCCGAGAAGGGCACAGTACGGAATCCGCCCTGATCAAATCCATGGAAGGTATCAGGCAGGTGATGGATACAGGGGGCAGAGCAGCTCTGATCCTATTAGACCTCTCGGCAGCCTTCGATACGGTCCACCATAAGCTTCTGGTGGACCGGTTGAGGGCCTGTGGAATTCAGGGGAAGGCTTTAAAAATTTTACAAGCATTCCTGTCTGACAGATCTCAGACAGTGGCGCTGGGCGGCCACGAATCTCACTCCTTTGTGCTTCCTTGCGGAGTTCCCCAGGGGTCTTCGTTGAGCCCAACCCTTTTTAATGTATATGTGTCCACCCTCGCCCCGGTGATTCGATCATTCGGCTTTCAACTTACGGCGTACGCCGATGATACACAGATCGTGGTGTCCCTCCTTCCCGGAAATACAGAAAATACCGCTGACAGATTCAGAAACTGCATGCTTGAAGTTGGCCGCTGGATGGCACAAAGTTGCCTTAAGCTGAACTCTTCAAAAACCGAGGTTCTGCTCTTTGGTGACAGAGACAATTTTTGGTCCCCGAGATGGTGGCCAGACGAACTGGGACCTCTCCCAGATCCGGTGGACAAAGTGAAAAATCTCGGTATTCTGGTGGATACCTCCCTGACCTTTAAAGCCCAGGTGAATGCTCTTTCCTCCTCCCTCCATTTCATACTCAAAACCATCAGGAAAATACTACCTTATCTTGAGAAGAAACACAGGAAACAATAGTTACGGGTCTAGTGCTTTCACGCCTAGACTACTGTAACAGCCTGATGTTAAACGCCCAGCAGAGCGTATTAAGTAAACTCCAGCTTCTGCAAAATGCAGCCGCTCGTCTTATCACTGACACACCCAAATTTGCCTCGGTTTCTCAGGAGCTGGGTAAGCTTCATTGGTTGCCGGTCCGTAAAAGAATCATTTTCAAGGCAGTCTGTATGGTCTTTAAGGCCCTCCACGATTCGGGACCTCGGCACTTGAAATCCCTTTTCCGCTGGCACAAACCAGCAAGAACTCTGAGGTCAGGACAACTGGCGCTGGTCACGGTCCCCAGAATTAAAAGAGCTCGCTGGGGAGGCAGGAGTTTCTCTCTTGGGGCCGCAGAGGCCTGGAATAAACTTCCCCTTGCGCTTAGACAAATCCAGAATCTGATGGCCTTTAGAAAAGCTCTAAAAACATGGCTCTTCACTAAGTAAGCACGCTTCAACACACCAGTTTATCTTTCTAGCGCCAGGACACCTCCGGGTATCAGAGCGCTCTACAAATGTGCAAAATAAATAAAATAAATAAATTCTCCGTATTCAATTTCAGACAATTTTCTTTCATTCAGATCCTCACGTCCACCATACAGAGTTTGAATTTCTGTGCCACTGATATCATATCGTCAGACACTACGACAAAAATCTGGGTGTCATCTGCATATGACAAAACCTGGAAACCAAATGATCGCACTAGAGTTGCAAATGGTGCCACATACAGATTAAACAGAGTGGGGCTTAGTAAGACCCCTGCAACGCCTCACAAGGGAGCCGAAAGGGTTCCGCCATGAAGTCACCACAACTGACAATCTGGGTTCTGTTGGTGAGAAAGGACCCTAATAAAGCCAGCGCGGTGACCCTCACCCACACCCGGCACAATCTCTGCACCAAGTGGGAGGGGGACACCGTATCAAATGCTGCTAACATATCCATGCCACCCTGGTCCACCTGACAGTGCATGTAGTCTGCCACAGCAACTAGAGCTGATTGATCGCACTGGAGTTGCAAATGGTGCCACATACAGATTAAACAGAGTGGGGCTTAGTAAGACCCCTGCAACGCCTCACAAGGGAGCCGAAAGGGTTCCGCCATGAAGTCACCACAACTGACAATCTGGGTTCTGTTGGTGAGAAAGGACCCTAATAAAGCCAGCGCGGTGACCCTCACCCACACCCGGCACACTCTCTGCACCAAGTGGGAGGGGGACACCGTATCAAATGCTGCTAACATATCCATGCCACCCTGGTCCACCTGACAGTGCATGTAGTCTGCCACAGCAACTAGAGCTGATTCGGTGCGTAAACGCTATGGAATCCATTCTGTAAGGGGTCCAGCAGGTCCTGCATAAAAAGAAGCACCGCCAAGGTCAGATTAATGTATTTTTCAAAAATGTTTGCCGTTGCAAGCAAAAACGAAATCGGGTGCAGATTTTTTAAATCGTCTGGCTACCCATTCGGCTTCTTTTTATTAGTAGTAACAATGGCCTCTTTCCAGATTTGTAGATAGACTCCTGTGCAGATTATCTGGTTCTAGACTCTTTATAGTTGTAAGAATCTGGGGGGACAAGGATCCTTTGGGAAGGCTGATTTCAGATGCATAAGCAGAGTTTTAACTTGCGTACAGGCCATGGAGGGAAGGTGGACAAAGTAGCAACGGGCTCCTTAACCGTGTTAATATAGACTCCGCTTTACATATATGTTACTTACAAAATCCCATCTTAAAAATGATTTTATTTCTAATGCTAGAGTCCTATTGTTCGAGCTCAATGGTATGTTTATGAGCCATCGATTAGATGACAATCCCTGGCAGGCGCATTTTAGATGAAATATTGATTCACTTCCTAAATTTACGAAATTAGATTTTCTTTAGAAATGAATAGCCCTGTTGGGTTTCTCTATTTGTGATATCCCTTTTCCACCAAGGCGTAGCTCTCTTAAAACGTCCATAAAGGGAGAAACTGATTACCTGTTACAAAAATGCTTTTGTATAAGAGAAAACTAGCTTTCTCTAGATCATATTTTCAAAAATCAGACAGATGATCTATTTTAGAAAATTCAACTTCTGTTGGTCTCATTTGCAAAATCATCCACAAATTTTGCACAATCATTATAGAATATAAAATATAAATATTTGTTGATATATTTTCACATTTGGGAACATATCAATCGAATTCCAAAAGCCTGTGTACAATTATGAGTAAAGTAGATGTGAAATTTTCTATTTTGCTTATAGTAACCAAATGTTTTAAGGGGGATGAAAAGTAGAACATAGGTTTTCTTCTATCACCCACTATTATAACCCCCCCCATGTATAGTAAGTGTACCAATGTGTGAAACCTCATGCTTTGCAAGTATTGTGATTTACTGTTTTCTCCATTTTCTTGTAGAACAGAATGGTTTTTTTTGGATCTCGACGGACTGGAATGGAAACAAGAGAAGAAAGGCGTCCAGGTAGCTTGTTTCTTGCTCTCCTTCAGTGGACCAGCCACTTGTTATTTTTCTAGAACGAAAGTAAAGATCAGGTTAAAATGAAGGCACTTGCAAAGTTACCTCCATCCATCACCATCATTACTTCAATTCTATGTAGCTATATTTAAATTTGTGTATACATCTCTGACATCTCACATATAAGGCAGTTTCCTGTGCAACCTTACATTAAGTAGATTTAATACATAATTATATTTCAAGAGGGGTGCAGACGGACTTCAGCAGGACTTAGGGGCATATTTACAAGCCCCTGTCGCCACCAGAATGTCACTTTTTTTGACTTTATGATGGTGATAGAGGCTTCGCCTTATTTACAAGGCAGAGTTAAGCTACTTAACGTGGCTTAATGCTGCCTTGTAAATAAGGCACCCTTTCACACTATACTTAGCGAGAAAGGGGTGGGCAATAGGTGTTTCGGTGGGCCTTCCGCCGCAACACCCATTGATTTTGACACTGCCCCATATTTACAAGAGTGGGGTAAAGAGGAGGCAGCGCCAAAATTAAGACCAAGGAAAACTTGGTCTCAACAGGGAGCAATGAGGAGAAATGCTTTATTTCTCCTCGTTTTTGCTATTTTTATGTGTGCTTCCTTGAGCTGCACACATAAAAACAGCAAAATGCCATGCATGATTATTTCTATTCCTGCACATAAACAATTATTTCAAAAATGAAGAGTTGCAACTTCTCTTTATTCTACACAAAGCAGCACACATAGGAGTTACAAATCACCATTTAAGATTGTTGATGTGCAGTAACGGACACCTTCCTGCACATAAATAATCATTCCCCACAATGCAGGCACCCTTGCACTATAGTGCAACGGTGCGCTAGGCAGCTAAATTTAGCGCCAGTGCTGGGGGAAACACAGGGCTGCACCGTATTGTTGTAAATACGGTGCAGCCCTGCGTTTCAGAAGTGGCGGTGTGCGGTGTTAAGCCAAGAAGGCTAACGCCGCACTCCATCACTTCTTTGTAAATATGCCCCCAAGTTGGTTGGGCCCGTGAAAGTACAGTGGAACTGAAGAGCTAAATTTTGGTTTTGTTATTTTGACCCCAGAGGGACCCTTTGGGACCTTCCCTCGAGGGCTAGGGGGTCAGGAGACCCCTACTCTGGCCCTTTATAACTATTCTATTTTAACCAATAATCCTTTATTGATGGCGTTTAATGCTGTTCCTATCATCTTGATAATTTATTCCTAAGCACATGATCATAGAAATAGAGAAAACACAAGATAATAGCCAAAGTGCCACAAATTGTGAAATAAAATTAATCATCCATTTATATAAAAATGTAATGGGTCAATTGGAAGATAAATTCGTTCTCATTATATTTTCTTTTTACCGTCAATGCATTTCATATTGGATTTTCAAAAGTGAAATACAGCTAGTGAGAAAGTCATTCAAATGAGTGAGAGAAGACCCCAAAAGAGGGTACTATGCAATCAAACACGAACCGCATGCGATCATGGATTATGCAAGTCAATGAAGGTTGGTCTGATAAAGGCAGTCTCAAACAGTTATCACATCATAAACAACGCGGATCTTGAGACTTATGGATAATATCTAATGAGGTAACTGATAACATCTTTGGACAAATTAAAAGGAAGCATGGAACCACAGAAAAACATATTGGATGGGGGAGTGAACAAAAAGGCAAGGAGAGAAGAAAGTTGTATGTATAGTTAAACACAAAGGGAGGGATAAGGAAGGACACGGGGAGGGAAGGTGGGAGCAATTGTCAGGTAAAGCCGCAAAACCAGGAATGATGACGTCTGAAGATGTATTTACGTGTACCAGGAGCCCCCGTAGCTGGAGGACCATGCATCAATTATTGCTTCTATAAATCTATCAAGAGGATGCCAGATGTAAGTAATTTTCCTTTTGGAAGTCTATAGAAGGTTATGTGGTACATGAATACTCCTGATGTAGGTAACCAAAGCCCACCATGTGTTGAAAGAGATAAGGTTGGCCGATTTCCAATCAAGCAGTATCTATTTTACAGCAACATTTACCAATAGATCTAAAAAAGCATACTCAATGCGATTTATTGAAAGGGGAATTGTTGACACCAGGGGGGCCCAATATAACTGTTGGAAAGTCCAGTCTAAAGGGTTGATTGAACATTTTGGAGAGTCGTTCAGCCTCACTGTCCCAGTAGGTTTTAAGGAGTCAGCCAAAAACATACGGTCGGATTCCCACAGTTCTTCGTTACAGTTCCACCATATTTTGGAGTCAGTTAAGTTGAGTTTAGCCCGCCCACAAGGTGACGAGTATGCTAAATGAGGTGTGAATAAATTGGATTAGGTGAAGGAAGGTAGAATTTTATGATGTAGCGTAAAGTTAGTCCAAGTTTCCTTGTCAGGAGGTTCCCTATTAACATTTCTAAATTATACGTCCCACTTGGCACGGAGAGGCGAGCAGGGTTTAACTTTGTGAGAAGTTAAGAATTTGGGGGCATATTAATAAGGCGGCGCTATAAAATTATCGCCGCTTTTGCAGCCGTTTTCAGCTGAAAAGCGGAGATAATTTTATCGCCTTATCAGCAAAGACACGCTATCGCGTGTTTTGCTGACTTAGCGCCCCTTTCCAGCATGCCTAACTTTGCATCGCTAATGAGATGCAAAGTAGGCGTGGCTGTGAAACCAACCAGGGAAAATATCCCGAAGGCAGCTTCGCGATATTAACAAGGAAGGGTAGCGATTATTTAAATCGCGTTAAGTATGCCTTAACGCAGGAATTTAACGTCTGTTAAATTCCTGACTAAGGCATACTTAACATGGGGGGTGGATTCTGTGGCTAAGACCACAGGCCCTGTCATCTAGGATATCGCCGTTTTCCACCATGGAAAATGGCGATATCCACACTATCTCTGGAATTTTTATCGCCTCGGCGATGCGCGTTGTTGATAACGCGCAAACCAGGCGATAAATTCCAGAGATATCCAGTGATAAATATGCAAGCGCTAAGTGCGCTTTGCGATATTTATCGCCGGCCCTTGTTAATATGCCCCTTGTAGATTAGGGAGGCGTTGTGGCCTACAGATACCCATTTTAGTAAAAGTTGATCTATGTCAGGATATCTGAGTGGACCAATTTTCGTTAATTTATACTCTAATTTCAGGAAAGTGTAGAAATCTAGATTGGACAGATTGTTAGAAAGCTGGAGTACTGCAAATAATAATAATAATTCTACTGGAGGCCGCATATGAATCCCTAACTAGAGAGATGCCTTTCTCTGACCAAAAGCGCTATTAACATCTGTAAGATCTATTGCTGTTCTTTTACTCTTCCATAGACATGGCAGTGTGGAGTTTGAAATACAGGTCTCCATTTTCTGGTCTAAGAGAAGAACTGCTTTGGTGGTATCTTTACGAATGTGGGGGCATATTTACAAGGGCTTTATCTCCGCTTTTTTGGCTTAAAAAGCCAAAAAAGCAGAGATAAAATTATCGCCCTATTTACAAGAGGGTGCTAACATGCATAATCGCATGTTAGTACCCTTTTCCCAGCGCCTCCCTTTGCATCTCTAATGAGATGCAAAGTGGGCGTCACTGGGCGTAAGTTGGATGGACTACCTTGCAAATATCGCTGATGTTCACATCGCGATATTTACAAGGCTGCCCCAGCATTTTAGCACACGTTAGTTTTTTGAGAAACCGCTGTTTTCTCCAAAAACTAACGTCTGCTAAAATGCAGACTTACCTATCCCTAACATTGCGGTGGATTATGCTGATACAACCCTGTGGGTCGTATCAGCAAGGTTATCGCCGTTTTGCAGGGAACATCGCTGGAAAACCAGCGATGTTCCCTGCAAAACGGCGATAACCTCGCTATCTCTGGAATTTTTATTGCCCTGGAGAAATGCGTTGTTAATAACGCGCTACCAAGGCGATAAATTCCAGAGATAGCCTGCGATAACAAAATTATCGCTAAGCACGGCCAGCGATAATTATCGCTGCCCGTTGATAATATGCCCCTTGGTAGGAATGCAAAGGGGCTAAGTGAGGCATTGTAAAGATCGCAATTAAGTGGTGGGGGTGACTAAGCCTTTTTGAATCCACTGTCAATATGGTTGGGATTCGTTAGTATCCATAAATCACCCTACTCCTTGTGCGGTGAGTAAGGCAGTCTGGTTGTGGAACCAATTCGGGAGGTTACAAGCTCTTCTTCTTTTTTTTGAAAAATATTTGTATTGGAATTTATAACCATACAACCTTTACATTCACATGCAGTAGTTCTATATATATTAGCTGTTGGGCACAGTTTGAGTAACCTTTTATACAATACATTTAGAATCAGGAGGAATAAACAAATTAGGGAATTAGAAAACGAAAAAAGGTAATCTCTATGATTTACTACATATTCCAATGTGATCTGTATCATCTATCCAGGATGTGTCTTTTATATGTTATTGCTCATTCCCTGAGGCCTATTAGGCATTAGTTTGTGATGTAAAATCCTTGACTATTCCCTAATTCTGTCATGCCGTAGCTGTCCTTACCTAATGAAACAATTAAACTTTTAACAAATAAGACATTGTCCTTCAGCGCATGCAGGTGTTTCTATCGCTATTACTCTCAGTGTAGAGGCGATTACACCTGTGGTCTCAGCGGGGTGGGGTTCGTCCAATAAGCGTTAATGTCAGGTAGGTCCCCGTGTGCCCTTTCAATCGCCCATGACAGTAATGGAGGGGACCACAGGGGAGAGGGGTGCAGACAAGCAGGCCAGTCAACCAGAGCCAAGCCGGCTCCAAGCTAGGGACCGGAGCGTCTCCTCTCCGGTGGTCGTCCCTCCAGGTAAACAATCATTACAACAAATCCTTTACCCCGCATACCATCACCTCGCATACCATGACAACGCAAATACCATTACTCCGCAATGCCATTACAACGCATGGCATTACACTTTATATGCTTTTACCACGCATGCTTTTACAAGGAAATTCGTTGTAAATGCAGGAATGGTAAAAGCATATGTTTTTTAAATGTAAGTATAAGGTAAGTATAGGGTTTGGGTTTGGGGTGTAGGGGTATATGTTATGTGGGTTCAGATGTAATTTTTGGTTGTGTATGTGTGGGTTTTGGGGTGCTGGGGTATTTTTAGGGTTTAGGGTGGGTTTTATGTTTTGGGGTGCTGGGGTATTTTCAGGGGTCAGGGTGGGTTAGGGTTTTGGGGTGCTGGGGTATTTTTAGGGTTCAGGGTAGGTTTAGATTTTGAGGTACTGGGGTATTTTTAGGGTTCAGGGTGGGTTTAGGTTTTGGGGTGCTGGGGTATTTTTAGATGTCAGGGTCGGTTAGGGTTTTGGGGTACTGGGGTATTTTCAAGGTTCAGGGTTGGTTTAGGTTTTGGGATGCTGGGGTATTTTAAGGGGTCAGGGTGGGTTAAGGTTTGGAGTGCATGGGGTATTTTTAGGGTTCAGGGTGGGTTTAGGTTTTGGGTTGCAGGGGTATTTTTGGAGTTCAGGGTGCGTTTAGGTTTTGGGGTGCAGGTGTATTTTTAGGGGTCAGTATGGGTTAGGGTTTTGGGGTGCAGGGGGTATTTTTAGGGTTCAGGGTGGGATTAGGTTTTGGGGTACTGGGGTATTTTTAGGGGTCAGGGTGCGTTTAGGTTTTGGGGTGCTGGGATATTTTTAGGGGTCAGGGTGGGATAGGGTTTTGGGGTGTAGGGGGTATTTTTAAGGTTCAGGGTGCATTTAAGGTTTTGGGGTGCTGGGATATTGCAGAGGTTCAGGGTGCGTTTAGGTTATGGGGGTGCCGGGGTAATTTTAGGGGTCAGGTTGGGTTAGGGTTTTGGGGTGTAGGGTGGTAATTTTAGGGTTCAGGGTGCGTTTAGGTTTTGGGGCACTGGGGTATTTTTAGGGGTAAGGGTGGGTTAGGGTTTTGGGTGTAGGGGGTATTTTTAGGGTTCGGGGTGCGTTTAAGGTTTTGGGGTGCTGGGGTATTTTTGGGGTTCAGGGTGCGTTTAGGTTTTGGGGTGCTGAGGTAATTTTAGGGGTCAGGGTGGGTTAGGGTTTTGGGGTGTAGGGGGTAATTTTAGGGTTCATGATGCATTTAGGTTTTGGGGTACTGGGGTATATTTAGGGGCAAGGGTGGGTTAGGGTTTTGGGGTGTAGTGGATATTTTTAGGGTTTAGGGTGCGTTTAAGGTTTTGGGGTGCTGGGGTATTTTTGGGGTTCAGGGTGCGTTTAGGTTTTAGGGTGCTAGGGTAATTTTAGGGGTCAGGGTGGGTTAGGGTTTGGGGAGAAGGGATAATTTTAGGTGTCAGGGTGCGTTTAGGTTTTGGGATACGGGGGTATTTGTAGGGGTCAGGGTGGGTTAGGGTTTTGGGGTATTTTTAGGGTTCAGGGTGCGTTTAAGGTTTTGGGGTGCAGGGGTATTTTTGGGGTTCAGGGTGCGTTTAGGTTTTAGGGTGCTGGGGTAATTTTAGGGGTCAAGGTGGGTTAGGGTTTGGGGAGAAGGGATAATTTTAGGGTTCAGGGTGCGTTTAGGTTTTGGGATACGGGGGTATTTGTAGGGGTCAGGGTGGGTTAGGGTTTTGGGGTATTTTTAGGGTTCAGGGTGCGTTTAAGGTTTTGGGGTGCAGGGGTATTTTGGGGGTTCAGGGTGTGTTTAGGTTTTGGGGTTCAGGGTGCGTTTAGGTTTTGGGGTGCAGGGGTAATTTTAGGGATCAGGGTGGGTTTCGTTTTTGGGGTGCTGGGATATTTTTGGGGTTCAGGGTGGGTTTAGGGTTATTTATATATAAATCTATCTATCTATCTATCTATCTATCTATCTATCTATCTATCTATCTATCTATCTATCTATCTATCAATATATATATATATCAATGATTCAATCCAACAAGGCTTTATCTTTATATCACTCAATTGACGATTTGCTTCTTCTCTGTAGCCTTTGATATCCCATACAACGATGTTCCCGCTTTGTCCGAGGGCTTAATAATTATCGTTGGATCATCCATTAGACTCTTTATCGCATCTCTTTGCCCTTTGGTGAGGTTATCCCGTACTCTATAGGATTTGTCCTCCCTCAACTTGGTAAGCTCAAATATCATCGCTTGATGAAAGGCTTCAATGTTATCAAAGACTACATTCGGATTGAAGGTGGATTTCATTTTGAAGCCACTTTTGGAAGGGATATCAGTGAGAAAACCCAGATTCTGAAAGACGTACCAGCATTGTCAGGGCTAAAAGTAAAAGTTTCCAATTCATTTATTGATAGGATAGCTTCCACTTCTTCCATTGCATATTTGATGATAATGTCTCTTGCACAGATGTGGCATTTATATTACGTCTTTGGTCATTGTGAATTTTGCTGCAATGGTTATTTTGTTTACGTTTAAAATGGCGACCGATAGAGATGCAAAAAAACTTGACAAAGGCCATCCTCGGCTGAAACGCGTTGTTGTAGCTGAATAAATTACCTGAATCACGGATGGTTGTGCCGCCTCTTTCTTGACCTTGTTGGATTGAATCATTGATTTATGTGGCTGTCTGCCCCACGGTTGGCACCAACACATTTGGCAGGCGAACGGCATTTCTGGCAGCAATCGGGTGTGGATATATATATAAATATATATATATATATT
This sequence comes from Triturus cristatus, assembly GCF_964204655.1. Lineage (NCBI taxonomy): Eukaryota > Metazoa > Chordata > Amphibia > Caudata > Salamandridae > Triturus > Triturus cristatus. Next base: position 1,038,026,225 of record NC_140582.1, on the reverse strand, counting down.
GGTAAAGCACTTTTACACAGTTTAGGCCTTCACCACGCATGCATTTGCGTTGTAAAGGCATGGTGGTAAAGTCATATGGGGAGTGAAAGTTTGTGGGGTAATGGTATTGCGGAGTAATTGCATTTGCGTTGTGAAAAATGGGGAGTGATGACATGCGAGATGAAAGTATGCGGGATAATGTCATATATTCGTCCCACCACTCTCCCCAACTGTTTCAGTATCCCAATTCTCCTGTACCGTGGAGGTCTCGCCTTCATACTCTTCACTATTAGAGCAGCTTGGGTGGTCCCAATTGAATAACATTTCTCTCCATGCTTCTGCAATTGGGCGCCTACGTAGGCCTTTCGTCTCTTCTCTATTCAGGGCTATACCCTCAGCCGCTGTCCATCTAGCTACCTCTTTGGTCCAAATACCGATCTGCGGCCCCAGGGATTATTTCCATGATATTGTGATTCACATCTTAGCCAGGGCCAGGGATAAGTCTATAAATTGGCTCCCTACCTTGCGTTTAGGTGGTCTGGGATACAGCCCATGGAGACAGATCTCCACTGAGTGGTCTGATGCACGACCCAATGTACTGTTAATCTTAGTCATTAGTGCTTCCCAGAACTGTTGTATGAGCATGCAGTTCCATGTCATATGGAGGTAGTCCGCGTTTAGGTGGTTACATCTTGGGCATCCTCTAGGTTCCCCTCCAAATGCAGCCTGTATGCGGTGTGGGGTCATATATGTCATATGGGCGTAATTAAATTGTAGATATTTTAGACGAGTATTGCGAGAGATTTTCTTGGGTGATTCTAATATGCGGTGCCATTCTGCATCACTGAGTGTCCTATCAAGGGATCTCTCCCATTTCCCCCTTAGGTTCAGCATCGGGGACAAGGATGCTTCAAGGAGCGATGCGTAGAACCATTTTATTTGATGCCAGGCTGTGCCCAGCATTAGCAAAGAATGGAGACCCATGTGTGTGGTCGGTTCCTCTCCTCCTGCACCCCATAATGGCTCAAACGTCCTTTCCAGCACTTCATACATGAGAAACTGGCCAGTAGGGAGCCCATATCCCTCCATCAGCTCAGCAAAGGGGAGTAAGCATTTATCTTGGAAACAGTCGGTTGTGTCGATCCCTTTCTCAGTCCAAGCCACCAATTGTTCTGCCCCCAAGATCGCCTGAGGCTCTCCATAGGGCAACCCTATCAACAGCAGTCAGTGCATATCTCGGGCCTGCTGGCAGTCTTACCATGCACCTTCTCCAGCACTGTAAGGCCGTAGTTTGTAATGTCGATGTGTAGGGCACTTTTGTAGCTGGGTTCAGCAGTTTATCCAGCAATAATCGTGGGTGTTGTCCTGGCTCCATCAGGTATGTTCTCTCCTGGTTCACCCCCTCTAACCATTGCGCCACCCACTGCAACTGCATGGCTAGTTGGTAAAATTCAAAATCTGGTACTCCCAGTCCTCCCTCTCTCATGGGACGCTGCAAGGTCCGCAATACAACTCTGCGTCTCTCGTCTGCCCAGGTGAGGTCTCGTACTAGCGCATCTAATGGCCTAAACCACCCCATGGGCATCATCATCGGTAGGTTGGCGAAAAAGAATAGCAGGCGTGGCAGCATGACCATCTTGGTCAACAAGATTCTAGCCATCAATGGTAACTACAGTGAGCTCCAAAAGGCCACTCTAGAGTCCAGTGAGTGAACTGCCCTACCCAGATTACCCTCTCTCATATCTTTCAATGAGTGAAAGATCTGAATGCCCAGAGATCGAAAGGAACTCTGTGTCCAGTTATATCCAACAGGGAGATTCCCAGGTCTCGGGAAGGGTCCAGCCACCGGGAACAAGTGCATCTTATGGTTATTAACCTGAAGGCCCAACAGTTGGCCAATTCTCTCCAGTAGCTTAAAAGCAGAGCCCGACCCTTTTACAACATCACCCAGGTAAATCAACAGGTCATCGGCATATAGGGAAATGATATATAGTCTACCATTCAGCGGTATTCCCAGACCCACTCCTCCTTTGCGTAAAAGTTCAGCTAATGGCTCCACCGCTAGTGCAAACAACAGCGGGGATAAAGAGCAGCCCTGTCGAGTCCCGCGAGATATCGTATACTCTAGGGAAATGGTACCTCCTGTCTTAACCCTTGCAGTTGGGGAAGTGTATAGTAGTTGGACCCACTTCGGCCAGCCCATCCCAAGCCCCATTTTCCACACGACTCCTATTAGGTAATCGCAGCTTGCCGTATCAAACGCTTTCTCCAAGTCTGCAGAAAGAAGCGCAGCCCATGGTAAATTCCTTCCCTCTAGGTGGTAGAGTACCGTAGATTGTACGATGAGTTACTGGAGGGGACAAACCCGTTTTGGTCAGGATAAACCACATTTTTCATGTGAGGGATTAATCTGAGCTCTAGTATTTTACTCAGTAGCTTAAAGTCAGTGTTGAGCATAGATAGAGGCCTAAAGTCCTTCATCCCTGCCTCTGGACGCTCAGTCTTGGGGAGTGGTATCACCAATGCAGAGCGCGTGGAGGGTGGCAAGAGTTCCAGTCGAAGGGCCTCATTATACATGGTTACCAAGTGAGGGGCCAGTCCAGTTCCATATTTCAGATAAAACTCTGTAGGCAGGCCATGAGGGCCAGGTGTTTTACCCCCAGCCATCAGAGCTATGGCGCCTCTGACCTCCTGTAGTGTGATCGATCCCCCAGTTCCTCCACAGTCTCGTCATCCACCACCTTCAGAGTCAAAAGGGCCAAAAAGGTGGCAATCTGCTCCTGTGAGGCTCCCCACGGTGCTGTGTACAACTGTTCATAGTATCTCTGAAAGGTTCGATTTATCCTATCTTGATCATACTCACTTCTGTCCTCTGTGATATTTATCCGGGTTATTGGAGAGCCCTACGATTCAGGCTTGATGATCCATGCCAATAATCTCCCAGCTTCCCTTCCTCACTCTGCACTCTGTCCATGTATGTTCTATAGTCATGTGATCGAAGACTCTCCAACGCCTCATCGTATTGCTTCCATTTAGTCATTAATTGTTCATGCGCCTGAGTCCTCGGTGCTTGCATATTATCCAGAAGCCGCATTTCTCCCTCGATCTCTGTGAGCTCTCTATGGAGGTCTCTTTGTATCCCAGTCGTCTGCCCCCTGCAGTGTCCCCTCACCACTACTTTAAAAGCCTCCCATTGTACTAGTGCCGTAGAGGCAGTAGCCGCGTTTTCTGTAAAGTATGTGTCTATAATGGATCGTAATGATTCTGTAAATGGCACATCCTCCAGTGTCAGGGGGCTAAATCTCCATGTAGGTATAGGAGGTCTACGCCTTTGCGGGCGGTAGGTCATTAACAAAGGGCTGTGGTCCGAAAATGTGCCGCCCAAGTATTCAGTATGTTGGGTGAGAGAGCAAATGATTTGAGAGCAGCAAAACGCATCTATTCTCGTGTGGAGGTGGTGTAGGTGCGAGTAGAAGGCGTATTCCCTATCTCCGCTGTGCTTTAGGTGCCATATGTCTTGCAGTTCCCAGTGTGCCATCCACTCCCGCATTCCTGCTGCTGTCTTATGCACTTGTGCTCCCGCCAGGGGGGGTGGGAGCGGTCCAATTGTACATCCGCCATGCAGTTAAAATCTCACCCCACCACCATCTGTCCCACTGCTATGCTGGCTGTATGCGCAGAAAGGGAAATCAAGTATGTCAATTGATCGTGGTTGGGGGCATAGCAACAACACAATGGAATCTCCTGACCTAGTAGTCGCCCAGACACTAGTGTGTGTTATTTCAAAGGAAACCCCAGGCCGTATCCATATCAACACACCTCAGGCAAACACAGAATATTCAGTGGCAAAAATGTGTCCCCTCCAATGCCTCCTCAGTCTCCCCACCTCCCCCTCCCTGAACCTAATGTGTCTCCTGCAAAAATGCGATTTGCACTCCTTGACGTTTCAAATAATTATAAATGTTATAGAGTTTAGACATGTATCCCATTCTCCGGATGTTCCATGTAAGTAATTTCACATCTTGTTGTGCCATTGCCTTTCAGTATGTTCCAGCACCCCACCCCCCCATAGGCCCCACCCCGAGTCAGCAGAATTAATTAATAAGACATCTCCGCATGCATGAGAGACATAACTAATTAACCATAAAGACCCCAAACTTAGAACAACTCCCTGGCCCTAGGACATCCTGGCAACAGCTATCTGCCCAAACTCCAATTTTTCTGAAATACAAAGCAATGAAGGCCCAAACCAAACACAGTGAAGGCCTCCAGGTGGGTTGCGGCTTCACCCGCTTATCTGTGCAGTCTACTGCAAAGCCTCCTGCACCGGCCTGATCCCATAAAAGCCCAGATTGGCCAGTCCCTGTTATATGACGTCATCTGCGTACGCGGGGTCCTCTCCGGAAGCTCCAGGCTACCCTTGCTGGATGAATCCGATTCTGAGCCCCCAGTTCCCTTTGTGGATCTCGAACCCTGGTCTGATGGGGAGTCGCTTTTCCAGGCGATCTCTGTCACCACCTGCAATGCCGCCGGTCTCTCCAGCTCAGTCTGTGAAGAATTTGGCTTCTTCGCCCCTATATGTTCTGATCGCCTCTGAGAGCGCTTCCTAGGCCTCCGGTTCCTTGTCGCTCATCAGGGTTTTGGTGTATGACCCGTTTTTTCCGTGCAGTAGGCTTCAATCCAGTCCCATGCCAATCGGGGGTCCTCGCAAAAGTGGGTCTTGCCATCCACCACAATGCGGAGCTTGGCCGGAAACAAGACGGAGTACTGGATGCCCTCTTCTCTGAGCGCCTTCTTGACTTCAAAGTATGAGGCCCTTTTCCATTTGTGAGAAGTTGGCCTGGCATATGCTGGTCACTAGTTATAGTGGCCACCTTGCACCAGTCCAATTCGACTCTTATGGTAGATAGGTTTAAGACAACCTTTTAAAGAAAGCTATCCTAGTGGTAGCTGTGGAGAGCAGCCTTCAGTCTAAGTCTCAGGAATGTAAAGCAGCTTGTTTTACCTTATAATCTCTTGAATTACCAAATGAAAGGACACCACACAGGTATATATATATCCAATATATATGTATTTATTTCTAGACACACTCTACTAATATCTTTATGAGATTAGAAGCCAGAAACACATTCAAAATTCAACGTTTCTCAATAAGTAAAGCACAAATATGGCTGGAGCTCTAGGGGCGTACCAGACCATATACTAAAAAAAATGGTATAAGAATGTCGACGTGCAAAATGACAAGGCCTAGGGCCTGGGGAATCGCTGGGGCTTCACTACTGCAGTGTTAGCAGGTAGGTAACAGGCCCCCGGGAGACGCGTGCAGTTTGTGAACACAGCCACGGGTTCCCTATTGATTATAATGGTGCAAGTCGAGGTTTGATTTTTAAAGTTTTAGGGTACTTTGAGGAAGTCTACAAGCAAGCCACTTACAAGGTAAGTAATTCGAGGCCCAACAAACACTAGGGCACCGGAGTGCACGAGTTACCTCACCCAGGGAAGCCGGGTGCATAGGTGTCTTTTGGTGTCGGGTCGCGTCGCTGTTTTCTATGGAGACCAAAGAAGGCTTGCTGCTTGCGTAGACTGAAGAACTGTCCGCTGGAATCCAAGGGTGGATTCAAGATACTGAAGATCTGAAAATTGAAGGGACAGTGTTCAAAGTCACTTGCCGGTGACCGGTGGCCAGGAAGATGGATGACCACAGATGTCGGGTGATTTCAGGTCGTCGATGGTGTTTTGACTCTTCGCACACGAGGTCCAGGAGAGATTGATGATGACCAGCAGCTGGATTCAGAGTATCCCACAACGTCTGCAGATGATGGCGGTGTCAGCAACCGGATTGGAGCCAACATGCCTTGGCAACTGCAAGTCTCGTGTAGAGTGAAGAAAGTCGATGGTGCAGACCAGCAAGGTCTGAGGGACTCACCCAGCAAGGGTAAGTGAGGGCAGGCCTGGAGCAACCAGGGAAGCCCTTTGAGTCGATAAGAAAGACCTCGGGGGACCTGCAAGCCAACGGGCAAGGGATTGCAAAGACGCCTCTTGAGGAAATGCTTCACAGGAGCCCACGGTCACTCGGTACGGAGTAGGCCACTGATTTTCACAGCAAGACCTGCTGGAGGCTTGGGCCACAAATGGTCCAATGCACAAGTTTGTTGAACGTTGTGAAGAGGTTGCACTCGATAATAGTGCACGGTCCCCGGGTATTGCTGTTCCTTGTCACTCGTGGGGTCAACTCACTACAGCTCTGCTGGGGACTTACAATGGCCATTGAGAAGTCAGGAAATCTACTTCCAGGGCTGCAGGGACTTCGAACTCCGGTGGGAGCGGGAAAGTTTGCAACCGTTGATTAAGGTTTTTGGTGCCTGCCAAGCAGGGGAGTCACTCCTTGACTCCAAGGGAGATTCTTCTGTCTTCCAAAGGTAGTGGAACGTCGAAGGGCCAGGATTCTTCTTTGTAGAGTGTCGTCCAGGGTTATCTGATTTGCAATGGCAAAGTTTGCTATCTTATAGTGAAGATAGGGGAGGGATTAGCTCTATGACCACTCCTCTGGGAGGGTCAGGGTTGGGGGTGGTTACACCCACTTCCGTTTGTCCAGTTTCGCTCCAGAGCAGGGACAGGTAGCCCCTGAACCGGTTTGAGCTGGCATATGCACAGAGGAGCCTACTGCTCCCCCAGTGCAGGACTTCAAAGCACTCTAGGAGTGCACCCACCCAGCCCCAATACACTAAATCCTGTCTGGAAGGTGGTGACACCTCCCTGTGACAGGATGCCTTTTGTTGGGCTTCCTCCACTGCGAGTTTCAGTCAGCAGCAGGAGGGCAGCCCAGTGTCTGTGCTGGTGGCATCCATTTTGTGATGCCAGGGCTCTATAGGATGTCTGTTGTTTTACATGTCGTCCCCTCTAGAAGGGTGGGATCATGCTCCCACATCATGGACTGATGTGGGGGTATGATTCCAAGTTGTTTGACACCAAACACGACATGTTTTGATGCTGTCATTCCAAAGTTAGCATTTTAATGCTCTTAAGAGTATATGGTTTAACCGCATCCACAAACAGCCATAGAGAATAGACTCTGATAGCTGCAGAGGGGCCCTGCTCAGGCAGAGGCACCCCCTCACATTGTAAACCATGCACCCTGCCCTCAGGATTGAAAGGGCCTGCCATAGGGGTGGCTGATAGGTTTATATGTGTGTGTATGGTGAGATATAGAAACCTATATCTCTGTGAGGAGTGCTAACACTACCTCACACAGGCGGCAGTAGCAGGCCTGTGGTGTCAGATTTAGTCTGCTTCCCAGGGGTGGCATAATACATGCTTCAGCCCCTGGTAGGCCTGTGACATACCTATGCCCTTGGTACCTAGGGTACCATATACTAGGGGCTCATAAGGTACCACAGTATCCAATCACTAGTACATCTAGTATTCACTCAAAGTTGTTTAGAGAGAACAGAGAGACTGGGGCCCTGATTAGCTGGGACCCAGCCTGACTATAGCCAGAAACCACTGTATACATCAGAAAAAAAGTGGGGGCCACATAAGTGCAGATCCTACTCTCCTACACCCCCCCTCCCCCCAAACGCAGGGACATTAAACTAACCTTGACCAGTTGAGTCTTCATGTCTTCATGTTCTATGTGGAAATACCTTAGGAGTCCATCTGCATTGGCATGTTGGGTCCCAGGTCTATGTTCCACTGTATAGTCCATCCCCTGTAGGGAAATGGACCACCTGAGCAGTTTAGGATTTTCAACTGTTTGAGCCATAGGAGGGGCTTGTGGTCAGTCTGAACAATGAAGTGAGTGCCAAACAGGTATGGCCTCAGCTTCTTCAGGGCCCACACCACAGCAAAGGCCTCCCTCTCTATAGCTGACCAGCGTTTCTCTCTAAGGGTCAGCCTTCTGCTTATGAAAGCTACTGGCTGGTCTTGACCTTCATCATTAAGTTGAGACAGTACAGCTCCCACACCCAGCTCTGAAGCATCTGTTTGAACAATGAACTTCTTTTTGTAATCTGGACTCTGCAAGATGGGGGCAGTGCACATTGCCTGCTTGAGGTCACCAAATGCCTTTTGACAGCTAGCTGTCCACTGAACCTTTTTTGGCATTTTCTAGAGGTCAGATCATTTAAGGGGGTCACTATAGATCCATATCCCTTAACAAACCTCCTATAGTACCCAGTCAGGCCTAAAAAGGCTCTAACCTGTGTCTGGGTTGTTGGAGCTACCCATTAAATTATGGTTTGGATTTTGCTCTGCAATGGTTGAACTTGGCCTCCACCTATAAGGTGGCCCAGGTACACAACCTGACTCTGCCCTATCTGGCACTTGGTGGCCTTGATAGTGAGGCCTGCTTTTTGCAGGGCCTCCAAAACATTCCTGAGGTGGACCAGGTGATCCTGCCAGGTGGAACTAAAGACAGCAATATCATCAAGATAGGCTGAGCAATAAGTTGACATACCAGTCAGAACTTTATTCACCAACCTCTGAAAAGTGGCAGGTGCATTCTTCAAACCAAAGGGCATTGCCACAAAGTGATAGTGCCCACCAGGGGTTGAAAATGCTGTTTTGGCCTTGGCATCATCAGCTAACTTGATTTGCCAGTAGCCAGCTTTTAGGTCAAATGTACTAAGATACTTGGCTGAGGGCCAAAGTGTCTATAAGTTCATCTGCCCTTGGTATTGGGTAGGCATCAGTCCTGGTGACTGCATTGAGGCCTCTGTAGTCAACACAAAACCTAATTTATTTCTTACCACCCTGGGTATGAGGTTTAGGTACAAGGACTACTGGGCTAGCCCAAGGGCTATCTGAAGGCTCAATAACACCTAGTTCCAACATTTTCTGGACTTCAGTCCTGATACAGTCCCTGACATGGTCAGGTTGCCTGTAGATTTTACTCTTTACAGGCAGACTGTCTCCAGTGTCCACCTCATGGGTGCACCAGGAAGTCTGACTTGGGGTCAGGCTAAACATATGTCTAAACTGTTGCAGCACTTGTCTGCATTCAGTTTGCTGATGACCAGTGAGGCTGCTTACCAAAGCAACACCATCCACTAACCCATCATCAGGGTTCTGTGAGAGCAGGTCAGGGAGAGGGTCACTCTCCTCCTCCTGGTCCTCATCAGTTGCCATGAGCAAGCCCATGTCAGCCCTGTCCACATATGGCTTAAGTCTGTTGACATGGAGCTCCCTAAGGGGGCTCCTGGGAGTTCCAAGATCCACCAAGTAGGTGACTTCTCCCTTTTTCTTAACAATTGTATGGGGGCCACTCCATTTGTCCTGGAGAGCTGCTGGGGCCACAGGCTCCAACACCCACACTTTTTGGCCTGGCTGATAAACAGTCAGGACAGCCTTTTGGTCATGCCAAGCTTTTTGTAATTCTTGGCTAGCCTCAAGGTTTTTAGTTGCCTTCTTCATGTACTCTGCCATCCGGGAGCGGAGACCAAGTACATAGTCCATCACATCCTGTTTGGGAGGTCTGAGAGGTAACTCCCATCTCTCCTTCACCAGACATAAGGGTCCTCTTACAGGGTGCCCAAACAGAAGTTCAAAAGGGCTGTAGCCAACCCCCTTCTGTGGGACCTCCCTGTATGCAAACAGAAGGCAGGGAAGTAAAAGGTCTCATTTTCGCCAAAGCTTTTCTGGGAGGCCTTTAATCATTCCCATTAGGGTTTTGTTGAACCTTTCAACTAACCCATTGCATTGTGGGTGATAGGGAGTAGTGAACTTGTAGTTGACACCACACTCCTTCCACATTGCTTTTAAATACCCTGACATAAAGTTTGTTCCTCTGTCAGATATGACCTCCTTAGGGAAACCCACTCTGGAGAAAATTCCAATGAGGGCTCTTGCTACCACAGGGGCTGTGGTAGTCCTTAGGGGTATAGCTTCTGGATACCTGGTGGCATGATCCACTACCACCAGTATAAATCTGTGCCCAGATGCAGTTGGAGGGTCAAGGGGACCAACAATGTCAATCCCTACCCTTTCAAATGGAACCCCCACCACAGGTAGTGGTATCAGGGGGGCCTTTGTTGTGCCACCTGACTTGCCACTGGCTTGGCAAGTGACACAGGAGCGACAAAACTCCTTGGTGTCCTCAGACATGTGTGGCCAATGAAAATGAGGGACAAGCCTGTCCCAGGTCTTGTTTTGGCCCAAGTGTCCTGCCAATGGGATGTCATGTGCTAGGGTCAAGAGGAACCCCCTAAACTTCTGAGGTATTACCAACCTCCTGGTGGTTCCAGGGGTAGGAACTCTAGCCTCAGAATATAGGAGTCCCTCATCCCAATAAACTTTATGGGACCCACTGGCACTCCCAGCAGCCTCAGCAGCAGCTTGCTGTCTGAGGGGTTCAAGAGAGGGGCAGCACTGGCGCTCCTTACTCAGATCTTCCCTGGAAGGTCCCCCTGCCCCCAAGAACTCAACCTGACCAGGCTCAAGTTCCTCTTGGGCAGTTCCTTCTTCAGGCTCTGCTCCTCCTCCCTCAGGAGAGGCAGTTCCTTCTTCAGGCTCTGCTCCTCCTCCCTCAGGAGGGGAATCTGAGATCTGAAACAGAGGGGAAGGCACAGCCTTAACCCTACTGCTCCTCCTCTTGGGTAGCATCTGGTCCATAGTTTCAGGATCCAGAGCTGGTTCAGCTTTATGCATTTTGGCCTGTGACCTGGTCACAGCAAACACCTCTGCAGGTATGCCCAACATCTCAGCATGAGTCCATAATTGTACTTCAGACCAGGCTGAAGTCTCCAGATCATTGCCCAACAAACATTCGACAGGGAGGTCTGCACTGACTACTACCTTTTTGAGGCCAGTTACCCCTCCCCAGGAGAAATTCACTGCCAGACTATGGTTGGTCCTGACATTGCTTGCATTGATAACCTGGTACATTTCACCCAGGATGATCTGTGCAGGGTCCACTAGATCCTCTGCCACCATGGTGACGCTAGCACCTGTGTCCCTGAATGCCAAAGCCTGTTTGCCATTTATGATAGGCTGCTGTTTGTACTTGCCCAGATTACTGGGGCTCACTAGGAAGGACATATCAAGGTCTCCCTCACAAACTAGCAATGCCTGTGTTGGTACTCTGACCAGGCCAGAGTCCACATCAGAACCCAGGGTCAACCCTACTACACCCTTATTCTGATTACCACCTCCACCACTGACTGCACTAGGGAGAACAGGTGCCTTAGGGGCAGGAGTGGTGGTGGTTCGGTCTTTGGACTTGGTACAATCAGAAGTCCAGTGCCCTTTCTGTTTACAGAATTTGCACCAGGGCTTCTTTGGGCCTTTTCCCTTTGTAGACTGTGAATCCCCACCAGATGCAGATTTTTGGGGCCCTTGTGAAGACTTCTGGTCTTTTGCCTTATCCCCACCTTTATCTGAGCCTTTAGGATCCTGCTTCTTAGAGTCATCCCCTTGGTTCTGGGTTTTCTGCCTCACCCTGGTTCTGACCCATTTGTCTGCCTTCTTTCTCAATGCTTGGGGAGAGGTCAGATCAGAGTCCACCAGGTATTGATGCAACAACTGTTTTTGGCAATTATTAAGGATCTGTTCTCTCATGATAAGATTATACAATCCCTTAAAATCAGTAACTCTACTACCAACCAGCCAACCTTCCAGAGCCTTGGTTGCACAATCAACAAAGTCAGTCCAATCCGGAGTCTGTGCTTTCTGGGTATCTCTGAACTTCAACCTGTACTGTTCAGTGGTTAAGCCAAACCCATCTATTAGTGCACTCTTCAGGGCTTCATAGTCATTAGCATCCTCTTCTCTAACAGTGAGGAGCTTGTCGCTACCTTTATCAGAAAAGGAGAGCCACAAGATTGCTGCCCACTGTTTCTGGGGGACCTGTTGAACTTTACAGGCCCTCTCCATAGCAGTTATCCATTTGTGGATATCATCCCCACTCTGGTAGGGAGGAAAAACCTTGGACAGGTTCCTATGGTCTGGAATGTAATCTCTGCCTCTAGGGACACTGTTGCTGCCACCAGGGGTATCTAACCACTCTTTTCTAGAAGCTCTCTGGAGCGCAAAGCCTTCTCTATCTAAGGCCAATTGCTTGGTTCTGAGGGCAAGCCTAGCTTCCTCATACTGGAGCATCTTGTACCTTCTTTCAGAGGAGCTCTCTCCATGTAAGTATGAGTTCCTCTGATGGACAGATTCTCTGTTAGAGTGATATGAATGGTCAGATTCCCTTGAAGGGGACCTAGGCTTCTCTTCCACTCTATCAGTCCTCTTAGGGAGGATTCCTCTGTCCTGTTCAGACCTTGTGGGTTTGGCCCTTCAATCACAGAGTCCTGGTCATCTTGATTTTCATCATCAGACCCAGACACTGTAATTGACCCAGATCCACCAGCTTCTAGAGCCAGTCTAAGATCATCTGCTACTAGTAGATTTATCAGGTGTTGTGTGGAGGGACTCTGTCCTTGCTTCAGGTGTCTTTCAACACACATGACCTTCAAGTCAAAGTAGGTCATGTCCTTGTACTGAGGCTGGGTGGACCCACTGGCTCCATCCCTTGAGGACATTCTAGGGTTATGCAGTGTTGCACTACCTACACTAGTTTGTGGCCTACTGAACCTAGCTTCAGCTGTAGCAAGGGTGTGCTATCCCTTCACAAACAGCTCTAAGTTCAGTAGAACTTATTGATACTAAGCTTGACTTTCTATGTACCTTGAGTACCTTTAGTGGCTTTCAGTTAGTAATTCAAATTGAGATTTTCTGGTAAAACAATGGCAAGCTGGAATCCCACACGCTGCCCACCAATGTGAGAAGTTGGCCTGGCATATGCTGGTCACTAGTTATAGTGGCCACCTTGCACCAGTCCAATTCGACTCTTATGGTAGATAGGTTTAAGACAACCTTTTAAAGAAAGCTATCCTAGTGGTAGCTGTGGAGAGCAGCCTTCAGGCTAAGTCTCAGAGGAATGTAAAGCAGCTTGTTTTACCTTATAATCTCCTGAATTACCAAATGAAAGGACACCACACAGGTATATATATCAAATACATATGTATTTATTTCTAGACAAACTCTACTAATCTCTTTATGAGATTAGAAGCCAGATACACATTCAAAATTCAACGTTTCTCAATAAGTTAAGCACAAATATGGCTGGAGCCCTAGGGGCGTACCGGACCATATACTAAACAAATGGTATAAGAATGTCGACTTGCAAAATGACAAGGCCTAGGGCCTGGGGAATCGCTGGGGCTTCACTACTGCAGTGTTAGCAGGTAAGTAACAGGCCCCCGGGAGACGCGTGCAGTGTGTGAACACAGCCGTGGGTTCCCTATTGATTATAAGTGTGCAAATCGCGGTTTGATTTTTTAAGTTTTAGGGTACTTCGAGGAAGTCTACAAGCAAGCCACTTACAAGGTAAGTAATTTGAGGGCCAACACACACAAGGGCACTGGAGTGCACGAGTTACCTCACCCAGGGAAGCCGGGTGCATAGGTGTCTTTTGGTGTCGGGTCGCGTCGCTGTTTTCTATGGAGACCAAAGAAGACTTGCTGATTGCGTCGACTGAAGTGTCCGGTGGAATCCAAGGGTGGATTCAAGATGCTGAAGACCTGAAAATTGAAGGGACAGTGTTCAAAGTGACTTGCCGGGGACCGGTGGCCAGGAAGATGGATGACCACAGATGTTGGGTGATTTCAGGTCGTCGGTGGTGTTTTGACTCTTCGCTCACGAGGTCCAAGAGAGTTTGACAATAACCAGCAGCTGGATTCAGAGTATCCCACAATGTCTGCAGCTGATGGCAGTGTCAGCAACCAGATTGGAGCCAACAAGCCTTGGCAACTGCAAGTCTTGTATAGAATGAAGAAAGTCGATGGTGCAGACCAGCAAGGTCTGAGGGACTCACCCAGCAAGGGTGAATGAGGGCAGGCCTGGAGCAGCCAGGGGAACCCTTTGAGTTGATAAGAAAGTCTTTGGGGGACCCGCAAGCCAATGGGCAAGGGATCGCGAAGACACCTCTCGAGGAAATGCTTCACAGGAGCCCACGGTCACTCGGGACAGGGTAGGCCACTGATTTTCACTGCCAGACCTGCTGGAGGCTTGGGCCACAAATGGTCCAATGCACAAGTTCGTTGAACATCCTGAAGGGGTTGAACTTGACAATAGTGCATGGTCCCCAGGTATTGCTGTCCCTCGTCACTTGCGGAGTCCACTCGCCACAGCTCTGCTGGGGACTCACAATGGCCGTCGAGAAGTCAGGAAATCCACTTCTGGGGCTGCAGGGACTTCAAACTCCTATGCTATCTTATAGTGAAGATAGGGGAGGGACTAGCTCTATGACCACTCCTCTGGGAGGGTCAGGGTAGGGGGTGGTTACACCCACTTCCCTTTTTCCAGTTTCATGCCAGAGCAGGGACAGGTAGCCCCTGAACTGGTCTGAGATGGCATATGCACAGAGGAGCCTACTGCTCCCCCAGTGCAGGACTTCAAAGCACTCTAGGAGTGCACCCACCCAGCCCCAATACACTAAATCCTGGAAGGTGGTGACACCTCCCTGTGACAGGATGCCTTTTGTTGGGCTTCCTCCACTGCGAGTTTCAGTCAGCAGCAGGAGGGCAGCCCAGTGTCTGTGCTGGTGGCATCCATTTTGTGATGCCAGGGCTCTATAGGATTTCTGTTGTTTTACATGTCGTCCCCTCTAGAAGGGTGGGATCATGCTCCCACATCATGGACTGATGTGGGGGTATGATTCCAAGTTGTTTGACACCAAACACGACATGTTTTGATGCAGTGATTCCAAAGTTAGCATTTTAATTCACTTAAGAGTATATGGGTTAACCGCATCCACAAACAGCCATAGAGAATAGACTCTGGTAGCTGCAGAGGGGCCCTGCTCAGGCAGAGGCAGCCCCTCACATTGTAAACCACACACCCTGCCCTCAGGATTGATAGGGCCTGCCATAGGGGTGGCTGATAGGTTTATATGTGTGTGTATGGTGAGATATAGAAACCTATATCTCTGTGAGGAGTGCTAACACTACCTCACACAGGCTGCAGTAGCAGGCCTGTGGTGTCAGATTTAGTCTGCTTCCCAGGGGTGGCATAATACATGCTTCAGCCCCTGGTAGGCCTGTGAAGTACCTATGCCCTTGGTACCTAGGGTACCATATACTAGGGGCTCATAAGGTACCACAGTATCCAATCACTAGTGCATCTAGTATGCACTCAAAGTTTTTTAGAGAGAACAGAGAGACTGGGGCCCTGATTAGCAGGGACCCAGCCTGACTATAGCCAGAAACCAGTGTATACATCAGAAAAAAAGTGGGGGCAACATAAGTGCAGATCCTACTCTCCTACACCATTGAACCTCCAATGTATAGTGCGGAAACATGGAGACTTTACCGTTATTTATCATGAAGGGGCCATCCACACGAGCTTTCTGCAGAATGATGTCTCTGTCTCTATAGTGCAGTAGCCTGGCCACCACCGGTCTCGGGGTCGGCCCGTGCCAGTGGGCGACCTAGCACGCGGTGCGCCCTCTCTAATGTGAAGAACTGCGTCAGCGCTCCAGGGGCCACCACATCTCTGAGCCCTTTTCAGTCTTTTCCGGCAGACCAAGAATTTGTATATTGTTGTGCCGGCTGGAACCTTCTCCGTCTTCTGCCCTCCGTTCCAAAGTCCGAACCTTGTCTGTTATTTCTGCTACTTTCTGGGAGAGGGCCTTGTGTTCAGGCGTTAGTTCTTCAAGCTCAGATTCCACCACCTTCACCCTCTCATTGAGTTTTTGGTGTTCCTCATGAAGGAGGCCAAGACCCACCAATACGTGCTTATGTCCTGGTGGAGCCTGGCCTTCGTATCAGAGATGGCTTCCAGTATTTTGGACAGTTGCTGCTGGATAGGATCTGGTCATGGCTGAGGCTCAGGGCTACCCTGTGCCTCATCGTGTTGATCTTCCTCATGATCTGGGTGTTTTCCAGCCTGCCTCCCCCATGGTTTCCCCATCGTCGCAGGCTCAGGCAAGGGGAAAACCCTGCACCCACGCGGGAATTATTCACCCAGGTCTCCTCCACTATGCCACAGGCCACCCAGCTACACCCAAATCAGCCACGCTTACAGTACTGGCCATTTCTGGACATGGGCACCTTCTAGCCGTTGGTCGCAACTGGATCACCTCACAGTTGGGATCCTCTATCTATCACTCATCTCCCCCTGATGCACATTATTCTTCCTTTGCCTGGGAGAAACTGGTGTCTCACATCACACCCAGGCCCTCTTCTCCAAGCAGTGGGCACTCAGCCACGTTCTGCTCAGGCTTGTGTCCAAGCCCAGCTCTCCGCTTCCACGGGTGGGTGTCTCAGTTACACCTCTGTCGAGCTCCCAAACTGTCACAGCTGCGCTCACCGCCGATCCTTAATGCGCCCCAGGTCTGCCATTGTTCTGTATCTTGGCACCACTGTTACAGTGCCGATGCGCACCCGCCATTCTCCATTCAGGAGTGGCACTCTGGGTTCATCGCGCCCCACCTCCGGGGTGGTCATTCAATTTTGGGGCTCCAATGCACACTCAAGGATCAGCGAGGGCGCGGAGGAACCTCTGATGAGGCTCTCAATCTTCTTTTGATTTCCACACACCTCCTCTGCTTCCCACGGCGCCTCTGCAGCTCAAGGTCCGCCAGTGATCCTCACCTCGGCGTCGCTGTGTCACCTCTATGCTTCAGACTTCACCGTGCCTGCCTCAGGTAGGCCTGTCCATGTTCACCTCAGAGTGGCGCCCAGGGCCCCTTGTCTTGGCGGGCCTGTCATTCCCAGCCCCGGGCCTTGCAGTCGAGCCGCCTCTGCTGTCGATCGGCTCCAGCAGTCTTCTCCCCGCCTCAGTGCTCGGGTCTGGGGCTCCGGGGGTACAACCTCCCCTTCTATGATGCATTTGTAGTTTTTTGTAGGAGATTCTGGCATTTTAATTGTTCCATAGGAAAGAGGTGGTGATTGTGTTGACCGAGTCAATTCTGCCCTACCACGAGATGTGTTTGGGAGACCAAGATTCTACTAAGTCTTTCATTTTGTGTAGGGTTTTTAATTTGGGTATCTTACTGAAGAAGTGAGATTATTAGAGAGCCTCACCCCTAGATATTTAATAAATATGGATTGCCAGTGTCATCCAGATTCACTAAAGCTTGAAAGGAGATAGTGTACATTTAAGGACTTCAGTTTTGTCACTATTTAGACTGTAGCCTAAGATTTCAGAGAAACATCAAATCATACCTGAAAGTGCAGGGATGGCCGGGTCTGCTTATTCAGAAAAAATAAAATATCAGCTTGAGCCGTCGGTTTGAATTGGAATGATTTGAAGCTAACACCCTTCATGGCTTCAGCACTGTAATCAATTGCAGTAGGGGATCAATACCGAAGAGAAATAATACTGGGGAGAGAGGACAACCCTATCTGGTGCCCTGCTGGAGGGGGAAGGAGACTGAAAGGTAGCCGTTGATCTGACTCTAGTTATTAGATTGGCTTATAATGTCATAACCATAGGATTAAAGTCAGAACCCAAGCAGTGGTGATGGAGAATCTTTTCCAATTAGGGCCACCTTGTAAAAGGCCTTTTCGGCATCCAGGGTGAATTGTCACCATGGGAGAGGTGGAGCTATAGGCTCTCTCAATAATGTGACAAAATGTATGGATATTATTGCTGGACAGTCTACCTTTCAGAAACTTTGATTTCTGAATAAAATATGGAATAATTGGCTTGAGACGTTTAACTAGAATTTTTGCATAGATTTTAGCTTCCATATTTATTAGGGAGATAGGTCTGAAATATTTTGGGTCCGAGTGGTCTTTGCCCTCTTTTAGGATTACTACAAATTGTAGCTTCAGCCGCAGTACCTGAGACCTCCCTGTTTGTGCAAAGTGATTGAGGGTGGCTTCAAGAGGTGTAAGAATTGTAGCTATCTATCATGGACTTATAAAAGCTAATTAGGAACTCATCAGGACCTGGAGCGTTCCCACTTGGGGTTGGTCTGATAGCCTCAGTAATTTCCTCTCTATGGGTTTATTTAAATAAACTGCCATTATCAGAAATTTTATTGGGTTGCATCTCAATTCTATTTCTGATACATAAACAGCTTTCTTGCCCTCTGCAAGTCGATCTAAAGATGTGCCGCTTTGCTTATGGTCATATTCCAAGCATTTGAGCTTTTCTTGGGCGTCTGGATGTTGATTTTGTTTGTGCTGGATTTCAGTTATCTTAATTTCATAATTTAAGGCATCAAGTGTACGCTCAGACTCTTTATTTCTCCTAGACATTTTGCTGATGGCCAGGCCTCTAGCGTAGCATTTAAGGATGTCCCATAAGTGAACTAGAGAAGAGACAGAGTTTGTGTTCTCTTTAAGGAATAGTCCTAATTCTGTGGAAAAAGATTGAGTCTCCATGGCATCCTCAAATAATTCAGTATTTAGACACCAGGTTTTGTGTTTATCTGGGTTCATTGTGATCAGGAGGGTTAAGGTAGGTAGGTAGGTAGGCACCTGGACACCTGGCGTGCCTCTTGACAGTGGCCTCCAGTTCTTGCCTCTTCCAGACTGATCCAGTAAAACTGACACTGTGTTTTCTTGCCTGGGTTTTCCCACCTAGGTTTTCCCACTCACCATTCTTCCTGTCAATTGAAGCTCCACACACCCCAAGAACTACTAAATGCAGGCCACAGTGCGACTGCGCTGCTAGTGCCAAAGGCAAGCCTGTGTGTGCCAGTCCACGCCAGGACCCCTGGCCCTCAAACCCCCCTGGATGATACGCCATTGCTAAGCTCTACTCCCTCGACCCCGGACGCCGCAACAAATACTGCCACCGCACTGACCTTTGCTCCCTGGTAGGACCTTTCACCTGCACCCACTACCCCTTCATCTGCAACAGCACACACACCAGCCCACTGAACAGCCCAACCCGGAACACAACACATACACCACCTGAACAAAAACACCAACTCACATGCACCCTTCTCAACACAGCTTTACACTGAATTATGGCACCTCAGCGCCACCATCGCACCGGAAATAGTCTTTCTCACCGAGACCTGGCTAACCCCACATCCGCCCAAGGCATTGCCACAGTGATCCCCGAAGGATATAAAAAATCACTTACCAGGACGAGCCGGGATGAGAAACAGCCATCATACACTAAGAGACCATACAATTCACCACCACGACCCCCACAGAACATCTCAACTTCAAGCTCCACACAGACGATAAGATAACCATCAGAGGCACCCTCGCATATCGACCTCCAGGCCCGCGCTCCAGGTTTTCCCAACACCATTGAAGACTTCATTGCACAGATAGCCTTAGACTCCAAGGAATACATCTTCCTTGGTGACCTAAATTTCCACATCAACAAACCCAATGACAACAACACAGCACACCTCCTCAACAGTTTGAGCAGCCCCGGATTGACCTAGATCATCCACGACCCTACACACACAGCATGACATGCACTGGACCCCATTTTCACCTCCATCAATCGCATCAAATACAGCCATGTCACAGACTTCAAATGGACCGATCACTTCTTCATCCACTTCAGCATCTCCAGCTCCTGCAATGCCACCCCCAAGATGACCAGCACCGGAGGTGGAATAAAATCTCTGAGACCAGCTGGACGAACTCCCTCAACACCTCCAACCCTGCTACAGCCACCAACGTTATACAGGGAGTGAAAAAATTCAATGCCTAGATCACCATTTGTGCTGACAGCATTGTCCTCATCAAGATCAACATCCAGAGAAAATCATTAAAAAACACCCACTGTTACCCAAGAACTCAGACCAGCAAAACGAGACAGCAAACAGCTGTAGAGGAGATGGCTCACCAGCAAGGACACCTCCGACAGGGCAACCTTCAAGAATTCCCTCAACTTCTACCACCACCTGCTGAGCACAACAAAGAAGACAGGTCTAGCCGTATCCATCGAAACCAGTGCCAACAACACCAAGGAACTTTTTAACATCGTTAAGGAGTTCTCCAATCCAGCTGCCAGCGAAAACATCACACCCTCACAGGAGCTGTGCAACAACCTTGCTGACTCTTCCAAGACAAGATCGCAACCATATACAGAAACTTCGAACCCCAACCCACACCTATTGACTCCCTCGACAGATACGCCACCCCTGCAACCGACACATACCACAGACTGACCATCTGTAACCTCCGCCCCACCCACCACCTCCACCATGAAATCCATCCATTCGGTACCACCAACAGACCAATGTCTGCACCACATCACTTCTATCACCACTGCAACATTTCCCGACGCCTGGAACGAAGTCAGACCACTAGTCAAATAACCCTCCGCCGACCCAGGCAAACTCAAAAGCTACTGACCAATCTCCCTGTTTCCATCCCCAGTGAAGGTACTGGAAAATATAATCAACAAGCAACTCATGACACACCTGGAGCAGAACCAGCTACTCAACACCTCCCAATCCAGCTTCCGCAGCAATTGCAGCACCAAAACCACCCTGATCGCAGCCACCGACAACATTCAAACCATCCTCAATCATGGAAAAACAGCAGCTCTGATCCTTCTCGACCTCAGCTGCCTTCAACACCGTGTCCCGAGATCAAAAGACTCTACCACATTGGCATCCAAGGGGACACTCTCAGATGAATCACCTCCTTCTTTACTGGAAGAACCCAGAGGATCCACCTTCCACCTTTAACCTTCAAACCCAAGGAGATCACCTGCAGTGTCACCAGGGCTCATCCCTCAGCCCCACGCTCTTCGATGCATAAATGATCCCGCTGGACAACATCATCAGATCCCATGGTCTCAACATAATTTCCTGCACAGGCGACACCCAACATTTCCTCTCACTCAGGCGACCCCTCCACCACCAGAACCATCTTCTACAGATGCATGACAAGCGTTGCTGACTAGATGAAAAACAACTGCCTGTAGCAGAACACAGACAAGGCAGAAGTTCTGATCTTTGGCAAAAGCTGTAAGATATGGAATGACTCCTGGTGGCCATCAGACCTAGAACCCAGAGCCACACCCACTTTCTCTGACCATTGTTCAGTGGATGCAGAAAAACTGCTTGAACTCGGAAAAAAACTGAGGGGATCCTTTTTGGTAACAATACCTCCTCTTGGAATGCATCATGATGGCCCTCCAATGTAGGTTCTCTTCAATCACCAGTCCAAAAAGCTAGGAATTTAGAGGTCATAATTAAAACCAAGCTGATGTTTTCTGACCATGTAAGTCAGGTAACTTCTTCCTGGTTCTTCACATTGAAATTTCTAAAGAAAATTCTCCCCATTCTTCTTTTAGAGCTGATGAAAGCTGTAATCTCTGTCTTTTCTAGGCTTGATTATTGTAAAGTTCTTTATGCAAGCACCTAGCAGCCCATACTTAGTAAGCTGCAAACACTCCAAAATGCTGCAGTGCGAGTTCTGCTGAATCTCCCTAAGTTTTGTTCCATCTCACAGAGCATCGTTCATTTGCACTGGTTGCCAATTAGAGAACGGATTAAATTCAAGGCCATGTGCTGGGCCCATAAGGCCTTTCACCAGGGTGGCCCTCTTTCTCTCTAAAAGACCTTCAAGTGGTATATTCCCACTCGCACCATCCGCTCTTCCACTGCTAATAAGGTAGCGGTCCCAAAAATCAGGACAGCCCACTGGGGAAGAAGACGTTTTTCCCATACCACCTGCAAATGGTGGAATGCACTGCCTGACCATCTTAGAACACAGTCAATCTGCTAAGTTTTAGAAACCAAACTTAAAACTTGGCTAGTCCCTTCTGACTGTTAATATGTTCAGTTGCCTTTCTCCTTCAGATACTGTACAGACACAGTGGCAAGACACCTATTTCTGGTATTTTACACTCTATACAATGTATAAACTTTAATACTTCCATTAACCATTACCTAACTTCCGGAACTCTGAATG
Organism: Triturus cristatus; assembly: GCF_964204655.1. Taxonomy (NCBI): domain Eukaryota; kingdom Metazoa; phylum Chordata; class Amphibia; order Caudata; family Salamandridae; genus Triturus; species Triturus cristatus. The sequence goes on along the minus strand of NC_140582.1, from coordinate 1,038,004,359 downwards.
GCCCTTAAGACCTGGCTGTTTGAAAAAGCCTCCTCGACCTGCACGCGACTGGATACCCTATTGAGTGATTAGCCTTGTTTTATAAATCCTGATTGATTGATCGATCATAGGTCACAGCGGCATAGTCAGATATAATGATAGGTTCAATTGCCGCATTGGCAACTGATTGTAGGAGTGTGGTGCGCATGAGTAAATAATCAATGTGTGAGTAACTGAAGTGTGATGGAGGGAAAAAAGCAAAATCGTTATTGACAGGGTTGAGTAGTCTCCATGTATCATTGAGTTTATGACTAATACAGAGATTGTGCATGGCTCTATGAGATTTAGGTGCCCTAAATCTAGAGATAGTGTCTATCCAGGGTCTGGTCCAGGACTGGACTGGGAACCCAAAACAGCACTGGCAATTGTGTCGGACAAGGCCCGTCCCCAGGGACAGTGGGGAGGTAAAGTGTGGGGCACAACTGCTTTTGTTGCTATGGGCTTATATTGCAGCACCTCTGCAATACAGGCCCCAATAAGAAAACTGGCCCCCACCACTGTAAAACCAGCCCCCACACTTCCAGCCTCCCGGGTAAACACCCGATGCCTGCTACTGCCAGTCCGGCCCTGATCAGGTCCATAAGAAATTTGAAAGCAGCCCACATATAATGTACGTATCTCAACAGTTTGGCATTAAGGAAGTCCCAGAATTGGGGGTCTATGTTAGGAGCATAGATGTTCAATGTATGATGCTTGCTTTCACTATTCTTCAGTCATTATATAAGCCAATGATGCTCATTATCCTGTTCCTTCAAAATAAAAGTTAATTTTAGATGGATGTGCAATACTCCATTTTTCTTTTTCAGCGCACCTGAGCAAGCCGCATCCTCTGTCCAGCCTGTCCTCATTTTGAGAGCCTCTCTATACGTAGTTTTAGATTCCTGAAGAAAGACTTAGGGCCAGAAGTACAAACATTCACATTTGCGTGTCGCAAATAGCGTTGAATCGTACAACAGTGTCTCAGACACTCTTTGCGATTCCCAATGTGGTTGCAAATTGCATGCCTCATTAATATTCATGAGGCAGTCGCAATTTGCGACCGCATTGGGAATGGCTAGCGCTCACAGGGATGGTAGCCTGCACCATGTCTGTGACTACTTAATTGTGCTGTATTTTGCATTTTTAATAAAGCAGTTTTTTTTATTTTAATGCAGCCCATTTTCCTTTAAGCAAAACGGGCTGCATTTAAAAAATAAAAATAAAACATTTTTCAGTTTCATTTTTTAAGGGCAGGCAGTGGTCCCTGGGACCACTGCCTGCCCTTAAACAATATTTTCGCACACACTCACAAAGGGGATGGGGTCCCCTTCCCGTTTGCGAGTGGTTTACCACCTACTTAAAGTAGGTGGTAAACCGTGGGTGTTTCGCGACTGCAAATGCAGTCGCAAAACAATAATACATGGCATGGTGACTCGTTATTAGGAAGGGACACCCCTTCCTAATAGCGAGAGTCGCAATCGCTATTTTGCGAGTCAGTGACTCGCAAAATTTAGTTTGTACATGCCTGGACGCCTTTTATGCGGTTGCAAACAGGCCGATCTCCCCGTTTGCGACCTCAAAAAAGGGCTGTATATCTGGCCCTTTATCCCCTTTTAATTTTTTACATCAGTCACTGAATTTCTTTCTCTTAAACGGGTGGTTTGGGCCCTTGGTGTTGGGGGAATCAATCTTAATCGTAGTCATGGGACTTTATTAGAAATGAAGTTCATGCTTTGATAGTAGGTGAGTGTGTAAATAAGTTAGGTGTACCAAAGGTGTTCATGAATGAGGGCTGTAGGATTGACACTATGGTAAACAGGCTGTACATAGAGGTTGGGGAGGTGGAAAAGAGAGAGAGAGAGGGAAAGTAGATGCATAGAAAAGGCTAGATATAGAGGAAAAAGAAAAGAAACGAACTCAGGGGCGTAGCTTGGTCGGTAAGATTGAGGGAGTGAGTGTCAGATTTTCCAACAATTACGTTCGTATATCATTTTAAAATACATCGGTAGAGATACTAAGGCATCTATTACGATGGCGGTGGACCGCAATGGCAAAAGGGACTGCCCGCCATAGGTGCGGCGGTCCCGCCATTCAAATTAGGATGCGCCCGCCACACTGGCAGGCGCATCCCGCATTTTTTACATTGCAGCGGGCGGTGCTTAAAGCAGGACCCGCCGCAATGTAAAAAATACTTGTAGTGCATGCGGTGCTTTGCCTCCTTGTGCATGCAAATGCAGGGGGGTACCATAAGTACAACCCCCCACCCCCGCTACAGGACCCCAACAGCGAAAACCGCATGCCTTTCCATGGGTTATTCTTGGAAGGATGGCGGGCGGATCGCCCCCACCGGGCTGGCGGTGGCTACCGCCGGCCCAGTGGGTCGATCCGCCCACCATCCTAATGGGCCCCTAAGTGAGAGAAAACACAAAGGGCCACATGTATCAACTTTAGGAATAGTTATTACCTAGTTGCAATTTTCAGCAAATCGCAATTAGGTAATTGCTATTCCTAATGTATGGAACTTCAAGAGCTTCATTTAGTGATCCCTAGGAGGTTGCAAAGCGACCTACCTCATTAATATTAATGAGGTAGGTCGCAATTTGCGAACACCTATGAATTGCTAAAATCACGGGGATGGTGGCCTGCTAGGGTCAGCAGACCACCATGTACGTAATTGCTTTGAAATAAAGCAATAATTTTCTTTTTAAATGCAGCCTGTTTTCCTGAGAAGGAAAATGGGTTGCATTTAAAAGACAAAAATGAAAAGTTTGCTTTTAATATTTTAAGAGCAGGCGAAAACGTTTTTGCCACCATTTCCAAAGGGGGAGAGGTTCCTTGGGGACCCCTTCCCCTGTGCGAATGGGTTACCACCAACTTGGAGTTGATGGTAAAATGCAAATGTGATGCGACCGCATTCATGGTCACAAAACATTCATACATACTGCTGCAATTCGATATTTGGAGGGGGCACCCTAAACACGCCCCTTCCAAATACCGATTGGCAAACCCATTTTGCGATTCGATAACAGGTTATCGAATCACAAAAAGGGTTTGATATATAGGAAAAGCCTTTTTTGCATTCTCAAATGGGCCGATTCTGTGAATGGGTCTGTTTTCGAACGCAAAATAGGTTCATACATGTGGCCTAATATTTTGTCAGATAACCAACATCTTTCAAGACTTTCAAAACAAAGAGCGAGAGAGTGTGAGCGTTTTTGTCTGTCTGTATGTAAAAATCCCTGGTGAATTCCAACAAACACCTCACCATACCGGACTGAAAGCAGCTGCACCCAACTATTTACCACAAAATACATATATTGGGGGGAGTGACACTCCAAACACCCCCCTGAAGCAACACTTCTGACAAAACGTAACAAAAGAAATCTCATTAAACCCCAACCCCTTGAGAGTAGTCTCCAAGAGACAAGGTTTACTTGGTGGAGCATTGGGAGCACTGGGAGTTGTCTCAACAAGAGGAAGGGACCCCATATCTCCTGGCAGCCTAAAGGATCAGTGGACAATAACCTTGCATACAAAAATAACTATATGGCTCATAATAGAGCAAATGGGTCGGTTTTACCTTAGACAAACATCTGTTAAAAACAATGGTAAGACGAGGCATACATGCCAAAGAGCATATTTAGTTACTCATTATTATTATTATGATTATTATTATGATTAACATTTGTTTGGCACAAAATGAATCATCCCCAAGGGGATCTCTCGGCTCCACAATATCAGAAGAGCAGAGGGGAGACAACTGATTAGTGACTGAACAGCCAGGTTTTTAATACGTTTTTTAAACTGCCCTAAGGTGGGGCAAGCACGAATAGCGCCTGGCAACTTGTTCCAGTGGGGGGAGCAAGATGCAAAAATGAACGGCCTCCTATTCTGATTTTATTGATCCTGATAGGGCACAACAGCCACCGATCGCTCGACCTCAGTTACAGGGAAGGAATATAAGGTATTAGCTTTTTACTGAGGTAGGCCGAACCATGCCCCTGTAGAGTTTTAAATACCAGACACAGAAGCTTGAATACTTCTCGTATCCTAATGGGCAGCCAGTGGAGTAGTCGCAGGAGAGTTTTAGAAGGTGATCGAAAGGGCTGATTAAGGGCCAGAAGTGCAGCTGTGTTCTGCACAACCTGCAGCCTAGAGAGCAGATCTTCCCTAATCCATACCAATAGGGAATTACCGTAATCTAGCCTACTTACTAGTAGTGCCTCTATGAGCGATTTTCTAGCTGAAGGAGGAAGCCAAGGAAAAATCTTTCTGAGCATATGCATCAGGCCGAAACAGGTGCCCGAAATGCTTTTCATGTGTTCTTCCATGGAGAGTTTGTCGTCCACAATAACACCTAATAGTGGTATGTGTCCTCAACCAAGAAGTTATGGTAAGAGACAAACCATGTGGGCTACAACGAGAGAGCGGACATACATGTAGGAAGTGAAAACACCTATTGATTTGCGTACCATAGTTACAAGATCAAACTCCAACAATTGACCCGGTGTCTGTATGAGGCAAAGCTGAAGTAACAAATTATATCAACTAACTACAAGTTAAGAATCTTGTGGGCTATGTGATATGTTAACACTGCTTCAGTTAACATAACATGTTTATTTGTAAAGCGCATATTCACAAAGAAGAGTATCTTGACGCTGAATAACAAATGTTTATTGTTACCAACTCAATGGTCCTCATTGTATCTACTTCAGAAGGATGAAAGGCTGAGTGGACCTGCCAGGATATGAACCTGTGCCCATGAGGTCAAACACAGGCCACAGCGGGGACGCATTAGTCCTCTAAGTCTCACGACCCGGCTGTTAGAACGTGTGAAGGTCGCCTCATTATAGTTAGTCACTAATTGGGAACAGATACTTACGAAGCAGAACAGTGAAGTCTCAGATGGGGACAGTGACGCATGTGAGATGTATATGACAAAATGAGTCAGACCTTAACCTAGGCCCACAGCCAGGTAAGCCCTACCATGTAGGCAGAATATAGTGTATGAAGCATGGGCAAGTTTGGGTCTAGATTCCTTGACTGTAGGCTGATGTAGATTGATGTGGATGGTTAATCCTAAATCTATGTGTATATTTTAGTAAAGAGTCTGTCCTTTTGGACGTCACAGATCATATAAGATTTAACCTGGACATGGGAAGAAAAACAGTGGTCATTGTACTAGATTTATCTGCTGCATTCGATACGGTGTCCCACAAAATTCTCCTGCAGCGACTAGAGAAGGCTGGTATAGTGGTTACAGCTTAGAATTGGCTCAGATTTTATCTCTCAGAAAGGCATCAAGTGTGTTTCAATCAATGTTTACCTTACGAATCACAATCAGGGTCGGATTGGTAAAGCGGGCACTCGGGCAATGGCTGAGGGGCTGGTATCCGAGTTCCAGCTGTGGGCCACCGTTTTTTTGGCCAGCCTGGGGGCTGTCTGTGCTGTTCGTATACCGCCAGCGGCCCAGTGGGTGCCTGAGTAGCCTTTCTGGAGACAGATGGACGGAGGTGTCACTCCCTTTCTCAAGCTGGGCCGGCCCATTAATGTATGCTGATTGAGCGGGGGCAGGGGGCCTGAGCAGAAGGCTCACTTGCATATGTGTCTGGATCAGCAGTGTGAACTAATCCATGCATTTTTTTAAAATCTAAGTGAAGTTAAGAAAACATGCCCCCCCCCCTTCTTTTCATAAAACTTCACGGAAGCAGTGTTTTGCGGGAAGTCAATCTGCAAATGTGGGCCACTTTTTTTTGCGTGCCCGAGCCGATTTTTTATCTTAATCCAACCCTGCTCACAATTAAGAGAAATGCATTGGTGGGTTCCTCAGGGCCCCGCGTTAAGCCTAACGTTGTTAAACATCTATCTTGCCCCACTAGTGCCTATCGTTCTAGGCTGGGATTTTAACTTCATTACTTACGCAGATGACACACAGTTTATGGTGGCATTCCAACAGATTGACGATACCTTGATCGATAATTATCAAGGATGCCTTTCTGCATTTGTCAGTAAGATGCACTGTAAATGTCCTAAACAAAATTCGGATAAATCGGAAAACATAGTCTTTGTTGCATCCTCCCCATTAGATTCTGCAAGACTATGGCTAAGGCCAGCCCCCACCACTACATCAGTTGCTAAGAATATGGGGGTTCAATTGGACACAGCCTTATCTTTTAGACCTTAGGAATAGGCCACGGCCGCCACTTACTTCTCACATAAGGAAGACCTTGAAACATATTCCATTGTCTACCCGGAAAGACATTGTGCATACACGGATCATATCTAGATTGCATTATGCCAACATACTCTATCTCGGACCCCTCAGGAGTTGTTGAACTGGCTCCAGTGATTTCAGAATGCAGCTGCCCGCCTTGTCTTAAACATCCCTAAAGGGCAATCTATCCGGCAAGGTCTGAAATTATTGCATTGGTTACCGGTCAAACTGAGAATCCAATTCAAAGTATGTATTATTACCCATAGGGCTTATCATCATAAAAATCTAAAAATATCTTCCCGCTAGGGCACTGCGTTCTGTCAATCAAAATCTGTTATGCATTCCTAAAGTGCATAAAGTCAGAGCAGCGGCCAGATTGTTTTCCTTCCGGGCACCTTGCCTTTGGAATTCTTTACCGGATAAGCTTCGCTTTTTCGGCAAGGAAAGTTTGTTCAAGACTCAATTGAAAACTGGTACTGGTAACCACAAAAACTCAAGTCAGCAGGTTTACTACACCGATCTATCTGTTGGAGGTGCCCACAGGAGGACTGCGATATACTACACATTTTATTCCGATTCCCAATTTTGAAGGAATATTGGTCTTCCATAACTGCCTCTCTACATAGAGCTATACAAGTGTCCATTCCTTTAACGGAAAAATTAGTTGTATTGCATGATGTTACTGATCTCCCAAATCTCACAAACCATACAAGACGATTGATAGCTATTGCACTCACTGTAGGAAAGGTTTGTATATTAAGACATTGGAGAACACCAAAATGCCCTACATATGATGAATGGCTTATTGAAAGGTATAAAATAGCATCATATGAAAAACTGTCATCTCTCCCTGAAGTTGCGTAAAGCTTCGAGGTTACCAGTGGTGCTTTGGAGTATGCAGATATTCCAGGAGGCTGTTTACCACTATAACTAGGTCGAAAAGTAGGGGGATTTATCTTTGCTGCCAGTTCGACGTGGGAATTACAGCGTGACTCTTTTGTGCCCCTGTCAGCGCCAGCAACTCGCCGGACCCGCTGCGCGGGTCCCGCAGCGCCCACCAAACATCATGAGGGTGGTGTGAAACAGGGCTGTTCCTAGCGGGGTGATCGGTAGTGGACAGGGCTGCAAGCTGCAGGGGACTCCATTGTCCAGGAGTCCCTGCGTGCCCAGTTGCTTCCACCTGGGCTGCTCTCCCTGGACGACACGCCCCCCTGCATAGCCGCCTGCTTAAAACAGAGACCAAACTCTTTTTTCTTGGGATTTATCTTTGCTGCCAGTTCGACGTGGGAATTACACCGTGACTCTTTTGTGCCACTGTCAGCGCCAGCAACTCGCCGGACCCGCTGCGCGGGTCCCGCAGCGCCCACCAAACATCGTGAGGGTGGTGTGAAACAGGACTGTTCCTAGCGGGGTGAGCGGTAGTGGACAGGGCTGCGAGCTGCAGGGGACTCCATTGTCCAGGAGTCCCTGCGTGCCCAATTGCTTCCACCTGGGCTGCTCTCCCTGGACGACACGCCCCCCTGCATAGCCGCCTGCTTAAAACAGAGCCCAAACTCTTTTTTCTTGGGATTTATCTTTGCTGCCAGTTCGACGTGGGAATTACAGCGTGACTCTTTTGTGCCCCTGTCAGCGCCAGCAACTCGCCGGACCCGCTGCGCGGGTCCCGCAGCGCCCACCAAACATCGTGAGGGTGGTGTGAAACAGGGCTGTTCCTAGCGGGGTGAGCGGTAGTGGACAGGGCTGCGAGCTGCAGGGGACTCCATTGTCCAGGAGTCCCTGCGTGCCCAATTGCTTCCACCTGGGCTGCTCTCCCTGGACGACACGCCCCTCGTCCCTATACACCCCACCTATTTAAGGATCCACCCTCCCGCTACGCGGGAGCGCCCGGGGCTAAGCCCGGGCAAAGGGCGGGCCGTCTGAGGCCGTCAGAGAACGGAGGAGACCGGACCGGGCCCTGTCCCTAAAAACGAGTTTGTTTGAGCCAGTGGATCGCTTTTTCCGACTATCACCGACCGTCAGGTCACTCTTTTTTGTCTATGATTGTTCCATGATTGATTGGTTACATTTTCTCATTAATATTAGTTGGCGAACAATTGCATTAGATTATTGTGGATATGGTTCTTACGAGAGGAAGCAAAACTAAAGTAAAGGGGGGCGGGGGAAAATCCTTAGGTCCTATGGATGACTTTATTACCAAGGCAAATATTTTTATCGATCAAAGCATTAGTCTAATTGAAGGCAGGGTGTCTTTAGATCTTGCATTGGCAAAAAGGTCGTCCATGGGAAATCTAAAGAATGCTAAAACCCCCGAGGCCCAGGCCAATAGGGGGTGTGGGACGATTTCCAAGGGTAGGAGAAGCCTCCCAAATAACGTAGATCTGTCGGCCTCTCAACTTTCTGACTTCCAACTAAGCCTGGACATAGAAAGGACCCCAGAATTAATTCCCGAAATAACTCCAGATGAAATAAGGAACATCAGAGGCAGGAGGGAGGGAGCGATTAGGAAACGAAAGATAAATGTAAACAATTCCATTTATCATGACTCTAGTATTCAACACGAAGTAAAAGCTACAACACCTTCGCAAGACGATTACCTTCCTGACAACTCAGCTATCAACCAGTCCCTACATGACAATCCAGATTCTATCAGCGTAGTAAACTCCTTTCATTCTCCACCGAGCAACACGCAAAGGGGAAATGTAAACTCACAACTAATAAACAACATAGCAGAGCTCTTAAAAATCGCTATTGCTCCACTCGAATTAAGACTGTCCCAGATGGAGCAACAATTACAGCATCTTGTTAATATCATAAAACCTAAGCAAGTACTGGGGGATAAGACAAAGAGGGGAACTAAGCCACCTCCTCAAAAGCTGCCACACATGCATAATAAAAACATGAAACTGCTCAAATAGAGTCTCCCTTTGAAGCACAACCCTCCGAAGTACGTATTACAGAGAGAGCAGAAGAACTTACTGTTAACACTAATATAATCTCTATGCAGGCTAACGTTCCGATAGCAGTAACTTCAGGTCCTAAAATTCCTTCACCTAGGGGGGAAAAAATCGTTGCATCAAATCAATACTCTGACCCTAAACAAGCAGGCTCCCAAAATAGCAACAACTGATACCAGCAGAGCTGATACGAGGGGATTCCCTAAAAGTAGATTGGCGGTAGACTTGCCACCGGAAGCAAGCCCATATGTTGTAGTTATGACAGGAGTACCCGAGCTAGAAGACCATGTTGTGGAATCTACATGGTCGTTGAAAAACAAGGTCCAGTACTGGTTAAACAATAATCGCCCCATTACAGAACCCGGGTCGTCTAGGATTCTGATGGTCCGTAGAACCCCTTGGGTGGGGAATAGTAGGAAAACGATACCGGGAGACTGCATCTTGATTTCATTTGAACATCCCTGGGTGGTGGATTACATATGCTCCTGGGAGTTTCCAAACACTTATGGTGAAATAGGAACTAGGAGACTCTCTTTCTTCTATCCCTCTAGGCCTCTTAGGGAGTTCCCAAATAACAACGCTCCTCTCCGGGAAATAACAGCCTTAGCTCGCGACAATTATTCTAACCAATGGCAAACAGTGGGTTCCCGTTTCCGTGAGCATGGTGGTTACAGGCATATACCGGGACCACGATTTTGGGGTGGAGGAAGAGATGAATGGGGTGCCCACCCACAGCGGATGTTAAACAGAGAACCAACTCAAAGGGAACCCTGCTTTGGGATCCCAATGGACAATAGATTTAGTGTCCTTGAAATGGTTGACTGACCATTAACTCCATCTAAAGCCATCAACCATAGTACGCCACATTCAATATCCAATGCCACAATGAATTGCCCAATTCAAGATGTAGTGACTAACGCAGAACCGCACCCGCTATCTATTCTTTTTTGGAACATAGCGGGGCTTCGCTCCAAAATTGAAGATGGCTCGGTAGTACATTTCCTAGAACAGGGGAAAATTATATGCTTACAGGAGACCTGGGTGCCGATTACGATCCGGCAAAAAAATTCCCCGTACGACTCGTATCCGGTCTTTTTACCGTACAAATCGTACAAGTGCCGTACAAACTGCCAATTACGATTCGCATGGTAAAAAGTCCATACGAATCCGCATTGGGAATTATTCCCCACACGTCCTCGGGTCGGAAAATGTGTCCGACACGTCCTCGGACGATTTACCGTACAAATGTGAAAAGTGAAGTCCGACTGCGGAATCACGATCCATCCCGTGCGTCCGATGTTACAACCGTATGGAAAAAACACCATCCGCACCGAACTCCCATAGCAACCATGGAGACATGTGCCCGCATACGGGCCGACCCCCACCCCAGCCCCCGTATGTATGCGCCGTACCCCCCCCCCAGCCCCGTATTCTTATCAGGTCCTCGAGGTAGGGGATTCCAAGCTCCAGATGGAGAGCGTATATTGAGGTGCTCGTTGGTACGGCTAAAAGAAATCTCAAAAAATTATTTTCAGCAACCTGAAGAGCACTGACCTCTACGGATCCCCAAACTCCAGCTCCGTAGAGGGCAATCGCCTGGCATTTAGCTGTGTAGATTTTTAAAAGCTCCACTGGTGGCCTTTTCCCTAGTCTCTGTGAAAAACTTGTCAGGGACATTATCGCTCTTTTGAACAAGTGACATCTAGCCTCAACTGCTGATCTCCAATTGAGCCCATCGTCAATCATTAACCCCAGGTAGCAATACTTAGTAGTCACCTCCAATTTTTGATCTTTGAGATAGATGTTCTTTACTCGCTTTTTGGATCGAACGGCTACCATAACAAAGGTTTTTTTGACATTGACTTGTAGATCCAGGTCACCCATAAACTCGACATATCTATTTAGGGATTTCTGCAGTTCGCAAGGGGTGCGGGCCAAGATGACCGCGTCGTCCGCGTAGAGCAAGGCAGGTATCAAACGCCGTTTTACCCGCGGTAGGTCCAACGCCCCCCTCAACATCTCCACCTCCAAACCATTTGTATACAAGGAGAAGAGGAAGGGGGCGAGGACACACCCCTGCCTAACTCCTCGCTCCACTCCGAAAGGCGCGGTCAATTCACCCTTCAAGCCAAAACGCACCCTTGCAGAAGCCCCTGAATATAACTCTCTCATAAAATCTACGAGAGGGGGGTCCACTCCCATACATGTCAGGATGTTCCAAAGTTTTATGTGTGAGACACAGTCAAAAGCAGCGGATAAATCTACATAGACCATGTAAACCGTTTCTTTTTTTGCTTGGCAATATTTTCCCATGATCAAAGTAAGATCCCCCCCAGCCCGCCTACGTTTGAGTCGTACCCCCACCCGTGTATGTACACCCTTGTACGTGTCGAACCCCCCCGTGTATGTACACCCTTGTACGCGTCGAACCCCCCGTGTATGTACACCCGTGTACGTTCGAGTCGTACCCCCACCCGTGTATGTACGGTGCGTACCCCCAGCGCTGGGGGTACGCACCGTACATACACGGGTGGGGGTACGACTCGAACGTACACAGGTGTACATACACGGGGGTTCGACACGTACAAGGGTGTACATACACGGGTGGGGGTACGACTCAAACGTACGGGGGCTGGGGGGGTACGACTCGAACGTACGGGGGCTGGGGGGGGTACGACTCGAACGTACGCGGGCTGGGGGGGTACGGCGTGTACATACGCGGGCTGGGGAGGGGGTCGGTGCGTACGTACGGGGGCTGGGGGGGGTTGGCGCGTACATACGCGGGCTGGGGGGGTACAGCGCGTACATACGTGGGCTGGGGAGGGGGTCGGCGCGTACATACGGGGGCTGGGGGGGGGTCGGCGCGTACGTACGGGGGCTGGGGGGGGGATACGGTGCGTACCGGGCCACCTACTCTGGTCGTTTCGCGCCGTACTTCGCTTTTCCGGCACTTTTTGGGTGCCGTGAAAATATTGCCGTCCGGACTGCTGTCGGTTCGAATCGTAATTCCTGGGTCGTGAAACGCTGCCTGAAAGCATCCCGACGTCACGTCGCAGCATTCCTGGATCTCATTCGTATGTATATTTTCGGCGGTCTGTGTTTTTTACGATTCTTACGGAAATGGTGTTTCCGTGCGAATCCTAATTCCATGTTTGGAAAGTTTTACAACCGGGTACGAGTCGGACGGAGAAAACGCTCCGACCGACGGTTCGTACCCGGTTTTTACCGGATTGTAATCGGCACCCTGGTCTTTAACGGAGCTTCATCTCCCTGGGTTTCAAATATATTTTACGCCAGCTTCGGGAGGCGGCACTGGCAGAGCTAAGGGGGGGCTGATCACATATGTTGCCAATACAGTAAATTATTTTAAAACATTGTTGGTTGCGTCGGACCCAAATTTTCAACTATTAAAGCTTCTTCCCAATAAAACTGAGCCCATCCTCTTGCTTAATCTATACAACAATCTTGAGGATGATCAATTTCTGTCTCTTATCGCCAATATTAAGGAGAAATTGAGAAATAACTCTATAGCTGGTAAGGGCCCAGTCCATTTCATATGTGGTGGAGATTTAAATATACATCCATGCCCACACGTTGGGAAAAACAGATGTGGAATTGTGGATGAAAATAACGCTCCTATTATGCATTTTACCCATAGTAAAGTGGGGACTGCCATGAATAATATGTTATTGGACCTAGAACTTGAAATAGTAAATGAATTATTTCTAGGGTCAAATCTTTTACAACCAATGTACGTGGGTAGGGGCTATAGTACGACAGTAGATTACATCTTTCTCTCGTCAGGTTTGTCCCCCCGAGTGAGGTCCTGTGAGGTGCTAATAAACACTTTTAGCGATCATTCTGCTCTTAGATTAGAACTACACCGAATGAAAGCTCAACCTGAAACTGACGCCATAGCGACAACTCTCGCACAAAACAAATTGGAGCTAGGCAGGACAAATGGGTATACATTGAAGTGGGAGGTGATCAACCCGGAAGAAATTACTGGGAAACTGGTAAAAGAGGCTTATATAAATATAATCAATTGCCTCGATCTATCGTTATCTGATGAAGAAATTTTAACTAATTTCATACAAATATTAGAGAAGATTAAGGAACTTCTTACCATAACACCAAGGAGGTCACTCCCAACCAACAAAGGTTGGTTTAATCATCCCTGCACCACGGCCCTAGCCAATCTAAAAAAGGAATTAAAAAAAAAACCAGATCGAGTTCCAGAAACGATCCAATTTTTGAGGCGCCAATATGTTAATGCACGAAAGCAAAGAATTATTGAACTAAAAAAGAAATTATGGGATGATTTACACTCCAGTGTCGCAGCAAAGAATAGCTCGGTCTTTTGGCGTACTGTCAAAACACCATATTTCCTGGATTTAGATAGCCCTAAGATAGAAGTGGCCATCGATGAAGATATGTGGGTGGCACATTTCTCCAAGATTTTTAAAGATACAGTAACTGGTAGCAAAGGTTCAGAACATTCTCTTCCAAACGTTGAGTATCCCATTTCCCTATATTTTGACATCACGGAAGTCTTAGCGGCCCTGAAAGCAAGTAAGAGTGGGAAGGCCCCTGGCCCTGATGGGGTTCCAGTAGACCTGTTTAAATTCAATTCGGATCTCTGGTCCCCCATCCTTACTAGAGTATGTACTGCAGCGGCAAAAGTGGGTCTGATTGATTCTTGGACAAAGTCAATTATGGTCCCAATCTTTAAAAAAGGAGATCGTCAAGACGTTAACTGTTACCGTCCTATTTCCCTCTTGGACTCGTTAGGCAAAGTGGTTGGTAGAGTTGTGCTTGAACGACTTCGGCAGTGGGCCGAGGAGGGAAATATTATTTCAGATCTTCAATTTGGATTTCGGGAGGGGTTTGGAACGGTGGAGCAGGCCCTTAATCTTACTTTGATCATGGGAAAATATTGCCAAGCAAAAAAAGAAACGGTTTACATGGTCTATGTAGATTTATCCGCTGCTTTTGACTGTGTCTCACACATAAAACTTTGGAACATCCTGACATGTATGGGAGTGGACCCCCCTCTCGTAGATTTTATGAGAGAGTTATATTCAGGGGCTTCTGCAAGGGTGCGTTTTGGCATGAAGGGTGAATTGACCGCGCCTTTCGGAGTGGAGCGAGGAGTTAGGCAGGGGTGTGTCCTCGCCCCCTTCCTCTTCTCCTTGTATACAAATGGTTTGGAGGTGGAGATGTTGAGGGGGGCGTTGGACCTACCGCGGGTAAAACGGCGTTTGATACCTGCCTTGCTCTACGCGGACGACGCGGTCATCTTGGCCCGCACCCCTTGCGAACTGCAGAAATCCCTAAATAGATATGTCGAGTTTATGGGTGGCCTGGATCTACAAGTCAATGTCAAAAAAACCTTTGTTATGGTAGCCGTTCGATCCAAAAAGCGAGTAAAGAACATCTATCTCAAAGATCAAAAATTGGAGGTGACTACTAAGTGTTGCTACCTGGGGTTAATGATTGACGATGGGCTCAATTGGAGATCAGCAGTTGAGGCTAGATGTCACTTGTTCAAAAGAGCGATAATGTCCCTGACAAGTTTTTCACAGAGACTAGGGAAAAGGCCACCAGTGGAGCTTTTAAAAATCTACACAGCTAAATGCCAGGCGATTGCCCTCTACGGAGCTAGAGTTTGGGGATCCGTAGAGGTCAGTGCTCTTCAGGTTGCTGAAAATAATTTTTTGAGATTTCTTTTAGCCGTACCAACGAGCACCTCAATATACGCTCTCCATCTGGAGCTTGGAATCCCCTACCTCGAGGACCTGATAAGAATTCAGCCCCTATTGCTCTGGCGACGTATTTGGACCTCCGATAATAATGTCTTTTCGCAGGAAATCTTGATAGACTCAATGACCATAGACCACCCTTTAAAGATAAAATGGCTATCTTATGTAAGAAATTTCTTCAAGGATCTTGGCTTAGAGAAATATTATTTCAACCCCCAAAAAATTATCAAAATACCAAACAGGGCGCTGAAAAAATTGGCGTTAACGCATTTGGAGTCCTTAAGGTTGACTTCTGTGGCAACAAAACCATCGGCCCTTCACGCCAATCTGATTCAGACCACTTATTTCATTCAACCATACTTAACATTACAGATTAGTACCTATCACAGAATGTTGCTGACAAGATTCAGATTAGATTCTTTTTACAGATTAGTTTCTTTCCCCGATAGAAACAGTTGGGATTTGATTCCCACTATTTGTCCTTGTGATGAAGTATCAATGCAGTCAAATATACATACTATTCTGTTTTGTAAATTTTATCATCCACATAGGAAGGTTTGGTTACTACCTGTATTAAAGCGATGGGGACTAAGACAATGTCGCCCGGCGATGTTACGTCTTCAAATGTTAGACTCTGAACTGATCTGTTATCATGTCCTTAACTTTTTAAGATGCATTGTAAAACATAGGAATAACCTGTAATATGGAGCCTGATTTTAGTCTAGGTTGATGAAGCGAAATTATGTGAATCCTTCTCTAAGACTACATGATACCTGATTGGTTTTAACCATCACTATATTTATATTTTGATATCTGTGTTTTTCTTTATTTTGTATTGTATTGTCTAAAAAGTGTTCTTTTATGGTTTTTAAAATTGTAAAAAACCGAATAAAGAAGATATTATTATTATTATATGAAAAACTCATTTATAGATTGCAGGACAATGTTGGAACTTTCATCCAAATTTGGAACCCCTTTCTAGCTAATAAATATTCTATCTCTGGTAATATTTCAGATTTTTCTTCTAATTAGGAACTACAGTAAGGGAATTACTTCTTTCTTCATTTCCTTATTAATTCATTTCCATCATTATTTATATTCATGCTGTTGATGTTGATGCTTTAGCCAGTAACACTGTTATTTGAATTAGGACTTACTGTTCACCTATTTGAAATTGTTGAGTTAGTGGGAATATCTATCTTTCAACTATCTATAATACATGGTTTACTACATATTGTATACTATCTTTATCATCTCCTCCCTAGTCCACCTTTCCTATTTCTTCCTTTCTAGGTTTTATGTGTACCTCAACTATTGTATCTTTTGATATCTGTATTATCTTTTTTATATTTAAAAATCTGAGAAGGTAACATTTCATAGTAATTTATTGTGTGGCCATATTTTGATTTGTTTCTATTCCTTTTTTAAATGTATTGTTTATAAACTGACATGTACTTCTCAATAAACATATACCAAAAAAAAAAGACTCAATTGAAGACTTTCTTGTTTTAGGAGATGTGATTTAATTCTGCTCTTTCTGTCTGTACAGAGCCAGGACACTTCTTGTGAAGCAGCTGTTGCGCAATAGAAATGCATTTCCTGTATCTAAATATATGATCTGGAGGTGTGGCTACCTAAATTGAGTGTAACAACTGTTAGAAAGAAACCACAAACAGACCTTCAAGTGTCCATCCCTGATTCAGATTTGCTGTCAAAAACAGGAGTCTAGGTTAGATGGCTCCTTAAACACTAATGTTTGCCCTTTAAAAACAAATCTTAATTTAGACGGACCAATAAAGGAGTAGACATGTCAGATAGCTTTTTATAAAGAGCAAGAAAATCTTTTCTTCTGGCTCTAGTGAAGTCCTGTGAGATTAAGATTTTGGGCCCATTCCATAGTCTGCTTTATTTTCCCTCATCTGAGTGAGTTTAAGTTACAAGAGTTGGTGCCTGAGGGGGTTTAAAAATCAAAGGTCTTGGAAGGTGGCAGTTCTAGTTTTGAAGGTTGGAACATGGTTAGCGCGCTCTATCTCAAACTCTCTTGGGAAGAAAATACCCAGACTTTTTTGGATCAAAGATTTGAGAAACTTGGTGCTCATACAGAATATCGAGTAGTTTTTTTCGAAGTACCATAATATCGAGTTTTAAATATCGTGGTACAAGAATATCGACTGCAAGAATATTGTGGTACAAGAATATCGACTGCAAGAATATCGTGGTACACAATATCAACAGTAAGGTAAGAAATATCGGTTTTTTTTAATATCGAAGACAATAATATCGTTTATAAAAATATCGTTGTTAATAATATCAACTTTTATATTCGTGGTATTTATTTTAGTATGTATTTTAAAAGTATGTGATCTAATTATTTTGTTTAAGTATTGCTTTTTTAAAATAATTTCATGTTAATTAAATTTTGCATTTTTTAGGTCTGTTGCGGGTTGTGGGTTTATAGGGGAATAGGGTGGAAAGTAATTTAATTATAATAAAGTAATTAATAATTGTTATTTATTAGTATTTATATAGAATTTTCTAATTAATTAATTATTAATTGGTTATTCGTTTTTATTAATTAATTAATTGATTAAGTTAATTATGTTTTTGTTTTTAGGAGCGGGTTGTGGGGGGTTAATAGGGGAAAAGGGTGGGAAGTAATTTAATTATAATACATTAATTATTAATTTTTGATTATTAGTATTAATAAATATTTTTTATTAATTAATTATTAATTGGTTATTCATTTTTAATACTTAATTAATTGATAATTAAGTTAATTGTGGCACTTTTTATTTAGGAGCGGGTTGTGGATTTATGGGGGAATAGGGTGGGAAGTAATTTAATTATAATAAAGTAATTAATCATTGTTATTTATTACCATTCATAAATATATTTTGTTATTAATTAATTATTAAATATTTATTAATTTTTATTACTCAATTAATTGATCTATATGCTGTGTTATGTTTTTTAGTAGCGGGGTTTTGGGTTTATAGGGGAATAGGGTGGGAAGTAATTTATTTAAAATTATTAATAATTAATTGATGATTAATGGTAATTAATTAATTGAAATTTAAATATGGAAATTAATTAGAGTTGTGAATTGTGGGGTTTATAGTGGTAAAGGGTGGGAAATAAATGTAAGTCAATTAATTTATAAGTTGTTAATTGATGATTTAACAATTTTAAATTATTGAAGATGTGTAGTTATTTTTATGTGTGTGTTGTGGTGTCTGTTGGGGTAGAGGGTGGAAAATATTTGAAGTTTAAATAATTAATAAATATTTGCTAATTATTAGTGATTAATTAATTGATTGTAATGGTAAATGTTTTCTTTTATTTTGAGTGGGGAATTTGAATTTTGGTGAGTAAAATAATGTTTATATTTTTTAAATAGATTTATAATTAATAATAATTGTTTATTTGATAATTAATTATATTAATTATGGAGGTACACTTTTATACAAATGTAGATGTGTGTTGTAAAATGTGTGGTGTTATAGGGTAGGAAATAAAAAGTAGTGTTTTTGTTTAATATTTAGGGGCTGATTCCGATCCGGGTCGGAAAGCACTCCGACCGAGTCGGATCCAGAGTGTTTTCCAACTGAGCCGGACCCCTACAGTCCGACCGAGCAAGTACGATGCGCACGCATGCTGTCGGACTCGGTTCGGTCGGACTCCCATAGAAGTCAATGGGAACCAGTTGTACGACGCGTACATGCGCTCCCTTTGACTGAATGGGCACGTCTCGAACAAGTGCGCCCCCTACAGTGGGTACGCGTCGGTGCCATCCACACCTACATGCCTGTGTTGGGGAGACCCATAGGTCTCCCCCTGTGTGCGAGTCGTACGGCTGTGGGTGTCGGGGGGTCCGACACAGACCCCCGAAGTCCGACTCCGGGACCTTTTGCGAGCCGGACACTCCAGCTCGCACAGGCTGTCCGACGTGTGCATCGTACTGGCTCGGTCGTAAATCGCATCCATTGCACGCCAAGGTTAGCTTATGACCGAGACGTACGGAGCGGTTCGGACCCGGAAACGACTCGGTCTGTGAATTTCATGTAGCTCGCATCGTACTGGTTTGGTCTTACAGCTGTACGAGTCGGCCGGAAAACATGCGTACGGCTCCTAGTTTTTCCAGCTGGATCGCGTTCGGTGCCCTTCCGACCCGGATCAGAATCGACCCCTTAATGTTTTAGATTATAAATAATTTATATTAAATATAGTTATTTGTTTGTAAATTATTTTTTATTTGTTAAAAATGTATGTTTGTAGCTAAATGTTAATTTTTTAACATTATAATGTTTCAATCTTTTGTAATTTTTAAAAGTTTTTTTTATTTTTTATTTTTGTGTTATTGACAATTTTTGTACTGTATTTGATAATTTGTGTTTTTTTAAAACTTTTTTTTAAATATTAATTTTAACCCTCTGCTATCCAACACTTTCCCTACTGTTGCACTCATTGGAGTGGGAATAGTAATTTTTACTGCTCCGCTATACAACACTTTCCCTACTGTTGCACTCTCTGGAGTGGGTATAGTAATTATATATAGTTTAAATATTGGAAAAAGGCTCAATCAGGGACCCTGGTTCAGGGATATAGGAAAGGTGAGGACCATGTCGTACTTAGCCTCATCACACCGTTGCACCATCCATGGGAGTTGTGTGAGCACTGTGACCAAAAATATCAAAGTTGAGATGAATGGAGCTGTGAACTATACGTGTTTAACAAGGAGGGTGAACACCTCAGCGTGTGCCATGAGTTGATGTCACTGGTTAATTTCCCCTGCTTCTCCGTTAACTGTGAGGAGTGGATTATGACACTCGGTGGGTGTCCCGTACGCTACAAGGTGAGGGCACAACACACTGCCAGCTCTCCATGAAGAGTGGTATTGAGGCTGAGAAGGGCATACTGATGGCAAATCCCCGCCCCGCCCCCACACACAGTTATCTGCTCCTCATATGCCGGAACGGGGAACGTGCTGCCCTAGCAGTCATAGACCAAGACCAGCAACACCACAGATTTACTACACCTCAGATTCAGACAAATGCAGTTGGAAGTCTTTACATATCAGTGTGCCGAGAGTGACAAATTAGGTAAGGAGCTGTGAGATGAGAAAGTCGAAGTGATGTGCCACCATCTTATTGTGCTGGTTCCATTTCGCAGGTGAAATCCGTGGCCATTCACTGGCCAACAGTGTCCTCAGAAAAGGGCGATGATTACTCCTACATGTTAATTACCTCGCGGTCTGCTTTTGGGTTGCTCAGATGGGCTGTTTGACGGAGACATCTTATGAGAGAGAGAGGTGCTCCCAGGATTTTACACGGAAGGCGCCAGCTTGTAAAAGCCCAAAGCCAGGCCCCACCCTTATCACCTATTTTTTACACAAATGCTTTAGACAATTCAAGACATGGGGACATTTGGTCAGCGAATTGAATTCCTCAGTACTGCAGGACTGTGCCTGCCGCATAGTAACAAACAGCCGACAGGAAAAAAAAAGCCCTCTCAGACAATCAGAATGCTCTATTCTTTACTTTTGCGGTCCCGCTGGATTCCCACGGGACCAAATGTCCAGCTAACTCTATTTTTTTAACATTAATAAAAAAAATTAAAAAACTCTGAATTGATTAACACCAAATCACCAAATATGCTTTCTAAGTAAAGATCTAGCTTTCTGCCAAATTAAGGGCACCACTTTTTCCGCCCGCCATACCCTCGGGAAACAGGACCGCCCGCTGAGGGTGTGGCGGTCCCGCACTCCCGATTAGCATGCGCTCACCACACTGGCGGGCGCATGGCGCATCTGCAACATTGCGGCGGGTGGTGCAGAGAGCACCGCCCGCCACAATGCCACAAAGGCAGCCTGTGCCTTTCAATGCACAATGTGACAGGCACCGCACGGTGCCTGCCATGTTGTACATTGAAATACAGGGGGGTACCATAGGTACCCCCCATGTGCACCCCGCACCCCCCAGAATCCCTGGGGGCCCGCTACGGGCCCCCAATGTCAAACACCACCTGCTTTCATAGTAATATGAATGGTGGTGTCTACCAGACACGCCACCATATAAACTGCTTTTCCGCCCTGTAGGTAATCGGGCGGATTGCCTACCGGCGGAAAAATGGGCAGAATGCGGGCAGAGGTTTTTAGGGGGCGGATCGCCACCGCCATACGGGTGGTGGCGATCCGCCCGCTATACTAATGGGCCTCTTAGTGTAATTCTATACAGCCGTTTTTTTCTGTATCAGTGTCTAAAATTCCTACAGGAAATTGCATGGGGAAAATGCATTGTGGGTCCCCCTTTTTCTCAGCCCCGCTTGACGGATCACACAAAACTATCCAGGAATGAACTGAGGTGGATGAACTTTTTGGGGAAAGTTTCATGAAGGTTCGTCAAACTGTGCCAAAGTTATTAGCACAGCGGCAACTGTCGTGTAATATATGAATATACATATATGTATAAAATATCATGAGCTCCTTGCGGAGTCGGTGGAGGCATCAGGATGCTTCCCCTTACCTCTGTGAAAATCTCACCATTTCTCCTTGCCATGCCACAAAAGAAACATTTTCTGCATTCCACTGGTTAAATTCTCAAAATTATTTTATTGCTCTGTATTCGTCAAACTGGTTTTGGTTTGGTGGATATGGAGGAATAAAATCATTTTGAGAATTCAACCAGTGGAGTGTGGCGTGTATCAATATATAAGGGTGCCGATTCCGATCCTGTAAAACCTGGGTACGAATGGTCGTACGGAGCGTATTCTCCGTACGACTCGTACCCGTGAAATCCACCTTACAAACCAGCAAGTACGATTCGTACAGAAATACCATTTCCGTACGAATCTTATAAAACACCGTACAGCAAAAAAATACCTACTATTCTGATCCTGGACAGCGTGTACACGACGTCCGCATGGAGTCAGGCAGCGTTTTACGGACCAGCAAGTACGATTCGTACCTACAGACCTCCGCACGGCAATTTTTTTACGGGAGCCAAAAAGTGCCGGAAAAGCGAAGTACGCTGCGATGCACGACGAAAAGGGGGCCCGGTACGCGACGTACACGCCATCAACCACATCGTACATGTCATCATGTACGGTGCGTACCCCAACATTGCATATGTACGGTGCGTACATACGCGCTGTTGGGGTACGCACCGTACATAGGCCAACAGTGCGTATGTACGGTGCGTATGTCCGCACCGTACCCCCCACCGGCGTATGTCCGCACCGTACCCCAGGCGTACCCCAATCCTCGCGTATGTACGGTCCGTACATATGCGAGGATTGGGGTACGCCTGGGGTACGGTGCGGACATACGCAGGTGGGGTGGGTATGGTGCGGACATATGTGGGTGGGGGGGTTCGGTGCAGACATACGCGGGTGGGGAGGAGGCTGGGGGGGCCATACAACTCGTACCCCAGGCACAAGTGTACCCAGGGTAGGGGTCGTACAAAGTTCGCTTCGTACGGGACGTTTTCCATACGCTTGTGTTTTCGGAAGGGCGGTATGGATCGTACTTGCGCGCTCGGACTTCAGTTTTACGATTTGTATGTAAAACTGTCCGGGTACGTCTCGTAGACTTTTCCCGAAGCGATTCTTATGTATTTTTCACGTACGAATCGTACTTCACCGGTTGTACGGGACTCGTACGATTCGTACATAAAAAAATACGGATACGCGTCGTACGGTAATTTCTTTTAATGGATCGGAATTGGCACCATATTGTATATTTCTTAACCCTAAAAAACCCCTTATGTCCCTTTATCTCTACCTGCTCTTTAAACCTAAAAATAATTTTGAAAATCTAACCAATGGAGTGAGGCGAATTTATATATATATATATATATATATATATATATATATATATATATATATATATATATATATCACAAGAAAGTTACCCCACGGGTGGAGGCAAAAAAAAAAAAAAAAAAAAGAGGGAATATGCTGGTGGTTCATGCTTGCCTTTTCATTTGAATTACAGACCGCCCATGAAGAAGGGCGGATGGCCTGAAACGCGTCGGCGGTGAATTTGAGGAGCCAGCGTGTGTGTGGAATGTGGGCTGCCCTGGGTTTGTGCCTCCACCCGTGGGGTAACTTTCTTGTGATATTTTTGTGACCGGCCCCGGTCACGGATGGCACCACCACTTCAACCGTGTGGGTCTGCTACCGCCATAGATTCTGAGCGGCGAGCGGAACGGGGCATGCTTCAATTTCATTTTTCACTCGCACGATTAACTCTGACTGAATTGATTTTATACACAAATGGATTTGATGGCAGCACTTCATTTGAAGTTGATTGTTAAAACTACCAGACCCAGAATTCCTCAATTTCCCATTTAAGGAGTGATTGAAATAAAAGAGGGAATATGCTGGTGGTTCATGCTTGCCTTTTCATTTGAATTACAGACCGCCCATGAAGAAGGGCGGATGGCCTGAAACGCGTCGGCGGTGAATTTGAGGAGCCAGCGTGTGTGTGGAATGTGGGCTGCCCTGGGTTTGTGCCTCCACCCGTGGGGTAACTTTCTTGTGATATTTTTGTGACCGGCCCCGGTCACGGATGGCACCACCACTTCAACCGTGTGGGTCTGCTACCGCCATAGATTCTGAGCGGCGAGCGGAACGGGGCATGCTTCAATTTCATTTTTCACTCGCACGATTAACTCTGACTGAATTGATTTTATACACAAATGGATTTGATGGCAGCACTTCATTTGAAGTTGATTGTTAAAACTACCAGACCCAGAATTCCTCAATTTCCCATTTAAGGAGTGATTGAAATAAAAGAGGGAATATGCTGGTGGTTCATGCTTGCCTTTTCATTTGAATTACAGACCGCCCATGAAGAAGGGCGGATGGCCTGAAACGCGTCGGCGGTGAATTTGAGGAGCCAGCGTGTGTGTGGAATGTGGGCTGCCCTGGGTTTGTGCCTCCACCCGTGGGGTAACTTTCTTGTGATATTTTTGTGACCGGCCCCGGTCACGGATGGCACCACCACTTCAACCGTGTGGGTCTGCTACCGCCATAGATTCTGAGCGGCGAGCGGAACGGGGCATGCTTCAATTTCATTTTTCACTCGCACGATTAACTCTGACTGAATTGATTTTATACACAAATGGATTTGATGGCAGCACTTCATTTGAAGTTGATTGTTAAAACTACCAGACCCAGAATTCCTCAATTTCCCATTTAAGGAGTGATTGAAATAAAAGAGGG
Source organism: Triturus cristatus (assembly GCF_964204655.1). NCBI lineage: Eukaryota > Metazoa > Chordata > Amphibia > Caudata > Salamandridae > Triturus > Triturus cristatus. Next base: position 1,037,980,189 of record NC_140582.1, on the reverse strand, counting down.
AATATGCTGGTGGTTCATGCTTGCCTTTTCATTTGAATTACAGACCGCCCATGAAGAAGGGCGGATGGCCTGAAACGCGTCGGCGGTGAATTTGAGGAGCCAGCGTGTGTGTGGAATGTGGGCTGCCCTGGGTTTGTGCCTCCACCCGTGGGGTAACTTTCTTGTGATATTTTTGTGACCGGCCCCGGTCACGGATGGCACCACCACTTCAACCGTGTGGGTCTGCTACCGCCATAGATTCTGAGCGGCGAGCGGAACGGGGCATGCTTCAATTTCATTTTTCACTCGCACGATTAACTCTGACTGAATTGATTTTATACACAAATGGATTTGATGGCAGCACTTCATTTGAAGTTGATTGTTAAAACTACCAGACCCAGAATTCCTCAATTTCCCATTTAAGGAGTGATTGAAATAAAAGAGGGAATATGCTGGTGGTTCATGCTTGCCTTTTCATTTGAATTACAGACAGCCCATGAAGAAGGGCGGATGGCCTGAAACGCGTCGGCGGTGAATTTGAGGAGCCAGCGTGTGTGTGGAATGTGGGCTGCCCTGGGTTTGTGCCTCCACCCGTGGGGTAACTTTCTTGTGATATTTTTGTGACCGGCCCCGGTCACGGATGGCACCACCACTTCAACCGTGTGGGTCTGCTACCGCCATAGATTCTGAGCGGCGAGCGGAACGGGGCATGCTTCAATTTCATTTTTCACTCGCACGATTAACTCTGACTGAATTGATTTTATACACAAATGGATTTGATGGCAGCACTTCATTTGAAGTTGATTGTTAAAACTACCAGACCCAGAATTCCTCAATTTCCCATTTAAGGAGTGATTGAAATAAAAGAGGGAATATGCTGGTGGTTCATGCTTGCCTTTTCATTTGAATTACAGACCGCCCATGAAGAAGGGCGGATGGCCTGAAACGCGTCGGCGGTGAATTTGAGGAGCCAGCGTGTGTGTGGAATGTGGGCTGCCCTGGGTTTGTGCCTCCACCCGTGGGGTAACTTTCTTGTGATATTTTTGTGACCGGCCCCGGTCACGGATGGCACCACCACTTCAACCGTGTGGGTCTGCTACCGCCATAGATTCTGAGCGGCGAGCGGAACGGGGCATGCTTCAATTTCATTTTTCACTCGCACGATTAACTCTGACTGAATTGATTTTATACACAAATGGATTTGATGGCAGCACTTCATTTGAAGTTGATTGTTAAAACTACCAGACCCAGAATTCCTCAATTTCCCATTTAAGGAGTGATTGAAATAAAAGAGGGAATATGCTGGTGGTTCATGCTTGCCTTTTCATTTGAATTACAGACCGCCCATGAAGAAGGGCGGATGGCCTGAAACGCGTCGGCGGTGAATTTGAGGAGCCAGCGTGTGTGTGGAATGTGGGCTGCCCTGGGTTTGTGCCTCCACCCGTGGGGTAACTTTCTTGTGATATTTTTGTGACCGGCCCCGGTCACGGATGGCACCACCACTTCAACCGTGTGGGTCTGCTACCGCCATAGATTCTGAGCGGCGAGCGGAACGGGGCATGCTTCAATTTCATTTTTCACTCGCACGATTAACTCTGACTGAATTGATTTTATACACAAATGGATTTGATGGCAGCACTTCATTTGAAGTTGATTGTTAAAACTACCAGACCCAGAATTCCTCAATTTCCCATTTAAGGAGTGATTGAAATAAAAGAGGGAATATGCTGGTGGTTCATGCTTGCCTTTTCATTTGAATTACAGACCGCCCATGAAGAAGGGCGGATGGCCTGAAACGCGTCGGCGGTGAATTTGAGGAGCCAGCGTGTGTGTGGAATGTGGGCTGCCCTGGGTTTGTGCCTCCACCCGTGGGGTAACTTTCTTGTGATATTTTTGTGACCGGCCCCGGTCACGGATGGCACCACCACTTCAACCGTGTGGGTCTGCTACCGCCATAGATTCTGAGCGGCGAGCGGAACGGGGCATGCTTCAATTTCATTTTTCACTCGCACGATTAACTCTGACTGAATTGATTTTATACACAAATGGATTTGATGGCAGCACTTCATTTGAAGTTGATTGTTAAAACTACCAGACCCAGAATTCCTCAATTTCCCATTTAAGGAGTGATTGAAATAAAAGAGGGAATATGCTGGTGGTTCATGCTTGCCTTTTCATTTGAATTACAGACCGCCCATGAAGAAGGGCGGATGGCCTGAAACGCGTCGGCGGTGAATTTGAGGAGCCAGCGTGTGTGTGGAATGTGGGCTGCCCTGGGTTTGTGCCTCCACCCGTGGGGTAACTTTCTTGTGATATTTTTGTGACCGGCCCCGGTCACGGATGGCACCACCACTTCAACCGTGTGGGTCTGCTACCGCCATAGATTCTGAGCGGCGAGCGGAACGGGGCATGCTTCAATTTCATTTTTCACTCGCACGATTAACTCTGACTGAATTGATTTTATACACAAATGGATTTGATGGCAGCACTTCATTTGAAGTTGATTGTTAAAACTACCAGACCCAGAATTCCTCAATTTCCCATTTAAGGAGTGATTGAAATAAAAGAGGGAATATGCTGGTGGTTCATGCTTGCCTTTTCATTTGAATTACAGACCGCCCATGAAGAAGGGCGGATGGCCTGAAACGCGTCGGCGGTGAATTTGAGGAGCCAGCGTGTGTGTGGAATGTGGGCTGCCCTGGGTTTGTGCCTCCACCCGTGGGGTAACTTTCTTGTGATATTTTTGTGACCGGCCCCGGTCACGGATGGCACCACCACTTCAACCGTGTGGGTCTGCTACCGCCATAGATTCTGAGCGGCGAGCGGAACGGGGCATGCTTCAATTTCATTTTTCACTCGCACGATTAACTCTGACTGAATTGATTTTATACACAAATGGATTTGATGGCAGCACTTCATTTGAAGTTGATTGTTAAAACTACCAGACCCAGAATTCCTCAATTTCCCATTTAAGGAGTGATTGAAATAAAAGAGGGAATATGCTGGTGGTTCATGCTTGCCTTTTCATTTGAATTACAGACCGCCCATGAAGAAGGGCGGATGGCCTGAAACGCGTCGGCGGTGAATTTGAGGAGCCAGCGTGTGTGTGGAATGTGGGCTGCCCTGGGTTTGTGCCTCCACCCGTGGGGTAACTTTCTTGTGATATTTTTGTGACCGGCCCCGGTCACGGATGGCACCACCACTTCAACCGTGTGGGTCTGCTACCGCCATAGATTCTGAGCGGCGAGCGGAACGGGGCATGCTTCAATTTCATTTTTCACTCGCACGATTAACTCTGACTGAATTGATTTTATACACAAATGGATTTGATGGCAGCACTTCATTTGAAGTTGATTGTTAAAACTACCAGACCCAGAATTCCTCAATTTCCCATTTAAGGAGTGATTGAAATAAAAGAGGGAATATGCTGGTGGTTCATGCTTGCCTTTTCATTTGAATTACAGACCGCCCATGAAGAAGGGCGGATGGCCTGAAACGCGTCGGCGGTGAATTTGAGGAGCCAGCGTGTGTGTGGAATGTGGGCTGCCCTGGGTTTGTGCCTCCACCCGTGGGGTAACTTTCTTGTGATATTTTTGTGACCGGCCCCGGTCACGGATGGCACCACCACTTCAACCGTGTGGGTCTGCTACCGCCATAGATTCTGAGCGGCGAGCGGAACGGGGCGTGCTTCAATTTCATTTTTCACTCGCACGATTAACTCTGACTGAATTGATTTTATACACAAATGGATTTGATGGCAGCACTTCATTTGAAGTTGATTGTTAAAACTACCAGACCCAGAATTCCTCAATTTCCCATTTAAGGAGTGATTGAAATAAAAGAGGGAATATGCTGGTGGTTCATGCTTGCCTTTTCATTTGAATTACAGACCGCCCATGAAGAAGGGCGGATGGCCTGAAACGCGTCGGCGGTGAATTTGAGGAGCCAGCGTGTGTGTGGAATGTGGGCTGCCCTGGGTTTGTGCCTCCACCCGTGGGGTAACTTTCTTGTGATATATATATATATATATATATATATATATATATGTTATCTACTGGCGGTCGCCAGTAGATAGTTATAGTTAGGACCACGTTTCCATAGGAAATCCGCAACATTCTATTTGGAATAACTTTGGCGCCGGTTGACGAATCCTCGCGAAATTTTCAAAATAGGTGGGGCGCTACGCTCCGCTCCTACCCTGAAAGTCTCGGGGGGATTCGTCAAGCGGGGGCTGAGATAAAAGGGGGGTCCCAAAACGCGTTTTTCCCATGCATTTTTCCATAGGACCTTTAGACACAGCTACAGCCCGAACGGCTGAACAGAGTTCCTTGAAATTTGGCAGAGAGATAGTCTACAGGTCAAGGAAGTGCCTTTTGTAGGTTTGGTGTAAATCTGTTCAGTAGATTCTGAGAAAATAGCCTTTAAATCAATATATATATCTGAGCCAGCTTACGGTGCGCTTACCGTGCGCTTACCGTACGCGTACGGTGACGTGCGCGAGCGCGATTCTGATTGGCTGTTAGATCTTAGTAAACATTTGAATCGGTCGAAACCAGGAAGCGGCGGCCGCCATTTTCTCTCTCGCACTCTGACAGGGGGTTGAAAAATAAAGGGCAAAAACATGTAAAGGGGCTGTTTAGACAGCTCCCAAGCACCTAGCCATGTTGAGGGAGTCCCCAACGATCCCCCAAGGCAAAAAAGGGAATTTTATTTTTTTTGATAATTTCGCCGATTACGCTTACCGTATGCGTACGGTAAAAAATACAAAAAAAAAAAAACAGTATCCACACTCTCCCCACCCCAAGTGCAAATGCTGCCCGAAGGGCACCTTTTGCGCTTGGCATATCACATAAATGAAAAACTAATATATTACATGTCACAACGATGCTCATCATATGTCCTCCATGTGCGCACGGTGCGCGAAGCGCATCGTGCGTTCATGGCCCATCTAGCGTAACGTGGGCACGCGGTGCGCGAAGCGCACCGTGCGCGCACGGAACGAACTGCGTTAAGTGGGCGCGCACGCCACGAATGGCGTAAAGTAACTTAGCATTTAAAAAACCGTACAAATTCACTGAAAAAACCATAGGTTTCACACACGTTATAGTTAGGAATTAGCATTTAAAAAACCTTGCAAATTCACTGAAAAAACCATAGGTTTCACACATGTTATAGTTAGCTGGACATTTTACTGATAAAAAACCAATGAAATTCCACCGTTATAGTTACTGCAGGCAACTATAACTCACGCGACCGCAATCCTCTGCTGATGACATATGTGTCTTTATGAAAAAAAAATAATTGTAATATATGTATAGCTAAAATTTAATGGAAGAAGACATGGGCAAATAAGTGTCTAAATACAGTATTAGCATCAGCAGAGGATTGCGGTCGCGTGAGTTATAGTTGCCTGCAGTAACTATAACGGTGGAATTTCATTGGTTTTTTATCAGTAAAATGTCCAGCTAACTATAACATGTGTGAAACCTATGGTTTTTTCAGTGAATATAAATATATATATATATACTCACTGAAAAAATCAAAGGTTTCAGGGGCGTTATAGTTAGGGATTGGCATTTAAAAAACCTTAGAAATTCACTGAAAAAACCATAGGTTTCAGGGGCGTTATAGTTAGCTGGACATTTCCCTCGTACAAAACCCTAGAAATTCCCCTGTTATAGTTAGTTCAGCTAACTATAACTCGCGCCCCCGCAATGCACTGCTGATGATGTCACATATTACATCACTCATGACATGGTCAGTGACATTGTGAATAGCTATATGAGTGTCTATATGGGTTATTGATTGGTTGTCTGAGTATCTGTATGGGTGCCTGAGTGTTTGTGTGGGTAGGGTGTGTGTGACTCTGTGCATAGATGTGTGAGTGGGTGATTCTATGGGTGCATGGTATTAAGAGTGCAACTGTGATGGACTGTATGGTTGGGTGAGTGTATGTATGGGTGTGTTAGTGATTGAATGTATATCTCAGTTGTACATGTGTCAGTAACTACATATGTGAAACGCAGTGTATATGTGTGTAAGAGTATATAACTATCTATATGTGAGAGTGCGTGATTGCAGAAGTGGCTGTATGGATGAGTGTGTGCTTGTATTGGTAATTGTAGAAGAGCGTCAGAATTTGTTAGTATTTTTATGAGTAAGTGAACTTGAGTGTGTTTAACTGTATAGGTGAGTAAATTGGACTGTGTTTAATTATTTGCATGACTGACTAGGTGTGTCAGTACCTCAATGGATGATTGGCGGTGTGTGAGTGTCTATATAGGTGTATAAATGCATATGATAGTCTTGTACGCAGTGACTGTAAGTATGAGTGACTGTACAGGTGAGTGAGTGGAGATGTGTGTAGACCTAAGAGTCAATGAGTGGGTATGTAGTTATTGGTATTGGAGTATCTATGGTTTTCAAAATGGGCGTCTGAAATTTTGAGCCGGTGTATCAAAGGTTATCTTAGGGTGTGAGAAGATGCACTAATTTACCACATGGATGACGTCATCAGTGATGTCATCAGTGATGTCATTTGAGATGTCATCAGTGATGTCATCAGTGATGTCACTGACCATGTCATGAGTGATGTAATATGTGACGTCATCAGCAGTGCATTGCGGGGGCGCAAGTTATAGTTAGCTGAACTAACTATAACAGGGGAATTTCTAGGGTTTTGTACGAGGGAAATGTCCAGCTAACTATAACGCCCCTGAAACCTGTTTTTTTCAGTGAATTTCTAAGGTTTTTTAAATGCCAATTCCTAACTATAACGCCCTGGAAACTTTTGGTTTTTTCAGTGAATTTCAAAGGTTTTTTAAATGCTAATTCCTATCTATAACTTATCTCTAAAGATATCATGTTTAATGATTTTCATTGGATTTCTATACTTTTCAAAGTCAGTGTGTCAATTTCATTAATTATGTTTTTTTGAAATTCTTTTTTATCACCATTTTTTAAACTTATTTTTTCAATTAATTCTTTTAAAAATTAAAAAATATTATTTGTTTTTATTGGGTTTTTCAAACATATTTTTTTATATTTAAAAATTTTTTTTTTTATCTAGATGTTCAAAACTTTATTTTATATATATTTTTCCATGTTTTTTGGATCCGCGCACCCTATGCGCACCGTTCTTGATCCCTACGCGATAGCATCTGCGCATGGTATGCGTTGGGTACGTGTTTAGTGCGCGATCGCAACGCGACCGGTACGCGACTCCCAGCCTATATGCGACACATTCGATGTATGTAACGCGACGTTTACGCGGTTCCGCGATGCGTCATCTGCGTCTAAGACGCGGTAGGTGCGCGGATCCCGCGAAATATTTAACATTTAAAAAAAACATATATATGTATTTCATGTGAATATTAATTGAAGACAAACTCTAAACTAGTCTTAAAAGTAATATATTTTTACATCTAATCCTATATTTTTTTTAATTCAATTTCGCGGATGCGCGCTGGGTGCGTGATGCGTAAGCGCAGGGTGCGCGGATCCCATGTGATCTGCAAAAAAAGAGATTTGATTGGTTCATTACACTTCCTGTTCTAACTATTGAAAGACCCCACCCAATTCAATCATTCTTCTTTGACCTTCTTTGGAGGAGCATCTCTTTGCAGAGAAGAAGATTTTTGGAACTAAGATTTCACTTAGCTCTAACTTTTTTCAACCAAAAATGGCTTCAGGGCAGCAGGCATCACCTGCATCTCCTCATACATCTGAGGATGAATTTTTGGAGGAGACACCACGCACACCACGTTTTTCATCTGTGGTGTGGAAATTTTTTACTTTTCCTGAGGGGCAAACGAAGACCATTGGCACCTTGGTCACATGCAAGATTTGCAAAAGAGTGCTGTCGCGAGGGGATCCTAACAAGAAATATTCGAGCGGCACGGCAAGTATGATGAAGTACCTGAGGACCCTTCATCCGAACAATCTTGCACGAGAAGAATGCCGACGGATGAGAGACACTCCTGCTCCTGCGCCTTCCACCTCATCGCAGCCGAGCACTTCAAGAGTGCATCCATCAGCCCAAAATTTGGACATTCGTCCTCAATTTAAATTTTTAAAAGTGCTCTGCACTAAGTGCAATGCAACTTTGTGCTACGGTGAGCAGTCGATCGATCTGATCTGCCGCTGCCAAGAAAGTCACAATTGCTAGTTTTTTTTTTTGTTCCCTGAAGTTCATTGTTTGGTTCCTCCTGTTTTGTTTTTTGGTTTTTTTTCCAGAAAAACCGAAAAAATCACAAAATTGTTAGAAAACCCCCCCAAAAAATATGAAAGAAGAAAAAAAAAAGTTCTTCTACGAACTAAATTTCCTGGTTTAAAAAAAGAGCTAAATTTGTTTGTTAGTGTGTGAAAGTTTAGATGAATGTATGTGTAGTATGTAATTGACAGAATGAATGCATTAGTAGCGTATGGTGAATGTATAAGTGCAGAAGTATGAGGAAGTGCTGCAGCATCACACAGTATCAATAGAACATTATGGGGCATTCCCAAATAACCCTCCCATGCCTGGGTATAGACACATCTAATATATATAAAGAAAATTGGCTTAGAGGGATCAATCTCTTATTTATTTATACACAAGAAACAATGAATTTTCTCGGTAATTACTCATTTCTTATATGAAGACTTTCAAACATTGTTTTTCAGAAGCGAATATCTCTTGGTAGACATCAGAGTACTTTACACATAATATGTACAATTAACAAACATAAAGACAAAATCATCACATAACAACCTCTATATACAGTTTCATTAAGTCATATATATACATCTTATATACACAACAAGTTATCGCATATAAATTCCCCTGACTATGGTTCCAAAAAATGTACACTTCTTATTTACAGTAATACATTTGGAGGTAATCCTCTTGGCATCAGAGGTATTACTCCTCTCCTGATTTTTTATGTATATGCCAAAATAAATGATTTCTTGGTCAACCCAATCGGAGGACTCCTCCTACATCAGTATGTCTTTTTTTTTTTTCTTTCCAATCGGTGGACTCCTCCTAAATCAGTATGTCGACGCGTTCGCGTTTCAGCCTCCAAATATTTGGCTTCCTCAGGACGGGGATTACAGTCTATCTACAAAATAATATAATAAACATCAAATACAAAAAAACTTTTCTACTAAAGCTATCCCTAATTTGCCCATGCAGTGCTCGGAAAGACTCCAAGGAATCAGTGGATAAGACAGCCTTTTTCTTAGACACTCACTTCAGACCTGATTAAATGACACCACAGTTATTCTACGGTGGAGAAATGGCCAAGGGTAATCTTTACTCCTGTGCGAATATAAATACTAAGGGTTGTGGAAAACCCACCACCACTAAACTCAGATTCTATGTGCCTACCCTGTACCTGTATAAGGTCCTAGCGAGTCTCTAATACGGAAATACTCAAGTTCAATTTGTTCTCAGCGCCTGAAAAGGAGCATAAAGATATACATATGTACAAAGATTAATGTCCGAGTGCAAGGACGACTCGTCTTCCCTCGTAATAAGCCAAAAAGTGAGATTAATTGAGACACTACTGATCCATTACCTTAGCACGTTGACATCACAGGGCGCCTTATTTACAATACAGTCATGGGTCGCTTATTATTCATCCAATTCATCCCAACACTGTCGTCCACTACAAAACAAACAAAAGTCTAATAGTCGGGGACTGATCAAAAGCGCTCGAAACAGTTATTCCAAAACTTCTCGCCTTCAAAGGTCTTTAGACAAAGTTCTGATATGCGGGGTTAATCTCACCAGTATGTACTAGTAAAGAGCACTAGCTCCAGGTAGCCTTAATTCGTTACACCACTCGCGTCACCTTCAACGCTCTAGCGGCATATTATCGGTCTATGGGACTGTTCCCAAACATTACGCAGCACTGGCTCTATGGGGCCTAATTTAGTTGCACCAAAAGCGTCGCATCCTCAACACTTACGTGATGGACAAGGTAACGATCCCGCCTATGAATCCGCCGCTTCTGCTCCACGATAGTAAACCGCGAAGACTGCCGCACTGCTTACTGGCATATTAGCGTTTGCGTGCGTCAACGCGAGGTGGAGTACGTAAAAAAAGGGGGAAAGGGAGAGAGGACTAATCTCGACCGAGTCGTTTACAGGTCCCGCCTACAAGGTCCTGCGTAAACATACTCTGGTCGCTTTAACGCGGCCAAAGGACTTATATGGTACGTGGTGGAAGAAAAATTAGAAAAATACGAAAAATCTAAATCATTCATCACGTCTACATAAAACAATACGGAGGCGTAAATCTACAGCAGCACTCACTCCGTGTCAGACTATAGGACACACTTGTTTCTAGATACGGAAGAAACCGTCTAATAAAAACCAGTGTAAATGCGCAACTTCCCATGCTCGGTGTTTCTCATGAGGTGGTGGAATAAGACCTGAACTGATCATCTACGTCTATGTAGCTTATTAGTGTCAAAACCCCACTGCAAGTGTGGAGTACGTATAGTGAACAGCAACTCCAGTTCCACCCTCAGATCGTTCCAGGGCACTGCATGAACCAACAATCGGGCTTACATTCTCACCTTGTTTCATGATACTGGTCACATCATTCTTTATCTATGTCTGAGGTAAGATCGACTGGGACCTAACAATTAAAACCGCATTTGCATCTTTCTGAATAGCGCCAGGTTAGCACTCAGCCTTGCCTCAACATCTGTTTGTCTTAGATCAAGGCCCATAATTCATCTCTCTCATTAAGGCCCTCTATCACAGTATGGTATCTTTCAATGAGCCGGGCTTCTATATGGTTCAGTCTCATTTCTAATTCTCCCTTGCTGTTTGCCTTAATTACAGCTAAAACTGTCCACTCTATGTCGTTCTCATTGTGACCTGCTTCGACATACTGTTGTACCATGGGTGCTCCCTGTGTTCTACATCTAATGCGAGATTTATGTTGCAAAATTCGCAATTTTCCCACATGGACAGGTCACAGCGTATACCACATTTTTGGTGTTGCAGTTTGAAAACGCTTGCATCACCTGCTCCTTGTTGTTGATCAACAAGGCTTTGGTGTCAGTCGTGCTTGCACATGCCACGCAATTATTGCAGCGATAATGCCCTATTGAAGCTGGTAAGCCAAGTAGGGATCTTGTGTCTTTTTTCTGCGTTGGTTCCCTCATGGCTCTCACAAGGTGCTGCCGCAAGTTTTTACCTTTCTTAAAGGCAAACAAGGGTTTGGGTATGTTGAACTGTTCAATCAACCTCCAATTTCTCTGAATGATTTTTTTAACTTTATTGGCTTTGGGGTAAATGTTAGTACACATGTCATGCATTCCGTCTTTTCAAGTCTTTTAGGTGTTAGTAGATTTTCCCTTGGTGTGAACCAGGCCCTTTTTAATGCAGCACGTACTAATTTTTTCGGGTATCCTCTTGCGCATAATTTCTCTTGTAATTTGTTAGCATTCTCAAAGTAGTCATCTTTATTGGTACAATTCCGTCTTATTCTTAGGAACTGACCATAGGGCAGGTTTTCTTTCAAGCTTCTTGGGTGCCCTGATGTAAATTCTAATAAGGTGTTTCTATCTGTTGGTTCTGTGTAGAGACTGACTTCCAGGACCCCTTCATTGTCCAGAATCCACACATCCAGAAAAATAAAAAAATAAAAAAAAAGACATACTGATGTAGGAGGAGTCCACCGATTGGGTTGACCAAGAAATCATTTATTTTGGCATATACATAAAAAATCAGGAGAGGAGTAATACCTCTGATGCCAAGAGGATTACCTCCAAATGTATTACTGTAAATAAGAAGTGTACATTTTTTAGAACCATAGTCAGGGGAATTTATATGCGATAACTTGTTGTGTATATAAGATGTATATATATGACTTAATGAAACTGTATATAGAGGTTGTTATGTGATGATTTTGTCTTTATGTTTGTTAATTGTACATATTATGTGTAAAGTACTCTGATGTCTACCAAGAGATATTCGCTTCTGAAAAACAATGTTTGAAAGTCTTCATATAAGAAATGAGTAATTACCGAGAAAATTCATTGTTTCTTGTGTATAAATAAATAAGAGATTGATCCCTCTAAGCCAATTTTCTTTATATATATTAGCAGCATCACACAGTAACCTCTTTAACTGCAGTGTGCTGTGGCACTTCCGAAGCACAGGGATGCAACATATGTACATAAATATGTTGCAAATCTATGCTTCTCTCTGCACTGCTGCTTAAACTGCAGCCATGTGGTGACACAGGCACCCTTGCACCATAGTGCAAGGATATCTGTGTCATATGCTGTTTGTTTTTCTGCAGGAGGACACACCTTCCTGCACAAAAACAATGAGAAAATGCATTTTTATCCTTCAATGTATGCTGAACATTTCAGCATGCATTGAAGATATAAAAATGTGGAGAAATGAAAACAATTCTCCTTGTTGTGCTTTCCTACACCAATTTTAGAATGGTGCAGCGTTCACACACATATCGAGATTTCTGATTTCTGATAAATCTAGAAATGTGTCTTGTTCTATGAGTATTCAGTGCAATCATGCACAACAACACTTATAGAACACCCTTTCAACGCAAAGTGGTGTGCATAATGAGGTTGTATTTACATGGAGTATAAAAAGTGCACAGAGTGCCTTTTCGTCTCTTTGTAAATCTGAAAGAGTGTCTTGCGCAATAACTATGTTACAAAAAGTGACATATTTCCGGTTTTAAAATTCCTTGCGAATGATAGAAGGTAAGCACAGAGTTTTGTCTGCAAAGATGTTCAAAGAAGAATGATTGAAATGATTGTGGTCCTTCAATAGGTACAATGGGAAATATTATGAACTCCTCAAATCTCTTTTTTTGCAGGTCACATGATATCTGATTATGGTCAGATTTCAAAACTACATAGGAATAAACAGAGTGTTTTTAGGAACGTGTTTCAACTTTGTAGCTTCTTGCAGACCTCCTCATTCTGCATATTGAGACTTAGTTAAACTTACCTTCACAGTAATAGGAATAAAACATGGTATACATTTTTTTCAGATTTTCATTGCAATCTAAATTCATATAAATTGCTTATTTTAAAATTTGGATCTGTCAAAGAAAAGAAAAAAATAATTATAACATGTAATAATAATTTTTTTACAACACAGCATAATTTCCACAAAGTAATTTGTTTGCCTTTTTTGCTGTGCTCAGAATATATTGAATTTCACTAGAAATAGTGATTTCAATCGTACTCATCACTTAACAGCGGGCAAAAAAAAAACAATCAGAAAGATTGTTAAAAAAAAAACAACATGCTATTCTCAGTAAAATACCACAAGATACAAATCACACATATATAAAATGCTTATGGCTAGCAAAACTGTATAAGTTTAACTTACAAAAACTGTAAATGTTGTCGCTTAAAAATATTCACTGAATCTAAAGATTAATTTTTGGAGGAGGCACCACGCCCACAACGTTTTCTTCAGTGGTGTGGAAATTTTTTACTTTTCCCGAGGGGCAAACAAAGACCAATGCCAACTTGGTCACGTGCAAGATTTGCAAAAGAGTGCTGTCGCGAGGGGATCCGAACAAGAAATACTCGTGCGGCACGGCAAGTATAATGGAGCACCTAAGGACCCTTAATCCGAACAATCTTGCACGAGAAGAGTGCAAACGGATGAGAAACACTCCTGCGCCTTTTTGAGTTTCTTTTCTTTTTCTTTTTTTTCTGCCATGATTTCTCTATTTTAACTTTGAAAAACAGTATCTGTAAAAAAGAATCACAAATAAATGTATATTAATAACTTTCAAATTTATACTATTCAATTACTGTAGAAACACATTTTATATAAAAACTAACTAAGAAATTATAACCTTGAACCACAAGTGTGATGATGGTTAAAACCCTACATGCATAGTGCATACTACTTTGAAGCAGTTCATGCCCTAAAGCCTACCTCACTAAAAGACTACATGCTAACTGACTGAATGATTACAGTACTATAAGGAGACACACTGGGTGAGTAACAGGGTGTTTGCTAGAAGTGTATGAATACTGACTGGGGAATTGAAGGTGTGAAAGACAACTGTGTAGGTGGTTAAGAGGACTCCATACATAGTGGATAGGCGTTTGAAGCAGTCCATGTGCTAAGGCCTGGCTCACTGCATGAGTACTTGGGTACTGACTGAATGATTAGAGTACAGCAAGGAGAGTGCCTGGGTGAATTTATAAGTGGTTGGCTTTTGGCACAGTGAATGGATTAGTACTTGGTACTGAATGGGTCACTAGAGGAGTGCAAAGGGAGTGACAGGATGTTTGCTGGACTGTATGGATACTGACTAGGGAATTGAAGGTGTGAAAGACAAGTGTATAGCATGTAGAAGACTACATGCATACTGCATAGACATTTGAAGCAGTCGATGTGTTAATGTATGGTTCACAACATGAGTACTTGGAAACTGACTAAATCATCCGACTACTGCTAGGACAGTGCCTGGGTAAAACTTTTACATTTTCAGTTCTGGCGCAGTGAAGAGAATAGTACATGGTCCTGCACTTTAGTGTCAAACCCTGACTCATTTTATCAATGCATAAGCAAAGACTAGCTTCTAATGCTACTAAAACTTGACAACATGACCGGTTTTAAAACAGTTATCTGTCAGCAAATACACAATGTTACCAAACGCTTCTCTCACAATCCTTACCCAAATGCACACAGACTCACAGTGTGATTTTAGACAAGCAACACTATCCTAGGAGTTTACCAAAACTCATTCACTAGTCTAGAAGAGGTAAGGGTACTGCACACAATCTACATATTAAAGTACAGCACATTAGTGTCAAAGCATGATTCATTTTATCAATGCATAAGCAAAGACTGGCTTCTAATGCTACTAAAACTTGACAATATGACAGGTTTTAAAATAGTTATCTGTCAGCAAATACACAATGTTACCAAATGCTTCTCTCACAGTGGTTCCCAAATGCACACAGACTCACTGTGTGATTCTAGACAACAACCACTATCCATAGGAGTTTACCAAAACTCATTTACTACTGTGGAAGTGGTAAGGGAACTGCACACAATCTACATATTTTAGGACTGCACTTTTGTGTCAAAGCCTAGCTCATTTAATCAACGCATAAGAAAGACTGGCTTCTAATGCTACTAAAACTTGACAACATGGCAGGTTTTAAAAGAGTTATTTGTCAGCAAATACATGATGTTGCCAAATGCTTCTCTCACAGTGGTTCCCAAATGCACACACACTCACAGTGTGATTCTAGACAAGCACCACTACCCCTAGGAGTTTACCAAAACTCATTCACTACAGTGGAAGTGGTAAGGGAACTGCACACAATCTACATATTTCAGGACTGCACTTTTGTGTCAAAGCCTGACTCATTTAATCAAAGCATAAGCAAAAACTGCCTTCTAATGCTACTAAAACTTGACAACATGACAGGTTTTAAAACAGTTATCTGTCAGTAAATACACGATGTTACCAAATGTTTCTCTCACTGTGGTTCCCAAATGCACACAGACTCACTGTGTGATTCTAGACAAACAACACTATTCCTTGCACTATACCAAAACACATTTCTTCATCTAGAAGGAGTACTAAATTTAAGTGTAGAAACATAACTCATTTCACAAATTCATAAACAATGACTGGTTTCTAATTCTACCAAAATATAAAAACAGCACAGTTATCTGTCTGCAAACACATGAAAAACACAAATGCTTATCACAGAATGGTTTCTACATGCACACACACTGTCAACAAGATTGTAGAGAAAAAAAGTACTCCCTACACTTTAGCAGGAGAATACATTAGTCTGATTAAAATCAAAATAGTCTACATACATCCCCTCACAATTAAATAACCCACCTTTCAAGTTGTTTTGTAGATTAAGAAGTATATCAGTTACCCACTCCTGAACCCTAAAAAATCCTAACCTCCTTTTATCTCTACCCACTCCTGAGTCATAAAAAAACCCTTATCTCTCTTTACCTGAACCCTTAAAAATACCCTCTAACCCTTAAATACTCTTTTTTTAATGCCATTAAAATATGTAATTTGAAAAAAATACCTGTGTGGTAATGTACCATGTTGTAAGCAGGTGTTAATTACCTGCGCTGTACCACCCTGATTTGTAATGTCCAGCATAGGTAAAACTGCCTACCCTTGATTTATGTGGCGGTAACAACAATACGGGCAGATGTGTTGGTCAATATGTTTGTCTGTGTGTATATCTGCATAATTTTTCAAGTATAGCTTGCCAGGGTGCAAATGAATATTCAATACGTTTTTTCAGAGATGTGTATGCATTCCATGTATGTGCTCTATATACATGTCAGTGTAATTGTGAGTAGATACTTTTCGTGCACCGGCATGGTTATTCATACAAAGTGTATACATGAATTGGTGTACACTGTTACCGGTGTGCATGATTTCCCTAGATACATCTGTGCTTCACTCAAGTGGTGCATCTATTTCTGTGCACAACCCAAGAATGAGTGATTGATAGTACATAGCTAGCCATGCAATGGATATGCTTGCATAGTTGTGTCTATGCGCAGTGTGCACGGTTTGCAGGCATTGGTGCACAGGGATTTATACGCATTAAATTTGCAAATATATCAATGCAAGTAGTGTACATGCCTTAGAGTTGTACACTACTTGTTGGATTTGTATTCATGTTAATGCCTATGCATATATTATTGTGCATAGGTATTTGTCTGAAATGGGGTTACAGGTTGAGGGGGCTGAAACCCTATCAAAGCAGAAACCACAATTCCTGTCAGGGCAAAGCCACTAGCAAACCCCAAATTAACATGTGCTTAACCCTCTGGTAGCTTGGCACAAGCAGTTGGACTTAACTTAGATGCAATATGTAAAGTATTTATGCAGCACTTTAAACAGTAATGAAGTGAAAAAAACAACACAAAACAAATCACACACCAATTTAAAAAAATACAGTAAAGTGTAATAAATTATTTGAGACCAAAACGGCAGGTAGAACCCAGGATGTGGAATTGTAAAGATTTAAGTGAAAATCGCACAAAGTGCCAGCTGTGGTTATCTGGTCGCACCGGACTGGGACAAAGTCACAAGTTCAAGCCAACTGTGATGGAGCATTGGTCGGACATAGCAGCCATGTTAGGACCACTGAACAAAGTACGATAAATCCTGGTTTGCTGAACGGTACAAGATCCAACTTCAAGGATGTGTAGCGCAATGGCGGTTCTGAGGAGCTGTGAGGCTGTGATACAGAGTCTAATGTTGTCGTTGAGGATGCCATTGACAAGAGGCTTGTGATGAGAATGACTGTGTCGAGGATGTGTCACACTGCGGCAATTCTGAGGAAGCTACGGGCTGTGATGCGAGGTCCTTCACTGGGAATGCGTTGTGCAGTGGGGGTTCGGAAGTGGAGCTGCAAAGAGATACATTGTGCTGTGACGTTTCTGCCCACCGGACCTTTTCTGGGCTGGCAGAGCTCCTTCAGTCCCACTTCAAGGGCCCAGGAGTTGGATGGCACCACTTAGAGGGCAAGACTCACAGCAAGTACAGTCCAGGTGCTGTTTCAAGATGGTTGGAGCCTTTTCTGTCCCTGAGGCTCTGATCAGGAGGGCAGCCAACTAGCCCTTGGAGTCACTCTGGTGGTCCTGGGATCAAGATGAAAGGTCAGTCCTTTTCACTCAGGCAGCAGAGTAGCAGGGGAAAAGAATAGCAGTCCTTCATGGAGAGCAGCACAGCAGTCCGTAGTCTTCCACAGGTCCAGAGGTGTACTGAAGGGTTGGGTCTGAGAGTCCACTATTTATACCTGGTGCCAGCTTTGATGTAGGAGAAGGTTCTGGAGATTTTCACCCCCAGAGTTGTTTGGACTTTCCTTCCTCCGTACCATGAACTCAACTTGAACTCAACTTGTCTGAGAATACAAAAGACTAGTTTTAAACCCTTTATGAGTGTGCTCAGAAACAGTGTGCAAGTGTGGTAGGTGACAGCTCCTCCGCCTCATCAAGACAGAGATGGTCTATCCTGCCAACATCTATTCCCCCTTTCTCTCACTGTCTGGGAGCTATACACAGTGACCGTCTGCAATTACACCTGGTCATGGGAACCAGGATACAGGCTGCAGGCACCAAATGGTCGAGACAACAAAATGCCAACTTTCTAAAACTGACATTTTCAGAGTTGTAACTTAAAAAACTAATTCAACAGTTTTTTACTATCAGGACATGTAAAAGTTAAATATGCATATCCAACTTTTTAAATACACTGCACCCTGCCCTATATATATATGTGTGTATTAAAAAGGGAAGGTTTAGGACTGGGAAAAGTTTTATTTTGCCAGGTCAAAATGACGGTTTAAAACTGCACACACAGGCTGCAATGGCAGGCCTGAGACGTTTCAAGGGCTACTTAAGTGGATAGCACAATCAGTGCTACGGGCCCACTCATAGCATTTAATTTACATGCCCTGGGTACATGTACTCCCACGTTACTAGGGACTTGCAAGTAAATTAAATGTGCCAATTGTGTGAAAGCGAATTCCACCATGTTTAAGGGAGAGAGCACAAGCCCTTTAGCACTGGTAAAATGTGAAGAGTCCCAAATCCCAACAAAAACAGGTTCAGGAAACAGGAGGATGAATGCAAAATATTTGGGGGTGACTCTGCAAAAAGGGCCAAGTCCAACACTGTTGTATCGAGTTAAGGAGCATGTATGTGCATTAATATAAAAGTCAGGAGTAGGGTGTGCATGCCGACGTATGTGTGATTTTGAGGGGGAAAAGGTGGGTCTTATAAAATATGTATACTTATATAAGGATGTATAAAAGTGTCCATCTGAGAATTGTGCTGAAGTCTCTTTATAATTGCATGAATTGTTTAACAAATGTCCAAGAAAGGAAAAAAGAGCCATGCAGGTATTTGTTTTCACCCCAGTGAGGGCTTGAAGTCCCTTTTCAGTCACTCAAAGAAGCTTTATTTCGGCCGTTTGCCATAAAAGCATAAAAGACAGTGCAAAACATGTTCGCAAAATACAGTACAGTATAATATTTAATTTCATCATAAAAACTATATAAATTTTTTCTGTAGTTGATAATTGCAACGTTTCTGGTAAGCAAGCTTTGACTTCTTTCTCCAGTTGGCTCCCCCATGCCCACTCATGGTCCTTTTGCAGGATGTAGTGCAATGCTAAATAAAATATATAATTTCTGCATTAAGCGTAATACGGTATAATTGCAGGATAATGTGCAAAAAAAAGAAATATATATATATATATAACCTCTGAATTGGGTGGGGAAAGGGGGAGCAGTGGAAGATATTATAGCAGTTGATTATACAATTAAAAGTTTTAAAAAACACATATTAGTAAAAAACATTATCTTTATCTACTAGATATAAAAAATATTGTTAAAAAGATCTAAGTTAAAACAGCTAAAATTATTGATTTAAAGATGCCTCGATGGGGAATTAGTTGCGGTGAGGGTAGACATACAGTGCAATATGAGCATATCACTTTACTCTAGTCGGTGCACAATGTAGCATAGGTTCTAGTCATTGCTAGACAAAGAGTTACCTTTTAGGGTTTTCTTAATGATAGCGCTACGAATGCACCACATGGAGTATAAAAACCTCGAGATAGAGACCACAATAGGTGTGTCGGTTTCATACTTAAAAAGCCTATACACCTCTATACAGTGTCTACTCCCCATGTTCCTACACAATTGTAGTAACCATCGCGACCTTGTCTTCCGTAGGAGGGGCATAAAAAGAGAATGTGCATTTCAGTTTCCTCAGCTCGGTCACACCCTGCACACTCTAATATATCGAAGCCCTGCCACTTGTTAGTAAATGATCGAAGTGGAAGGGCCCGGTGTCTAAATTGAAGAAAGAGTTTATTCGCTAAAAGCAGTTGGATGTAGTCTAAGACAAAAAAACAAGCCACAGTGGTAGGGACAAATTGCGCAGAGAAATGTATATTCGTTCTAAGTGTAAAAATGAACCCTTGCTACTAGGTTAACAATGCGACAACCACTAATGCCGTAATCTCGGTAAACCAAGTCTACCCCAAACATCAACAATTTTTGCAACCGAGCAATAGGGTTCTAAAGTAAAGTCCAAGTAATGGTGATAGTACACAACAAAAAGAATATTTTCCAAATTATTTTCAGTTGTTCAAGTCTTGTCTTTTATTCTTTGACAGAGCTTCTTCGATGTGAGCCCCCTGTCAGCCAACACGTGTTTCGTCCTGACTATATCACGTCATGGACTTCATCAGGGCTGCAGGCAAACAAAAGTATATAATAACCAAAATACATAAGCATTATCGCTGAGCAAAATTCATACATCTGAATTGACATAGTGAGCTGTAGTTATGAGAATACAGTTTATGGTGCCGGATAACCTAATAGGTTTAAGTGATGATCGGAGCTAGAATTATGATATAGTGTGTTCACCGAAAAGTAGAAAATATTCCGTGAATATAGGAAAGGAAGTGAAACACCTGAAGGGGAATAGTTTGTAAGAAAAGAACCTGAAGACAAACCAATCGTAGTGAAGAAAGAAAGAAATAAACAAGGCTATATAAGCCTGAAGACAAAGCCGCTATCTTAACTACTAATCTCCTAGTTAGCGGCAAAACCCATAAGTTTATAGTATGCACCAAGTGTATTCTTACTGTTTAAGACAGTACCACTGTGTTAAGTCGTAAACGGAGTATGAACTCACCTATATAAGGTATGATCAAGGGCTTTAACTATTAGGTCCAAAACCTAATGTTGCATTTCATGAGCTAAAATTAGTAAACAAAAAAATATCGTCTTGAGTTATTATGATCCAATTGGATTTCCTTGTTAGACGATAGCTTAAATATACAATAAAGGCGTACCGGTAGTTTCCAGGAAGTGGACTTAACTCGAATTCTTCACGTTATACAGATGTGTAGTATTCCGCACTATTAATAGATCTTTGTACCTTAAGGTAAAGAAAAATACCAGGCGATAGTATATTTATCTGCTAATCGAATGAACATAAAAAGGAAATGACTATCGTCAAATGGTAAATAAATTTATAGTAATCTCGACAACAAACAGCCAAGAGAGAGCCTAATATCAGTATAGTGTTTAGTATCCTGTCACATAAACACGAAACAAATTACTTAGCCCTATTGAGCTACTACGCCTTGTCCAATTAGACTATATACTTCAGGCGATAGGTGAACCATATGTAATGAGTTCTAGTATGAGCAGCGCTTATCTATAAGTATTAAGATCGGTCCTATATCTTCCCATTAACCGATCTGTGGTATTCCGCGCTATTGATAAATATGTTCCCTGAAGTAAAATAATACCAGAATATAACATCCTAATCTAATAAACCACGAACTCAAATTGAAATAACTATCGTCATTTGTCAGTAAAAAAAGAGATAATCTAGTCAGCAGGCTGCCTGGAGAGATCTTGATGTCGATATAATGTCTTACCCATACGGGGTATCATATCATATATTCGCAAAGCAAATAGTGAGCCCCATTAAGCGCCTATGTCATGTCCAACTGCATTATCATAGCTAGCAGTCAATATACCATATATTATCAAATATAATGTAACCAGCGCTTACCTAAAAATATTCAAACCGGCCTTGTATCGCGACCGCGTTTCATTATGTCGGCGTCTGCAACCGGCGCCATCTTAGAGTGGAAATAAATAGTCCAATTGGATAACGGACTAACACGTACTGTTCTCATGTCCCCGCTGGGCGCCATCTTAGAATGGTTGATTTACAACCTAAATCTCAATAGACTGTCGTTAGCTCGGCGTCAACAACGAGCGCCTTCTTGTATTGGGATTAGTAGTCCAATTCAATGACGCCCAAATTACTATTATTATGTCTCCATCGAGCGCCATATCATAAACGAATAATCAAGATAATATATAAAGACAATAAAAACCTGCTATGTGAAACATTCTACTATATAATTAATCATTTTCTTTCCTACTCCTAGCAGTTGCTGGCTATCTGTACGTCAGTTTATTATTAAATTCAAGTCATCGCGTCAACACGATAGTTTCTACGTGACGCGTCCTATTAATGTGGTGTCAATGTCTTTTGACAAAAATTGTTTAGTGCTCTCTAATAGGTTAACATTCACCTAATGACAGGCTGGACAAACCATCTCAAGTTATTATCTCAATTGGATGGCTATAAGTAATAATCAATCAGTAAAAATACTGAAAATCAATTTTTAAGTGATTCGCTAGCTTAAAATGAAGGGAAAAAAGAAAGAAAAGAAAAGTACCAATTGCCACAAGACAACACCAAAGTAGAGCCCCACCATAACAGATTCCCTGTGTGGCAAGGTCAACAGTAATAACCAATAAAGTACTTTATATACATATTCAAATTGAATACAGTTTTCAAGTGAATACATTGAGAGGCTAGAAGGGAAGGTTTATAATGAAATAACAAAGAATAATTCACAATAACTGTATCATGTATCACAATGTTGTTACTACTGACATTATTATTTGAGGCTGACATGAAATAGGAGACATATGGAAGCACATTTAGTTATGCACCCAAAAAATATTGTAATTCATTTTCCATATTTATCCCCTTATTCACCGCATGTAACCTCAGGATCCAGCGCGCTTCAGTCTGCCGCAGCTTTAATTCTCGATTTCCACCTCGGATATCACTAGGTACTGATTCTAATGCATGGAATTTAAATTTCTGAGATTTGTTCTGATCTGAACATTCTAAGGCATGATGAACTATAGGATATCTATCATCCATGTTTTTTAATGCTCTAAAATGCTCAGCGATTCGAATTTTAAGATTCCTGACCGTACTGCCCACATAGATCTTCGAGCAATTACAAATGATAACATAAATGACAAATTTGGTGTTGCAGTTGATATACTCTGTTATGTGAAACTTTCTAGATCCGTTAAAAGAAAACTCTTTGATTCCTGATAGGGCGTGTTTGCACATGCTACAGTCCCCGCATTTATGGAAACCCAAGCTTCTACTCTGTAGCCAGGTAATATTTGTGTCTTTTTTCTTTGGGTAGCTTGGGCTTACCATATTGCGAATTGTTAAGCCTTTGCGGTAAGTAAGGCTAGGGTAATTGGTCAGGATCTTATTGAGATCTGAGTCTGATGTGAGAAGACTCCAATGCCGTTTAAGTATGTTGAATACTTTATGCGACCAAGGGTGGAAGTTAGTTACCATTCTTACTAATTGTTCTCGTTTGTCCTTGACAGTGTGATGTGATTTTAAAGTGTCATTTCTGTTGAGAAGACAAGCCCGTTTTTTAGCTTTCTCAATTATATTTTTGTCATAACCCCTATCCAAAAATCTCTCTTCAATATCTATTAAACAGTTTGAAAAATCAGTATCCTTACTGCAATTTCGGCGCGCTCTGTAAAATTCTCCATAGGGAATCGAATTAACTTGTGTTTTAGGGTGAGCACTAGCTGCATGCAGAACTGAGTTACATGCTGTTTCCTTTCTGTGCATACGGCTACAGATGCACATATTTTCAACAAAAAGTTCCACATCTAGGAACACAATTTTTTGTTTACTTTCTCAGAATTTGTGGACACTTACTTGCAACCTTATGTTCATAACTTACCATCCACCATTCGAGATACGAAACATATTCTTTACACACTTATGGATATACCCTGGGATGAGTCTATGACCCTAGTCACACTAGATGTGGTGTCTCTTTATACTAATATCACACACGAGCAAGGCCTACAAGCTTTACGCTATTATTTGGACAAGAAACAAGTTGAATTTCTGGAACATTCGCAAATGATAATAGATATGTCGCGAATGATTTTGGAGCACAATGTATTTCTGTTTGGGGGGGAATGGTACCAACAGACGTGCGGTACTGCGATGGGTTCCAGATTTGCGCCATCTTTTGCCTGCCTCTTTATGGGGTGGTTCGAGGCGGTGCATATCTGGGGCCCATCAGGCACGAAATGGCAGGAATTTATAGTGTTCCTTGGCCGTTACATTGACGACTGCCTCCTATTATGGACTGGCAGTACTGATGAACTCAATGCTTTCTTCGAATATTTGAACAACAACCCTTTCAATATGAAATTTACAATGACTCAAAGTAAACAAAAAATTGTGTTCCTAGATGTGGAACTTTTTGTTGAAAATATGTGCATCTGTAGCCGTATGACCACTTACCGCAAAGGCTTAACAATTCGCAATATGGTAAGCCCAAGCTACCCAAAGAAAAAAGACACAAATATTACCTGGCTACAGAGTACAGAGTAGAAGCTTGGGTTTCCATAAATGCGGGGACTGTAGCATGTGCAAACACGCCCTATCAGGAATCAAAGAGTTTTCTTTTAACGGATCTAGAAAGTTTCACATAACAGAGTATATCAACTGCAACACCAAATTTGTCATTTATGTTATCATTTGTAATTGCTCGAAGATCTATGTGGGCAGTACGGTCAGGAATCTTAAAATTCGAATCGCTGAGCATTTTAGAGCATTAAAAAACATGGATGATAGATATCCTATAGTTCATCATGCCTTAGAATGTTCAGATCAGAACAAATCTCAGAAATTTAAATTCCATGCATTAGAATCAGTACCTAGTGATATCCGAGGTGGAAATCGAGAATTAAAGCTGCGGCAGACTGAAGCGCGCTGGATCCTGAGGTTACATGCGGTGAATAAGGGGATAAATATGGAAAATGAATTACAATATTTTTTGGGTGCATAACTAAATGTGCTTCCATATGTCTCCTATTTCATGTCAGCCTCAAATAATAATGTCAGTAGTAACAACATTGTGATACATGATACAGTTATTGTGAATTATTCTTTGTTATTTCATTATAAACCTTCCCTTCTAGCCTCTCAATGTATTCACTTGAAAACTGTATTCAATTTGAATATGTATATAAAGTACTTTATTGGTTATTACTGTTGACCTTGCCACACAGGGAATCTGTTATGGTGGGGCTCTACTTTGGTGTTGTCTTGTGGCAATTGGTACTTTTCTTTTCTTTCTTTTTTCCCTTCATTTTAAGCTAGCGAATCACTTAAAAATTGATTTTCAGTATTTTTACTGATTGATTATTACTTATAGCCATCCAATTGAGATAATAACTTGAGATGGTTTGTCCAGCCTGTCATTAGGTGAATGTTAACCTATTAGAGAGCACTAAACAATTTTTGTCAAAAGACATTGACACCACATTAATAGGACGCGTCACGTAGAAACTATCGTGTTGACGCGATGACTTGAATTTAATAATAAACCGACGTACAGATAGCCAGCAACTGCTAGGAGTAGGAAAGAAAATGATTAATTATATAGTAGAATGTTTCACATAGCAGGTTTTTATTGTCTTTATATATTATCTTGATTATTCGTTCATGATATGGCGCTCGATGGAGACATAATAATAGTAATTTGGGCGTCATTGAATTGGACTACTAATCCCAATACAAGAAGGCGCTCGTTGTTGACGCCGAGCTAACGACAGTCTATTGAGATTTAGGTTGTAAATCAACCATTCTAAGATGGCGCCCAGCGGGGACATGAGAACAGTACGTGTTAGTCCGTTATCCAATTGGACTATTTATTTCCACTCTAAGATGGCGCCGGTTGCAGACGCCGACATAATGAAACGCGGTCGCGATACAAGGCCGGTTTGAATATTTTTAGGTAAGCGCTGGTTACATTATATTTGATAATATATGGTATATTGACTGCTAGCTATGATAATGCAGTTGGACATGACATAGGCGCTTAATGGGGCTCACTATTTGCTTTGCGAATATATGATAGGATACCCCATATGGGTAAGACATTATATCGACATCAAGATCTCTCCAGGCAGCCTGCTGACTAGATTATCTCTTTTTTTACTGACAAATGACGATAGTTATTTCAATTTGAGTTCGTGGTTTATTAGATTAGGATGTTATATTCTGGTATTATTTTACTTCAGGGAACATATTTATCAATAGCGCGGAATACCACAGATCGGTTAATGGGAAGATATAGGACCGATCTTAATACTTATAGATAAGCGCTGCTCATACTAGAACTCATTACATATGGTTCACCTATCGCCTGAAGTATATAGTCTAATTGGACAAGGCGTAGTAGCTCAATAGGGCTAAGTAATTTGTTTCGTGTTTATGTGACAGGATACTAAACACTATACTGATATTAGGCTCTCTCTTGGCTGTTTGTTGTCGAGATTACTATAAATTTATTTACCATTTGACGATAGTCATTTCCTTTTTATGTTCATTCGATTAGCAGATAAATATACTATCGCCTGGTATTTTTCTTTACCTTAAGGTACAAAGATCTATTAATAGTGCGGAATACTACACATCTGTATAACGTGAAGAATTCGAGTTAAGTCCACTTCCTGGAAACTACCGGTACGCCTTTATTGTATATTTAAGCTATCGTCTAACAAGGAAATCCAATTGGATCATAATAACTCAAGACGATATTTTTTTGTTTACTAATTTTAGCTCATGAAATGCAACATTAGGTTTTGGACCTAATAGTTAAAGCCCTTGATCATACCTTATATAGGTGAGTTCATACTCCGTTTACGACTTAACACAGTGGTACTGTCTTAAACAGTAAGAATACACTTGGTGCATACTATAAACTTATGGGTTTTGCCGCTAACTAGGAGATTAGTAGTTAAGATAGCGGCTTTGTCTTCAGGCTTATATAGCCTTGTTTATTTCTTTCTTCACTACGATTGGTTTGTCTTCAGGTTCTTTTCTTACAAACTATTCCCCTTCAGGTGTTTCACTTCCTTTCCTATATTCACGGAATATTTTCTACTTTTCGGTGAACACACTATATCATAATTCTAGCTCCGATCATCACTTAAACCTATTAGGTTATCCGGCACCATAAACTGTATTCTCATAACTACAGCTCACTATGTCAATTCAGATGTATGAATTTTGCTCAGCGATAATGCTTATGTATTTTGGTTATTATATACTTTTGTTTGCCTGCAGCCCTGATGAAGTCCATGACGTGATATAGTCAGGACGAAACACGTGTTGGCTGACAGGGGGCTCACATCGAAGAAGCTCTGTCAAAGAATAAAAGACAAGACTTGAACAACTGAAAATAATTTGGAAAATATTCTTTTTGTTGTGTACTATCACCATTACTTGGACTTTACTTTAGAACCCTATTGCTCGGTTGCAAAAATTGTGGATGTAGTCTAAGGCTGTTTCAAACCTGTATTGCTGCTTTATTTCCAAGAATTTGAAAGTTAGACAGCCCTGCTTGGTCCCCCGCCATAATTGAACCAGTTTCAATTATCTGTAGGACTCAAGCAGTGCCTTCCTAGATGTCATAGGACAGATCTCTTCTGGGGATGTCCACATGTTTACCCTCCCAAGGGCCTGACAGGTGTTCCTAATGTGGGCAAGCCAGGGAATTTTCCTGCACCATGGAGCCTCATAACATCTTTGAACTCCTCTTTATATTCAGCTTGTTTTGGTGTACTCCAAAGGTGTCGCCAGAAAAGCAAGGGTCTAGAGAAAACTACATCTGCTATGGGACTAATCCCTAGGTCCATCCTAAGCGGTGTTAGTGGAGAGCTAGTAGGAAGACCCAGCAATTGCCTAAGAAATTGGTTCTCTGCTATTGAGAGGGAAGCAGCTGGATGGTGGCCCCATAGTTCTGACCCGTACAGTGCCGAACCCCTAGCCTGGGTCTTATAAATTTCTGCAACAGGTCCTATTACTTTGTGTGAGCAATTCTTGTAGAGTTTTATAATGCCTCCCGTGGATTGGGTTAGTTTTAGGCTAGCTTTCCTAATTTGTGTCCCCCATTCCATTTATTCAGTGAGAGTGATTCCTAGATAATCGAAAATGGACACCCTCTCTAGGGCCCTTCCATCTAATCGGGGATTGGGACAGTTGGTAGTGTTAGCATTAAAAAACATATATTTAGTTTTTTGAAGATTAATCTCCAATCCCTGATTTTTGCAGAAAGTGCTGAATACATCAAGCACCCTCTGCATGCCCATGGGGGATTTAGAAAGTAAAAGTGTATCATCCGCAAAAATAAGAGCTGGAATTTTGCGGTTTGCTAGCCTAGGTGCGTCAACATCTTTCCCCTCCAACAGCGATTCAATAAGGCCATTTATAAAAAGAGAGAAGAGTGTCGGTGCCAGCACACATCCCTGTCGGACCCCTTTCTCCACAGGGAAGGGGGCAGAAAGTTCACCAATTTTTCCATATCTTATTCGTGCATAGTTGTCTTGGTGAAGATGTTTTAGCTGATAGCAGAGATACTCTGGAGCTCCCAAATCAAGAAGTATACTCCACAATTGATCCCACAGAACTAAGTCAAAAGCGGATTTGAGATCCACAAATGTGAGATAGAGGCTGCCACCCTCTAAAACCACAGTTTTGCAGTGGATGAGTTGCAATGTAAAAATCTGATCAATAGTGGAGGTCTTAGCCCTGAATCCTGCTTGTAGAGGTGTTAGAACATTATTCTCCTCTATCCAAGATTGCAGGCGCCCCAAGAGTACGCGTGCAAAGATTTATTGACAGACATCTATGAGACTTATTGGGCGATAGTTCGCTGGGTTTAGTGGTGAGCCCTTTTTAAAAATGGGGATAATTTCTGCAATTAATTGCATGAATTGTTTAACAAATGTCCAAGAAAGGAAAAAAGAGCCATGCAGGTATTTGTTTTCACCCCAGTGAGGGCTTGAAGTCCCTTTTCCCATAATAGCCCTTTGAACCAAGTTCCCTCCCCCATGTAAGGGCACTCAAGCCCTCTTCTCCCTATGAGACTCTCCTGAAGCTTCCCTGCTTTGTAATGTCCATTCCATGTTTACCCTCTTTTTGACACTCCTCTCCACCCCTTCTTTTCACACTGCGATAGGATGTTCGGTTCTACAGTGAATGCGGACTTCAAATAAAGGGCTTTATTGCTAGACTGGAGACAACATTTTTAATGTTGAAAACTTTTTTCAACTACTGTGTACATATGCAGCATTGTTTTGTGAGCAGTGCTCCCAACAGGAGGCATCTTCTGTTGTTTTTTGGTTTCAGGCCCAAAGTCTAGACAATATTTATTTTGATGTAATGACCCATGTATACATTTCTGAAACATTATTTTTTACATTATCGAATTGAGGATGAAGAGCATTCCATTACCTGTATTGCTTGATATTCTGTGTTTTTTCTGTGATTGAGCGGCACTTGGTGGCGAGTGCATACGGATGCATCTTTTTAGTTTATGATTTGTGATGTGTTTAATAACATATTCCATCTTATTTGAAGGTGGCAATTTTTAAATGCATGCTCCCTGCTTCCATTGTGTACCCTTTCTTAAGGACATTCAGAAGACAATACCTGACCCCATATCTTATTCGCTCAATAATACATGGTGCTCATTTTTCCCCTGCATGTCCAGTAAGTCCTTGGTGCAAGTTTACATTTTGTGGAGAAGTGTGGCTCAATGATTAGAGTGGCAGACCCTGATGCAGAGGTCTAGCCCGGGACCAGGGTTCAATTCCCCGCCTCGGCGGGTCTTAGGCTCAGAAATTCCACGGACCTGATAATTCTCGCCTCGGTGCCTATTCCAATCATGGAGTCCCACTCTGCAACTCTGGGCAATAGCTTGCTTAATCTCCACAACGGCCCCCACAACGCTAAGGATGCCTGGCCTCCACCTTGGGGGTGCCCAGGAGTGGACGCCTCACAGGGAAAGCCAGGATGGGTTCCACAGCGGTATTTGTACAAGTGCCTTGAGACCCTTGTGGGTGAGTAGTGTGCTGTACAAGTGCCTTGAGACCCTTGTGGGTGAGTAGTGTGCTATACAAGTATCAAATTTTAAATTTACATTTACATTTAATTTTTCGTTGCTGGGCAGGCGTTTGTCTACATGAATTTACAGAACTTTGTGTACCGGGCAATCCGTGTGGCTGGGTCCTTGGGCAAACCACATTGGGATGTTAAGCGCTATGTAAATGTTACAGTACAATAATATGTTCTCTCACATGCGAAAAAAGTATTTCTTTCTAATGTTTTACATTCACAGCTTGTATGCTATCTAATAAACCCACCTCCTGTGATATTTCTAAAACCCTGCATGAATATAGGACCTTAACCTAAAAAACTATTGATTGTTCCCTCTTTAATTCCTTCAAATAACTCACTCCTTATCATCCCTCCTCAACACGCCTTACTGCCTCTGAGTGGCCCCTAATCTGAACTGTATGACTGCCTGCTTTATTTCTGTACGTTGCACATATCTCACCTGATAGATGGCAGCCTCTTCTTCTTTGAAACCATATCTCCAGACCCTAGCAATATTTAATCTCCTCTAAACTATCACCCCATCCCACCGGCAATCTGCAGTTATCCTCGTAGTCTCCACTAATGATCACACCTAGCTCACAATAATATATTTTACCTCATAAGATTGGACTAAATGCATGGAATGGTTTCCTGAAGAGCACAAAACTCGCCACAAAAACCAACAATGACCAATAACTACCAGATTATCCGATAACAAGTGCTATATAAATACAATTACAATAACATACCACAAAGTTCAAAATCCCGTGTGCACCTGTATCCGGGATGTGAACATGTATAAATCACGTTACAGTGAGGCTTCTGGGCCAGTACATGGACTCAGTCAGCTGTATTACTACAAGAAATGCGTTGAGGTTCTCTTTTTTGGTTGAATCTGTACTCGTTTTAGGATTGTTTGCGGGTGGCTGCCAGCTGGTCTCTTTTTAGCTAATGAAGGGGGGATAAAGGCAGCCTACCTGTGTGGGATGACTTGGTGACATGCAGGCGCACCCGTCTCAGTGTCTGAAGTGGATGGCGCCCCTCCTTGATCAGACAGTGTTGTCTGTGGTGCTTGGTTTCTTCTAGGGGAGCTGTGCTAGGAAGCCTTGTGGCTGCTAGGAAGCCTTGTGGCTGCTTGGGTTTTATGCTGGCCTCCGTGTGGATCAGGTCAGCTGCTACTGGCAGGTACTTTTCCACTCCTCTGCACCCTTGGCATACTGTCTGTCTCCTTCCTGGACACAGTGGCAGGGCTTCTCTGTGTCCAGCTGGCATAGGATTAACCAAGTACTGACTGCTTTACCAGTATTGCTGACTGTTTTGAGATGAGGACAACACCTGTTTACTACCTCAGATTGCATCTCACGACACTATTATAGCTCGTGCGGCCTTTAAGAGTCCGAATTGTCTCACTTGTAGGAGTGCGATGGTCTGGTGTTATGCTGGTACTGTCATTGGCAGCGCTGGCAGCGGCAATACATGGAGCAGTCTGCAGTGGCCTTCCAAGAGAGACCCTGGCACTTATTTTTTTTTTACAAATTAAGCACTGGCTCAATTGCACACCACCATTTACCAAACCACCCACTAATCACACATCTCCCAGAACCACAACTTCCATGCTTGGGGCCTGTCTGAAACGGGATGAAGGGCCACAGTTATGGGAACTGCATGGACCTTTGCTGGGAGCTGCCAATAAGCAGTCTTCCAGTAGGTACAGCTAAATAGGTCTGCGCCTGTGGACTAAAAACGTGCTGTCTTCAGTGCCAGTCATTGCGTAGCCACTCTCATTCAGGTTCTTGGACACTTTGGGTGTTATCAAAATCAAGAACGACATGGAGCACCTTCAGTGTATTTTTCCGATTCTCCAGCTTATAGGAAGATAAATATAGGGCAGTCCAGCAAAACTACAGGGGCCGGGTGGCACAGCTTTCCAAAGCCACGGAGAGGACTTTTGTCCTAAAAGAAGGCCTCTCTAAAGCGTTCTGATATTGTTGTGAGTTATTCATGTTTATCCAAGGGCGGCTGGCATGTATATGTACCGGTGGGGCGGGTGGGCAACTAAGTGGTGGCAGGGTGGTTGCATGCATGCAGGCAGGGCGACTGACAATTAATAAAAAATAAAGTCACTTACCTTGCCTGCTTCACGTCCGACATCCTCCGTGGTCCCTCCTCTGTCAGCTTCACGTGCTCTAGCCTCCAAGAAATTCCAATAAACAATCCTGGTGCCACTTTCAGGTTTTGGAAATGGAGGGACAATGACTTCCCTCCACCTAAGCAAGGCGGGTGGGCTTCTGGGTAGCTCCACAGGTCTCGTTCCAAGTGCCTTGCTATACAGCAGACATAGAGGGGAGATATGTGGTGGTACATGGCATAATAAATGCCGTGGAGGTTGCCTGGTGAATGTCTATGCCCTGAATGTAGATTATGGCGAGTTTTATTTAGATCTAGAGAAACTGCTCTTCCCATATATAGGGGTGCCATTATTATGGGCAGGTGATTTTAACTGTGAGCTAGACAGCAGCCTAGGTAGACATCCCCCAAAATTACATACCAAGCCCAACATGTTGGCGGCTCCGAGAGATGTAGTGAACCGCTTGCATTGCATCGATATCTGACGTGAGACACACCCGGGCATGCAAGGGTACACATGCTATACACCATCCCGGGCTGTATCTAGCAGACTTTTACCATTTCCTACTCTCTGAGGAGGCCTCTGCAGCCGCGGCACAGACCCGCTTACTAGGCCACTTTCTGTCGGACTATGCCCTACTGTTGCTGGAATGGGGGCTGGAACGCAGTAGGCCAAAGGTACCATTATGGCGTCTACGTCCGGAAGCACTCTGAGACACGCGTTCTGAGAAGAGCTAAGGGAAGCCATTGCAGGGTTCTTCGACACAAACTGGTCGGCCACCACCAGCAGGGGAGTGGAGTGGGATACGCTTAAGGTGGTAACCCTTGGAGAATGTTTATCCAAAGTTGTGGGGACAAGGAGACGATTAGCACGAGAACTGTTCGAGGCGGAGGACAAGCTGATTAGATGGCATCATGGAAGACAGGAACCGATGCCACACCACAATCCATTTTGTGGGTACAGCGCCGAGTCGGCCAGGTATGGGACAGACTAGACTGTTTTACCAGGCGATAATATCGCCAGCTGTTACATAGATAAGGCGACAAATCGGGGAGGCTACTAGCATGGCTGCTGAAACGGGAATACCCCTCGCTCATATTAATGCTTACACACTCGGATGGAACCCCTGCCACTATGCAGGCTGGAGTTAACTCCCTGTTGCGCGACCATTTGGCTGTGATATATCAGGAAGACCCCGGGGCCACTCTGACTGAGGATCTGGAGTTCCTAAATGACATGCATCTATCTCACTTTACCGAGGATCAAGCGACAGACCTAGACGCAGCGATCCAACTACATGAGCTATGGGAGACGGTGCAAAGTATGGCTCGATGTAAATCCCCGGGTCCAGATGGCCTCCCAGTGGAAATCTACCAGACTGACGCCGACCTATTACTTCCCTGATTACCAGAAACCTTGCAAGAGGCCAAGCGAGGGGCAGTCTTGCCACAATCCATGATAGAGGCACAGATGTCATGCTTCCGAAGCTGTGCAGAGATGTACGTGACCCTGATTCGTACAGACCCTTGTCAATGCTCGGCGTTGATGTCAAGGTGCTCGTAAGGTTCTGACAATTTGTCTAGGTAAAGTGGTAACCCACCTGGTACATGAAGACCAGTGCAGGTTAATGCCGGAGAGAGGAACACATATGAATATACGTCGCCTCTCACATGTGCTACACTCAGTGGCAGATAGCGATATCCAGGCGGCAGTTGTCACCATGGATATTGAAAAAGCATTTGACACTTTACGATGGGAGTATCTATGGGAGGTCCTGAGGAGAATGGGATTAGGCATCGAATACATGACCTTGTTTCGACTTCTGTATCAGCAGCCAAGAGCTCTAGTATGCACTGGTGGTCTGGTATCAGGGGGGCCGGTTCACATAACTAATTTGAGACAAAATCTTAAATTTACTACTTCTGGTATTCACAGAAGCCACTTACGATTTTTGGTATTCACAGAAATCACTTACGACTCCTATCTTTACGTCCGCAGTCGGGCCGGAATCTCCGCACCGGACCGTACTCTCCACACCTTGACCGTACTTTCCGGCTTGAGCCGTAATCTCCTGCTCGGGCCAGATAAAGTGTAATCAATGGTCTGGAATGCAATTTTTACAAAAAGGAACATTAGGAATTAATTAATTAATTAAATTAATTTAATAGTTTTATAAAGCGCGTAGTAACTCAGAGAGCATCCCAGCGCTAAACCTGAATCTCCAAAGGTTTCTGCCGTCTGACGGGATTATATTTGTGGGAAAAGAAGAGTCTTTAGAGTTTTTCTGAACTGGAGGTAGTTCAGTTCTGTCCTAAGTCTCCGTGGTAGGCGGTTCCAGTGTTTGGCCGTGTGGACCGAAAAACGACGGCCACCGGTCCTGGCCTTTTTGACTCTGGGAACCGAGATCAGATTTTCTCCACTAGAACGGAGATCTCTCTCCGCTTTATAGGGAATTAGGAGTTCTTTCAGAAGGGGAGGGCCATTATTGTTGAGGGTTTTATGGGCCAGGCAGAGGGCCTTGAAGACCACCCTTTCTCTGACTGGAAGCCAGTGGAGAGACTTGAGCGCTGGCCTAGCAGAGGATCTTGCCGGTGTGTCCGTAAGTAGGCGGGCGGCGGCGTTTTGGACTTTCTGCAGGGTGTTAAGGGTGGTTTCGGGGGCTCCCAAGTAGATGGCGTTACAGTAGTCCAATCTTGCCAGAATTAGACCCTGGATGAGGAGCCTCTTTGCGGTTTCGGGGAGCAAGGGAAAGATCTTCCTGCAGGCTCTGAGTAGGCCAAAGCATGTCCCTGCCGTCCTTTTTGCCTGAGTTTTAAAGCTCATGTCCTTCTCGATCCATACACCTAGGCTTTTGACCTTGTCCTTGGGTGCGGGAGGATTACCTAGGCAGCTAGGCCAAAGGTGAGGTGGCAGGGAGGGCCCCTTGTGGCCCATCAACAGTATCTCTGTCTTGGACCCGTTCAATTTCAATGACGAAAGATTCATCCATCGGTGAACTTCGGAGAGGCAGCCGTGAAGGTCTGAGGGGGCTTGGTGGGGGTGTGAAAGGGTTACGACCAACTGAGTGTCGTCGGCGTAGTTGATAACTGATACGCCGAATGAACTGACCCTCTTCTCCAGTGGGACCATGTAAACGTTGAATAACGTAGGGCTCAAAGAAGAGCCCTGCGGTACTCCACATCGGAGGGGGATGAAGGGTGAGTGGCTATCATTTTCCCGTACCTGAAAGGAACGTCCTGATAGAAAGGATTTTATCCACTTCAAAGCCATACCTTTCAGTCCAACTTCTCCCAGTCGGTGGATTAGGGTGGGGTGGTCTACAGTGTCGAAGGCCGCACTGAGGTCCAGGAGGATCACTGCCACTGATCCTCCCGTATCCAGAATGCTTCTGGCCTTCTCCACTGCTGCCAGGAGGGCGATGTCCGTGCCCTGACCTGGGCGAAACCCTGTCTGGGAGGTCCCTAATAGGTTATTGCTCTCTAGGTAGAGTGATAATTGCTTGTTGACCAGCTTCTCCGCGATTTTGCTGTTTCCTGGGAGAAGGGAGATGGGTCTGTAGTTAGAGAGGTCCTGTGAGTCTAGGGAGGGTTTTTTTAAAAGGCCTTTAACTGCTGCTGCTTTACAGCTAAGAGGGACTATGCCCTCCGAGAGGGAGGAGTTGATTAGGGCCGTGAGGGGGGGATGATGGTACTTGATATCTTTTTCAGGAAGCGGAGGGGTGCAGGGTCGAGGGGGGAACCACTTTTAATTGAAGCCAAGGTTGCCCCTACCTCTTCCGTTGTTACAGGGCCAAAGACGTCCAGGGAGGGTTGAGGGCTAGCCGATGGCAGGGGGGGATTTGAGATGGTGATAGTAAGATCCTGGTCCGAATGGGCCGGTTCGGGGGAGGGTATAGCAAGGAGAATTTTTTGAATCTTCTCGTCAAAGAAGGTGGCCAAGTTGTTGCATTTGGCTTCAGCTTCTTTGGGGTCGAGAGATTTAAGTGGGGGATCGGGGGCGTGAATGAGTTCTTTAAGAACAGAGTAAGTTTCTTGAGCCGAGTTGGCCGCGTTTCTGATTCTGTTCTCGTAAAAGCAGATTTTTGTGCTACGGAGCTCTTTTTTGTAGGATTTTATAGAGGTACGGAACATTTCTTTTTTTCCTTCTGTTTTTTCCTTCCTCCAAAGGCGTTCATTCTTTTTACAAGCCTTGCGCAGGAGGTTGAGTTCCGGGGTGTACCAGGGTGAGGGATTCACTCTCTTGATGTGTTTCAGAGAGTGAGTTTTTGGCAGAATGGCGTCGAGCGATTGGGTGATCCAAGTGTTGAATTCTTTGTCCCCTGCTACGGTGTTAAGAGAGGGGTCAGGGACGTTTTCCCTGAGTTTAGCTGCCCAGTCGTCTGGTTCCAGTTTCTGCCATCGCCTGGTGTACGTTCTGATTTTGGGGGGTTGAGGGGGCGGAGTGGTAATATCCCATACGAGGGGGACCAGGAAGTGGTCCGTCCATGGAAGGGGGATATGGTCAAGGGTTTTCAGGTCGGGGATATTGGAAAGGATGGGATCAAGCAGTTGCCCTCTTTCATGAGTGGCCTGAGGATTTTTAAGGTCAAGGCCCATTGAGGCAAAGTCTTGGAGTAGTTCACTGGCCTGTTTGTCAGACGGGTCCAAGAAGTGTACATTAAGATCTCCCAATAGTATGTAATTGGTGGTTGACGTACATTTGATGGAAGTCTGATCCATGATTTTATTAGGAAAGTCTGCTAAGTTGCCAGGCGGGCGGTATACCAGTGTTCCTGACAGTGAAGTAACTGGAGAGATGTGTATCGTATAGTGGCAGCTTTCGTATCCCTTGATGTTACCATCAGATGTTCTGCAGGTGAAGCCGTCCTTAAGGATTATGGCTAGTCCACCTCCCCTGCCCTCAGGTCTATTCAATGAGCACATGAAGTACCCGGGGGGGAGTGCTAGGACGGTGTCGGGGCCACTGCTCGGAGTGAGCCAGGTTTCCGTAAGAAACAAGATATCTAGGGCGTGGTTTGTGATTAGGAGGTTGACTTCGTGCGAGTGTTTCACGAGCGATCTGCAGTTAAGTAGGCCTAGGAGCAAGCCCTTGGGTGCCGGGGGTTGTTCGGCGGGATAGCAGAGGTTGCAACCGGAGTATTGCATATCACCCTTCAAGATATGCGAACAGGAGGGATGTTTGTTGATTTTTAAGGCTAATAATTCCTCACGGGTGTAAGTCCGGTCTGGAAGGGGCAGAGTGACTGGGCCTAAGGCCGGCTTGCCTTTGGCGCGCCTTCGGCGCGCTGACGGCGCGCCCGCTGCGCCCGTCCGCTGCGCGTCCGGTGATTGCACATCCTTATAGGTGGGAAAGGGGGCGGGTGGGTGTGGTCTAAGGTAGGCGTGGCCTCGATTCCTCGCCGTCAATGGCGGCAAAAAGTAAGTTTTTGCTTCGTTCGGTGCAGCGAAGGGGTCGCTGTTTAGGCGTTTCTCGAGCCCGCTGCGGAGGTGCCTGACGGGTGAGTGCGCTTTAAAATACAGTTTTATAAATGGTGACACAAGAGAAAACAATTATTTAAAATCGGTGGTCTCCCGGCTTCCGCCTCAGGAGATTGCAAGGGTTCTGCAAGGAATGTGTGATCAATTGTAGAGGAGGTCATGAAAAATAGTTTGGGCAGGGAAAAGGGTATGGCCAGACACTACATCATAACCCAGAAATGTTTGCTCCTTTGCATCATGGTACACGCAGTGCACAATTTGCACTCCCCTCAGTGTTAACTGCGGTGTTAACACTACAGTCAACACTAAGGGGAGCGCCCTTAGTGTTGACTGTGGTGTTGACACTACAGTCAACACTGAGGGGAGAGCAAATTGTACCTTGATAAAAAGGAGCAAACATTTCTGGGTTATGATGCAGTGTCTGGCCATACCCTTTTCCCTGCCCAAACTGTTTTTCATGACCTCCTCTACCACTTGTCACACATTCCTAATGTTCCTTTTTGTAAAAATTGCATTCCAGCCCATTGATTACACTTTATACGGCCCAATCCGGAGAGTACGGCCCGAGCCGGAGAGTACGGCCCTAGCTGGAGAATACGGTCTGGGTACGGAGAGAACGATCCAGGTGCGGAGATTCCAGCCCGACTGCTGATGAAAAGATAGGCGTCGTAAGTGATTTCTGTGAATACCAAAAATCGTAAGTGCCTTCTGTGAATACCAGAAGTAGTAAGTTCAAGATTTTGTCTCAGATTAGTTCTGTGAATCGGCCCCAGAGAATTTATCCATCAAGAGGGGCATGCAACAGGGTGACCAATATCCCCATTACTTTTCGCCTTGGCATGGAGCCACTGGCAATTCGGTTACGACGAGACATGGACCAGTGGGGTATTGAGGGTCGCACCCACGTAATTTCACTATACGCAGAAGATGTGCTTCTCTATATTCGCCAACCGGAGGAGATGATACCAGCACTTTTGGATGTGTTAGCCTCCTTTGGATCGGCGTTGGGCTTGCGTATTAATCGCCGAATGTCAGTCATATTCCTATTGGCGGCGATAGCACAGGGAGATGCGTCGGACCTCCTTGAGGTGAAATTCAGCTGGGAAAGTGACCATTTTCGCTACTTGGGCATACAGGTAGCGCATTTTCCAGTTGCCCAATATGCAGTGAATATGGGAGCGGATATTAAGGCTCTGAGGGAGTCGGTTCGGTTCTGGAACAGATTCCCCCTCTCGGTTGTCAAACGTGTAGCCATAGCCAGGTTGGTTATTCTGCCTGGTTGCCTTTATGCACTACAAAACTCTTTCTGCAGCTTCCCAAAATCCACTTTCGACATCTTGAACAGACTCCTAATCTTGTTAGCATGGGCCGGAGGACACAGCAGGGTAAAACTCAAAATACTTAAGTTAGATTCAGACTCCAGGGGACTGGAACGCCCAGACTTCAGACTTTACAATTGTGCGGGGTTGCTGCAATATGAAGCACAGTGGTGCACCAAGGGCCACAATGTAGAAAAAGCATACTAGCAGACTGGGTCAGCAGGACAGAACTGCCACGATATCTCATGATGGGCTCCTGGACCCCTGGGGAATGCCCCTACATAATCTGTCGGGTAGCAGAGGCCTGGGAGCAAGCTGTTACCCTGGTTATCCGCAGGGCTCTATACGCTAACTCACTTCCACTTCAATGGCTGCAGGGTCTCCACCAAATCCAGTTACTCATGGATATTACGAAATGGTATGATGGGGGGGCTGCATGACAGCTGGGGATATGTATATGAACGGGACCTTTTTGTCCTTTGACGAGACAAGGGAGTGGTTCCAAATGCCGGACAGCCACTTCCTACAATATGCAAAAATATCACACACAGTTCGCGAAACATAGTCTTCGTTTCCAGATGAGCTGGAGGAGACGCACAGATTAGCATTGCTACCCACTCGGGGTCCACCAGAGGGCTAATCTCAAGCATATGTAAAGATCTGAAAGAGGATCGCACGGTTGAGATATCCATGATAAAAGACAGATGGACAGCAGACTTACTGTCTCCACTCACTGAGGGCGAGTGGACAAGGGCGTTTGCGCAGGTCCGCGAGGTAGCCAGTAATGTAAGGTTCAAACTCACTCAGTTCTACTACCTACAGCGCACTTACCTGACGCATCAGGGATTGGCACGCTTAAATCCAGGGCACTCCTCGGCATGACCCCGATGTGGTGCAGACCCGGCGATGTTCCTACATATGACCTGGAACTGTGTTCACCTGCAACCGTATTGGCAACAAGTGATCCAGGTGCTCCGAACAGCTACAGCTGTGCGAATAGAAGTGTCAATTAAGTTAAGCATTGTTTGCTAGGAGTACTTCCGACAGCCGAAAAAGGGAACCAGCATAAGATACAAATTCACACTCCTAGGCCTTGTCCTGGCTAAACATTCTATTGCAATACATTGGACTCATGCTATCCCCCTAGACTAGACATAAGGAGGGCAGATGTGCAAGAGTGGGGTCTGGTGGAGGAGTGCCACCTGCGAGTTGTGCGTCTGGAGGAGAATGCAGAGCATGATTTGGAAGAATGAGGACACATGTTGGAGGGATTGCAGTTGACGGAAAACCAAAATGAGAGGGAGGAGGGCTCAACACAGACGTCAAATCATACTACCTCCACACCGAACCCAAAGAATGGAGAAAACACTCACCCCCACATATAGAAATAGCCTTCCCCGGAGGGTAGTAGAGATCACCCCCATTTCCTCAGACAAATAATGTTGGCCGTCCGATCGTACTGCTCTAGATGTCCTATATATATTACCTATGGGATGGCTTCCCGCCACTGGTCGCTGCCAAGGTTCCTTTTATTATTTTCATTTTCTTATTACAAGTTATAATAAATATTGCTGCACGCATCTCTTTTGGGGGAGAAAGGCTTCAAATACCGAATAGCCACTATGCGCCCAACAATAAAACTATTGAGCGGAGCATACAGGCACCCAAGTCGATTGCTGTGATGCAACAATTTAATAATCAGCCTGCCAATGATACATTGTAAACAGTATGGAGAACATGTAATGCGATATCTGTGCAGTGTTGCAATAAAAATAAGTAAAAAAACTATATATATTACATTGAGTTATATTGTGTTAGAGTCTTAAGGTGTTTGCTAATCACTTTAATACGAGCCATCCCACTCAGCGGCAGATCCACGA
Organism: Triturus cristatus; assembly: GCF_964204655.1. Lineage (NCBI taxonomy): Eukaryota > Metazoa > Chordata > Amphibia > Caudata > Salamandridae > Triturus > Triturus cristatus. The sequence goes on along the minus strand of NC_140582.1, from coordinate 1,037,939,565 downwards.
ACTGAGCCTTAAGCATTAGCATTGGTCAAGCTCCACAGAAAAGTTTGAGAGAGGTGAAAGAACCCCGGTCGCTCTCTGCCTGCCTGTGTGGAAATAATACAAAGGGAAGGCAGGACCCAGGATCTGGGCCACTTTTTGACTTGACGTGTCTGATAAGCATCAATTCTGAGCCTGCATCAAGAGATTTCCATAACAGGAATAATTCTAATGTTCAAGCCATCAATGGAGCCTTTTCACTCTACGTAGCATCACTCATCCTAGGTAACACTACAGTCCAGTGACAATCAGCATAATGCAACAAGCAGAAACAGGGTTTGGATGCTTGTTGCATAAAAGTGATGACATGGATGTTCTCTTCTTTAATATGGGTATTTCCAGGGCATCCTTCGTTCATCCTCAGTGGAAATGGCCCAAACAGCTAAGGGACACTCTTTTCTAGCTTATTAAACATCCTTCACTGTTCGGGAAGGAATGTAGAAACTTTAGTTTAGATTCTTTCTCTGACCCACTAACTCCCGCTGCTTCGGACACCGTAAATGTAAAGTTGAAGGGCTTTCAACATGCATAACGGTAGCCTCCGTTCTTGACATGAAATGGCGAATTTCCAAGTGTAATGAACAGAGAATCAAGATTTTAATAAAGACACTGAGGCTTACATTATCCCACCCGCCTCTACCCGTAAATTAAAAAAAGAACTGAAGGGTAGTAGGTGGATAAGATCTTTTACAGTATAAGTGAAATATAAATATGTGCAAGTACTTTTGATAGTATTAACCAATGTTTTACGTTTAAGGTTTATACGGTTATGAGGATAGACTGCATTGTTTTTATTGTTTATTTTTTAAAGGCACAATAAAAAAGGATGAAGAATAATTTTGGCTAAGAAGGAACAGTTGCAGGAGGAGTTTCAGAGTTTAAGGAAGTTCGCTACATTTAGAGAGGACAGGTGTTCTGTGATGGGACTATTTATGGACTACTGTGTTCTGGTTCTAGTCTGGAATTGATTTATTTGAAGATTCTTTAAAGGTGCTGCAGGAGTGGCAATTGAAAGGTTGAATGCAGAATGTTAGCCTCCGTGTCTTTAATGAAATCTAGATTCTCTGTTCATTACACTTGGAGAATCTCCATACTGCACCAGCTCAGTCAAACAGCATCTGGGATACTTGAATTGAGGCCCTCATAGACAGAAAGGATGACTGACACTCAACTGTATGAGTAACCATATCTTAATCTGGTAGGGAATAACAATGCACTGCCTTTGAGTACAATGTAAAGGAGTCTGAAAATAGGTCATACATACATAGAACCAAAAGTATCTTTAAGTAAGACGCTCAATACACCACTATCCCCACAAATGGTGCGAAGCTAAGCAAATTTATTTTTCTTGCTTCTTGAGGGCTTAGTGAGGTTCGATTGAGATGGCCTGGCTCAGCAACATGTGGTGGCAGTGCCTCAAAATTCATGAGTGCCACCTCCTAGAATACACTGGGATGGAGACGAGAAGAGCAGCATGAGGAGTGCCAGTAGATAATGTCATCCTGCCCAAAGTGTCGTTAGTCTCCATTCAGTTTCATCTGACATATGGGCTGGGACACCTCATTGAAAGTGGAAGGGGATTTGCCATGTCTTATACCCATCAGTGCAAGTCCACTCCTACTTACTGGTTTTGGTCCTGTCAGCGAGGTGGTTACACCTCGCGAGTAACTGACTGTGACGAGGACATAGGATGTGGGGAAAATGTAGCTGGAAGTGCTCGCATGTTGAGGTTCTGCTGGAAGCTCTGAGAGAGAATATGCCTAACTCCTGGAATCCATTATCAATCTGACCTCGTCGGGTGTCCTTCACAGGGGCAAACCTTGACGATGGAGCGATTAACCTGACTGTGATTAGGAAAGTAGATACATTGGCGTGTAAGGACAAAATACTAGTAAAGGAGTTCTCTGTGGTGTACTGCTTATAATAGCAAGTGAAAACGAAAATATTGTGTTTCTGATGCGCAACAGTAGTAGTTGGAACACACTGAGAAATTGAGAAAAAGACGCTCAATACACAAAAGGTGTGCAGCTAAGCACATTTCTTTTTCTTGGTCCTTGAGGGCTTGGAGAGATTGGATTGAGGTGGGCTGGGTTAGCAACATGTGATGGCAGTGCCTCAACATTTATGAGTGCCACCTCCTAGAATAGACTGGGATGGAGATGAGAAGAGCAGCAAGAGGAGTGCCAGTAGATAATGTCATCCTGCCCAAAGTGTAGTTAGTCTCCAATCAGTTTTATCTGACATATGGGCAAGGACGCCTCATTGGAAGTGGAAGGGGATTGGCCATGTCTTATACCACCCTTAATGGTTGGGATTAGTGCAAGTCTACTCCTACTTCCTGGTTTTGGTCCTGTCAGCGAGGTGGGTACACCTTGCGAGTAATTGACTGTGACGATGACTTAGGACGTAGGGATAATGTAGCTGGAAGTGCTCACAAGATGGGGGTTCTGCTGGAAGGTCCCAGAGAGAAGATGCCTAACTCCTGGAATCCATTAGCAACCTGACCCCGTCTGCCCACGAGTCGGGTGTCCTTCAGAAGGCAAACCTTGAGGATGGAGCGATAAGCAGATACATTGGGGTGTAAGGTCAAAATACTAGTGAACTAATTCTCTGTGGTGTACTGCGTATAATAGCAAGTGAAAACCAAAATATTGCGTTTCTGATGCACAACAGTAGTAGTTGGAACAGACTAAAAAGATTGAGACTAAGGGGCATATCATCAAGCAGCAGCGATAATTATCGCTGGCTGCGCTTAGCGTGAGTTTTCCCATCGCCAGCTGTCGCTGGAATTGATCGCCAAGCTAGCGCTGTATTAACAACGCTTAGCGCATTAGCGATAAAAATTCCAGCGATAGCGGGGAAATGGCCCAACATCGCTGGAAAACCAGCGATGTTCACTTGAAAACGGCGATAACCTTGCTGATACGATCCTGTGGTCATATCACCATAATCCACCCCCAATGTTATGTATACATAAGTCTGGATTTTAGCAGACGTTAAAATCCACCGATAAAGGCCAGTCAGCGCGATTTTATCCATCGCTACGCCGGCCGGGCCATTGTAGTTAATAGCGGGAAGCTGCCTTTGCGATATTTATCCATGGATTTCTGTCAGGCATGCCTACTTTGCATCTCATTAGCGATGCGAAGTTAGCCGTGCTGGAAACGGGCGCTAAGCAGGGCCGGACTACCTACCGGGCGTTTTGGCATGCTGCCGAGCTGGGGCTGATTTAGTTGATGGGGACCTGCGTGTGATGAACGAAATTTATTTTGCGTTGTTTATTTCGAAGCACACACAGGTCTCCATCAACTAAATTAGCCCCCACCGCACTGACATCAGCCCCCAGCTCGGCAGCATGCCAAAACGCCCGGTAGGCAGTCCGGCCCTGGCGCTAAGTCAGCAAAACACGCGCGTGTCCTTGTTGATAAAACGATAAAGTTATCACCGCTTTTCGCCCGAAAACGGACGCTAAAGCAGCGATAAGTTTATCTCCAGCCCTTGATAATATGCCCCTACGGCTTTATTTATACTTTGCTCAACTACCTCATCAGTTAATTCAATAGTGAGATGAGATCAAGAGCTCCCCTCTTGACTCTTAGAGCTTTTAGGTGGAATTATGGCAGCATATAATGCTATATGAACAGCCAAAATAACGTAGCATAAGATAGCATAGCATACTGTGACGTGACATATCTTCACATATTATAGTGCCAGTAGGTGGTCAGGACTTGAAAACCTGTTTTGAACCAGGTTCTCTCGCATCTCCCTTTTGCATTACTAAGTATGCACTTTTCGTTTCTCGCTTTCATTTTTCGCTTCCCGTGGTATCTGCATTCTGTATTTTACTTTAAGGGGAAGTAGAAAGTAAAACTGTGCCAAGAATGTTAATGGCTTCTTATAATGTCCCCAACCCTCCATAGCTGCGGGCTGGAAATTAAATTACTCCATGGGTTACCAGCTCTCATTCATTTCCCTAATAAATAATTCTTCTAAAACACGTGAAAACCCGACATGAAAGTGTGTAAAACTCTAATTTTGCATTTCCTGCAAGGTCTCTCAAGTACATCTTGACTGAGAGGCGCTAAGAGGATAAGTGATACGCCGCTTGGGGCCCCTTTCCTCCCAGGCTTGCAGTAATTGCCGCCATGTTGTGAAATCGCCTGGATAGTATTTATGCAGAATTGATGGGCAGCCGTGCGGCGTCGCACTTCATCAGCTGGGGGCTGTGCGGCTGAGCGCCATTAGTTTCTCGGTTCCTGCATGTCAGAGGGGCCCGGCAGGGGGCGCTGTCATTAGTATGGGCGGATGGCTGCCAGTGGGGCTACTAGAACCTGTGATTAATTTGTCATTAATGACAAACTCTTGCGCACTTGCGCAGCGGGAGTGAAAAAACTCCTCCTGAAGATGTTGGCAGATGAACGCCTTTACTGCGAAACGATTGTTACAAAGCACGGCCATAATAACAGCTACAGTCTAGTAACTTCTGGAGAATGTCGGATTTGCAAACACATTTTTATACTTTTTTTTGCAGTTTTATATAGCGCGAACTCGACCCGAAGGTATCAGAGCGCTTTACATGAGCACCAGTTGCATTACAGAGGAACAGGTGCGCAACGCCCATTGGGCTCAAAGGGCTTCAGCCCCTCCCCGCCCCCCTCCACCGTCGTGTGTGTCAGCCAGGCGCTTCCTTGGCACACACACACACAGCCGCACCCGAGTACTTCACAGGTCTTTTGGAGTTGAAAATGCTAACAAGGCTTTGTTGTGTTATGACCCCTTCTTAGAGCCCCTGCATCTCCACTCTGTATATTGCTGGAAGAATCAGCACCCCCCTGAAATTGTTTGTAGCCTCCCCGAAATTTGGCTCTAGTTGCGCCTCTGCAGACGGACATATTAATTTTTGTAGGCACGGGAAGATTAAGTGAATTGCCCAGAATCACAGGATGTTTGAGCTTCCCGCCAGACTCGAACCTGGTTTCCCAGCTTCAAAGTCCATTAGCTGTTAAGCCACACCCCCATGTCCTACCCTGCTGTTCTTCTCCTCCATAAACATGCTAAATTACGCCCCATACTTCTACCATTTTAGGTCGAGCCTGGGCAGCGCATGTGCTGCTCTGCAAGGCATGCTGTATTCGAGTATGTACTTAAATCCCCGCCCACTATCCGCCCATATTTGTCATTGGCTTGTGTCATTGTCCTTCGTAAATGCTGGCTTCTGATTCGTTAATAGGCTTGTTAGTCCCTCCTTAGTGCCGCCTTGTCTTCATTTGTAACCTTCCATGAGGACTGGCCCTTTTACTCAGGGCTGGACTGGGAACCACAACCGGCCCTGGCAAAGTGCTCGGCCGGCCCCCTCCCCCCCTGGGGGGCGGGGGTGCCACCGAGCTCTTTGCCAGGGCCGGTTTTCGGCCGATTTTGTTACACGGCCGATTTTGCAGCTATGCTGCAAAAACGGTCCTTTAACAAAACAGCCCCCAGGGGCCCAAAACCGGCCCCCACCTGTGCAGCGCACCGGGGGATTGCCCGGTGCCCGCTCCGGCCAGTCCGGCCCTGCTTTTACTTCTGTTGTTCCATGGTATGTCTTATTTAGTCTGTAAGCACTATTTTTTCAATGAGTTTCTCCTACTGCAAGCACAACATGCTTTCCAAGCAGCCCGGGACAATGGCGTCCGCTTCTTTGAAATGAATTAGGTCTCTCATTTACAAGAGTTTGAGCTATTGGCATTGTAAATGACAATTCCTTTTATATATGTGTTAATTATCAAAACAGATAAATAAAAGGCATTGTCACTTACAATGCCAATAGCTTAAACTCTTGCAAATGTGAGACCTATTGCATTGCAAATGCTTGTTGGGAATGTTGCCAATGAGGCTTCTTCACTGTGACTCAAAAGCGGGAGTGCCTAGAAACCCAGCACTCTCTATTCCTCCATTCTATGCCAGCGGGAGTGCCTAGAAACCCAGACCACTCTATTCCTCCACTCTCTGCCAGAGGGAGTGCTTAGAAACCCAGACCACTCAACTCCTCCACTCTATGCCAGCGGGAGTGCTAAGAAATCCAGACCTCCCTACTTCTTTACTATGCTATGCCAGCAGGAGTGCCTAGAACCCCAGACCTGTCTACTCCTCAATTCTGTGCCAGTGGAAGTGTCTAGCGACCCAGACCTCTCTATTCCACCACTCTCTGCCAGCGGGAGTGCCTAGAAACCCAGACCTCTCTACTCCTCCACTCTGTGCCAGAGGGAGGGTCTAGAAACCCAGCCTCTCTACTTCTCCACTCTGTGTCATAGGGAGTTCCTAGAACCCCAGACCTTTCTACTCCTCCACTCTATACCAGCGGGAGTGACTAGAATCCCAGACCTCTTTACTCCTCAATTCTGTGCCAGCTGGCGTGCCTAGAGACCCAGACCTCTCTATTCCACCACTTTGTGCCAGCAGGAGTGCCTAGAACCCCAGACCTCTCTACTCCTACACTCTGTGCCAGAGGGAGTGCCTAGAACCCCATGCCTAACACACCTCCATTCTGTGCCAGCGGGAGTGCCTAGAAACCCAGACCTCCATACGCCCCCATTCTATTTCAGCTGGACTGCCTAGAACCCCAGACCTCTCTACTCCCCCGCTCTATGCCAGTGCCTAGAAACCCAGACCTCTCTGCCCCTCCACTCTATCCTAGCAGGAGTGCTTAGAAACCCAGACCACTCTAATTCTACACACTGTGCCAGCGGGAGTGCCTAGAACCACCAGAACTCTCTATTCCTCCACTCTATGCCTGCAGGAGTGCCTAGAACCCCAGACCTCTCTACTCCTCCGCTCTATGCCAGCTGTAGTGCCTAGAACCCCAGACCTCTCTACACCTCTACTGTGTGCCAGTGGGAGTGCTTAGAAACTCAGACCGCTCTACTTCTCCATTCTACTATGTCAATGGGAGTGCCTAGAAACCCCAGACTTCTGTACTCCTCCATTCTGTGCCGAAGTGCCTAGAAGCCCAGATTTCTCTGATCCTCCACTCTGAGCCAGCGGGAGTACCTAAAACCCCAGACCTCTCTACTCCTCCACTGTATGCAAGAGGGAGTACTTAGAACCCAGACCTGTATTCCTCCACTCTATGCCAGCGGGACTGCTTAGCACCCCAGACCTCATTATTGCTGCACTCTATGCCTGCAGGAGTGCCTAGAAACCCAGGACTCACTCCTCCTCCACTCTAAGCCTGCGGTAGTGCCTAGAATCTCCAGACCTCTCTACTCCTCCGCTCTGTTCAAGCAGGAGAGCCTAGAACATCAGACCTCTCTACTCCACTCTAAGTCAGCGAAGAGAGTGCCTAGAACCCCAGGCCTCTACTCCTCAACTCTGTGCCAGAGGAGGTGCCTAGAAACCAAGACCTCTACTCCTCGACTCTGTGCCAGAGGGAGTGCCTAGAAACCAAGACCTCTACTCCTCAACTCTGTGCCAGAAGGAGTGCCTAGAAACCAAGAGCTCTACTTCTCGACTCTGTGCCAGAGGGAGTGCCTAGAAACCAAGACCTCTACTCCTCAACTCTGTGCTAGAGGGAGTGCCTAGAAACCAAGAGCTCTACTCCTCCACTCTGTGCCAGCGGGAGTGCCTGGAACCCCAGACCTCTCTGCTCCTCCACTTTCTGTTAGAAGGATTGCCTAGAACTCCAAACCTCTCCACTCCCCACTCAATGCCTGTGGGAGTGCCTAGAAAATACAAAGTTGTTTCGACCAGGGACCCCTAAAGTATGTCTTGCCTGGGATTTGTATGATACTTAAGATGACACTGTTTCTCTGCTCTTCATGTATGCACCATCATGGCTCACCTTCCTCACCAAACTGCCACCCTTTTTAGGTCTCGCCTAGGCAGCGTGCATGCGATCCTCTAAGAGATGACCTTTTGAAATCGGTCTGCTCCTTTTCAAGCACACTCGTGCTTGTGGTGTCATCCACCTTGCGGAAGCGAGCAGTGGCGCGCATGCTATTGAAAACATATGGCTCTCGTGCCGCTGCGCCGCCGCACTGCTGCTGCTGATGCCAGCACAAGCACGAGTGCTTCAAAACAGCTGCTGTTTGTTTGAGTGCCAGCAGGCAGACACTGCACACCTCCCCCACTTGGGATCAGGTTACTGCGGCGGCATCATTAAACAGCGCGGGCCGCATTTTCTTTTTTCATTCCCCACCTCACTCTCTCTCTCTCTCTCTCTCTCTCTTTCGCTCGCACTCTCTCTCTCGCTCTCTCTCTTTCGCTCGCACTCTCTCTTTCGCTCGCTCGCACTCTCTCTTTTGCTTGCTCGCACTCTCTCTCTCTCTCTCTTTCGCTCGCACTCTCTCTCTCTCGATCTCTCTTTCGCTCACACTCTCTCTTTCTCTCTCTTTCAATGCTCTGCATGGCAATGAACAGTGTGTTTTGTTTCCTACCTTGAAGCAGGTGCAGGCACTTCTGCTAAGATCATAGTTTGTCCTTGGCACGCCTGAACACTGCCTGCGCCCATTTATCTGAACTCACGGCTCAAAGCACAATTGCAGAGAAGCATTGTTTTCAGGGGAACAGCACGTCCGCGCAGGACACAGGAGTCGTAATCCTAACAAGTTTTGTGGCAGACAGTCAGTGAGCTGCACCCAGCGCTCCCTCAACCCCACATATTAACAGCAGATTACGTCACTCTGAAAGTGTGACCTGGCGGCAGCCGCTTTTACAAATTGATACAAAGTTTGTTTCCTACATTCTTCCGGACCCCTTCAGCAGCGCTCGAAGGCAGTGATGTCACACGTTTCTCCGGGCCGGTTTTGTGCGCCGAGTTGCTCCTGTTTACACTTGTCTCTAGGTTACAGGAAAAGTTGTTGACTGCGGAAGTGTAGTTTAAAACGAACAGGGTTGTCTTTTTATTCTGTGCTCCACGTGCTCAAATATCTCTACCAAGGTCTCTTGGTGAGGTATTGGGGCCTGGAATCCTTCTTTCACAAGATGTGCGCGTGTGAAAGGGTTATCATCGTCATAATAACCTCAAAGGGTGGGGCACAGACACATGCCGAGGAGTCTGAATGTATAGTTAAAGGTAATAGCAATATTGCACACGTTCATAGGAGAACCTTGACCCACCAGGTAGGTCGCTCCGCCTGTGTGTCCCTGCCCCAGCAGCCACTGCTGAGGAAGTTCGAGGCCCTCCTCCACGCACAGGCTACCATCTGCGCCTTATCCCTGGTGGCTAGTGGTAGGCCGTAAGTTTGTTCATCTTCCGCCTTATTGTTTTACTGTATTGCCTGTATTTTCATTGTTGTATCTGTGACTGCTGTTGTCTGTCTTCCCCCGCCGCCTGTACGTGGTCCTTGCCCATTTTCTTTCCTTCTGTACCCCTCACTGCCCCCGTGTCCCTCTGCCCGGTTTTCCCTTCTGTTCAACTCGCTGCCCCCGTGCCTCTCTTCCCGGTTTTGCCTTCTGATTCCTAGCTGCCCCTGTATTTCTGTGCCTTTTTGCCTTCTGTGCCACTAGTTTTTCATTGATTTTGTGCCCTTTGCCTTCTGTGCCTTCTGTGCCACTCGTTTTCTATTGATTTGTATGCCCTTTTGCCCTATTTCTGGGCCCTTTTTGCATTCTGTTCCACTCGTTTTTCCCTCGTTTTTTGTGCCCATTTCCTTCTGTTCCCTCCGTCGTCCCTCACTGCCCCGGCGCTGTGTCCCCTGCGGTCCCGCCCCCCTGACAGCCCACTGCTTATTAGCTGCCCCCTTCTCCTACCTCCCAGCTGCTCTTCCCGCCCACCTCCCCATATATGCCGGTTGTCTGCGCCTGTCCGTGCCTGGACCGCACCCACCGCCAGAACCACTGGCTCCCGCCACGTCGACCGCCGCCGCTACGATGCCAGCACACACCACGCCCTCAACCCCGGACGGACCCACACCTGCTCCAAGGCCGCCCCGAAATGCACACACGGTCCCTTCACCTGCCGGAATTGCAGTTACACCACCCTCAGAACCGACGAACCACCCGCCAAGACAGACCGCACCCACCTGCTACTGAACACCCGCTCCGCGCGCAAACACGCCGTCGAGCTCTGGGACTTGCTCGACACAATATCTGCGGACGTCGCCTTCCTGACAAAGACCTGGTTGAACGACTCCTCCGCACACGACATCGCCATAGCCATCCCAGACGGCTACAAGATCACCCGCAGAGACCGCACCAACAGAGTCGGAGGAGGAATCGCCATCATCCACAAGAACAGCATCAGGGTTTCGACTAGCACCGACGACGCGCTCAGCACCGCCGAACACATGCACTTCCAGATCCACACAGACCCCAACTCCACCCTCAGAGGCACCCTCGTCTACCGACCCCCCAGACCCTGCCCCCAGTTCAGAGACTCCATCGCCGACTTCATCTGCACGCACGCCCTGACCTCCACCGACTACATCCTCCTCGGAGACCTGAACTTTCACCTTGAGAACAACAGCGACAACAACTCCACAACCCTGAACGATAACCTCACCAACCTCGGACTAAAGCAACTCGTCACAACGCCCACCCACTCCGCCGGCCACACTCTGGACTCCATCTTCTCCTCAAGCCCGCACGTCTCCGTCAGACACACCACCGAACTCCTCTGGACCGACCACCGCTGCATCCACTTCACCTTCCAGAAACCCACCACACACCACCGCACCCAACAGATCCCCCGCCGCTGCTGGAGCAAAATCACAGAAGACCAACTACATGCAAACCTCGCTCTCAGCCCATCCACCGAACCCTCCAACACCGACGACGCTGCCCACGGCCTCAGACGCTGGATCGAAGACTGCACCAACACCCTCGCCCCACTGAAGAAACCCCCCCACAGAGACACCAGCAAGAGGGCCAGCTGGTTCACCCCAGAAGTCCTAGCCTCCAAGCAAGCCTGCCGGAAACTAGAGAAGAAATGGCACAGCAAACAAACTCCGAACAACCGCGCAGCACACAAGGACGCCATCCGCAACCACCACCACCTCATCAAGGCCACCAAGATAACCTCGTTTAAAGACCGCCTCGACAACAACGCACACAATAGCAAGGAGCTCTTCAACATCGTGAAGGAAAACTCCAACCCCAGCTCCAACACCAACAACATCCCTCCATCACAAGCCCTGTGCGACTCCCTCGCCACATTCTTCCACCACAAGATAGCAGACATCCACGATAGCTTCAACACCCAGACAGACCCAACAGACAGCAACACAACAGACCCTCTGCACACCATCGACCACGACCCCCTGCTAGCTTGGGCCAGCGTGAGCATCGGTGACACCATCAAGACCATGAGCACAATCCACTCTGGCTCTCCATCAGATCCCTTCCCGCACCACGTCTTCAACAAAGCAAGCAGCTCCATCGCACCCCACCTGCCCAACATCATCAATCTCTCCCTCGAGACCGTGACCTTCCCAGAGAGCTGGAAACATGCCGAGATCAACACCCTACTGAAAAAACCCAAGGCTGACCCAAGAGACCTCAAGAACTTCCGGCCCTTCTCTCTGCTCCCTTTCTCGGCCAAGGTCATCGAGAAAATCATCAACAGACAGCTAACCCGATACCTCGAAGAAACAGAATCCTGGACCCTTCCCAGTCAGGGTTCCGCAGCAACCACAGACCCGAGACCACCCTCATCACCGCCACCGACAGCATCAGGACCCTGCTGGACAACGGCGAGACCGCAGCACTCATCCTCCTAGACCTCTCCGCCGCCTTCGACACCGTCTGCCACTGCACACTACGCGCACGCCTCCACGCCGCAGGGATCCGAGACAAGGCTCTGGAATGGACCACCTCCTTCCTCTCCGGCAGAACCCAGAGCGTCCGCCTCCCCCCATTCCGGTCCGAAGCCTCCGAGATCATCTGCGGCGTCCTCCCTCAGTCCGACACTGTTCAACATTTACATGGCCCTGCTCGCACACGTCGCCCGACAGCACGACCTCAACATAATCTCCTACGCCGACGACACTCAACTGATCCTCTCCCTCACCGCCAAAGCCAACCCCCACGAAGGAATGAAGGCCGTCAACGACTGGATGAAGACCAGCCATCTGAAGCTGGATGAAGACCAGCCATCTGAAGCTGAACTCGGACAAGACGGAGGTCCTCATCCTCTGCCCCAACCCTTCAGCCTGGGACGACTCCTGGTGGCCGACGGCACTGGGAGCAGCCCCAACACCCACCGACCATGTACGCAACCTGGGAATCATCCTCGACTCAACGCATTCAATGACCAAGCAGGTCAATGCCGTCTCCTCCTCCTGCTTCAACACCCTCTGCATGCTCCGCAAGATCTACAGATGGATCCCGACAGATACAAGAAAGACAGTCACCCAGACCCTCATCAGCAGCAGACTCGACTACGGAAACGCCCTCTAAGCGGGAGCCCCGACCAAGCTCATCAAACGACTACAACGCATCCAAAACGCCTCGGCACGACTGATCCTCGACGTACCACGCCACGGCCTCATTACCCCCCACCTGAGGAACCTGCACTGGCTCCCTGTCAGCAAGAGGATATCCTTCAAGCTCCTCACCCATGCACACAAGGCACTCCACAAGACCGGCCCAGCCTACCTCAACAGACGGCTCTCCTTCTACATCCTCAACCACCAGCTACGCTCCGCCGACCTCTCACTCGCCACCGTCCTGCACATCCGAAAAACAACCACCGGCGGGAGATCCTTCTCCCACCTCGTCACCAAGACATGGAACACCCTCCCACTGAGCCTGCGACAGACGCAAGACCTGCTGACCTTCAGGAGGATGCTGAGGTCCTGGCTGTTCGATCAGTAGCGGCCCCCCTGCACCTTGAGACGCTCGCGGGTATATAGTGCGCTTTACAAATGACTGATTGATTGATTGATTGATGATTGGAGAGCTGTGAAGTTTTTTTATGCAATTGGATTTCTGGGAATAAAATTAAATTGTTATTTTTTGGGGGGCTGGAGGTGGAGGGTGGTCGTCTTTTTTCCGACTGCTATAAACAATACCGGTAATCCAGCACTGGCTAGCCATTTCACACGCGTGCCTGACCTTGCATAGATTGTTCAGTTTCACTTTATATATCCCCATGCATAAGATCGATGCTATCTATCCTGTAAACATGCCAGTGCTTGGAAAGGAGTAGTTGCCCTTGCTACACACGCAGATTCTGGTGGCGTCCCTTGACTGAAGAACTCAGCATCCATGAGAGCAAGTCTGGTTGAAATCACCTTTGCGTTTCTTAATCCATATTCCTAACATCTCAGGCAGTAGCCGCCTTTATAAAATGATTTTTTGCGATTAGTTCTCCAAACTGGTATTAAATCTATAAATAAATTCTGAGCAGAGCAAAGTGAACTTAAACGGACCATATTCTGAACAAATAAATACATGGCTTTATTTTATTTGTTTAAATCTAGCCCTGGGTGCTGCTCATTGTCCACTTTTAGATCACTTACATTTTTTAAAATTACACGCTGGTTGTACTAAGAGAGAGGTCACAAAAAGTGTTGGGATGCCAGCACAAGCACGAGTGCTTCAAAACAGCTGCTGCTTGTTTGAGTTACAGCAGGCAGACACAGGACACATCCCCTACTTGGGATCAGGTTACTGTGGCCGCATCATTAAACACAGCGCAGGCCGCGCTTTTTTTTTCCATTCCCCACCTCACTCTCTCTCTCTCTCTCTTTCGCTCGCACTCTCTCTCGCTCTCTCTCTTTCGCTTGTACTCTCTCTCTCGCTCTCTATTTCGCTCGCACTCTCTCTCTCTCTATTTTGCACGCTCGCACTCTCTCTCTCGCCCTCTCTCGCTCTTTCGCTCGCACTCTCTCTCTTTCGCTCGCTCTCTCTCTCTCTCTCTTTCTCTTTCAAGGCAGTCCTGTGCTGCATGAATGCTCTACTGAAGCTAGTTGCTGCATTTTGCATGCAAGAGAGTCTCCAGGTGCAAGGTTGCAATGAAGGGATACGGTCTCTCCGGCAGTCTCATACTTTATGTCGCTACCATGGGTCTTCCTTTGTCAACTTGCACTGTGAGCTGTGGTATCTATTAACGCGTTACAAGAGACAGGGGTCCCTGAAAAATTAGAGAGTAGTAATGCAATGAATATAGCCTCAATCAGTGCTATATTTATGCCAATATCCAGCAGGACAAAGGCACATATAATATAAACAATATTTCAACAATGGTACATAAAATGCAAGTCAAATGACAGTGGGATACAAGCCTGTATCCGAGGACTTACATATCAGACAAACAGTGAAGTACAAAAGGCTCAGGCAGTTTCGTGGTTGTTTCATTCAGTAAATACTTAAATGGCGAAACAACTAATATACAAGAGGTCACCTTCACATTGAATTAAGCACAATAAATACTGTGTGTAAGGCTGACAACTGTGTCGACGGCGTTTCGATCCTTATCAAGAGGATATCATCATCAGGACTAACAAGTAAAAATGCCCGTGAACAATTGCCTCGGACGGCGCGATGTTCGCGTGCTTAACAGGAAAGCTCACAATGACGGAAGGGGGGCGTTTAGCCCTGGTGGGGGCAAAGCATCCGAGTAAGGAGTGTAGGCCGGAGGGAAGATGATCCGGAACCTTAGTAGTGGAGGATGGGTAAATCGTTAATGATCCAACCTCGCGGTGGGGGGACAAGCCTCTTGCGATGGAAAGAGTGGTTTCCGACCTGGTATCTATTAACAGCATCACTGATGGAGAAGGCATTTAAGCGCAATAAACTAATACAAATTCACAACCCCTTCTTATCCAGAAAACCTGCAGCTCCTTGTTGGTCGATGCTCTAACCATCACTTACAGGATGTTCAGCTTGAGCTTCTTTTCACAGTGTAATTCTACCACTTCCTCATTCTCTTTCTTTTTCATTGTTTAGGTGTGGCTTCTATTGGACTATTCTATGCAATCCAGCCCTACTAGCTACTTCATTAGTGTCTAAAGCCCCAACCATCGGAGGCACTGTACATACCACGACACTAGATGTGACTTGTTTACAAAGTCATCATTTAGGTCCAAAAATGTAGCATAGAGCTGCCCCCCTGAACTTGTATTGGGCACCCTTGGTCTACTACTTCACAAATGATGAACAGAAGTGTCCACGTCAGGGTTTTATCTCTGGCACTAGAGTTGGTGTTTGTATATTCCGTGGTAAGTCTTGTATAAGGAGTATGTTGTGTAGAACATTGTGAATGAGCCCTTCCTGCTCACTTGTGGCACACAGGTCCATCATTGGTGTGTTTGAGCGCTTCCACTCATCCATGTTTTACCACACGTTGCTGCTTCCTGTGAAATTGTGCAACTCCTAACATGCTCAAACTTACTCCAAGCTTTGTTTAATCCAGATATAGTCCACAGTGTTAGTGCTTTTAATTGTGATAAATGTAGAAAAGTGCACCAGAGGAACCAACACATTTTTTTTTTTATTTATAAAATGTTTTCAATATGCTAGACAGCAGCCACACTTTTCTACAACATAACTTTAACACATTGGCACAGCCAATAGCTCAAGCTAAACACTTAAAAGGTCCCAAAGGCGAGACCTATTGGCTATGCCAATACTTGTTTCTATTCTTGCCCACCTGTGAGAAGTTGGCCTGGTATATGATGTTCACTAGTTAAAGTGACCACCTTGTACCATGCCAAGCAACCCTTATGGTGTGGTTGTAAGTCAACCTTTTTGGACCAGCTGCCCTAGTGGTAGCGTAGGCTAAGCAGTCTTTGAGGCTAAACTCGTGAAACGTGTTAAGCAGGCTGTTTTACCAAATGTAACCCCCTTTTATACCAATGAAAGGACACCACACAGATATATATTGAAAATATATATGTATTTATTTCTCAAAGTAACCCCTCGACTCTTTATGAGCACAGGAGCACAAATCGTTAAACAAGAATACGTTAGAATACACAGAAGTTGCACTTTATATAGATAGGCCCTAGTGGCCGCTCAAACCATATACTAAAATAGTGGTATAAGTACCACGAACAGAAAAGGGAAAAGGCCTAGGGCCTCTAGAATCGCTGGGCCTACAAGGAGCTAACTTTAGTTAGTGACCAGGAGGTCCACGGGTTGCGTGTGCAGAGCAAATAGTCACACGCGAGCTCCCATAGGTTTTCAATGGGTGCGTAAAAGTTACAAAGTTACTGCAAAAAGGATCTTCCGGATGGAGTATGAACTCAAGATTGGAAACACAGACACTAGAGAGGTTACTCTACACTTGGGCACCGGAGTGCCAGCTTTACCTCACCCACAGGAAGCGGGTGCATAGGTCTCGAAGTGCGTCGGGTTTCTTCTATCTGTTCAATGGAGCCTGAAGACAAAGACGCTGCAGGCGGTCGGTCCGGGAGAGATGCGGTGGATCCAAGGGTGGATCGGAGTTGTAGAAGACCTGTAAGCAGAGGGGACAGTGCTCACAGTCACTAGCCAGTGACCAGCGTGGCACCAGGTGGGTACCAGGCGATGTCGGGTGCAAACAGGAAGGGAGGTGTAGCTTGTCTCTGCAGCCACGTGGTCCCTGAAGGTCGACGACGTCCAGGAGTCAGTTCACGAGCTGTCCCATGCAGGCTCTCGCTGTCAGCAGTGTCGGCGACTTGATCGAAGCAAACAAGCCTTGGCAAAAGCAATTGTTGTGGAAAACGAAATAAGCTGATGGCTCTGACCAGCAAGGTCAGAGGGACTGCTCCTTTGGGGGGGAGCAAGGGCCAGTCTGGAGCAACCAGACCAGCGGTGTATCTCTTGAAGTTCGTCGCCAAGATGGCCACTAGCCAACGGGCCAACAACCGGTTAGGCGCGTCGAGTGGCAAAATGCAGAAGGGCCCCACGCAGATCGTGGAGATGCTGGGGGGCTCACCTTTGGTGCAGATGCTGCTCGGGTGTTGGGCTTCTCAGATCCCAAAGCACAACTTGGAGGGAGCCTCGGTTGTTGCGCTTGCAGCTTGTCATGGTCGTTTCAAGATGGCTGGCTCCACGTGTCTCGGTGCCTCCACGGGTCTCCTCTTTTCAGGGACTGTGGATCGGGCGGTGAGAGGTCTGGAGGTCCAGGTCTTGTCAGTCTCTGGGCTCGGGCTCCGGCGGGAGGCGGCGGCAAAGCAGACGTTGATTCGCTGGATGGTGCTTGCGTTAGCAAGGTGGTCACTCCCTGACCACAGGGAAGATTGGCTTCAGTCCTCTGTGCGGCAGAGCGTCGAAGTTCCCGTCTTCTTCTTGGTTTCAAGTTGATTCCAGGATGTCTAAAGTCTTAGGACACAGCTCCTACCTTTATTCGGATTCTAGGGGCCGGACTACCTGCTAGGTCCCTCCCTATGGGTGGGACCAGGAAGGGGGGTGGTTACACCCCCAATCCTTTGTCCAGCTCGCCCCAGGTCCAGGGCTGGTGTGCCCTAGGACCGGTTTGAACTGGCATATGCACCGAGGCTCCTTGTGAGCCTCAGGCATGTCTCATTCTATTCAAGCCCTACCTGACCAATACACAAAATCCTGTCTGGGGTGGTGCATGCACCTCCCCTGGCAGGAAACCCTTTGTCCACACCTCCCAAGCTGGAAGGACTCCCAGCAGCAGGAGGGCAGACTTGTGTCTGTGGTGGCAGCATCCATTTTGTGGAGCTGAGGCTATGTCTGATTTTACCCGGGTTTCAGGTACTGTACATGTCGTGTCCCTCTAGAAGGGTGGAATGCTAACCCCGTCGCCAGAATTGGCGAGGGGTTAGTATTCCATTTCGTATGACACCTTACTCGACATGTTTTGATAAAGCCAAACCAAAGTTAGCATTTAACCGCGAGGTTCATAATGCACTTAAGAGTATATGGTATGACGATATCTGGAAACAGTAGAAGGAAGTGGTTCCGACCACTGCAGACAGGCTCAGCTCATGCCAGAGCACCATCTCACATGGAACCAAGCACTCTGCCTTCAGGATTGTCAAGGCCTGCCATAGGAGTGACTTATAGGTTAACATGTGTCCCATTTAAGGTTAGGTATAGGTATACTACTCCTAAGTAAAAGGTGATTACACCAACTTACCCCAGCTGAGTGATCAGCCAGTTGTGTCAAATTTTTTACGCCAAGCCCGGGGTGGCATAATACATGCTTCAGCCCCTGGCAGGCCTTAGATACACCAATGCCCTGGGTACCGAGTGTACACTGGTACAGGGGCTCACAGGGTGATCCACTTCCAATTGGTTATGCACCTATGGTGCATAGTGTAAATTTAGTAGAGAGAACAGCAGGCTGGGGGTCTGATTGGCAGGCCCACAGCCTCAATATGTCAAAAACCAGTGAAGCAAAAAGCAAAAATTTGGGGTGACCATAGGATAGCAGACCCTACTCTCCTACACCACCCAACTCATCTTTCCTGGTTTCCCAGAATGTGGAGACCTAATGGGTGTGGATACTATGACCGTCACACTGGGGTGGCTCTCTGGTCCTCTCGGAGGAGCCCTTAAGCTGAGGGTAGTAATATAGTTGAGCATCTGTATGATAACGGTGTTTGGGTGAATAGCTGGCATTGCCCACACCTGGTTTCTGAGTGTTACTGCCCGTTGATGATGGTTTCTTAGCTTCCATCACCACTTCCAGAAAGGATTCTAATCAGCAGAAGTGCGATTGGGTTAATAGAAGGGGATGGGAAACAGATGGGTGTAGGGACAAGGTGGAATATGGCTGGCAATTCAATACGGGCCACATGAATGGCCTCATTGTGGTGGCACGGATCAGGAGCTGATGTGAGCATGGGATACCTCTGGGGATTGGCATGCCTGTCCTTGTGCATCCTCCCACCGGATCCACTTCTCTAAGGGCTTATTTATTAGAATATGTAACGTCATCCTAAATCATGTTCCATTCATACTGATTGCTCTACATCTTCTAGACGATTGTTAGTTGTTACTTTGCAGTTAATTACATTGGGAGTAATTAAATTGCGCTTTTTACATCGAGAACGTCTTTACATTGCATGCCATTACATTAGGAGAACTTTTACATCTCATTCCTTTGCATCTGCAGTCTTTTACTTCACAGGTAATTATAATTTTAAACTCCTGTTACTTTAATTTAGACATATTAATATTTATTTATAGCTAGGGCTCCCAGTTTTATGGCATTTATTTTTTGACATTTCTGTCTGTATTTATCTACATTTATATTCTGATCATTTTATATTTATTTATCCATATTTATTCTGGGTTTTGTGGAAAAATTAAGCTGAAACTCGTACTTTCCCACATTTTTAGGCAATAATTGTACACTCAAACTCGAACACCTGACAGGTTTCAATGACATGAATACCCACAAATGATAAATCAACACACTGTTGTGTAAACACATACATTTTAACATCAGTCATGTACACCTTTACAGCTATATAAGCCACATTAGGAAATTGTATCTCTTTTTAACTCCCTTACCTGTCAATCCACACTGACAGTCACGACTGAAAGCATTTAGAATCACCCAAAACACAACAGAAATTTCCGTTTCATCCATATTTAAAAATAAATGTACACAGGAAAATAGGTAGCTTTCTGGCTGCATTTATCTGTAAACATCAGTAAAATTGAAAAAGGGAGACATTTACAATGTATGTTTGAATTTATTTACATTGATATATGCATACTGTGTGTGTGTGTGTATATACATATATCTATAGTTTATCTCTTTAAATACGTTTTAGTTGAATACATTTAATTACACTATTAAAATGATAAATTATTCAATTTTAACTTTTTAAAATGTATTCCAATAGAGTATTCATAGTCAATTTATATTAATTTTCAAATATCATTACCATACATTCTAATGATCTAGCTTCCTCTATAAACTACCCGTTCCTGAACTCTAAAACCTCCTTACAAGACCATACACTGCCTATCCCTAAAACCTAAAAACTCTTGCTACCCTACATACCGCCTATCCACGAGGGCTACAAACTCCTAAATATCCCTTGACACTACCCATTCTGAACTCCAAAACACCTAACTACCCCTATCATAAGCCTAAAAACATCTCACTAGCCCTATGGACTACCCATTGCTGAACCGTAAAAACTTTCTAACACCCCTATCCACAAGGGCTACAAACTACTTACTATCCCTTGGGGCTACCCATTGAAAACTGCCAACTGCCCCAAACTCAATCTTTCCCTGACCTTTAAAAAACTCCTCATTATTGCCATACACCATACATCCCTGACTAGACCCCCAAGATTTTAGTATTTTTGGAGCAGACAAAACATGTGCTTTTCACAAAAATACCGCTTGGTCCCTACTGGATACTCTGACAAGTCACCTCGGAACAGGAGGGTGTCTGATGTCCTGAGAGTGCATATTTAAATTTGAAAACTCTGCTCTTTCAGGAATCGGGCAGCCCGACTATTCCTAAGGTGTACAAGGCAGCAGGGAATGGAGATACTGGTGACTCGAGAGTGGGAGGTCAATGGGGGAAGGAGAGGGGCTCCATGAGTGTCCTGGGGTTTGGAGGGGGAAGGGTCTTTATCACGGGAGGAAGGAGGCGGTGATGTTTTAGAGGAGAAGAGGAGGCGTTCCGGCCAGAGCCGGTAGACTTTGCACCTCTAGAACTGTTGCAGGGATTCTGCGGAGTCTCAGAACTATGCTTGGGATCATGGAACCTTAGTTGGCAGGGACTGAGTCATCCTACCACCTGAGTACCCATGAGCCCGGGGACTGACTAGCGATAGTGTCTCACTTGCCCTCCTACTCACTCACAGAGGAACAAGTGGTTAGACAGCCCAGAACACAACACTCCCGGCCCTCTCAGAAATCGTGGTTACAGGACACACCCTTTCGCTCTCACTCTCGTACAAGTCCAAAATAAGATTAGACAGAGACACGAGGAAAGTTTAAAATGTTTATTTTAACTAACATGCTCTAATATGCAGTATACGTGCCACAACAAGAAGGAAAATGCCTAACACAAATTCGGATAGCATAGCAAGTAGTCTGTAAATCATAAAAGGTGCTGTCATTATATAAGACAGTAGGGCCTAACGCCGCCTCCCCTGATTATATATTAGAAGATCTCTGGGTGTTTAGCAGCAAACCCCGTACCTCAGTCTATACATGGAAGATCTACATCACAGGTGCTGTCACGCTCCCTTCTCTGAAAAGATCCCTCTCCAACTGCCTGTTACCCACCCGTGTATACCTATATGACTAAAGTACATGTTCCCAAACAACAGCTGCATCTGCGTGTTTTGTCTAGGTGCTAGGGTCTGACCAGAACAGAATTACAAGGGGCATTGTTATTCGACCTTGTCTGTAGTGTTCAGACTAAATCCCAAGAAACAACAGAATGTAAAAACAACAGTAGGTTTCATGCTAACTTAGGGAAAACAACAATGACCTCCTGGACCACGTGACATAACCAGGTTAAAGTCCTGGTGTGGGCTGAACACCCTGCGATTCTGGGCAAATTAGTTAATCTCACCAGCATCGAACAATACTTGTTTAATGTCACTGGAGCTCATGTAAAGCACTCCAATACGTGCTGAGTTTGTGCTAGATAAAGCAACAAAAACATGGCTATGGGGCAGCAGGGGGAAGGCGGGCCTGTCATCACAGGAGGAGGGCCCTGTGTTGCGTAAGTCATGACTTTGGCGTAACTCTAAAAGGGGTGCCTTCCCATCCACGGGTGACACGGGTGAACGTGGTTCAATGCACCAGCAATGGATGTGAAAGACAAGTTATTATAGATCCGCAAAACACTATTCAATGTGTAATTGACATAGAAGTATTGCTTTTGGTTTACTAACAATTCCATAAAGAGACCAGAAGCACTGTGGAAACAGCAACAACCTTATTTCGTTATTCACAGTATTACACACACTGTACTGAGAAGAATGAACACTTTTACGTTAAAAGCATTTATTACTACAAGGGCAATCTGTATCTCAGTACATCTAAAACAACTACACAGAACATTATAAATACAGCAACAAGACACTTCATAAATAACGAGAATAAAATGAACATTTACAGCATTGTTAAATGTCATTTAAAATAATATGTAAAACCTAACGCATACTCCTATGCGCTATAGTGTGAGAGCATGAAAGGCAGAGCAACTTGCAATCTAGAGTTTCATAGAGAGAAGAGTCACACTGCATACCTTGTTAACAGGGACAGCTGTCTTGATCAGGGGAGGCGTGAAGACTGTGTTCCCTGCAAAGATCAAACACCCACTGCGGTAGCAGTCAGTTAGTCTTTCTCCGGGACTTGTCTTTATCAGCTTTAGCCTTTAAGCAAGATGCATCATCTGCGAAGTGTGCTGCCAGCATGTGTGACTGTCTCTGGTAGAATCACGGGCGATAATCTGGGCGAAGGATCTCTCCTGACAAGTGGTGAAGTGGCAGTCCTTATATTCTAAATCTTATCAGAAATTGGAATTTCTGACATAGGTTTAGGAATGTCTGACATAGATTATGTGCATCAAGGTATGCGTCCCAGACGTTCCTTGTACACATATAAAGCAAAAGGACGTCAATTCAGACTACATTATTTTGGTTATATGTCTATATGTGTTCCTGTTTAGCTTGACATGATGAGTAGTAGACATTTGACCCAGATGAATGTCATGTTAGATGCTGTATCTATGTCATTAATCAAAGAACTTAAAGCTATCACAGTTCCTTGAAAGATACGGTCGAGTGACATCTGCGTTTAAAGGCAGACATGACAATGATTCTGCATAAACCACGGTATATGGCGGCTTCTATTCTCTAAGTTAAGGAAGATGGCAGCCTCCGTGAACTAAAATGAAGTTGGGGCCTACATGAGATGGAGTCAAACCTTATGGGCTTTACGTCAGCCCTGGCTTGCACATCAAGATGTGCCATCATAGGAATGTGTTTAATCAAAAGTAATTTCACTAATGTGTAGAAAAAATTCATGCTCTCAAACTAACGTCTACATTTATCTAGGACAAGATACATGTCTGAAAAAATGTATATGCAATATACTTGTAGTGAAATATAAAGCCCAGTAGTCCATAGTTGATATACAAGATAAATAAAACATATGTGATAATATATTTCACATAGCGAAGCATGAATATTTGTAATCCTTGTGTTTTACAGCTAATAATAATAAGTTGTATTTCATAATCTAGCTAAAGCATGTTATGCATTTTGGGGAATAAACATACCACTGATATATAGATAGGCTAGTTTAAAAATAAAACTGTATAAAAAGCAACAAGCATTGACAAAGGCAATAGGTCTCGCGCCTGAGAGAGCTTTTGACTTTGACAATCGGGGGTAGAGGGGGGAGGGTGTTTAGAGGAAGGGGGAGGGGAGCTAATGAGGGGAAGGGGTGGATAATGGGATGATTTGAAAAAGCACTATAAAGCGGCCAGTGCTGAGAGAAAGGAAGAAGATAAAGAGTACAAAAGAGGGAAATGAGACACATAACGAAGAAAGAGTTCCAAAAGTTGACGTGTTCCTTTCCGAGGATTCAGGCTAATGTGAGGATGAGGCAAGGACAGCTGTGCTCTTTGTTCAAAGACATTACTGTTGAAAGAAGTGCACAATGGAGAATAAAGCAGAACTTAGACACAAGCTGGAAGTTTTGCAGGCTTCATTGAGGAGGCATTGATCAGGAAACAAATGCACCAGTGGAAGAAAGCTGCAAATGTCCTACAATCCCAATATAGGATGTTCCGGCAAAGACAGATCTACCTCGGACTCCGCAGTGCAGCAATTGAGATCCAGCACCATCTGTGCACAGCTTTCCCAGAGGCAGAAGTTCCTGAAAATCAAAGCAACTGCTATCTGCAAACAAGCAACATACCGAGGACAAGAGCACTGAATGCCCTTAAAATGAAAGTCAATGCAGCACTATTTTGAGAGCTTATTGTGCTCAGAAGAAATATTGGGCCATATTATCAAGGACAGCGTTAAAATTATCGCCGCTTTAGCGGCAGGAAACTGACGCTGAAGCGGCGATAATGGGCTTGATAATATGCCCTTGTTAATTCCCATAGTTGCCCATGTTCACACTGGAACATGGGCTTCTATGAGAATTCTCAAGGGCATATTATCAAGCCGCTAAAGCGGCGATACTTTTAACGCCGTCCTTGATAATATGCCCCATTGTCTCTTAAACTTGACAGCATGCCTTACAAATCAGAGGTTTACAAGGGCCTACCGCATTTCTAAAAGACAACGACTGCCTTTTCTTAAAGGTGAGAAAGGCTGCAGTGCGCCTACAAGCAGCTTGCCATGGGTAGGTTGTCCATAGCAAATCCAAAAGCAAGTTAGCAACATACTGTTGCTGTGGTGCTTCAGTCCTGCTACAGGAAGGTTGTGACTCAAAACCCGTTTGCTGGTACTTGATAAAGACACATTTGTTTTCCCCCTGTTAAGCTGACATGCCAAAGGCTACTGCTTGCACTAATGATGAATTGGCGAGAGGATGTGGTTTAATGGCCTGAGCTGTCGACGTTGGTACTGGGGAACGCGGTTCGAGTCTCTGCTTCCTCTCAACATCCTGTGATTCTGTGCAAAACACTTAGGGGCATATTTACAAGGGCTTTATCTCTGCTTTTTTGGCTTAAAAAGCCAAAAAAGCGGAGACGGAAAGACCATCCGCCGGTCGACCGGGTGGAAAAGGTGCTCAATATGGTGGCGGTGTATGCATGACACCGCCATCCATATTTGGATACAGGCGGAGACGTGCCTTTCCGTGGCGGCGATACTGCCATGGAAAGGCATGCAGGGATTGCTAGGGGGGGTGAGGGTGCACATGGGGGGTACCATATGCATTGTCATGGACGTGGTGGCAGGCACCTCGCGGTGCCTGCCACCTTGTGCATGACAATGCACACAGTGCATTCCCAGCATTGTGGCGGGCGGTGCTACATATGAATGTACTTAATAATGTTAATAAATATTTATTAAAATAAATTATAAAATGTTAGAAACATATATATATACACATATACCAGTAAAATAAATATAAAATAGATATATAATAGATTAAAATATTAAAATATTTGTATTCTTTTACAATTACTTTTTACACTACAATAACAGCAACAGTAGGCAAAATATTGGATAGCAGAGGGGATAAAACTACTATTCCCACCCCAAGGAGTGCAACAGTAGGGAAAGTGTTGGATAGCGGAGAGGAATAATTTACTATTCCTACTCCAGTGAGTACAACAGTAGAGAAAGTGTTGGATAGCGGAGGGGCAACAATTACTATTCCCACTCCAGAGAGTGCAACAGTAGGCAAAGTATTGGATAGTGGAGGGGAATAATTTACTATTCCTACTCCAGGGAGTGCAACAGTAGAGAAAGTGTTGGATAGCGGAGGGGTAACAATTACTATTCTCACCCCTGCGAGTGCAACAGTAAGGAAAGTGTTGGATAGCGGAGGGGATAAAATTACTATTCTCTCTCCAGCGATTGCAACAGTAGGGAAAATGTTGGATAGCGAAGGGGTAAAAATTACTATTCCCACTCCAGCAAGTGCAACAGTAGGGAAAGTGTTGGATAGCGGAGAGGAATAATTTACTATTCCTACTCCAGGGAGTACAACAGTAGAGAAAGTGTTGGATAGCGGAGGGGCAACAATTATTATTCCCACTCCAGAGAGTGCAACAGTAGGCAAAGTATTGGATAGTGAAGGGGAATAATTTACTATTCCTACTCCAGGGAGTGCAACAGTAGGGAAAGTGTTGGATAACGGAGAGGAATAATTTATTATTACCACTCCAGCGAGTGCAACAGTAGGGAAAGTGCTGAATTGCATAGGGGAATAATTTACTATTCCCACTCATGCAAAATAATTAAAATTAATTAACAATTAATTCATTACATTTTTTTTGCCTCCCACCATATTCCCCTACAAATGACACCACCAATGTTGTAAAACATAACACTATTAACATAATTAATTAATAATTGATTAAAATTAACAAGCAATTTAAAAACAATCAATAATAATTTAATTCACACAATTAACAGTATAAAACAACTTAAAATACATTTTAAAATAAAAAAGGAAAACTAGATTGAAATTAAATTACTTCCCACCCTACTCCCCTATAAAACCACAACCCGCTCCTACAAAAATAACACAATTTACATATTTAATAATTAAGTAATAATAATTAACAAACAATTAATAACTAATTAATAATAAATTGTTAACCACAATTAACAATATAACATCATAAATACTTAATTATTAATTAATACAAATTATTTATTAATTAATTATCATTAAATTACTTCGCACCCTATTCCCCTATAAAACCACAACCCGCTCCTAAAAAATAACACAATTAAGATATTTACCAAATAATTATTCATAATTAACAACCAATTAATAACGAATTAATAATAAAAATTACCACAATTAACAATATAAAATATATAAATATTAATTAATTAAAAATATTAATTAATAATTATAATTAAATTACTTCCCACCTTATTCCACTATAAACCCACAATGCGCTACGGGATTTAAATGCAAAATTTATTTAAAATAATGAATAATTTTTAAAAATTATTATTAAGTTAATTATAATTAAATTACTTCCCACCCTATTGCCCTATATACCCACAACCCACTACGGAACTAAAACGCACAATTTACTTTAAAAAAATGAGTAACTTCTAAGTATTTTATACATGTATTTAAAAACAAAATACAATACTTAAACAAAAATATAGAACACATACATTTAAAATACATACTAAAATACATAACACTAATATAAACATCGATATTTTTACAAACGATATTACTGACTTCGATATTAACAAAAACAATATTTCTTACCTTAAAGTCGATATTCTGGTCCACAATATTCTTGCAGTCAATATTCTGTCACTTCGATATTTCCAACTAGATATTGTGGGACTTCGATATTCCCAACTCGATATTATGTCTGTACACCCTTAATAGCATTTCTAGGCGGCAGATACAAGGTGCTTTCACAAAACTGTATTGTTTCTGAAACCGTTATCAGGTATTGCTGGCCAGATTCCAACCCACAGCAAGTAACATTTGTTAAAAATAAATGAGAACTGTTATTCAGAAATTCATGGTGGGGATACAGTAAACACTGGCATCAAAGCGCTACACATTCCGTGCAATGATATAGTATCACACAGAAGAGAGTGTCCAAGTGGATTTCTGCAATTTACTGTACTGATATACACAGGGTCATCTTCATTTTCATTTAAACAGATGTGGGTGAAAGAGAATTTCCATGAATGGAATAGTTGGAAATTGTGCATAGTTTCATACCAACCAATTGATTTATATTTTTGACAGTCCTGAAAATGAAAAGTTGTTATGGGTAAAGAAATAATACCATGTATTAACCAGGCAATAGGCGGAGTGTTACTGACTGTAAGTGGTGCATCTTCAACTTGTTTTATACTTATGTGCCGATTCCAATCCGGGTCGGAAAGCACTCCGACCGAGCCGGATCCGGAGTGTTTTCCGACCGAGCCGGAGTCCGGCAGTCCGACCGAGCGAGTACGATGCGGCCGTATGCTGCCGGTCTCGGTTCGGTCGAACTCCCATAGAAGTCAATGGGAGCCGGTCGTACAACGTGTACATGGGCTCCCATTGACTGAATGGGTACGTCTCGCGCAAGGGTGTCCCCTACAGTGGGTACGTGTCTGTGCCATCTGCACCGTACATGCCTGTGTTGGGGAGACCCTTGGGTCTCCCCCTGTGTCCGAGTCGTAGGGCTGCAGGTGACAGGGGGTCCGACGCGGACCCTCAAAGGCAACCAACCGGACGTTTTGCGAGCCGGACACTCCGGCTCGTACAGGCTCTCCGAAGCGTGCATCGTACTGGCTCGGTCGCATCCATTGCACGCCACGGTTAGCTTACGACCGAGACATACGGAGCGGATCAGACCCGGAAACGACTCGGTAGGGGAATTTCACGTAGCTTGCATCGTACTTGCTCACTCGTACAGCTGTACGAGTCGGGCGGAAAACACGCGTATGGCTCGTAATTTTTCCGGCCGGATCGCGTTCGGTGCCCTTCCGACCCAGATCGGAATCGCCCCCAAAATAGAGTATATATGGATTCTTTCTTGGCTATTGCTTTTTGTGTGAGTGTCAAATTATATGGTTCAAGTAAGGCTGTTTCATTAAGAAGTTGCCAAAGAACAAAACCTGATCTAAGTGTTTGTAATGCACAATTCAGTTGAATAATCGCTCTAACTAAGCCTGCCTGTGTTGTAACAATTTCAGATCTCCTTTCATGTGATCTAAGGCTGACGACAAGATGTAATTCAACCAGTACACTGTTTCAGGAAGCATGTGCATGCCATTGTCAATAACTTTAAAAACTGTTTGCATGTTTTCCTGATCTATTTACCTAATTCTTTTGACAGCTTCTTTGTCAGAATATTTATATAATTCATTGTAGATGGCATATATTCCTGCGACAAGGAATGTTTTGTTTCTTTGAGGTTGCGGCCCCAGATGAAAGTAAAAATAAAATCCATTTTTTCATTAATGGAAGAGAAGTATTCCTTCACGGCTGGGCGACTAGAGTGTTCCAGCCATTGTTAGCATAACTTGGCTGCACTATATGTGGTAACCACTACAGGTGTTTCTGTATTGTATCGTGGATCAGGATGATTAAGTTTGGGTCCAGGAGTGCTGCAAAGAAAATGCTGCATGCATGTTGTAGAATTATACGGCCATAAGGCCATCCCTTCAACAGAAAATTGTGCTGAATCATATGTATGCTATCGTTTATATCTGATTCAGACATATTCATTTACACTTGCCAATTAATTAACATAGTCAGATTGATTTTTGGAATAGAAGGTTTCTTTAAATCCTTCATTGTTCCAAATCCCAGAGAAGTAGTCTGCTGGATAGTTTTGTTTAGAAAGATCATTTCTTTTGATATTATATAGGCCTGAAATACAGCTTCTTTACCTTGAATCTGCCAAAATTTGGTTCCCCAAATGCTTCTCTCATCAACGTTTGATTTCCAATACTCGCATCCTTGAACAGCCATGTTTTGACTAAATTCAGTGGAGTATATCAGCTTGTTAGTAGGAATTAGATTTTTCGGAAGCTGCTGTGGCTTCTATGAAAAATAGATGGCTGAATGGTGTGACCTGTCAGCACTTTGAAAGTAAGGACATTTCTTTAGGAAATTAGAATGGCACTCAGAAGGCGGAGACTCACAATGTTTCCATTGTTTACAATTGTGTATTTCTCTAGGGTAGCTAGTCCTATGTATGAAATAATGCGCATAGTGATGATAGCAATACATTTCTTTGCAATTTGCTGAATTCAAATAAAGGTCTACATTATTCAAAGTAGCATATGCCTGCAAATTAGACAACATTCATTTAACAGTCTCAATGTTCCAATCACCCGTAAGAGAACTGGGTAATATAACATAATTAATTAAAACTTTTATCACATAAGGCAATTGTAATGTCTCAGTGGGTCCCATAATTTGAAATGGAACTTTCTCCCAGGCTATGCCCTCGGGCACAGGATAGGTCATAATATTTGTAGGATAGAAACCTCTTTGGGTTCTGTGGGCTGAAGAGTGGGGCTGTAGTTCACGAACCACAGGTGATGCAATTGTTGTTACAGGGACAAGATGTCAATTTAGGAGCAGTACAATGATGAATACTGTTGAAAACCACATGATGAAAAGAAAAGTTCCCGCAGCGATCCAGGCATAGGACCATGGAGGAATCATATACTTGTCATGAAGCGTGAAGCAGTCTTTGATGATAAGCGACTGTCAAAGGGTTTGAAAAATCTTCTGAGAAATATCCATAGTAATGCTCGGCATCGTTGGTCTCTCAGGACTCCCAAAAATGTACCAGTTCAAATGATGGAGAGTCAGGTGGAAAATCATGGTAGACCATGCATCTACGTTGGACAGTAGCCACTGTCATGTCAGCAGCATCAGCTGTGTTTGCTGCATGGTATTCATAGTAGGGAGAAGCTGTGAGGCACTGGCCACGTAATGTTTTTTAACGTGGTCAATAGACACCTGCCTGTCTCTTCTTGATCTAAGCAGAAGAAGCAGAAGAGGCAGAATAACAGTTCTATTGCCTTTGATCCCAAGAACAGTGACGAGTGGTCTGTAGGATGGTTCAAAAGCTTGTTTGTCGTGGAATTCTTCCGAACTAGGTCCCCAGTTTTGGGAACCCACCTTGTGACATCAGTAATAACTTTCTCTTCCCAGGTGACGGTTTTGTTTACCACAGCTTGTATCTGACTTCTTGGTTACACTGTAAAACATTTGAATTTTTCTCCAAGTAAAATTTATCTTCATCCGCCACCTTCCCAGATTTATCTAAGCCAGGCACATACATAGGAATTCCGAAGAGAACCTTGTATGGAGTGTGTCCTCCCAATACTCATATAGGCAAGTTATTCAATGCTCTCTGAACTCCATACAGATTATGGTGCCAACTAAGACCTGAATTTACCAACCTAGCAGTCATAGCTTGTTTAATCATACCATTGACCCTCTCTGCAAAGCCGTTCGATTCAGCTTTTAATGGGTTGCTGAATTGCAGGCAAACTCCCAGGGCAGACATTAAATCGCTGTAAGCCTTGGAGGCAAACACAGGACTGTTATCTGAATGATATGAATGAACTGCCCCCATTGAGACTTGACACTGTAAATCTTTTACGACTGGTGAAGCATTTACATCTCTCTGTAGCCAAACCCATAAGAATCAAGAACATGAATCAATAGCCATCAATATGTACTTATATTGGTTAGCTGAACTTAGAGGACCGATTTAATCTGCTGACAATTTTCACGCTGTCTAACATAGTCCCTAATCTGTTTGTATAAACTAGGCGACTAATTGTATGGCTGTAGCATTGTTACGGTTGCATTTATTCCTGCATGTGCAGAATCCGACCCCTTATGTGCTTCTTTGATTAATTCTAATGTGGACTGATTATTAGGTGTTATCCTGTCTCTCACTCCTGGTACTGCAACTACCTGAATGTTATCTGAATTAAGGGTGTAGGAGTATCTGGGAGGAAAACCCAGCTTGCTTGGCTGCATTTATGGTTGTTAAAATATCTGTGTCGATGTTTGTTTGAGATCCAGAAGGACTGCTACCTGGGCAGTCTAAATGACAGCTTTTGCTGCTTGATCAGCTGCACAGTTTCCTTTAGCGTGAATACCGCTACACTGATTGTGCCTCACATGGACCAATGGAGCGACCTTTCCCCAAAGCTGTTTATTTTTTACATGCTTTCTCTTTGTATCCTTGAATCCATTCAGTCGTCAATGTTGCAAATCGATATTGTAACCTTGCACACTGAAGGCTGACTCAGACACAATGAGCGTGGGAACTGATGAATCAATCTTCTGTAATGCAAGTAGCAGGCCTTGTAACTATGTATGTTATGCAGTACTGTCATCTAAGAGTTTTGGTGTAAGTGCGTTGTAGGATGAACTCACTTCCTTAACTACACCCTGCACTGCTGGCAGGCTGCGGAGTACTTACATTTGGTTCCTAACGCGGGTTGGGCGGTGCCATTATGTAAATGGTGCTACTATAAGACGCTACAGGTAAAGTTTCTGAAGTAGGAACAGTTTCCTGTTCATATTGGAGAAAAGCTATTGTAGTATCTTCATATAAGGTTAACTGTTCTCCTGTATCTTGTAACTAGCTGCTCAGCCAGTGTGAGTGTTCCATGTGGAATGATGACGTGACTGGAATGTTAGTGTGGTGTGAGACAGTTGAGAGGATGGGCTGAGCAGCTAGCAGGCTGCTCCTGGTGGGGCTATACTATGGACTTTACTATCTTAATAAATAACCTAAAGATATATCCTGGCTACGTCTGTTGTGTCACATCAAGTCATGGAACCAGGTCACTTCAATTGGCGATGAGTTGGACTAAAGAAACAATGCGTGTAACCTGTATAGACTGGTGTGTAACTAAACCAGTGTGACTTGAAGAAACTTGAGCTAAAGTAAAGAAACTCCTCATCTGGCGGAACCTCCTGGCACCGTGAGCCCCACCAGTGACCACAACACCGGTCGCCCATACCTCTGTGTGCCAGGTGGAGCGAGGAGTGGAGCTGCAAGGAGTGGAGCTGCAAGTTATTCCCTAGTGCAGCACAGAAGTTTGCTTCAGTTCTGTTTCAATTACAGCGTGTTGTCTCCCTGAGTTGTCTTCTGGATGTTTTCGCGGCCAAGTTGGCTGTCTTATGATCACTGTTGGCCCCTGTGACAGTTGTGTAGACGTACCTGCTGGTCTGTGGAGGGTCAGTACAACAACCAACTTCAAGCCTCCAGTACTAAAGGACAACGTGCCCCTGTAGTCAAGGTAATTGTGACTGTCTGTGCTGTTTTGCTGTTTTGGGAGAGTGTCTCCATCGAGAGGAGTTCCCCAGTCGACCCACAATTGAAATGGCTAATCACCGAGTGTGGGATGTTGTGTTGGGAAAATATGTTCGGGGGCAAAAATCGAGCTCTGGTGTTAAAGTATGGTGTTTTGCAGCACCACAATAACGTCTACTGTGCCTCAACCAAAGTAGAGTGTTCTAAAAGTAACAAGTGACAGCCTAAGGGATGCAGTAAAATGCAAGCTGTCAAGTTTTAAGGAAGCGAGCGGGTCAGTTCAAGTCTTCCCTTCATTTGGTTTTGGATGTGAGTCATTTTTTTTTCAGTGCTCCCCTGTGTTAGCGCTACAAACGAACCATGTTATATCTAAAGCGATGCCTCATGAGAGCACTGTGTCATGTTGCCGTTCTGCATCTTGCCTCGTTTTTGAGTGACATTTTTAAAAGTAATTTGCATCCGTGTGAGTGCAGGATTTGAAGACTTCAAATAGTGCTTGTTCACCCCATTTTTGCCTGATTACAGAGAGGAAAACGGGGTATTTGATACGTTGTGGCTTCTAGAGCAACAGTTACTTTCTAATTTGAATTTGAAATACTGCTCGCGCCTTACCTGGTTAGTGGAGTCACACGGAGCAGCTCAGGAGTCTCCCATGACGTTTTATTTCCATCCCGGTCTTCCATGCTGCTTAAGGACGTTTTGGTGCAGGAGCGCGCCGTGAACCACTCAGCATTGCGTCTTCTGTACGTGCCGCCATCTTGCGGTTTGCACTTTCTTTACAGGATGGTATCGATTCACAAGCCATAACGCGCTTATTGTCATTTTGCCAACCACGCTTTTTTCCTTACGTGCGTGGCATTTTCAATAAAGTTTCTCGGGGTTGTGTCACATCGTCTTCAGGAACGCTGTGTGTGGAGACAAGTCTTTTGTCATGAAGAGTAATGCAGCAGGAGCAGCATTAATAGCACCGGACTGTTTTTACAGCACTGGTTGATCTACAATATGTCTGTGAAGGACGATTTCAGGTCAGACGCTCTGCAGTACATACACATGTGGAAGCTGGTGATACACAGGAGGTACATGTGTATTATGGTGACGCGATTTTAGTACACATGCACATATTGATTTACAGTTACTGAACACACGGTGAAGTTATGTCTACGTACCATGCTGTCTTTCATTGGAGTTATATGGTGCACACTAGTTGGGAGCGTACCTACTGCTCGGGTGAGAGGTCGCTCACCGGCGCTTGTTTCACAATAGCTATGTGCTAGAGTTTTTTAAGCGCTAGTATAATCACTCTAGTTTGTGTTGTCGTTCTGTTTTGTGCTGCATTTTGGTTCACTAGTGTATTTGTTTTGTCACGTTATGCTGCA
Organism: Triturus cristatus; assembly: GCF_964204655.1. Lineage (NCBI taxonomy): Eukaryota > Metazoa > Chordata > Amphibia > Caudata > Salamandridae > Triturus > Triturus cristatus. The sequence continues at coordinate 1,037,905,821 of NC_140582.1, read as the reverse complement.
CATTGGTCATTCTGAAGGTTGTGCTCCAAATTTAGTTATTTGGAATGGGTTTTAGCCCTATTTCCATGTCGCAAGTCACTGTTCAGTTACTCAGGTGTGACTTTTGAAGTTGGGTGTCAGTCCCTTTTACCCAGTTATGGGGGGTGAGTGTTCCACTTATTAATTAGTTATGGGTGTTAATCCTATAGTGTTTAGGGGGTGTTAGTCCCACCTAGGTCATGGTTTATGGTTTAAGTCCCATATACTCAGAGTTTAGGGGGTGTTAGTCCCACCTACGTTTTAGTGATGGGTGACATCCACCCATTGTGTATTTGTTTGGGAGTGATTCTTCCTGTATGTTTCTACAATTTCTAGAGTATTTTTTGTCGTTCTCTATTGTGATTCTCTGTGTTTTCTTTCACATGTATCTTATGTGGTGTCTTTGCAATGTCCGTTTGGTAGTTTATTGTTTTTTGTGTCTCATTGAAGGAGGAGGTTGGTGATAGTGTGTGAGTTTAATGTTCTCTTTTGTGTCTTAATATAAGAGGAGGATGGTGATAGTTCATTCTTATTTTTCATCCTTTTCTTATCCTTTTCTTCCGTTTTATAGTCTGGTTCTCTTTCGTGGTATATTTTATTCATTTTACCCTTGGGATTTGGACTATTTATCTCTTGTTTATATTTTGTGTCTAGTTGCTATGTACTTTTAGTATTCCTTGTTTTATTGTCAATTGGAAAGAAGGAAGATATTGTAGTATCTTCCTATAAGGTTAACTGTTCTCCTGTATCTTGTAACTAGCTGCTCAGCCAGTGTGAGTGTTCCATGTGGAATGATGACGTGACTGGAATGTTGGTGTGGTGTGAGACAGTTGAGAGGATGGGCTGAGCAGCTAGCAGGCTGCTCCTGGTGGGGCTATACTATGGACTTTACTATCTTAATAAATAACCTAAAGATATATCCTGGCTACGTCTGTTGTGTCACATCAAGTCATGGAACCAGGTCACTTCAGCTTGTTTACAAAGAGAGAAACCTTAGGTCGACTGCACTTAAAGAAGAGGCCCACTGTACCCTTTGTGTGTGTAGGGCACGAACATAAGGAATGCTTTTCTTTGTGGCACCTATAGTGCTGGTATGAGAGAAAAAATAATGATATGTTATCCCTATGCCGATGGGCGCTCCTTTAGAAGAGCTGTTTGTACAGCTGTCAGGATTTTTTCAATGGAAGTAAATCGTGCTTCAGCTAGGGAATACAAGTGAGACTTGTAGACAATGGGGACAGTCTGTCCTTCATTGTAGGTTAGGTATATGTAACCATAGTGACTGGATGTGACTATGATAACTAGGTTAATTTTGTTGTCCCTAGTTTGTAAATAGTTAGTCTCAAGTATGTCTGCTTGTGGAGCAGGCAAGATATTAGTATGTGCGCTCAGGCACAGTTTTGAAGAAAACGTGGGAGAAATCGGGTCATACAAGGGCTACTTTCTCTGAATGGTGAGGCAAATAAGCACGTCCAAAGTTAAGAAAACCCGACAGGGATTGCAACTTTTTCAGTGTGTCGGAAGGCTGCAAGGTAGCACACTTCTGGAGCTAGACCCTTCCCCTAGCTGGATAATTCATATCCAAAGAAAGTCACCATCAGGTAGGCGAGCTTTGATTTTTTTAAATTAACTTTGTAACCATGTGATATCAACAAATTTACTACTCTACCCTGCTAAGGTGCAGATTTCAGTCATCATCTGTTAAGTAGATTTCAGGAATATATATCAATACCTCAAGATCTGGTTGTAAAATCTCCATGATTTTCTCTGAAAACAAGCCAGTACTATTTTTGAAGCCCTTAGGCAAATGTCGGAATGAAAACTGCCCTCCGTTGGAACTTAAAAGCAGTTAGATATTCACTTTCAGGTGCTATATTTTGACTGAAAAACCCATTGGAAATATCCAGGATCTTTTGTATCTTTTACATACCAGGTTTGTCATCAAATGTGTGCTGTAGGCAGTTTGTACTGCATATATTCATGTATGTGAATTCACATTTCTAAAGTCTAAGACTATTCTAATGAGAACCGTCTGGTTTAGAGATGAGAAAAAGGGGCACGTTCATGGGTGAAAGGCAAGGCATATTATGAATTGATACTGCAATTGTTCCAATATTGCTTTAATACCACGATTTGCATCTGGTTTTAAAGGGCATTGAGCTTGTGGTCATGCTTAACTGCGTAGGGGAATTACATGTGGAGTAGAGTGTTTGTCCCTAGTGCTTGATTTCTGTATAAGGCTAGAGCATGTCTCATAGCTCATTCTCTGGCATACATTTTCCTGATATCTCCGGGTACTATGAGAGAGAAGGCTACCCTTATTACTTTCTCCCCCCAGGGTGCATCCCTAATGAAGGATGGAGGCCAGTCTCCTTCAGCTATGATGATGTCATAATGATAAGATAATAGTGTCCAGAAGTCTGATTTGATAATACGTGGAATATCCCTTTCAATTTGTATGTTTAGAATGCAAATCAGGAGGATTTAAATGTTGATCTGGAGTTTCGATCTGTTTGAAGTTATCAGTTGGATGTGCATTCAGGAACTTATGAAGCGTCTGATGTACTATTGTGACTTCTGCGGCACTATCTAGGGGCACTCTTGCTAAAGTCCTGCATCTCAGGAGGATTTGCAGTTGAATCTGCATATTTCTTAGAAAGTTCTGCAACTTTCTTCAATTTTACTGGGGTTTTAGAGTCCAATCCTTTCTCTTCCCTCTTTAAGCTGATGTCAGTCTTGCATCCACCTTCACTTTTCCTACTGTGCTCCTCTTTTCTTTGGTACTTAGATCTGCTCCTCCGTTTGATTATTTTACCTTTAGTGTCCTGAAAAAATGTGAAGAACAGCTATCAGAATGCTGATACCATTCAGGTCAATTTTTTTGCAGACTCTTAACTTATAACGACTTCTGCTTGATTCCTAAGAAGCGGGTGATCCAGTCCATCTTTTATCTTTGTCTTTTTGCTTTTTCTTCCCATCCATTGCATATCTCTCCTTAACAGAACCCTTGTGTCATTTTTAGGGTTTAAGGTATCTCTACCTACAGAGGTATAAACTTCTGCAATTATTTTTGGTAGTTCCAATTCATGATCCTGAACCTGAACTGCTTCCAGTCTCTGACGTATAGCCAGAATGGAAGCCTCTCCCTTTATGTTGCTTAGAATAATAAAGGAGACTGTAGAGAAGTTTCCCATTAGCTTAATTTCTAAATCCAGAGCTGGGGCAGCTCCATATTCTTTTTGTCCTTCTCTGAGTACATCAGCTGGGACCGCCAATGAAGGCATAACATGCATATTGGTTAAATGCATGCAAACAACATGGTTTGAATGGTGAAGCAGGTCCAGTTGCAAAGGGCCCAAAATTTGCCATGACCTCCTTGAAACACCTAATATTGCTATGTTTTACTCCTATTCAGGCAGACACTATTGCAGTTATCTTGCATTTAAAAGGGGCTTGATTTGAAAGGTGTAGCAGGTGCAGTGCCACCGGGGCCAAAAGCTGTAGGGACCCCATTAAATGCAGAATATTTCTAAACTTTGCTACTAAACAGACAGTCACAAGTGCAGTTATCTAGCAGACACTAGGGCCATGATTTCAATGGTGCTGCAGGTGCAGTGGCACCGGGGCCAACATTTGTCAGAACTCCTCTAAACACCAAATATTGCTATATTTAGCTGCTAAATAAGCAGTCACAAGTGTAGTTACCTTGCAGGCACTAGGATCATGATTTCAATAGGGCAGCAGGTGCAGTGACACTGGGGACAAAATCTCTAGGAACCGCTCTAAACACCAAATATTGCAATATTTTATTACTAAACAGGTAGTCACAAGTGCAGTTACCTTGCAGACAATAGGGTCATGATTTGAATGATGCAACAGATGCAGTGGCACCGGGGCCAAAAGTTGTCATAAATCCTCTAAACACCAAATATTACTATATTTTACTACTAAATAGGCAGTCACAAATGCAGTTATTTTTCAGGCACTATGGGCATGATTTAAATGGTGCAGCAGGAACAGGGGCACAGGGCCCAAAAGTTGTCAGAACGCCTCTTAACAATATTGGTATTACAACAATTAATTCTGTTATTTCCCTCTTTCATTTCTTTTTTCAAAATGTTACTATTGCTTACCCGCATTATAACACTAGTAACAGAACAAGATATTGTCTTTTTTGTACTTAAACAAGTCATAATCCTTTTTTTTTTCACAACAAAATTTGATTGTCAATAGCCAAAAGACGCCCGAAAGGGCGTTGCACCAGAACAGCGTTAAATACATAATACAAATACTGATGTCGACATTTTGTATTAGGGTATAAAATAGATAATTCTGTGCATAACAATCTGTTATAATAACAAATAACAGAAGTGCCACTAATCTACATTAAGTATAAAGCGTAGAAGGTCCATCCAAAACTGAGAAGTCTACATCACGACCATCTGTGGATCCCCACAGAACAACTATGTTCAACTCACTCTGTTGGTGGATCAGGAATGGGCTCTAAGTAAATCCCCTGGTAATAAGCCCATCTCTTCCATATCTTGGGATTTTTCTGAGGGCTGCCCCGAGCAGCAAAAATAGGTATCTCCAGCCCCATGCACAAATCTAGGCCCTATTTTCCAGACCCCTAAAGAGGGCGGGGAGGTGTCTTTCCATTTTTTCGCGATGTCACGCTTTGCAAGTGTGAGGCCCAATGACACTCAGAGGCGATTTACCGACCGGGAATCGGGTGTGAGCTTTAATAACCACTTGGTCTGTATCCTCCTGAACGCCCGCTCTGTGGTCAAACATAAATACGAACTTGAACTGTTCTTGACCGCCCATTCTCCGGATATGGCCTTTATTACGGAAACATGGACCAACAAGGCCTCCTGCCCGGACTGGAACATCGCCATGCCACCTGGCTATGCATTACACTGTCTTGATAGAAAGACGGGCAGAGGGGGGGGCTTAGCGATCATTTACAAGGACCAACTAAAGATCCAGTTCAGGGCCATTGAAAACATGCACGCAGAAGCACTACAATTTAGCATATTCCTAAAAGATATAAACGTCGCCCATGGGTTATTGGTGTATAGACCTCCCGGATCTATGGCCGCGTTTCTGGAGGCCCTCCAAGTGCATCTAGAGTCCTGTACAGAGTTTGAGGCCTACACGATCCTTGGGGATTTCAACCTCCATCTGGAGGCCGAAAATAACTCGGACACTACGAGACTTCTGGACAGCTTGGAGGCTTATGGACTACATCAATTGGTGGTAGCCCCAACTCATGACGGGGGCCACACCCTGGACGGTCTCTTCTCTAGCCACCCAGACCTGATATATCTCAGGGTTGAATCCCTCCCATGGACCGATCATAGGGCGGTGTTCTTTAAGATTGGGTTAAAATCAAGGGCAAAAAGCGATCCCCACAAACCTACCAAGATCCTTTTTAGGAGATGGAGTAAGGTTACCCAAGTGTCCCTGACGGAGGCACTGGGTAACCCTCCTCCTATCTTGGAGGACAATAATGATACAGCTGTTGCCCAGCTCACCAACTGGATTGGGGACGCTATTAACCAGGTTGCCCCTCTTCAGTCAGCCACCCGGAACAGGCGTCCCCCGGGTGCCCCTTGGTATGGCCCGGAGCTGAAAGCCCTGAAGGTAGAGTGTAGACGGCGGGAACGGCTTTGGAGAACTGACTACAATAGGGGCCATAAGTTAGCCTACAATCTGGCCTTGCATAACTACAAGCAGGCCATTTGGAAATCTAAGCAGGACTACTTCTCCCGTAAAATTTCCGAGGCTGGGCATTCCTCTAAAGAACTTTTTAAAACGGTAGCCTTCCTGACAAGTCCGCAGCAGACTAACCAATTCAGCACGGATCAGTCCTTTTGCGACCAGCTAGCTACCTTTCTTCATACTAAGGTGGCCACTATCTATGATGACTTATTAAATACATCGGGACCCCCCACCTTGGATTTTCAGCAGGAGCCGCCCACATGTAGGTTGACCACCATCGATCCTTTAACCAGCAGGGAGGTTTTGACACTGCTAGGCTCTATAAAGTCAGGTGCTGCTTCCGACCCATGTCCCCCTTATATCATCCACTTGGTGGCGGACAGGATAGTGCCATGTCTCACGATCCTAATTAATCAGGTTCTAGCAGTAGGTACCTATCCAGTCACCTGGAAATCAGCATGTGTTAAACCCCTTCTCAAAAAGGCCTCTCTGGACCCCTCTGAACTCAAAATTATTGTCCCATCTCTGGCCTCCCTTTGATGGCTAAAGTCATTGAGAAGGCCATTAACCAAAGCCTGATGGGGTATCTGGACAAGAACGCCCTGCTGGACAGGTCCCAGCACGGCTTCCGGCCCAGGCACTCCACAGAATCTGCCCTTCTAACGGCAGCCGAGGGGATTCGGGCGACAGTAGATGAAGGGGGGCGAGCTATTCTCGTCCTCCTGGATCTGTCTGCTGCGTTCGATACCGTGAATCATGTGGTGCTGATTCAGCGCCTTAGGGAGGTTGGGATTGCGGGCCGAGCCTTGGCCCTACTTTCTTCCTTCCTGGAAGATAGAAAGCAATGTTTAAATTGGGCCGGTCTACATTCCGATAATTTTGCTTTGCCTTGCGGTGTCCCCCAAGGTTCGTCTCTCTCCCCGACCCTTTTTAACATTTATGTTAGACCTCTGGCGAGTTTGGTCAGGAAACATGGCTTCATGCGTGTTAGACCTGTCAGCCCTTTGGGTGGTCCCTCCTCATCATTATTTATTTTGTCCCACTTTGGCCTCAAACCCTGTTATAATTTTTCCTTTTTGGGAACCACCAGACTTTTTAGTGTTGATGCAGGGTCAGGGAGCCATTTTCCCTACCCCTGGAACTTCTGTCTGAGGGTCTGAGACACAAAATGGTGGCCACCCATTGTCACCTGTGACATCATCAGAACCCACTGGAGATTTCTAGAACCTTCCGTAACATTCTGGAACCCGGTGACAGTGAGAGGCAGTTTAGAATGTTGGGAGGCCATCTCAGTGTGGCAGTTGTCAACTGACTGGAGAGGAGAGAGGACCAGTTCAGAAGGAGGTCGGAGTAAGGCAGCAGGGGTGGAAACCAGTGCTTGGAGTGGGGTCCAGAAACCCACCCTTGATGCTAGTCCCTACTGACCAAGCCCAACCTAAAGCCCTGTGTGGGATCAAGAACAGAAAAACCATCTTAAGGACCTAAATATTGTGAAGAGGCCTTAAAGAAGAAGACCAGCAAGCTCCTGACCTGTTTAGCGGTGTCCTCCTGGAGTCTTGACGTCGAGAAACCTGGAGACCTGAGGCCTGAGGTGGAGAAGCGGCGCTGACAGAAAGCAGACGTCGTACCCGGAGCCGTCAGAGGTCGATAGAGGGCGCCGACGGAGGTCGTGGAGAGGCACCGGAGGTCGAGTAAGGAGTCTCCTGAGGTCGAGGTGAAGCGCGCCGGAGGTCGGGAGTGGAGATCGCACTCCGGAGTCGCCGGACATCGAGGTGAAGCACGCCGGAGGTCGGGAGTGGAGATCGCCCTCCGGAGACGCCGGAATCTGAGGTGAAGCGCGCTGGAGGTCGGGAGTGGAGGTCGCACTCCGGAGACACCCGGAAGCGGGGAGACCGTGACCCTGCGACTCCGGAAGGCGACATCGAGCCGGAGCAGCCCAGCGACATCGAGCCGAGGCCGCCCAGCGACATCGATCCGAGGCCGCCCAGCGACATCGATCCGAGGCCGCCCAGCGACATCGAGCCGAGGCCGCCCAGCGACACCGAGCCGGGGCCGCCCAGCGACACCGAACCGAGGCCGCCCAGCGACGTCGACCCGGCGCCGAGCGGAGCCGATCATCGTGAAAAGGGCAGTAAGTGGTAGAGGGGGCGTCTGAGGCCCCGTGGAGCCCTAAAAGACCATTCTAGGGGCTAGAGGGGTGTTAGAACCAGCCTGGGAGTGCCAGGGGTGAACTGAGACTGGTGCAGTGACCTCTGTGAGGGGTTGTGTATTTTGGGAGAGCCAGATCCTTAGGTTACCCCTATTCTACCTCAGTTCAGGCCCAGCCTTGACCATCCTAGGTGGGACACCCCCCATGTCATCCAAATGACCACAAGCTGTACTTGGGCAAAGTAAAACCAAACTACCTCATGAAAGGGTTGTGAACTGTAATTGTCATTGATGGTGTTATTTAAGTTATTGAGGGTGCTTTATTTATTGTCTTCCACTAATTTATTCCTGCACTGTATTTATTGCCTGACTGTATTTATTTGCCATCTGTATTTATTGCACCTATATTTATTCCGTGTTTATTTATGACCTGATCCTATTTATTGAAACCCCACTGTGGTATTATTTATTTGACCTGCTATTTTCAAGAAAAGTCTTATGGTATTGTATGTATGTTTTGAAACCTGCAACTAAGAGAAAATAAGATAAAGACAAACTACTTTCTTTCATAATTTTTACGGTGTAGTGTCGTTTTTGGAACGGATGAACGCATGGTTATTGTGAGGGTGTGACGTACGCTTAACACGGTGCCTGACCCCCGACCGCTTGAGCCAAGCTACCACTGTGCTGGGAACCTGGTGACTGCTAACCCGGTTGCCCGGTTTCCAACATAAAATTGGTGTTCAGTGGTGGGATTGAGCTGTGCTTGCGTCCACTCGACAATAACTGTGGGTAGTCCATAGGCCTACACCGAGAGTTTTCTCCAAGCGGACTTCCTAATTTTGAGTTTTGTTTTTCCAAATTTACTTCTGGTGGTGGGAGGAGGTATTACAAAAGGTACCCCCCTGCATAGCTTCTGTAAGCAACTGTCTTCTATCCTGAGTGGGCAAAATGGAGTTTGTGTTGGAGGATGTGGAAACTTATACTGTGGCCCAACTCAGGGAGTTTTGTCAGAGAGAGGGGGTGTTTTGTCCCCAAGGTGCAAAGAAGGGTGAGCTCCAGACCAGCTTAAGGGCTTGGTGGGAGGCACGACGAGAAAGTACGGTTGAGAAGGAGGACAGGGATGGAGAGCCTGACAGCGAGGGGGCTGGTTTGTACCAACCTGAGGTGGGGGACCTAGTAACAGGGCCCAGAACACTTTCAAGGAAGGGCAGCAGTGTCTCTAGCAACGGCTTATTAGAAGCAGAATTCGTTGACCGGAGGGAGAAAAGACAGCTCACATGGGATTTGGCGAAGCTGGAGAAAGAAAAAGAGGAACGGAGGATGGCTCACGAGTTGAGGCTCAGGGAGATAGATCTCCAGATCCTACAGGTCGGGGCACACACTGTTCCTAATGGTGGCAGCGAAGAAAGAGAAATCACCAGGGAATCCAAACCCTATTTGCCAAAAGACATAGTAGCTAGCTATATTGCGGGTGATGATATCGCCAAGTGGCTAGTGGCCTATGAGATCTCATTAAGAGTCCATGGGGTTCCAGAGAAGTATTGGGGAGGGGGATTGTATAAATACATGCCTCCAGCTGGTAGGGATACATTATTGGCCCTGGAGCAGGATGAGCAGACCCACTACCCCACCATGAAAGTGGCGCTCGTGAGGAAGGTTGGACTAACACCCGAGAAGTATAGACAGAAGTTCCGGGGTAGCCACAAACTGGGCACACAGAATTGGGTGGATTTCCTGGACTATGCAAAGAAGGCATTAGAGGGTTGGATACAAGGCAGCGAGGTGAGGGACTACAAGGGGTTGTTTGATTTGATGTTGAAGGAACACCTGCTTGAAAAATGTTTCCCTGACCTGCGTCAACACCTGGTGGATAGCAAGCTGACCAATCCCCGGAAGCTTGCTGAGGAGGCGGACATTTGGGCTAGTACCCGGGTGTCCACAAGGGGGACTGGAGGGGACTCTCAAAAGACCGGACAGGGCGCCCCCCAGAAGAAAGAGGGAGGGGAAAAGAAAACGGAGTTCTCTAAAGGCCCCCAAAATAGTTCCCAAGGGAAGGGAACGGGATTCACCCCTAGGGCTAACCCACCCAGAAACCCTAATCCTGGCCAGAGTCAGCAGCCAAGGGTTGTCCATTGCTACGAGTGCGGTGGTGTCGGACACTATAAGGGAGATGTGAAGTGCCCGAAAAGACCACCCCCTCCCATCGGAGGAAAGGCCCCCGGAGTAGCTAGTGTAGTGCTCGGGGAGGAGATGCCTTTAGATAAGGGAAGGGAGTGGGCGGGTGTCACTTTAGTGTCCCTGGGAGAACGGGAGATGGTTCCTAAGATCCAGGTGCCCGCAAATACCACAAAGTATGGGCAGTGGGTCACCATCAACGGCCAAAGAGGGGAGGCTCTGAGAGACACAGGAGCCAGTATGACTATGGTACGTAGCCAGCTGGTGTCTCCAGAGCAGGTAATTCCCAATGTACTCCACCCTGCCGCGATAGCTGACGGCAGAATGGGCCACTATCCGGTGGCCGAGGTTCCATTTGAATGGGAAGGGGTTGCAGGTTCACTTCGAGTTGCCGTAAGCCCTGCCGTGCCAGTCGATTGTCTGCTGGGGAATGACATGGAGCATAATGCTTGGAAAGAGGTGGAATACCGGACTCATGCTGAGATGCTGGGTACACCTGACTGGGCCTGTGTCAGCACCAGGTCTGCGACTACCCGGAGGGGGAGTTCGTTTAGGCGGGAGCCTCGAACAAAGGCACCGCCGGCTGCTGATCAAGGGAAGAACCGAGGACAGGAGGAGCCTGCCTCGGCATCCGCGCCCCGTGTGACGGATAGGCCACCGGAGGTGGTGGGCCAGGAGTCCGCGGAGGGGGATGTTACTGAACTGGAGGACCTACCCATCCCGGCCGAGTGGCACGTGGAGGGAGGGCCGACCAGGGAGGAATTCTGCCAGGGCCAGAAGGAGTGTCCTACCCTTGAGGGACTGAGGCGACAGCCCGAAGCCCAGGCAGCAGGGAACGTTGAGGGGAACTATAATATTTACTGGGAGGATGGCCTCCCCTACAGTGAACCCAAGGCACCCATGCACGGATCGTCACGGGCCTTGGTTGTCCCTCAACGTTACCGAGCCTTCCTTCTGGAATTGGCTCATGAAATCCCCTTGGCAGGACACCTGGGGCAAGACAAGACCTTTGCCCGGCTTGTCCCACACTTTTATTGGCCTCAGATGAAAGTGTCGTCCGACACCTACTGCCGGACGTGTGTGTCTTGTCAAGCCAGTGGGAAAACAGGGGTGAAGCTGAAAGCTCCCCTGGAACCACTTCCTGTCGTTAGCACCCCCTTTGAAAGGGTGGGCATCGACATTGTGGGTCCGTTAGATCCGCCTACTACAGCTGGTCACAGGTTTATCCTGGTTCTGGTGGATCATGCCACACGGTACCCAGAGGCCATACCTCTGAGGACCATTACTGCACCTGTTGTGGCTAGGGCCCTGATGGGAATCTTTACCCGAGTGGGTTTTCCCAAGGAAGTTGTGTCCGACAGGGGGACCAACTTCATGTCAGCATACATGCGGGCCATGTGGAAGGAGTGTGGAGTGACCTACCGGTTCACCATTCCTTACCATCCCCAGACCAATGGTCTGGTGGAGAGGTTCAATAAAACCTTGAAAGGCATGATCAGAAGTCTGCCTGAAAGCCTGCGGAGGAAATGGGACGTCCTCCTACCCTGTCTATTGTTTTCCTACAGTGAAGTGCCACAGAAGGGAGTGGGCTTCAGCCCCTTCGAGCTTTTGTATGGGCACCCTGTGCGTGGACCTCTCAGCCTGGTGAGAGACGGATGGGAACGAACTCCCAGAAAGCTTCCCCAGGACGTGGTGAGCTACATGCTGGCCTTCCGGAGCCAAATGGCTAAGTTGTGGAAGCAAGCTTCTGATAACTTGGAAGCCAGCCAAGCAGTAATGAAGGCGTGGTATGACCACAATGCTCACCCGGTGGAATTGGAGCCTGGCCAGAAGGTGTGGGTGATCGAACCAGGAGAGCTTAGCGCCCTCCAGGATCGCTGGTCAGGACCCTTTGAGGTGTTGGAGAAGAAGGGTAAGGCTGCCTACTTGGTGGATCTGAAGACCCCTCGCCAGCCCCTACGGGTGCTGCATGCCAACCGCCTCAAACCCCACCATGAGAGGCCCGAAGTCATATTGCTGATGGTGACTGACGGAGCAGAGGACGTGGAAAGCGAGCCTCTCCCCGACTTATTTGCGTCTCAAGAGAAGGATGGGTTGGTGGAGGGAGTGATTCTCTCCCCGTCCCTAACTCCTGAACAGCAGGAGGACTGCCGCCAGGTCCTGGGGCAGTACTCTTCGTTTTTCTCCCTTGTTCCGGGTAGGACTCACCTGTGCGTCCATGACGTGGACACAGGAGACAGCCCACCTGTGAAGTCAAAGATCTACCGGATGACAGACAAGGTGAAGGCCAGCATTCACAGTGAAGTCACTAAGATGCTGGAGCTAGGAGTGATTGAACCTTCTAGCAGTCCCTGGTCCAGTCCGGTGGTACTAGTACCAAAAGCTGCACCACCGGGAGCCCAACCAGAACTGAGGTTCTGTGTGGACTACCGGGGACTGAACTCAGTAACCAAGACTGATGCTCATCCGATTCCAAGAGCGGATGAATTGATTGACCGGCTGGGAGCTGCCCAATATCTGAGTACCTTTGACCTTACTTCCGGGTACTGGCAGATCTCTCTGACTGATGGAGCTAAGGAAAGGTCAACCTTCTCCACGCCCAAGGGCCACTACCAGTTCTGCGTGATGCCCTTTGGGCTCAAGAACGCACCTGCCACGTTTCAGCGTCTGGTGAACCAGATCCTCACTGGAATGGAGAGTTTCTCTGCTGCTTATCTGGACGACATTGCCGTCTTCAGTAACAGCTGGGAGGATCACTTGCGTCACCTGCAAGCTGTTCTCCAGGCCCTGAAACACGCTGGTTTAACGATCAAGGCCAGTAAATGCCAGATCGGGCAGGGGTCGGTAGTGTACCTTGGACACTTGGTGGGTAGGGGAGCGGTGCAACCCCTCCAGGCGAAAATCGAGGCTATCATGGCCTGGGAACCCCCCAAGACTCAGACTGAGGTCCGAGCTTTTCTGGGCCTCACAGGATATTACCGCCGCTTCGTGAAGGGGTATGGTACCATTGTGGCCCCCCTCACAGAGCTTACGTCCAAGAAACAACCTCGACGGGTAGTCTGGACGGAGGCTTGTCAGCAGGCCTTTGTGAAACTGAAGCAAGCCATGTGCGAGGCCCCGGTCTTAAGGGCCCCAGATTTTTCCAAGGAGTTCATTGTCCAGACGGATGCATCGGAACATGGCATTGGGGCAGTGTTATCGCAACTCAATGAAGAGGGTCTGGATCAACCCGTGGTCTTCCTATCCCGGAGACTACTTCCCAGGGAACAGAAGTGGAGTGCAATAGAGCGTGAAGCCTTTGCAGTGGTATGGGCTCTGAAGAAGTTGCGGCCATACCTGTTTGGCTCGCACTTCCTAGTTCAGACCGACCACAGACCCCTTCGTTGGCTGATGCAGATGAAGGGGGAGAATCCCAAGTTGCTAAGGTGGTCTATCTCCCTACAGGGAATGGACTTTCAGGTGGAACATCGGCCTGGAGTGGACCACGCCAATGCAGACGGTCTCTCAAGGTATTTCCGCCTTAGTGATGAGAACTCCCAAGGGGTTGGGTAGCTCTCCCCACTTTCAGCTGGGGGGGACGCGTGTTAGACCTGTCAGCCCTTTGGGTGGTCCCTCCTCATCATGATTTATTTTGTCCCACTTTGGCCTCAAACCCTGTTATAATTTTTCCTTTTTGGGAACCACCAGACTTTTTAGTGTTGATGCAGGGTCAGGGAGCCATTTTCCCTACCCCTGGAACTTCTGTCTGAGGGCCTGAGACACAAAATGGTGGCCACCCATTGTCACCTGTGACATCATCAGAACCCACTGGAGATTTCTAGAACCTTCCGTAACATTCTGGAACCCGGTGACAGTGAGAGGCAGTTTAGAATGTTGGGAGGCCATCTCAGTGTGGCAGTTGGCAACTGACTGGAGAAGAGAGAGGACCAGTTCAGAAGGAGGTCGGAGTAAGGCAGCAGGGGTGGAAACCAGTGCTTGGAGTGGGGTCCAGAAACCCACCCTTGATGCTAGTCCCTACTGACCAAGCCCAACCTAAAGCCCTGTGTGGGATCAAGAACAGAAAAACCATCTTAAGGACCTAAATATTGTGAAGAGGCCTTAAAGAAGAAGACCAGCAAGCTCCTGACCTGTTTAGCGGTGTCCTCCTGGAGTCCTGACGTCGAGAAGCCTGGAGACCTGAGGCCTGAGGTGGAGAAGCTGCGCTGACAGAAAGCAGACGTCGTACCCGGAGCCGTCAGAGGTCGATAGAGGGCGCCGACGGAGGTCGTGGAGAGGCACCGGAGGTCGAGTAAGGAGTCACCTGAGGTCGAGGTGAAGCGCGCCGGAGGTCGGGAGTGGAGATCGCACTCCGGAGTCACCGGAGATCGAGGTGAAGCGCGCCGGAGGTCGGGAGTGGAGATCGCACTCCGGAGACGCCGGAATCTGAGGTGAAGCGCGCCGGAGGTCGGGAGTGGAGGTCTCACTCTGGAGACACCCGTAAGCGGTGAGACCGTGACCCTGCGACTCCGGAAGGCGACATCGAGCCGGAGCAGCCCAGCGACATCGAGCCGAGGCCGCCCAGCGACATCGATCCGAGGCCGCCCAGCGACATCGAGCCGAGGCTGCCCAGCGACACCGAGCCGGGGCCGCCCAGCGACACCGAACCGAGGCCGCCCAGCGACGTCGACCCGGCGCCGAGCGGAGCCGAGCGGAGCCGATCATCGTGAAAAGGGCAGTAAGTGGTAGAGGGGGCGTCTGAGGCCCCGTGGAGCCCTAAAAGACCATTCTAGGGGCTAGAGGGGTGTTAGAACCAACCTGGGAGTGCCAGGGGTGAACTGAGACTGGTGCAGTGACCTCTGTGAGGGGTTGTGTATTTTGGGAGAGCCAGATCCTTAGGTTACCCCTATTCTACCTCAGTTCAGGCCCAGCCTTGACCATCCTAGGTGGGACACCCCCCATGTCATCCAAATGACCACAAGCTGTACTTGGGCAAAGTAAAACCAAACTACCTCATGAAAGGGTTGTGAACTGTAATTGTCATTGATGGTGTTATTTAAGTTATTGAGGGTGCTTTATTTATTGTCTTCCACTAATTTATTCCTGCACTGTATTTATTGCCTGACTGTATTTATTTGCCATCTGTATTTATTGCACCTATATTTATTCCGTGTTTATTTATGACCTGATCCTATTTATTGAAACCCCACTGTGGTATTATTTATTTGACCTGCTATTTTCAAGAAAAGTCTTATGGTATTGTATGTATGTTTTGAAACCTGCAACTAAGAGAAAATAAGATAAAGACAAACTACTTTCTTTCATAATTTTTACGGTGTAGTGTCGGTTTTGGAACGGATGAACGCATGGTTATTGTGAGGGTGTGACGTACGCTTAACACGGTGCCTGACCCCCGACCGCTCGAGCCAAGCTACCACTGTGCTGGGAACCTGGTGACTGCTAACCCGGTTGCCCGGTTTCCAACAATGCTGGTATCCTATGCCGATGACTCACAGCTTGTGATATCAGCTGCTGAGCATCCTGATCAAATAGCGGCCAAATTCCACGCCTGTCTTTCCGATGTGATGAAGTGGATGCATTTGAGCTTTTTAAAAATTAATACCGAAAAGACGGAAGTGATGGAGTTTGGGGAAGGTCCCTCTGTCTGGAACTCCCTTTGGTGGCCATCGGCGGCTGGGCAATGTCCCCTCCCGGTCACCAAGGTGAGGAATCTGGGGGTGGTTTTTGACCAAAAGCTAAACATGTCAGCTCAGGTCAACAGCCTAACGTCTTCCTGTTTCTTTCTGCTTAAAACCCTGTGGAAGATCCTTCCATATATACCTTCGGCATTACAAAAGACGGTGATGGCTGTACTATTCATGTCCAGACTGGACTACTGCAACGCCATGTTTCTGGGCATTGACAAGTTTCAGGTCAGAAAGCTCCAATCCTTGCAGAATGCCGCTGTTCGGGTAATTCTGAACTTACCCAGGGGCTGTTCCACCTCAGCGGGAAGGAACTCTCTCCACTGGCTCCCGGTTCAACAAAGAATCGAGGTCAAAGCACTCTGTCTGGTGCATCGGGCCCGTTTTGGCAGGGGCGCAAACGATGGGACTGACAGGTTTTTACCTTACATTCCGCCCCGTGCTCTGCGGTCGGCCAATCTTGGCCTTATTTGTATTTCCAGATTCAAACTTGCTAGATGGGGCGGTCGCTCCTTCGCCATTTGTGCAGCCAGATTATGGAACCAACTGCCTGTAGAGATGCGACTCCAACCTAGCTATGCCCTTTTCAGAAAAGTGCTTAAACATCGCCTATTCCAGGTCCAACTATAATTCATTTTCCTGCGAATCACACACACCATAGCGCCAAGACACCATCTGGTATTCGAGCGCTCTATAAGCCTTTTTTATACTTATACTTATAATAACAGTAGGTGTCGTTTGTACACGTTTCCCCCAATGTCATCTGTAATATGTAGGATGGTCAATCTGGGCATGTAGGGGACGTCCCACCCCAGTACCTGTGACAAACAGGTAGTAACACCCTGCCAAAACTTTGAAAGAGATATACATGACCATACAGTGTGAAAGAAAGTACCGTTGGCCGCATGGCACCTCAAGCAAATATGGCGGAGGTAATGAGTCCTGCCTGCCAGAGCCGATGTCTTGTGTAATACACCCGGTGTAGGTATTTAAACTGTATATATCGGCGTCGTGTTGCCATGGCAGCACTGCCCGCGGACGCGTGCGCCTCGGTCCAATCTTCATCGTCCAATGGGCCCAGGTCAGTCTGCTAGGCCTCTCGTGTGTTGGAAAGTGTTGTGAAGCTATTTGTGACAGGCATGCGATAGATTTTTGCAATCTTGTGATCCCCTAATTCTCCCATGAACACCTTATCCTCAAGAGGGGTAAACTCGGGTATGGACTCCTGTAGTCCCAAATAAGGCGCAAAGGCATGTCGGAACTGCAGATATTTGTAGACCTAGCCATTGCATACTCTCGTTGCTGCTCCTGAAAGGACTTCAGGGTCTGTCCATGAAGGACATCCCTGACAGTGGAAATACCTATTTTATCCAAACCCGAAAAAGCAGGGAGACCAACCAGTTGCAGCAGGAGGCCGTTACCCCAAAGGGGAGCTTCTTTTGTTATTCTGCCCCACCACCCGAGTTGCCGGAGAGTGCGCTTCCAGAGACTAAAGACCGTGGCAGTCGCCGGGGGCAATGCCTTCAAGGCAGCGCCCGCGTACAAGACAGAGTGCAAAGAGTAGGTCCCCATTAGGCAGCGTTCTACCATATAGGCGGGATCAGATCTATCCCCGTACCACCAGTCATTTAAAATGAGTAAGTGTGAGGCCGCATAGTAAGCTTGAGTATCGGGCGTCACCAATCCACAGCAATAGGTCGATTGAAAACAGGGCTTCAAAGCGACCCGGGCAGACTCACCTCCTGTCGAAGTGTAGTTTTGAGCTGTGTAAACCAGCTAGGTGAGATCAGATATGGATGATCTTGAAGCTGGTACAGTAGTCGAGGCAAGGAGACCATCTTAAAGATGGAAGATCTACCAAGCAACGAAAGGGGAAGATGTGACTAAACGTGAGTCTGCTCTCTGATCTGTACCCCCAGCGGTGTTAAGTTTCTTTCTCAGGACAAAGGCTGCGGGTCAGCCAAGAAGACCCCAAGATATTTGAAGCCGTTGGACGCCACCATGACCTCTTCGGACCATGGACCAAGCTGTCCCGTATTGCGAAAGGGCCATAGAAAGGATTTTCGTGAGTTCATATACAGTCCTGAGGTCTCGCCAAAGACCTGCATGATCCTGAGAAGTCGAGGCCTGGAACGATCCGGATGTGTAAGGAAAAATAATACGTCATCTGCATACAATGCTATGTGATCCGACGTTGCTCCAGGCCACTCAAGTCACAACACTTTAACAGACTTTCTGTAACTTATATTGTACAACTACTCAGCAAGCTACAACTTACAACAAAAAACAGCATATTATAAATCACATAGGCAAAACCTAATGCATTTACCAATGCTTGTTAGGGATACCTCTAGGTGATTCACCTTTTCCCGAGCACGCACAATGGTGTGTTAGGTTGCCTAATTGATTTCAAGTACCAGGTACTTCTTTTGGTTTACTGATTAGCAAATGCTGACCTCGATTATGACGCATTTATACAAAGCACTACACTGTAACTGAGCAAAGGATATATTTTTTTCAAGTGGAGAGAAAAGCACAAATGTCTTCTGGCACATCCACTCATGCACATAAAACACCACAAAGATCTACCAAATGTATTTTAATTACACCTTAACACGCAGGGTCAGATACACAAAGGTAAAGTTACACTTTTGTGTATGTTTAGTATTTTGTTGGTATTCACACACTACGAGTTTAATTTTACAATTAATAATTTTACGACACTGTCAGGGTGGAGAACTCTGCACATAAGCAAATAGGACAGGCCTATGTTTAAGTGTGAGTCTCTGTACTGAGTGTGGAGTCTCCGCAGTGTTAAAAGTACTATTACTAAAATTAAACTCGTAGTTTGTGAATACCAAAAAAGTAGTAAACTTACCCAAAGTGTAAGTCTACCTCTGTGAATCCGGCCCACAGTTACTAAACTAAAGACTGAAACAAACTCTGAACTACCAACACACACACACACCAGCAAACAACATCAATCTATAGTTTCTCCACTTCTGCAGAATCTGTTGCTTTTTTATTGTTACCTAATGGTATTTATTGGTCTTATTTGATATTTGTGTTAAAGTAATAGAATTTCCCTTTCTTCTTTGACTTTTGATCCACATTAAGTATATTTACCACCATATTAACCTCTCACCTGTAGATCCTGAGCAGAGAGGGAATATGAAAAGAAATCCTTTACCTAAAAGGCTGGTGCTAATATAGAGAGCGTGGCCTAATCACTGCTTGCTGATAGTCACATCACTGTTTAGCTGGGTAAATAACTTTTGTATGCTCTCAGGGAGTGAGATTCCAAGGTTGTCTGTGTTCAGAGGCGCTGGGCCCTCAACCTTCCTGAACACTCCGGTGGGTCACAGGAAAACAACTACACTCTAAAAACACCACCTATAATGCAAAAATAAAAAATGCTTGTTTTAAGCTTGGTACTATTTCTCACCCTTCCACAGCTTTGCAATACCAAAAGGCATCACTTTGCTGTAAGAGAGAGGCACACTGTTGCAAATGTGGTTCACTCAGAAGTACAGTTGCCCACTGGTGCACTGCACTGGTAGTACTGTGTTACTGCTGACCACCTGTAATGGGCAGCATTTACTCCTGGGTAGAGTGTAGATTACCTGCCAGTGGTACGATAAGTACAATTTATTCAATATGTTGTGTCTAGTCCAATGTTCATACTGGATACAGGAGAAACCATTTAAAACTGGGGAACTAGAATTTCCTCAAACACACAAAAGGTAATGGGAAGATTGTTAGAAAATGTCTTATCACTGGCAATCACTCGGGTTAGCATTCCAACCCATTATTCTGTTGCCCACCATGACATCTCAGTTTGGACCCAACCATATGCAAATCAGTCTTGAAACTGCCCCAATAAGAACAGCCCAGCCCGAACCTCCAGGCCGTGTACTGCCTGAATCGGAACACGAGAAACCTAATTACAATGTAATCCTGATTAACACTCGTCAGTTGGATGTAGATTGGTTCCAGTGGGACTGTGTGCAAGGGACTCACGACTTGTTGCAAGCATTCCTCTCATCACCTTATGCGTGTTTGAACTAGAATTTCCATCAGGGACTGTCAAGCTTTGGCACAAGTAGGCACCTATTTAATCTTACAGTGAAGAGAACAAGTGAGCAAGGGTGATGTGCACAGCTTTTAACTTAGAAAAAGAACAATTGATGGACAGAATGCAGAACAATGTCATGCATTCACCCCAGTACAGAGATCTGGGCCTAAATCCATCATTTTTTTGCTCACCATGCCATTCCAGTTTGGACCCAGGCATATGCAAATCAGTCTTGACCCTGTGCCCAATGGGAACAGGCCAGCCTGAACTGCCAGGTCAGGTCCTCCCTGGACTGGAAACAAGCATCCTAGGACCGGTTTCGGGGTTTCACCCCTCATCAGCGAGGATAGGTTGATTCCAGCGGCATGGAGAGCACAGAACCCACATCTGGGCATACCCGTCCCACTCGGGATGACAAATACAAAAAGAATAATAGATGGACAGAATGCAGAACAATGTCATACATTCACCCCAGTACAGAGATCTGGGACTAAATCCATTGTTTTTTTGCTCCCCATGCCTTTCCAGTTTGAACCCAGCCATATGCAAATCAGTCTTCACCCTGTGCCCAATGGGAACAGTCCAGCCCGTACTGCCAAGCCAGGTCCTCCCTGACTGGAAACAAGCATCCTAGGACCGGTTTCGGAGTTTCACCCCTCATCAGTCAGGAGAGCTTGACTCCAGTGGTATGGAGAGCACGGGACCCACGTCTGGGCATACCCGTCCCACTCGGGGTGACAAATACAAAAAGAACAATTGATGGACAGAATGCAGAACAATGTCATGCATTCACCCCAGTACAGAGATCTGGGCTTAAATCCATCGTTCTTTTGCTCCCCATGCCATTCCAGTTTGGACACAGCCATATGCAACTCAGTCTTGACCCTACGCCCAATGGGAACAGTCCAGCCCGAACTGCCAGGCCAGGCCAGGCAGTTCGGAAACAAGCATCCTAGGACCGATTTCGGGGTTTCACCCCTCATCAGCCAGGAGCTCTTGTTAGAGGAGGGAGATAAGACATTTTGGATGCAATATTTATTGATCTTCTTCAGAGGTACTTAGAACCTTCTCACAGTGGACAGCTGTAAGAAACTTACTAGTTGACTGGGGTGGGAGCCCTGCTCAAGCAGCAGCACAATCCTTGTCAGGGCGAGGCATTAGCCAGCCCTATATTAGCCTTTGCTCAACACTCGGGTAGTTGACACAGAGCAGTCAGGCTTAACTTAGAGGCAATGTGTAAAGTATTTATGCAATACTTCAAGCAGTAATAAAAGCAATAACACCACACAAAAATAATCCAAGTTAGAATAATAGAGTTTACTCTAATAAATAAACCAAGATCAAAACAACAAAAATCCAATTAGTAGAACCAGAGATAAGCAATTTTAAACGTTTTAGTAGAAATACTGGCAAAAAGCACAAATTGCCAACTGTGGATATTGGCACACGCCGGACCGGGACAAAGTCACAACTTCAGGCCGACCACAATGAAGTGCAAGCTAACTACAGGGACCCAGTTAAGCTGGTTGAACAGAGTACCCTAATCCTGTTTGCGGTGCATTGTGAGAATCCGCATCAAAGATGCTTTGCGCAGTGAAAGCGATGCATAGATTTCGAGAAGTGCTGTGGTGCAAGGTCCTGCATCGCTGTCGAAGATCCATCCAATGAGGGCTTGCGATGCAAAGTCTGGCATTGAAAATGTGTTGAGAAGTCGGAGTGATGCGTCGGTTACTGAGGAGCTGTGATGCGGGTCTTTGCGACGGGTCCAATCCATGTAGCAGCAGCGATGCTCCAGTTCTGCTCGGGTTTGCGCCGTGCAGCAGAAGAGACACGTTAGTTCTGCTGGATCCGCAGAGGCTGGCGAGCACCTTAGGCTCACTTTGTGGGGTGCAGGACTGGGGTGGCATCACTTGGCAGGGTAGACTCACAGATGGCGGAGACCAGGTGCAAGGCTGTGGGAAGCCTGTTATGTCCCTGAGGCGTTAGATCAGGAGGCCAGCTAACCAGCCCTTGGAGTCACTCTGGGTTTCGGTTTCGAGATGCAGGTCCAGTCCTTCTCACCCAGGCAAGAGGGCAGCAGGTCAGCACAGCAGGGCAGCAGTACCTTCAGAGCTGCAGTCCAGGAGAGTGGCAGTCCTTTCAGTAGCGCAGCAGTCCTTTGAACTAGCAGAGTATCCACAGGTCCAGAAGTGTACTGAAGAGGTGGGTCTGAGGTCCAATATTTATATCCAGTTGTGCCTTTGAAGTGGGCTGAAGGTTCTCGAGACATGCCTTTGAAGTGCAAAGGTGCTCTGCTTTCCTAGTCCAGGATCCAGAGTAACTACAGGGGGTATGCATCCCTTTGTATGGAGGCAGGACACAGTCTATTGAAGTGTAAGTGGGGCTGGGCCCAGCTCCTCCCTCCCATCCTGCGAGTGATGGCCCAGGTAAGCTCCCTATTGTGTGTGGCTGTCTAGGAGGAACATACAAAGCCCAACTGTCAACTACACTTTGTCATGTGACCCAGAGACAGTCTGGAGGCACTAAATGGTTAATGCGGGAAAATGCCGACTCTCAAAAAGTGGCATTTTTTAAATTGTAATTTAAAATCTGACTTTACCATGACTTTGGATTTTTCATTACAATCCCAATGACACCAAACATGAACTGGTCACCAGTTCCCATCTGGAAATTACAACTTACCAAATGTAATAAGGTAAGTCCCAAGTTAGTCTGTGGGAGAGGCCATGCACCAGGACATGTAACAATTAAGAGTACATGTCCAACTTTTTAAATACACTGCACCCCGCCCACTGGGCTATCCAGAGCCTACCACAGGGCTGACCTATATGTATTGAAAAGGAAGGTTTGGGCCTGGTAAAAAGGTTTATTTTGCCAGGTCGGAATGGCAGTTTTAAACTGCACACACAGAGTCAGCAACAGCAGACCTGAGGCATTTTTAAAGTGCTACTTAGTGGGTGGCACAATCAGTGCCGCCGGCCCCCTAGTGACATTTAATTTACAGGCCCTGGGCACAGGTAGTGCCACTTTGCTAGAGACTTACAAGCAAATTGAATATGCCAATTGGGTATTAGCAATTCTACCATGCTTTAAGGAACGAGCACAAGCACTTTAGTACTGGTTAGCAGTGGTAAAGTTCGTCCTAAAGCCAGCAAAAACAAAGTCAACCAACAGGAGGGTTGGAAGCAAAACGTTAGGGGGTAAACCACACCACAGATGCCAGGTCTAACAGCCATGAGGTACTATGCTAAGCTGTGTGCACAATGCAATGACATACAAATTGGTCAAACAAACCATGCCACAGATGCTTCAGACAGTTTGAGGCATGTGCTTGCAAAGTTACATCTCAGTGCTAGTAATAATTGTGGCATTTCAGAGTTATAATCGAAGAGTATTTTGTTATAATGCTTCACCCAAAATAAATGTTCAAATACCTCCTCAGGTTCCTTCGTTGGTGTCAATGTTATGGATGCCAGTGCTCATGAGAGATGCTTAATTGCTCATCATGCAGGCAGTTAAGGTCATTCATCTGTAACACAACATGTAAGTGGCAGATGGCACAGATTATGACTATTCCACTGCATTCAAATTGTAATTGCATATTTCCCTGCTGGGTGTGCACAGTTCAGCCCCTTCCCATTTGTCATGCCCTATTTAGGGACCCCACCAGCCTTGAGGTAGTTGATCAGAATCTGGGGCTGCCCAAAAAAGATCTGTGCAGACAGAGGAAAAAGAAACAGGCAAGAGCATGGAGAGAGAGAGTGGGTAGAAGAGGTGTTCTATTGACTGATTGACTTACCGGTGTAAATCTGCGAAATATATGTAAAAATCTGCAGAAATATTTTCAGATTTCAGGCAATAAACCTAATTAGCATAAACAGTGAAAAATCATGTTTGTACTTCTAAAGAAAATGTCAAAAATATTATTGTGAAAATGACATTAAACACACTCACTGTGTTTAATTTCAACATTCCTATATGTTTACAATACACGCGAATCACTTCATGCACATTTCTATTCCGCTACAATTTGTGCATCCTGATACTCCCTCGCGTATCTTCCGCCAAGCACATCCCCCAAAGGCTTTTCTAAGACATGATGTCATGGTGTCTGCACCTTTACATACTTTTGCTCAGGTTCCCCTTTTTGGCCTGTTTGTACACTTCACAGTGCCCCGTGTGCTTGCTGCATTCAGTTAGGGGCATAGACATTTATAATACATATTTCCTTTCCCTTCCATTTTCCATGCAAGATGATATATCTCCCTTCTGGGTCCAGCATGTGATGTAGGTGTTGGAAGGGGACTCCTAGCGTCACCCAGATAAGCGCCCCAGTGCAAATCCAGAATACGAGGTGGCGAAGAGCCGTCCCCTTCATCTTTTACGCACGCCCCTAGCGTGTTCCCCCATATATGTGTCTCTAGCAGCCTGCTATTCCTCGGACATTCCAGGTAATGATCTTTAGTATTTGTGCAGCCATCTGACAAACATCTTCCGCCTCATTCTACCCCCGCCCTCCTTGAGAATGTGGATTTCCCCACTCCACAACCCCTCTCGATTTGATTACGAGACCGGGTTCCTAGACACGACAATGTTAACTTCTCCCAACATTTTAGAACACAACCAACCGAAAATTCCCCTCCTACCCCCCTCCCCTGGGCATTCGTGTGAGTCCCAATCCTTTATTATAACCGGAACAGCCAGCAGCACATGCTGCCCCATTACCCCCCAACAATCAACTTTATCCTGAATCTACACCTCTAGTTTTTGGCTTCTATGCTCATCTCCTTTAACTGACTTGGGTGTACATATAAGAGTCCCTGTAAGTTAGTGCTGTGCCAGTGGTCTGGTATCCACCGGGGTGCCAGGAGACACCTCAAGCTCCCCACCTGAAGCCCAGCCTCTGTTTGGGGGGTACCTCCCCCCGGCAGCCCGACTCCCATCTTGAGGATATCATCCTGTGCACATGAAACGCTCTAGATTCTAACTCTACCCTCATTCTAATACTTTTCCCACCCTATGAATTTATAATCTTTGATCACTTATCAGTACTTTTGTCTCGTTGGGCTTTCTCTCCCAGTTAATTTCTGAATGCTCTCTGCGCTGCCAGGGTCTGCTGGGTGATCCTGCAATGCCTCCTCGGACTCCGGCACTGTCTCCAAGTCTGAGGCCTGCAGTGTCCCATCAGGGCAGACTCAGACCCACCCCGGACTGCCCACTCCCCTTCTCTGCAGTTGTTGCTTTGTCCTTCGCCTTTCCTGGGTTCGTTCCCCCATCACCGACATTCTAGTTGATAACGTGGATTCGCCCCTAGAATCCAGCCAGTCACTCACTTCAGTTGCTGAAAAGAACAGGGTGCGCCCTGCGCTCTCCACTTGTAGCTTTGCTGGAAACATGAGACTGTATTTTAAGTTTAAATATCGGAGCCTCTGATTGACTGTTATGAATGTTTTCCTTTGATCCTGGACTTGTTGGGTATAATCCAGGAATATAGAAATGGGATGATCTTCGTACAGTATCTGCGGGTGGCCTACAGAATCGCGTAGCGAACTCTGAACTTATAAAACCTGTCAATGATGGCCCATGGAGGTGCACCCTGCTTGGGGCGGGGGGCAAATACCCTGTGTGCCCTTCCCACATCCAAAAAATGTGAAAGTCTCTTTGGGGCCAACACCTGGACTATCCAGTCCTCAAGGAAATGTTCTGCTGAGGGGGCTCTCTGCCTTTTCCGGAAAGCCTATGAATCGCAGATTATTGCTTTGCGAATGCCCTTTGGAGTCCTCCACCTTCTCATCTAGCTGTATTTCACTATTTTATAGGTCAACTGGAGTGATACTGAGATTACGTAGTTCCTTCTGCACTGTGTCCACATTATGCTCTGTGGTGGTCACTCTTTCCGCTACTTTCCAGAGGTCACATCGCAATAAATTCACGTAGATGGTGACTGCATCTATTATGTGGACCATAGTCGATTGGATTGCTTGCAGCACATCCGCCAGAGAGGGGGAGTCTCCGGTTCCTCGCACTGTTGGGCCCTCACCTCTGTTTGCATCTTCCTCTCTGGCCTTTGGTCCTGGGGCAGCGGTTGCGCATAATTGGAAATTTTATTAGTTTGTGGTTTTGACAATTTGTCTTTTACCATTTTGCTGGAGTGAGTTTGACCGCTCGGTTCGCACCTCTCATCTCGCCTACAGGTTGAGATATAGTGTCCCTCTGCTCTGTTTATGTCACCCGTACTGCTGTTCTATGTGCAATCTTTTCGCTCTTCTATGTTGCTTCCCTAATTCAGTTCAGAGGGGCTTCACGGTATTCTTTTTTGCTCTCCCCTGTATTCCTGTATTCCGCTCTCCAGCACTGGACCCAGGAAGGCAGAGTCCAGTCTCCTACTTGGGCCCTCCGGATCATCCCGCCATACCCGAGGTACTCGGCCAAGGCCCCCTCATGCAGTTCAAGTCTTGCACTACTGTTTCTGCTGATCTTTTTTGTGTTTCCCTTCGGTACCGCCTCCTGGGGCTTTCTGCTGTGTTAACCGGTCCTCATCCGGTTTCCCGGCTATCTGGTGAACTTCTTTATGCTTCAGGCCCTCCCGTCTCATTCTTCACGCTGACTTCTTACCCACTCATAAGCGGTCGGCCTCCCCTCCTCCCTTTGTCATTTTCCACCAGTGTCTACCGGCTTTCTTTGTTCGTCGAGACCTTGCGCCTCCCGGAGGCCGTCCTTCGGAGCCGGAGATGAGCCCCCGGGTCCTACAGCACACACTCGAGAGCGCAGGGGCCACGGTGCCACCTCACCTCGAGCCCCCGACCGCAGGGCTGGATCGAAGCAGGTCCACCCTCAGCCCCAGCGGCCCGCAGCATTTTTCCAGGCAGCAGATGCTGCTAGGCCTTCCCCAAGTTCTTTCGCTCCCTCTTCCCTCTAGGATGTTGCTTGCCTTTTTCCTTTCTGTGCTGTCCGTTTTCCTGCCATTTCTTCGGATCACTTGTGTTTTTAAAATGGTGCTGACAGTCTCATGAAGGCGTCCTCTCACTGCCTGCTGTTCTCCATAATGTTGGCAACGCTCTTCGGTCACACTTCTCCACCGGGAGCAGGCGTTATTGCCCTCCCCAGTTAGATGGTAGAATAAACAGATATTACATCACTGTATTTAGACACCTATTTACCCATGTCTTCTTCCATTAATCTTTAGCTATACATATATTACAAATATTTTTTTTTCAGAAAGACACATATGTCATCAGTGATGTAATATCTGACGTCATCAGCAGAGGATTGCGGTCGCGTGAGTTATAGTTGCCTGCACTAACTATAACGGGGGAATTTCAATGGTTTTTCACGAGTGAAATGTCCAGCTAACTATAACATGTGTGAAACCTATGGTTTTTTAAGTGAATTTGCAAGGTTTTTTAAATGCTAATTCCTAACTATAATGTGTGTGAAACCTATGGTTTTTTCAGTGAATTTGTACGGTTTTTTAAATGCTAAGTTATGTATTTATTCATTTTTTTTTAAGGTTTTTCACCGTGTGCGTACCGTACGCGCACGGCGCGCCCACGTTACGCAGTTCGCGGAATTTTTCAGTTTCTACCGTACGCGCACGCTACGTGCACTCCGCGACTTTTCGAAAAAAAATTAAAAGAAATTTTGGCCCTTGGGGGTCCTTCTGGGACCCCCTGACAAAGGCTAGGGGGTCAGGAACTGTCCACCCTGCCCCCTTTTCACGTTCTCCACCTTTGTTTTTCACCCCCTCAGACTGCGAGAGACAAAATGGCGGTCGACACTTCCTGGTTTCGACCGATTCGAATGTTTACTAAGATCTAACAACCAATCAGAATCGCGCTCGCGCGCGGCAGCGTGCGCGTACGGTACATTTTTTAGCGCGCCTATAGATATATATATTGATTTAAATGCTATTTTCTCAGGAAATACTGAACAGATTTACACCAGACCTGCAAAAGGCACATCCCTGACCTGAGGACTACCTCTCTGCCAAATTTCAAGTAATTCTGTTCAGCCGTTCGGGCTGTAGCTTGGACTAAAGGTCCTATGGAAAAATGCATGGGGAAAACGCGTTTTGGGACCCCCCTTTTTCTCAGCCCCCGCTTGACAAATCCCCCCGAGACTTACAGGGAAGGAGCGGAGCGGAGCGCCCCACCTATTTTGAAAATTTCGCGAGGATTCGTCAATCGGCGCCAAAGTTATTCGAAATAGAATGTTGCAGATTTCCTATGGAAACACGATCCTAACTATAACTATCTACTCGCGACTGCCAGTAGATAATATGTATGTGTGTGTGTATATATGTGTATATATATGTACATGTGTATGTATCATATATATATGTGTATATATATATATACAAACACACACACACATTACCTACTGGCGGTGCATGGCTTATAACACAAGTGAAAAAACAAAATATTACCTTTCACAACGAAGCGCATCATATGTCCTCCATGTGCGCACGGTGCGCGAAGCGTATCGTGCGTACATGGCCCATCTAGCGTAACGTGGGCACGCGGTGCGCGTAGCGCACCGCGTGCCCACCGTGCGTGCACGGCACTAACTGCGTAAAGTGGGCGTGCGGTGCGCGAAGCGCACCGCGTGCTCACTGTGCGCGCACGGTGTGCGAAGCGCACCCTGCGCGCACGGAACGAACTGCGTTAAGTGGGCGCGCACGCCACGAATGGCGTAAAGTAACTTAGCATTTAAAAAACCGTACAAATTCACTGAAAAAACCATAGGTTTCACACACGTTATAGTTAGGAATTAGCATTTAAAAAACCTTGCAAATTCACTGAAAAAACCATAGGTTTCACACATGTTATAGTTAGCGGAAATTTTACTGATAAAAAACCAATTAAATTGCCCCATTATAGTTAGTGCAGGCAACTATAACTCACGCGACCGCAATCCTCTGCTGAAGACATATGTGTCTTTATGAAAAAAAAATATTTGTAATATATGTATAGCTAAAAATTTATGGAAGAAGACATAGGTAAATAAGTGTCTAAATACAGTATTAGCATCAGCAGAGGATTGCGGTCGCGTGAGTTATAGTTGCCTGCACTAACTATAACGGGGGAATTTCATTGGTTTTTTATCAGTAAAATTTCCGCTAACTATAACATGTGTGAAACCTATGGTTTTTTCAGTGAATATATATATATATATACATATATATATATATATATATATATATATATATACATATATATATATATATATACATATATATATATATATATATATATATATATATATATATTAAGCTCTAAAACTTCACCCCCCAGAGGAAATGAAGGGACCGTACTCCAAACAAAGGTGAAACTCGGTAATTTATTAGACCGAGAAGGAACACAGGACGCGTTTCGGCTTCGCGCCTTTTTCTTACTGAACAAAAGAGCCATGAGTAAAACATAATTATATCCTGACATTCACATAGTGCTCCCGGTGCATCCAGCAGCAACATAAAAAACAGACTTCAAAGAATGTGATGTAAGGGAGACACCATCTTAACCTAGCTATTCAGTTAAGGAAATGCAATGTTATATACATGATAAAAATATACTACATTTTATAACTCAAGCTCATCAATTCATTGATCTATGAATTTCATTACTCCCTATACAGATTACTTCACTTAGTACATAATTGAGCCCTGAATGGGCATTGTTAAATAATTTGAGGCAATAGCATAAAATAAAATAAATATATGCAATTTACACTAATTACAAGCTAAATAATAAGTAATATAGAGTAAATCAAAATTGCCTCAAAATATATGAAAACTTCAATAGTATGAAGTCCCTGATGGACAGAACAGTTAATCTGTAATAAATGCATAATACAATACTGTTATAGATCATACATTAAATCTGATTTTAGCAGCATAAATGATTTCAAGACAAAATGTCTCAAATCACTGATTACTATCCTAGATGAATGGCCAATTCTTCTTCAGTATTTAGACCGTTTGGGATGGTGGTTTGCATGTCAATTATGAATCTAGATTTTAGCCTACGCAGTTTTAATTCACAATTCCCTCCCCGATCACTGGAAGGAACATGATCCAAACAGAAAAATGTCAATACATTTCTGTCACTGTTATGGAATTTGGCATGCCTCGCTACCGGATAAGTAAACTCTTTTTTCTCAATAGCCCTGGCATGTTCAAGGATTCTACGTTTAGTGGGATGTATGGTGCTCCCAATGTACTTTTTGTCACAAGAACATAAGAGACAATACACACTACAGGGAGTGTTACAGGTCATAAATTTATTTATAACCTTATGTTGTGTCATCCCTGGTATGGTATATGTAAGAATTTTAGAACTCTGTCTACATGCCTTACATTTCGAGCAAGGGAAAAAACCAGTGAGTGTACTCAGCCTGGGATTATATGGAATAGCTTCATAATGACTTCTGACAAGTGTATCTTTTAATGATCTACTTTGTCTAAAAGTCACTTGTGGATAATCCGGCAGGCTTTTCCCTATCACTAAATCTCTTTGTAGGATATGCCAGTTGCGGCACAATATTTGTCTTAATGTGCCAGCATTGCCAGAAAAGGTAGTGATAAATCGAAAGGTATCATTATCTTGGATATTTAACCTCTCTTTGTCCCTTAGTAAACAGTGTCTGGGAATTTTCTCTACTTTAGATAACATCTTAGCCATCAGATTCGGGCAGTAACCTCGTACCTTGAATCTCTCAATTGCTGCTGATGCTTCAACATCAAAGTCTTCTCTCAGAGTACAATTTCTTTTCAGGGGGAGCAATTCTCCGTAAGGTATACTGTATATTAGAGATTTTTGATGGCTACTATGTGCTTCCAATATGGAATTGCCTGCAGTCGCTTTCCTAAAAAGAGAGTTGTACAGATTTTAGTGTCCGCTGGAATGTAGATTCAATGAATTCTGATTTATTCCATGACATAGCTCTATTCGTCAATCTGGGAGCCCTTCCAAAGTATAAATAAGTCATCTATAAATCTATACCATCCTGCAATGCATCTGACCCAATGATTGTATTTTTCAGCCCATGCCACCTGCTTCTCCCACCAGCCTACGAACAAGTTTGCGTAGCTGGGGCGAAACAGGTGCCCATGGCCGTACCTTGTATCTGACGGTTTTGTTGTTTATCAATTAGAAAGATATTGTTAGTTAAACAGAACCAAATAAATTCAACCAACATCTCATTATGTTCTGTAAACATTAATAATCTTCCCTTTAAAAAACACCATATGGCTTTTAGGCCATTGGTGTGTTCAACACAAGTATACAAGCTCGTAACATCGAGAACAATCATGAGCATGTCAGGTTCCCAGGGAATATCCTTAATGTTCCTGATGAAATGGGTAGTATCACGGATGTACGATCGCAACATCCTTACAAACTCTGCCAAGAAGAAATCAATATATTGAGACATTGACTCTGTTAAGCTGCCCTTTGAAGACACAATTGGATGTCCTGCTAGTAAAAGTGCATCCTTATGAATTTTGGGCAGATGATAGAATGTTAGGGTAAGAGGATATGGACATGTCAAGAATTTAAAATCATTATCATCAAGCATACATTTATCTGCCCATTTTTGAATGAGTACATGATAATGTTTGATACTGTCCACATATTCATCTTTTGCGATTCGAGTATAACAATTAACATCAGATAGTTGTCCCAATGCCTCTTGTACATAGTACTCTCTTGTCATGAGTACTACATTTCCTTCTCTATCCGAGGGTTTGCAAATAACATCATTTAGAATTTGTTGTATCGCCGTTCTCTCTCCTACAGTCAAATATCCACGTGTAATACCAGGCTTGTTCGTTCGTAAGTTCATAAGGTCTCTTTTGGCAGAGACTTCGAAGGTATTGATAGTATCAAATGCAGTCATTGGTATGAATGTTGATTTTGGTCTAAAATTCGTTTTTATCGATTTTTGTTCTATGCCAAGACTGACTACGTTAGAGACATCGGGAATGACATCTTGTGTGTTATCCACTGGTTGACTAGTCATGATTTGTAATGTCAAAAGGTCATCACCAGTTAAGGCACCAGTTAAGTTCTCAGTTCTAGAGCTAGGGATTGATGTAGATATATCCTCAGTGGCCCGCTGGTGTAGGCCTCTCAATTTGAAGTATTTATAAAGTTTTAATTTTCTTTTGAATTGGTAAAGATCAATGCGTGTTTGGGTGTATTCGATTTCCTTTGTTGG
This sequence comes from Triturus cristatus, assembly GCF_964204655.1. Classification (NCBI taxonomy): domain Eukaryota; kingdom Metazoa; phylum Chordata; class Amphibia; order Caudata; family Salamandridae; genus Triturus; species Triturus cristatus. The sequence goes on along the minus strand of NC_140582.1, from coordinate 1,037,873,781 downwards.
ACAGAAAGTAAGTCCTTTTTTTAGCACAGTCTGTTCATTCTTAGATAGTTTTTTAGTTGTGAGATTGACGATTGTCATATTTTCAACTGTTGCTATCTTCTGAACCCCCACTTGCTGCGTGTTTGCCCTGCAACACCTTGATTTTGACTTGTTGTAGCCACACCTTCTTGATTTCCTGCGGCATCTTGGCACTTTGCTGTGGGGGTTTGCCACGTCCTCCCCGTTGTCTTGAGTCCCGCATAAGCTGGAACTCCTCACAAAAACGGCTTCTCACGGGCATAGCAGCCGTCTGAAACGTCTTCTTCTGATTGTTCCGCATCCGTTCTGGCATTGGATTCGGAAGTATCCCTTGGAACTCTAGTTTTAGAGGCTGAATTTTTCATCGCTCTTCGCGGACCAGCGAACTTCCGTGCGAAGGTTAAAATCCTGCCTTGTTCATAGTCTCTGGCATCCCTATTGAACTTAGTATGTTTTCTCAGCTTGATTTTCTCCTCATAGCTGATCAGGCGTTTTTTTCATATTTTCGCGCAATTCATCCTTAGTGTTGCTTTCTTGATTTGGAGCAATTTGAGTTCCCAACTCATCGATTTCCTTCAAGCATTTCTCACGATCGCTCCATGCGAACTTGATGAGGATTTTCCGCATACCCACCGAGTAGTGGTCAGTGGTGTATGCAGACCATTCATCAAGAAGAGCCGGATCAGGATTCTCGTAGGACGGGATCGTGTAAATCCGCAAGGTATGCGTTTAACCTCGATATAGTTTTGCAATGAGGTGGCTTCCCACCACTTGCGGATTTCAGGTTCGAACAGACGTTCTAGTTTGTTGAATTGTGTCCGTAGAGAGCCTAGCGCGCCATTACCACCCTTCCGTTCCGATCTCTTCATCGGAGTGCAATTAAACACGTCAGCTGCTGCCTCACGGCGGGACGCATCGGAAAACATGTTATTGTTTAAAACACAGCACTTTACACAAGTAAATTCTGTAATCAGCCTCGAAGACATTCCAGCTGTAAAAATAATGATCGATATTCATCGATAATGCCTTCAATCATTGAAACATCGCGAAGCAACAGACTAGCGCGTCAGCTGACTCACCCGTCACAGTTGCTCGCATGTTCGTCGGCTTGGATGCAAACAGTGGTGCTAGATGCGACAACAGTTTCAAAGCTCAATTCCACCATAAGTCGCTGTAGCACTCAGGAGTGGGCGCAGGTCCGTAAACGCGGCGGTGGCTCCACGTACAACATTAAGCTCCAAAACTTTACCCCCCACAGGAAATGAAGGGACCGCACTCCAAACGAAGGTGAAACTCGGTAATTTATTTAGACCGAGAAGGAACACAGGACACGTTTCGGCTTCGCGCATTTTTCTTACTGAACAAAAGTGTCGTGAGTAAAACATCATTATATCCTGACATTCACATAGTGCTTCCAGTGCATCCAGCAGCAACATAAAAAACGGACTTCAAAGAATGTGATGTAAGGGAGACGCCATCTTAACCTAGCTATTCAGATAAGGAAATGCAATGTTATATACATGATAAAAATAATAATTTACTATATTTTATAACTCAATCTCATCAATTCATTGATCTATGAATTCCATTACTCCCTATACAGATTACTTCACTTAGTATATATATATATATATATATATATATTACCTACTGGCGGTCGCCAGTAGGTAGTTATAGTTAGGACCACGTTTCCATAGGAAATCCGCAACATTCTATTTTGAATAACTTTGGCGCCGGTCGACGAATCCTCGCGAATTTTTCAAAATAGGTGGGGTGCTACGCCCCGCTCCTACCCTGAAAGTCTCGGGGGGATTCGTCAAGCGGGGGCTGAGATAAAAGGGGGGTCCCAAAACGCGTTTTTCCCATGCATTTTTCCATAGGACCTTTAGACAGGGCTACATCCCGAACGGCTGAACAGAATTACTAGAAATTTGGCAGAGAGGTAGTCCTCAGGTCAAGGAAGTGCCTTTTGTAGGTTTGGTGTAAATCTGTTCAGTAGATTCTGAGAAAATAGCCTTTAAATCAATATATATATCTGAGCCAGCTTACGGTGCGCTTACGGTACGCTTACCGTACGCGTACGGTGGCGTGCGCGAGCGCGATTCTGATTGGCTCTTAGATCTTAGTAAACATTCGAATCGGCCGAAACCAGGAAGCGGCGGCCGCCATTTTCTCTCTCGCACTGAGAGTGATTTCTAAAATATAAAGCCCAAAAACATGTAAAGGGGCTGTTTAGACAGCTCCCACACACATAGCCATGTTGGGGGAGTCCCCAAAGATCCCCCAAGGCCAAAAACGGAATTTTTATTTTTTCGGTAATTTCGACGATTACGCTTACCGTACGCGTACGGTAAAAAATTTAAAAAAAAAAAAAAATTATCCACACTCTATCCACCCCGTGTGCAATTGGTGCCCGCAGGGCACCAATTGTGCATGGCTTATTAAAGCTGAGAGAAACTAAAATATTAAAAAAAATAATAATAAAAAAAAAAATTATCCACACTCTCTCCACCCCGTGTGCAAATGGCGCCCGAAGGGCACCATTTGTGCATGGCTTATAAAATATACGAAAAATTAAAATATTACCTTTCAAAACGAAGTGCATCATATGTCCTCCATGTGCGCACGGTGCGCGAAGCGCATCGTGCGTACAGGGCCCATCTAGCGTAACGTGGGCACGCGGTGCGCGTAGCGCACCGCGTGCCCACCGTGCGTGCACGGCACTAACTGCGTAAAGTGGGCGCGCGGTGCGCGAAGCGCACCGCGTGCTCACTGTGCGCGCACGGTGCGCGAAGCGCACCGTGCGCGCACGGAACGAACTGCGTTAAGTGGGCGCGCACGCCACGAATGGCGTATAGTAACTTAGCATTTAAAAAACCGTACAAATTCACTGAAAAAACCATAGGTTTCACACACGTTATAGTTAGGAATTAGCATTTAAAAAACCTTGCAAATTCACTGAAAAAACCATAGGTTTCACACATGTTATAGTTAGCGGAAATTTTACTGATAAAAAACCAATGAAATTCCCCCGTTATAGTTAGTGCAGGCAACTATAACTCACGCGACCGCAATCTTCTGCTGATGACATATGTGTCTTTATGAAAAAAAAATATTTGTAATATATGTATAGCTAAAAATGTATGGAAGAAGACATGGGCAAATAAGTGTCTAAATACAGTATTAGCATCAGCAGAGGATTGCGGTCGCGTGAGTTATAGTTGCCTGCACTAACTATAACGGGGGAATTTCATTGGTTTTTTATCAGTAAAATTTCCGCTAACTATAACATGTGTGAAACCTATGGTTTTTTCAGTGAATTTGTATATATATAAATATATACATATGTATATTCATATATATTCCAAATGAAGTTGAAGATAAAAATGGATGCCTCAGCCTCACGGGTCGGGGCTCGCTGGCTTAGCGTTACCGCTTGACATATTCCATAAGAAAACACACCGCAGCTTCCACAGTGCAAAGACAAGCCCACCAAACCGGTCAATAACAAATAACATCTTTTATTTGCAGGAATATGTGGCATAACGCGTTTTGACCTACTCTAGGTCTTAATCATATGCACAATGTTAAGCTCTCAGGTTTTCGTCCTTTAGAGCTCTCCATGTATCAACACTGTAGAGAGACTTCTGTTCCATTGGCAATTAAAGCAACCTTGTGATGGTTTTGAAGACTTATAAAACCTTGTCATAGTACTCCACCTAGGTTTCCATTTCAGCTTTAAAGGACGAACACCTGAGTACTTGACATTGTGCATGGAAAACAAACTGCTGAAGGGTCCAATGCTCATTAAAGCTATTTCTCTCACCTACCAGACCCTGATGAAAAATAGCCAAAGGGCAAAATGAGGTATGTTGGAGATTTAGAGGATGACGACTGGGGAGAGTTGTTGCAATTCCCTAGGCAGGGTGCGATTAGGGCCCATTACAGATTAATTCAACTAAAGATCCTGCACAAGGTTTATTATACCAGTGTTCTCCTGCATAAATTAGGAAAAGTCTCAGATGAGAACTGTTTGCGAGGGTGTGAACAGAAAGGTACATTCCTCCACTATCTTTTGGAGTGCCCAATATTATATGAATCCGAAGAGGGGTGCATCATAGACTGGAGGGCGTTACTGATGTTCGGAGAACTCCAGAGGCCCCAGTGATACTGTTAGGGATATGGAGTGGATCTGGTGCAACTTCCTATGACTGCATATTATTATTATTCTTATTTATTTTTTTGCCTCCAACTTCGATTTTTTATTAGTAAAATGCCGAACACGTATTTTTTCCAATATGTGGCAAACCCACTACATAGAGTTTATTTCGTTCCGTTTTTAATCCTTTCAGTTCAAAAAGATTTTATTAACAAGGAATAGAAGGCGTTACACCATAGTACAGCAGGTTAAATACATATCGCACCAAAGAAAAGTTACAGTACAATGAATGAATTGGGTTGAAGATTAAAAATAAAAAGAATTACAAAAACAATGATACAAAAGCTTAAGTATCAAATAATGTGGGAACAAGTAGGGGTATTTAGGGGGGTTTCGAAACTTCTTGTTGGACTGGAGGAAGTTGAAAAGAACGGGTAACACTAGCATCCAAATACAATGTAATAGGTGACCATAAAGCCAACCTTTTCGATGCCAAATGTATAGGGTATACAAAAGAAGTATCCAAACTGTGATTATGGCAAACAGCATACCACCATGCCCTGTAAGAAATCTTAGAAAAGTCTTTCCAGTTTGCTGTGATTTGCTGAAATGCGATTGCTAGCAATAAATCAACAATTTTAACATTGGACCGATTGTTCTCCCAGCAAGATGACAAACTTCCTAGAAAAACTTGAGTATAGGAAAAAGGAAATGCAGTGCCAAAAATCGAATTGATTTGAGCCCAAATTCGTTTCCAAAAATTAAATACAATAGGACAGGAAAATAACATGTGAAATAAATCAGCTTTTGCAGAAGAACAAGTCCAGCAAATATCAGGTACTGTGGTATAATTCTTGCTCAAAGCATTAGGTGACAACAAGAGCCTATTATAGACAAAAAACAATGTTTGCGTTGTGTTTGCGGCTCTGGAAGATTTACGGAGCTTGGTCCATAATTTGTCCCATAAAAACACTGACCAAGAGACCGTAAAATCTCGTTCCCAGGCCTCTTCAATTTTAGATTTCTGTCGAGCTTTGCCAGCACCGTGTAGAAAATTATACAATGTGGAGGCTTTGGGTGTTGTGATTAACAAGTGTCGCAATTGTAAAGAGGAGTCTGAAATAACTGGAGTACTGGGTATTGCTATCAGATGGGTAAAGACATCCAACACAGCTTTCTTGAGAATGAGATACTTATGCATGAATGAGGCAGGTAAATTAAATGAGTGACGAAGTGAGGGAAAGGATAAAAAGTCTGAATTTGAAAAAAGTTGAGTGACCTGAATGAGACCTCTTTGATGCCAGGACTTCCAATAGAATGGCTTACCCTGAATAAGCAAACTTTTATTATGCCATATTGTAGAACCGAGAAAGGAATCAATGGTATTGTGGGGAAAAGGGAATAAAGGCAATAAAAGCTTGGAGGTCATTTTAATAACAGGAGTAGATAGAGCTTGAGGTTTGCGCGAAAAGGACATGTATTCATTAAAGGAGAAGGGGGATAGAGAAAGACGCTCGATTGTAGTCCATAGGGGGCACTTCTCCTCATGATCACGCAACCATAAAGAGGCTTGACGTAGAAGGAACGCCTTTTGATATGTCGGGAAATCGGGAAAATTGACTCCGCCCTCAGTTTTGGGGCGAGTTAACCTAAGTATAGACATTCAAGGTTTCTTCTTATTCCAAAGAAAAGAAGAAAGAATAGAGTTAATCTTCTGGAAGAATTTTATTGGGATAAGAATTGGGATATTAGAAATGGTGTATATAATTATGGGCGATAACATCATTTTAATAGTGTCAAGTCGATCCCACCATGATAAATAAAGAGGATGTCATTTAGCAGTGAGGTCTGAGATCTTTTGTATACACTTATCCATGCACAATGATACTGAATCTGAAAGTGAAGATGTGATATGCAAACCTAAATATCTAATATGATTAGGACTCTAAGTAAAATGAGAAGCCGTAAATTCGGGCTTTAAGGTCTATTTTGTTAGTGGCAGGATCTCACACTTATCATTGTTTAACTTGTAACCCGAAATGCTGGAATAAGCTTGTACCTCTGCCAAAAAGGCAGGAATTGAGTCAGTTGGTTGAGATATGAAGAGCAGAATATCATCTGCATAAGCTGCTAGTTTAATATGCGAGTGGAGTGTTTGAAAACCATGCAATCTTGGATTTTGACGCAATTTTGAAAGAAATGGTTCCAAAGCCAAATTAAAGAGGAAGGGTGAAAGGGGACAGCCTTGGCGCACCCCTCTCCCTAGGTCGAAAAACGGGGATATTAATCCATTAACACAGACAGCCGCTCTGGGATTGGAGTAAAGAAGAGAAATCAAGGAAATAAAATTGGAACCAAAGCCAAACCATTTAAGAGTATAAAACAGGTATCTCCATCCAACTCTGTCAAACGCCTTCTCAGCATCTAACGCTATTGCAGCAAGGGAATCTTTGACACGTGAAGATTTCAACAATACGTTAAACAAAAGGCGTGTATTATCAGTTATGTAGCGGCCTTTGACAAATCCAGATTTCTCTATCCCTAGTAGGTCCGGTAAATATGAGTCCAATCGCAAGGCTAATGCCTTAGAAAAGATCTTATAATCAATGTTTACCAAAGATATAGGCCTATAATTCTTACAATGTTTAGGGTCTTTACCCTCTTTGGGAATTAAGCAGATATGAGCATCTGAAAAGGAGCCAAAAGAGTGCCCTGACGTGTTGAAAGAATGTATTAATGAGTATAATTTAGGTATTAAGAGTTTAGAGAAGTGAGAATATAATTCAACAGAAAAACCATCAGGGCCAGGTGCTTTGTCATGTTTAAGAGATTGAAGGGCAGTCGTCAACTCTTGCTGCGTTAAGTCTAATTCTAATGAGGATAAATCTGGTAGAGTGTCTTGGGGTTTGTGAATGGTAGAGAAAAAATGTGAAAGAGCATGGTCGGTGGGCTGCGTTTCAGAAGCATATAGTGTTTCATAAAAAAGAGAAAATTTGCGTAAAATATCACCATCTTTAAACTTTGGATTTAAATTTGCATCATAAATAGTTTCAATATTCAATTTATTGTGCTTAACTTTCAAGTAATTGGCCAAACTTTTCCCAGCCTTATTTTTACCCCCATAAAATTTAGCGCTGGATTTTAACAAATAAAGAGAAGCGTCCTCCGTAGACCTCTTGTTAAATTGCATTTTGGCTTTAATAAGAGCAGTTAAACAGTCTTTTGAGTGTGAAGTATAATAAGAGTGCTCCAGTCTCTTAATGTCCTGAAAAGGGCCTGTAACCTGTTTGCGCGCAACCCTACGCTTCCTTGCAACAAAAGTTAGTATAAAATCTCTAGCTGAAGTTTTAAAGGTATCCCACAGAGTAGAGAAGGGCATGGAATCAGTTTGATTGATCATGTAAAATTCCTGAAAGAAAGAGGTGAAGGAGGCAGTAAATTTTGGGTCTAAGAGAAGGGAGTTATTAAAACGCCACCTCCTCGGGCCTGTGGACTTAGGTAAAATGTCAATGCCAATTGGAACCAGAGCATGATCTGATAACAAAATAGGGCCAATTTCTGCATTAGTAAGAGTTTGCGATATGTTATGAGAAACAAAAATATAATCGATTCGTGATTGGGAGTGATGAGATGGGGAAAAGAAAGTGAATTCCTTGACGGTCGGATTAAACAATCGCCACGCACCAAGGAGTTTATGTTGAGTTATGGCATGGACAAAGGATTTGTGAAGTTTATTGGGTACAAAGGGAATCTTTGAATTCCTATCAATAAATGGGTCAAAAACCTGATTACAATCCCCAGCCAAAATAAAGTTATCACTGATACAGTGAGAAATTTGTTTGGCAAATGTGGGCCAAAAAGAAGGTTCTCCACAAGTGGGGGCGTAGACATTTAGAAGAGAGACTGGAACACCCTTTAAAGATAATCTAACATTCAACCATCTACCATAAGTGTCCGACTCCTGAGATAAGAGTGAGAACGAGAGTGATTTGCGACAAAGTATCATCACTCCATTACGTTTGCCATCCCCAGGGGAAAAGAAAACCTCCCCAACCCAACCTTTCTTTAACTTTAAGGATTCAACATCCGTAAAGGTGAGTTTCTTGAAGAAAGACAATGTCAGCATTCAATTTGTCTAAGTGAGTCAAAACCCGTTGTCTTTTAATGGGAGAATTCAAACCCCGTACGTTCCAAGTTATCATATTTAAAGACACAGTTTAATAGAGGTATAGTGATCTAATAACATAAGATAAAAACCCAATTCAGACAAAGAAAAATGCAAAGTGTGAGGAGAGAAAAAAGCGACAATTAATCCATTTTCAAAAAAGGGAAGGGGATAAAAGCTACCTAGTAAGAGCCAAGGAAAAAGTAGAAGATTAAAGAAAAAGTATAATATATTGACACCAGAGAAGGTAAGTATTACAGCTGAAAAAGAAATAGAATATAGCAGGATGATGCAAAGCAGATAGGTAGGGATAAATTCAGAAAAGAAATAAAGCAGAGAACAATCAGAGAGAGTATTAAGGACATCAGAGAAGCAAACACAAACAAATTGTGGAGAAAATTAAACAAATACCATAAGTGTGACACGAAAAACAACAAAGAACAAAACAAAGGACATACCTAGGAAGGGAGGTTGTGAAGGAGGGGGAGGTGAGACCACAAGGATATACGGAACATCCGAGCATGGACACACAGGAAACCAGGGGGAAACCACGTCGTAAGAAGAGGGGATCTGTGGAAGTAAAGAACAATCAGTTAAACAAATGAATAACAAAACCGAACACGCGTCCTGAACTGAGTCAAAACCATAACTGACCATAACCTTCAAACAATCATTTTAAGGGAAGTAAGCCATAGCAATAGAATATGAGACTTATACAGAACCTTAAATATAATAGCAAGACAATCAGTAATAACAAAACATTAAGTCTTAAAGGACGATGAAGAAGCGGAGGAATCCATGCTGACTGGTCTACAAGAGTTAATGAAACTCTGTAATCTCATCGGATCTTCATAAGTAGTAGTTTTGTTGTTATAGGTGACCTTGAAGAGGCAAGGATGAAAAAGTCCATAACGAGCCCCCAAAGAGCGAAGATCGGACCTCATATTAAGGAATGCTTTACGTCTGTTGGCGGTAGCTTTAGCATAATCCTGAGCAAAAAATAATGTAGAACCAGACCATGTGATTTTCGGGATGGCTTTAGCCGCTGATAATACTTTGATCAAGTCCGTATACTCCAAGAAGTACAAGATTACGCCTCTTGGCCGCTGGGATTGCGAAGTGTTAGAAGCAGCTCGACCCAGTCTGTGTGCACGTTGGACATTAAGTACGGTATCCTCTGGTAGGTGAAGCAACTGAGGAAGAAAAGATCTGAAAAAGGAAACAGCGTCCGACCCTCCAAGACCTTCAACCAAACCATAAATTCGTAGGTTGTTTCGTCGATTCCGGTTTTCAAGGTACTCAACTTGGTGCTGGAGCTCAGAAACTTGAGAGTGGAGTTGAGAAACACTTGCGCCCGAGACCCTGAGTGAGGAAACACTTTGCTCGACTGCCGAGACTCTAGCATCCAACTGAGACCAATTATCCGTGAGGACTTGCAATTTAACATTGGTCTCCTCCATAAAGGGACGAAGAGCTCTGATTTCCTCTAAGAGGAGCTCCATGGAGACTGGTGAAGCAGATTTGGGCGGAGAAGGGGGGTCCTTTTTCAATCGCTTCGTGATAGATTTCCCTGACACTGCGGGGGGAGGATCCATTTTTGGCTCAAGAGATTGCGACACAGACAACAAAGAATCCTCTAGATTAGAAAATTCTGTGAAAATTCTTGAGTTTTTAACGAAAGATTGCTTCACTTTAGAGGAATTCCTGGACCTGCCCATCAAATAATGAGATTATTGAAGAAACCATAAGAATACAATGTTCCAAAGAATGACCAGTCCGACTATGACCTCCACAAAATGGCTGCTAGCAGCTTCCTCTCACAGAGGAAACCGTATCTTCCTGTGAATAGCTTATGCCAAAGACGACAGTGTCCAAAAGTTAGTGATGCTGAAAATGAGAAGTGATGATAAAATGAGGTAATTCACCTATGAGAGCCAAGTCACATGACGGCAGGCTTGTGAACAGGTTCTCCTCATAAACATCATAAAATGGCTGCCAGCATTGACTCAGCTCATCTTGAAGGAGTTCGTGTAAAATGTAATACACACAGCTGAGGAAGAGGAAGAAAATGCAAAAAAGATGCCTAAATAATAGCCCAAATCGCCATCCTGTAACAATTTAAAACCATAGGCATTGAAAAACGAGCTGCATTCCTGGTAGCTCCGTACGCGGCAAAGAGACAAAATGGCGGCCGCTATGGAGCGTTACTCTCCAAGAGACATGCGAGTCAATAAAATGCTGCTCTTCAACATGCGCATAAAGGTGATGATACTCGCGCCGCAGCCAGCATACCTTCAAATGCCCATTCGTCTGATAAAACTCCGAAATAGACGGCGGAAAGCGCGGTTTCGCCGAGGTGAGCCCGGGAGCCTCACTCGGACGCCGCCATACTCCGCGGGCGTCAAGCCACGCCCCCCGAGTGCATATTATTTAATCTGGGGTTTCTCCTAGCCAAGAGAGAAGTGGCAGGTGAATGGAGATCCTCTATGTCCCCTATGCCGAGAGACTGGGAAACAGAAATGAACATAAGCTATATGCAGGAAAAGGTGATTAAGAAAGGTATGGGATGCCCAGAAAAAAATTGGAAAGGTTGGATGAGTGAAGTTTAGGCTAATTTAGCCAGTGACCTCGTTGGGAGTGAGGGGTAGTTTTCGGAATTGGCTGTTTGGATGGCATATGGCTGCTGTATTGTTTTGAAAATCAATAAAATATTTCATTAAAAACAAAATTGCTAGTGTTCTATAAAGTGCATAAAGATGTCAGAGAACAATCACACACTACTTGGAAACCTGCCTGTGGTGTGGAAATTGGTAATTATGACTTGCAATAAATTCACTCATAAAACAGAAAGAGAAGCTCTTATGACAAATAATAATGAAATAAAACTGAAAAATGGAAAAGGGAACAATGTATGATTAATCACAGAGGGCCTTCTGGAAGTCGATGAAACATATTGATGTAAAGAAACTGTATTTTCTTGTTTAAAACTATAAAATGTGTTTTGATCTTTTTTACTAACTTGAAGGGAGTTTGATATGTATCCTCTAATTTCCTTCCTCCCTATTGCAGTGCTGACAGTGGACGGCAGGGAGTGTAAGTTTCCCTTCAGACACAGGGGCCGGATCCATTACTCTTGCACCTCTAACAGCTTCTCTCTAAGGAAGTGGTAAGTATCTCTTCACAGCTGTTGCTTTAAAGCACTGCAAGTGTTTCTTTTTGACTATGATATTTGCCTAGCAAAGTGCTATCATGAAATTTCTGTAATATGTTGATGGTTTAGATGGCTACGTAGTTCTCATCCAGCAACAGAGCGGTGGTAGTGTAGAGGGCAACATTTTCTAGAGGAGATTTGTTGACATTGGTTCCACAGGACACACTGACTCACTCACTCACTGGTATTCATTAGGTCGAGCCTGAGCCAGTGCACGCGCGCTGCTCTGGCGATCTGTTGTAGTAGAGTACGGGAGAGAAGCCCAGCCCACTCCCCCACCCACATTTTTCATTGGCTTGTCTCTTTGTCCATCGTAAATTCTGTCTTCTGATTCCTAAATAGGCTTGTTCGTCCCTCCTTAGTACGGCCATGTCTTCATTTGTAACCTCCCATGGCTCCTGGTTAATTTACTTGGTTGTTACACAGTACATGTACTATTTTCTTTATTGAGTTTCTGCTACTTTAAGCACAACATGCTTTGCTTGCATTCAGTGCACCATACCCGCTTTCACTTTGAAAGCAGCCGGGACAATGCCATAGGTTTCGCATTTAATTGCAAGAGCTATAGCATTGCAAATATTTTTGTACGAGCAAAGGCTTTCCTCTCCCCTATCCCTTCTCCTCCACCCTCCTTTCAGGTATCGCTCCCAGTCCCCCTTTCCCAGCTCCTCTGCCCACCTCTCGAGTCGTCCTTTCTTCCCAGCGACTAAGCGCATTCGATCTTCGCCTCCTTTCAGGACCACGCGAGCAGCGCCCAGGGTGGAGACTCGCACACTGCAAAGAGGATCGAGAGGCGCAGCAGCTGCCTGGGGTGAGTCCCTCCAGCTCCCTTTATCTTTCTTAGAGGCTTCCAGGCTCCTTTGGGTGCACCAGCGGCACTGGATGACAGTGCTGAACTAGCGGGTGGGCGGCCACATGGGTGCGTACGTGAGATCATGCATGGTGCTTTGCCCTGCATGGGTGGCGCACGCATGACAGGGCAGAGGGTGAGCAGCGCTAGCGCGAGGAGGAATGATTTTTCGCGAGCAGGTGTTTGAAGGAAACTCTTTTATGAATGAGCCCAAGACAGTGCTGCCTGCAGCCTTGGTGGAGATGAGGGGGTGTCTCGAAAGACCAGTGGTGTGAGTGTCTGTTGCACACGTATTACACACCTAGAAGAGTGGAGTAAAGAGTACACTCAAACGGATGTGTGTTCTATGACCCAGACTGGAGGAAGCTCTCACTTTATACATGAAGCAGAGAATGTGTGCCTAGGGTCCCCGAGGGGGAGGGAGTGAAGAGAACCCCACTGATGTTGCTTGTGCCTGCACACCTTACAATCTGGTAATGGGCCAGTGTGCTGAATGCCAGGCATGTCATCGGCTGGCGGGGCAGGAGGAGGTTCCCATATACTCGACTAGCCCAGATCTTCGATCGTATAACATGCAAGACTTGTTTTACTACCCACAAAAGCTCCTAACGGAAACGGTGCAGGTATAAAAACCTCCCAGGGAAGGCAGCTGGAAGGTTTGCTCATTTACTTGCCACCATGTAATATATATTGCAAAACTTGAAACAAGAACTTAAAAGCGAAAACAACGTTTCTAAATCAGTTTTTGCGTATGCTGTGATTTAACATAGCATGCTGAATTAATATAATTTCCGATGCAGTTCACATATTTTGAAAGAAGGTTCTGAAGGGTCAAGCAGCCGGTAAACCTTCCTGTGCATCATCCCTCGTGCGCTGGCGGGGGGACAGATCTGAGTGAGCTCTGGAGCTCCCACGGCTCAAGCCATCTGTGAAAAAACATAGCGAAGTCCACATTTTATAGGACGATGTAGCATACTGCCTTAATTGTCCACATGCGATGAAGGGAACTTAACACATCGTTTGATCTTGGACAAGTACACGATGAACTCTGCAACTTAATATGTCAAATATATGAGAAACCGGCTAATCACATGTTTGAACATAAATGCTGTACATATATATACATATACACACACACCACAAGATCCAGAATTCTTTGCCCATCTGAGGGCGTGGCATTGACTCTTAAATAAGGGGTGTGTCTAATATGCATCATGTCCATCGAGCCTCTGAGGAAGAAGCATTGAGGCTTCGAAACGCGTCGGGCGAAATCGACGACATAGCTGTGGAAACTGTCAGCGCATGGAGGCATTTTTTACCAATAAAAGGAACTTTCCTGAGACTTTGTGGAGTACGTTTCTACCAGAGGGGCAACTAGGAGCTTTATATTGAAACTCGGCAGCCCTTGCCGCGAGGAACGCACCACTCTGTGATGGTTGGGGGCCGCGGGGCTCGGTATTTACCTGGCCTCATATGCGGGACATCATCTGTGGATTAAGGATGCACCTGTGCACTGATGCCCATCACGGGCTTTTGGACATTGTTTTTACAGCGATAATGAAATAGAGTTGAAACTTTACACACACCACAAGATACAGAATTATTTGGCCATCTGAGGGCGTGGCATTGACTCTTAAATAGAGGGTGTGTCTAATATGCATCATGTCCGTCGAGCCTCTGAGGAAGAAGCATTGAGGCTTCAAAACGGGTCGGACGAAATCGACGACATAGCTGTGGAAACTGTAAGTGCATGGAGGCATTTTTACCAATAAAAGGAACGTTCCTAAGACTTTGTGGAGTGCGTTTCTACCAGAGGGGCAACTAGGAGCTTTATATTGAAACGCGGCAGCCCTTGCCGCGAGGAACGCACCACCCTGTGATGGTTGGGGGCCGCGGGGCTCGGTATTTACCTGGCCTCATATGCGGGACATCGTCTGTGGATTAATGATGCACCTGTGCACTTAGGCCCATCACGGGTGTGAGAAAGGGGCTCTGTATATACTGTTCCCAAATAGGTACAGTGTGTATAGAGTCCACAGTCCCCAGAGGTTTAGCAGAGGCTAAAGTTAGATATAACCTTACTCTCTGAAGTGGTAGCTTGGTCGAGCAGTAAGGCAGTATCAGAGGACAGTGTAAAGCATTTGTTGTACACACTCAGTCAGCAAATGGTCTCACACACTCAAGAACTGAACTCTAGGCCAATGATTTGTATGTAAAAATATATGGTTGTTTTATTTTAGAACCAACAATAGGTATCAAAATATACTTTTTCAGAATGAGATGCTTTAGTTAAATACTTTTCAATAGGCAATAGTCTGTTGAATGCAATAGTTACAGTTTGTTACAATTGGCAACACAATTATACATTGAGCTCAATGGGAAATTCTAAGTAAATGCAATTGACTACTTTTAGGATTACTTTTCTAACTCCAGGACTGGATCCTAGATTCAGTCCTGGGACAGTTCCTCGAAACAGGTGAGTAAATACGTTTTAGTTACTGCTGTGATTTTTAAGCAATATTTTGGTATTTTAAAAGTTGACACAAAAACTTTTTCTAATAAAATCACCAATGTTACCCTATGGGAGGAAATTCACTTAGCAGGTAAGTGGGGTTATTGTTACTTTTTCTAGCTCAGTGTTGGATCCTGGATCCAGCACTAGTGTACCACCTGTAAGCAGTTGAGAGTATGCGTTTAGGTTATACAGGCGATTTTTAACGAATATTTGTAAGTTTGCAAAATCGACACAAAAACTTTTTCAGCAAAAACCAGGCAATGTTATCCTATGGAAGGAAATTCAAGTTGCAGGTAAAGTATGTTCTCATTACTTTTGTAATCCAGTGCTGGGCTCCTAGGCTCAGTACTGGGAGATCTATCTAAAGCAGGTAAGTAATTACGTTTTCACAGTTGGTACGATTTTCAAAGAATATTTGTAGTTTGCAAAAATCGATACAGAAGAAATGTCACAGAAAAACAGTCAATGGTTTCCTATGGAAGAAAATTGAGTTAGCTGTAAGTATGGTTGTAATTACTTTTCAGGGTCAGTGCTGGGCACCAAGATCCAGCACTGGATTCTCTCCTAATAGAAGGTGAGTATTTTCGATTTTGCTACTCGGTTGATTTTAGGTGAATATTTTAAAGTTTAGAAACTCCACACTTAGAAGAATTTTCAGGTGAAACCAGTCAATGTTACCCTATGGAAGAAAAGTGAGTTATCGGCTTTTGGGTAAGTACTCGACTGGCAGAGTTAAGGTTCTGGGCATAGACTCGGGGGTCTCCCAGGGTCAGGTAAGTACAGTTGTTACACCCTCAGCGGCACAGGGGCAGCCGGGTGCAGAGTGAGTTAGGCCCAACATTATCCTATGGAAGGCAGGGGGACCTTGGTTGGTGGCTGCTGGCTAGCAGGCCACGCTGCTGTGGGAGCTGGGCTCCTGGTCACTTGCTCAGGGCGAATGGGGAAGTAGATTGGAGTAGAGGTTGCACTGCCAGGGGCACTCGAGCGGCTGGGTGCAGGGTGCTTTTGAGCCGTCTGGCGTTCAATGGATTGCAATGGAGAAGCTCAAAAACGAACAAAGGCTGCAAGCTCGGGGACGAAGAATCTTCAGGTGCGACCACCACTTCGAGAGGTAAGTTGGGTAGTTGGGAGGATAGGTAGGTACCCAGGAGTTGGGCACAGGGGGCCGCAGGGCACCGGGTGCAGGGGTGCCTTTTGGTGTCGGGAAATCTTACCCTCTGTTGATCGCGGTTGGGGGGCTCCCTGCTTCTGAAGCTGCAGGCATCGCCAGGAGCGTCGAGGTGGGTCCTTCGGTGCTGGATTCGGGGTCACAGTTGCCGGGGGTACGTCCTCATGGTCTTTGTCCACTTCAGCACAGGCCAGGCTTGGCGGGTGCAGAGTGTGCAGGGTTCGCTGTTCCTGGCTAATGCCAGAGGTGAGTTACTTGCTTTGAGCAATACCACTGCTCGTGGGAGTCCCAGATGCTCAGACAGAGTCACAAGGTAGCCAGGTCCTCCGGGGTTTGTGAGTTTGCTGGCCACGGGAGATGCCGGGATTTAGCAGGAGCAGGTTCGAGGGTCGACTGGCCGGTAGGGCTGGGGCCAAAGCAATTGGTGTCTTCCTCTTGTTAGCAGCTGCATGGCAGGTCTTCTTGCTTCTTGTTCTTCTTTGCTGTTTCGGAATCTGGATCTAAGGAAGGAGGGTTCAGGGTGCCCCTAAATACTAGATTTAGGGTCGTTACAGGTAGGTAAAGGGCAGGGACCAATGGGTCCCTGCCTGGGGTGGGTACACCCCCTATTCTGCCACTCTCCTGTGGGAGGGGGGCAGTAGCCTAGTTCTGATTGGGCAGGGCTTCCCATCTTCAAGATGGCGAGAGCCTGGAGATGTGCTTCACCTCGCCTCCCCCACCTGAGGGGTGGGGTTGGCAGAGGCTGGCACACCCCTTTTCCTTCCTTGTGGTTTCCGGCCAGTATTCCCGCCAGAGTGGGGGCTAGAACCGGCAGGGGCCAGTTGCTGAGTACAGCAAGTTGCCTGGAGAAGCTCACAAAGGCGGAATGCCTTTGAAGCTTCCCCTGCCCATCCTGGGAGAGGAGACTTAGCATCTCACCCAGAATGTGCATTGTTGCAGGCCCAGGAGGGCAGATGGCTCTCTACCCAGGGGTCCAGCAACATGTCTGCTGTGTGGCAGCCTAGGCAGCCCCTCAGACAAGACATGGATTGTAGGTTAGGTTCAGGGGGCATCTCTAAGATGCCCTCTGTCGTGCATCTTACAGTAAATTCCACACTGGCATCAGTGTGGGTTTACTGTGCTGAGAAGTTTGATACCAAACTTCTCAGTCTTCAGTGTAGCCATCAGGGTGCTGTGGAGTTCGGGCTCATGCACCTGTGCCCACACGACTAGCATAGGGCACCCAGCTAGAGGGGTGACTGAGGTATGCCAGGGCGGTGTGTGTTGTGGGCATGGCACACAGGGATGTGTTCCATGTCGACTCTTTGTTTTGTTCTGCATCAAGACACTCAGCCTGCAAAGGCAGTGTGTGTGTGTCAGGGTACAGGTCCTCTAAGGGTGGCACAATAAGTGCTGATGCCCTTAGGGACCTTCTCTGGTCACAAGGTCCTGGGTACCTAGGGTACCATTTACCAGGGGCTGACATGTGACCAGAGATGCCAATTGGGTTTTGACTGTTAGGCAGTTTTTAGGGAAGGAACACAGACACTGGACACCTGATTGGCAGGAGCCCAGGGCACAACAAGGAAAAGTGCATCAGTAATCAGGCAAAAAGTGGGGGGGTTACTGCAACAGAAACCCACTTCCTTACAACGGGCTTTAGGACATTGTTTTTACAGCGATAATGAAATGCACTCATACAGAGTTGTACATTTACACACACCACAAGATCCAGAATTCTTTGCCCATCTGAGGGTGTGGCATTGACTATTAAATAGAGACTGTGTCTAATATGCATCATGTCCGTCGAGCCTCTGAGGAAGAAGCATTGAGGCTTCGAAATGCGTCGGGCGAAATCGACGACATAGCTGTGGAAACTGTCAGCGCATGGAGGCATTTTTACCAATAAAAGGAACTTTCCTGAGACTTTGTGGACTGCGTTTCTCACCCGTTATAGTTAGTTCAGCTAACTATAACTCGCGCGCCCGCAATGCACTGCTGATGACGTCACATATTACATCACTCATGACATGGTCAGTGACATCACTCATGACATCATTGATGACATCTCAAATGACATCACTGATGACATCACTGATGACATCATCCAGTGAATGTGTGTTTTTCTGAAAATTAAATATGTTTTATATATGTATATCTCAAGGTCGATGGAAGAATAAATGGGTATATAAGTATCTAAATGGATGATTTGTTTTTGAAAAATTGATTGTGTAACTGACTGATTAAGTGTATCATAGTGAATACATGGCTTAGTGAGTAATGTTTAAATATGTAAATATCTGTATCAGTCTCTCACTTTGTGTATAAGTGGCTGCATGGGTTGGTGAGTAGCTACATGGGTGTCTATATAGGTTATTAGTTGTTTTTTTGAGTATCAGTCTGAGTGTCTGCATGGTTCGGTGGGGGTTATTACGTAGTGCATAGTTGCATGAATGAGTGACTCACTGTTTGAATGTGTTGAAGACAGCATGTGTGCAGGACTGTATGGGTGGATGAGTGTGTGTATGGGTGTGTTAGTGAGTGAATGACTGTCTCAATAGTGTCTTTATGAGTAACTACATATGTTTTAAACTAGTATATGTGACTATTGGTGTATATAAGTGAGTATATGTGAGAGTGAGAGATTGAAAGAGTTCCTGTATGAATAAGTATGTGTTTCTATAAGTGATTGTTTAAAAGACTAAGTATGTGTAAGTTTCCGTAGAAGTAAGTGTGGTGGTGTGTGTATAACTGTATATGCAAGTAAATGTATGTTTGATTCTTGATTAGCATGAGTGACTATGTGTGTGAGTAACTCTATGGATGAGTGGCATTGTGTAACAGGATGTATAGGTGTATGAGTACATATGATGAGTGAGTACATGTATGAGTGACTGTATAGGACTGTTGGTGAATGAGTGGATGTGTATGTGGATCTTAGAATTACTGAAGAGGTTGTTGTAACTGGTATTGGTATGTCCATTGTTTTGAAAATTGTAGTCTCTATTTTTGAATGTGTGTATCAAAGGTTATATTAGGGTGAGAGGAGGTCTGCCACTCTATCACAAGGATGATGTCATCAGTGATGTCATCAGTGATGTCATTTGAGATGTCATCAGTGATGTCATGAGTGATGTCACTGACCATGTCATGAGTGATGTAATATGTGACGTCATCAGCAGTGCATTGCGGGCGCGCGAGTTATAGTTAGCTGAACTAACTATAACAAGGGAATTTCAATGGTTTTGTACAAGTGAAAAGTCCAGCTAACTATAACACCCCTGAAACCTATGGTTTTTTCAGTGAATTTCTGAGGTTTTTTAAATGCTAATTCCTAACTATAACGTGCCTGAAACCTATGGTTTTTTCTGTGAATTTCAAAGGTTTAAATGCTAATTTCTAACTATGCCTACAGAGATAGGACATGTGAAGAAAGAAGAAAAAATGCACAGAAAGAAAAAAAAGAAGTGCAGAAAGAAGCAACAGAAGTCCTCAAAGACGAAGAAAAGTGCAGGAAGAAGGATAACGTGCAGAAAGAACAAAAAGAAGAGCAGAAAGAAGCCTTGTTGCAAAATCATCCTGTACCCTCAACTTTTTCAGACGGATACTGGTGGTAACTGAGTCTGACTAACCAGTCCTAGAGCCAGTGCTATGTTAAAAGACACTTAGAATACAGTGAAAACACCTACATACACTAGGGAACATTATGCGTTGGGGTCCCCCTGTGATTAGCATGACCTCCTCTGTAAGCCCCTAGTATATAATAGGGCAGGGGGATTAAAACTACCTCTTAAAACAGGCCACAGGGCGTTTTTGCACACGTTAACTCAGGCCCCGTCCCCTCCCTTCACCACTGTGTAAACACTCCCTGTGTCCGTTTTTAGTTGGGAGATTAAGTTCATTTTAATCCTGAGTGTCCCTAGGGTCCAACTAGCCCATTAGGTACCTCCAGTAAGTGCCACAGAGCTGCGTTGCAGAGAGGTGTAAAAAGTGGCACGGCCTGGACCACCTCTCTGCAATGCAGCTCAGTGGCGCTTACTGGAAGGACTTGGTGGGCTAGTTAGCCCCCAGGGGCCCTCAGTATTGAAGGGAAATTATATCCCCAATTTAAAACGTGCCATAGTGCGTGTTTGCACACGTCACCTCAGGCCCCGTCCCCTCCCTTCACCACTGTGTAAACGCGCCCTGTGGCTGTTCTAAGTTGAGAGATTAAGTCCCCTTGAATCCTAAGGGTCCCTAGGGTCAAACTAGACCACTAGGTACCTCCAGTAAGCGCCACAGAGCTGCGTTGCAGAGAGGTGTAAAAAGGGCCTTGGCCTCGGAACACCTGTCTGCAGCGCAGCTCCCTGGCGCATACTGGAGATGCCTGTTGGGCTAGTTGACCCTCAGGGACCCTCGGTATTGAAGAGGAATTAATTCCCCAACTTACAACTCGCCAGGGGGCGCGTTTGCAGAGTGCTGCAAGGAGGGGGCAACGCCCCCGGCACGGTGCCAGTCTTTTATTTATTTTAATTTTTTAAGAAGGGGGGCTGTGTGGTTCCCCTTCTTATTCTAGTTTATTGGCCCTGATGACCCCATCCCCCAGGGCCTGTCTCCTAATTATATTTGTTTGACCCCAATCCCCAGGGCCGGCCACTGTTTTTTATTATTTTAAAAAAAGATATATTTATAGACACACCTAGGACATGCTGGACAAACCGTACGTACCTATCACCATGACGATTTGCGTGATATTCATTAAAAGGCGACTATGCATACAATGAATCCACGTGGAATGTATTTACGCCACTAGTGAAGCTCTGACATGTCTGATGCCCTACCGTGCCTAATCCCGGTAGACACCCTTGTCGTTTATTTATACAAACATGGGTAGCTATTGACGGGCACATTTAATACACATGCACACCAAGCCATTCAAAGGGGATTCGACAAAAATTCGACCACAACTATGCAAGAAACCCCCCTCACGGTTAATAAAACACACATCCACTGCCGGATGTGTAATACCTTTTATTTTACTCTCTGGAAAGGGGGCGAACATCACTTGAGTCACAGCGCGCTCCTGGCAGAGCCCAATGCTGTGTTACACCCACCATTGCCTGCTGAGTGCCACACACCTCTGTGTTGTATTCCATTAGCTAGTGCATATGCTATGACACTCTCTAGCCCATGTGCACTGTAACACCACCCCGTGAATATGTCATGCCACACGTGTCTTCGCACGGGTTATATTGCCCCATCTAACGTGCCTTCCTCGATGCCTATGTTATAACGCACAGTGCTATGCCATACATATTACAATCTGGGGTCCATATCTTTGTCACAGTGCATATGCAACGTTACACTCCCCAGCACATATTTTATATTACAACTTTAGAGACTAGTTACGTTACACAACACTGCCCTGTGCATATTACACTCCAAGGCGCATATCGCATAGCAGGCGCTAGTGCCTGTGCTATCTCGCGCTCTCCAATGAATCTGTCATTGCGCACAATGTATTGCATATTATATTTCACGCCCGGTTCATCTTATATCACACTTTTTGGTGCATAGTTTATACCATACACTATATCTAGTTTTCATTTTCAATCGTGCTCTCAGGACTATGTTCTATATAACACTGTGTTCACCTACCCTTTTCACGGGCATTACATTTTGCGATAGGGGGTGGAGGGTCAGGGGGTGTTTCTGCCAAGTGAGCCCGGATTCACAGTCACAAACGTCCTCTTCTTCCTGAATAAAAGTGAGATTATGCTGCATACTTGTTCATATTTTAAGTAGTTCGCACAGACACACGTTTTAAAAACAATAAAGTTCCTAATACCCGCCTTCTCTGAACAGTTAGCTTGCTGCCCCATCCCCCTCCTCCCTATCCTCTGTTGTGTGAATCCATGGACTAGCCTCCTCCCTCCTGCCATGCATGGTCTGATGTGCTGCCACTGCCCTCAATTTAGTATGATGTACCAGTCCACTCCTCCTGCCCTCCATTGCCCAATTCTATGTCCCATCATTGACCTCCTGCTTAAACTCTGTGCTTAGCTTGCTGCCCCTATTCTCCTTCCCCCTGCCCTCCGATGTCTTTGTGCATGCCCCTGCTCCATCCTTTTTGTCCACCATGTTCCATGGACCTGCCACTCCTATCTACTCTGAGTGTTCTGTTGAGCTGCCACTCCCCTCCCACCTGCCTAGCATTGTCAGATGACTGTAACCTGTCCCTGCCACCTCCACCCTGCCTGTCCACATGCCATGCCCCTATCCTCTTCCTCCTGTCCACATGGTCCATTGTACTGCCACACCCTTCTGCCCTCCCTGGTCTGTTGTGCTGCAACTGCTCCTCCTGCCTGCCCCGTGCGGTCTGTTGTGAGGCCCCTACCCCTGAACTTTCTTGTCTGTGCACTGGTCCTGACCCTCCCTTCTATCCTCCATCGTCCTTTGTGCATGCCCCTGCACCCTCCTTCTTGCCCATCATAGCCATTGTGCTGCCACTAACCCTCCCACTTGCCATGCATGGTCTTCTGTGCTGCCATGGCCCCTCCCACCTTCCCTGTGTGGTCAGTTAGCTGCCCCTGACCCCCTCCCACCTTCCCTCCATGGTCTGTGTGTATGCCATCACAGTCTCACTGTTGCTCTTCATGGTGTGTCTTGCTTCTAGTGCCCATCCTGCCTGACCTCCATGGCTATCTTGCTGCTCCTGCCCTGCCCCCTTGCCCCCAGCCCTCTGTTTACATGTGCAGACCCCTACTCCCTCCCTCCTGGCTTGTCTGTTCCATTGTAATGCCCCTGATCCGTCCCTCCTGCCCTTTATGGTCTGTTATGCTGCAGCTTTCTCTCCTGTCTGTCCATTATGGTCAGCTAGCTACCATTGCCTCTTGCCCCTCTGTTCTCTGTTGTCCATGTGCATGGTCCTGTCCCCTCCCTCTTGCTTTCTATGGATTGTTGTGCTGCACTCCCGTCCCGCATGCCCTGTGTGGTGTATTGTGCTGCTGCAAACCCTGATGCCTGCCCTGCAGGGTCAGTTTGGTGCACCTCTCCATGTCCCTCCTGTCCTCTGTTATCCAAGTCCATGTCCCTACCCCATTTCCTTCCATGATCCAATGTACCATACTTGCGAACATTTTGAACTTGGTAAGAGGGAGATTTTGAAAAAAAGCTGGGGTATTGATTTTCCCCTTTGAGTTACATTGAAAAAGAGGAGATTGTAGACAGGAGACAGATCAAATAAAGCCCATTTGAGCTTAAAAACATTGGACGTTTCCTGGCTGAATCGGGTCTGTTGGCATGTATGGTTGTACTACCATTGCCTCTTCCTTCTGCCCACAATGGTCTATTACATTGCCACAGCCTCTCTTGCAAGTCCTGTATTATTGGTTTGTTGCCCCTGCCCCCCTTTCCACTGCCCTCCATAGTCTGTTGTGCTGCCACGGCCCTTCCTGCCTGCTCAGTGTGGTTAAATTGTTGCCTTTGCACCCTCCTACCTGCCTTCAATTTTCAGAGTCCGTGCCCCTGGCCTCTGCCTCTCAACAGTATCCTAATGAACAACTAGATTGCTAACATTCTATATTTATTACAAAAGTGTGGAACGCCTGACGTCATCTTGATGTAATCAAAACTGTAATACCTAGAGCATTTCCTTTAGAAATTACATATATGAGAGGGTCTTATTGGCATCAAAATTATGGTTAGTGCTCTAAAAGACTAAAATAAGGACATATTTTCTGAGTTTTCAAATAGCGACAAAGCACTAAATTATTTGTTATCTTTATGTTTTTTTATCCAGTTGACCACTTGATTAAATGTTGCACTTAGGGGAGAGGATGTGGTGTTACTTCCAGAACTGCAGACTTTGCAACTGGGGACCAGGTTGGAGTTTCTGCTTCAGCTCGACATTCTGTGATTCTGGTCAAATCACTTAGTCTCCCCATGTCTACAACCAAAATGAATTTGTTCTTGTGTGATGTAACCAATGCTCATGTAAAGCACTCCAATACCTGACAAGTCTGCACTATATAACACTGCAAAAACACAAAATAATAAGTGTTTTGCACACTTCTGTCATTGGGCTATATTTGGGCTACATCTGGGTGATTTTGGGCTACATTTGGGCTCTTTTGTCTCCGGTGGCCATTTTGGGAGATTGATTTGTTATGAAGTTTCCTAATTTCCTCATGTACTGCAGTCTCCTCAGTAGGAAATGCTTTCAGTTTTTTACTTTGATTCCATCATGAAGGTATTCAGATATGTCACACATTTGCCATAAATTCTGAATGTTAGCACTCTAGTTGCTCATTAGATCACTGTAGTAAAACTACTGTTCACCATGGAAGTCTGCTCCTGGTATTAAAAGTGCATGTTTCAGTCTGCATGTCAGAATGTTTTAATGAAATAGAAGAGTATTTGAGAAGTCACTCAAAATGTGCCCTCATTTTCTTTCTTCAGCATTAATCATAATTTCTTGGCAAAATGAACCCCCTCACTGTGTTCCTTTTTAAATTAAATGTTTTAAGTGTTACCAGTTTATTCCAATCAAGATGGCTTCAGGTGTGCCATACTTTTGTCATAATGAAGACAGTAAGCGCTCTAGTTGTTTTTAAGAACACTCTGGGACATTCTGTCATTGGGCTATACTTGGGCTACATCTGGGTGATATTTGGGCTACATTTGGGCTCTTTTGTCTCTGGTGGCCATCTTGGGAGACTTATTTGTTATGAAGTTTCCTAATTTCCTCATGTACTGCAGTCTCCTCAGTAGGAAATGCTTTCAGTTTTTACTTTGATTCCATCATGAAGGTATTCAGATATGTCACACATTTGCCATAAATTCTGAATGGTAGCACTCTAGTTGCTCATTAGATCACTGTAGTAAAACTACTGTTCACCATGGAAGTCTGCTCCTGGTATTAAAAGTGCATGTTTCAGTCTGCATGTCAGAATGTTTTAAATGAAATAGAAGAGTATTTGAGAAGTCACTCAAAATGTGCCCTCATTTTCTTTCTTCAGCATTAATCATAATTTCTTGGCAAAATGAACCCCCTCACTGTGTTCCTTTTTAAATTAAATGTTTTAAGTGTTACCAGTTTATTCCAATCAAGATGGCTTCAGGTGTGCCATACTTTTGTCATAATGAAGACAGTAAGCGCTCTAGTTGTTTTTAAGAACACTCTGGGACATTCTGTCATTGGGCTATACTTGGGCTACATCTGGGTGATATTTGGGCTACATTTGGGCTCTTTTGTCTCTGGTGGCCATCTTGGGAGACTTATTTGTTATGAAGTTTCCTAATTTCCTCATGTACTGCAGTCTCTTCAGTAGGAAATGCTTTCAGTTTTTACTTTGATTCCATCATGAAGGTATTCAGATATGTCACACATTTGCCATAAATTCTGAATGGTAGCACTCTAGTTGCTCATTAGATCACTGTAGTAAAACTACTGTTCACCATGGAAGTCTGCTCCTGGTATTAAAAGTGCATGTTTCAGTCTGCATGTCAGAATGTTTTAATGAAATAGAAGAGTATTTGAGAAGTCACTCAAAATGTGCCCTCATTTTCTTTCTTCAGCATTAATCATAATTTCTTGGCAAAATGAACCCCCTCACTGTATTCCTTTTTAAATTAAATGTTTTAAGTGTTACCAGTTTATTCCAATCAAGATGGCTTCAGGTGTGCCATACTTTTGTCATAATGAAGACAGTAAGCGCTCTAGTTGTTTTTAAGAACACTCTGGGACATTCTGTCATTGGGCTATACTTGGGCTACATCTGGGTGATATTTGGGCTACATTTGGGCTCTTTTGTCTCTGGTGGCCATCTTGGGAGACTTATTTGTTATGAAGTTTCCTAATTTCCTCATTTACTGCAGTCTCCTCAGTAGGAAATACTTTCAGTTTTTTACTTTGATTCCATCAAGAAGGCATTCAGATGTGTCACACATTTGCCATAAATTCAGAATGTTAACACTCTTTTTGATCATTAGATCACTGTAGTAAAGCTACTGCTCACCAGGGAAAACTGCTGCTGGTATTGAAAGTGCATGTTTCAGTCTGCATGTCAGAATTGTTTAATGAAATAGAAGAGGATTTGAGAAGTCACTCAAAATGTGCCCTAATTTTTCTTTCTGCAGCACTAATCATACTTTTTATGGAAAAATGAACCCCCTCATTTTGTTCCTTTTTAAATTAAATGTTTTAAGAGTTACCACTTTAATCCAAGCAAGATGGCTTCAGGTGTGCCATACGTTTATCATAAGTAGGACTGTTAGCGCTCTAGTTGTTCTTTGGAACACTCTGGGAAGCTGCAGTAGAACACAAAGGAATCAACTGACAGTCTCTGCCCTTGTTGGATGTACATGTTTTACTGAGAATGTCAGACTTCATTCTCACATGACTGAGAAAGATAATGTGAATTTACAGAAAATATGCTCTCAGTTTAGCTTATAGAT
This sequence comes from Triturus cristatus, assembly GCF_964204655.1. Classification (NCBI taxonomy): domain Eukaryota; kingdom Metazoa; phylum Chordata; class Amphibia; order Caudata; family Salamandridae; genus Triturus; species Triturus cristatus. The sequence continues at coordinate 1,037,847,279 of NC_140582.1, read as the reverse complement.
CACCTTCCAAACCTCTGTGGGAAAAGCATGAGAAAATATTTTTCTCTCAATCATGATATCCCAGCAGAATGCTTTTTCACATGGTGAAATCACCTTAGAACATACCACAATTCCTAAAATGAGTATGGTACCATCAACAAATGATTTGTAATGTAACTAAAGTCTTAAAACCTTCTATTAACTGCAATGATTTTTAATGAGGTGCTATCATGTATATTAATCCCAAGATGGCTGCCAACACTTCTTGGATGAAGTGCTGACAGCCAATCAGATCTCAGGATGAGATGTGTGGTTAGGCACCGCCCACATATATATATGATTTTACTTTTGATTTTCTCAGGAACTACTGAACAGATTGAAACCATATATGCAAAAGGCACATGCCTGACCTGAGGACTACCTCTCTGCCAAATTTCAAGTAATTCTGTTCAGCCGTTCGGGCTGTACCTTCGACTAAATGTCCTATGGGAAAATGCATGGGGAAAACACGTTTTGGGACCCCTTTTTTTTCTCAGCCCCCGCTTGACGAATCACCCCGAGACTTTCAGGGTAGGAGCTGAGCGGAGCGCCCCATTAGTTTTGAAAATTTTGCGAGGATTCGTCAACCGGCACCAAAGTTATTCAAAATAGAATTTTCAGATTTCCTATGGAAACACGGTCCTAACTATAACTATCTACTGGCGACCGCCAGTAGATAATATATATATATATAATTTTGACATAGGCTGCTAGATATATGTTTTTTGAACAATCCACTTTGAGGGTTCAAGTTGTCTTGAATGCTGTATAAATCTTGAAAGCCCTTTCATTTCATACAGATTTTGTCAATTTCAAGCTGTGTTTTTTGTCGCTTGTGAAATCTTTGCTCGTGGAGAGACATAGTGAGGAGGAGGGGGGCATGTCCTGTTGAGCTGTAGCCGCGGAGTGAATGGCTGCAGCAGGCCCAGTGGGGTGGCCACAGGGCTGGGAAAGAATATGAATCGAGGATTTGCCTGGGGGAGTGGAGGTGTCAGTGGTTCTTACAAAAAGGGGCCGTTGTTACCCTCCCACCCTCCACTGAGGCATTTCTGAGAATCGTTGGGTTTTGGGGTCATACCGTGAACAGGTGCGTCCCTTGGCTCTGGTTTGTGGCAGCACAGAGACTGTGGTGGGGCAACAACAATCTCCTGCAGCGTTGAGAAGGGTGCGGAAGGAGCTCTGAGATGGTTTACGCTTACAGCACCAGTGATGCAGCCATAGGGCAATGGCCAGTCTAACCACACCTGCAATGCTGCCATACGTCATAGGTCGCTACGTTAACACCAGCAGGAAAGGCATAGAGCTGGGGCAACTTTGCAACACTCTTATGACACCAACAGGGCAGGCATAGACATCGCAAAGGCAGCTTCGTAGACATCCGTAATGCAGTCATGTGGCATAGGTCCCATTTACAACAGCAATGCAGCAGACTCATCAAGGCAGCCACAGAGTAGGAGTCACTCCACTCACAAATGCACAGCAGCCATAGAACACCAGCAGTGCTGCCATACTTCAAGGGTTACTACTTCAGGATCCAGCATGTCAGCCATAAAGCATTGGTAACTCTTCCATCATCAGCAATTCAGTCATAGACCATGGGCCAGTCTTACAACACCAGCAATGCAGTCAGGTGTCAGTGTCAATGCATGTTAAAGAACAATAGATGTTTCAGCACCCAGGCTAATGTGCTGCATAGCTAAATACATATAAAAGGTCTCAAAGGCGAGACCGATTGCATTGCAAATACTTGTTTTTTTGTTGTAGTCAATTTAGCCAACAGGTCTTTGATGCTTTTTTTTTTAAACGTGTTTCTATTGACATGTAGCATATACATGTTTATACTGGTGCGTACAGATATTAGATCCAATGCAATACATCATCCATGCCCAATGTTTCTCTGCACCTTTTAATGTGAACATTCTATACATGCTGCGGGGTGCCATCAGGCCCATAGATCATACAATGTAACTGGTGAACAAGAAATCTTTGCAAAAACTCCAGAAACAATTATCAAATGTTTTTTCTAGATCTTCCGACATAGTAGCCCGCGGGTTGGTCCTTAAGTTGCGGTTGTATAGAATGTCATACAGCCGACAAAGATTGAGAGAAGTGTTGAGTGCCAGGGTGAACCCATTTTAGTCTTTATGGCTCAGCTCCTGCATATGCAGCAGCAACCTGCTCATGAGCACCTTCCTAAGTATCTTGAAGTCAATGTTGAGTGTGGAGGGTGCCAGAAAGTTGCGGCTGTGACCCCCGGGGTTTTGGAATTAGGTAGCGGAACTACCAGCACCTCTCTAAAGTCGAGACCCGTAGGAGCCCCGAAGCAAGTGCCTCGGCATACAGCATCGCCAGCCTAGAAGACAGCATTTCGACATAGGCCACATAGAATTCCGCCAGCAGCCCGTCTGGTTCCGGAGACCTACTGGTAGCCATGGATTTGATGGCGCTCTTTATTTCCTGAACTGTGTTTGGGCCTCCCAAGTCTTCAGCCTCTCCATCGGGGAGAAGCAATACTTCACACAACACCACATTTCCTCTCACAAGGTTCACACTTTAATTGGACTTGAGGCCCCTCCCCTTGGCCAGACCTCCCTCCCTCCTCGCAAATGTTTTTTAAGCTGCAGGTCTGTGAAACTGTGACTAAATAAGTCACCGCTGGTTTCAAGCGCCTCTTTTCACGGTGCTGTAGTAGCCTTGGACTTTGCCAACAAACTTGAAAATTGAAGCTGCTGTTGCTGTGCTTTTTGGCACATTGCCAAGTCCTTCAGAGGTGAGAAAGTCTCCATGGCAGCACATGTTGAATATCTCCTTTTCGGATGCTGCGACTTGTAGGTGAACTGTTCTTTGGACAGTGGGCCGCAGTTTCAAGTGAGAAAATTATTTCCCCCACTCTCAGTCACGACTTAAGGCAAACTAGTCTTTGAAGCACTGCAGTCTTTACTAATGTGTCTGCCTGCTGCAGCATAGAACGTCAGTGTAGCATTAAGCACTTGTTACCTACAAACCCACAAGTGGGTCCAATGATATGTTATAAATCTGGACATAATAGTGGACCTTTCTGTAAAAAGGCATATTGATAGCTGGCTTACCCTGTTAGAATGTATACACAAATGCCTAAAAACTGATTAACGTGACATTTCAAAACTGGGGTTTTGCTCTCAGCGTGACATAGCTGCTTCTCAACCCATGTGACCGAAGCCTCCCCGCAGCTCATAAGGGTACTTGACTTTTATACTGCACACACAGTCTGTCCATCCACACTTATGGCTGACTTACAGAAGACTGAAATATGCCCATTAAAATAGCCAAAATGTTACTTTAACCCCTTCGCTGCCAGGCCTTTTCCCCTCCTGTGCCACGCCCTTTTTTGGCTATTTGGGGTAGTGCGCGCTGAGGCCCCTGTAACTTTTTGACCACATAAGGTATCCACGCCAAATTTGCATCCTTTTCTTCCAACATCATGGGGATTCTAAAGGTACTCAGGGTTTGTGGATTCTCCTAGAGGGGTCACAGAAATGAGCCACAATACAGCAAAAAGTTGGTTTTTTTCGGAAAAATTGGAAAAACGGGCTGCAAATGAAACATCTGGGTTTTTCCCTGCAAATATTATCAAAAAAGGGTTTGTGGGTTTGAAATCACCATTTTCCCAGCTTTTCGGGGATACCAGACTTTTGTCAGAAACCCAACATTTTTTGCACAGTTTTGGCATTTTTCTGGGACATAGCCTAAATTCGAGTTAATGGCAGAAATGGGTACAAAAGCAATAATGGATCCTGGACAGCTATACATTTTCGAGAAGAAGACAAAATTCTGAATTCAGCAAGGGGTCATTTGTGTAGATCCATCAAGGTGTTTTTATAGAAACTAACAGTTAAATATAGGATACATTGAAAATTAGTTGAAAATAAAGCCTTTCGTGTCAACGTTTTCACCTGTAACTTCTTCTAATTATGACAGCTCTTTGAAAGCAATATACCATTACATCCGCTGGACATTACTGGTTGTGGGGATATATAGGACTTGTAGGTTCACCAAGAACCCGATGAACCCAGAGCCAAAAACTGAGCAGCAACTTGCAATGGTTTTTTATTATGTACCGGGTATATAGTAATTATTCTGTAAAAATGTGTACATGGAAAAATCGGTATGAAAGACACCTATGTATTTCTGAAATGGGAACAAAATATAGAGTTTAGAAACAGTAGATATTTGCACATTTCTGAAATTGGGAATACTCATACTAGCATGAGAATTATCAGTCATTTTTTAGAATGACTTCTTTTTTACACAATATCTTTCATTTGGAAGGCAGAAATGCATCGAAAGTCAATAGATAATAACAGTTCCTTTACAAACCTGAATTACCCTAAGTCTCCCGATAAAAATGGTACCTCACTTGTGTGGGTAGGCATAGTTCCCGCGACAGGAAACGGCGCAAAACGCAACGTGGTCACAACTCAATATCGCAGTGAAAATTGACCCTTTTTTGGCAAAGTGCCTAGCTCTAGTTTTTGAACCCTAGCTCTGCAGGCACCTTGGGAAACCTAGCAAACCTATACATTTTTGAAAACTAGACACCCAGGGGAATCCAGGATGGGGTGACTTGACTGCCTCCCACCAGGGTCTGTTACCCAGAATCCCTTGCAAACCTAAAAAATTGTCAAAAAAAAACACATTTTCCACACATTTCTGTGGTGGAAAGTTCCGGAATCTGCGTGGATCCACAAATTTCCACCCACCTTGCATTCCCCAAAGTCTTACGAGAAAAACGGTACCTCACTTGTGTGGGTCGGCCTAGTGCCCGCGACAGGAAATGGCGCAAAACGCAACGTGGTCACAACTCAATATCGCAGTGAAAATTTACCCTTTTTTGGCAAAGTGCCTAGCTCTGGTTTTTGAACCCTAGCTCTACGGGCACCTTGAGAAACCTAGCAAACCTATACATTTTTGAAAACTAGACACCCAGGGGAATCCAGGATGGGGTGACTTGACGGCCTCCCACCAGGGTCTGTTACCCAGAATCCCTTGCAAACCTAAAAAATTGACAGAAAAAACACATTTGCCCCACATTTCTGTGGTGGAAAGTTCCGGAATCTGCGTGGATCCACAAATTTCCACCCACCCACGTTCCCCAGAGTCTTACGAGAAAAACGGTACCTCACTTGTGTGGGTCGGCCTAGTGCCCGCGACAGGAAACGGCGCAAAACACAACGTGGTCACACCTCAATTTCGCAGTGAAAAATGACTCTTTTTTGTCAAAATGTCTAGCTGTAGTTTTTGAACCCTAGCTAGTTTTGCAAAGGGGGTCCTATGAGTTTTTGGCCCCGGGCTTGGCAGCCACCTAGGGAAACCTACCAAACCCACACATTTCTGAAAACTAGACACCCGGGGGATTCCAGGGAGGTATGGTTTGCGTGGATCCCCCAACGTTTCCTTACCCAGAATGCCCTGCAAACCTCAAATTTAGCTGAAAAAATCACCTTTTTCACACATTTTTGTGTGGGAAAGTTGTGGCATCACCGGGCTGACACAAATTTCCAACCACCCAGCGTTCCCCCGGATCTCCCGATAAAAACGGTTCCTCACTCATGTGGGAGGCCCAAGTACCCGCGACAGGCAAGGTCCCATAACGTATTGAGGCGACATGAAAATTGCCTACCTCAAAACGACCTGGTTTTGCAAAGGGGGTCACCTGGGTTTTTGGCCCGGTGCTCGGCGGCCAACTAGGGGAACGAGTGAGGCACCGTTTTTATCGGGAGACCCAGGGGAACGCTGGGTGGTAGGAAATTTGTGTCAGCCCGGTGATGCCTCAAGTTTCCCACACAAAAATGTGTGAAAAAGGTGATTTTTTTCAGCTAAATTTGAGGTTTGCAGGGCATTCTGGGTAAGGAAACGTTGGGGGATCCATGCAAGCCATACCTCCCTGGAATCCCCCGGGTGTCTAGTTTTCAGAAATGTGTGGGTTTGGTAGGTTCCCCTAGGTGGCCGCTGAGCACCGGGCCAAAAACCCAGGTGACCCCCCTTGCAAAACCAGGGCGTTTTGAGGTAGGCAATTTTCATGTCGCTTCAATACGTTTTGGGGCCTTGCCTGTCGCGGGTACTTGCGCCTCCCACACGAGTGAGGCACTGTTTTTATCGGGAGACCCGGGGGAACGCTGGGTGGTAGGAAATTTGTGTCAGCCCGGTGATGCCTCAACTTTCCCACACAAAAATGTGTGAAAAAGGTGATTTTTTTTTTTAGCAAGTCCCTGGTGTCTAGTGGGCTTTTTGCCCCGCCCGGGGGGGGCATATTGGGGGCCGATGCCCCATCTGCCCCCCAGGGGGGGCAGAAAGGCTGTAATGGTGGTGGGTGGGTGGGGGCATTGGCGTGCCCGTTGCGGGCAGCCCCCACCCTAAAAATAAAACTAAAAACGAATCCCTGGTGTTTAGTGGGCTTTCTGCCCCCCCCCGGAGGGGCAGATTAGGGACCAATGCCCCATCTGCCCCCCGGGGGGGCAAAAAGACTGTAGTAATTGGGGGGGGCATGGGCCTGCCCGTTCTGGGCAGCCCCCACCCCTATTTTTTTTTACGCAACTTCCCTGGTGTCTAGTGGGCTTTTTACCCCCCCCCCCGGGGGGGGCAGATTGGGGGCAAAAAGACTAAAATTCCCAAAATTACACAGGGGGGAGCAAAGGCCCTTGCCCAAGGGGCCCCTCCCTGGTGTCTAGTGGGTGGATCCCTGCTTGGGGATCGCCCTCCTGTGGCAGGTCTTTCTACGTGCTCAGAGGGCTGAGATAGCCCCCTGAGCACGTACAAAGTGAGACCTGAAATGAGCCTCTTGGCTCATTTCACTTTCACTTTCACTGTAATGACGTCGGTGCGACGTGCGCGCCGATCGTCATTACAGTGAAAGAGGGGGTCTTCGGGTGCTGGGGAAGCTCTTCCCCAGCTCCCGAGGCTATTTGTGCAGAAAGGGAATCCCTCTGGTGCCCGCATCAGAGGGATTCCCTAGGGTATGCCTCATGACGAGCTGGACTCGTCATGGGCACAGCGCGACTGTGCTCCATGACGAGTCCAGCTCGTCATGGGCATACAAGGGGTTAAGAAAGGGAATGCACATTGATTAAAAATGCAGCCTGTGTGCTCTCTGCACACTCTCTATCACCCACCAGGTGATAACCTTACATTCATCGAACATCTCATGGATATTGTCTCTACTAATGTCTGCCAACAAAATACCCAAATATTTCTCAGAGACCTCAATCTCCACTGGAATGACCTGAATGATTCAGCGGTCAATAGCCTCAAAGCCTTCCTTTCTGACCTTGACCTCACCCAAATCTGTAACAGCTCCACACACGATGCAGGCTCTATCCTGGACTTAGTCATCTCCAAGGCTGAATCCATTCAGCTTGAAACGATCCTACCTTGTGATTGGTTGGACCACCACATTATCGCATTCTTCATCAATGAAACATTAAAACTTCACCCTTCCCAACCCACGAGAACTGAAATATGGAAGAGGAATCTAAAAAATATCAGTGCCGACTTAGCCACAACCTCCAGCACCAACTGCCTTCTTCCACCTTAAGACTTAGACGATGCTCAAGAGCTTACTAACCACTACTCCATGAGCAAACTATTAGACAAACTTGCTCCCGTACAACTGAAGAGAATCTCCACAAAAGACTCAAAACCGTGGTACGATGGAAGACTAAACGAGGATAGACGATCCCTAAGATTAATCGAACGGCAATGAAGATCATCACCATCCACTAACCTCCTCAAACTGCTAAGGATGTCGAGAAATTCTTATTACAGAAAGATCAGATGTTCAAAACAGACTTCTTCAGCAATCAACTTGACCAAGCCAAAAACCGTCCCCAAAAATTATTTGAGCTAATCAAATCACAATCTAAGGGTGCATCTCACATCCCCCATGCCAAACCAGACTCAGTACCCAATTGCAAAGATTTTGCCTCCTTCTTCACTATGAAAACTGAAAACATTAAGACGGACCTACTCAATGCCCTAACAGCTCATAAAGACACGCGCATCGACATTTCTTCTCCCACTCCGGGATTCCCACCTGTATGCTTACCTAAGTTCGACCTAAAAAATAATGCCTCCTGGGTCTCCTTCACCACTTACAGTGAAGAAGCCATATCCAAAATCCTCATGGCTCTGAATCCCTCTAACCACTTCACAGACCCTCTTCCCGCAAACAACTTAAAAGACTTCACTCCACTGCTATTACCCCCTATGGACCAAGATCATAAATACCTCTCTCCTTCAGGGTATCACCCCGGATGTCCTCAAATCTGGACAGGTATCCCCATCATAAAGAAGCCAACGGTTGACCCCTCGGACTTAATGAATTACCGCCCAATGTCCAACATCCCTACTGTGGACAAACATTTAGAAAAATGTGTTCACACTCAGCTAGGCAACCACATTGACCATTTCAACCTGCTCAACCAATATCAATCCGGCTTCCGCGCAGGACACAGCACTGAATCAGCCATGACACACATCATAGATGACGCGCTAAAAATCCTCGACCAAAACAAAGCTTGTCTAATAATCCTGCTTGACCTTTCTTCGGCCTTTGACACCATCAAACACGACAACCTTTTAGAATTATTAAAACACAGAATGGGATTAACTGGATTGGTACTAAACCGGTTCACGTCGTTCCTTCAAAATAGATCGCAAAGATTCAAGGTTAATCAATCTCTGTCAAACCCATTCCTAGTTACGTTAGGAGTCCCACAAGGATCGGCCCTCTCTCCTACACTTTTCAATCTATTCATGGAACCGCTCACAGAAATCCTCAGCTCCTCGAACGTACAATATCACATGTACGCTGACGATACCCAGCTATACTTAAAGATCCACTCTCTAGAGGACATCAAATCCCTCAACCTCACGGTTCAAAAAACGCAGACCTGGCTGGCCAAAAACCACTTGAAATTAAATACCCTCAAGACCGAATTCCTCCTAATCGCTCCACCCACACAAGTAACCATCATTCAAGATTGGCTGAAACACTTAACAGCATTCAAATGCCAACCACTGATTATTGACTCAGCGAAATCGCTGGGAGTAACTCTGGACAGTAATCTAAATATGCAGAAACACATTAGCGCAGCAACAAAAGGAGCTAATTTTCAGATGAACACCTTGAGAAAACTAAAACCCCTGCTACCCGCAAATTACTTCAAACTGGCAGTTTAAGTACTTGTTATCCCAAGAGTGGAATAGGGCAGTGTCTCTCTCTGCGGTCTTCCTAAAGCGTCGACGGCCCCACTAAAAGCCTCAATCAACGCAGCAGCCAAACTCATCACAGGATCGAAACGAAACTGTCATATCTCCCCTGACCTCAGATCCCTTAACTGGCTACCTTTTGAATCCAGAATTCAACTAAAAATTGCATGCATGACGCATAAAGCCATACATCACAACACCCCGAGTTACCTGTCACAGAAATTGGTGCCTTCATGTGGCAACAGAGCCTCCAGGAGCGCAAGTAACCTTTTACTGAAACCACAAAGATTCACCAAGAAGGAAATATACAACCGCTCCTTCTCGGGGGTGGCGCCCAGGATTTGGAATGCACTGCCCCCATAAACCAGACTGAACCCCTCTACGGCATCTATCAAAAAAAGAAGTGAAAACCCTCCTTATGTTAAATTTACTTGATCCATTTATATTACCTTTTATACGATTCTTGACTTGTAGAAGAAATATTTGTATTACTCTATACTTGTTTGTATATATGACGCCCTTCTGGTATGTGACATATTCTTATGTCCCTATGCTTGTTATGTTCCTTTATTTACCCTGTAAAGCGCTCTGATACCCGCAAAGGTCTTGTTCGTGCTGTACAAAACCTTCAAAATAAAATAAATTAAATAAATACATATAGTGACAGCTGTTTAGTAGTGCCTCACTGCCCAGAGGTCAGAAATAGCAGATATCCAGACCCATTACAATTAAAACAATCCTGGTTTACACATACAAAAACACTTTTGTGGCCCCTATCTTATTTTCCTGGGTTTTCACCAAAGCTGTAAGTTCTAAGTCAGTGCAAATGGTGTGGTAGGTAGAATATAATTTCTTGGTTTTTTGTGTGCGGAAAGAATCCTTTATGTTCAGAGATAATTGCATAAAGCGAAGCTCTGTGACTTCAGGCTGCACAGTGGGGCTTATAACAATTATCATTAAAGTTAGAAGCACTGTTTTTTGACTTGTGAGTTGGACTTGTAATATGTCCCTCCCCTCTTGGATCTTTTTGCTCTTCTATCTCTTCTATCTAGGACTGACTGAATTTCTTGACTTTCTCTTCCCTTTGCTCTGCTATAACCTTCGGGAAATACCTGGGGTTACTTCACCATCTTCCAAATTTAACATCTGTCTTTTCCTTCATTGTGTTTGCAGTTTTGTGGGATCCTTGTTATCCCAGTAGATGAATTCCGTCATTATTGCTGTATAAATTGCATGCATTTTCAAGGAGACAGCCCTGAACCCTTTTCTCATCTTGTCCTTGGGTAGGCCTTGCCTGATCTCTAGAAAGGTTAGTTGCTCAAAGTAAACTATCTGCTTGGGTCCTACCAGAGCAGCATCTCACTGAACTTTCTGTGGCTCCTTGTATTAGGGTCAGAGGATGTTTTTATGTTTTTCCCCATGAGGGTAGATGCAGTATAATCACTTTGTAGGTAGCCAAGCATTTAGGTTGTGACACAGTTCTGTGAAGAAGAAGTAGTATATACTGACCCATAAACATGTTTGCTGCTTTTTGGGATAACACTCCATCCGACCCAATTCTTGCTTTCATCTTTTTTTGTTATGCAGCTACTGGATAGACAGTAGTGGAACATATGGCTTACAAGAGAGGCAAAAGGTTTGCTCACAGACTACTCACTGCCATCTCGGTAGCACGTGGGACTGTGAGCCACACTGTGCTATCTCTAAGTTACTTGTGCATAGCTTCTTCTGCAGCTCAGTCTACAACCTGGCTGTTCCAGTGGTGCAGCTTTGTATTGACTCTCATTCCAGAGAAACATAAGAGGTAGTATAATGCCTAGTGCCAGGAGAGATATTATGGCTCTGCACTACACATCATGTCACTGCTTGTACGGTTCCTTGGACTGTACCAAAAGTGAGTTCTAGCAAGAAGTGAGAGTAAGCGACCTGAGCTTGGCATGGTAAAACTTGACACTGAAATTGACCACCTAAAAAATATACATGAACATTTACATTGTGAATTTAGTCATTGTCAGTTTGTATTCTCTTAGTCGTAGTAAAACATGGAATAGTAAGGAAAATGTTCACCATATTATACATGAGTAAAAGGTGCTTATAGACTAAATGGGACACACCAATTTTCGGATCACCACAGTACTCTTCTTTTATAATAAACTTTAAAACCAGTTAAAGAGCGTATTTTATTTGAACTGCATGATACTTAAACCTACATATATTCATGTCAGTTGTATACCTGCTGTTCATTCCTTGTATAGAGGAATGTGCTAAATCATTTGCAAGTGTCATAAATACACCTTTTTTTCATCAGGGTCTTCTGATCAACCATGTTTACTTTGAGATAAGACATCATTATGGCACGTCATTCATCCTTCTTGGCTTAGGAACATTGACAGCGTTCCTTTTATGTTGAAGGAAATGAAAACATTTAAATTGGTTTATTTGTTACAAGTTTATTTAGTAGGTTTAACTATGTACATACACTATGGTCACATTACTAATTCATAAAACATAAACAAATTCAAACATCAATTTGGCTAGGGTTCATGTGACCTAAGGATTTTGGATTGGAACATTTTCTGACCATGAGGCTCCTATCAGGAAGCCAGCAAACTAACCCCTGGCGTCCCTCTGGTAGTCCTGGGTTCAGGCAGGGCTCAAGCAGCAGGGCAGACCTCTGAGATTTTAAGGCAGGGTTAAGGCAGCAAAGCGGTCCTTCCAGGTGCAGCAAAGCAGTCTTGTAGAATACACAGCAGCAGGCAGTCCTCTGAGAGTCCCTCCGCAGGTCTAGAAAGCGAACTGAAGAGTGGGTCTGAGGGTCCCTTTTTTACACCTGATGCCTTCTTTGATGGAGGAGACATTTCTAGAAGTTGTCTCTGAAGTACATATAGTTTCCTGACTCCCCTACCTGGCTCCATGCTGGCGGCAGAGACAATGCAGTGGTGGTAATTCCTTTTTGTGAAGGCAGAGCATAGCCTATTCAGTTGCAAATGGGGCTCTGCCCTGCTTTGCCCCATCTCGCCAGCAGATGGCCCATTCAGGCAAATATAATTCCTCTATTGTGTGACTGTCTGGGATGAATTAACAAAGTCCAACTGCCAACTACACCCAGTCACGAGACCTAGGACAGACTGCAGGCAACAAACAGCAAGGACAGGAAAATGCCAACATTTTAAAAGTGAAATTTTCAAATTGTCATTTAAAATCTAACTTTACCATTAAAGAGGATTTTTAATTAAAATTTCAAAGATGCCAAACATGAAATGCTCACCTGTACCCAATCAAAAGTTAGCACTTATTAAATGTAATAGGGCAACCCAATGTTATCCTATGGAAAAGGTAGGCCTCACAGTAGTGGAAAACAAACTTAGGAGTTTTTCACCACCAGGACATGTAAAACATAAAAGTACATGTCCACCCTTTTAATTGAAATGCATCCTGTACTATGGGCTACCTAGTGGCCTGCCTCAGGGGTAACATATACAATAGGAGGGGAGTTTAAGTTTGGCAAGAGGGTTATATTGCCAAGTCAAACTGGAAGTTTAAAACTGCATTCAGAATGTAATGTCAGGCCTGGGACATGTTTAAGGGACTGCCTAAGTGAGTGACACAATGAGTGATGCAGGCCCACTAGTGGAATTTAATTTACAGGCCTTGGGAATATGGTATACCACTTTACTGAGGACATATAAGTAAATTAATATGCCAATCAGGTGTAAGCCAATGTTACCATGTTTAGGGGAGGGAGAACAAGCACTTTAGCACTTGTTAGCTGCGATAAATTGCACAGAGTCTAAGGCCCAAAAAAAACGAATTTTAGCAAAGAAATGGATGAAAAAAGGCAAAAGGATTGGGGCTGACCCTGCATGGAGGGCCAGGTCCAACAGAAGGCAAGAAAAGAAAGAACCCTTTCTTTCTTTTCTTTGCTTCTGTTGGACCTGGTCCTCTATGCAGGATCAGCCCCTATCCTTTTTGAAGAAAGAAAGAAAGAAAGAATGAAAGAAAGAAAGAAGGAAATGAGGAAAGAAAAATGGAAAATAGGCAATAAAAGAAGGAAAAAAACAATGAAAAAGCACAAGAGAAAGAAGGACAAAAGAAAGAAAGAATCAAAAAAGAACCAAAGAAGGAATGAAGGAAAGAAAAAAAATAAACCAAAAAGGAAAGAAGAAAAGAAAATGGAAAGCAGGCAAAAAAGAAAGAAAGAAAGAGGGTTAAAAAGAAAGAAATGTAGAAAGGAATGAAAGCAAATAAGAAAAAGCAGGAACGAAAAAAGGAAAGGCAAAAAATGAGGAAAGAAAGAAGGAAAGAAGGAAGAAGGAAAAATAAGTCAAATAGTAAAGAAAGAATCAAAGCAAAAAGAAAAGAAAGAAGATAGAAAGAATGCAGGAAAGAGGGTTCACAGTATAATATGTTGGAAACTAAAACTCAAATTGCATCCCAACTATGTTTAAATAAAACTTAGGAGTGTACTGCAAATTAAACATCATAAAGAACCATTGGTGAAATCGTACCCAGAAACAATATGGTATACTGTGTGTTAGAAATGGGGGTCTCTAGTTGGCAAGGGTTTGCAACTTTTTCGAAGTATGGACCCTTCTTCCTAGTCAGGGTAAGGGCGATACACTTCTAAAATAACCATTGCTCACCCCCTTGGTAGCCTGCATTAGCAGACAGGCTTATCGCACAGGCAGTGTGTAAAGCATTTGTGAACACAAACAGTAATACAGTGAAAACACTACAAATGGACAACCACACCAGTTTAGAAAAATAAGTAATCTTTATCTAGACCAAAACTACAAAAATCCACAATACAGTACTTAAAATATGATTCTTAAAAGGTAGAAACAGTTCTGTTCAAAGAAAAGGTGGGATGCGACACTTCTACACAAAGTACTTTGGATGCGTCGAAAAAGGCCAGCAAAAAGGGTAGAAGGGAAGGTGATGCGTCGGTTTCTTACACTCAGAGAAGGTGATGTGTAGGTTCCTTGCTCTGGGGGAGGTGCTGCGTCAGTTCCTTACTGCTGTGCAGGAGAGGTGATGCGTGGGTTCCTTCCCAGAGAGGAGGTAATGCATCGGTGTCTTCCTGCGTGAGGAGGTGATGCGTCGGTTTCTTACTGCGTCCCCCAACAGATTTTACGCTTCGATGTGATGCGTGACGATCAAGTACGATGCGATGCGTAAAGACCCGGGATGCGCTGCAATGATTTAAGCCATGTCCCCTCGATGCATCGATTCTTGCCCAACAGATCCTGCTTCAGAATCATTGCTGTGATCTCGGACGTCGGAGATCATTGCACAGGATTCGTCACATGGCAGGCACTTCAGCCCCGAACAGGCGCTGTGTCGATTCTTCGGCAGCAGCTATGTGTTGGAAAATTCTTTTCGCACCGCTGCGATGCGTCGGAAATAGGCGATGCGTCGATTTTCACAGTTTTTGTATTTTCCTGTCCCATACCAACCTCCAGAGGTCCAGAACACTGGTAGGCACCTCTCACCAGGTCAGAACTCCCAGCAAAGGAGTTCAGGCCTACTCTTTTCCTCGGCGGAAAGTAGCCAGTGCAGGCCAACCTCAGACAGCAAACAGCACTGGGGCAGTATTTCTCCAGCTCTTCTCCTTGGCAAAGGTTCCTCTTGATTCCCAGAAGTATCCTAGCAGTCTGGGGTCTTTTGTTTTCCGTGGCAGAGAAGCTCTTTGCCCATCCAAAACCAGTTTTGACCTCTCTGGTGCATCTTCCTGGTAGGAGATGGAGACAGCGTCCAAGGCAGACCAGGCCCATTCCGGTGATAAAGAAATCTCCTCTCCCTACTCTGAATGCAGCTCAGGTCTATTCAGCCTATCCTGGACTCACTCTGGAAAGGCAGGACACACCTTGACCCCCCCAGGTGGCTGTCTGAACATAATCGAAATCCCCAGCCCCTGTCACTCCAAAGCTAGACAGTCAATACACAACCTAGCAGAGGCACACCAGATGGTTTGGCAAGAAAATACCTACTTGCTTAAAAGTGCTGTTTTTAAACCCAGAATGTAAAAATCACCCTCACTAAAAGATGCATCTTAACATTCTGAGTTCATGCATATCAAACCTTATTTTCCTATCTTGTTCCCATGGGCAGAAATACTCATAAGATGTTATGAGCTAACTCCCCAGTCTATCCTATGGGGCATATAGCCTTACAATAGTGAAACACGAAATTGGCAGTATTTCACTTTCAGGACATGCACACACATCAGGGCATGTCCTACCTTTCACATTCACTGCACCCTGCCCACAGGGTTACCTTGTGCCTACCTTAGGGATGACTTACATGTAATAAAAGGGAAGGTGAGGGCCTGGCAAGTGGGTGCACATGCCAGCTCGACATGGCAGTACTAGACTGCACACAGGCACTGCAATGGCAGGCCTAAGACCTTGTTGCAAGGCTGCTTGGGTTGGTGGCACAATCAGTGCTGCAAGCCTACTAGCAGCATTTCGTTTACAGGCCCTGGGCACACACAGTGCACTGTACTAGGGACTTAACAGTAAACCAGTCATGGAAACACCAATTCATATTAACAATTTACAAAGGGAGAACTTGCACTTTGGCACTGAACAGCAGTGGCAAAGTGCCCAAAGCATCTGTACCAGCAAAACTAAATGCATCTCATGGTAAAAATACAGGAGGCAAAGGCAAAAAAAAGCAGGGAAAACCCACACCAAGGCTGCCAGGTCTTTCACTGTGAAATACCAGCAGTCCTCTTCAAAAGGAATTTACAAAAGCATTGGAAGGAGACAGGAACTGAAAAGCTGGAATGTACCCTGAGCTCACTTCAAATGTGTCCTGCTGTCACATCAGGCAAAGCTAGCACTAAATTGAACTCCTTGTGTGCAGCATGTGAAAGGGTAATATTCAGTCTCTCAAAGTGACACTAACCAATGGCTTAAGTAGGCTGACCTATTGCTCCATGCTGTAATTAACAGAAGCAAAATTTGAATGACACAACAACAGACCAAGGAATAAGGAAAGGTGGTTGAAAGCCCCTTTAAGTAAGTATATTATACATATTATTTTGGTAACAGGAAAAGGTTTTGGCTAACGCCAGACCTAAAAACGAGCAGTTAATGCCTGTTTTTACTAATGCACTATGAATGTGTAATAAACAAACCTAAGCATTGAACTGATAAGTATATTTCAAACTCGAACATGTCGTAAATTGTTAAAACTCGCCTAAACCTAAACAAGGCCCCCAGAATTTTAGCTCTAGTGTTGTAGACAGGAGTTAGGGCAGAGCTAGTTCATGCCTGCATTAACAATGACAGCCCACATTCGAAAAACTTAAATATAATACCTTAGGTGTTAAAATAAAACAAGCGTTGGCAAAGCCAATAGGTCTCGCCTATGCAACAGCTTTTGGCTTTGCCAATATGTTTTAGCAATGTTGTACACCAGAGTGGCTGTTGTTCAGCATGGCTAAGTTAGTGGGGTAAAGAAGAGTGGCGTGGAGTGGAGTGTTGCAACGTGGAGTAGGGTGGAGTGTTATGAAGGGGTGTACAGTTGCATACAGTAGGGTTGAGTGGCGAGGAGAGGAGAAAAGTGAAGTGGAGTGTCATGGAGTAGCGTACAGTATTGTGGAGTGTGATGGAGGGAGTAAAGTGTCGTAGAGTGGAAGGGCATGGAGCTGAGTGGCGTAGAGTGTTGTACAGTGTCAGAGTTGAGTAGAGTGTCATAGAGTGGAGAGACATAGAGTGCCATGGAGTGGTGTAGAGCAGAGTAGATTGGCTTAGAGGGTGTTGCATGGAGTGGAGTAGAGTGTTGTAGAGTACAGTTACAAACCACTAAGCCAATGGTAAGCAATGAGTGAAATGCATTGCTAGATCAACTTTCTGAATGTCCCCACAATGTCTTTAGCAAACCAGACAGCTGTCTGGTAGGTTACGACCTAACAATCATTTGAAATAAAAGTCTCAGGAATTGCTCCTCCCCTGTGGTTACTGCAAAGGCACAGGACATCAAATCAGTTTCTGATTCCTTCTTTGTTGTGTCTGCTTCCAGCACCCTGTTTCTTCCCTCCGGCCTTGTTTTGGGGCCTTGGCTGAGTTTTTTCTATTTACAGTAGCAGCTTGTGTGGTGACAGTCCATGAACTCAAGAAGTTTGGTGAATTAATCTGGTACCTTTACTGTTCTTGCTTTGACATCTTCATAGGGGTGCAAGGAACAGGGTTTGGAGTCAGGATGGGGGGCAGGTTAAATGGGGCAAGAGGGTGACAGGGAAGACTGGCTATCTCTGAGGAATACATATTTGCTTTGTGTAAATGCAAAGACAGGTATAAATAATAATCTACTAGTCTCTGAGCTCAAGATGGCACTCAGGGCTAGGTGGGTAGGTCCAACCAATAAGTCACTGGCGGGGGATTTTATTGTATTGACCTTCAAGCCACCAGGCCTGGTATGATCCATATTAGATAGGATAGCTGACCAACCTATGAATGAGTTAAGGATCTCTATATTACCATTGGGCTTTTTTTTATGGACCACCCAGATTGCGACCATACTTAGTGGAAGAAGAGAGCTCATCAAGGACAAAACAGTATCCAGAGTTTCCACCCTGGTATCACAAAAATCGCTTTGAGCCACTAAGCGGTCTTTCTGATATAGACTGACTAAAGCTAAAAACGAGTGCATCAGAGGACAATGCCCATGTATCTGAGATTATTCCCAATACATGTGGCAGTGATAAAGAGTATACACTCTCTACAGACCCTAAATACAGCTATTGCCTCCCGCAGATGTACCATAATAGAGGCCAGGGAACAGCTGGGACTATTGGGATAGATTTGAATGCCACTCAAACTGAACGACCATCGAATAGTGGGGATGACAACTCTTTACATGCGCAAAATTGCCAACCTAACAGCCGCAGCCTGCGTCTAATTTCTTGGAATGTTGCAGGCATTTCTCGAAGGTTACTAAACGAGACATGGGTCCAGTATGTCAAAACTTTTGACATTATTTGCACACAAGAAACATGGAGCAGGGATGATGTCTCTCTGGACGGATACAACGCATTAACTGTCCAAGCTGAACCAGCATTGGCAGGGAGGGCAAAGGGAGGCCTCGCAACCCTAATCTCGGTACAGTATGAGCCGCTAAGAATTGAAAAAGGAATTGAATACCCGTGGTATCAGCTGATCCTGTGTTTTAATTTGATCAATGTACCCATATTATTATTTAATTGGTACTACAATATTTTTGACACACAGAATGTTGTGGTTATCAATTCGCTTACATTATCAAATGTATTTTTTATTTATTTATAGAAAAAACACATACACCAGTGTATTTTCGATTACTGATGGATTATCCCAAACAGGAATAAATTATCTTCACCAGGGAGACGGAAAATGTCTAAAGATTTTGATCCATATTTTAAAACAGCATAGCCTCCGGAGACAGCATACCTTCCAAAACAGACATAAGGTGGTTATTCTTTTTATAGTAGGTTAAATGACAACTATAATTTTCACAACACTGATCTTTAATAACTTAGAAAACTCAGTCCTGCCTATGTTCTCTGAGGTTAAGCAACATTTTTTGTTTCCATGCTATGTTGGATTTTCTGCAATTGCAAATACCTCTTCTCATTCCATTTTTGATTTGACTGATATATATCTAGCACCTTAGCTCACCCAGTCTGCAACGTAAATAATATCTCCATTAGTCAATATCTTTCAGCCAGCTTTTCTGCTCCTCACTCATTTCATACCCCTTGTTTTTTTTTTTTTTTTTTTTAAAACCTTTATTTCAAAATTCAGGACACAGCTATTCAGCCGACAGCCCGAAGGTTCGGCAGCATTGCAAGTTAGATACAGTGATGTGTCCCCAATGCAGTTCAAAGAGTAATGCAAAGGTCCAACTTTAAGTAAACACAGAAAAAACTAACAACAAACCCCAGCAAGGCAAGGACATTGAGAGCCCATGGCGGAGGCCCCCAGGGGAGGCCGGACCCCACTCGTCTACTAAGTACAAGACTGTGTACGGAGGAAGAAGGGGAACAGCAGAGGCCCAGAACAGTTACTAAAACCAAACTGTGCTGGAAAGTAGGTCAGGGGGAAAGCTGTTCCTCGGGAGGTTCCAGGTCCGGGGCAAGACATATTCCCCCCCTGTATTGGTTCCACCGCCCCCAGATGGCATGCCACTTCCGGGGGCGACCTCTAGAGCAGTATACCGTCATCTCCCTAAACATGCTCCAATCCATGTTCTCCTTCCACGCGGTCAGTGTAGGGGGTCCCGAGGAGCCCCATAGTCGCGCGATATCCCTTTTAGCTACCATGTTACCCAGAGTCACCCACTGGGTCTGCGCCTCATCGAGGTCAGTGGGCCCCCAGACGTTCAGGAGGCAGCACCGCGCCTCCGGCTGTACCACAATGCCCGTCACCTCCCCCATAACTGCATGGACTCTCCTCCAGAACTCCACAATGACACCACATTCCCAAATGATGTGCAGGAAAGTACCCACCATACCACATCCCCTTCTGCACAGGCCGTCCTCCGAGAATCCCATGCGGACCAGCCTTGGCCCCGTCACATACACCCGGTGCAGTATTTTAAGCTGCACCAGCCTCAGACGCGACGGGATCGCAACCTCCTTAGGCGAAGAAACCGCTGACTGCCAGTCCTCATTATCCAACTCAAGGCCATCCCTGGTCCACTGTTCTCTCAGCCCCAATAGCAAGTCTGCCCGGACGTTTATCAACTTCTTATATATGAGCGAGATCGTGCTCTCGGACATATGACCATCAAGGACTCGGTCCTCAAGGGGAGAGGACTCCGGCACCTTCTCACCCTCCACGAGGACTGATCGGAGGGCGTGACGCAGCTGGATATACCTGAAATACTCTGAGGGCCCTAGCTCAAACTCAGTCTGCAACTCCTCGAAGGACTTCACCCTCCCCTTATGCAGCACATCTCCCACCTTGGATATACCTATCAGATCCCACTTATCAAAGCCCTTCGTGTGCCAGAGTCTTCCCAATCTTTCCGATTCAAACAATGGGGTAGCGAGGGTTAGCCTATCCTTCCATCCCAACGAGTCAGTCGCCATCTTCCATACGCGCACCGCCACACCTGTGGGCCCCGTGAGGGACGAGTCTAAGGACCGCGAATACAACGCCCTGTAGTAGTTGCCGCCGCGCAGCAGCCACCTATCCATGGCATACCCAGGGCTGAGGGCAGGGCCATAAAACCCATGGTTGATCGCGCTCAGCTGCGTGGCCCAATAGTACCGTCGGATGTCTGGGAGCGCAATGCCCCCATCGTACCATGGGAGCGTCAACTTTGAAATAGCTATTCGCGGCCGCCCATCCCACAGCAACGTCCTTTGGAGGCCTTCGACCTCCCGAAAGTATTTGGCCGGTACCCAGTCCAAGGTGTTCTGGAGGGCGTAGAGGAAGCGGGGAAGAGACATCATTTTGAACAGGGCCGCACGCCCAACGAGGGAGAGCGGCAGCCTCCGCCAACCTTCCACATCTCGCCTCAAGCGTGCCAAGGGGGGGAGCAGATTCCTCTCATAGCGCACAGCAGGATCCATGGATATAAAAATCCCCAAATACACAAAACCCTGCTGGGCAACCTGTATCGAACATGTTCTAGGGATCGGTGGGACCTCGCCACTAAGAACGTACAAGTACGATTTGCCCCAATTAATCACAAGCCCCGAATTCCTACCGAACGATGCGAGTACGTCACAGACCACTATAAGTGACTTCTTAGGTGAGGCAAGATACAGTAGGATATCATCGGCATAAAGCGAAATACGGTCCTCGTGATCAGGCGACCACCGAAGGCCCCGTATATCCGGGTGCCAACGTATCCACGCAGCCAACGGTTCAAGGGCGAGGGCGAACAACAGAGGCGACAGGGGGCAGCCCTGCCGAGTACCCCTACCAAGCTGAAACGGAGTAGATGCCCGACCATTCACCACAACATTCGCTAGTGGCCCCTCGTACAGCAACCGAACCCAACTCACAAAACCGCGACCGAAACCAAACTTGGCCAGCACGGCCCATAAATATGCCCACTCCACCGTGTCGAAGGCCATCGTGGCATCAAGAGATGCCACAACAGCCGGTTCACGCAGCGTGCCCGCCCTGGCGATGACGCCATGAAGACGCCTAAGGTTCAATGCTGTGTTTCGGTGCGGGATAAAGCCAGATTGATCCGGGTGGACCAAATCGCCAAGTACCCTAATCAAACGGGTAGCCAGGAGTTTGGCCAGAATTTTCGGCTCAGCGTTGAGGAGTGAAATGGGCCGATAGGAGGTGCATCTATCTCGGGGTTTACCCTCTTTATGTATGACCACGATCGACGCCAGCCGCTGGTCCAACGGAAGGATCCCATCCCCCCGCGCCTCCAAAAACATGGCGCGCAGGTGAGGGGCGACCCTATCCGGGAACAGTTTGTACAGGTCGATCGGCAGTCCATTCGGTCCAGAGGCCTTACCCGAGTTCAACGCGCGAATCGCCCCCGCCACCTCGTCAACCGTGATGTCACCATCCAAATCGTCCCTATCTATGTCAGAGAGGCAGGGCAACTCGATATCACGGAGGAGATCAGACGAGTCCTCGGGCGGCCTGTCCGACACAGAGGAATAAACCCTATGAAAATACTCCGCGAAACACTTCACAATCCCCTCAGGTTCCACAATCGCCTCTCCCCCCTCTCCAATCAACTCTGGCACCACTCTATTGACCCGTTCTTTCCTGTCCAACCACGCCAGGAGTTTCCCTGCCTTATCCCCAACATCATACAGGCGGCCCTGTTGTTCCCTGCTGAGGGTCTTAGCGGCGTTCGTCACCAGGTCCCTATACTCCGCCTGCTTCAGGCAAAGCTCATGCAATGAGGACTCTGTAACCTCCTCCTCCATATCCCCTTCAAGGGCCGCAATCTCCTCCTCCACTTGCCGCACCTCGCCATCCCTCCGATTCTTGGCAGCCACCACCAGGGAGAGGGCTTCCCCCCGAAGCACGGTCTTAAAAGCTTCCCACAGCGACACCGCCGAGTCCACGGTTCCCAGATTGTCCTTAAAGTAATTATCTACCTTCTTTACCAGGGCGCTGCGCATCTTGGGGTCTCGGAAATACCATGGGTTGATGGGGGCCACCCTCCCTCCTCCCTCCCGACCTAGATCCAGCCGGATCCACACTGGCGAGTGATCAGAGATACCGCGTGCCATGTGCCTCGCCTCGGATATCAACGAGGCATGTGCGGCCAGAGTGAGCAGGTAGTCAATCCTGGAGAGGCTATCATGCGCCCCGGAGTGAAACGTGTATTGACTCTGTGTGGGGTGCCGGAGCCTCCAGCAGTCTATCAGACCAAACGTATCCAGGAAGTCTGGAAGCCATTTCTGAGCCCCCCCTGTGTCCCTGGGCGGGTATCTATCCAACAGTCCGGAACCCACAGCGTTGAAATCCCCTCCCACTACCAGCATTCCCCCCGGGAGAGTCAGCAAAGCCCTGCCCAGTTCAGCAAATGTGGAGGCCTGCAGGGCCGGCGGGACATAAACCGAAACCAAAACCAAAGTCCTTCCTTCCCACCGCCCCGCCACCGCCACAAACCTCCCCCTATCGTCAACAATGGTGGAGTCCACCTCAAAAGGCAACGATGCTCTAACGAGGATGCCCACACCCCTGGACCCAGAAGAGAATCCTGAGTGTGCAATGAATTTATACCCCTTCCTATTCAGGGCATAGCACGTATTGCCTATGAGATGCGTCTCCTGCAGCAGGACAACGTCTGGCATTGAGCGTTTCAAAAATTGCAAAACAATCCCCCTCTTGATGCGATCCCCCAAACCATTAACATTCCAGCTTATAACACTTAAGCCTCTACCCCCCATCCTCAAACGGAAAGAGGCCCACCCCACACCCGAGGCGCCACCATGGAACAGCCCTGAGGATAATCATCATGCCTTGCAGAAATAAACCCCCCAACAACAAACTCAAAATCCCCAAAACTCCCCCCACCCTGCACCCCTGCTGCAGCTTAAAAAGCCCCCCCCAACTTGCAGTGTGCCTGTCGCCCTACAAAAACAAAAATCTACAAAAAGTACCCTAAGGGAGGAAAAGAGCACCCCTCGTCCTCCCGCAACCCTCCACAGTTACTGCACTCTGTTCAAATCTTCAAGTATGGTTAAATCAAGTGAGGCCGGCTTTGAGATATCAGCCCTGTCCATCCCGGCCACTGTCTCCATGCTCGGCTGTGTCGTCCCCGGTCCGTCGCCGGGGCAAAGCGTCCAGCCATTCGTCGGCCATAACAGGAGAGTCAAAAAAGAATGTCCGATCTTCATGCACCACCCGTAGTCTGGCGGGGAAAAGCATGGCATACTTCAGGTCCAGTTCCCGAAGTCTCCGCTTCACCCCCAGGAAGCTCTGTCTCTGTCTCTGCACCTGCTGGGTGAAGTCCGGATAAAAATTCACCGACGCATTCTGGAAGGGGACTGGGCCCGTCACCCTCGAAGCTTGCAGGATAGCGTCCCGATCTCGAAAATGAAAGAGCCGGGCGACAATCGGCCGCGGCGGGGCACCCGCCTTGGGCCGCCCGCCCGGCACCCTATGGGCCCTTTCCACCGCAAAAAACTTTCCAAGGCCCTTAGGCTTCAGATGATTGAGGACCAAATCTTCCACAAGCAGGTCCGTCGAAGCCTCATCCGAGGACTCCGGGACCCCGATGACGCGCACGTTGTTGCGCCTGGACCGGCTCTCGAAGTCCTCCAGCCGGCGGGCGGCGAGGTCACTCTCGGCCCTCAGCTTCCGGACCTCGTTCTGCAAATCCGCGACATCATCAGTGAGGCCCGTGGTCTTGTGGTCCAGGTTCTTAACGCGTTCGTTTGTCTTGCCCAGGTCCGAGCGGATCAAATTGACATCCACCAGGATGGCATCCACCTTATGCGCCAGGGCCTCGAATTGCCTCCCCATCGAGGTCTGCATCCCATCAAGCGCGCCCATGACATCCTGCAGGGATAGCTCCGGTGTCCCAGGCGAGTCCTCCTTCTGGGCATCCGGCGCCTGGCTCGGTCCACTCGGCGATGTTTTCAGGAGGGCGTAGCGGTCCATACTGTTGACTTGGGAATACGTTCCCCGCCTGGTGGACTTAGTCTTCAGCCGATCCCCTTCTGCTTTGCCCGACATAATGGACTCCAGGCAGTCCAATGCAGTGAAGCCCGTTCCCTCTCAGAGAGAGGAATAAGGAGTGAGCAGGTCCGCCTTGTGCTGCCAGAGTAGCCCGCCGAGCGTCCTTGGGGTTATAAAGCCACCCAGAGCTCTAAAGTGTCCGGGCAGACAAAGGGAAAGAAATCGAAAGTGAAAGAGCGAGGGCCTCCGTCCGACAGTTCACACCTCACCAGGCCGTTGTTGATCAACTAGGAGTCGGGCATCCTGCCAACTCTAGCCCCTGGCATCTCCGGGAGTTAGGCCGCAATCTTTCGCCAGTCGTAAGTCCGGTTCCCGATGGGCGATCCGACCACGGGTAGCATCAATCGCCTCCCTGACAACTCAGCAACACGGTGCCATGCATACCATCAGGATTAGAGACAGGATAGTCGACGGAGGGCGCGAGGGTCTCGGGAGCTCTAAGCTCACGCGGCCATCTTGGTCAAGCGCTAGGCTCCTCCTCCTTATAATGGAGATTGTTAAGGTAGCAGTGAAGGTCTTCCCTTTGTGTATTATTTGGGTAGGAGATTTCAATTGCACCTTATGTCAGCATAGCGAGAGCAAGGCTTGTGGGTTAGTAGATACTGATGATCAACCTATGACCCACTTTAAACATACTATACAGGGCAACGCCTTAAACTCCATTATTGTTGTGAATGACCTACGTATGATAGACACTTTGGTTAGCGCTTCAATGGTGCAATATCCGACTTTTCAGGGGGGGGGCGTGTAAGCACTATTGATTTTATGCTGATTTCTAGTAGGTACTCACACCTTGTTGATAACTTTGCGGTCGAACCCAACCCTGCCAGTGATCATAACCCCCTTACTGTTTCCTTACATATTGAGACACGAAAGGGCAAGACCTCTGATTGCCTAATAAAATATAATCGCAACCAAGGGATAAGGTTAAAATGGAACACGATAAATCATAATGATTTTGAGGAGACTATTATTAAAACAAATCTAACAAAAGTAATGACCTGCTTAACCGATACTTCACAGCCAGATGCAATAATACTAAGTTTTGAAACTATTTGTGATGACGTGGCTAAGAATTTGCTTAGACCGGTGAGAAAAGGCAGTCTCCCTGAAATAAGATGGTTTAATGCTGAGTGTTCTGCGGCGCAAAATAAATTGAAGAAGGAATTACATAGTGTCCCCCGAGATAGGGATATGATAAAAGTAGCCAGGCAGACCTACAAAAAGGTCATTGAGCAGAGAAAGGATGAATTGAGAAGGCAGGCCTGGGATGATCTCGAAAGAGCAAGTGCCCTGAAGGATTCTAGGAGCTTTTGGGAGGTGCTAAAATGCACCCTTTTTACTAATGAAAAAAGGAGCATGGATACTAATATAATGGGGGTGGCTTGGGAGACCCATTTCTCCAATATATTTAACCCAAAGAGTGTTTCACCAAGTGAGTGCGAGGATGAAATAAGTATCAACATACAAACTGCACAACAGCTTAGTGCAACACTTTCTTTAAGCGAAGTGGAGGAGGCTCTGAGAAAGGGTATTCCCCTAAAAGCTCCAAGGCCAGACGGCGTGCCCCTGGATTTATTTAAAAGTAACCCACAAATATGTGCCCCACTGTTACTTAAGGTCTTTAAAGCAGCAATTGTGGGCCGTATTCCATCATCATGGAAAAGAGGATCCTCGTCGCCAATGTGGAAATGAAGAAGTCTCGAAGACAGCACTGGTAGTAAGTTATTTATTCTTCAGTTATATCTTAATAGGTTCCAATATAAGTCTTAATGTAAGCCCCACCAGGAGCAGCCTCCTGGCTACTCAGCCCATCTTCTCCAACTGCCACCCTTCAAGTACCCACATCCATAGCATTCCAAATGACATCACACAGCCAGACCATCAGGCAGAGAATCAGGGCAAGGAAAATGCATAACATAAGAAGCAGATTACAACACCCTGATCTTAATTCTCTGCCTTCATTTTCTCCTCATCCTGTTGCTTGACTCTCTTCCAGCAGTCACAGATCAGCCGTACAAAGCCCTGAACCTGCTGCTCATGGCACATGTGGCCTCCCTGCTGCTCTTCAATGGGGCACTGGCCTTGATGATCTTGGAGCACTCAAAGCTTGTGATACCAGGGAATGAAGCATGTTGGGGGCGGGCACGACACATGGTAGCTTCAGGGATGGTTTCTTCTGGAATGCAGAATGAGAAACATATGTTAGAACAATGCGACTCATTGAAGTGCTTGAACTCTACACCATCCACGCACTGTAATGGAAGCACGTAGGCAGACTAGCATAATTGCTAGCTAATCGACTGCTGCGTTACCATGAAGAGACTCAGGGGCGTATTTATAAAAAAATGTTGGCGCACAGAGCTGCGCCAAATTTAGCAGCACAGCGCTCCGACATTTTTAAAACGCAGGGATGCTCTATATATTCACAAGAATACTGCACACCACGGTGTTTCTTCTAGCACTGGAGTAAAAAAAGCTGCAAAGAGCCAGCACAGGCACCCTGCCGCCATGTTGCAAGGGTGCCTGCGCTGCATGGGCAATTGCTTATGTGCAAGAAGGGACACCTTCCTGCATATAAACAATCAATAATGGCGATTTGCTCTTTCTATGTGTGCTGCAGAATGCAGCACAACTGAATGAGCAATAAACGAAGGGAAATTAATAATTTCTGCTCGTATTGCCATGCTAACGCCTGGTAATCCATGGTATACGTCTTCAGTGCTGCCCCAGCCTTGTAAATATGGGGCAGCGTCAAAAAGCAATTGGTGTTGCAGTGGAACACCCACAGCAACACCCATAGCACGGCCATTTGCTGCAGAGGACTGTGGCAGAAAGGGGCCGATCTCCGGTGGCCATAGGGGCTTGTAAATAGGCCCCCGAGTAACAAAATGGCTGAATTAAAGTCGCGTTCTGATACTTGTTCTTTACTCTATTGTTTGTGATGACACGAGCTGAGGTCTGGCTTACTATTAAAGCATTCCATAGTCAGACCACAAATAAAATAAAAGCATTTTTATTAAACACGCACAAGGGGAAAATAGATTTGCAAATGCCTGTCTGGAACACACAAGTAAGGAGGTTGACAGGGAGAGTGGACCAGGTGGTAATGCGAATGCTTATAAGAAGCACAGAACACTTTTTCAAGGCATATTGTTCGCTTTTTAATTAGGCAGTTTACAGATAACATTTCGTCAGGACTGAAGCTACAGCAAAGGTCTGGTAGAGCTTTCCTGGAACTGTCTGTAGGAAAAGGGATAAAGGAATTATCGCCACATAAAGTGTTTTTGTAATGACACCAGACTCTGCCTGCAGGCAGCTTCTAATTAAAACCTTGCATTGGGCTGTCGTCAGGCGAGGTGCTAACGCGGTGAGGAGACAGATTCTTGTTTTGGTCTGGACTCGATCTGATCACGCGAACACCGAACGCAAGCCCGCGCTGAATGTGTTTTCTCTGTGATTGCGATGAGGTGAAAGGTCAGAGACAACAGTATTGTTGTTTGGCAAACTGCTGAGCGTAGAATTATGGACGCCAAATGTGAGCTTCTTTTCAGTGAATACCAACAAACTCAGCAAGGCGGATTTCAGCCGAACATTTTGATCTCTGCTTTTTTTGGACTCATTTGCTAATTATTCGTAGTTTGCATATGTGAATGTTGCCCTGGCTGTAGTTCCAGTCTAACGGACCAGCCTGTTACAAATGGTTTCAACAGAGTCCTGTTGATGACTTCTACCATAAAGTATATATTTTGCAGCGAACACCTGCATCCTTCATTTTGTTCTCAGCTTTTCGACTTCAGCAAAGAAGGTATGTTTCTTTGAGCATAGTGACTTGCATACTGTGGGGCTTATTTACAAGCCAGCCCCTTGCGCCACCGGTACGTCACTGTTTCCCATATTAAAAGTGGCGCACTGGCGGCGCAAGGGGCTTGTAAATAAGCCCCTGTGTTGCCTAACACCTGAATGCACTCTGTGGGCCTCATTTATGAAAAGTGACGCATCGCTGCATGAAAACAGCGATGCGTCACTTTTCATTGCGCCCTCTGTGCGACATGCCGGATGCATCATATTTACAGTATGACGTATCATGTCGCAAGGAGTTAAAGATACATCACTATTTCAGACGTATGTGTAGGCGCAAAAATGACGCATTGCTGGAGTGTGTCCAGGGCCGGACTGGGAACTGAAAGCAGCCCTGGCAAATTATGCCAGACCAGCCCCCATCCGGCATGTAGCGAGCTAGCGCAGCGAGCGAGCCCAACCACTACTAGAGGGGTTTGTGGGGGTTCCACCCCCATGAAAAGTTTGGAAAAAGACAGCACATTTTTCATTACATATTTCATTGTATCAACTTTCAAAGCACAGTAAATAGTAGATGATGATCTGAAAGAGCACCAGGTTACCCATCCAGTCATATGTACCCATACACATTCTCCTGTCATCCCTCCGGACAACCTCATGCTTCCTTTATCTTTCTCTTCTAGAAGTCTTTCCTCGCTTTCTCTCTCCCTCCCTAGTTACTTATCCCTTCCTCCCACCTTCATCTCTTCATCTCTTCATCCCGTCCATCTTTTCCTCCCTCCTTGCCATTATTGCTGGTGTTTCCATTGCCCCTTTGCCACATGTCTGCGGCGGTGAGGGGATGATTGCCAGCACCCCAACGCCCCCAATCTGCTCCCGGGTCCAACTCTGATTCACTTTCAAAGCCGTAAACCGTTTGATATTAGGGCGGGTGCTAATATCAAACGGTTTACGGCTTTTAAAGTGAATCAGAGTCGGACCCGGGGGGTAGATTGGGGGCAGTGGGGTGCTGGCAATCATCTCCTCACATTCGTCACCACTGCACAGCGCAGAAGTAGAACCGGGCCCGGGCCTGTATTAATTTACCTTGGCTGAGGGCCTGAGGCTCTTTCTACTTTAACCGTGGCCCAGACGTGCAGTTACCCTGTTCGCCTCGCACCGTCACATCACGCGTGGCTGCAATAAATCAGACATTTTAATCATGATGATTGTCACGGTCACAATGACAATCATCATGATTAGAATGTTTGATTTATTGCAGCCACTGCCCACGGCGGTGCCCACGGCGGTGCGCAAGCCACCTCGCTCCACTGCTCTCACAAACTGGAGCCAGGCCTGACTGGAGCAAATATTCCACTGTGCAGAACCGGGCCGGGGCCTATCATTGTCACTGTACTTGCATGGACATCCTTTCGGCAAAGCGAGTGACTCCCAGGTATTACCTATGCATATACTTTGATACCCACAGTGACCCTGTGCTGCACTCTGAGGACAAAAGGCAGCGCCAGGTATTGCAAGTGAACCGGAGGCAAAGTGTGCATATGTACACTCCCTACCCTTACCTTAGCCCTCCCGTAGCAATTAAGGTGCTGTTGAGAGACCTGCAGTGGAGCCGTCGCTCAGTGATGACACCAGTGGTCAAAGGGTTTGTGATGTAATTTCCTTTAAACTTGGCATTTAGTTAAATCTGCACCCATGCGTAATTTTCTTTCAGTAATAGAATCCTGCTTCCATATTTTTAGCTGGTGATTGGTGCTCTTTCAGGTAAATTATTGTACCTGTGCTCCAGTCGATTTGAGAGGCAGTTAAATAATCTCCCGCCTCCCCCAACCACCACCACACACACCCAGCGCCACCCTGGAGACAACAGTTCTACTGAACTTTGAGGACTGGAGGGAAAGGGGACTGAGAGAGACTATGACAGAGAGAAGGGAAGACGGAACGGCGAACAAAGAGAACTGAAGAATAGGAAAGGGATCTTATATGGTGTAAAAGGAAGCAAAGTAAATAAGGTGGCATGAAAGAAAGGGAACTGGTGGAGGAGTTGAAAAGTAAAAGGGAATCTACATAAAGGAAGCAAACAGAATGAGAAAGAGAAATGAGGGAAGAGAGATATGAAACAATTTAGGAAAGTGGAAATAAGAGAGAAAAAAACAAAAAGGAAAGGAAAAAGGAGGAAGAGTGAAAGAAATTAAAGAAAGAGAAGGGGAAATTTGGCAAAAAGAAAAGGTGAAATTGGCATGTGAAAAGAAAGTAAAGAGGGAGAATGGGGGAAGAAATTAAAGAATGAGAATGGAGTATAAGGCAACGAGAATGAAGCAAAGGAAAACGAAGGGGAAATGAAGAAGACATAAATAAAAGAAAGGGTGCTTGAAACAGGGAGAAAAGGGTATCAAGTTATGAAAATGGAAAAGCGAAAATGAGGCAGAGAGAAAATCACAGATAAAAAGGAGCGGAGTGGGATGAGAGAAAGAAGCTAAAGAGAGAGAGTGTTGATGAGGCATGAAAAAATAAACACAATTAAGAAAGGGGAAGGAGGCAGGAAGAAAGATGCCAGATTTGCAAAAAAAGGAAAGGAGACAGGGAAAGAACTCAAAGAAACGGGGGAGAAAAAACCTAAAAAGAAAGGAATCATCTTATAATAAAGAAAGCAAAGAAAGAAAGGTTGAAACTAAACGGGAAAAAACAAAGCCAAAAATATGGAACAAGGTTAGAGAGAACAACACTAAAGAAAAGGGAAGAAAATGGATCAGAGAGAAAAACAGCCAACCAAGAGGAAGCGAGAAAGGTAGTGAAAAGAAGAGGGGCTTGAAAAGCAGGATGTTTGCTGGAAAAGACACGAAAAGGTGGCAGAGAAATTAGATAAAAGTGTGCGCAGCCACTGAAAACCATCGCTGATGCCTTGCACGTTCCAGATGTGAGCAGCTGCAGAAATCCAACAGCCAATAGGTGAACGCAGACCTACCGGGCTTTGAAAGCGGAGTACCGTGCACATTAGAAGAAAATGACGAGGTAACAACGGCGCTGGGATCCGCACGTTTCAAGAGCGCAGGTACAGGGCGGCCTCTAAACAAAGGTGATGCAGATAGACGCCATGCGAAGTGAGTGATAGAGGCCCTCTGGTAGCCACCCAGCCAATG
The DNA here is from genome assembly GCF_964204655.1 of Triturus cristatus. Classification (NCBI taxonomy): domain Eukaryota; kingdom Metazoa; phylum Chordata; class Amphibia; order Caudata; family Salamandridae; genus Triturus; species Triturus cristatus. Next base: position 1,037,815,910 of record NC_140582.1, on the reverse strand, counting down.
GCCGGAGGATGCAAGAGCTATATGAGGAGTAAAGGCCCATAATGGCAGTTGTGCTTTTTCCCCCCACGGAGCGGAGCGTAGGTCAGACAGACAGGCTACTGTCTACAGTACAGTCTGACTCCGATTCACAGACCCAAAATCGCCCCCCAGCAAAACCTCCCCCTCTGAAAATCACCAGTCCGTCCCTGAGTGTTTCACGAAAGTGACGCAACTCCAGCAATGGGTTATTTCACATGGGCAAGTCCCATTTCAAATGTACCTGCGTCAGTCTTACGCCTGCTGTGAGGCAGGTGTAAGATATTGACGCATTTGCGTCCTAGAAGTGACGCAGTGAAATCTCATAGCTTTCACTGCGTCACTTCTACGAGGCGTACTTAAGTCAAAGCGCCCACCCTGCGTGCATTATACTTGGTTCAGGTATAATGTGGCGCAGGGGTTTACAAAGTGACGCATCTACCTAGGTGCGTCACTTTGTAAATATGATGCACCATGGCGCATATTTTACCCACTGGTGCATGACAAAAAGTGACGCACCGGCAGTGCAAAAGTGATGCAAGTTCTCATAAATAAGCCCCTGTGTCTTTTAGGTAGCGGCGTAGCGTGGGTTGCCAGCACCCGGGACAAAGTTTTAAAAGAAAGTATTGTGGCCCCTAAACTGTGGACCGTTAGCTCAGAAGTGCTAACAGTCCACAGGTTAGGGGGCGCAATACTTTCTTTTAAAATGTTGTGCCCCTAAGAATTTTGCGCCCAGAGCAACCGCTCCTGGGGACTCCCCACACTACGGCACTGCTTTTAGGGAATCCATTAAGGCCCCGGTGATTCCACGTTACTAACGTTGTTTGCATTCAAGCCATTTTTTACATGAGGCAATATTCCCTGGACCTCTATCAGATTAAGAAATATCATGATCACTTAATTTTATTTATGAGCCTTTTTTATTACCATTTATAGAAATGATACCATGCATTCTTTTTTTTGTTAGAAAAACAGCTTTGTAAATGGTGCATATGTCATTCTATGAACACATATGTCATGATTTTAATGTAATGCAGCTAATTGCTCACAAGGCAGCATCGTAAGTAACAAAGTAGGTTATTGCAGAGAATAATCATTCTAAGACCAGCTGCAGGATCAGGTCTCCATAAAACTCTACTATTCTGCATTGTAACCCTACTAGAACATGGCATGCCCTTCTCTGATTGAGCCAGCACAGGTACAGAAATGATCACTTACTCCTCTACCACATGTCTACAAATCCTCAGGGAAGGAAGTGGATATATGAAACAAGTCAAAGGTTCTTGAGTTATAACCTTGTTGCTACAGGAAGTCTTTTAGTAGTGAGCATGTTTCCAGAGATCTTGAATCCCAAAGGAGATATCCTGGCTCTGCAGCCTGACAATGAATATGAACAATTTTCAATAAACGCCACAGGTCCCAAGGAGATCATTAATAAATGTGGCATAGGCGCGGCAGCACACTCCTATAGACACTCCTATAGACATGATATTTCAGAGATTGTCTCCGTTAACAGGTCTCCTCAAACTCCTGGGAGTAGGTGTGCGGACTATGATCACACATGTTATGACGAATACAGGGGCGTAGCTTCAGGGGGGTGTTTGGGGTGATGAACCCCCCTAATAAATGTATTTTCCCATGGGCTTTCAGTCGGGTACGGTGAGGTGTCTGTTGGATTTAATCAGGAATCTTTCCATACACACAGACAAACATACACACACAATCTCTCCCTCTCTCTATTTTGAAAGTCCTAAGAAAAGTTAGTTATTTTACAAAATATTATGTTTTGTCTCACTTTGTATTCTTACCAATTAAGATTCCTTCCCCTTTTCACTGCCCCTTAGGCCCCTCTTGTGCATCCTGCTTGTCGCATATTGTATTTTAACATTATATGCCAGCGTGATTGTTGGAAAATCGTAAGCCCGTCCCCGCCCTCCCCCAAAATTTACTGACCAAGCTACGCCCCTGTGGGAAAATTTCACTGCCATAACTGCAGCGCCTAATGAAACAGAAATGTAGTTGGAGAAATGGCGAAATGCCCATGGGGAAGGTAGCGTGGGCACGGGGGGGAGGGCCCCCCCACAAAAAACAACAAAAAACTGAAAAGGAACGCAATCTTTGTGGGGCAAACACTGGTGTGGAGTGTGTGCGAGTCTGTGCCCCGCAGTGGGTTGTCCATGTACTAGGCAGAGAAGGCTCCTTTGATGGATTTCTCTGAGGATATCTGGACCGAGGACCTTGCCCCGACAATTACCTGAGCATATGTCTACAAGTTATTTGACCGACCCTTTAGGCAGAGAACGCCTTTCCTAAAAGAATTAAGATTGCAGCGAATATAAGCTCGCTGCTCAATGAATAAATATGAGCCAATTTCATGGGAACGCTGCAGTTCTGAAAGGCTTCGACACAATTTGCCGCGAGATCCTCAAGGGGGGCATTAGGCGTAATGTATGCGACTGCCAAGTTCAAATGGTCCAAAAAAAGGAAATCTTGCTAATTAAAGTGATTCCTCTGCGACTGCAGATTGCAGCGCCATAATCCCCGAATACCACTGAAACAATTACCCTCTCGTCTGGTCCACGCCATCCCAATATTTAAATTGAGAAAATGAATCAGTAAATTTTTTATACCAGCTGCAGAAAGCTGTTACCACTTGGCAGTAAGGGCATGGATGGGTAGCTGAGCGCCTGGGCTAATGATTGGTGAAATCGAACATTGATGCAATTAAAAGAAATACATATGCTAATAATCTTGAATCTCCTATACAACCAGCATCTGGATGTAATGGGTAGTATACAAGAGGTATATCTGCACACCAGAGGTTATCAATATTCCGTTAAATTTACAAGCGTGAAAGGAGATACAGGAAGATGGCCACATTTAGGGCTATCCCAGTAAGTCCTTGAGTATCCAATGACGTTAGAGAATCCTGGGTAGATACAACTGGAAGAAGAAAGAAGAAGCTTGTTTATTGGCTGGAACATACTTGAGTGCAGAATGCTGCACTAGAACCCCTGATGTGACGTCAACAGTGAAACTCCTGTAGTGCCAGAAGAGACCAACATACAGACTCTTGATCATTGTACTGTGCACATCACCTACTAATGATCAGTATGCCCCTACTCCATCTACTGGACAACAGCTCATCGAAAAGTAACCAAGAGATACACTGCAAATGCAAATTATATTTCTGTGTGCCAAAGCACACACAGTTATCTTTCTACTGGTGAGAAAGATAATTGCCACTGGTGTTGTTTCCGACTGCGATCGCCTAAGCTTATGATATAATTTACATTATTTCTGTTAGATGTAAATCAATGGAGAACACCCCATTGCCTTTGGGGGTCCAACACTGTAGAGAAGCACAATACAATATAATGCATATAAACTTTGTTCAGTACAAAGTCAGCAACAAGAAATCAACCCAATAGCTACACAATGATATAATAACAATCAAGCAGTGGTCACAATAAAAAAAATATCCTGTTGAAATTGATTTTGGTTAGGTTTTATATCGGTTTATACTGCTACATTCAGTCACAAGCACTGAAATATTATTTTGAACATTTTATAAGTATTGTCTATCCATGTAGCCTTGGAAAAATCGCGACATCACAAAGCAAAATGATAGACGGAGTATTGAAACTTTTCAAACACTCACCCCAGTCATACATCTGGGTTTAGGCCATCGTTATTTTGCATCGCCATGTCATCCCAGTTTGGAGCAAGATGCTTGTTTCCAGTCCAGGGAGGACCTGGCCTGGCCGTTCGGACTGGACTGTTCCCATGAGGAGCAGGGTCGAGACTGATTTCCATATGACTGGTCCAAACTGGGTTCGCTTAGTGAGCAAAAGAACGAAGTTGGATTCAACCCAGATCTGTGACTGGGGGTGTGTGTCTGAAAAGTTTCAGCACTCCGTCCATCATCTTATTGTGTTTGCTGTGTTCGCCCAAAGCTGCCAGGGTATGCCCAGATGTGGGACCCTCGCTCTTGTGCCACTGGATTCAAGCTAGCCTGGTTGATACCCCGAAATCAGTACCAGGTTTATTGTTTCTGGTTCAGGCTGAACTGTTCCCATGAGGAGCAGGGTCAAGACTGATTTGCATATGGCTAGGTCCAAACCGGGGTGACTTAGGGAGCAGAACAACCATGATGGATTTAACCCAGATCTGTGACTGGGGGTGACTGTCTGAGACATTTCAGCACTCCGTTCATGATCTTATTGTGTTTGTCTTCGAAAAATCCCTGGATGAAACGTGTGGTGTAGGTTATGGTTTAGTTTGCCGCTGTTGAATGTTGCAGTTGTTCTGATGTAAAAGCTGACTTAAAAAGAAGGCTAAAGGGCTCATACAAAGTTTGGAGGATGGAATATCCCATCAAAAAAGTGGCAAGTGTCCGCTCTGCTAAACTCATGGGGCAGAGTTATCATTCTTTCACACAGCGCAACACAGCAAGCCGCCTTGTTGCGCTGCGTGAAAGGGCAAGAATGAGCCCTATTTACAATTACACAGTGCATTGCTGTTCTTTTCTAATGCTGTCATATTTTTGCCTGCTAGCCCCAATGAAGGCACCCTTGTGTCATGTTGCAAGAGTGCCTACCTTGTAGACAGGATTGTTTTTGTGCAGCAAGGGACTTCTTCCAGTGCAATAGAGAACATCTCTCTGCTGCCCTCATTAACTGACAGACCGGCTGCCATACTCTAAATGAGGGCCTAAGTTTCAACTGCATTTTTAGGTCGAGCCTGAGCCAGCGCGCAAGTGCTGCTCTGGCGATGATCTGTTGTAGTACAGTACGGGGAGAAGCCCCGCCCACTCCCCCGGCCATATTTTTCATTGGCTTGTGTGTTTGTCCTTCGTAAATGCTGGCCTCTGATTCGTAAAGAGGCTTGTTAGTCCCTCCTTAGTACCACCGTGTCGTCATTTGTAACCTCCCATGGCTACTGGCCCCTTTACTTCTTACAAGGTATGCATTTTTTTTAGTGTTGTAAGCACTATTTTATTTATTGAGTTTGTCCTACTTCGGGGAGGACGACGTGCTTTGTTTACATTCAACGTGCTATGCGCGCTTTCACTTTTAAAGCTGCCGGGACAATATCGAGTGCTTGTTTCCTTACAGTGCACGCGCTCGTAACGTAGGGGCACACTGACACCCACTTGTTTCTCGCCTGAGGGCTTCCGCGCTCTGCTCACCCAGTAGTGTCATCTGTATTCGGGCAGTGATGCTGAACAACGTATGCTTCCGGAGCAAGCGGGCTCCTGGGTTTCGGGCTGACAATGATGGATTGAGCTGTGTGGGTGGCTGTTCTGAGCTGAGGCCTGTAAGTAGTGGTGTCCCCGAGAGGCCCACGCACCCGTGGCTGCTGCCTCAATGCTGGCAGCCTCACATGTATCCAATGACAGGGAAACCTTATCAGATCCCATCACCAAGCGGGCGGCACTTAAGTAGGAAAGGCGGCCTGCGAGATTCCTCAGCACCCTGAAGCTCAGTTGTGATGGAGTGGAATGAAAAAATGAATTCACTCATCCGTGTGAATGGGCAGGGAATTAACATTTAATCCTTCAAAAACAGCTGGTACTGATCGATGCATTTGTGAATAATAATTTAATATGCGGCAATGATGATGCAAAGATAAGTTGAGAAAAAGTGCGGAGGAATGGGTCAGAGTTAAGCGGATAGTGGTCAGGAGATTCGTGATGGAGTCACTCCAGTAATGGAGAGCGCTTCCACAGAGAAAGGGGAGAAAAGTGAAGCGCCTGATAGAGTAATATACCAGCCCCTAGGTTTGGCCACAGATGCAGGGATAAAGGCAGGCAAGGGACAGTGAGTGGCCTTCTGTCCCTTCCTTTGCATTCCCAAACAGGAAACATTTCCCTAAAACTAGCCCATGTCCATTAAAGGGACCAGTGCTGCATCACAGCAGTTGCTGGTGTCAGAGGGAATCGGAGTCGAGAAAAAATAGAAAGAACGCGAACCGGCCTACTTCAAGGGATTCCAAGTGCAGTCATTTTTGGACAAGTATGCCATATGGGACGCACTACGAAGCTGTTTTATCCACTGTATTTGCCTAAAAACCAAAATATATTAATGGGTCCTTATGTAATGTTACTGTAACTGGTAATCCTCTGAAGCGCTGCAATACCTTCGGGTCGAGTTTGCGCGATATAAAACTGCAAGAATAAAAAAAAGTTTGCGCTCTGTAAAACGGCAAAAATTGGGCATGCATTCCACTGCTTTAGCTTCTTCATCAAAAAACAATCTACTTTTATGCTTTAATTATTAGAACGAGAGCCTCAACGATGTCCCATAAGCCATATTTATTTATAACAACACTGTATTACCTGCTTTGGGCCAATGGAAAGGTTCACTACCTACCCACATTCTAACATGAATAACTCATATCCGGCAAGCAATAGCGCAGAGCAGTCATTGTACATCTCCTACACTAAAGGAATCTGTGTGACACTCCATAAGTGCAATGAACTTGAAACAAATGGAATTGTATACTGCAGGAGTAAACATATACTTTTATACTTTTTACTCCTGTACATGCCGAAGCGTTTCACCTTTGCACATCAGATTTTTTAACTGAATTGAGGGGTAGGTATTAAAAGTAATACTTTTTAAACATGATCTTAGAAACATTCCTGCCCATCCAACCCTCGCTTCCCCCTCCCCCTACATCCCAACGACTATGCCATTAGCAATGCCTTTTATTTATGTTTTGGTTTTTAAAACATAAATAAAAGGCATTGTCATTTACAATGCCAATAGCTTAAACTCGCGTAAGTGCGAGACCTATTGCATTGCCAATGCTTGTTTTCATTATGCCCAAAGTCTAGCTATGGAGTCTTCAGTTGCCTTGCCCATCACAAGCTGCACAAGTTACTATGGCAAGGGCTGCATATAACATCTGCTTTGGAGCAATCTAGCACAGAAAATCTTCCTCATTCTGTCCTTTAGGAACAAGGGAATCCTTTGAATAGTATTACCCAACACCATTACCTTAAGCATGAAATGGGTGTTGGACTACTACCATGTTTAATAGTAAATCAGTCCTAAAGAACACTTCATACAGTGGTCTTGCCTCTTCTAGTCACTGTAAATAACTGGTGTTACTATTACACACAGCAATGGCCCTCAATTTACCAACCTCATAAAGATGGAGGGGTGTGCTGTCCTAGAGACAAACTTGTGATCTGCAAACCACAGAGAGGGCAGTGTTGAGTATAATTCACTGCACAGTCTTGCCAGCTTCCCATGCCATGAATAATGTTTCTGGCAACATGACAAGGTCAGACAATCTGCTGGTTTCTCCAGTTAGCGGCGAGCCACCAGCTCAGCATTACGAAGCAGCTTTGGTTCTAGACTGGTGAACAGATTCACAGAAAAGTGAGAAGTCTACACCCGTAGGAATCCGACTTCGCATCCTGCATTTTTGAAATTCAAAACGTTCCTACCTAGAACTTGTAGAAACTTGCAAAAGACGCAGGCTTCCAGCAACGCAGGTGGGGGGGAGAGGGGGGGGGGGCCTTCTGGCCCCCCAATCCTTTAGAGATCCCTCATTCATCCAAAGGCCAAATCATATCTGTGAGATATGGAAGATCCAGGGGCCCTAGTCACATTTTGTAGGGGCAGGGCATCATTTTGGGTCATGCCACTGGTTTCCAGGCTTACCGCTGGGAAGCTGTATTCCAGTTTGCTTAAATGTATGGAAACATTTTCCTTTACGCCGTTGAGCATGGAGAATGCGTTCACAAATTTTCAAATGCTTTTATTTTCTTTCTTTTTTCTTTAAATGGAAACCTTTTCTCCATGTAAAGAAAGCCGTTCCTCTGCAGTCCACTATCTTTGGGGAAGTTCCTGTTCCACTCTTTAAAGGGATTTACTTCTGCTCTTGACAGTAGTAAATCTTCAAGTTTGGAATGGGTCAGAGAAAGGTTTGTGAATACAGGTATGTTTGTGGACATTCACAAGCATTCAGCCCATTACCTCCCGGATACCCACTCTCCCTATCCACTCCTTAGTCCTGGGGGTATCCGAAAATGTTTCTGTGAGTAAATATTTTGCACATTTAAGTTAACTTTCACGTTCAAATAGGTTTGTGAATTGTGACACTCTCCTTCAGTAATAGGAACATACTGTAGTAGTGCATATCATAAGAGAGTAGGGGCACAATTTGCAAAAGTCCGAAAAGGTACAGGAGTAGATGTACGACATATATAAGTATGGGAATTGCATATATAAAATTGAAACACAAGCCATTATTTGTGACTATCGGTTCAATGCATCACTTCGAAATATGCAAAATATATTTAAATATTAGAAATTTACATACTTAATAACACACATATAGCATTCCGTGGTATCATGAAAAGACTTGGCGAAATCCTTTTTTAAAACATATAGCTGGTAGCACAGTCTTTGCAGACACATAAACAATAAAGAATGTAACTTTTGAAGACCACTTCCACAAGGTAAACACACATGTTCAGCTCTGACTACAAGTTTAGTCAAACTTTATTTGCTTTTTTTCAAACACACTTGAAGTACAGTACAATTCACATCAATCGTTTTAAGTAGTTAACAGTAGTTAAAACGTTAAAAAATTAATAAAAATCACAGTGAAAATTATATAAAAATAATAAATGGCGCAACCTTATTGCAAAGGATAAAACAAATTATGTTAATCACCAATTTCATTTATCAACCTACTTGAGCCAATCTCTTTAAGGTAATCTCCAAATACTTCACAACAGAGAAACAGATTTTACTGTCCATACCGCTATCCAATAATATTAAGGCTTTTGAAGACCACGTCCGCCAAGTAAACTCGCACATTCAGCACTGACCAAAAGTCAAGTCAAACTTTATTTGCTTTTTTTCCGGCATACTTGAAGTACAGTACAATTCATATGAAACGCTTTAAATAGTAAACGATAGTTAGAATGTTAAAAAATAATCAAAAAGCGTAGTGAAAATCGTATGCAAATAAGAAATGCCGACCCTTATTGCAAAAGATTTTAAAAAATATGTTAATTACCAATATTATTTATCAACTTACTTGAGTAAGTCTCTGTAAGGTAATCTCCAAATACTTTACAACAAAGGAACTTATTTTATTGTCCATACTGCTGCCCAATATTATTAAAGCACCCTCAATATTATTCATCTTGTTCCTAGCAAGAATCCTTCTTAGATATTTCACCCAGTGTTTAAAATCGAAGTGTACCTTTGGACTTGCAAGTGCACCTGTTTGCCACTGAGAAGTGACAGTACACTCCTATTAAAAGTACTGGGTCTTTTCTCAGAAGTGCATGTGATCTTGCTTTAATTTCAAAGAATGGCATGTACCTACTTCCTGACAGTACCTGCCTATGTAAAGCCATCGGAATATTGTATAGATAGGGACAAATACATTAAAATGTGATATATATATATATATATGTGCGTGTGTGCATGTGCGTGTGTGTGTGTGTATGTATGTATGTATGTATATATAAGGGATAAAGTACCCCCACCATACATTATAAGGATATTGCAAGTCACCGAGGAGTTCCATAACCATATAGAGGAGCAAGGCTAAAGGTTATGGAACTCCGAGGTGACATGCAACATCCTTATCACATACGCCATAGGGGACTTTATTGCATATAATACATGTTCACACCATCATCTTTCCCACAAACCACTTAGTGCATAGCTCTTTCATATGAAAGAACGGGCATTTTTGCAAACATGAAAAATAAAAATAAAACCTCTAGTGCAAAATCAAGCACATCAAAAACCTGTAAGATATTTGTTGCAAACAGATATTAAAAAAAGTTCAATACAAGTCAGTTTAAAAAAAAAAAGAGGGCAGTAACACACCATGTGTAGAAACATACAGAAAGATTCTAGCTTTTCTCTATCTATGGATTGCAATGAAATCATATTCTCCCTGATTGTCAATGTAAGCTATTAAAATAGTAAGTAAGTAATGTATTAATTGTACAGTTAGTTAAAACCTTTACAAAATTGACAATCTCTTTTAAAACTGTAAAGCTTCCATTTAAAAGGCTAGTAGCCGCAATTAAGAACACTGTAAAAATTGCAAAGAAATCCAGTCCCCCAGCCCCGGTGGCTGGTGGACTGGAGTGAAAGCTATTAAAATAGAGCATAAGAAAGAATAGCAAGGTTCCATTTGGTGCTTTAAACAGCTACTTTAATTATGCTCTTTGACCTGACCTACCTTTCACCTTAGCGGGTGGCTATGGCAGTAGGTATAGTGAAGTCAGAACTTGACTCTAATAACCTTATAATAGTCGAGTTCTGATGTCTTTTCTTTATAATTGGTGATTTGGTGCGTCATAAGTCACTGATTATAAAGATATTAGTGACTGACGTTTATGCAGGGATTACAGAATCCCATTAATTATATATGTATATCCTTGGAAAATACAAAGGTTAAAGTGATGTTATAGCTAGTTGTTGTAATAATTTAAAAAACCCCAAACCCCACTGAAATTTACCAGTTATAGTATATTGAGCTAACAGAGTGCTTTACTGGATTACAACCTGGTTGTCTAAATGAAGACTATGGTCTTTCTAACTTTTTTTTACCCATTGTGCAGAGTTATTATCGCTGTCCTGCTTTTTCAACTCTCAACATTTTGTTTTCCTTTGTTCTATCAACACTTCAAACTCTCAGTTTCGTGATCTGATTCTACCCTCTGTTTTTATTTCATATGATGTTTTTGTGCCTCGAATATTCCTCACAGACCTTCTCTCTGAATTACAAAATGCTTATAATGCACTGTAGCTTATTCCAAACAAATTCAAACTAAAGCCAGCCATTAATTACGAAGTCCACAGAATTGTTATTGTGACTCCGCAATTACTGTTTTCACTTTCTTTCTATAATCAATGTCAAGTTCTGGTGCTACAGATACATTGTTAGTTTTTGAACAACCTTCTTCAGCTGCACATAAATATTTAGTTTCGAACGACCTTCTTGTATGAAAATCAAGACTTTCTCATTTGAATCACTCACTAGATTAGCCAAATAAATGATACATATCTAATTGAATATTTTCAGGTGTGCAACTACTCATAACCATGATCGTGATGGAGAATGGGGCCACTGTGAAATTGTTGATGAAATAGGTAAGCCTTTGCCCATGGCTTCTTCACTTTTATGGTGTACTAAAGCTGCTCTGATGTTTGGTGAACATCACTGTTGTTTTTAATTTCTACTGTCTGTTTATTTGATCTATTTAATTTTTCTAACCTTTTTACCTATTTCGAACAAAATAATACAACAGAAAGTATTATAAGGATACACAATACATGAAATATATCTAAGACAATTAGGCATTCTAGATCAGCGGTTCTTAACCTGTGGTCCCTGGACTCCTGGGAATTCACGCCGGCTATTCAAGGGTCTCCTGACCTCAAACCAAATATTTTCTGTCAATAATATTAAACATTTTGAGCTGAATAACTGTATAAAGTTTTTTTCTCCTATAATTACAATTGTTTCAACGAGTAATAATGATACTACTGTATTTCCTCCCCAATTTATTTCCTGTATTTATAAATGAAATGAATAAAGATATGTTTAAATAATAAAGCATTTTAAAAGTTTTTAGCAGTAGGCAGCTGACTGCCAGTTCAAGACATAGCATGTGTGAATGTGCACAGCCACTGTTCACATTCAAACACACTCTAACCAAACTAGCAATCAGCTTTCGAGTAAAACGCTCCGAAATGCTTTTGGTTTTATAGAAAATCATACAACATCTGGACACTTAGAAAGCCAATGTTCTAATTGCTCAGTGATCTATGCACGTATTCCTAAAAGGCCCTTCAAGGCTGCACGCTCTCCCATCCATTGCTTTACAAGGGCAGGCACTTACAGATTACATGTCCTTACACATGTATTGGAAACAGGGGAATGCCTGCAATTTTCAGCACAGTTGAAATGCTTCCACAGGCAGAGGACTGCTTTCTAGTAGGAAGCATATACTCTGAAATAATGAGCACCTAGTCTTCTAGAATGTATGCAATCACTGTCTTTGTCACTGACTCTGCGCGGTCTCCAGCTTTGTCCCTACCAAGCTTGATTACTGCCCTGTGTCTGCCTGAGGCCAATGTCAATCAAGGTACTATTTCTGTTCCATCACTTCTGCTAAGAGGTCTGATTTCAAATGATTGCCTCCTGATTTGTGAATATGACCTGGGTCTTATACCATTGTGTAGCGATGGTCATATTTGCACACGCATTCGCAGAGAAAAGTAGATGTGCTGATATCCTTTTAGAGTGTACTTGTGCTTTTTTGTTATTGTTGGGATGCAAATCTTAGGAACGCCTTGGGGGTCTCCTGGCTACCAGTTGTTATTTAATAGGGTCTGCAGAAGCCAAAGGGTTAAAAAACACAGTATCTAGAATATTGAAGTAGCTACAATGAACAAGCATGGGGAATGAAGAAGAATACACCGTTTACTGCACAGTATAGGTAGAGGCAGACTTTCAGCAATAGTCAATCTTTTGTGTTCAAAAACACTAGTAATAGTTATGGTGTGGTAGCCAGGGTCTAGAAACTGAAGCAAAGAAAACTTACCATTTATTTACTAGCTTTATGTACTATGAAGCCCCATCCCTGAAAGGGATGACAGTGCCTTATTTCGTTAATTACTATATCACTAAGATCTCTTATTTTCAGCTTCTCGCCTCTTCATTACTCTTCCCAACAACAACTGAATCTTGTCCCTTGTGTAGACTTCAGCGTCATTCTGTGGGCTACTGTTTCCATCTCTGAACCTCTTGGGGATCCCTATGTTTTCAATCACTGCCTTGAGGGGAGTTGTCTTTCTGAAGGTTTGGCCTGGCCACATGGTCTATGCTCTCACCTTCCACTTCCTCTAAGCTCTGCCCTCTGGAGGTGTTTTCCTCTGCCTTCAGAGTAATCAGTACTGAGCAACTAGACTGCTGTCCTGTAATCCTTTTCATTGATATAGGCCCTAGAACCCCTCTTCACGGATGTGATCTGATATTATACCTCTACCAATGTAATTGTCCATGCCACATCCTGCCCTCCCTCTTGCAAAGAGTCCCTATCTACACAAGCAAATTCGGGTCATCTCCCAATATTCCTGAGGTAAGAGGGGCACACTCCACCTCTAACCTCTCTAAAATGTGCCTGGCTCCCACACTCTGCTGATTGTGTTAATCCACGTTTCTGTGTGTTTACCTAGCCCCTCCATCCTGGGAACCGTGCTCTAAACTTGGGCCACTTTTCTCTCCGTTTAAGGTGCCTTCAACACCACCAGTGTGCATGCTCTTTATTTCTAACCAATATATATATGTGGCTCCTCCACAACTAAGCTCTTTTTCAAATTCTGCCCCTACATGCTTGTACTGATGTGCCAAGTGTGGGCCCTATGGTATCACCACCTGTCCACATCTTCAATAATAGGCTTTTCTGTGGCCTGCCCTCATGGCCCTCAGCCGTTTCCCTGTTCCTTAGAAGGCCTAGATATCATGGTTATAGAGGCCTGTCACCCTGCTCTGTGGGGGCCTGACTTGCATCCATGTTCATTCCTGCCTCCTATATGCCCAAAGGTCCTGTAGGCCTTCCAGCACTGTTTTTAAAAAAAATATATTTTTATAAACATTTTCTGTTATAACCTTCGCAGCAATACCACATGTATTTATTTTTGCATACATTATATTGTAGGACAATAATCTAACCATGATTATTAGTAAGTTAGCCAGTACATATTTCGGGTTTTCTTTTGCACCCTCACCTTTGTTCACATTTATATCCAATACAGTAGCACCTGTTATTATCACAGTAGCTAGTCATTTTCTTCTGACAGCGATTCCTCTTGTGGGGGATCACAAATGTTGCCCCGATATACATTCCATTTTCCCCACACCCGGGCCCACTTTTTAGGGCATCTCCTGTGTATGTATACTGATTTTTCGGTTATCATTACTTCATCCATGTCCCGACACCACCTACTAATGGTGGGAATTTGCCTGACTCCCCATAATTGTGCTATATTTCTTTTCTCTACTGCTGTACCTAACGCCACCCAAGCTTGAACCGCTTGATTTAGATCCGTTGGTTCCCAGATGTTGAGTAAACACCTTTTCGGCTCCGGCGCAATCGTTATCCCTGTTACCTGTGAAATTGTACGCATGACTGTTTTCCAGTATGCGGTAATTTCTACACACTGCCAGATTGTGTGCCAGAACGTGCCTGGTGCTCCACACTGCTGGAGACAAAGTGACGTGTCTGTCTTGTGTAATTTATGCAGTAGTGTTCTGGTATAATACATGCGGGGTAGAACCTTCAGTTGTATTAGCTTTAATCTGAAGGGGATCGCTACCTCCTTGGGGGATGCCATTGCTTCCTGCCAGTCTGCCTCGTCTAGTTCTCCTAGGTCAGTCTCCCATCTAGTTTTTAGGACTGCTGTCGGGTCCGGCTGGTTGTTTATTATTTTCTTATACGTTAGTGAAATGGCTTTTTTTTTGTCATATGGTCAGTGAGTTGCCTATCTTCTAGTTGTGACGACCCTGGCAGTTGTGTGCCCTGTGGGATCAGTGTTGCGAGTGCATGTCTAATTTGCGCATATCTGTAGGCTTTTGTCTTTGCTAGGCCATAGGTATGTTGTAATTGTGTAAACGGGATGACCTCGTCTTTCTTCCACAGGTCCCCCACCTTCGATATGCCTATCAGGTTCCATTGCCTGAAGCCCTTAGTGTTTTGTAACTTGCCTAAATTTTTTGTGTCCCATAGCGGTGTTGCCTGCATCGTGACTCCTTCCCATCCCAGTGCCCGTTGCGTCCACTCCTAAGAGATGTCTGTCCATGCGATAAGCTGGTTCATCCTGTGCTGCGTGTAACCATTGATTTAGCACCGCCAATTGGGATGCCCAGTAGTATGTTTTGATATGAGGGAGGGCAATGCTTTTTACCAGTTTATGCATAGCTATACGGGTTGCCTTGCCGTCCCATAATAACTTATTCACTTCATTGTTAATTGCTATGAAGTATGTCGGGGGACTGGAAATGGCGTGTTTTGTAGGATATATAGGAATCTGGGGAGCGCCATCATCTTAAGAGGGCTGCCCTGCCTAGTAATGTGAGTGGTAGGGATTGCCAGTGGAGGACATCTCGGCGAAAGCGCGCAAGGAGTTTCATAAGATTTTCTTCCCTAAAGTGTGTATCCTTATATGTTATATAAATACCAAGATATTTAAACCCTTTGTGAGCTATTTGTATGTCACAATTGCGCGTGAGTCGCGGAAGATTGCCATGAAGTATAAAGATGTGTGACTTCGTCCAATTTATGATGTACCCAGACACTCGTCCGTATGCCACACAAATACCTAGGAGGCAGTTAAGTGAATGTGATGGTGATGCCAAATATAGCAACACATCATCAGCATATAGCGAGATGCGATCCTCCCATCCCATTGCCCACTTGAGTCCACGGATTACCGGGTCTTGCCGTATCCATGCCGCTAGGGGTTCTAGTACTATTGCGAATAAGAGCGGCGACAACGGGCAACCCTGCCTTGTCCCTTAACCAATAGGAAGTTAGCGGAGATGCGGCCATTTGCTACCACCTGCGCCATTGGTTTCGTATATAATAGTTTCACCCACCAAATGAATTTGGAGCCGAAGCCTAAATGGTGAATAACTGCGAAAAGAAAGGCACATTCGGCCATGTTGAATGCCGTTCGCGCATCTAGAGACAGAATGATTGCGTCCTCCTCTATAGTGGATCTACACGCCATAACACCATGGACCCTTCTCAGATTTAATGCTGTATTGCGTTGTGGCATAAATCCTGATTGATCCGGGTGAATCACCGTTTCTAAATATGGTTGCAATCGCAATGCTAGCGCTTTTGCCAATATCTTTGCTTCTGCATTTATGAGAGATATCAGTCTATATGACATGCAATCTTGTGGTGGTTTGCCCGGTTTATATATTGCAACTATCGTTGCCAGGCGCTGATCCCTAGGAAGTGCACCCTTCTCCAAACTGTCCGTGTACATGTTAAGTAGGTGTGGCACAAAAATAGTAGCCGTCTGTTTATAGAATTCTACTGGAATTCCGATAGGTCCCAGGGCTTTACCTGTATGTAAGGCATGTATCGCCCGTAGCAGCTCATCTTGTGTGAGATCCGCCTCCAAGGATTGGGCTGCTGCTTGGTCTAGTGTTGGCATTTTTTGATATCTTTTAGAAAGGCTATATTTTCATCAACTGTAGTTGTGGCTAGAGGTGTGTATATTTGCTTATAATGGGTCGCCAACATGTCGACTATGTCCTGGGGGTCTGAGGTCGTGACACCCTGCTGTATTTCTAGTTGCGCTATCCATCTATTAGCTCTTTCTTTTTTATCTAACCACGCTAGATGTTTTCCTGCCTAATCACCTTGTTCATAAATAGTATGTTGCATGGCTGTGAGTCTGGATTTTGTCTCCTCCCATATGAAAGTTTTATATTCCTGGTGTGCTAGCTGGAGCCTATGTGTTGTATCCTCATTGATATCTGTGGCGTGATCTGCCTCTGCCCTAGCTAACTGTTGTTCACACTGTCTGAATCTGTTGATGCTGCTGTTTCTTGTGATTTGTCACCAATGAGATAGCCTGGCCACGTAGGACTGATTTTGTATGCCTCCCACAGTGTCGTTGGTGCTGACACTGAGTGTTGGTTTTCTACAAAATATCGTTTTGTGGTTGTAATCAGGTTTTTCTTAATTGCTTTAACTGGGTACAGTGGGAAAAGTCTGCGTCTCCCCGGGATGAAAGAAGCGTAGATGATTAATACTGGTGAGTGGTCTGATATACCCCTGGGCAAGTGTGTTATGTCTAGTACTCTCTCCATCCCTGCCGCCAATGTAAATATATAATGGTAAACGTAATGGAGCAACCCAGTGTCCCTCAGAACCTGGGTATACGTACTTTAAAGAAAAAATGGTTCTGTTGGGGTTTCAATTACTTAGGACAAGTAGCAACAGCTTTCTGATAACAAATATGAATGATTTGCAAAGAAAAAATGAATAGAGTATAACACACACCAGAATTTTTTGAGTCAATAATGTTTTAAGAGAAAATCAAAATAATAAAGGCTGTCGCAATTTACAATTTCAATTGCAATGTGAAGTAAGTGACTGTGGTGAAGCAGTGATATGTGATGAATGGTGGTAAAATACTATATACAAAAACAATTGTAAACAATTTGAAGGGGGGGGAAGAATTCATAAATGTAATTATTTAGCACATATGCTTAATGAACCAATGGCGAATGGGACTGTGGTCATAAGCGTTGTGTAGACATATGCAAAACGCCGACGTTTCGACCCTGTGTTTCGCGCAAATGTGAATGCGTCAAGGCGGGTCTTCCTCAAGGCAGGAGGGGGGGAGATGGCAGCCCAAAAGTAGATTCCTAATTAGCCCTGCGAATAATGATTTCTTGGTCAGGTATGTTTTAGAGAATAAATCATAAGGATCTCCACCAGCCGGTTTGGAGCCTACACCACCAGCCGCTCCTCTTTCGGATGGTTCCGATTCCAGCAACCTCTCAGTGGATTGTCTATGTCTCTGTCCTGACCTCCTGGGCCCTGTGGCCTTACGCCACCCATCCAACCAGTCTGTAGCCTCCCGCGGTGATGTAAAAAAACAAGTCTTTCCTTCCGCCTCCACTCTTAGTTTTGCGGGGAAGAGCATTGCGTACTTGAGTTCTCTGTTTTGGAGCTCTTTTTTCACTTCCAAGAAATCCCGCCGCTGCTTTGTTACTAGCGCCGTGTAGTCTGGGTACATCGTTATCTTGCTGCTGTCCACTTGTATGGGGGTGCAATACGTGCTGCTTGTAGAATTGCGTCGCGGTCACGGAAGTTGAATATCCGTGCAAGTATAGGCCTGGGTGGGGCTCCCGGCCTGGGTCTCCCGCCAGGTACTCGATGGGCTCGTTCCACCGAGAAGAAACTCGACAGCCCGCGTGGTTGCAGTTCGGTTTTGATGAGTTCTTCTACAAAGAGGTTGAGAGCCGGCCCCTTCACACTCTCGGGCACACCCACCAGGTGAATATTATTGCATCGAGAGCGTCCTTCCTGGTCGCCGAGTTTCGCCTCCATTTGTTTGTGTGCTCTTTCCAGAGTTCGGACTTGTCGTTGTAACATCGCTGTGTCAGTGGATAGAACTGCCGTCGTGGATTACACCTCTTTTAATCTGGTACTGATTTTGGAAACATCCGCCCGTAGCAGTGTGATGTCTGTTGATATCAAGCCAATTGATGTTTGCATTTGGTTCAGGGTGAGCATTATGTCCTGCAGGGTTATTTCTTTAGGTTTTTCGGACTGAGATCCATCTTCGCCTCCCATTTGCATCTCTGGGGCCTGCTGTTTATCTCCATGGTAGGCATATTTCTCTAATTTATTCAATTGCGTCATGCGCTGGCCTCTTCCTCCCATGTTGACAGGATCGGCTGGTGGGTTCACCAACTCTGCAGCCGGTTAGTCGATAATCACCGCTGCCTGACTGCGTAAATAACTTCTACGCACAGCCTTTCGGTTTTCCCGCTCCCCGCCGCCTTTGGCGCTAAATGTTTATGGTATGTGCGTCCTACCCTATGTTAGGGTGATAATCTGCATCTTCAGCTGTCTATTCACTGTTGGCCGGAGTTCGGTCGTCTTGTTTTATCCAAACTGTACTTACTTACTGTTCCTATGTGTGCAGTTTGGTGAGGCTATTCGTCCCGCTGCTCCCCGGACTTGGAGGTTTCGCTCCAGTGTGCACGTATGGGCGCATCTAATGTTGAAATGCCTCCTGTAGGTGTTTGCCTCGTACCTACAGTCTGCCGCTGAATTGTGCTTCGCTTCACTCCTCCTCTCGTATGGGCTTCGGTGGGCCTTCACACGCTCCTCAATTATCGTTGGTAAGGCCTTGATAATTGCCACTATTTTTATTTTGGGGCTTGTGAACTTGTGTAGCTGCCGGCTACAATTCCATGCTATGCTGTGTCTGAACCTCAGTACTATTCGCCAGGATCCAGGCTCTACCTCCTGTGTATTCTGTGGGGGCGGCAGTGGGGAGCGGTTTCTACCTGTTTGGTTTTCCGCTCATCTCTGAGTCTCCGCCATTGCTGTCTCGGTCCTCTATCAGCGCCGGCACTCCACTGCTCCGGTCTTTATCGCCAGCCGCCTACCCTCACGTTCACGGCACTCCAATACTGGTATACGAGGTCCTGCCCAGGCCTTAGGTTTCACACACGACAGCGGTCTCACTCCCGTGGGCGCGGTGCCACCTGATACGCTGCGATGGATGCCCCGTCGATCTGCGTGCTCGTCCTGGGTCCGTTCGCTTTCGCATTGCAGGTACGTCACTTTTTCTTTATTGTCTCTTGTGCTTTTTCACTGCCCGTCCCTCCGCAGGTGGTTCTCACTTTTCTTGTCTCTGGTAACGTGTCACTTGGCCACCGCCAGCACCTCACGTCGTTTCCTGTCGTCACTCGCCTCTGGCCTCTTAGTCACGTCACGCTACGGGAGTCCCTGGCTTACAATAGTTATGTATGCCGCGATCTCTTCACGCGGCGCTGTTCCTCTCTAGTCTTGCATAGCGCTCCCGGATTAGCGGCGATGCATGCTGCGGCCTTCCGGTGTCTGTTCCTGGTTCTGGAATGTGCCGTGTTATTGGATTCGTGTCAGGATTGACGGAGAGAGACGCTGTTGATCGCAGAGCTCTCCTAGGCTGCGGCCATCTTCGCCGGCTGCAAGCCACGCCCTTCCCTCCTGCACTCTTGCTCCATCTAGAGCATGGGGAGTCACAAGCTAGAAATGTGCCGGCATTATTGCGATATTACCATTTAGGGTTACTCTGTGTCGTAGATGGTGCAGGGGTCCCGACATCCGTTTGTGGCCACTGACCCAACCTATGTATATTACCTCCATGAATACTGTAATATCAGCTCCAGACGACCTATGCCATTGAGGCAGACAAGACATTATCTGCCCTTCCCCAACACTGTAGGCAGAGATGGCACTTACCTCTCCTCTGCCTTGGGCCCGCATTAGGAATCACACAGTCTACTATCTATCATTTACATGCACTTATGCAGATGCAGGCCCACCTATACATAGGAGGGAACCATATGCTCAAGGCCCTAATAGAACAGTCCTAACTATAATATCTTATATTGTGGCCAATCAAAATAACAATTCTATATCATTTATCTTCCACAAAAAGGCTTGTACTGACAATTGATTTCTTAGGGAGTAGGAAATTGACAAATATAAAATGTGGCTTCCGTTGTTTATATTCTGTAGTTATTTCACAAACAATTAGAGGGCTGATGTCTAAGTAGTAGCCAAAGGAGGGACATTGTTTCTGTGTCTGAGGGAAAGCAAACCACCATTTAATGGCAATCCCTTTCAAAACACAGAAGAAGCTTGTTTTAGTTGATTCCGCAGCTTTTTTAGTTGATTCCTGAATCAAAACTCCTGGACACTTATGCAGGTTTAGTGTCCCTACACCCAAAAGAGCAATGAATATAAGGGTGTTGGTCATGTTTATATGCTTTGTGGGTTGAGGTCATTAAACTATTCATCAACTCCTCTACTGCTGTGTTCCCCCCCCCCCCAACACAACCACCTGTGCGGAGCCCCTTTTTGGCTATTTGGGGTAGTAGAAACATGCAGAGTTGACTAAAACAAGCATTCGTATCTACCACAGTTTTGGCATTTTTCAAAGAGGTAACCTATTTTTCTTATTATTAGTGCTCTCAATTTACTTCCAGTTTGTGGTGGAAACCAGTGTAACACCCATGGGTGATCCTTGAACACTGTAGATTTTTGAAAAGTAGACAATATTCCAAGTTCAGCAAGTGGTCATATGTGTAGAAACCTCAAGGTTTTTCCAAAGAAACTAACTGTTAAAATAAAAACATATTGAAAATTATTAGGAATAAACTGCCATTTCATCTGTAACGTTTTGTTACCCTGGCCGATTTACAAAAGCAATATACTAATATGTCAACTGGACCCTTCTAATAGCAGGGATATATAGGGTTTGTAGGTCCTCCAAGAACCCAAGGTACCCAGAGCAAACAACTGAGCTGCACCGTACAATGGTTTTTCAATGTTTACCGAGTATAGACCAATTCATTTGGTGAAATAAGTAGAGTGAAAAATGGGTATCAAGGAAACCTATGTATTTCTGAAATGGGCACAAGTTACAGAGTTTAGGAGCAGTGGTTATTTAAACATCTCTGAATTTGTGCTACCCGTACTAGCATGTGATTTACAGGGTATTTTTCAAATTGTTTTCTTCCTTAAACACTGACTTACATTTGGAAGGCAGAAATACAGTGGTAATAACAAATGTTCTACTATTCTATTCTCCCACATGTCTTCTGATACAAATGGCACCTCAGTTGGCTGATTATGCCTAGTGCCCACAACAGAAACCTGACACATCACAGAAAACTTGGATACATCACATTTTTGCACTCAAAACTGACCCTTTTTTTGCAAAGTGGGTAGATGTGGATTTTGGGCTCTAGCTCAGCTGGCACCTAGGAAAACCTAGCAAACTTGAAAATTATTGAAAACTATGCACCTGAAGGAATCCAAGGTGACTTGCATGGCTGTCACCAGGTTTTTTTTATCCAGAATACCTTTCAAACCTTGACTTAAAGAACACATTTTCCTCACATTTCTGTGAAGGAAAGTTCTGGAATCTGCAGGGAGCCACAAACTTCCTTCCACTTAGCATTTTGCTTAGTCTCCTGATAAAAATGGCACCTCACTTGTGTGGGTAGACCTCCTGCCCATGACAAGAAGTGGCCCAAAATGCACCATGGATACATCACATTTTTCTACTCATAACTGACCTTTTTTTTGCTAAGTGGGTAGCTGTGGAGTTTTGACCCTACCTAAGCCGGCACCTAGGAAAACCTAGTGAACCTGCACATGTTTGAAAATTAGACACCCAGAGGAATCCAGGATTCAATCAATCAATCAATCATGGAACTTATATCGCGCACTACTCACCCGTAAGGGTCTCAAGGCGCTTGGGGAAGGGGGTCTGCTACTGCTCGAACAGCCAGGTCTTGAGCTGTTTCCTGAAGGCCAGGTGGTCCTGGGTCATCCGCAGGTGGACGGGTAGGGAGTTCCAAGTCTTAGCTGCCAGGTAGGAGAATGACCTTCCTCCAGCGGTGGCTCTCTGGATGCGAGGGACGACGGCGAGGGCGAGGTTAGCGGAACGTAGCCGGCGGGTGGGCGTGTAGAAGGTGAGGCGGCTGTTGAGGTACCCTGGGCCTAGGTCGTGGAGGGACTTGTGTGCGTGGGTGAGGAGTCTGAACGTGATCCTCTTGTTGACAGGGAGCCAGTGCAGGTCTCTCAGGTGGCACGAGATGTGGCTGCGTCGGGGGACGTCCAGGATGAGTCGGGCGGAGGCGTTCTGGATACGCTGAAGTCTTTTCTGAAGCTTGGCTGTAGTACCGGCGTAGAGGGTGTTTCCGTAGTCTAGTCTGCTGGTGACGAGAGCGTGGGTGACCGTCTTCCTGGTCTCGGTCGGGATCCATCGGAAGATCTTTCGGAGCAAGCGGAGGTTGTGGAAGCAAGCTGAGGAGACGGCGTTGACTTGTCTGGTCATCGATAGGGAGGAATCCAGTATGACGCCCAAGTTGCGTGCGTGGTCCGTCGGTTCAGGTGCGGTGCCTAGTGCCGGGGGCCACCAGGAGTCGTCCCATGCGGAGGGTGATGGTCCCAGAATGAGGACTTCTGTCTTGTCCGTGTTCAGTTTCAGGCGGCTGATGTTCATCCATTCAGCGACGTCTGTCATCCCTTCGTGCAGGCTGGCTTTGGCGGTGTCGGGGTCTCTGGAGAGGGAGAGAATCAGCTGGGTGTCATCGGCGTAGGAAATGATGTTGAGGTTGTGTTGGCGTGCGATGGCAGCGAGGGGTTTCATGTAGATGTTGAAGAGAGTAGGGCTGAGCGACGATCCTTGCGGGACGCCGCAGATGACTTCGGTGGCCTCGGAGCGGAACGGAGGGAGGCGTACTCTCTGTGTTCTGCCGGAGAGGTATGAGATGATCCATTCCAGAGCCTTCCCTTGGATGCCGGTGTCGTTGAGGCGTTGGACTAGTGTGCGGTGGCAGACAGTGTCAAATGCTGCGGAGAGGTCTAGGAGGATGAGTGCCGCTGTTTCGCCGTTGTCGAGCAGGGCTCGGATGTCGTCGGTGGCTGCGATGAGGGCTGTCTCGGTGCTGTGGTTGGCTCTGAATCCGGACTGTGATGGGTCGAGGGATCCGTTCGTCTCGAGGAAGGCTGCCAGTTGCTTGTTGACGACCTTCTCGATGACTTTGGCCGGGAAAGGAAGGAGCGAGATGGGGCGGTAGTTCTTGAGGTCGGTCGGGTCCGCTGTTGGTTTCTTCAGCAGAGCGCTGAGTTCGGCGTGCTTCCAGCTCTCCGGGAAGGTTGCTGTGTTGAAGGAGGTGTTGATGATGTCTCGGAGGTGGGGTGCGATGGTAGAGGCTGCCTTGTTGAAGACATGATGGGGGCACGGGTCGGTCGGAGATCCGGAGTGGATGGTGTTCATCATGCGTGACGTGTCTTCGGGGGTCACCTCGGTCCATGTCTGGAGGGTGGCGGCGGGGCGCGAAGGTACAACCGATGGGTGCGGGGGTGAAATGTCGAAGCTGTTGTGGATGTCGGCGATCTTGCGGTGGAAGTACGAGGCGAGGGAGTCGCAGAGGTCCTGTGAGGGAGTGATGTCGTTGTTGCCGGTGCTGGGGTTGGAGAACTCCTTGACGATGTTGAAGAGCTCCTTGCTGTCATGGGCGTTCTTGTCCAGTCGTTCCCGCAGAGATTTCTTCTTGGTGGTGCGGATGAGCTGGTGATGTCTGCGAGTGGCGAGTTTGAGTGCTGTTCTGTTGTCGGCGGTCTTGTTGAGGAGCCAGGCCTTCTCGAGGGTGCGGCAGGCCTTCTTGGAGTCCTTGAGTTCGTCGGTGAACCAGGGGGCCTTCTTGCTTCTGGGTCTGGAGGGGGGGTTCTTCAGTGGGGCGAGGTCGTCGGCACAGGAGGTCAGCCACTGCGTGAGGTCGAGGGCAGCTGTGTTAGGGTCCGTGGTCCTGGCAGGTGGGCTCTGGCTGAGGGAGGTGGCGAGCTGGTCGGCGGTGATCTTGCTCCAGTTTCTGTGGGGAGCCTGCTTCGGGTGATTGTGGACCGTGTTCTTTCTGAAGCTGAAATGGACGCAGCTGTGGTCGGTCCAGTGAAGTCCGGTGGAGTGGCTAAAGGTGACGTGCTTGCTGGACGAGAAGAGTGGGTCGAGCGTGTGGCCGGCGAAGTGGGTGGGGGTGTTGACCAGTTGCTGAAGTCCGAGGTTGGCGAGGTTATCCAGCAGGGCGGTGGTGTTGTGGTCATTGTTGTTCTCCAGGTGGAAGTTGAGGTCCCCGAGGAGGATGTAGTCGGCGGAGGGGAGGGCGTGAGGGCTGATGAAGTCGGCGATGTCTTCGCAGAACTGTGCGCGTGGTCCCGGGGGTCTGTAGATGAGGGTGCCTCTGAGGGTAGTCTTGGGGTCGGTGTGGATCTGGAAGTGCAGGTATTCGGCGGCGTTGAATACGTCGATGGAGTCAGTCGAGATGCGAATGGTGCTCTTGTGTACGATGGCGATGCCTCCTCCGGTCTGGTTGACGCGATCCTTCCTGATGATCTTGTAGCCGTCCGGGATGGCTATGGCGATGTCGGGGGCTGAAGAGTCGTTCATCCAGGTTTCCGTGAGGAAGGCGACGTCCGGAGATGCGGTGTCGAGGAGGTTCCAGAGTTCCACGGCGTGTCTGTGGACGGAGCGGGTGTTGAGCAGGATGCACTTGAGGTGGTTGCTGTTGTCCGTCTTGGTGGGCGTGGTGCTTGTTTGGAGGCAAGAGAAGTTGCAGGATCGGCAGGTGAAGGGTCCATGGGTGCGTCGCGGGGACGCTCGGTAGCATCCGGGGGCTCGGGCGGTTTTGAGTGCGATGAGCGTAGCGAAGTCGTAGATCCTGCGGGGGGGCTGGCGGGCGCGGGGACCAGGGAGTCTGGCGCTGGGCGCGGTCCAGGCGCGGACGGGCTTACCTTTGGCGCACCTTCGGCGCTCAATCGGCGCTCCCGCTGCGCGCGTCCGCTGCGCGGTCGCGGAAGGGGCGTCATAAGTAGGAGCCCGGAGGGAGGGTCAGCAGGGAGGCGGGAGGCTGGGTAGCCAATGGGCAGTGAGGGGAGGCGGGACTGCGGGGACCGGAACAGGGAAGCGGGAGGAGGGGAAAGAGTGACCGGGGCAGTGGCGGCGGAAACGGCGAAAAAGAAGAAAAACAAGCAGGCAGCGAGCGGAGGCCGGTACCTGAGAGCGGCGGAAGGAGGTAAGTGGCGCCAACGGGGGTTGCAGTGGGTGAAAGGCAGCGGCAGGCGTAGGCAGCGGCAGGCGTAGGCAGCAGCAGGCGAAGGCAGCAGCAGGGGATAGGAGCGACCGCCTGTGGGTCACAGGGGGGTCACACTGACCAGCGCGGTGAGGATCCCTAAGTAGGAGCCCGGAGGGAGGGTCAGCAGGGAGGCGGGAGGCTGGGTAGCCAATGGGCAGTGAGGGGAGGCGGGACTGCGGGGACCGGAACAGGGAAGCGGGAGGAGGGGAAAGAGTGACCGGGGCAGTGGCGGCGGAAACGGCGAAAAAGAAGAAAAACAAGCAGGCAGCGAGCGGAGGCCGGTACCTGAGAGCGGCGGAAGGAGGTAAGTGGCACCAACGGGGGTTGCAGTGGGTGAAAGGCAGCGGCAGGCGTAGGCAGCGGCAGGCGTAGGCAGCAGCAGGCGAAGGCAGCAGCAGGGGATAGGAGCGACCGCCTGTGGGTCACAGGGGGGTCACACTGACCAGCGCGGTGAGGATCCCTAAGTAGGAGCCCGGAGGGAGGGTCAGCAGGGAGGCGGGAGGCTGGGTAGCCAATGGGCAGTGAGGGGAGGCGGGACTGCGGGGACCGGAACAGGGAAGCGGGAGGAGGGGAAAGAGTGACCGGGGCAGTGGCGGCGGAAACGGCGAAAAAGAAGAAAAACAAGCAGGCAGCGAGCGGAGGCCGGTACCTGAGAGCGGCGGAAGGAGGTAAGTGGCGCCAACGGGGGTTGCAGTGGGTGAAAGGCAGCGGCAGGCGTAGGCAGCGGCAGGCGTAGGCAGCAGCAGGCGAAGGCAGCAGCAGGGGATAGGAGCGACCGCCTGTGGGTCACAGGGGGGTCACACTGACCAGCGCGGTGAGGATCCCTAAGTAGGAGCCCGGAGGGAGGGTCAGCAGGGAGGCGGGAGGCTGGGTAGCCAATGGGCAGTGAGGGGAGGCGGGACTGCGGGGACCGGAACAGGGAAGCGGGAGGAGGGGAAAGAGTGACCGGGGCAGTGGCGGCGGAAACGGCGAAAAAGAAGAAAAACAAGCAGGCAGCGAGCGGAGGCCGGTACCTGAGAGCGGCGGAAGGAGGTAAGTGGCGCCAACGGGGGTTGCAGTGGGTGAAAGGCAGCGGCAGGCGTAGGCAGCGGCAGGCGTAGGCAGCAGCAGGCGAAGGCAGCAGCAGGGGATAGGAGCGACCGCCTGTGGGTCACAGGGGGGTCACACTGACCAGCGCGGTGAGGATCCCTAAGTAGGAGCCCGGAGGGAGGGTCAGCAGGGAGGCGGGAGGCTGGGTAGCCAATGGGCAGTGAGGGGAGGCGGGACTGCGGGGACCGGAACAGGGAAGCGGGAGGAGGGGAAAGAGTGACCGGGGCAGTGGCGGCGGAAACGGCGAAAAAGAAGAAAAACAAGCAGGCAGCGAGCGGAGGCCGGTACCTGAGAGCGGCGGAAGGAGGTAAGTGGCGCCAACGGGGGTTGCAGTGGGTGAAAGGCAGCGGCAGGCGTAGGCAGCGGCAGGCGTAGGCAGCAGCAGGCGAAGGCAGCAGCAGGGGATAGGAGCGACCGCCTGTGGGTCACAGGGGGGTCACACTGACCAGCGCGGTGAGGATCCCTAAGTAGGAGCCCGGAGGGAGGGTCAGCAGGGAGGCGGGAGGCTGGGTAGCCAATGGGCAGTGAGGGGAGGCGGGACTGCGGGGACCGGAACAGGGAAGCGGGAGGAGGGGAAAGAGTGACCGGGGCAGTGGCGGCGGAAACGGCGAAAAAGAAGAAAAACAAGCAGGCAGCGAGCGGAGGCCGGTACCTGAGAGCGGCGGAAGGAGGTAAGTGGCGCCAACGGGGGTTGCAGTGGGTGAAAGGCAGCGGCAGGCGTAGGCAGCGGCAGGCGTAGGCAGCAGCAGGCGAAGGCAGCAGCAGGGGATAGGAGCGACCGCCTGTGGGTCACAGGGGGGTCACACTGACCAGCGCGGTGAGGATCCCTAAGTAGGAGCCCGGAGGGAGGGTCAGCAGGGAGGCGGGAGGCTGGGTAGCCAATGGGCAGTGAGGGGAGGCGGGACTGCGGGGACCGGAACAGGGAAGCGGGAGGAGGGGAAAGAGTGACCGGGGCAGTGGCGGCGGAAACGGCGAAAAAGAAGAAAAACAAGCAGGCAGCGAGCGGAGGCCGGTACCTGAGAGCGGCGGAAGGAGGTAAGTGGCGCCAACGGGGGTTGCAGTGGGTGAAAGGCAGCGGCAGGCGTAGGCAGCGGCAGGCGTAGGCAGCAGCAGGCGAAGGCAGCAGCAGGGGATTGGGTGACGTGTGTGGCTCGCACCAGGTTCTGTTAGCCAGAATCCCTTGCAGACCTCAAACATTGTAAAAAAAAGAAAAAAACATATTTTCTGCACATTTCTGTGATGGAAAGTTCTGGAATCTGCAGGGAGGCAAAAACTTCCACCCACCCAGCATTCCCCCAAGCCTCCCAATAAAAATGGTACCTCACCTGTGTGGGTGGACCTAGTGCCTGCACCAGGGAACGGCCCAAAGCTTACTGTTGAGACTTCAAAATTATCGCTCACAAAAAGAGTTGGTTTAGCTTGGGAACGCCTGAGTTTTTGTTCCTGGGCTTGGCGGGCATCTAGGGAAACCTACTTGACCCAGACATTTCTGACTTCTAGACACCCGGGGAAGTCCAGGGAGGTGTAGCTTGTGTTAATCTCACAACGTTTTACTACCCAGAATCCCCTGCAAACCTCAAATTTAGCTTAAACAAATCACATTTTCCTCACATTTCTGTGTGGGGAAAGCTGTGAGATCACTGGGCTGACACAAATTTCTTACCATCCAGTGTTCCCCGAGGTCTCCTGATAAAAGTGGTACCTCACTTGTGTGGAGAGCCTAGTATCTGCGACAGGGAAGGGCCAAAACATATTGTGGAGACATCAAAATTATCTATCACAAAACAACCTGGTTTTGCAAGGGGGTCACCTGCGTTTTTTGGCCCTGGGCTCGGCGATCATCTAGGGAAACCTACAAAACCTAGACATTTCTGAAAACTAGACACCTGGGGGAGTCCAGGAAGGTGTGGCTTGTGTGGATCCCCCAACATTTTCTTACCCAGAATCCCCAGCAAACCTCAAATTTAGCCCAAAAATCATGTTTTCCTCACATTGCTGTCTAGGATCACTGCGCTGGAACAAATGCCTACCACCCAGTGTTCCCTTTGGTCTCCCAATAGAAATTATACCTCATTTGTTTTGTTGTCCAATGCCGAGTACACTTAAAAAACGCATATATAACTAATATAGCGCATAAAGCTCGCTATGTTATCCCCTCCTTCCCAGTTGCAGGTCCTTGGCCCACCCACACAAGGTATCATTTTATTCGAGAGACCGAGGGTAACGCTGGGTGGTAGGAAATTTGAGCCAGCGCTGTGATCCCAGACAGCAATGTGAGGAAAATGTGATTTTTTTAGCTAAAGGTGAAGCGAAAGACCCATCACGACACATGGTTACAGGAAATATAGCTGTTGCCATCAAGGGACTAGTAGACCAATGTGAAGACAGTGATGGCTTCCTTATCAATCCCATCAAAAAAGTTAAACCCAAGATCTTCTTCAACTCAACCATATTTGTGGGAATCTATGGGGTGGCTTTAGATGTGGGCTCACGTCTGCCACTGTTGTCACTCAAATAGTGTTTAGCATACAAATTAGTCTTCTCAACAATCTCATCCAAAAATACATTGTCCATAAACAACTAAATAAAATGTATAGGCAAAACGTTTTCTATATTCACTCTACACCCTGCAACTCCACTAAAGTCAGGCAACGCTAGCTGCACCATGTTTGAGGCAACCTAGAGTCCAGCACTTCCAATTGGAAGCCTTTTAGCCCCATTCTGCAATACAGATGCCTCTTGCTGCACTATTGGCACATCGATGTCCACCTCTAAAAGCGGCATTTCATCCGCACTAAGAGTGGCTTCATCATCAGATGATTCGTCCCAGCCCAAAAATTCACTGCCAGAATCTAGGACTTCCTTCTCTCCCTCAGATGCAGAGTCAGTCTCATAATCATGGTCAGAGGTAGACTCGAAAAGCATATCAACAACCTGTAGACCGGGAATACTGTAGCCAGCCATAATCCTTGCTAAGAAAAGTAACTTGACAAATAAGTCAGCAATACCAAACACTGTGTAAAATAAGTAATCAACAAAATGTGGCTTTATCAACCGGAAAGAAAAAATTACTGGTAGACTGAAAGGAAAAATCAACCAATAAAAACCACACAAAGACCTATATTTTGAAAATACAATACCACTCACATGTCAGAGACAGCTAGACTCACCAGTATCTACTTTGCACAGACACAGCAAGCAGCAACGATATCCCACTAGAAAGGAAAAACAAAAGAATTATACACAAGACTACACAATACACATCATGTACAAATACAATGAGAATTTCACACTCAATAAAACAGAAGCTAAATATGCTGCTAATACACCATTAACAAAAAGTGCAGTCATGCAGCGCAATACTCTCAACAACTTTCCCTGGTGTCTAGTGGCTCCTGCCTCCCTTGGGGGTCGATGGGCTTAAAAATATATGGCCAATCTTCCCCCAAGGGGGGTGGAAACGGCCGAAATATTCACCCCAAAAGGGGAGTGACTCTTGCCCAGGGGGCCGATCCCCAAAATATTATGCGCCATCTGCAATAAAATCCCTGGTGGTCTAGTGGCTTCCGCCCCACTTGGGGCCAGGTGGCCCTAAATATAAGGATGATCTGCCCCCAAATGGGGCAGAAACTGCAAAAATATTAACCCCCAAAAAGGGAGCGACCCTTGCCCAAAGGGGCGCTTCCCAAAACAGTATATGCCACATAAAAATAATCCCTGGTGGTCTAGGAGCTTATGCCCCACTTGGTGGCAGATGGGCCTAAAATATAAGGCTGATCTTGCCCAAGGGGCCACTCCCCAACACACAATCCCTGTTGTCTAGTGGGCTTCTGCCCCTCCCAGATGGCAGATCGGCCTAAAAAATGGCTGATCAGCACTCTGGGGGAGAGGAATAAAAAAATTAAATAACCCCTATGGGGAACAACCCTTTCGTAAGGAGTGACCCTTGCCTAAGGGGTCGCTCCCCCCGCAACAAAGAAATAAATCTCTGGTGGTCCAGTGGATGTATTCCTGCACGACGATCGCGGGCCTCACCCGCGATCGTGAAGCAGGAATCCATTCAAAACAGGCACAGGGGAAAAGGAAAAACTCATTCCTTCCCCCCTGTATCTGTTTCCCCTCCACCAACCCCCCACCCCCCAGGATTAGGACGTACCTGAAACATGTCCTCTCTCTGGACGCACTGGAAGCAAATTGCTTCCAGCCCGTCCCGTGCAGCATATGATAATGCCGGCACGCCATGAGTGCCCTGATGTCTTCGAATTGCCAAGGGGGTGGTCGGAGGTGGCAGCGGAGCCCTTGTGCTGCTACCCCCCCAGTGGGGGATTGTAGATAGGGGGTCCGCGGGGGGAGCACCAACGCTTCACCCACAGGTGGGTGCCAGGACGTAACGGTTACGTCCTCAGCACACAAGCACCATGGCTGGGGACATAATTGTTACACCCTTAGCACCCAAGGGGTTAAAATAGTTAAAAAATAAATAAATATAATGTAATGTTTAAAAACAATCTAAAGCATTAGCCTTAGCCTATTGACAGGTAGTATGCAAGTGCTTAAAACGAAAGAGGTTAGAAAACTGCTCCCAGAGCAGTGCCTTAGGCCTGGTGACAGGATGGACTGGGTGTGGGACATTTGAACCCTCTAAGCCCATGAAGTGAAGTGGGTGTGGACCCAGGAACTTCATTAACTTGAAAGGGACAGAGGTGAGGTCTGCCCAGTAATAGTTTAGTGGAAGGAGAGAACTGAAGAAGGGAAACATTTTTATCGTCAAGTCTCACACAATCTAGGTTGAGTCCAAACCTAGTTGGAGGGAAGTTACCCCAAAACTTATGTGAAGTAGATACAGCGGAGGCCATGGCTCTGTGTGGAAATAGGAGCTCTGCACTAGAGAAAATGTTTTTCCTGTCTTGAAGTTTACTAGAGAAGGGCACTGTGGGATTGTTTTGCAAAAGGGAAAACAGGAATTGCTCAAAAAGTGGGTAGGACCTGGATGATTCATTGTAACAGCAATAGGTGGGGTTTGGAAAGCAAAGAGGCTGGATGGTAAAAGAGTCATGCCCAGTAATGTAAAATTGTACAAATAATAACAACGGGTACCAAAATAATGTGTAAATTGTTGATGCTTCCTGTCACTTTAATAAAAAGAATAAAACATTTTTTAAAAAGTGGGTAGGGTTGCCCCTGGGAACTTTTACCCTATTGGTTAGGAAGGAGTCCGGAGTCACCTCCAGCCCCTACCTAGTACTAACTATAAATATGGCATCTCAAGGTACCCTCTTTAAAACACGTTCTGGACCTGTGGAGCATCACAAGATGGCTGAACCTGCTGTCTGTGATTTAAGACTAACAGAAGCCCGGAAGGACTGGACTTGCTCCTTTTTGTACCCGGGATTAAAATGTGGACTCCAAGGGTCAGTTGGATGATCTCTTGTGTGGCTATAGGGACACAACTAGCTGCAAGAGGCCTTTTTCCCTAAGTGACCAGTTGACCAGTACCAACAAGACCTGGGCTGGACCTTACTAGTTGCCTCTGCTGGAGTGAGACCTGCTCCTAAGTGCTGTCCCAGAGGTACTGGGAGCCTCAGAAATTATCCAGAAACTATGTAAAGTTGTAACTTAAACAATTTTTGGACTTCAAAGACCTCCAGAGCTGTTAGAGGGACACTTTATTGCACCTTCCTCTGATACATCGTCAAGCTTGACCCACCTGGAGGATTTTGAGCTCCATAAAAAAGAACAAGTCAGAAGATAAATTCTTTGACCAGGACGAACCCTCATGGGGTATCAGTTCCGTGCTCCATTACAGTTGGCCTTACATACACCTAGGTCCCAATCTACTGCTTCCATAATCTGCCATTGACATTTAAGGCCTCATTTGTGAGAAGTGACGCATCACTGCGTGAAAGCAGCGATGCGTCACTTCTCAGTGCACCCTCCTTGCGACATGATTGATGCGTCATACTTACTGTATGACGCATCATGTCGTAAGAGTTACATATACGTCAGTATTACTGACGTATCTGTAGGCGCAAAAGTGACGCATTGCTGGAGTGTGTCACAAAAGTGATGCAACTCCAGCAGTGTGTCCTTTCACATGGGACAAGCCTCATGTGAAAGGACCTGTGTCAGTCTTACGCCTGCTGTGAGGCAGGTGTAAGATATTGACGCATTTGCGTCCTAGAAGTGGGCAGTGAATATAGATTTCACTGCGTCACTTCTACAACCCTTTCTTGCATCGGAATGCCCCCCTGCATAAATTATACCTGACGCAGGTATAATGTAGCGCAGGGGTTTACACCGTGACGCATCTGCTTAGATGCGTCACTTTGTAAATAGGGCGCAACAGGAGGCATGTTTTACACCGCTAATGCGTCACAAAAAGTGACGCAACGGAAGCGTAAGGCCCTTAGTGCTTTTTGGCGCTATATTTACTTAAAACTTTAAAGATTCATAACACTGTTCCTCATATTGCACTGTCCACTCCAATTGATAATAACCTTTGCTACAAACTGCATCTAAAACTTGTCATGCTCCAC
This sequence comes from Triturus cristatus, assembly GCF_964204655.1. Classification (NCBI taxonomy): domain Eukaryota; kingdom Metazoa; phylum Chordata; class Amphibia; order Caudata; family Salamandridae; genus Triturus; species Triturus cristatus. The sequence continues at coordinate 1,037,782,824 of NC_140582.1, read as the reverse complement.
GTTCAGATGTCATTGCTCTGTGCATGTTGAACAGCGACTCTTGCTACCTTCACTTGCAAATCACTTAGGGAGGTAGCTATGCTGGCGTTTTAAATAATGTTGCTACTGGTAAACCAGTGACTCTGCACTTTTGTGATTATTAACATTTCTTCTACTTATTTTCCATATTAGAAAATTCTAAAATTAATGGTGTTTTCAATTGACTTAACTTTATGCTAATTTGAATGTGTGGGATGTATTGCTTGCAACCCAGGCGTGGGAGTAGGAGGCTGATGAGGGCTTTGGGTGAGGTAAGGAGTCGGCCCGTGATGTCATGGCTGTATGATGTCACCCCTGACATTTTTTCCAATTCACAGTCATGCCCTATTAGAGTATATTGCTAGAATAGAGAGTGGACGAGTGGTTCTATTCTGCACAGTATTTCCTGACAAAAGCAAATGTGTTTCTCCCAATAAATATCAGTTTCTGCCTAAGCCTGTCATTGTGTTTTGTTGTAAACTACTCTATTCATATCTGGCTCAGGGACTCGAAGGGAAATGAGAACTCTTTCTATTAAACTTTGGGGATTATTTACAAGGCCCTTGCGCCACCAGTGCGTCAGTTTTATCCATAATAAAAGTGACGCACCGGCGACGCAAGGGGCTTGTAAATAAGCCCTTTTGTTTTCTATTCATCCTGCTTGTGAGGGATTCGCGTGCATCATTGAACGGTGTCCCTACTGTTTTATAGAACAATTATTCAGCGTCACAGCTATTTTATCAACTCCGATCGGGCACTCTCTATGTATCATGAACCAAACAGATGATACAATAGCCACACTAATGCAAATTATTTTTGTCTTATAGTCATACAGGATCACTGTGCAAGGAACCCGTGCAAAAACGGAGGCTTGTGTTTCAATGCTTTCGATCACCGCTCGTATTACTGTCGATGCCCAGAGGAATTCACAGGACAGGACTGTGAAACAGGTATGTGATTCCATGCTGACCAAAATCTGTTTTAAGCATCCATTAAAGAACAGCCTCGCTTCTCTCTCCCTCTCTCTCTCCACTCCTCCATAGACACCTTTCCAATTTATTGTGGGTAGAAAAGTGTTTCAAGCCAGATTGGGAACCAAAACCAAAGGTCACCTGGAAAATGATGTTGGGCTTGTCCCATACATGGGGCCTCAACCTTTCACGGGGCCCACAAAATCTTCAATGGGGCCAGATTTGGCCCAAGGCGAATAAATATCTGGCAGATATGGAGACTTTCATAGATATTCAGTAGCGTTGGGCTGAAAGGGCCCCCCTGGTGGGTTTTGGGGGCCCCCTGGAGGGTTGTTGTGGGTGGGGGCATCATTTTGCATTACGTCACTGGCCCCTTAATGCACTAGGCAAGCATGGAAACTGACTATGAGCAGGGGTGTTTATAGTGGGCTTCTTCGCAGAAGCAAATTAAACAAGCATTGGCAAATCCAGTGGGTCCTGCCTTTACCACATGTATGACTTCATGAAGCTTATACCATATGCCTTTGCCACGCATGATAAGTATAGTTAAGGTAAGTTAAACCCATATATATACTATAACATCCCTGTACCCTTTGTTGTTTTCACTGAATTCAACCCTTCAATCTTCAGGCACCTCCCACGGACCCCAACAATACAAACTGGCTGCCCTCGGTTTGGCCAGGGCATCCAGGTAGATGTAGCCAGATGCTGGGGGATGAAGTCCCAGGTGCTGAAATCAATCTGGTGATGGTGGGCGCCCAGCCCCTCTCTCACATTGAATTTGTCCAGGGCCCCGTGGGATGGGGTCCCCGGAGCTGAAATCAGCCCAAGGAGGGGGGCCGCGCAGCACCTCTCCTCAATTGCCCAAAAGGCAAAACAGAGGGCAGAAAAACGAGCAGAAAAGGCAAAAAAGAGCAGTAGAATTCAAAACAGAACGCAGAAACATAAGCAGAAAAGGCAAAAGTGGACAGAAAAATGAGCAGCAAAGGTAAAACAGAGCAGAAGAGGGCAAAACCGAGGGCAGAAAAGGCAAAACAGAGGACAGAAAAACAAGCAGGAAAGGCAAAACAGAGGGCAGAAATATGGTATACAAAAGGAAAAACAGAGCAGACGAGGGCAAAACAGACGGCACTAGACACTCAAATAACTACTCACCGACCCACTCAGATACTCATGCACCCACTCACAGACCCACTGAGACACTCATACGCCCACTCACAGACCCAATCAGACTCATGTACGTACTCACAGAGCCACTCAGACTCACACACCCACTCACAGACCTACTCAGAGACTCACGCACCCACTCAGACACACACACCCACTCAGACACTCACACACCCACTCAAAGACCCATTCAGACACTCATGCATCCACTCTCTCACTTAGTGAAACACTTATGCAGCTGCTCACAGACCTACTCAAACACTCACATACCCACTCACACATCCACTGAGACACTCATGCACTCACTCACAAACTTACTCTCAAAAGTCACGTTACAGTTAAGAAATAAAATAAAGAATACATTTAGAAATTCACATAAAAAACCAAAGGTTACAGGGAACGTCATAGTTAGGAAATAACACTAAAAATGGTAGAAATTCACTAAAAAAAGCAAACGTTACAGGGACATTATAGTTAGGCTCAGATTTCACTCGTACAAAACCATTGAAATTCTGCAGTTATAGTTACTTGAGCTAACTATAACTTAAGCCCCCATAATGCATTGCTTATGACCGCACATATTACATCAGTCATGACATGGTCAGTGACATCACTTATGCAAACCATTGAATCTTTTTTTGTTATTTATCATTTGCTATAACCTTCGTTGCACTAGTCCAGCATTATTATTATTATAATTTTCCTTTTTGTGGCATTGCACAGCATTCATTGCCGTTTAGTATTTCTTCTGTGTCATTAGGATGTCCGGTGCTGTGCACGTCATACTATTTAAGGGATTTTGGAAATGGCATCTACCTGTGTAAGAAAGACCGTTTACCCAGCCGAAACATGTTACAGTTATGTTACGCCAATAAACTGTGATTTTAGATCCAGCAAGTGTCGGTGCCTGTTCATGTGCGTGAGTAAAGCAGTGCATGATAACACTTCAGTAACAGTCTTTAGATTTTTTACCCTTGTTGGTGCAGCCAGTGCTGTGTATCCCTAGACAAGTGTTTCAGGATAGTTGTCCTTCTCCAGTAGAGAGCTGGAAATGCTGTCCAAAGTCTTCTCAGGTCTCTGTACCACTCACTGGGTGCAGGTGCGTCAGCCAGAGCTCCTCAGCTCATTAGCTCAAGGAAGTCTTTTCAAATAAAAAAAGATGGACCACGTTGAACTTGTCCTGTCAGTGAGTTTTCAGTTAATGCAGATAAAAACTACCCAGTAAAACCTTATCTTTTCGACTTTTCCTGCACACAAACTCTGCATTACAGGAGCAGCATCATTGTATTGCAATAGATGAAAATGTAAATAACATTACATTCTTAAAAGACCGGATGGTATGTGCCGACTTAGAAATGTGCACTATGCTGTGGAGTTTACATTGCACAGCAGTGCCGTTGTTACCAGGAAGTTTCCGGGCCAACTGTGGGATGAATCAATTATGTTAACACCAGTCTGTTGATGTACAGCTCGTGATCGGAAACAGATACTCGGGCACTTTTGAAGAGGCTCCAAAGGACAGACAAGCGCTAATAAATCAAGCGTACGGTGGGAGCGTGTAAAGGCTCCTATCACTACAAAGGAGATACCAGATACGCATGCACATCGCCTGTCCAGGCACGCACATGGTTTGTCTCCCTTCGTGAATGAAAGCCATAACAATAGAGTCTCGCCAAGCGAAGCAGCTGCGCTGCATTCGCTAGGCGAGACCTAAAAAGGGTGGGCACACACTGCCTCACATCCCAGCACCCAGTTCGCCAAAATGCATCATGGTAAATGCAGTGCATGATAACACTACTTCAGTGACGGTCTTTAGATTTTCACCCATGTTGGTGCAGCCAGTGCTGTGTATCTCTAGATACGTGTTTCAGGGAAGTTGTCCTTCTTCAGTAGAGAGCAACACATAGTTTTGGGGGTGCTGGAAATGATGCCCAAGGTCTTTTCAGGTCTCTGTACCACTGACTGGGAACAGGTGCATCAGCCAGAGCTTGTCAGCTCATTAGCTCAAGTTAGCCTTTTCAAACAAAAAGAGGGCGGGAACACGCTGCCTCACATCCAATCTGGGATGTAAGGCAGTGTGATTTCACCCTCATTCTGTTTGAAACGGATACTTTGAGCTACTGAGCTGACAAGCTTGTGTTGACGCTCCTGTGCCCAGTGAGTGTTACACTTAATCAGAAGAGTTCATACAGTATCCATTATTATTGATCACCTTGTGGCAGAAGGGCTGTTTTTGTTAAGCTGCCCTCTGTTAGTGATTGAGACAACCAGCGCAACATCATGACTCAGCTTAGGATCCAGTGCATGTCATAGACCATTGTTGAGTGCATTGTTAAGATAGTTTTTCATTGTCAGACTGTGTTCGAGGGGCCAAAGGGCCGACAGGGGAAACATGGCTCTGCCCATGGTGGTTGAGGTCCTTTGCATTGGTAACCTGGGGCTCATCCTGCTATGGCGCTGTGAACTGCACCAAGTACATCCTTTTCACACTTGTCGCTCAGGCTATCGAGGGCAAGCACTCAAATGCTATTGAAGGAGGTAGTGTGGTAGGGCAAAAGTTCAGAAATCAACAGTCAGCCATCAAACCAATAACATATTGTGCAGCTCAGTGCTCATATTTAGGATTAAACGAGAGTAGTAAGAGGCAGTGGCTATTGGGATTTGTGACTATTGTTAAAGTCCTCCAAGATTATGTAAAGAAAGATACCCCAGGATTTCTTGTATTCTGTCAAGGAGGCAGTAAAAGCTTTTGTGACCTTGAAACAAGCATCATCTTCTGCTCCTCCCGCCTGTCTTGCATTTTGCATAAGCTTTCGCTTGTTGCCCTTATGCTAACTACTAACTCCAAACATTTGTCCCTGGCAAGATTATCACAGTATTTAATTCTTTTGTTGCCCGCTTTACAGATTTCCCTAGTTCGATTTCTTGCCCTAAACCCTGCCTCCTTACTGCCTACTGCTCAGGACAGTGAGCTGCATGACTGTCTCATTGTAATTGCCCTTCTGAATAGGAACTGTATTGGTTTCTCTAATGCACTAATATTAAATTGTGATCTTGTGCATTATAATTAGAACTGGGCATGAAATTCCGCTCCGCTTGCGGAGTTTGCGATGCTTTTCCCACTCTGCGCTCTGTGTAGTGCGTGGATTTCCGAAAAACTCAGCTGAGCTTTTTCCTCACTCGCCAATGTTAAATTGGTGAGCGCTAGTGAGGAAAATCTTACTCCAGACCACCTCCCGGTGAGATTTCTCAACGTGGGCGGTCATGGATGGTCGCTACCGCTTGCGTTGATAAACCTTCCCTTCGTGTTGAAGAAGCTGCCACTCGAGTAGAACATCTACTCGAGTGGCAGAAAGAAGCAGAGCCCGGTTGCGCTGAAAATCAGCACGAACAGCACAATATAACGCACTCTGTCGCTTGTGGAATTCTGCATAGCGCGACAGAGTACTTAGGTCACTTTGTGGAGTTCCACTGAGCGGAACTCCACAAACTCCACCCAGGCCTGATTATAATGATGGATGAGGTCTCAGAAATAACTGTACCTCATTAGTGAGGGGTATGCTATTTGTCTGTATTAAGTTGTTGAAAGCCAATGGTCTCTTCATGTACACTGCATTCAAGTTGCTGAATAGGTTTCTCTTACCCATGCTAGTATTTTTTCTGCCTGAAAGTTTGTTTATGTATTTAATGTTTCAGGCAATGAATTTGGAGTTAGCTCATGATTTTGAGCTTCTCTGAATGCAACCTGGTTTCCTCAGTTGGAATTCCCATTGAAAATAGGACCTAGATTAACGAATTACTTGATGCTTTTATGCTACCTCTAAACTTGTGACTGTAGAGTGTGCCATACATCAGTCCTCTTAAGATGAAGTGTCTGGGGAAATGCTTTAGGTGATCTAACTGCCGCGAAGGCGGCTTTATACGCAGTTTCTGAAGTTGCTTTGTAAGTATCTCAAAATCACTCACGCTACCCACCCTGTCCACCTCCACGAGGCCTTTTTCTAAATACCTCATTTATGTATGCCCTGCTCTTCGTATGTGTTCTGGTGGGATTAAGGCTTATCCCTGCACACATACTGATGTGATTACAGTTGCAAAAAGGCAGATTAGATTAGGGGTTGTATTTCATGTAGAAAGTGACAAGGGCACTCATTTTGTGTCTACCTTAGTGGATGAACTGTGCAAACTTTAGGGTGGGTTCAAGCAATACCTTTACTGGGCCTACTGCCACCCTGAATAATCAGGGAAGGTGGAGCGTTTCAGCTCCACTTTGAAAAACAAAACAGCTAAGATTTGTACTGACATGGGCCTTCAGTGGCCCAACAACCTTCTCTTGGCACTCAGGTCAAGGAGAGTCGTCCCCAGCCCAAGGACTAAGCTAAGTACGTTTGAAATAGTTAAGGGAGGGCCCTTGCTGTTTCCTTCAAATCCCTCTGTGTCTCCTGCATCCATTGACTTGCATTTAAATGATTATATTACCCTCCAGCATTACAAACAATGAATTCACTGCCCCACAGCTTCTGTTCTGAGGTCTGAGCTGCCTGACTTCTCTGTCCGAATAAAATCTGGAAACATCTGTATCCTAGCACTGACAATAAGCACGACCGTGATGCAGAAGAATGACAGATTAAAGTGTCACATTGTTAAGAGAGCACTTAATAGGTATCTTGTCCTTGACTTTAGGGTTTTCTGGCATATGTCCTTACTCTGCCTCAACAAGGGTATTTACCAGATATCGATGCTGCTATGGAGCCTTCTCGTCTGACAAAGTGCTTGTTTGCTTCTGGTGTGAGGGAATGAGGTTTATAAGTGAAGGTTGAATATCCTGCCATATATACATTTAATAGCGGGGCTTGGTGTATAGCTGTCAGTGTATAATAGCAACGCTATGGGGGAGGTCTGATTAATGGGAATTCAGGGTCAATAATAGATGAGTAGAAAAGCACCGAGCATTGTATTGAATTGTAATTGCATTTATATAGCGCTTACTATTCCTGAGGTGTTGAAGTACTTTTTTGGCAAGTAGCATGTTACTCCCGAACCCACAAAGGATTAGTGGTGAATTAGTATAGCAAAATATGAAAGTAAATTGAGTGGTGGATATGTTAGTCAGTTATTTGGATTGAGAAGGATAATGGAGGGATAGATGGAAAAAAGGTTTGCTTTTATCTAGCACTTGCCATCCCTGACGAGGTGTTCCAGTGCTTTTTGGGTGAGTAGCAAGCTACCCTGGAACCAATAGAGGTTAAGTGATGAATTAGGATAGTGAAATATGAAAGTTATTTGAGTGGTGGATCTGTTAGTCAGTTATTGGTCTTGAGAAGGATAGTGGAGGGCTAGAAGAGGGAAAAAGGTTTGCATTTATGTGGTGCTTGCAGCCCCTGCTAAGGTGTTGAAGTGCTTTTTCAGCAAGTAGCACACCACTCCGGAACCCATAAAGGATTAGTGGTGAATTAGTATGGTCAATCAATCAATCAATCAATCAAATACTTTATTCGACAACTTAATGTCATAAAAGTGAACAATTCGATCAATCATATATTACAGTTAAAAATTAGAAGTACAGGATATCATCTACCAACTCATGGTGAATTACAAAACAGATTAAAATAGAATTAAAAAAATAAAAACATACAAACAGTATTGGGGAGAAAAACTGCCAAGACTTTTCCTATAATTCATCTTGTATGATTAGTGCATTTCTGGGCATATATAAAAAGTGCAAAATACAAATAAGTTTTGGAAACAAGTATTCACATTACCTTTCCCATGATACATAAAGTGCTTAATGCATAGTGCAAAAGACGCATACAGAATAAAGTGCAAACATATCAATCAATACAAACATAGGGTATGCCGAAGGTAACCCTTCGAGCAGAAGTACATCCAAAAAAGTGCTATGTGCAATAGACCAGGCTCAGAAGTTTGGGATGAACAGCTAAATACTCAATACATAGTTATATTTCTAAAAATGATCCTTCAGTTGAACTTACAAAAGCGCACAACTATGTTTACATTATATCATTTAAAAATCTAGACAATCAGATATCGGGGGTCTGTTTCTCTCCTTTTTGGAGCGCATAGCTGCGACCAAAAAGCTGGCAATGTTAAAAATATCCCATGGTGAGCTTAATAACTGGAGGTAAAGTAGTGCTGGTCTAACCTGCAGAAAACCCTTCCCTTTCAGAACTGGAATTAAATACTTATTCCGCATAATGGAATAAAAGGGGCAAAACATCATAAAATGAAGGGTATTCTGGGTAGAGAAATTGTCACACTTACAGGGGGTTGAAAACTCTGGATTACACCACTCCTGAAAATCACCTAATAAAAATGGAACTAAGTTAAAGCTAAACCTAGTTAATAGCCAGCGATGGTAGGGAATATTAACTATTATCAAATAGGTTTCAATACAAATATTTGTTTTTGTTAAGAAATGAGCCCTTACAAGAGGTTTCTGCAACTCTAATTCCTCCCGTTCTGCAGACAACAAGTTCTTAAAGTTATGTTTTACCCAAAGAACATCCTCCTTCCGTATCTTTTCAGGGGCTTCAAATAACTCAGGCCGCCCCAATTTAGTTAGGCCGCTTTTAACATAGGTCAACCACTTAATTTTGTTGGAATTGTCCAACTGTGCATAGTCACTTAGGATCTTATGGTTCAAAGTCAGTTCAGGGTTTAACCACACTTTGAGCCAGCAGAGCAACGGAGCTAGGCTCAAGGTGTCTGAGATGTAACCAATCCCAAGTTCCTGATGTATGGAGAAGACTGGCGTCGATTGAGGTACTGATAAAAGACTACGTAGAAATTTATTTTCGGCTATTTGGATGCCTGGTTGTTCCTTGAAGCCCCATATAGAGGAGCCGTAGGACGCAATCGCGACACACTTAGCGCTGTATATTTTCAATATGCTCTTAATTGGTCTTGCCCCCAAGCGTTTAGCAAACCCCATTAATCCTATAGCAGAACGTGTAATGGAATTCTTTTTAATTTTCTGCTGCGGGGTCCAGGAAAACTTCTCATCAAAGACTACCCCTAAATAGGAAAGGAGGAGACCGAGGTCACCTCTTGACCATTACAATAAAAGAGGTGGGGTTTTCTTGTTTTACTACCGATTGACAGGATATGGGACTTGCTATTATTCACAACTAGGTCCAGCGACTGCATGTAAGCCCCAAAAGCATCCAAAAGCCGCTGTCGAGCAACCGCTGTGCGAGCTATAAGGACTGCGTCATCCGCGTATAGGAGAACCGGGATAGAACAGTTTCCTACACGCGGAATATCCAAAGTCGCTGTTAAAAGGGATCTCTCTATATCATTAATATATAGGGTAAAAAGAACAGGTGCCAAAATGCACCCTTGCCGAACACCACGAGCAGATCTAAAGGAACTTGTACATTTACCATCCCGTGAAATTCTGACTGAGGCAGAGAGATCTTGATGAAGATCGGCCAGAAAATACACTAAGGGAGGATCAAGACCTTTTTCCAACAGGATGGTCCACAGCTTTGACCTGTTAACCAGGTCAAAAGCTGAGGATAAATCCATAAATGCCATCCTTATACAGCCTTCCTTAGCCACGGTGTATTTGCTGATTAATAATGACAAATTAAGACACTGATCAATGGTACTTCTGTGTTTTCTAAACCCATATTGTAAATTAGAGATAATATTCATCTCAGTGGCCCAGTCTGAGATTTTCATTAAAATTACTTTGCCTAAAATCTTCACAGAAGAATCGATCAAGGATATGGGTCTGTAGCACCGCGGGTCCCCTCTCTGTCCCTTCTTAAAAATTGGAATAATAGTATGGTGAAAATATGAAAGTAATTTGAGTGGTGTATATGTTAGTCAGTTATTTGGATTGAGAAGCGGGGTGGAGGGATAGAGGGAAAAAGGTTTGCATTTATATAGCGCTTGCTAACCATGATGAGGTGTTGAAGTGCTTTTTTGGTGAGTAGCACGCTACTCTAGAACCCATAAAGGATTAGTGGTGAATTAGTATAGTGAAATATGAAATTAATTTGAGTGGTGGACATGTTAGTCTGTTATTTGGATTGAAAAGGACAGTAGAGGGATAGAATAGGGAAGGATTCAGAAATGTATTTATTTTTTATTTTTGGAGCTCATAGCAGAAGGATGAGGCTTGGGATGAGTAAAAGTGAGGTGGAGGGGGAAGAGTCAGAGGGAAGGGTTTAGAAAGGCTTGTTTGGGAGATCTAAATGGTAAAGAGGTACGAGATGATGCAAGGAGGGGTAGAGTTGGGAAGGGTCTTGAAAGGGTTATTTTGAGAACCATAGTAGTGGTATGGGGTTCGGGTAAATGAGAGAGTGGAGGTAGAGAATATATTGATAGCTGTATAGGGTGAGAAATAGGGTAGTGCATTGGTAGAAGTAGTAGAATGAGGTTTGAGACGAGTCAGAGAGTTGAGGTAGAGGATATATTGACAGCGGTATAGAGTGAGAAATAGGGTAGTGCATTGGATATGCTGAATTAGAAGACAATTTATAAATGTATAGATACAGAAGTACTTGGAAGGTATATATATGCATAAGGAAGGTAGTATATGTAGATTAAAGATGCATTACAAGTGTTGTTGTACTTTAAATTAATTTATTAGTTTTTTTGTTCTTTTTGTAATTCAATAGAGAAGCAATTATAGAAAAATAGTTATGATAAAAGATTCTTATTTATTCAGTCACTTATATACATAATAAAATCATAGAATAACATAACTATCAGTAATATGTACATGTGTTAAGCATTATTAATGAATATCTATATTTTTAAAAACATAATTATTATACAGGTTTATAAACAGCAAGACACATATATAGGTACACATATATATATAGTGCAAATAAATGCTTAAATGCTGAGGTATATGCTGTATTTTCTGTTTGCATATGGTGGTTATGTGGGTAAGAGCCAATTCTTGAGTAGTGTTCTGAAGATAAGGTGGTTATCCCTGGATGTTATGTTGGGGGTGCAGAGTTCCATAGTTTGGCTGCTTGAACAGATACATATGTGCCACCCATGTGTTTTTTTCTTGTACGTTGGGATTTTGAGGTGAGGTTCCACTCTAGAGCGGAGGTTCCTTTGTTGAATATGTTTGGTGATTTTATTCCTGATAAAAAGCGGTCCCGTTCCATGTATCGCTTTGTGGGTGCCACAAAACAGCTTGAATGTGGATCTTCTGGCACCGGTAACCAATGCAGGGCTTTCAAGGCAGGAGAGATGTGGCCTTGCAACTTTATATGTAAGAGTAGTCTGACAGCCGAGTTCTGAATCCGTTGTAGTCTTTTCATAGTCGTTAATTGTAATCCGTGGGAGAGGCTATTGGCGTAATCGAGTCTGGACAGAACAAGAGAGATGGTAATCTGGCCCATGTGTGGAAATCCCAAACGGGGGAAGATTTGTTGCAGAGTTTTTATAGTAATAAAGCTGGATCTTGCTAGTTTGTCCAATTGGGCAGTCATTGATAGCTTTTCCACTTGGGAATTAATTGATAGCTTGGAGTCAATGGTCATTCCGAGGTTTCTTACTTCCTTTGATACTTTAGTCAGTGTTCCCAGATCATCAGGCCATGCAGCGAGTGGGTCATAATTTTTCCAATTGCCGCACGTCAGTATTTCCATTTTGAAAGCATTCAATTTGAGATGGCTTCACGTCACCCAATGATCCATGGCTCTGAGACAACTGAAAATAGGCGACTTTCCAATGTCTTTGGGGCATTCCAGTTAAAGGAGTATTTGCGTGTCATCTGCATAGTTAGAGCACGTGAGGTGATTAGAAGCATGGGCGAGATGATAGAGCCTTGACGGACCCCTGCTTTTGGGAAGTACGGTTTGGACAAGAAAGGGGGAGTATGGATGACTGCAAAGGTAGGTTGTGATCCAGTCTAGAGCAATCCCCTCTATGCCGCCTTCGTAGAGTATCAGAGTGTCATGGTCAACCGTGTCAAAGGCAGCCGAGAGGTCCAAGAGAAGTAGTGCAGTAACCCGTTGAAGTCAACTGTGTTCTTCAGGTCATCCCAAATGGCAACTAGGGCAGATTTTGTGCCTCTTCCTGGACGGAATCCCGTTTGGAAGTCTGAAAGTATGGCATTATCTTCAATAAATTGTGACATCTGGGCAAATGCTTCTATTTCCATCAGTTTACCCAGAAAAGGTCCATTTGTAATCGGTCTGTAGTTGTCAGGGTTCAGCGGGTACAAGTTTGTTTTCATCAGTAATGGGCATATGTATGACTTTTTGAGTTCTTCCAGAAATTTTCCGGTAGCTAAGGAATTGTTGATGATTCTTCTTACTAGTGTGGCAGCAGAGGTTGTTCGAAGAATTGTCTTGAAGGCTCGCGGTGCACACGGTTCAGAAGGGCTGCGGCAGGCCTGCTTGCTGTGATCAGGTCCATACATTCATTGTGTGAAATGTGCTGGAAGGAAAGGAGAGGCTGGGTAAGAGTTTTCTTGGCACTGGTGCTTTGTCTTTGTTTTAAATACAAGTCCAACTTGTCTGCTTTGGCCATATAACGATTTGCTAGTTTGTCTGTGAAATCTTGAGTAACGGGATGAGCTCCTTCCAGGGATTTGGTTTACAAAATTAATTGAGAACTTTATAGAATTCTTTATTACCACATTTAGCATTTTGAATTCTGTCTGAATAGTACGTTTTCTTAGCTTTTTTGATAACTGACTTGTATAACCTGTTAATTTTCTGTCAGTGAAGTTTGTTTTGACTGCGATTTGTTTTGAGCCAGGCACGTTGCAGCTTTCTAATTTGTAGTTTTATCTCCTTTATCTCTGTATTTCTCCAAGGTGCTTGTTTTCATTTTTTCTGTTGTGTTGTTTTTAGAGGTATTAGGATATCAAAAGCTTCTTGTAGCCACTCATATAGTTTTTGAACAGAATCTATTGTGTCTAGGTCTGTACTGGATGTTAGTTGCGCTTCTAAGTGTTCCAAATACAGTTTGTTCCATGGTCGATAGGTGGATGCATGTAAGGTGGTTTTAGATGGGTTGCTTAGTGTTGTTTTATGTTGGAAAGTATCAAATGGTGATCTAACCATGTGACTGGAGTCATTGTTTGAAAGGTAACTAGTTCTGTATTAGCAAAAATTACATCTGGGATGTGTCCAGCAATGTGTGGGAGTTTGTGGACTATCTGATGCAGGTTCAGTGCATTTAGGCCAGCAATTATTGTTTTCGGATGGAGCATATTGGGTTTCTAAACCCAAATGTTGAGGCCACCCAGAACACATTTGGGAATGTTGCATTGCTAGGTGGAGGTATGTAAACGAGCAGGAAGTTACATGAAGAAGATGGTGTAGGGTTGCATCTGGAGAAGAGGGTGAAGATGGCCTCACAACCTTGTATGGAAACGTCATCAGCTCTAGAGATATTTAATATCTGCTCGAACACAACAGCTAGGTCACCTCCTCTTTTGCTATACTATTTTGCATGATAGTTTGATAGCCCACAAGAACAGCTTCATGCAGGACTGGAGCCATATCCTCTTCCAATCATGATTTGGTTATGAATTGAAAGAGTACAAGAGAAACAGTGAGTGAATGCTTGTGATGAATTAGAGGGTGAGATGGGACATCACTTTTTGGATTTTTGGAAGCGGGAGGGCTAGAGCTTTCCTGGTGTAGGGAATCTATCTTGGGCTTATCCCAGAACTTGTGGGTGCTCAAAGTCATCTTGCAAATTTCCACATCTGTGTTTTAGCCAACAACAATGCAAGGTCGAGAAATCTGTGTTTTTTTCTCATTTGGGTTGTAGGAATAAACTGGCTATGCATGCTTGCCTCTCTGTTATGTCTGTTAAAGTTTGAGTTATTGCCCTCAAATATTTTGCTGTCACTGGATAGGTCTATTCTATGTGAAGAAAATCAGCCCCAGCAGTCATACACCTTGAGCAGGTGGAGTCTGCACCTTCATAAATCCTCACGTTCCTGTGGGGCACGGGATATGTGTGGTGACTCGCAGTAGTTCAGTTTTAGAGTTCTGGGTGCCCTTGGTTCCCTCTGAGATGCTTTTAAATTCCACAATATTTTTTATGTAAGTAGTTGCATTAAATAAACTTGAAGTGTGCGTTCTTGAACAATTTATGTGTATAATTTAAAAGATTTGAAGCCCAGTTTTCTTTCAAGTCTTGTTAGTTTAGTGGTGAAGAGTAGTGCTTGCTAAAGAATTGTGACCATATTATTAGGTTCTATACAGTATATGTAGCATCATGTGAGTGGTAGGATCCTGTTAGGCTTCTCCCCAAATACATCTTATTTCTCTAATTATTGCTCCTTACATCAAAAATTGACCTCCTGAATGGTCATACACCTCCGCTAGGTCCCCAAGAGGTTTAGTGATTCCAGCTTGAAAAACATCTGCTACTGTCTCATTTCCCTTACTCAACCATATTTTCAGCTGTTTGTTCCTGCTTTCCTTGAAGACTCTTGTTGGACGTGGCCCTTTCTGCAGGGTCTTCTCAAAATGTTTTGCCTTCACCCCCTAGTTTTACTCTGTGCACTTTACCACTGCTAACCACTGCTAACTAGTGCTAAAGGGCCTGTGCTGTCTTCTTTAAATATTATAAATTAGCTTAAACCCAATTGGCATATTTAATTTATTTGTAGGTCTGTTGTAAAGTGCTACTACGTGTGTCCAGGGCCTATAAACGAAATGCTACTAGTGGGCCAGCAGCCCTTTATTGCGTCACTCACTTAAGTAGCCTTTTGAACATACCTAAGCCTGCCATTGCAGCCTGTGTGAGCAGTTTTCAGCTGCCAATTTGACTTGGAAAAATAAGCCATTTACCAGGTCTAAACCTTCCTTTTAAGTACATATAGGTCATGCTTAGGGTAGGCCCTAAACAGCCCATAGGGCAGGGTGCAGTGTATGAAAAAATTTGGACATGTACTTTAATGTTTTACATGCCCTGCTAGTGATAAACTCTCATATTTGTTTTTTATTCCTGCAAGGCCTACCTCTCCTGTAGGATACCTTTGTGTTACCTTATCAAATTTAATATGTTCTATTTTTTGATTGGGAGCAGGTAAGAAAGTAACATTTGGTGTCTGAGGAATTGCAATTTAAAATCCTCTTTCATTGTTAAATTGGATTTTAAGTTACAATTCTGAAGAATGTCACTTTTAGAGAGTCGGCATTTTCTGCCCTAAGCATTTGGTGCCTTCCCCCTGTTCTTGGGTCACATGGCTAGGTGTAGTTGGCAGTTGGCCTTTGGGTATTTCTCCCAGACGGCATCACAATAGAGGGTCTGGGTAGTGGCACGGTGAGTCATCTCTGACTTTATAGGGGGGCAAAGCTGTCATCTACCACACTTGCACTTTAGTGGTCTGTGCCCTACCCTCACACAAAGGACTTCACCTGAGATTTATGGCCTTCAAACTTTTTAATGCCATGTATCCCCCCACCCCGAGTGGGGGAAAAAAAAACATCGGGCCCCCTCTGAATTTTCACAATTAAATTGGCAATGTTTAAATATGTTTAGACTTATTTAAACATTGCAGTTAACTTCTGTTACCATTTTAAAAATCAATCAAATACATTGTTGCCAAACATACAATTCTGGTCTGGCAGGGCTTACTAGCATGGAAAAGTATCCATAGTGTGATCATTTGAAATGGAGGTTTTGAAGAATCTTTGGGGTCCCTTCCTTTTTGACACAAACTCCGAGCTAGGATATACATTTCAAAAGATGATAGTGAGGGCCCTTTACAGAGCAGCTTAATGCCGTCCATTTTTTTCCACTTAAAATGAAGCACTGTTATCAGCATAATGCTTCTTTTGGACAGAGCCTGGTGCCCCCCTGGGATCACTTGAGGGACCCAGTTTGAAGACCCAAGCTCTAGACAGACTGGGAGTAGGGCTGGGAGGCAGGATATTCCAAACACCTCTGTAGGTGGAAACTCCAGAATGTTCTCCCTCTTCAAAGTGGGCAGCAGGTATAAAAAGGGTTACCTCGGGTCCACTCTTTGGATCACTTCTGGTTCTGTGAAAGACTCAGAAGAAGGACTGCTGTGCTGCTGTGCTGCAAGAAAGACTGCCCTACTACCTTCTACTTTGCTGCCCTGCTGTCTGGGTGAGAAGTACTGGAACTGCACAATAAACCCAGGACCCAAGGGTGAATCCAAGGGTTAGTTGTCTGGCCTGCTGAGCAGAGCCAATAATTTTGAACTCTGCATCTGGACTCTGCGTGCCTAGAGTCCTAACCCCCAAGTGGTGCCCCTCCAGTCCTGGACCCTTGGAAGTGGGGAAAAAGGTATTTTGCCGCCACCCCAGCTGTGGCGCAGGTCCTTGTCGCACGTCATTGAAACAGACGCAACGCGCCACGGCCTCAATGCACGTCTGCATTGCAGCCTTCACAACACATCCTCTATGTGGACTTGCATCTTCTCATCGGAACCGGCGCAGCTCGTCGCAGCCTCAACAGGAGCCTAAATTGCACCCCTCGCAGCTGCTGCATGACACATCCTCGACGCAGACCTCATATCGCTCCTCTGGAGCACCGCTGAGCAGCGAAACACTCCACACCCAAAACTTAAGGTACATTTCTCTGCAGGTCTAACTTGGACCCAATAGCCAGCCGACACTCCATCGTGGTTGCCCTGAACTTGTGACTTTATCCTGGTCTGGCGCAACCAGATAACCACAGTTGCCGCTTTGTGCTTTTAGGCACTATCTCTACCTAAATCGTTAAAATTGCATAATGCCGGATCTACTTATTGTATTTTTGTAGTTTTGTAATTACGTTATTTATTACTTTTTTACTCTATTTATCCAAATTAGTGTGGGATTTTTCTTGTTAGTTTTTCACTTTATTACTGTGTGTGACTGCATAAATACTCTACTCATTGCCTCTAATTTGATGCTTTATTGCTTTGTGGTAAGCTCCCCGTGGATTAAGCCCAGGTCAGTTTATGGTTTTGCTGGTGTTCTACCCAGATAGGTGTTGTGGCGGTTGCTTGAGCAGGGTTTCACCTCGCTCAACCAACAACCCAATTTCCTATAACGCTGAAGTGGCATGCTGGAGGAATATGCAATTTTTGTTCCTGACAGCCTCAGAAATTTTTCCAGCAGTACTTAGCTAGCTTCACAATCTGGGGAGCTTCCCAGACACCTTTTTGGGTTTTAGAAACCTATCGACCAGAATGTACATATGATTTGTTTCTAATCATGCTCAACCTTGTACATTTTCCAAAAGATTTGGCTCCCCATCGAAGTTGTGCAGCTATGTAATACAGTTCAAGGTCAGGGGCACCCAGACCCCCTTTAATACATGCAATTCCAATTTGTGTAATGCAACTATGCGCCTGTTAGAGTCCCTAATTAAGTCAAGGAAGATAATGTCTAAGTCCCTGAGTAGACTAAGAGGTAACTCTTAGTCTGGTCTCTTAGTCAAAGATTGCGATAGCACCGTTTTCACAATCACTGAAAGTGTTAGTGTTTTCCAAAAAGATACACAACCACTAAGAGCTGTGATTACAGCATTTCTCACTGCCATTTATCATTTCTGATTCTGAATGTCAAAATGTGGCTCCTTGGTATCTAAATACCCCTTTGACCTGTGGAATTGAACTTTACTGTATAGGAACCTATATATGTAATTCTAACTTTCTTCTGGGACAAATCGAGAGTTGTATTATTTACGGTGTACCTCTCCCATATCTGTGAATACTAATTCTGGTTATTACTCTGACCCTTACTTCCTGTTAGATAAATATGCTTGTGAACAAATACCCTTCTGAATGCCCCCCAATGCCTCAAATGAGTCTAATTTAGGTAGCCTAGCATCAGTTTCCTCTTGCCAGTCTTTCCTGTCCTGGCTTCTGATGTTTTCGAAATATTCATATTTACATACTCTTATTCAGGCTGAGGTGTGAATCCTGTCAGTTCCTCGCAGTGGCGGCTGGTTATAACAGGCGAAAGGGGCGTTGCCCTACCAAGCATCCGAGAGGAAAGAGAGAATGAACGTACAAAACGAAGCAGCTTTAAATAAAGTGCTCTCTGCTTCGTGCTAACACAGATTCTTTCTGTTGCCTCTTAATGAAGAGCTGAGGAGCGAGACAAGTCGGAAGTCCTCGTGCGCATGTGCTAGGCTGCTAGCTGGGGCGACGGCTATCGCTCGCCCTTGAGGTACACACACGAGGAGAGTGATGTCAGCATGGTAGGAGTGGCAAGTAGAAGCGGTAATGGTTAACTTGTATATGGGGCGCTTATGCTGTGGCCCAGGCGTTTTCAGCAGAGCTCCATTGAAATAAATGGAAAGGGGCAGGGCTGGCCTACATCGAGGAAGTGAAGTGGGTGGCAACAACTGAAGGACTCCCTTCATGTTTGTACTGCTGTTTAAGCCTCCTGATTGGATGTTGGAGGCTGGGGGAGTGGGCTGGCTGTGGAAGATTTTGTCTAGGCAGCTCCGATTTCATTTCGGGGTCGGGATAATAATCAGAATGCAGCAGGTGTGCGTGCGTCGTGTATTGTGTTGTTGGCGCCTTGGCGGTTTATTATCCAGGAGGGACACCGACCAGACGAGATGGGACTTAACCAGGCGGCACAAGCTTTTGAGGTAAGTGAACAAGTATAATTTAATGTGGAACATAATCTACTCTCTTCCGGTCGAGTCGAGTGTTCATTGTGCTTTTTTTGTATCAGCTTTATTCGGAACGAGATCACCAGTCAAATGCGAGCAAGGGTATAGTCAGTAGAAGACGAGGCCTGGGACTATTCCTTAAATTCGTAAGGATAACAGACTGAAGACTATTTAGAATTAGAAAAGCGGTAGGATTTTGTTGGGCAAGTGCACCAGTGTTAATTACGGCAGTGCCTTGTTAGCGTTTCACTTACTGTTTGCTAGCCACAATCGCAGCCGCAGAACAAGCTGCAATCTGTCTGTGGGCACGTGCGCAACATATTGAAGAATTATTAATAGCCTGCGGGTATTAACAAGCAATGCAATCTGGCAGGGATACAGTTTATGCCCTTGCATGCGCAGTTACTACGCTGTACCTTCAGATGAGAATGCAAGTTCTCGGAGATTGAGATGTATTTTACCGAGATTATTATAAGCACTGCACTCTGATTAATGGCGTCCAATATATATCTGCAGTACAGGTCGAGACCACCCTCCACCCCTCTCCCTATCAGAGCGCTTGACTAATGTGGCAACAGAAGGCTCAGTGAAAGCCCACCCAGTGTTACATGGGTGGGTATAAATATTGTGAAACGAGGCCCGTTATGTTACAGGCTGACGGAAACTTAATGCTGAAGCCATCAGAAGTGCCCCTGAGAAACACGACCACACAACAGGTCTAGAATACACAAAAGCCAAAAAAGTACTTTTGCATTTAATGCGGAGAAGGTAGTGCAATGTTTTATAGGTGAATACGCGTGCGAATGTCGCACAACCAACACAGGAAAGGCAAGCCCTCATTCTAAGGTTTAGTGGTGCTTTCCTGCATAGCATCTGCCAATTAACCTGTGGCTGATTGGTTGATCTAGTAGGGTTTCAGTGTAATGCTTTTTGGGTTTGTTTCAGCATTCAGTTCACATTGTTGGGGAAGGCGGTTCAGTAAGTACGCTAAGCTGTATATGCCCACGCACAACATTTTTCGCCCCACCACTTTCAAAATCCACCAGCCGCCCCTGGTTCCTTGATCTTTTTCTCACCTTGAAGTGTATGCTGTTTGTGGTCGTGGGTATCATCTTGGTGTTTGAGGATCTCTCCCACTTCTGTTTTCCCTACCCTGCCAGGAGCACTTTTAGGGAGAGGTCGCCATAGTGCTGAGGAGGTAGGGCGATGGAAGAGGTGACAAACTTTTATTCAGAAGTAGTCAGTCAAAAACATCTTTATTCGATTAATCAGACATCCATTAAAGAAAAACCACATTAAGAACAGAAAGAAACATATAAAGTTTAACATATGAAATAAAACACAATTCATCACACACAAAAGTGACATTTAAAAAGCACTACAGTTTCAACGTGGCAGTCTTGACTGGGAAACACTATAAAGAATAAACACAATTCAGTACACACACAAAAATAAAAAAACAAGCTATGGTGGCATATATAATCACTACAATTACAACAGGGACATCCTAATCAGAAAGCATGGTACGCGGGCCCAAACTGCCGCTTTGAGAAAAGGGCCTACATATAAGCTTGTCTCATTATCGCATTCGTAAGAGAAAACTGAATGCCATTTTAAAATCCCAAATATTGTGTTTTTTAATGAGCTGAAGTATAAAGTGATTCGTATATCTTAAATAAAATTTGCAAAAAAGTGCAAAGTGCTGCATGGACTGACCAGAACTCCCATCACAGGGTCATGGGCACGGATCAAGGTTCTTTTGAAAACCAGGGGAAAGTGGTGTAAAGTGTCAGCTGGTAGGAGGGCTGACTACAGCCATGTTTAAATAAGCTGTCACTGTTGATATCCCCCATCCTTGTTCAATCTAGTGGCATGCTCAAAATTAAATAGGGTTAGCTGCACAGATTTCTTAATTACATTCACAATATTTTCAGGGTCTTTGAAGACACGCTGTAAACCAATTTTTGGAAAACAGACTCCACAGCTGCTTACCATGGAATATGGTGTACCCTTTCACACCCAAGACAGTGCCTGATAACATCGATGGTTAAAGTGGCCTGTGCAAATTTCCATACTGTTAACCAAAGTAATGCAGGGCATGCTCTAATGTGATCTTTTATATATGGTAGGCCCAGTTCTTCATGGCAGATCACATAGCAGGTTGATATAGGGCCCGACAGCACCTTCCTGCAGAACCTGTTATCTTCAATCTGTATAGCGTCGCGGTTGGAGATACCCCATATCTCAGCTCGGTATGTTGCGACAGGAGTGCACTGAGTTTTATAAATATGTAACAAGGGGAACCACCCTAGACAACTTAGACCTAGACTCACAGTTATTAGGTGTCCAGGACCCAGAAGCAGCAAAGGTAACCCCCAAATAGGAAAACGTGCTGGTGCATCTTAAACTGTTAGTACCTACAAAAAGGGTTTGCTATCTGCTTACTCTTTGGACCTCATGCCATAATGCAGGATTTAAGAAAGTTGCTTTGTGAGTCCAAGGAACCCATAAAGTTCACAAAGGCATACACCAGCTGACGCATGGCTATTGGTGTACGTGCCATCAGCACTGCGTTGTCAGCATAAAGGAGAGAAGGGAGCGGTAGCCCTTGGATTCTGGGTACATCTGGGGTAGCAATGATTGAAGAAGGGTGACGCTTTTTAATATATAATATAAATAAAAAGAGGGGCCAAAACACACCCTTGTCACAACTTTGTCTTATATCATTTGACACCTTTCCATCTGCATTTATTCTAACCCTAGTTTTCATATCTCTGCAAATACACCAAAAAGTGCACCAGTGCTTCACCCATCCCATAAGAGAGAAGAGTTTCCCATAACTTTGAGCGATTGACGCAGGCAAAAGCTTGAGACTGGACCATAAATGCCAAGTATAAAGGGGAGCGTTTAGCAACAGTATATCTTCCAATAATCAGTGACAAATTAAGACATTGCTCAGCAGCCCGCACCTGATTTCTGAACCCACATTGACAAGGATACAAAACCAGTGCTTCCTATATCCACTCTTTAATCCCGTCATATAATACCCTCTCTAAAATGTTAACCAATGTGTCTATTAGAGAAATGGGCCTGTAGCATCCCGGGTGTGAGCGATCTCCCTTCTTAAAGATGGGTACAATAATGGAAGTGTTCCAGGACTTCAGTAGTGGGGGGGTAACAAGGTTGTTAAAAACATTCATTAATAGTGGTGCCCACAATTCCAGGCTGAATTTGATAAGATCAATAGGTACGTGTTATGTTGTGTGGTAAGGCCCCATCTGGACCTGGGGCCTTAGCACACACACTCTGGCAAATGGCTTCCTGTACTTCTCTCAGAGGTACCTGAATGCCTGAGCATTGTTAGCAACCACCGAGGACTCGATGTCCGTAGGTGATGGTGCGTACATTTCTGAGAAATGGGCCTCCGAGGACTCACTGGGAATATGACAGCTAATTGGGCTCACAGAACTTCACCTTGTAAAGGTTGCATGTGTTTATGGGTGCAACATAAGGCTGCTTGATTGCTCTGGACATATCTCAATAACTGCTATTTAATTCTTCCACAGTGTCTGCAGTCGAACTAACTTTTTTAATATGTGTAATCACAGTCTGCATCAGTACTAAGATAAGATATACAAGCTAAGGAAAAATGTACCCTAATCAACATATATTCTTGTTTTTCTAGCAAAATGCTTTGATTTCGCTCTCTATGAGTATTTTGATGTTGGAGCAAGCTGGCCAAGGATACACCAGGGAGAAATAGAACAGTGCACGTGCATCGACGGGCAGATCGAGTGCGAAAAGGCTCGGCGATATTCAGGTGAAGAGGCATTCGAAATAGTGGGTGTTAAGAATGAAATACTGTACATGTTCATAGGATCTCCCTTAAAATGTTTGTCTAATGATATACAGAGATGTTGCATGAGGGAGCCTTATGGGGTTCCAGTCATTTACCAGAGGTACTCAGCAATTTGTAGCTTGTAGATGATATATAATTAAAGAAATATAAATGGCAAATCCCCATTTTCCCTTTGGTCAAGTCTGATCATAAGTGAACAAAACAAGTGCAGGACTGCAAGGCCCACTGTTATAGATGAAAAAGACAACTGCAATCCATCAGTGTAATAGGTGTTGTTCTAATTCAAAATACTCATGGAATTGCATTTGATTTTACTAAAATGATCTGTGTCTAATATACTTATATGGGTTGTTAGCCATTCCTCTTCGTCCTTTGGTTTCTTGTTGTGTCATTCACATTTTCTTCCGCCCACTACAGCATAGGCCAATGGGTCAGCCCCCTTCAGTGACGGCTGTAGTAAAGCGCCGACTCTGAATACCGCCAGAGCATTTTGTTCTCTCACAAGGAGCACATCTGCACATGCATTAGTTCCCTTCAGTGCCATAGCATACTATGGCAAACTAATCTTTTTGAGACGAAAAAACATTTTTGCTTTTAGTCAACAATTTTTTTGGGTATTGGCTAGGGTTCGACAGCTCCCCAACAACAACATCTTAGAAAACCCATGACAAGACAAAGCATCCATTGAAAAAGCTAAAAGGCAAATTGCCAAAGCCAGACCTATTGGCTTTGCCAATGCTAATTTTTTGCTATGTATACCCCCAGCCCTGGAATTCCATCCTAGTCTGGTATGTACTGGGCTTAGATACCATTGTTTTTTCACCACATTCATTTTTAATTATGTGGAAAAAGGGTTTTCACGTTTTAGTGAGTCACCAAAATAGATTCACCAGCCTGGGGACACTAGACGGGTGGTGTCCATTTTGTATTTTGTTCAAAATGAGGTAGTGCCAAGCGGCAATGTATCATAACCAAATAAACGTCACTAGGTATGCTTTGGGGAACAATTAACTCATTTATAACACCCTCCAAAAAATTTTATTGGCTCCAACTTTATGGTTGTGAATTTTGACACCCAAATATTAAGGGCTGAATTCACACTAAAGAAATCGTAAATGTGCTCCGGTAGGCTCACACCTACATTTAGTAATAAACGAAGAATGCCACGTGTACTTTTGTGAAGCTGCACAAGATAGAAAGAAATTGAAGAGGGGAGCAACCCCAATGTGCAACACACAACGGGACGGGGGATAAACAGTGGAAAATTTACAAAATGTCCCTATTTAGACAAATTAGAATTGCTTATGAGCATAGACAGAGTACTTTTGTTGTTGTGCACTTTAGGAAAACTCTATGTGAGCCAAAAGTATTAAAAATTATCATTTATTTCCATTCATATAGCGACAAATAGACAAATATCTACAACTCCCAATATTGGGTTACAATCTATAATCCTTATAAAATCAATTAATTCAATACATTTAAAACACAAGAATTAAAAGTCGACGCAGCGTTTCGGTGTTGTGTGCAATATTTCACCTTCTTCAGGACTAAAAAAGTGTTTATTTCATCTAAAACAAAAGAAAAAATTATCCATTTAAACATTTATATAAAAAAAGTGCAAATTGACAAATTAAAATGACAGTGTTACCCTATTCTTTCACAACATCCTCTGTATTTTATCAAAAGCTACAGAGCCACCCCGTGGTCATCTTAGGTAGCATTTTATGTATTTTCTGGTATTGACACTGAATATTCTATCTCACATGTCTCTAGTGTATTACAATATAATCAAAACAGCATACCTCATCTTAAATTTGAGAGTGTATTAGGAAGTGGAGGATGACCTTCCAATTTCGAATTCCTGCCAGGTTAAATAATTTTGCCTATATTATAAACAGAAATCATCTTTAGATAGGACTGCATATAACCATTTCATTTGTTCTATTTATTTATTGTAAGCGAAGGATGGCATACCTGAATCATATATAAAATTCTTTCTTTTTGTACCACGAGAAGCCACCAAAATTGAGGATTTTTTCTTTTTATTCCCGGACACCAGAACTACTTAAAATAATTGGTATTTGTAGTCTCTGTTGAGAGTCAAGTGAAGAACCTTGTTAGCTCAACCACCCCCTAATGGCATATTTATGTATCTAGAATCATGCTAAAACCTCTCACCTCACTTTCAAGAGCAGATCAGACTTTATTGTCCTTGTTATAAATTCTTTGGGACGATATCCTTGCATCAGGTAGAAGATGTATCAATTTTCTTCAGTCTCGTAAATTGCCTAAATATATAAGATGCGTATCATATAATCGCTCACATGACATATAGTCACCATTGTATAGTCGCTATATATAGGCACTCCATGTTTTTATCTAGATTAGCACCCTTGGTACCGGGTTGTTATTATTGATTGCCAAAATCGCTTGTTCTTTTAATGTGCATCTACCGGGTTTAAGTCCTCGTGTGTCTTTATCGTATCTTAAATTACATTGCATATTGGTTAAATTATGTGCAATTTATCTTATATAGGGCAGATAAAGTCAGCTACATTAGAACAAATATTGACTATTGTTAGGACTAAAACATAGAGAAGGGCCAATTAAAAAAGGACGCCTCACGCATGCTAAATGCTATAATGTAGCTATAGCCTTGTGGAATCTGTTGCCGCTTACCTCGTCAAGTTAGTTCGGCCTCCCTGCTCTCGTGGTACATCCAAATCGGGTTTACGACAGGATTGCAATATCCATTTGTTTTAAACCCGTTTAACCGGATGTGTTATTGACGTCATATCCTGACGCATCGGCTGCTCGCACTGTGTCTGTATGCCTGCCTTGTTTCTAAGTAACAGCGGCGGCCATTTTGTAGAGGACGAGGGCTAATGTAGAGAATAGTGTAAAACGGAAGAAACTGGGCATTAATCACTTTTTAAGAATTTATAATGTTGCGTATTGTTAAATCGTTATTATATTCGTTCTGTCTTAGTTCGGTTATATATATGGGGGTATATTTATAATAACGATATAGTGTTTTTATACAACAGCAATTATATTAGCCACATGGGTGCTAGAGCCTCGTTGTGGTCTAGAATTCAAAATTAATTAATCATGCGTGGTACATTATATTTATTTGTCCATGTAATGGATTACAAAATAATACTTGAAAGTAATGCTTGAAAATAAAGGAGGCCTCCAGATGATCGTGCGGCCATCTTAAAGTACCTAAAATGATAATCACATAATGGTTTATCTAAAATTGAAGGAGACAGTATCCACTTCTGTATTGAACTTACTACTGTAATGCTTCAAAATTATAGCTTGTAGGGGCCCCAGTTGGAGTTTAGGGCCACAAAAGGTGGATTACCATTACCCCTCGTTTATTAATTGCTTGGCTCCAGATAAAATAGAAACGAAATAGGGACAAAGGGTAAAGCTTATTCTAAAGAAATCATAGTAATCTCTCCCAGTCCTCCCTATTATTTAATCCATTTTTGTAAGTATCAAAACGTGACATAAAATATTGTTCACGTTTCTTTCTTTTTAGAGCTACATCGCCGCCTCGTGTGTCACAAAGTACAGTTTCTATGCCACACCATTCCAGATCTTCTATTGAATGGTTGGCCTCTAACCAATGTTCCACAAGTGGAGCTGTCATTTTTTTGGTTCTAATTGCAGATTTGTGTTCAGTGATCCTAGTTCTGATTTCACGTGAAGTTTCTCCAATATATGCTTTTTTGCATGGACAGACTATCATATAAATGATGTTACGGGTTCTGCAATTTATCAAGCTTCTTGTGTGGTGCTTGTAACCATTATGAGTTATACAGCTACCGCTCTTGATATTGCCACAACTCTTGCAAGAGTTACAAGGAAAAGTACCGACAGGAAATGGAGTATTATTAATGGTACTTTGTTTGGGTATCCTATTCTCTCTATATGTATGTACTAATTTGTTCCGGATAGTACAGTTTCTTCTGAAGGAAAACATTGGTCTTGTTAGATTATTATCATTTCTATCTCTAAGTAACGGCCAGTTCCTGTTAATAATGTTTTTAACCTTATTGCTAATGCTGCTGAAGTTTGTTACGAAAATTAAGGGTAAGTTTTGAGAATCCGTATTTTTATTCTCTTTTTCTCTGAATAACGAATCTCGATTGAAATATTTCGCTCTTTTGTAGGCTTTACGTATAAGATTTTTTGGGTATCCTCTATCTCTCAGTTTATGTGATAGTGCATCCGAATGTCTGTTAAAATCATTAATGTCTTTGCAATTCCGGCGTATTCTTAAAAATTGTCCAAATGGGATGTTGTCCCTCTGGCACATGGGATGGTTACTTTGGTAGTGTAACATGGTGTTACGGTCTGTTGGTTTAGTAAAGAGCTCTACTTTGAGTTTACCACCCAGATGTTTTATTGTAATGCCCAAAAAATCGCACTGTGTCCTATCAATAGTGGATGTAAATTTAAGATTGGCATCTCCTAAGTTTAACCAGGTGATAAAATCCTTAAGTGATTCGATGGCACCGCTCCAGATAAAGAAAACATCGTCGATGTAACGTGACCAATAGGAGATGTTTTCATAGAACGGTGCCGCCGGATTGAAGATATGTTTCTCTTCAAAGTTGGCTACATATAAGCAGGCCAGACTGGGAGCACAGGTGGCCCCCATGCTGGTACCTTTGATTTGTTTATATAATTCTGTACCAAATAGGAAAATATTGTTTTTCAGGATGACTTCCACACAATCAATGATAAACGATGAATGGGTTGATAAATCACCGTTTTCATCTTGTAACAGGCCCTCAAGCATTTGTACTGTGTCGTTTTGGGGTATATTTGTATAGAGGGCTTCTATATCAAGCGTCACAAGCCATTGGTTGACTGGATGGTATGCAATACCTTCAACTTTGTTAATAATGGAGGTTGTATCCTTAATATAGGCCCTCTGTTTCACTACCAGTGGCTGTAGAAATTTATCCACGTATTTGCTAAGGGGTTCCGTTAAGGAATCAATACTGGATACTATTGGTCTCATGGGGGGGTTTTTTAGATCTTTATGCACTTTGGGCAAACCGTATAGTGCCGGTATTTTAGGATTAGAGGTTCTGAGGGAATTATATTCCTCTGAACAAATGATCTCTTCTTCTTTCGCAAAGTTTAGAAGTCTGTCTACTTTTTCCATTAGTGCCTTCCATTCTACTTTGTTAGATTTCTCGTAATGTAGGGGATTACTAAGCATACTGAGCATCTTGTAGTTTAAGTCTGTGGTGTCCATCACTACAATACTCCCTCCTTTATCGCCAGGTTTAATAGTTAAGTCATGGCGACGTTCCAAGTTAGTTAAGGCTATACGTTCACTTTTATTTAGATTGTTTTGCCATCGTACATTTTTTGTGAGCAAATCATCAATATTATTCTCTACGACTTTCTCAAAGAGGTCGACTTTTTTATTCACTTGACTTAGAGACGGGGTCCAGTGAGACTTAGGTTTAAGACCAGATTTATTATCTACAACAGTTCGACTATCTTCTTTGTCTTTGAAAAATTCATTTAGTCTAATCTTTCTGAAAAAGTTTTGTAGGTCTCTTTCTAAAGCAAACTTATCTATAGGTGTACAAATGGCATAGCCTAGCCCTTTTTCTAATAGGGAGATCTCATGTTCACTCAGGGTTGTGCTGGATAGGTTGATAATGGGGGCTTTTCTATGATTCTCTATTCCCAATGAGCCTGACTCCTGGTTCTCATATAGGGACGTCTCTGTTGGGAAGTGTGGGGATATGTATTCCCCCGACCCCGTCCTTGCCCTCGCCCTCGAATCGGGCCAGAGTTTTGATGTCGTTGGTCCAAAAAAGACAGCGAGTCTCTGCTAGTACTTGGTTCGATGTCCCCGCCTCTCTTAGAATTATCTGGTTGGTCCCCCTCGGACTCAGAGCTGGTATACGAGGTATCAAAAAAAGTTACTTTTTTCCTAGGGAAGTTTCTTTTAGGTTGTTGCCAATTTGATCTATTATATGAATCTTCCCTCGGTCGCTCGTAATAATCTTTTTGTAAATGGGGATAAACGTATTCTAAATTGTATTTCAGAACATCTTTCCTTAATTTGTTCGCTTTTTTGTTAAGTAAATAATCCCTATAGCTTGACACATCGGTTTGAATTTCCTCTAGTTTCTTTTTTGCTTCTTCTAATGAGTTGTCTTCTTTTAATTTGTTTTCCATTGCTTCGATTTCACCCTTTTCAATAATAAGTATCTCATGTGCTGTCTCTATAATTAACAGCATCCAATCTCGACTACATCGATTGGCAATAAATGTCCAATTCTCTATGAATTTTGAATGTTTAATAAAAATACCGGGTTCATTTTTAACTTGTAGACCTCTTGGTATAATTCCTTTCCTACAATATTCAATAAGGAAGTCTGCATGTAATTCCGTTCTAACGGTCTTTTTCTTACTGTTCCAAAGATCCCTCCATTTATCTTCATTGCCATTATTAGTATTGATTGTCGAGAACTCTTTTGAGGTACCATTAATGATTTTGTTAAATTGCTCTTCTGAGAAACCATACGTTTTCAGAGCATCCATATTCAATTTTTGGTTAAGCTAGATTGCCGTATATCAGTCTTAACAGATCAAGAACAAAAAACTCCCCAGCTCACTAGCTGTACGAGATAGAAAGAAATTGAAGAGGGGAGCAACCCCAATGTGCAACACACAACGGGACGGGGGATAAACAGTGGAAAATTTACAAAATGTCCCTATTTAGACAAATTAGAATTGCTTATGGGCATAGACAGAGTACTATTGTTGTTGGAACAGATTATTCGGGTTTATACAAACACTGTACACAATAAAAGCACTTTAGGAAAACTATGTGAGCCAAAATTATTAAAAATTATCATTTATTTCCATTCATATAGCGACAAATAGACAAATATCTACAACTCCCAATATTGGGTTACAATCTATAATCCTTATAAAATCAATTAATTCAATACATTTAAAACACAAGAATTAAAAGTCGACGCAGCGTTTCGGTGTTGTGTGCAATATTTCACCTTCTTCAGGACTAAAAAAGTGTTTATTTCATCTAAAACAAAAGAAAAAATTATCCATTTAAACATTTATATAAAAAAAGTGCAAATTGACAAATTAAAATGACAGTGTTACCCTATTCTTTCACAACATCCTCTGTATTTTATCAAAAGCTACAGAGCCACCCCGTGGTCATCTTAGGTAGCATTTTATGTATTTTCTGGTATTGACACTGAATATTCTATCTCACATGTCTCTAGTGTATTACAATATAATCAAAACAGCATACCTCATCTTAAATTTGAGAGTGTATTAGGAAGTGGAGGATGACCTTCCAATTTCGAATTCCTGCCAGGTTAAATAATTTTGCCTATATTATAAACAGAAATCACCTTTAGATAGGACTGCATATAACCATTTCATTTGTTCTATTTATTTATTGTAAGCGAAGGATGGCATACCTGAATCATATATAAAATTTTTTCTTTTTGTACCACGAGAAGCCACCAAAATTGAGGATTTTTTCTTTTTATTCCCGGACACCAGAACTACTTAAAATAATTGGTATTTGTAGTCTCTGTTGAGAGTCAAGTGAAGAACCTTGTTAGCTCAACCACCCCCTAATGGCATATTTATGTATCTAGAATCATGCTAAAACCTCTCACCTCAGTTTCAAGAGCAGATCAGACTTTATTGTCCTTGTTATAAATTCTTTGGGACGATATCCTTGCATCAGGTAGAAGATGTATCAATTTTCTTCAGTCTCGTAAATTGCCTAAATATATAAGATGCGTATCATATAATCGCTCACATGACATATAGTCACCATTGTATAGTCGCTATATATAGGCACTCCATGTTTTTATCTAGATTAGCACCCTTGGTACCGGGTTGTTATTATTGATTGCCAAAATCGCTTGTTCTTTTAATGTGCATCTACCGGGTTTGACTTAAACCCGGTAGATGCACATTAAAAGAACAAGCGATTTTGGCAATCAATAATAACAACCCGGTACCAAGGGTGCTAATCTAGATAAAAACATGGAGTGCCTATATATAGCGACTATACAATGGTGACTATATGTCATGTGAGCGATTATATGATACGCATCTTATATATTTAGGCAATTTACGAGACTGAAGAAAATTGATACATCTTCTACCTGATGCAAGGATATCGTCCCAAAGAATTTATAACAAGGACAATAAAGTCTGATCTGCTCTTGAAACTGAGGTGAGAGGTTTTAGCATGATTCTAGATACATAAATATGCCATTAGGGGGTGGTTGAGCTAACAAGGTTCTTCACTTGACTCTCAACAGAGACTACAAATACCAATTATTTTAAGTAGTTCTGGTGTCCGGGAATAAAAAGAAAAAATCCTCAATTTTGGTGGCTTCTCGTGGTACAAAAAGAAAGAATTTTATATATGATTCAGGTATGCCATCCTTCGCTTACAATAAATAAATAGAACAAATGAAATGGTTATATGCAGTCCTATCTAAAGGTGATTTCTGTTTATAATATAGGCAAAATTATTTAACCTGGCAGGAATTCGAAATTGGAAGGTCATCCTCCACTTCCTAATACACTCTCAAATTTAAGATGAGGTATGCTGTTTTGATTATATTGTAATACACTAGAGACATGTGAGATAGAATATTCAGTGTCAATACCAGAAAATACATAAAATGCTACCTAAGATGACCACGGGGTGGCTCTGTAGCTTTTGATAAAATACAGAGGATGTTGTGAAAGAATAGGGTAACACTGTCATTTTAATTTGTCAATTTGCACTTTTTTTATATAAATGTTTAAATGGATAATTTTTTCTTTTGTTTTAGATGAAATAAACACTTTTTTAGTCCGGAAGAAGGTGAAATATTGCACACAACACCGAAACGCTGCGTCGACTTTTAATTCTTGTGTTTTAAATGTATTGAATTAATTGATTTTATAAGGATTATAGATTGTAACCCAATATTGGGAGTTGTAGATATTTGTCTATTTGTCGCTATATGAATGGAAATAAATGATAATTTTTAATAATTTTGGCTCACATAGTTTTCCTAAAGTGCTTTTATTGTGTACAGTGTTTGTATAAACCCGAATAATCTGTTCCAACAACAATAGTACTCTGTCTATGCCCATAAGCAATTCTAATTTGTCTAAATAGGGACATTTTGTAAATTTTCCACTGTTTATCCCCCGTCCCGTTGTGTGTTGCACATTGGGGTTGCTCCCCTCTTCAATTTCTTTCTATCTTGTACAGCTAGTGAGCTGGGGAGTTTTTTGTTCTTGATCTGTTAAGACTGATATACGGCAATCTAGCTTAACCAAAAATTGAATATGGATGCTCTGAAAACGTATGGTTTCTCAGAAGAGCAATTTAACAAAATCATTAATGGTACCTCAAAAGAGTTCTCGACAATCAATACTAATAATGGCAATGAAGATAAATGGAGGGATCTTTGGAACAGTAAGAAAAAGACCGTTAGAACGGAATTACATGCAGACTTCCTTATTGAATATTGTAGGAAAGGAATTATACCAAGAGGTCTACAAGTTAAAAATGAACCCGGTATTTTTATTAAACATTCAAAATTCATAGAGAATTGGACATTTATTGCCAATCGATGTAGTCGAGATTGGATGCTGTTAATTATAGAGACAGCACATGAGATACTTATTATTGAAAAGGGTGAAATCGAAGCAATGGAAAACAAATTAAAAGAAGACAACTCATTAGAAGAAGCAAAAAAGAAACTAGAGGAAATTCAAACCGATGTGTCAAGCTATAGGGATTATTTACTTAACAAAAAAGCGAACAAATTAAGGAAAGATGTTCTGAAATACAATTTAGAATACGTTTATCCCCATTTACAAAAAGATTATTACGAGCGACCGAGGGAAGATTCATATAATAGATCAAATTGGCAACAACCTAAAAGAAACTTCCCTAGGAAAAAAGTAACTTTTTTTGATACCTCGTATACCAGCTCTGAGTCCGAGGGGGACCAACCAGATAATTCTAAGAGAGGCGGGGACATCGAACCAAGTACTAGCAGAGACTCGCTGTCTTTTTTGGACCAACGACATCAAAACTCTGGCCCGATTCGAGGGCAAGGACGGGGTCGGGGGAATACATATCCCCACACTTCCCAACAGAGACGTCCCTATATGAGAACCAGGAGTCAGGCTCATTGGGAATAGAGAATCATAGAAAAGCCCCCATTATCAACCTATCCAGCACAACCCTGAGTGAACATGAGATCTCCCTATTAGAAAAAGGGCTAGGCTATGCCATTTGTACACCTATAGATAAGTTTGCTTTAGAAAGAGACCTACAAAACTTTTTCAGAAAGATTAGACTAAATGAATTTTTCAAAGACAAAGAAGATAGTCGAACTGTTGTAGATAATAAATCTGGTCTTAAACCTAAGTCTCACTGGACCCCGTCTCTAAGTCAAGTGAATAAAAAAGTCGACCTCTTTGAGAAAGTCGTAGAGAATAATATTGATGATTTGCTCACAAAAAATGTACGATGGCAAAACAATCTAAATAAAAGTGAACGTATAGCCTTAACTAACTTGGAACGTCGCCATTACTTAACTATTAAACCTGGCGATAAAGGAGGGAGTATTGTAGTGATGGACACCACAGACTATAACAACAAGATGCTCAGTATGATTAGTAATCCCCTACATTACGAGAAATCTAACAAAGTAGAATGGAAGGCACTAATGGAAAAAGTAGACAGACTTCAAACTTTGCGAAAGAAGATGAGATCATTTGTTCAGAGGAATATAATTTCCTCATAAACTCTAATCCTAAAATACCGGCACTATACGGTTTGCCCAAAGTGCATAAAGATCTAAAAAACCCCCCCCATGAGACCAATAGTATCCAGTATTGATTCCTTAACGGAACCCCTTAGCAAATACGTGGATAAATTTCTACAGCCACTGGTAGTGAAACAGAGGGCCTATATTAAGGATACAACCTCCATTATTAACAAAGTTGAAGGTATTGCATACCATCCAGTCAACCAATGGCTTGTGACGCTTGATATAGAAGCCCTCTATACAAATATACCCCAAAACGACACAGTACAAATGCTTGAGGGCCTGTTACAAGATGAAAACGGTGATTTATCAACCCATCCATCGTTTATCATTGATTGTGTGGAAGTCATCCTGAAAAACAATATTTTCCTATTTGGTACAGAATTATATAAACAAATCAAAGGTACCAGCATGGGGGCCACCTGTGCTCCCAGTCTGGCCTGCTTCTATGTAGCCAACTTTGAAGAGAAACATATCTTCAATCCGGCGGCACCGTTCTATGAAAACATCTCCTATTGGTCACGTTACATCGACGATGTTTTCTTTATCTGGAGCGGTGCCATCGAATCACTTAAGGATTTTATCACCTGGTTAAACTTAGGAGATGCCAATCTTAAATTTACATCCACTATTGATAGGACACAGTGCGATTTTTTGGACATTACAATAAAACATCTGGATGGTAAACTCAAAGTAGAGCTCTTTAATAAACCAACAGACCGTAACACCATGTTACACTACCAAAGTATCCATCCCATGTGCCAGAGGGACAACATCCCATTTGGACAATTTTTAAGAATACGCCGGAATTGCACTGACATTAATGATTTTAACAGACATTCGGATGCACTATCACAAAAACTGAGAGATAGAGGATACCCAAAAAATCTTATACGTAAAGCCTACAAAAGAGCGAAATATTTCAATCGAGATTCGTTATTCAGAGAAAAAGAGAATAAAAATACGGATTCTCAAAACTTACCCTTAATTTTCGTAACAAACTTCAGCAGCATTAGCAATAAGGTTAAAAACATTATTAACAGGAACTGGCCGTTACTTAGAGATAGAAATGATACTAATCTAACAAGACCAATGTTTTCCTTCAGAAGAAACTGTACTATCCGGAACAAATTAGTACATACATATAGAGAGAATAGGATACCCAAACAAAGTACCATTAATAATACTCCATTTCCTGTCGGTACTTTTCCTTGTAACTCTTGCAAGAGTTGTGGCAATATCAAGAGCGGTAGCTGTATAACTCATAATGGTTACAAGCACCACACAAGAAGCTTGATAAATTGCAGAACCCGTAACATCATTTATATGATAGTCTGTCCATGCAAAAAAAGCATATATTGGAGAAACTTCACGTGAAATCAGAACTAGGATCACTGAACACAAATCTGCAATTAGAACCAAAAAAATGACAGCTCCACTTGTGGAACATTGGTTAGAGGCCAACCATTCAATAGAAGATCTGGAATGGTGTGGCATAGAAACTGTACTTTGTGACACACGAGGCGGCGATGTAGCTCTAAAAAGAAAGAAACGTGAACAATATTTTATGTCACGTTTTGATACTTACAAAAATGGATTAAATAATAGGGAGGACTGGGAGAGATTACTATGATTTCTTTAGAATAAGCTTTACCCTTTGTCCCTATTTTGTTTCTATTTTATCTGGAGCCAAGCAATTAATAAACGAGGGGTAATGGTAATCCACCTTTTGTGGCCCTAAACTCCAACTGGGGCTCCTACAAGCTATAATTTTGAAGCATTACAGTAGTAAGTTCAATACAGAAGTGGATACTGTCTCCTTCAATTTTAGATAAACCATTATGTGATTATCATTTTAGGTACTTTAAGATGGCCGCACGATCATCTGGAGGCCTCCTTTATTTTCAAGCATTACTTTCAAGTATTATTTTGTAATCCATTACATGGACAAATAAATATAATGTACCACGCATGATTAATTAATTTTGAATTCTAGACCACAACGAGGCTCTAGCACCCATGTGGCTAATATAATTGCTGTTGTATAAAAACACTATATCGTTATTACAAATATACCCCCATATATATAACCGAACTAAGACAGAACGAATATAATAACGATTTAACAATACGCAACATTATAAATTCTTAAAAAGTGATTAATGCCCAGTTTCTTCCGTTTTACACTATTCTCTACATTAGCCCTCGTCCTCTACAAAATGGCCGCCGCTGTTACTTAGAAACAAGGCAGGCATACAGACACAGTGCGAGCAGCCGATGCGTCAGGATATGACGTCAATAACACATCCGGTTAAACGGGTTTAAAACAAATGGATATTGCAATCCTGTCGTAAACCCGATTTGGATGTACCACGAGAGCAGGGAGGCCGAACTAACTTGACGAGGTAAGCGGCAACAGATTCCACAAGGCTATAGCTACATTATAGCATTTAGCATGCGTGAGGCGTCCTTTTTTAATTGGCCCTGCTCTATGTTTTAGTCCTAACAATAGTCAATATTTGTTCTAATGTAGCTGACTTTATCTGCCCTATATAAGATAAATTGCAGATAATTTAACCAATATGCAATGTAATTTAAGATACGATAAAGACACACGAGGACTTAAACCCGGTAGATGCACATTAAAAGAACAAGCGATTTTGGCAATCAATAATAACAACCCGGTACCAAGGGTGCTAATCTAGATAAAAACATGGAGTGCCTATATATAGCGACTATACAATGGTGACTATATGTCATGTGAGCGATTATATGATACGCATCTTATATATTTAGGCAATTTACGAGACTGAAGAAAATTTATACATCTTCTACCTGATGCAAGGATATCGTCCCAAAGAATTTATAACAAGGACAATAAAGTCTGATCTGCTCTTCAAACTGAGGTGAGAGGTTTTAGCATGATTCTAGATACATAAATATGCCATTAGGGGGTGGTTGAGCTAACAAGGTTCTTCACTTGACTCTCAACAGAGACTACAAATACCGATTATTTTAAGTAGTTCTGGTGTCCGGGAATAAAAAGAAAAAATCCTCAATTTTGGTGGCTTCTCGTGGTACAAAAAGAAAGAATTTTATATATGATTCAGGTATGCCATCCTTCGCTTACAATAAATAAATAGAACAAATGAAATGGTTATATGCAGTCCTATCTAAAGGTGATTTCTGTTTATAATATAGGCAAAATTATTTAACCTGGCAGGAATTCGAAATTGGAAGGTCATCCTCCACTTCCTAATACACTCTCAAATTTAAGATAAGGTATGCTGTTTTGATTATATTGTAATACACTAGAGACATGTGAGATAGAATATTCAGTGTCAATACCAGAAAATACATAAAATGCTACCTAAGATGACCACGGGGTGGCTCTGTAGCTTTTGATAAAATACAGAGGATGTTGTGAAAGAATAGGGTAACACTGTCATTTTAATTTGTCAATTTGCACTTTTTTTATATAAATGTTTAAATGGATAATTTTTTCTTTTGTTTTAGATGAAATAAACACTTTTTTAGTCCGGAAGAAGGTGAAATATTGCACACAACACCGAAACGCTGCGTCGACTTTTAATTCTTGTGTTTTAAATGTATTGAATTAATTGATTTTATAAGGATTATAGATTGTAACCCAATATTGGGAGTTGTAGATATTTGTCTATTTGTCGCTATATGAATGGAAATAAATGATAATTTTTAATAATTTTGGCTCACATAGAGTTTTCCTAAAGTGCTTTTATTGTGTACAGTGTTTGTATAAACCCGAATAATCTGTTCCAACAACAATAGTACTCTGTCTATGCCCATAAGCAATTCTAATTTGTCTAAATAGGGACATTTTGTAAATTTTCCACTTTTGTGAAGCTGCGACATGCCTAAATCGGATATATTAATTTAGCTATGCAAATAAACCGCAAATATGAAAACACATTAAGGGAAATGATTTTCCCTATGTGGAAATGGATTCCCCTACGCTACTGCACATTATTCGGTTCCATTCCCACACGGGACAGAAACTTACTTGAGCCCTTGACAGACATTCATTTCTCACGGTATCCACACTGGTGATGTGCATGACAAACGTTTATTAATACACCAAAGCCAAACGAGCGCTGGCGCGCACTCATCTAGGCAGGCACCCCATTTCTCTAATGATGCTCCTACCTGGCCCTGGTCTGGTTGCTGATTGGCTTCTTAACAAAATTACATGATAGTCATCCAATGAGTGAGCCCCCTGCACAGTGTATTATGTGGCGAATCTAGGAGGAGAGCTCATGTCCTCGAGACTCCAAGGAGGCGACCTCGCATGGCACGGTGATGGTGGGGCGGTAACTCTGCACCCAGAATTACTGGTACCTTGTGGTATTCTCAAGCCATTATGCTTCATTCTGAGTTAATGGCCTAGTCATGGGGTCATTAACGCAACCAATTGCTAAACGACTTCTCGACAGGAGTTGGAAATCCCTGGAGGGCCCCAAACTAACAGACTGGGGGAGGACGTACGCCAATGGGGCCTGGCCGAAAGCGTGGCCCTTAGGCGTGAAGAGCAGCGAGGACGCAAGACCGCAATTCTCTTTGGAGTGGGACATACTATTGGAAAGCTTTAAAACACCAACTCTGGATCCTGGAGGGCAGCAGGTGCCCAGTGAGCAGTCCTTCTACGGTCCATCACACCCTATTAACTGTATATGATTGAGGCCTGTTATTACCCACGCCTGCCAGGTGCACAGCAATATTTCAGGGCCCTCACCTGGGCACTTGGTTGTCCCTCCCTTGTGTTCTCGTCTTCCTGGCCTTGAGTGGCACGCAGCAGTTATTAGTTTGGTTTTACATTTAATGATCACTCCTCTGTCCATGTTCATTAATAATCCTTGGTCTGGTGCACTCAATGATGTAGTCTGTTATACTAACCAGTGAAAAATGTTGTAGTTTGTACACTGTCAAATATGCGTTTACAATGGACACTTTTCTCCTGTAACATTATATGCTTTAATCATAAAATGCAATAAAATATGTGGTAAAAATAACAACTCAACCGAGTTCTATGGTGAAAGGAAAGGACTCTGAGTCGTCTGGGGCGATTTCTGTTGTGAACCCACCGTTGCAGGCGACTTTTGGTTGGGCCCTAGGGCGGCTTAACCACTAGCTCAGACCCACGCCTGTTTTCTTGTGCTACTAATGTATTGTGCTTTTAAGCATTTGTGCACAAAAACGAAAGGAGATTATTACCATTCATAGCTCATCTGTACAGCATCACACTGGAAAAAAATGAACATTCAAAGAAGTCAATGGTACACTACGCGCAGTTTCTTAAGATTTGCACTTTTATTTGCAGCCTGCTCTAAAAATCCGTGCCCAGCACAGACCGCCTGCAGAATGCTCCCCACTGGAGAAGCAGTTTGCGCGTGCAAAGGGACACTTGTGGGAAGGCACTGCAACATAGGTACGTATGAAATGCAAATTCCCTTACAAGCACTACAAAGAGTTTTAATACAATGACATTAGTCAGCATTGGTGGCGCAAAACTTTGCAGTGCAGCGTTGCAAACATAGAAACATAAATCAACGTGTGCTTTCCAGACTCGAGTGTGAGTCTCTTTCTGTACATGCCCACAAATCTTTATTTTGTAAATGGAGTTTGTTTGCATATTCCATGCAACCGGGATTCTATATGCAGTGCTGCATACACTAATCCAGCGCACTGGAAAGGGCCCATCGCAAACTGCAAACAGGACACGGGCGAGCACCCTTTAATGCCTGCAGCTACCATGTCCACAGTGGAAGCTCCCTTCACTGACAGGTTCATGTAAACTGGAACAAGATCTGGCCAAAGATGGGAGCGCCAACTTGAGACTAAAGGTAAGAAGTGCCATGTTGGGGAGTGGACCAGGAAGCAGGACTTGGGGTTCATGTTCCAGCGGGTGCTGGGCACGGTGCTCGAATCCCACCGCTGCCCAGGCTACTGTATGTGAGCAAAGGCTGGTGGTGCACGCGGAGTGTCGGTGGAAGACTGCCTGGCAGAAGGCTGCATAAACCCGGAGATCATATTATGCAAAGGCCCCTTGCCTTTGCACTACAGGGACCAGAATTCCTGAAATGTCACCTTGTCTGCAGATTGGGTGCACTGGGTATAACTTGCATTGTGTTTCATGGTGCTCTTGCGAGGCAGTCAAGCTGCTGCAGCCAGGACCCTTGCTTCATGGATTCGCGACTAGTGCTTGAGTAAGGTATCTTCATCAGAGTTTGCTGAGAACAATACAAAGTGGCATAGAAGTATTCTGGATGTGGACGTGTTGGGAAAACATACTTTGAACTAAACTTGTTAGAGAATTGAACTGTTCTGTTATTCATTAATGCCTGAAAGCACATATGTATGGCGTTAGAGTTCATGGAAAAGCCTGCTTCATATGTGGAGTCGGAGAGTTGGTTACACAGTGATCTTAAAAGATTTCCAAACCACTCTGCAACTGTCTGTGCCCAGCAGTGACGAGGCAGAGTGATATTGAATACCTTGGCTTCCTTCCTATCCCATGTATGTCATTGTGTGTGGTCAGTGGTGGTTGTGGTGAGAGACGAGAGAGTGCACAGCCCCTAATGGATCCAAGGTACAAGGTTAGTGCCTTTTGCCAGATTGCCTAGCCCTTGTTCTTATCCAACCTGAACGATGGATTTCGATACTCGGTAACCGCAAGAAGGGCAGGTTCCCTGCTGAAGCCATTTTGGGATTTGCCGAGCATATGATTGTCTTCCAAAAACCTCGTAAAGACCTAGTCAGGTTTCTCTGTGACTTCTGCAAGGAAAGGTAGGAGGGAAATAGGACGAAGATTTTTGGGCTTGGAGGCATCCAAAGAGGTTTTTTTTAAGGGGGATAACCTTAGCGTGCTTTCAGGTGCTGGACACAGAGGCAGATGACAGAGAACGGTTCGCCATCTCTAAGCATGGCCGGAGAAGAAACTCCTGTAACTTAATAAAAAAGTCAGGAGTAATGGGGTCCGCATGTGAACCGGATTTCACTGAACTACAGAGGGAAAGAAAGGAAGAGGAACTCAAGAGAGGTTGCGAGGTCAGCAAAACTCTGGTTTTTGTGGCAGTTGGCAGTGAGCTAATCTGGATCTCACTCCAGTACATTTTATAATTGTATTGTAATTGCCATTGATACTTCCCTACGTGTGCTCCATTCAACCTTATGATGCTGATCATCTTTTCCCTATGTCTTGTCGTGTGCCCTCTTAGTTCTTTTGTCCACATGCCCCTCTGTGTCACATACTTGCTCCATGTCCTTGCCCTCTGAATTTCATTTTAGTGAGTGCGTAATCCTGCTCCAGCAGTCAAAAGCTGGGGGCTGCAATAAAGGTCCATCTTTGTCTTCTGGACCTCTTTAGTTTACATCTGGGAGAATAAACACTCCAGACTGGCTTGAAAAATATTACTACGCCTTGGGTAGACTTGCTATGCCAGGTGCTGAGCTTTATTTGTATGCGGCTCAGGCACAATAGGCACATTCTTGGTACCACCCAGGTATCCTACCTCCACATGGCGCTCCCCACCACCCTCCCTAGGCCACACAAGAGTATTCAACACAATCTCAATCTGGTATCGTCTGGCTAAGACAAGTGGACTTGAGACACTTTACTACTCAGACCTTCCTCTACTGGATACTCCATGTATCCCACGCACTGTAGGACTCAAAGCTCAACAGCAGATATCTAGGCTTGGTCTCACTCTTATGGGAAATGTATACCCCAAGGCTAAGTTTCTGACATTGAACAGTTTAAGATTTTGGGGTATGTATATTTTTCTATACTACTGGCTCCATAATCTATATCCTGGTGGAAAGGTTCTGATGTTGGAGCAGTTTAAGGTGTTGAGGGATGTTAATCCTTTGAATATTGTTCTGTGGTATAGGCTTGGTAATGCACCGTAAATATGTTACTCGACTCATCCCTTTGAGCCACCAGGGTACACCATTCTCACACCTCTTAATGGGTCCCTCAGCCCTCCACTCCTTGTCACATTCATGTACAGCGGGGCATTGAACAGTAGAACAATAAAGGGATCCAATGTCTAGCAAATGTGGATTGATGACCTAGGTAACCAACTGACAGATTACTACTGTATACAAAATAGATGTGTCTCTTTAACCAGTAGGCACAAACTAAACCTTTTCTACAAACCCATGAAACTTAGCTCCTTAGTAAAGACTTCCTGCACTTGGCGTGGCTTTGCACTACCTTCTCACCATAATGAACCAATAGCTTTCCCACACTGATGCAGTCCAAGACTCCTTTCCAACTGCTTTTTACCCTGGAACTGGACAGAGATGTACTGCAGTCATGTATAGGAAGTAGAACAGACCATCCCTAGATTTGGTAGGGGTGTGCAGGAAGGGCTTTCTCCATGGGAATTTTTTTTCTATTCTATGTAGAACTCTGCACATTGGGAACGTGAGCCCACAGTAATAGCTAGATCATAGTCAGTAGTATATAAATGCCGGTTCAGCTTTCCAGCATACTACTTGAGATGTTGGTAAATGCCAAAGAAATGTAAAAGTTCATTCAGTAGGTGATTTAGACCTCGTCCTGTACTTTTAGGTTTTTATTGGTGAATACTAATTAGGTCGAGGCTTTGCAGCGCTTGCGCTGTCACTTCATGACATACTGTATTCACTCTGTAGGCTTAAAGCGCCCCAATAGACTTACTATTTGCTGCCTTCATTGTCACCCTCCTATTCTTTCTTTCCATTCATTTAAAGCATGCATTTGTCATGCCTCTTCCATTTTTTTTCACTCCCCAAGAGCAGGGACCAAGTACAATATAAATCCACTCGTTACCATTTTAGCATCTGTTTTGGAACTACCTTTTTTGTTTGTTTTGATCTCTTAATACCGGCGCTCGCATTATCAGCATGGTGCCTGCTTTCAAGTTTCACCATCGCACCTTTGACTTTATCAGCACGGGGCACCACAGCTGGTCATCGACACTGCAAGGACTCCGGCATGTGATGCCTCGGAAGCAGGCTGCCTGGCTCGAGCCCGTCCTCAATACCTTCTGACTCGCGCTCTATAGATGCCGAGCACCACAGCCTCTGTCGCGGGGTTCCATGTCCGCTTCCCCGCATCTTCGCCCCATGCCTGTTGGACTTGGCCGTTTTTGAAGGATCATCACAGAACTTTTTGCCTTCCTCCTGTATTTCTTCTGACCTGTTGTTGGTGGTTTTATGACTCTGGGCACTTAACCACTGCTGATCAATGCTAAAGTGCATGTGCTCTCTTTGTAAATTGATGTTATGGATTAGTGATTCTATGATTGGCATATTTGATTTACTTTTCAGACCCTGGTACGGTGCACTTTGTGTGGCCAGGGCCTGTAAATCAAATTCTGATGGTGGGCTTGCAGCACACACTTGACAGTCCCTAAAACTTCCCTTTTCTACATATTAGTCAACCCTAAGGTAGGCCCAAGGTACCCCTGTGGGCAGGGTGCATTGTATGTGAAAGGTAGGACATGCCCTGATGTGTGTGGCATGTCCTGATAGTGAAATACTGCCAATTTCGTTTTTCACTATTGTAAGGCTATCTGTTCCCATAGGACAGAATGGGGAGTTTGTGTATAACATCTTTTAAACATAGCTGACCCTGGGAACACGATAGTAAAGTGTAGTATGCCTGAACTCAGAATGTTATGATGCATGTTTTAGTGAGGGTGATTTTTACATTCTGTGTTTGAAAATACCACTTTTAGAAAGTAGATATTTTCTTGCCTACCCATCCAGTGTGCCTCTGCTAGGTTTGTGTATTGCATGTCTGGCTTTTGGATGACAGGGGCTGGAGAAGGGAAGCGGCTCTAGAAGTCTGATGAGTCAGGGCTGGGCTGAATAGGCTTGGTCTACATTTGGAGTGGTGGGAGGAGTAGCACCTGCAACTGAATAGGACTGTGCCTGCCTTCCACAATGATAGCTCCGCCCCCCTGTGTTGTGTCTGGAGCCAGGGCTCACACTGACAAAGGAGGTTGTTGTGCACTTGCAAAGTGCCCCACAGAGCTGGTTTTGACTGGGTACAGACACTCTCTGCCTTCAGAGAACAAAGGATTTTAGTGTATGAAAAGGGGGGGGCGCGCAGACCCCCGACTTTTAGATCACTTCTGGGAAATCAAGAGGAACCTTTGTCAAGGAGAAGAGCCGGGTAAGCTGAGGAGGAATACTGCCCCTATGCTGTTTGCTGTCTGGGGTTGGCCTGCAGTGGCTGCTTGCTGCCAAGGAAAGGATAAAAGGACTTTGCTGTTTGCTTTGTCATCTTGAGGAAGATCTCCAAGGGCTTGAAAC
The DNA here is from genome assembly GCF_964204655.1 of Triturus cristatus. NCBI lineage: Eukaryota > Metazoa > Chordata > Amphibia > Caudata > Salamandridae > Triturus > Triturus cristatus. The sequence continues at coordinate 1,037,738,986 of NC_140582.1, read as the reverse complement.
TGAGCTTGCCTCCTGTTCTGAAGTCTCAGGGACACAAAGACTTCACCACCAGCTCCCCTGAATTTCCTTGCTGGGAATTCCAACCTGAAAAGAGGTGCCTGCTGCTGTTTAGGACCTCTGGAGACTGGGAGCTGGAAAATCTACGCAACACCGAAGAGGCGTGTCGCATTCGCACTTGTTTTCTGACGCATTGCTGAAGAAACCGTTGCAGTGCCTGCCGTGGCTCGAGAAATCGCCTCATGACACATCGGGTGTAACGAGCTCTGACATCCGAGATTGCCGCACCGATTTCGACGCAAGCCTGCTGTGCGGCTGCACGAAACCATGCATCGTACCGGATCGACGCATCGCATCGAGGCGCTAAGACTGTCGCATCATTGTGGGCCGCAGTAAGGAACAGACGCATCACCTCCCCAGAGCGTAAGGAACAGACGCGTCACGTTCCCTGCGGCCATTGTCTTTGCGAAAAGTGTTGAATTTACAACTTGCATTGAACTGAACTATTTCTACAATTTTGAGAGCCTTATTTTTAATACTGTATTGTGGATTTTTGTCGTTTGGTCTTGTTTTGGTTTAGATAAAGTTTACTTATTTTTCTAAACTGGTGTGGTGTCCATTTGTAGTGTTTTCACTGTGTTACTGTATGTGTTCACAAATGCTTCACACACTGCCTCTGAGATAAGCCTTTCTGCTCATGCCAAGCTACCAAGTTGGGGGCATATCAGCAACAACCAGCGATAATTATCGCTAAGCGCACTTAGCGCTAGGATAATTATCTATTGTGGATTTTTATCGTTGAGATAGCGAGCTATTAGCAACGCTTATCTCAAAAGCGATAAAAATCCTAGCGCTAACTGCCAAACGTGAGATTATCGCTGGAAACCCAGCGACAATCCCACGAAGTCTGACGATAGCTTGCTGATAGGGTCTCACATACTTAGCCATGATATCCACCTTCCATAGGATATCATGGCTAAGTCAGTTTCAAAGCAGGCGTAAGGAAAGTAGCGATAACAGAGGTTATCGCTACTTTTCCTGTTGCTATGCTGCTTTGCGTGAGGCTTGATAATAGGAGCGACATTTCGACATTTCTCCTGTTATCCTGGGGAGGAACGCCCACTTTGCATCTCATTGGAGATGCAAAGATGGGTGTTAAGGGAAATGGAGATAAGGCAAGGTTTCACGCGATAGCGTGACCTTGCAGATAAGGCGATAAAATTATCGCCGCTTTTCGTCCGAAAACGGACGCAAAAGCGGCGATAATTTTTTACCGCCTGCTTGCTGATATGCCCCTTGGTGAGCAGGGGTTGTTTTAGGAGTGCATCCCCCTTATCTTGACTAGAAGCAAGGGTCCCTATTTGGACAAAGGTACCTACCACTGCCAACTAAAGACCCCCATTTCTAACAATGCCCAACCCGCAGCCACCACAGCAGCTGTCTCCAGTGCCATCCATGCACAGCTCTGCCCCCTCCCTGCCGTGCGAAGGTTTCATTGCTTATCTGAGAAATCTTTTCTCTGCTGCATATATGCCTTTCATTTGGGGCTTCCAAATCCTCGTCGTTCCTGTGACGGTTGCCTTTTGTTAGTGGCTATTGCAGACATTTCTGCTGCTTCCCTCACCTGCATGTCCAGACAGCCCCTTGACACCATGGAGCCTAACTTGTTGGGGCGCAGACATGCGCTGTTGTGACTCAGCCCATTTGTGGCTGGCAAGAATAATACAGGGCGGAAGGCAGAAGTTGAAGAGCAGCTATTTATCTCATAGTGTGGGATGGGAGCAGCGTTCGTGCCAGACTACCGCCAGAGAATATCAGGGCTCCATTTTGGTGATAGCTGTGTGCTCTTTTTTACTCCTTTTACTCCCTTCCTTTCTTGCGTTGGCCACTCCCTGGAGCTTGGACCAAGTACATGTGTTCTTCCTCGTCCTTTTGGCTAGTGGCCCTTTCACCCAGTGCTACTGATGCACCTTAATCCACTATGCGACCCTCTTGTAATTCCAGCACTTCATGCCCACATGTAACTCTGCCACTGTACCTCAGTACTGCTCTGCAGCGGTGTTGGAGCGGTATTCTCTACCAATCTGCCTAATTCTGAGAAGTTATACTGCATGTTATTCCAGTAGCGGAACGCACACAGCTCCACGCATGTACCACAGCTCTATTTCACCTCTTCCCCGAGGGGCAGCTGCCTCTGCTCTTCCTGTACTTCACCCTTCCAAAGAGCATCATTGATGCACCTTGATCCCAGCATAAAGCAGTGCTCTCTCCTCCAGTTTCTGGTCTCATCACACAGCTCTGCTGATGCACCTTGATCCCGGCATAAAGCAGTTCTCTCTCCTCCAGTTTCTGGTCTCATCGCACAGCTCTGCTGATGAAACTTGATCCCGGCATAAAGCAGTGCTCTCTCCTCCAGTTTCTGGTCTCATCGCACAGCTCTGCTGATGAAACTTGATCCCGGCATAAAGCAGTGCTCTCTCCTCCAGTTTCTGGTCTCATCATACAGCTCTGCTGATGAAACTTGATCCCGGCATAAAGCAGTGCTCTCTCCTCCAGTTTCTGGTCTCATCGCACAGCTCTGCTGATGAAACTTGATCCCGGCATAAAGCAGTGCTCTCTCCTCCAGTTTCTGGTCTCATCGCACAGCTCTGCTGATCAAACTTGATCCCGGCATAAAGCAGTGCTCTCTCCTCCAGTTTCTGGTCTCATCGCACAGCTCTGCTGATGCACCTTGATCCCGGCATAAAGCAGTGCTCTCTCCTCCAGTTTCTGGTCTCATCGCACAGCTCTGCTGATGAAACTTGATCCCGGCATAAAGCAGTGCTCTCTCCTCCAGTTTCTGGTCTCATCGCACAGCTCTGCTGATGAAACTTGATCCCGGCATAACGCAGTGCTCTCTCCTCCAGTTTCTGGTCTCATCATACAGCTCTGCTGATGAAACTTGATCCCGGCATAAAGCAGTGCTCTCTCCTCCAGTTTCTGGTCTCATCGCACAGCTCTGCTGATGAAACTTGATCCCGGCATAAAGCAGTGCTCTCTCCTCCAGTTTCTGGGCTCATCGCACAGCTCTGCTGATGAAACTTGATCCCGGCATAAAGCAGTGCTCTCTCCTCCAGTTTCTGGTCTCATCATACAGCTCTGCTGATGAAACTTGATCCCGGCATAAAGCAGTGCTCTCTCCTCCAGTTTCTGGTCTCATCACACAGCTCTGCTGATGAAACTTGATCCCGGCATAAAGCAGTGCTCTCTCCTCCAGTTTCTGGTCTCATCGCACAGCTCTGCTGATGAAACTTGATCCCGGCATAAAGCAGTGCTCTCTCCTCCAGTTTCTGGTCTCATCACACAGCTCTGCTGATGAAACTTGATCCCGGCATAAAGCAGTGCTCTCTCCTCCAGTTTCTGGTCTCATCATACAGCTCTGCTGATGAAACTTGATCCCGGCATAAAGCAGTGCTCTCTCCTCCAGTTTCTGGTCTCATCGCACAGCTCTGCTGATGCACCTTGATCCCGGCAAAAAGCAGTGCTCTCTCCTCCAGTTTCTGGTCTCATCGCACAGCTCTGCTGATGAAACTTGGTCCCGGCATAAAGCAGTGCTCTCTCCTCTAGTTTCTGGTCTCATCACACAGCTCTGCTGATGAAACTTGATCCCGGCATAAAGCAGTGCTCTCTCCTCCAGTTTCTGGTCTCATCACACAGCTCTGCTGATGAAACTTGATCCCGGCATAAAGCAGTGCTCTCTCCTCCAGTTTCTGGTCTCATCACACAGCTCTGCTGATGCACCTTGATCCCGGCATAAAGCAGTGCTCTCTCCTCCAGTTTCTGGTCTCATCACACAGCTCTGCTGATGAAACTTGATCCCGGCATAAAGCAGTGCTCTCTCCTCCAGTTTCTGGTCTCATCACACAGCTCTGCTGATGCACCTTGATCCCGGCATAAAGCAGTGCTCTCTCCTCCAGTTTCTGGTCTCATCGCACAGCTCTGCTGATGAAACTTGATCCCGGCATAAAGCAGTGCTCTCTCCTCCAGTTTCTGGTCTCATCACACAGCTCTGCTGATGCACCTTGATCCCGGCATAAAGCAGTGCTCTCTCCTCCAGTTTCTGGTCTCATCATACAGCTCTGATGATGAAACTTGATCCCGGCATAAAGCAGTGCTCTCTCCTCCAGTTTCTGGTCTCATCGCACAGCTCTGCTGATGCACCTTGATCCCGGCATAAAGCAGTGCTCTCTCCTCCAGTTTCTGGTCTCATCGCACAGCTCTGCTGATGAAACTTGGTCCCGGCATAAAGCAGTGCTCTCTCCTCTAGTTTCTGGTCTCATCACACAGCTCTGCTGATGAAACTTGATCCCGGCATAAAGCAGTGCTCTCTCCTCCAGTTTCTGGTCTCATCACACAGCTCTGCTGATGAAACTTGATCCCGGCATAAAGCAGTGCTCTCTCTTCCAGTTTCTGGTCTCATCGCACAGCTCTGCTGATGAAACTTGATCCCGGCATAAAGCAGTGCTCTCTCCTCCAGTTTCTGGTCTCATCACACAGCTCTGCTGATGCACCTTGATCCTGGCATAAAGCAGTGCTCTCTCCTCCAGTTTCTGGTCTCATCACACAGCTCTGCTGATGAAACTTGATCCCGGCATAAAGCAGTGCTCTCTCCTCCAGTTTCTGGTCTCATCACACAGCTCTGCTGATGCACCTTGATCCCGGCATAAAGCAGTGCTCTCTCCTCCAGTTTCTGGTCTCATTGCACAGCTCTGCTGATGCACCTTGATCCCGGCATAAAGCAGTGCTCTCTCCTCCAGTTTCTGGTCTCATCGTACAGCTCTGCTGATGAAACTTGATCCCGGCATAAAGCAGTGCTCTCTCCTCTAGTTTCTGGTCTCATCACACAGCTCTGCTGATGAAACTTGATCCCGGCATAAAGCAGTGCTCTCTCCTCCAGTTTCTGGTCTCATCACACAGCTCTGCTGATGAAACTTGATCCCGGCATAAAGCAGTGCTCTCTCCTCCAATTTCTTGTCTCATCGCACAGCTCTGCTGAAGAAACTTGATCCCGGCATAAAGCAGTGTTCTCTCCTCCAGTTTCTGGTCTCATCGCACAGCTCTGCTGATGAAACTTGATCCCGGCATAAAGCAGTGCTCTCTCCTCTAGTTTCTGGCCTCATCACACAGCTCTGCTGATGAAACTTGGTCCTGGCATAAAGCAGTGCTCTCTCCTCCAGTTTCTGGTCTCATCACACAGCTCTGCTAATGAAACTTGATCCCGGCATAAAGCAGTGCTCTCTCCTCTAGTTTCTGGTCTCATCACACAGCTCTGCTGATGAAACTTGATCCCGGCATAAAGCAGTGCTCTCTCCTCTAGTTTCTGGTCTCATCGCACAGCTCTGCTGATGAAACTTGGTCCTGGCATACAGTAGTGCCTTCTACAGCAGTAGGCGGGCCCTGGGTCCTGTTAACGAACCACGATCCAGTCATACAGCAACGCCCTCCACGCTTGTATATGTACAGCGTCGATGAGATCACCTCCCGCCTGACATGCAGAACTGCATTCTATCACCATACTGGCCCCACACACAACTCTCCCTTTGCATTACAGTCCTCACATGCAGCAATGCCTGCTATTGCATTACCTGGCCTCACTCCCTAGCTTTCCTGGTCAGGTTTGGTGCAAGATTAAGGCAACTGTAAGCATCTGTCTTAGAAGTCCCCCACAACCCCTTCACAAGAGGCCACAAGATGACACCAGCCTGCAACACATTGAGTTAAATTCGCCTTGTCATATTGGAGGGAGAGCGCCCAAATGGCAAAAAGTCATGTTGCCTATGCCTTAAAAACAATCCTTGCATAAGAAATGCTGCCGCACTTATTTATGACATTAAGGAAGAGGAAACATATTTCTTTAAAACGCACGTGTTTCACCCTAGTGCATCAGATTGTATCTCTGCCTCGAACCGTATTTATTAAAAGTTATAGTTTTTAATTAGACATTCAGAAATATTCCTGCCCCGCTGTGATTGAGGACCGTGCTGTCATTAAACTTGTTTCTGGTCCAGGAAGGACCTGGCTTGGCAGTTCGGTTTGGACTATTCCCATGAGGCACAGGGTCAAGACTGATTTGCAAATAGCCAGGTCTAAACTGGGGTGGCATGGTGAGCAAAAGAATGATGGATTTAACCCAGATCTCTTGACTGGGGGTGAATGTTTTGATTTGTTTTGCATTCCGTCCATCAATTGTGTGTCTTTTGTCAGTAAACTAAGGGGCAGTCAGTTGTAATATGTACCTAAAATGTGGTCTGGATTCTAATTATACACGGAGCAACATTATAGTTCATTAAATCAAACTCAGAAAAGGTTTTTGTACAGCGCACACCATGAGCTCACACATTTGAAAGTGCTCTGATATGAGGTAATGGACAAAAAGAGCCTCGGTGACAAAGCGGTTGCCTACGATCAATCACTTTGATCATAAGGACATCCGGATTGATCAAAGATTTTCTAGTTTCACGCTGTGCTCTTCAGCCACTGCACGGGCAGCTTTCAGTGACTTGCACACCGATAGATATTATCAATGGCATCTCTGAGCATGAGCACTTCGAGCGCCTTGACACCTCACCCGAGGGAGCCGTGCGCTTTATAAATATCCTTTATTATTATTATATATTAGCAATACATTAAAATGCCAGGTGCGAGTGAAGCTTGTGATATTCCATACTTACTCCATGTCAATTCAGACTACTTTTAAAAACATCCATGTAAAACTGTCATTTTAACTTGTTCTGTATTCTTCAGTGTTTCCTCATCAACCATGGCACATATAGTGTGCTTGAAAGCATAACATTCAGTGCAGCCCAGCTCCGACCCATCAACTACAGAGTGAAGATGGCATCAGCTTTTAATCATCAGAATACTTGCCTCACCGCCTCCTGGAATTAAGATTAATCAACGGTGTCAGTGGGAAGACACAGGGGTGAGGTCTGTTACTTCCTAGAGCGCACGTATCATGTGCAGCTGGCATCTGTTCTTACATTCATGAATGTTTACACCACCACAGTATAGAGATCACAGCATACAAAGTGTGGTCAACCCAGGTGCCGCAACTCATAAGAAAATTTCAAAACAACTCAGTGTTAAAATTTTCATTAAAAATGAATGTTTCTACAAATAATGTCTTTTGATAAACTTTGAGTCGCAAAGTGTACTTTATTGAGCTCTAATATTTTTCTTCCCCCAAAACGCTCTGTTTCTTCATTTTTTGGGGAAGGGTTGACATTGCTACACAGCATGTGCAAAAATCAGTCCTGCTCAGGATTGCCAAAAATCATTGGTAAAGCAAAAAGATCCCTAAAGTGTGACCTATTGGCTTTGCCAATGCTTGTTTTTAGGGCTGAGCCCGTGAGAGCATGTGCTCTTGTTTGCGAGACACTATTGTTTACAAAAGGGCTTGGATCCAACTCATTGCTTACCATTTGTTGACTTCAGCGTCCCTCTTCTTAGCAGTCTCCTTAATTGCAACAGTGGCGCCTCCAAAAGAGTGGAGGAGCATCGCCCCGTCCGCTGCGAGCGCAGAAGGCAAACACACATAAATAAAATGGCGTAATAATGCCATTTTATTTTGCCACCAGCTTGCACTGTGTGCTGCACGAGCTTGAGGCAGGGGGTGGGGCTGTATCCTGATATTTCAGGATTACTGCTGCCTCTTCAGTGCGAATGTCGGGTTTGCCGGCTGGTTTCCTACGGCCAGCACGAGATACACACTGTAGACCCAGCAATCCCCCGGCTGTGAAACACAGTGCGGGGATTGCTGGCATGGGCCCCCATCCTCAAAATGAGCACTGGTTTAGCCTGCTCACACCAATCCCAGAGCTTCTCTCACACTGATGAGGCAAAAAGAGGGGTTAGGCCCGAGAAACAGTAGCCGGGTAGGGCGGTAATACATGGTACACAAAAAGGAACCAGGCTACTCCTTAATTTGGCTGCTGTATGATTTCAATTGAAATAGTTCCATTGATCTCTGCTTGAATCATGTAGCAGCCAATTTAAGGAGTAGCCTGGTTCCTTTTTGTGTACCACTCACACTGACACTGATGAGAGCAGCTCCAGGATTGGTCGGATTCGAATTTTACAGAGCAGGAAGGAAGTCCTTCCATTCCTGCTCATGGACGCCAGGGACAAGTGCGTCATTTATGGTGAGTTTGGCGCTATCCCACCCTACCATATTTTATAACTGGTAGCCGCCACTACTTAATTGGTAAATGCTGACCAAATATCACTTCCGATCCCTTCTGTGGAGCAGGGACCAAGCACAGATTTAGGTTAATCTGTGCCCGTCTGCTGCTCCCAACATGATTGAGGTACTATTCTGCCCCCTCCCCCAACTCTCCCTGCCTGTTGCTCCCTCCACAGTGTTGTTTTTTCCTACTTTCAATTCAGCCATTTCATCTCCTAACGTGAAAGTTTCCAAGTGCGCGAGGGACACTTAGAAGTAAAACAGACCCCCGCAGTGTCTTCTGGCGCAAAGCTCTGCAGGCAGTCCCACTGTATTAAAGCCCTCCCTCCTCCTTCCCTCTGTGGTCTTGATTCTATTGTGTGTTAGTGTGCTCTATTCGTACAAATGGTGTCCGCCTTCTGTGTACAAGCAGCATTAACAGAGGTAATGGGGGACTTCTTGTAATTTTAGATTGTTAGATTACAGAACTAGTGTTCTGTTATGTCCTGTTGCTTTAAATGCAAGGTTCTTTTATAGTTCCAAGGTTGCTATGGTCTGTGGAAATGCCAGTTGTAAACTGACTTCTGTGGGATTGTCAACGCTGTCTCTGCGCTCCTAATAAAGTATTTACTTTTTCTGATTTGTACCCTGGGAGCATTCTTCATTTACAACAGGACTGCTGCTCTGGCATTATTCTAACCATATCACACACCCCCGTGGCCCCAGTAGAAACAAATGGTGTCCACATCCTGAGAACATACAGCATTAACAGAGACAAGAAGAGCTGTAGTGGTGCTCTCCTCAGCATATCATCCATCCCTTGAGCCCCTCCCTGCCCTCAACTTGCAATTTAATGTCTCAGTTGCTCATTTGGAGCCATGAAAATCCACTTTACTGTACTCCAGGAAGCACCTGAACAAGTGCCGTGGAATTGATACGCCTGCAAGACTCCTCCATGCAGGGCTGTAGACACGCGTGAACGCAGTAAGGACTCTGGTCCAAACCAGTGGCGTAACGAAACTTGAGGGGGGCCCCCTGCAAGGTACGTGGAGGGGCCCTCTCTGGGCACAAGCAGGAGCTCCAGGGACGGAGCACTATGCTAAGGGGGCCCCCTGGCGCTTGGGGCCCCCCTGCACCGCGGGGGCTGCAGGGGCCTGTGTTACACCCCTGGTCCAACAGCCCAATCTGTGTACACACTACCACAGACCCTGCTCAATTTCTAGTTTTGTCTCTGCACAAACCAATCGCCCTCCTGTGCTTGAGAGGACGGCGGCATGGAGGCATCAATACAAGAGCTTTTAACATTCCCAGATCCAAGCATAACTCGTGTAGTTAAGGTATTTCTTTCTCTGTGCAGTCTAGGATTTGTAGTCCTGTTTATCCCATTATAAAAACGGGGCTACAAGTCCCAGAATGAAAAAAAACTATGGTACTGTAAGAGGTGACTGACTGCTGCATGCCAATGAAGGTGAGACTCTCGTCTTGTACACCCCCGGCCTCTATTAGAGGTGTCACCGCTTCAATAGGAGGAACCAGGGCACAAGTCCTAAACAAGCATTTGCAATGCAACAGGTCTCTCATTTACACGAGTTTGAGCTATTGGCATTGTAAATGACAATGCCTTTTATTTATGTTTTGGTTTTTGAATCATTAATTAAAACATTGTCAGTTACAATGCCAATAGCTTAAACTCGCGTTAATGCGAGAACTATTGCATTGCAAATGCTTGTTTAAAATATTTTTATTGCAGTTTAACATATTACAGTCATATGCAACTGTTTCATGACACATATTTGTACTCAAGAGTGACAACAGAAGTTATTGTGTATTGAGCTGAAGAGTCAATGAACACATAACGAAAAATAAGAACTGTCAAGTTATAGGAACTCTGCCAGACTCTGCCCCCACCGTGCCCACTAGGATTAGGCAGTGCCCAACCACCAGCTTGCTGCTAAGAGCCCATGTCTGTCACGGTTCAGTGACTTAATATCGAGAGACAAAATATCGACCACACAAAATATCGACGCCAAAATATAGAAAGACAGAATATCGACTCCCTATCTACAAACAGGTAAGTACTAAAATATCGATTCCAAAATATAGAATGTTAAAATATAGTTAGCTAAAATATCGAATTTTTTAAATGTATTAAAAATAATATAAAAGTAGTTAAATATTAAAAACAATTAAATAAAACATACATAATATAATATAAAAAAGCTTAAAATGTAAACATAATAAAAGTAATCTAAAAAAAGTAGAGATTTTGTTGGATAGTGAGAGCGTAAAAATTACAATTCCCACTCCAGTGAGTGCAAAAGTAGGGAAAGCGTTGGATAGCGTAGGGGTACAAATTACTATTCCCACTCCAGTGAATGCAACAGTAGGGAAAACGCTGGATAGTGTAGGGGTAAAAATTACTATTCCCACTCCAAAGAGTGTAACAGTAGGGAAAGCGTTGGATAGCAGGATGGTAAAAATTACTATTCCCACTCCAGTGAGTGCAACAGTAGGGAAAGCGTTGGATAGCATAGGAGTAAAAATTACTATTCCCACTCCAGTGAGTGCAACAGTAAGGAAAACGTTGGATAGCGTAGGGGTAAAAATTACTATTCCCACTCCAAAGAGTGCAACAGTAGGGAAAGCGTTGGATAGCGGGAGGAAAAAATGTACTATTCCCACTCCAGAGAGTGCAACAGTAGGGAAAGCGTTGGATAGCAGGAAGGAAAAAATTACTATTTCCTCTCCAGTGAGTGCAACAGTAGGGAAAGCGTTGGATAGCGTAGGGGTACAAATTACTATTCCCATTCCAGTGAATGCAACAGTAGGGAAAACGCTGGATAGTGTAGGGGTAAAAATTACTTTTCCCACTCCAAAGAGTGTAACAGTAGGGAAAGCGTTGGCTAGCAGGAGGGTAAAATGTACTATTCCCACTCCAGTGAGTGCAACAGTAGAGAAAGCGTTGGATAGCGTAGGGGTAAAAATTACTATTCCCACTCCAGTGAGTGCAACAGTAGGGAAAGTAAAGATTTATTTTTAAAATAAGATTACATTAATTATAAATACCAATTAAAAGTTAATTAAAAATAATTACCAATTTATAACAATTAATTACCATTGAAAAAAATTAATTAGCAATTAATAAAAATTAATTACCAATTAATACAAATTAATTACCAATTAATAATTAATCATCAATTATCAATACACAAAAATAAAAAAAATATTATTTACTTTATTACAATTAATTTACTTCCCACCCAATTCCCCTATAAACCCACAACCCACTCCCAATAATAAAAAATACAATTAACATTATTATCAATTAATTAATTAATAAAAATAATTTTGCAATTAATAAAAATTAATTAGCAATTCATACAAATTATCTACCCATTAATACAAATTAATTACCAATATATAATTAATTATCAATTAATTATCAATACACATAAATAAATAAAAAATTATTTACTTTATTACTATTAAATTACTTCCCACCCAATTCCCCTAGAAACCCACAACCCGCTCCTAATAATAAAAAATACAATTAACATAATTATCAATTAATCAATTAATATAAATTAATTACCAATTAATAGAAATTAATTACCAATTAATAATTAATTATCAATCAATTAATTATCAAAACATATAAATATAATTAATATTTAATTAAGCATCATTAAATTACTTCCCACCCTATTCCCCTATAAACCAACAACCCGCTACGGAATTAAATTACGCAAAAATTTAATTACATAACATTCATTAGTTTAAATAATTTAAACATACATTACAAAAATAATACATAATTTTAACACATATACTACCATACATAACACTAAAAAAAATTCGATATTATGGTAATCTATATTTTAAAATTCGATATTATGGAATTCTATAATTTTAAATTCTATATTATGGAAATCGATATTTTGTACCCCAATTTCGATATTCTGACCTATCTATATTTTGATAATTCGATATTCTGTCCACTCTATATTTAAACTTCGATATTCTGGGCAGTCGATATTGTGGAATCGATATTTCAGGTGTTCACCGTCTGTCACCCCGGAGTTTCCTCCTCAGTGTCATTTCGAGATTCCCTTCGTCTGGAATTACCCCATCTGTTCCCCTTGGGTGTCCATATGCTTATACGCCCACCCACAACTAGGATACAAAGAGCCCCTCCCCGCAAGGCTCCAAATATATCTAGTTCCTTGAGAGCTATTGTCAACCTCGCAACTATCTTTATACAGTTCTCAATGCAAGTGCTTCCCCCCTACACTCACAGGTTCAGGCAAGCGACAAGTGTAAAAGGGGCGCAATGGGGAAAACCAAAAAAACAAACAGTTCCTGGTGCGGCTTTTTGCAATGCTCAGCAATCAGTTGCAGGGTAAAGCAACATGTATTCATTTATGCGTTTTTGTAAAGCGCGCCATTTACCCCGAGGTGCCCGAGCGCTTTATGAACAACATTCTCCAGTGGGCCGATTCCACACGCACTGCTGTAGGAGATGTATTCAGAACTGGAGCAGAAGGGGTTAAAGTAATGTATGCAAGAAAATATCACTCTACCAACAAGCCCTCTGTTCCAGCAGGTGCACAGACTTGGAAATGTGTAGTGAGTATGTGTTAACTTTTATCCCGGCTTCACCACTCACCCCAACAAACCATGTGAGTCACGGCAAATAACATTGCCCTCCAATCCCTTGAAATGAAAAAAATAAAAAAATAAACCAGCTCTCGTTAGAGATTTCCACATGCTGGTTTGGGTTTCACCTGCTGTTCTTTGTACAGGACCTTGATTTCGAGACCTGATATTACCATAACCATTGCCTGCAGCTAACTGTACTGATGTGATTTCTTGTACTGATGCACCTTCCTACAGTGTACTCATGTTTTATGGTAACGGTAATTGTTTTCATGTTTGTTGATAAAACTATGCAAAATAAAAAAAAATTTTTTTTTTAAAAGTAACAAAAAACTGTAAACACAAATACATAAGGTCACTATGCAAAATAAAATAATTTTAAAAAAAAGTAACAAAAAACTGTAAACACAAATACATGAAGTCTCACACGCCTTGCAAGATACTCATACAACGTGACTTAACAAAACAGGCTTGATTTGAAAATGTGGGCTACTTTTTTCAGCTATGTGGTTCGCTAACTGGTGCTCAGTCCTATTTTTTGTCCCAGTCTGACCCTGCTGTACACCATTCCTCATCGCAATGGTACTCATTTTATCAACCTCAGATAGGTGAAGGGCAGAGTCCATTCCACTGGAACCGTAACCAGTGACAAACAGGCTACAAGCAAGGCTTTGTAGCAGAGGCATTAACCAGCTAAGCTGCCTTGTCATCCATTGAAGTATGATGGTGTTTTTTTACACGTTTTGGTGCCGATTCGGATCCTGGAAAAATTTCCCCGGTCCGAATTGAATCTGGACTTTTTTCCGTCCGAATCGTACAAGTAGCGTACAAACTGCCAAGTACGATTCGCATGGGAAAAACTCCATACGAATCACATCCGGAAAATTTCCCCACACGTCCTCGGGTCGGAAATTGGGTCCGACACATCCCCGGACGATTCACCGTACGAATCGGAAAAATGAAGTCCGACCGCGCAAGTACGATCACTCCCCTCCTTTCGATTTCACAACTGTATGGAAATAACACCGTATGGACCGAACTCCCATAACAAGCATGGAGACACGTGCCCGCACACGCGCCGAACACCCCACCACAGACCCCGCATGTACGCGCAAAAAGCCCCCCGGCCGCGGATGCACGCGCCGAACCCCCAACAGTGTATGCATGGAGCTTACCCCCACCCATGTATGCATGGAGCGTACCCCCACCCATGTATGCATGGAGCGTACCAACTCCCCACCCGTGTATGTATGGACCGTACCCCCACCCCACCAGTGTATGTACGGACCGTACCCCCACCCCACCAGTGTATGTACGGACCGTACCCCCACCCGTGTATGCATGCAGCGTACCAACTCCCCACCCATGTATGTACGGACCGTACCCCCAGCCCACCAGTGTATGTACGGACCGTACCCCCACCCCACCAGTGTATGTACGAACCCTACCCCCACCCCACCAGTGTATGTACGGACCGTACCCCCACCCGTGTATGCATGCAGCGTACCAACTCCCCACCCGTGTATGTACGGACCATACCCACACCCCACCAGTGTATGTACGGACCATACCCCCACCCCACCCCACCCGTGTATGTACGGACCGTACCCCCACCCCACCAGTGTATGTACGGACTGTACCCCCACCCCACCCGTGTATGTACGGACCGTACCCCCACCCGTGTATGCATGCAGCGTACCCCCACCCCACCAGTGTATGTACGGACCGTACCCCCACCCCACCAGTGTATGTACGGACCGTACCCCCACCCGTGTATGCATGCAGCATACCGACTCCCCACCCGTGTATGTACGGACCGTACCCCCACCCCACCAGTGTATGTATGGACCGTACCCCCACCCCACCAGTGTATGTACGGACCGTACCCCCACCCCACCAGTGTATGTACAGACCCTACCCCCACCCCACCAGTGTATGTACGGACCGTACCCCCACCCGTGTATGCATGCAGCGTACCAACTCCCCATCCGTGTATGTACGGACCGTACCCCCACCCCACCAGTGTATGTACGGAAAGTACCCCCACCCCACCAGTGTATGTACGGACCGTACCCCCACCCATGTATGTACAGACCGTACCCCCACCCCACCCGTGTATGTACGGACCCTACACCCAGCCCCCCTGTATGTACGGTGCGAAACACCACCACTGATGTACGGTGCGGACCAACACCCTGCCCGTGTTCGTACGCACCCTACCCCAGGCCCACACACCAGCACCCCCACCCAACATCGGGCATGTACGAGTCGTACTAAGCCATAGCAAAGGACAGCACTGTACAACAACATGGCCCATGTACGCACCGTACAGACGCTAAAAACACTCCTACTGAACCAGGACAAACCAAAAAAACCCAAGGAGAGTCAATCCGAGGCACACAACACCACAAAACAGATCCAACAAGGCCAAATACATCCTATACACTGACCTGCAACTGACAAACAGATAAACAGAGGCCCAAACCACTACCACTCCTTATAACACACCCACCCAAAGTTCAAACACAGCCACACCCACAAATGGACCAATAAAAAGGCCCAACACACACAAACCATGATCCTTTGCAACAGATCCACTGCTGCCAGACCCCAGAGACAACGCACTGCACCATACTTCAACCATCAATACACCTTACACTTGCACTCCTTCACACAACCACCATCACAAACACACCCTCATCACATTCACACACACACACCTGCACACCCACAACCATCCACACCCACACCCATCCACACCCCCACCCCCCAACCATCCACACCCACACCCCACACCATGCCCACCAACAAGAATCCAAAGTTCACAAAGGACGAGCAGGAGTCCCTTGTCGACGAAATCATCAGAGTCGAGCCACAGCTCTTTGGAACATTGGTCAGACGGACCAGCATATCAGAAAAAACTGCCATGTGGGAAAGGATAGTCAATTCCGTGAATGCTGTTGGGGCCACCAGAAGGACCAGGCATGAGTGCCAAGCCAGGTGGTACGATCTGCGGAGGACGGTCCGCCGCAAAATGACGGACGAGCACAACCAGGCCAACATCACTGGAGGAGGGCCGCCCCGCAGACCGGTACACTACCATCCCTGGGAGGAGAAGGTGATGGCCACGCTGCCGCCGTTGTTAGTAGACGGACTAGAAGGAGTCTGAGAGCCTGGTGAGTACACAAAGGCTATGCCAAGTCACAGGCCACACAAAACACCAACACAAGACAGGATGTCCCCGATGCCGGGAGGGTGGGCCTCAAAACTAACATAGAGCAACTCTGAAGCACACAACAATGCCCTCAGCCCATATGGCTTAGGGCACAGCCATACAAACAGTGTGTCCCCACACAGTACTGTTTTGCCTGCTAATGGTGGCCGCGTTGCAGGACGACATGGGTATGAAGGCACAATTTGCACATAACAGCAGCCAATGAAGACGCAGCACACTGAAAGAGTGTCAGCACACACCGCCACAGCAGCAGCGCAGACTCAGACACTCCGCCCAATGGGTGCCGGCAGAGAAGAAACAAACCCACATGAACAAGCCAATCGCCTTTGCAAGACCTGCAAACTGTGTGTGCCCAGGAAGCTGGGCTGAGGTGACAGAGGGTGACACACAGAGGGAGGGAGAGGGGCAGACAGAGGGACAGAGACAGAGGTGGACACAGGGAGACAGACAGAGGGAGGGAGGAGGCTGACAGAGGGAGGGAGAAGGGGAGACAGAGGGAGATGGACAGAGGGAGGAGGCTGACAGAGGGAGGGAGAAAGGGAGACGGACAGAGGGAGGAGGCTGATAGAGGGAGGGAGAAAGGGAGACAGAGGGAGACGGACAGAGGGAGGAGGCTGATAGAGAGAGGGAGAAAGGGAGACAGAGGGAGACGGACAGTGGGAGGAGGCTGACAGAGGGAGGGAGAAAGGGAGACAGAGGGAGACCAAATCACCCTTGGGTGGTGTGGCCATGTCCGCTCGTCAGCAGGTGGACTGTGTGCATGTAGACAAGGTTTGGCAATGCCTTAACCCCCCTTTCAACCTTTGAAAAACACTAGGCCATGTGTCAATCTGTGCACGAGTACATCCGTGCTGCAGGCACAAACAGAACCTCACACCCAGTATACCTACCCACTGTGTTCGTCAGAACCCTGTCACAAATTGTTAAGTTACCTACCTGCATTCTCAAATAGCATGGAATAAACACCATTTGGCCACGTACAGTGCAACACGTAAGGCGGCTTTGCATGGCTTGCTACGCCCGCTCACTACACTGCTGACTGCGTTCCCAAAATATGCATCAACTAAGATTGTGTCTCACATAGGTAAAGTGTCGAAAGCTGTGGCCAAGGGACATACCCATGCACAATTGCACTGTGTGAGGAATGCTAGCCAAATCTAACCACCCAGAGGAACTGTGCCAAATCAAAAAAGAATGAAACATGGATGTCGCATGTAACACAATTAACACTGTCTCTCTCACACACAGGTCAACGTCATCGATCTCCCCCCAACACTGGGGGGGAAGACTCACAGGACTAGGCTCTGCGTGAAGAGGACCCCACCAGCAGCGACGACTCTCACTACTCCGTGGATGACCCAGACCAACCTGGCCCCTCTGGTGTCCAACCACCTGCAGCACCTGCGTCAGGTACAACTGTGCCAACCACCACCCCCATTCCTGCCACATCCCAGGAGACACCCAGGAGCCCTGCCCGCACACAACAACACAGCCAGTCTGTCCAGGAGGGACAAGGTTCTCCGGGCACCCAGGAGGAGGCAGGCGACACCGCAAATGCCATCCCTCAGGGGTCCCGGAGACCCGATGTGCCCACAACGGCAGGCCAGGCGCAAGTGGGCAGGGGTGGTGGGAGTGGAGGACGGCGGAGGCGCGAACCTGCCCAGTTGGCTCAGGACCCGGCTATGGCACACGTCAGAACCATTCTGGACGCATATCGGCATGACTCCAGAGGCTTCGCCCAGGTAGTGGGGACCCTCAATGAGATGAAGACCCTGCAGGTTGAGCATCATGCCAGGATGGAGGCAAGACTGGCAGAGCTCTTGGCGGTGCACAGGGATGTGAGCCAATCCCTCCGTCAGATCGCCCAAAGCCTGGCAAACCCTCCCTGTGCCACCAGGCGTAGAGCAGCACCAGACACAGGGAGGGAGGAGGAGGAGGATTCATCTGCCGGAGCGTCCCTTGCATCATCAAGGCAGGCGTCTGAGGGTCCCCGCAGGAAGGTGGGTCGTCCACGAAAAAGACCGTGAGAGTCAGCGGAACATCACCATCTCCCAGGTCACCTGGCCTGGCACCTGGCCCTCTGGCCCAACAGCAGCACAGCAGCAAAGGTCATTCTCTGCCACATGGCCTTGCTGGTCACTGTATGACCAATGTTGACAAAGACTGTGGCACAGACTCTGATGACTGTCAATGTCAAGGACACCAACTCCCCCTGTGAACTTTGGATTCTACACTCCCGCCAAGCACCTCTTGTCATCCCCCCAAACACGTACCCCAGCACTAATAAAATTCATCACAATCACAAGATGATGCCGTCATTTTGCATTATTCCACTACATGTGTGTGTTGTAAAGTCAAACCATGCCTGATTTCTGAATTAACTCCAAACATCCATACCCTGGGGTCTGAGTCTGGCACAGGACACACATGGGTCACAACGTACCATCCAAGACAGACATGGAACACCATACTCACCCGTGATGGGCCCAACCAGCTGAGGGGGTGCCCGCACAACTGTGCCTACAGACCTATTTAGAAGAGCAACAGTCATGCACAGAGGTCAGGGATCATGTGGAGTGTCCTGGGGTGGGAGTCCCAGGTATGTGTAGACACGTGGCAGAACCATGTCCTGCATGCTTGAGTCAGGTGGATGTGGAGAATGGTGGGCCAGCCAAGGTTGGATGCATGTAGATGGCACAATTGGGTGTTGGATCACAGTGCCACAAGGTTGTGTTGTGGTTGAGGGCTGCATCCTGAGTGTGTGCATGGATTGAGAAGGTCATCCTGCAGCTGGCAGTGATCCACTCCCCCCATCTCTGTTGGACGTTGATGTGGCCTGGTCGCCGGATGTAGTAGCAGAGCTGTGCAGATGCACCCTGGATGTGGACAAGTATCATGGGATTTCTAACGCACATGTCCGTAGAGTGCAGGGTAGGAGTAGACACGGATGTCATAGTTGACCTGGGGGATGGTCTCCCTCTTGCCTTGAGGTGGATGGAACTGGGGATCTTGTGCATAATGCAGAGTGTGCTGCCGCATGAGGCACAGATGCTGCTGATCAGCATAGCACATGTCAGCAAGCAATCCATGATGAACACCAGCTCGTTTGCGTGGACACTGGGTGCCCTTGCAGCAGGGCCTGCAGCAGCATGCGCCATGTCAAGGAAACAATGCCACAAGTAGCACACAAAGACAAGGATCTCAGGAAGGAACCATGCAAAAGGTGTATGTCAAGGAAGGAATGTCTGGTTCAACATGGCACACACACACACAATGGATTCACATGTAGCACAGTGGCCGTCGTGGAAACTGACATGCCACAATACCTACACAGCCATGGACATCATGCACAATACAGAATCTAATCCCTGACAAACAGCTTGCATCTTGCTACTCATAGACTCATATGCACCATCTCTGAGAAAAATGCCAGACATGCCGCATGCACAGTGGCAACAGACCACCATTGACAGAGATGAGGCACCTTGGAGGCAGAGGGACACCTTTATTACTCATGTGTGTCGGAATGCTAATGCAACTCTGTCAACAAATACACAGGTCATGTGGATGAACACGTGGGACCAACACTGGCACCCCCCTTACCACCACAGATGCTGGAAATCCATGGCACTGGCACACAAGTGACGGGTTACAGCTAAACACCCCCTGCTGCTCACGGAGAGCCTGCTATACACCATTGAGCCCCTAATGGGGAATTCACACACCATGTCAACCCGGTGCAACCCGTATGTTTCCGAGGCCAGTGTTACACACATTGATGGCTCCATCACAATCCCATTACAGATGACTGTCACCAAGTCTGACCATCAATTCAGGTGAATTCTGCTCTAGGTCATGTGCCCCATGGTGAATCTACATGTATGTGAAGTATCCAAACATGAACAGGAGCAGTGCACACACATTCAAAACAAATACCACTCCCAAAAAGCCGTGCTGCATCCCTTACCCGAAGGAGATTTTCGAACTTGTCCGTGCATGTAACGCTGATTCAGCACATGTTGCTGTGTTCATGAGGAATAGCAGGAGCACAACAATGCCACCAGCAGACAGCATGCGCAAGTACCTGTGGATGGGAGACACACCAGAAGTCAGCCAAAAGAAGCACATCCGCATGCATGTGCATGTACTCGACACGTATTAGGTTGTCAACATGCGAGGTGACAATGATGACTCTGGAAAAACATTCTTCTATTGCACCATCACTCGAGTGACACATCCAAACACACCTCTGACTCACTTGGAAGACATGCAGATAAACACACACATTGCAACACATGCCACACACAGCCAAATGCGTGCACACTCAGACACTGGAACTCACCACTAAGCAAAGAAGTCGCGTTTGAGCCGACTCCGCATGTCCTCTACCGCCTCCTCCTCCTCCACATCACTTGCCTCGTGCCCAAGCCCTTCATCCTCCACGGGTGGGTGGTCCTGCTCATCTGGATCCAGGATGAGTGGCACAGCTTTCTCCACTGCCATGTTGTGCAGCATGTTGTGCAGCATGCAGCACACGAGAAATATCTTGCAGACCTTCACCGGTGCATATGGGAGTGCGCCACCGGTCTTGTGGAGGCAACTGAATCGGCTCTTCAGGAGGCCAAACGTCCTCTCTATCACTCGCCTGGTCCGCCCATGGGCGTTGTTGTAGCGGTGATCGGCAGCCGTGCTGGGGTTGCGGAGAGGCGTGATCAGCCATGGCATGTTGGGATAGCCAGCGCGCCTACATGGAAACATCATGGACAAGAGTGGGTCAGGAGGAGCAGTAAGACAGGAAGATGACGTTAAATACAGGACTGCCAGAGTATACCCACCAACAATACATGCTCGTTCGTTGCGCAGCTGCAGCATCATTTCAGGCACCCTGCTACGCCTCATGATGTACGCATCGTGTGCTGAGCCTGGAAAACGAGCACAGACATGTGAAATCACCATGTTAGCAAGACACACCGCACAGGGCATTAATGGAGTGGTAATGCTTGCGGTTACGGAAGGCTACCTCCTGTGCCTGTGGTGGTACCAAAGCCACATGTGTTCCATCTATGGACCCAATGACATGGGGCATCCCTCCCAGGGCATAGAACTCACGCTTGACAGCTGTCAACTGCTCAGGAGTTGGGAATTTAATGAACTCATCAAGGTGCTCCAACATGGCCTCTATAAAATCATGCAGAACACGGCTGAACATGGTTTGGGACATCCCACCGACATGGGCAATGGTATGTTGAAAGGTACCCGTGGCCAAGAAATGTAGGGCTGCCATCACCTTCATCTTGGGTGTCAGTGCACCAGGATACCTGTGTAGCGGTTGGAGGTGTGCTGCCAGCCGTGTCGTCAAGTCCACAATCAAACGTTGGGGGAAGCGGTAGCGGCGTATACAGTCATTTTCCCGCATGTCAGCCAAGTCCGGAATTGGTCGAAGGAGAGGTGGAGCCCTGCAGTGAATTAGAAGGGACAACGAAGAGTGAATACAGTACACCACCAATGTCAATGTACAGAGCACATGCTCAACAGGCAATACACATATGCTACATACAGAGTCAGGTCTGTGCAATATGCCCTGGACACGTATGCCAGGCATGTGACACTCCTACCAAGAGCCAGCTACAAACGTTGATTCTCAACCTCATTATGCCATGCCATGAAACTAGCTGTGGGCCAGTGTAAGTGAGCAGGCAGACGCATTACAGGAGTTACAGACATCCAAATATGTGCAGAAGAAGGATGTTTATTGTACAGACAGGTTGCGGAACACTAGAGGCACAGGTCACATGTCATAGAAAAAGGACAGACCACACACCTTGCCATGAAGGATTACATGTCAAGACTGATCACACATACATTGAGAGTATGCAGAAATGTCCTTGTTTTGAAACTCCGTGTCGATGCATACGTACACACCTTACGTCGGATTACACATGCGTGCTGGTGTGCGTAACAGTAACAGTGTGCCATGCCCATCTACACACAGACACATGTTGGTTGCAGCAACAGCAGATGCATTTGGCCAAACACCTACAGCAAACCTATGGGAACACATGACACACACATGACATAGCTACAGCGTGCAACGCGGGCATTCACTTGTCAGGGGTAACATTCCATGTACCTGGCATCAGGGGACATTTGCGGGTGTCGGTGACTGTGCCATGCCAGTGACGCATGGCCCACCAAGTCAGTACTACATGCACACATGTCAAAGGAGTGAAGGGGATGTGTGGCACATAGGGCACCATCACACGTGACATGTGTACACAGCCCATCATACTGTAATTCGCTTCACACCTCAGGAGTATGGTGCCACATCACAGCCTGACCCACCTGTGCCCGACACATGTAGTACTGCACAGACAATGCCTTGATATCCAGCCTTGGCCATGTATGACAGCTCAATTCATTCCTGTGTGCCGCCTGTCACCACTGTCAGGTGTGAATCCCACCGTACATACGCTCTGAGGGCATGTGTGGGGTCCCTATCACTGTGGTGGTGCTGGCGTATGCGTACGCCATAGTGATACGGACCGTACACACGCGTGTGTATGGTCCGGACTACTATGGGGGTGCTCGCGTACGTGTACGCCATAGTAGTCCGGACCGTACACACGTGTGTACGGTCCCTATCACTATGGGGGTGCTCGCGTACGTGTACGCCATAGTAGTCCTGACCGTACACACGTGTGTACGGTCCCTATCACTATGGGGGTGCTCGCGTATGTGTACGCCTTAGTAGTCCGGACCGTACACACACGTGTACGATCCGTATCACTATGGCGTACGCATACGCCAGCACCACCATAGTGATACGGACCGTACACGCGTGTGTACGGTCCGGACCACTAAGGCGTACGCATACGCCAGCACCACCATGGTGATACGGACCGTACACGCGTGTGTATGGTCCGGACTACTAAGGCGTACACGTACGCGAGCACCCCCATAGTGATAGGGACCGTACACACGCGTGTGTACGGTCCGGACTACTAAGGCGTACGCATACGCCAGCACCCCCATAGTGATAGGGACCGTACACACGCGTGTACGGTCCGTTGCAATGCATTTGGGGTGCCCTAGGGCTGTGGGACGCACCGTACCTGTGTTGTGACAGGATTGCCATAGGGGACACATGAGGGACAAGTATAGGGGCCTAAATGCATGCTGGTTGTCATGGAGACCGAGTTTCAGCTTTGAATTTTGCATCATGTGGCCAGCAGAAGTCGGTTGGAGACAATTTACTTTGTTGCAATGTGGTTGTTGACATTACATCATGCTCAATTTTAAAACCATGCATAGCATGTCACTGGGGTAGTTTTAAATTGATTGGAGGACACGTAGGATGCAAATGTGACTGAGCCAATCACTCTGTACTCCTGTAAATGAAACAGGCCAGCAAGGAAGATAGAAGGCAGCCAGGTCCCTTGAGAGAGCACTTGCCTGCACATCCCTTCATTCCACAACACTGCTGCTGCTTGTCATTCCTCTGGCACCATGTCCAGGTCTGTGGAGAGGGCCCAGCCATTCACCATGGAGGAGAATATGGTGTTTCTGGATGTGATCCTCCCACAGTACACCATGCTGTATGGTCGACCAGGGGAGCAGGTGAGTGCAGACCCCACTAGCTTAAACTGTGCACCTCATTTTTACTGTGACTTCTGGCATTGTGTCCAGGTGTGACAGACATGCAGGGTTCTTCATAGTGGTTCCCAGGGGGGGGGAAGGGCTCATGTCTCCCATGCAGAGCATGCTGTAGTTCCTGTGTGCACAACGCACTAGCATGGTGCTTACTGTGACGATCACTGCATGGTGCATGCCGCTTTCGGACTGCCTAATCCTCCTGGAAATGTTGTTCCTACAGTCCTGATGTGAGTCTGTGCTCCTCCCAGGGTGACAGGTGCCAGGACCCACAGATGTGTGTCTGTTCAGTGTACCTGTGGTGAGAGTGTTCAAATGATGTGTTCGTCCCCTGGACATTGGTGTGTGTGTGTGAGTCCCCTGTCATGTGGGTGTGTGCATATGTGGAGTGTTGCACCACAGCTGCATGTGGGATGGATACACCCTGGCCATCTGTTGTGAGCAGGGAGCTGTGCTGGATGTCTGCTGTGCTGAGACAGCCCCACATCTGTGACACCCCCAGTCCAGTGGCACATGTGCAGAGTGAGGTTTGTAGCGGCAGTTTCCGATGCCAGGTGATTGTTCAGGGCCTGTGTGTGTCTGGGTACTCTGCTGAGGTGGCGTAAGTGGGCCGGGGCATGTGACTGCTTAGGGGTACTGTTCAGATTCCTGTTGTAGCTTGGGATGCACAGTGTGAGCCTGCATCATTGATTGTGTTGCACCCCTCATGCCACCTGTGTACTTTCAAAGGCACCTACTGCATTTGCCCATTCCCAGGAGGATGATGTCACTATGACAAAGGTGCAATGAGTTGGCTGCATACTGTGGCCAGTTCAAACATGCATGATTTTTAATATGTGTGTCTCTGTATCATTGATAAGGTGGATTGATGTATTGTCACTTTTGCATCCTCACAGGTAGGCGTCTGTGCCAAGGGGGAGATCTGGAAGCAAGCCGTCAGTGCCGTGAGGAGGACGGATGGTCGGAAGCGGCGTCTAGCCCAGGTGAGGAAACGCTGGCAGGACATCCGGTGCTGGACGCGGAGGATTGCACGGGTCCTGCTGGGGGACTCACCTGAGAGCCACAAAAACCGTGGGCGCCACCGTCTGACCCACATCCATAAGCGTGTGCTGGCGGTGGTCTTCCCTGACTTGGATAGGCGCCTAGCGGAGAAGCAGCGGCAGGAAGGGGGTAGGTACATGTGTGTTTGTTGTGTGTGACCAGCTTTTGGAAGTGCGCAGTTGCATGGATACACTGCCAGGGTTTAAATGTGCAGTGCATATCCTGTTCCCCAAAGTAAAGCGGTGCTGTTCTTCCTCCCTTCCCCTCCTTGCCATGTGTTCCCTGGTCTGTGTGTAGTCACTCTTGCACAAGGTCATCTAGGCTGGCAGTAACTCCAAGTGCCCAATGCTTGCAGCATCATGTGTGGGGGTGGTGTGTAACAGGTTTTTGCACGTTGCCTGTGCCCTGGCCAGTTCAGTCATTGTGGGGTCCATGTTAGTTGGCACTGATGCTGAGTCCCAACATGGCAGTGTGTGTTTCATGTGTACTGCCTTACTGCCTGCATGTAGAATGTTGTGCCCTGTGACATGATGTGCTTGAGTGTGAGATGTGCATAGTGCACGGATGGTGGCTTGTGTTCCAGTCATATCCATCCAGGGCCATGGAGTAGTGTGGCCACTACAGTCCCCTGGGGCACCTTTTCCTAGGTATCATGTGTGTCATCAGACAATGTGGACATTCTCTGTGTCTTCAGCATAGTTTGGGCCCTGTGGCATAGTACCATGGCCTCATTTGTATTCATGTATACTGTGCTACATGTGTCCACTGTACAGGGTGACCTAAATTAGCTGGTGCATACTCACAGGGGCCAGTGCCTGTGTGTCTTGGTACAACTATCTGATGATGGTTGTTTGTCAGTGATATGTGTGGACTGGCGCACCAGGGGTAGTTTGTGTGCGATCAGGATTAATTGCAGGCCATGTGTTTTCATCCCAGACTAAGAGGTGTAAGTACTTCCTCTGTCTCAATCACATTGTCTCAGGTAGGGGGGGGTTGGTGCGGGCAAGGCCTACATGTCCAAACCTGAAGTCTCCTTGCTCGGTCTGGCCAGTGTGTGATGTTTGTGTGGCCAAACACTCAAGGTGCAGTGCCCCAGTCATGTTGGCCATGGTTTTCAGTATTACCTTTGCAGCATGTCCCAAGAGTTGCTAGACATGGTTCCTGCTCATCCCTTTCTTGGCTACGCTGTGTGTCGCTGATGCTGTGCTAGATTGTCCCCAGAGCCTGGCTCCTCTGTACAATTTGATATCAAGTTATTTGCTATTGTGTCATGCTCTCCCTATTTTAACAGTGGCATGGTGGGTCAACAAACTGTGTGTTGCAGGGACTACATATGTACCTTGTATTGTAGATGTTACTCTTGTAGCTTTTCAGGCTATGCACTGTGACCTATGTAGAGTTGACTCATGTGACATATGTATACAGGTGTCTGATTTCTCCTGTCTCTTCACCTTGCCCACAGCATCGTTGGGGGACTACGAGGGAGACACTGGCACGGACCGTGAGGAGGGAGCGAGCACCAGTGCCAGCAGTGCAGAGTTGTCTGGCACATCGAGTGGCACGGAGGCCGATGGTAGTGCAGCGTAGGACCTGTCCAGTCAAACCACCACCGACTATGATGCAGACGGGTCCGAGGCTGAGCACTCCGAGGGGGCGGAGGTTGCTCCCACAGCTGACACCAGCACTCCATCACTACCCGCCCCCTCCATTCCGCTCACCGGCCTCCCACTTGCTCGTGTCCCTTCCCGCCGTGCTAGGTCACCACGTGTCTCCTTCTTGCCAGGCACCGCACCCCCTGCCTCCACTGCTGCCACCAATGCCGAGTCTGTGGACATCCTGCGGCAGTTGCAGGTTGGTCAGACTGCGATTCTTAATGTCCTCCATGGCCACAGCCAAGTGCTCACCCAGATGGAGGCATACATGGAGGGCATTTCAGCTGCGCAGTCTGACCAACGCAACTTGCTGAGGTCCATAGACTCGACACTGACTGCAGCATTGGGTCTCCTGCAGCGCTACGTCTCCCCCCTACCCCTGCAGCATCCACACTATCAAAGCAAACCCAGACGTAGCCATGCACGCACACCACCAGACACAGGCACCACACCACCAGGGAAGGCAAAGCGCACACCTCCTGGCACGCACACACAGGGTGAAGTAGGCACACCCACTGGGTAGGGGGGGAAACGGAAGACACGCAACCAGAGTGGGAGTCCACATTCCTCACGACTACCACCCTCCAAATCCACTCCCCTCAGCTCTCCTGGCCAAGAGTCAGACACAGGGTCAGTCCTGCCCAGTGTGTCCATCAGCCCCAGTGTGGCACCACCCCGCAAGTGGTGGAGGCAGGACACCGGCAGGGGAGTTGAGTTCCCCCCCCTGTCCACACCCTCCACCAGTAGCGCTGCGACCCATCCCTGCGACCCCCCCCTCCTTGGGGCCTGTGGTTCCTTCGGGTGCAGGGGAGACGCTGGGCGACCTGGCAGTAGTGTGCAGCTCCGTGCTCCAATCCACCTTTGGCGCTGCCCCACCCCCTGTGTTGGAGTCGTCCGTCCGTGCACCCACAACACCTACCCATGCCCCTCCTGTCCCTGCAATGCCTGGTCCTTGATGCCCCCCCCCTGTGGATGACAAGGTAGTCTGAACTGTGCAGGCAAGCTAGGGGACACGCATCCCAATGTGTCCCCCACCTGCATTGGAACTATGGACTGCCCTATGGGCCTTGTGCATTTTGAACTCTTCGTACAATTCATTTTCGTACATTGCTGAATAAAGCTATTTTGTTTTCCTTGGCACACTGCTGCTTTTCTGACATTGCTGTTGGTGGTGCTGCTCCATGATTTGGGGTGGCGATAATGTGTTAGGTGTCTGGGATATGTTGTAGTGTGCTGTTCGTGGGGTGGACCCTGTTATCTGTGTGCCATCACACGGTATTTGCGATCAAACTTTGCTCATGTAAGCTGTTACTGCATGGTGACATTGTCCCAAGGTGTGTACCTTCCTCTGTGGACCCTGACATCTTCCCTGCAGGGTGTTGTGAAGACATTTGTGCAGTGCTGTGTCTACATTTGCTGGGTGTGTGACGGACCCCTTCAACTTTGGCCATGCATGCTGGCCAAGGTCTCCACCTGCATCATTTGTGTCATCCTTGGGGGTCACTGTACTTGTGAGTGGAGTATATTGACAGGACTTCATGTGTACATGTTCCCTTTTCCGCACTATGCATGTGTGTACTCCCAGCCTCGCACACATGTGTTTCGTGTTCTGCTGGGTCTTTGAGCACCTGACTGACAATTGTGGCCATTGTATCTGTGTGTACTCAACCCCTTTCTTTCCATGGGCAAAGCTGGGAGGACTCTGCACACACCCCTCCTGTGTCTGGGCACTGCTGGGAGGACTCTGCACCCACCCCTCCTATGTCTGGGCACTGCTGGGAGGACTCTGCACCCACCCCTCCTATGTCTGGGCACTGCTGGGAGTGATAGGCCCCACCCCTCCTATGTCTGGGCACTGCTGGGAGGACTCTGCACACACCCCTCCTGTGTCTGGGCACTGCTGGGAGTGATAGGCACACACCCCTCCTGTGTCTGTGCACTGCTGGGAGGACTCTGCACACACCCCTCCTGCGTCTGGGCACTGCTGGGAGGACTCTGCACACACCCCTCCTGCGTCTGGGCACTGCTGGGAGGACTCTGCACCCACCCCTCCTGTGTCTGGGCACTGCTGGGAGTGATAGGCACCCACCCCTCCTATGTCTGGGCACTGCTGGGAGGACTCTGCACACACCCCTCCTGTGTCTGGGCATTGCTGGGAGGACTCTGCACCCACCCCTCCTATGTCTGGGCACTGCTGGGAGGACTCTGCACCCACCCCTCCTATGTCTGGGCACTGCTGGGAGTGATAGACACCCACCCCTCCTATGTCTGGGCACTGCTGGGAGGACTCTGCACACACCCCTCCTGTGTCTGGGCACTGCTGGGAGTGATAGGCACCCACCCCTCCTATGTCTGGGCACTGCTGGGAGGACTCTGCACACACCCCTCCTGTGTCTGGGCACTGCTGGGAGTGATAGGCACCCACCCCTCATATGTCTGGGCACTGCTGGGAGGACTCTGCACACACCCCTCCTGTGTCTGGGCACTGCTGGGAGGACTCTGCACACACCCCTCCTATGTCTGGGCACTGCTGGGAGGACTCTGCACCCACCCCTCCTGTGTCTGGGCACTGCTGGGAGTGATAGGCACCCACCCCTCCTATGTCTGGGCACTGCTGGGAGGACTCTGCACACATCCCTCCTGCGTCTGGGCACTGCTGGGAGGACTCTGCACACACCCCTCCTGTGTCTGGGCACTGCTGGGAGGACTCTGCATACACCCCTCCTATGTCTGGGCACTGCTGGGAGGACTTTGCACCCACCCCTCCTGTGTCTGGGCACTGCTGGGAGTGATGGGCACACAGCTCTCCTATGTCTGGGCATGTACGGTCGGGACATACACGGGTGTGGTTACGCTCCATTCATACACGGGTGTGGGTACGCTCCGTACATACACTGGTGGGGTGGGGGTACGGTCCGTACATTCACGGGTGGGGAGTTGGTACGCTGCATGCATACACGGGTGGGGGTACGGTCCGTACATACACTGGTGGGGTGGGGGTACGGTCCGTACATACACTGGTGGGGTGGGGGTACGCTCCATTCATACACGGGTGTGGGTATGCTCCGTACATACACTGGTGGGGTGGGGGTACGCTCCATTCATACACGGGTGGGGGTACGCTCCATTCATACCCGGGTGTGGGTATGCTCCGTACATACACTGGTGGTGTGTGGGTACACTCCATTCATACACGGGTGTGGGTATGGTCCATACATACACGGGTGGGGGGTTGGTACGCTGCATGCATACACGGGTGGGGGTACGGTCCGTACATACACTGGTGGGGTGGGGGTACGGTCCGTACATACACTGGTGGGGTGGGGGTACGCTCCATTTATACACGGGTGGGGGTACGCTCCATTCATACACGGGTGTGGGTACGCTCCGTACATACACTGGTGGGGTGGGGGTACGGTCCGTACATACACTGGTGGGGTGGGGGTACGCTCCATTCATACACGGGTGGGGGTACGCTCCGTACATTCCCGTACCCACGGTTTGCAGGCCTGGGTACGTACCGTCCCCAGGCCTTAAAAGCGTGGGTACGGGCCGTACCACGCCCACCACTACGTCACCCCGACAATGGCGGTACGGCCCGTACCCACGTTCGAATGGCCTGGGTACGGGCCGTACCAGCATTGTTGGGGTGATGTGGGGGTACGCGTGGTACGACCCGTACCAACGCTCTGAGGGCCTGGGTACGGTGCAGACCCCCAATGGGGTGCCGTAGGGGTACGCACCGTTCCCAGCCCTTCAGAGCGTGGGTATGGGTCGTACCACGCGTACCCCTACATCACCCCAACAATGCTGGTACGGCCCATCCCCAGGCCTTTAGAAAGTGGGTACGGGCCGTACCGCCATTGTTGGGGTGACGTAGTGGTGGGCGTGGTACGGCCCGTACCCACGCTCTTAAGGCGTGGGTACGGTACGTACCGGTATTGTTGTGTTGCCGGTTCGCGTCAACATCCACTTCCGTTGTGGCGGACGCTTGCGTCGCTGGACACCCCCCCACCCCCTCGAGGTGACCAGGTCCTGCAGGTCAGGTATGTCCAGGGCATGTGTGATTTGTGACTTGTGTGGGGGTTATGTGTCCTGCCCCTGCCCCCCCCCTTTGCCCCTGGGTGTTATTCTAACCTTCTGCGGCGTCTGCGTCAGTGCCTGTAGAGCAGGTGGACTGCTATGAGGGCTGGGATGACACGTAGGTTCGGGTCCATGGCTGTCCGTCGCGTACAGGTGCTCCTTGTGCACGTCGTCCCGATTTCCCGGCAGTTTTTGGCAGCCGGAAAATATAATCCGTGCGGGGTCACGTCGGTGCGGATCGTACTTCCTGGTTCGTGAACCGCAGCCTGCATGCGTCCCGACGTCACGTCGGAGCATTCCCGGATCACATTGGTATGTATTTTTTCGTCAGTCGGTTTTTTTTACGATTCGTACGGAAATGGTGTTTCCGTGGGAATCGTACTTCCATGTTTGTAATGTTTATTTCCCGGGTACGAGTCGGACGGAGAAAACGCTCCGACCGACGGTTCGTACCCGGGTTCTCCAGGATCCGAATCGGCACCTTAGTGTTCAGTAGGCCTGTTTTCAGAATATGCCTGGCTTGCATTCCACGTGGCGCTTTCTGCCAGGGTTGTATACGTTTGTAACCCATTAGTAGATTATGCTACCTCAATGGTATTCTGTTAATCGGCTTTGAAAGGATGAAGCACTGATGGACCTGTGATGTGCAGATATATTAGGCGAACGCAAATGCACTGACCAACCCTACCCCACTACTGGCAGCCACAGCAGACTAGTCAGGCACAACTCGGAGCAGTGTTGTGAATTAGCTTCCAAGCACAGAAGAGGCACCACCAGGCCAACTGGGCCCTCCGCCACTGCAGTGCCAGCCGAGTAAATCCATGAACCACACCCTGATGCGGAGCTCAGTGAGGAGAGCTGCTCCTGGGTCACAGCCGAGAGCCCACGGCTAGAGGCCCATACCCTGACCAGCGGAGACTATAAACAGTTTTCTTCGCACACAGAGTGAAGCGGCGAGAGGGCTCTCCTGGGGGTCTTATCTGTAAGACGTCCCTGCAAAGATGGGCCGGTGTGGACGAGAGGAGAGTGAGCTGCCGACAAGCGCATGCATCTGTAAGGTGTTTTGGATGGGGTCGAGTCAATCACGTGCCCGACAGACTGGATGTTCAGGAAGCAATTAGAAGAGGTAGTGAGTTCAGCACAGCAGGCTGGAAGAGAAGGCTCAACATGCAGTGCGCACGAGCTCATCAGATAGTGAGTGGCCATTCAGAATGCAGTGAGTAGGCGATCAGGCAGTGAGCGGGAGCTAAAGAAGCAGCGAGCTCACGCTTATCAGGCAGAGAGTGTAGTGCGTGGATGCTTAGGAGGCAGAGTGTCCGTTCAGCAAGCAGCGCTGAGGTGAGCAGTCAGCAGGCAGGGAGAAGGACCATACACAGGCAAGAAACTCAGCAGTCAGTGTACACTATTCCATGTTACAAAATACAAATCACTCTCTGAAAGCTTTAATAGAGTAATAGCAATCCATTTTTAAATATTCAATCAACCAATCTGGGAAAGAGAAAGAGCAAGCTCCACCATTTCCGCCAAGAATGAAAAACACAATGGCGTTGTAAAGATTCGCTAAGTGACAGTAGACGAGCTATGGGTAAACGCGTCCCAACAGAAAGCAGCACACCACGTGACGGCCAGACGGACCAACTGCACGGCAATGCATGGGAAAGTGACGGGGGCGGGTGTCCAATCACAACAAGACCTGTGCCGGATTTCAGCCAGGAGACACTCACCCACGTATCCTTGGTCCATCTTCTTTAAATTTACTCGCGGCCTCACAAATTCCAAATGCCCAGGAAGCAGCCGTCTCTGCTACGCACGCGCGCTGCATGTAGCACTACCACTGGCTCATCAGCGAATTTTGAGACAACGTACACGCACAACGGGAAAGGACAACGGGAAGGGGCGGGAAGATGGAGAACACGGCCAACGGGAGGGGGGGCGGGAACAAAGGGAATAGGAATGCGAAAAACGGGAAGGGGGTGGGGGGATAACGTGCATTTCCGTTGCTAGGACACACCAAGATGCAAAATGGCGTCAGGCTGTCCACAGTCCCTATGGACTACGGACACGCGCATGCTGTTATTTGCTATGGACACATGGCAAGAGCAGCTATGTTTGTCCATGCAGACGTGCGCATACAAGCCCTCCGCTGAATTGATTCCAAAAGGTGCTCTCCATGCGAGGGCATGCGCTGCTTTCGCAAGGCGAGACCTATAAAAGAAGTGGGGGGACTAACCAGGTTAGGCAGTATGCAAGTGAAATCATGACGTGTGGCATCACAGCGCATGATGTCACGACGCGTGACATTGCATGTGACATCATAGGAAGTGACTTCACTGGAAGTGGCATCATAAGAAGTGACATCAGATATTAAGCACTCACAGACGTTTATCACGTATATGATGAGTACATTTAAGCGCATTATGAGATTTAACAAATGAGATTTGGCGTCGGGGTGTGCCAAAAAAGTGGCGCTATCCCGAAGCAAAATCAACTAATACATATATTTTTTTAAGCCCTGCCACAAAGAAATTGGCCATATACAATAAGGAGCTTAGGGGTAGAAAACAGGTCATCCCCCACTCTTATAGTCATACACAACAAGGGACCTGTTCACACTGTGATACTAATACTCAAATCCCTTCACGTCCATTATGAATCCTTCGAAAAATCTATTGGACCAGCGGTTACATCTATACCGTCTGTATTGCTGGGATCTGGATCACCGTTTTTAAACACTTAAAAACTATCTGTTACGTTTGTTCTAACTGGTGTCTCCCATGGTCAAGCCCATCCTCTCATGTGATGTGACCTGCTCAATTGAGCAAAAGAAATTGTGAAAAAAATTTTTTGAAAAAATGTGAGGGAGGATTGGCGGTGCCTCACGGAAGTAACACCAAGGGAGAGAGCAGGTTGGTACTCGCCTGCTTCCTCAGGTTCTCATCATCAGCAACCACCAATCCTAAACAAAACGGTGATAAAGTGAAAGGAAACGTTTTTTTGTATACAAACAAGGTGCTAAGGTGTGGTATCCATTACTGCCTCTGCACCAGATACTTTCTCTCAGTGTGCGGCAGAGTCAACCCAAATAAAATTGGGACTACGGGGACAGTGCTATTGCTCCGCTCGTCCCAAATTTAAAACCGAGCTAGATCACACTGGCTTTTTAATTTTATTCAATGCTGGCGTGTCTGCTCATTAAAAGCCGTAGTCCCAATTTTGTTTAGGATTGGCGGTTGCTGATGATGAGAACCTGAGGAAGCAGGCGAGTACCATCCTGCTCTCTCCCTTGGTGTTACTTCCGTGAGGCACCGCCAATCCTCCCTCACATTTTTTTTAATTTTTTTTTTCACAATTTCTTTTGCTCAATTGAGCAGGTCACATCACATGAGAGGATGGGCTTGACCGTGGGAGACACCGGTTAGAACAAACGCAACAGATAGTTTTTAAGTGTTTAAAAACGGTGATCTAGATCCCAGCAATTCAGACGGTATAGATGTAACCGCTGGTCCAATAGATTTTTCTAATGATTCATAACGGACGTGAAGGGATTTGAGTACTAGTATCACAGTGTGAACAAAGAAATTGGAAACAAGGAGAAGCATGGTAGTAGATCTGTAATGCTTAATGGGTTAGAAAGTCTACATTTTATAATATTTGATTGGGTTAAGGCATATGCAGTGAAGGTGCCCAGTAAATCTCAGGGAATAGTAATAATGGTGAGATAACTCTGGTGGTTAATGCACTTGCTGGAGAGATCCGTGTTTTGTAAAGTCCCAGATTTTAATCAAGTAGTAGGGAACGTAAATGTGTCTGCTGCAAAGCACATCATTTAACACGCAGATGACAGATTTTTATTTTATGTACATTGTAAAGGGGGTTACTGCTTTTAACACAGAGATCCTATTGTTACCTTGAGTTCATAAATTATAATCCTTCTACAAGACCACAGTGAGGTATGACGAATATGTAACTCCTACACCCTGTAACCCTCACTCTCTCATCTAACGCATCTTGTACATTGATTTACGCATATGCATGATTTATATTCAATGTGTAATGTTCATGTTAGGTAAAGAGCTCTGACACCCTGCATTGGGTTTCATAGCGCTATAAAAGAAATAAAATAGTGCTATTGAAATTGTTATTTGTGTAAATACTGGGACAGACCAACACACCTGCCATTGTTACAGTGCCGGCACTTTTATAGAGGGACTGAAGAAAGTAAAAAGCATGCATCTCTTAAGTAACTGTGAAGAGATAACAAGCACTTTTGTTTCCTCTCCATGGCATGTACATTTAAGTGTGCGGTTCCAGGCCGCCTCCAGTCAGGATATTCAAATAAAAGGATGCCTGATGGCCCCCTAACTTCAGCCCAGCTGGAGGTGATAAAAAGCTCCCTCCTGCCTGCACCTTGCTGCTGGGATTTGAAAGCAGATGCGGTACAGGCCCTGCTGAACGTGTCCCAGTGTCTGGAAATTACACTGGGACAAGTTCAGCATATTTCTGTGAGGCCCAACTCCTTGGCAGGGGGGACGGCGTCCACCCTTTGAAAAGAGTGAGTGGACGCTGTGTACCTGCGTGTACTGCCAACTCATGCCCTGGGAGGAACGCAGAAAGAATATCAATACAGTGCGTTGCCGGGCTTAGGCAGCGTGTGCAAGGCTCTCGCTCCTGCGGGAAGACTCCCACGTCACAGAAAGTCTGCGTGGCTTCACCTGCATGCAGTGGCTACAGACACAAGCATGATAAGAAGCAGGGTTTAAGTGGGCCGGGTACTGTCGGTGCTGAGCACTGGCAATTTTTAAAAAGACTCATCGAAATGTGTGTCTTTCTGGCTCTTTTTTTTAATTTTTTAATTTTATTATTCTTATTAAAATTAAGTGGTACTGTTAAAGCATCAATTTACATACAGATCAGTGTGCAATCACTCAATACAAATCACATCGTTTTACTTCACTATTATAGTACATAGCATATTTTCGTTTCGTAGGTCCACATAGTTACATACGTTAGCATTCAGATTACGCTAACTTGGTTCTATTTCGCGGCTTGCCACTGGCAATGCACATATACCCCCCGTAGATGTTCCAACCGCCCCATAATCGCATCCATTTTTTGGGACAACCTCTGCGTACATATATACCGTTTTTTCCGCCAGCATGGCCATGTCCATATCGTTACACCATTCCGCGACCGTGGGGGTGGCGAGTGCACCCCAGTGCTTAGCAATGTTTCTTTTGGCTAGCATCATTCCCAGTGTCGCCCAAGTCTGCGCTATAGAATTAAGGTCTGTTGCCTCCCAAATATTCAAGAGGCAGCGTTTGGGCTCAGGAGGAACGGGGCTTCAGCTTACTCTTGTGATGATGGACATGACTGATTTCCAATATGGCACTATTGCAGGACAGTCCCAGAGTGTATGAAAGAAGGTACCGTGTGCCCCACACTGTCGCAGGCAGAGTTGTCTATCAGTTTCCCCTATCTTATAAAGAGTGGTTCTAGTGTAGTAGATTCTATGAAGGATCTTAAGCTGTACGAGGCGTAGTTTGGATGTGATCGCTAGTTCTCTGGGTGATGCTAACGCCTCCTGCCAATCGGTATCATCTAAGTCCCCCACTTCCTCCTGCCATTTATCTCGGAGCCTTTGCATGGGGTCGGGAATGTTATTAGAGATCTTACGATATGTCATGGATATTGCTTTCATGTCCATGTGATCTGTCAACAATCTATCCTCTAGTGGTGAGGCCTCGGGGATACTAGTGTCAGGGGGGATTGCCGCCTCCAGGGCGTGTTTGATCTGATGGTAACGGAATCATTCCGCAGGTGCCATTTAATATTGGTCCTGGAGTTACGCAAAGGGGATCACCTTTCCTCGTTCCCAGAGATTTCCCGCTTTTGATATCCCTATATTGTCTCAATGCTTGAAGCCTTTACTTTTGCCCAGTCTGCCTAGTCTGTGCGTGTCCCTAAGGGGCGTCGCTTGTGTGATTTTGTTGTTCCATCCCAACCTTTTGAGTACTATGTTCCACACCTGGAGTGTGTGGTTCGTTTGGCCTATCCGGGCCTTGGTTTTAATATAGAGTGCCCGATCGAGCCCTTCCTCTCCCAACTCCAATCTATCAAGGCAGAAGGCCGGATCTGTGAGGGGGACAGGCAGCCAGTGGTTAACCACAGTCAATTGGGACACCCAATAGTACGTCTGTATACTTGGGAGTGCAATGCCACCATCATACCAGGTTCTGAACAGTTTCCACATAGCTATGCGAGCCGGTTTGTTATTACAGAGGAGTTTGGTGACTTCAGCCTCTATAACTCGGAAAAAAGGACTGGGGGACCAGGAATGGTGTGTTTTGAAGAGCATAAAGGAATCTCGGGAGTGCCATCATTTTAAAAAGTGCCGCTTTTCCTAGGAGCGTTAGAGGCAGCAATTGTCAGTGTTTGGTGTCCTTTTGGAGCCGCTTCAGGGGAGCTTTAAGATTCATAGTCATAAAGACCTCTGGTTCATGGGTGACATAGATTCCCAAGTACTTGAAACTATTATCAGCAATTGTTATGTCACAGCCAGCAGGTAGTGCTGGTGGCGGCCCTCTCAAGATATACATAACGGATTTCATCCAATCGATCGTGTGCCCTGAGTGTCTTTCGTAGGAGCCACATATGTCCAATATTCTAGATAGGGAACGTTTAGGAGAGGCCATGTAGAGGAGGACATCATCTGCGTACAGGGATATATGATCTTCACACCCCTTAGACCAGCGGAGCACGTGAATGATGGGATCTTGTCGTACTCAGGCCGCCAAGGGCTCTAGTTTAAGAGCGAAAAGACGCGGCAACAGCGGGAAGCCCTGTCTCGTACCTCGGTACAGTGGGAACTCTTTGGATATACGCCCATTAGCTACCACATGGGCCAGGGGATTTGTATATAGTAATCTAACCCAGGAACAAGATTTTGGTCCCAACCCCATCCTTGTGAGAACGGCAAAAAGGAAGGGACATTCGACCGAGTCGAAGGCCATTTGCATGTCCAGGGACAGTATGATGGCTTCTTCTTGTATGGTGTGTTGATGTCCCAATACGTTATGGAAGCGTCTTTAGGGCCGTGTTTCTTCCTGGCATGAACCCTAACTGATCTGTGTGTATTAATGTGGCTAGGTGCGGCGTAAGTCTGTTGGCCGGAGTCTTGGCCAATATCTTGGCCTCTGCATTAAGCAGGGATATGGACCGATATGAGGCACATTCCCGAGCGGGTTTACCAGGCTTGTAGATGGCCACTATTGTTCCCATTCTTTGGTCTCATGGGAGTTACCCTCGTTCCAAACTGGCCTTATACATGTCTAAAAGGTAGGGCGTAAGTGTTGCTGCACTTCGTTTGTACCACTCTATAGGGATACCATTTGGGCCCAGCGCCTTTCCCGATTGGATTTTTCCGATCGCTATTGCTAGTTCTTCCGTGGATAGCTCTGCCTCTAATAGTGGAGACTCCTCTTCTGGGAGCTTAGGAAGTCGGATATCATGGAGAAACTCCTCTGCATCCACTTATGGTATTTTGAGCGCCGGAGTGTATTCTTGCTCGTAGTGATGCGCTAAGAGGTCTGCTATGGCTTGGGGGTTTGGTGTAACTACTCCTGTGGGGAGCTGAAGTTCCGTGATCCACCTATCTGCCTTGTCTTGTTTGTCAAGCCAGGAGAGAAGCTTGCCCGCTTTATCACCGACTTCGTATATCGTGTGTTGAGTAGTGGATAATCGTATCTTTTCTTTTTTGTGGTTTGTTATGAGTGAGATTGCCTGTCCACGAAGCACGGTTTTATATGCTTCCCATAAAATGAGTGGGGAGGAGACAGAGTGTGTTCTCGCTAAAGTAATGTTGAGTGCTGTCAGCCAGTCCCTTACAGATCTTAGGGTTTTTAAGGGACACCGGGTATATAGGGAATATTCGACGCTGTGTTGTTGCATGCCGCGTGTAGGCAACATATATAGGGGAATGGTCCGAGATGCCCCTTGGTAGATGTACGACGTCTGCGAAGTACCCTATCTCGCCCGCCGGCGCCAGTATGTGATCTATTCTGGAAAGGCTGTTGTGTGCCCCTGAATGATATGTGTATTGCCGTGTTTGCGAAAGCGGAGTCACCAGGCCTATGGTATCTAGGGAAGCCGCCAGTGGAGAGTGTGTCCGGTGTTGTTGTCGTGGGGGTGTTCAGTCTAGAGTGTCATCCAATGTTGCGTTGAAGTCACCTCCTAGATTAAGTTGCCTTGTGGAAGTTGAAGGAGGAACGCGCTGAGCGCTGGGAATGCCAACGAGTGAAGCGCAGGGCGGATATAGACTGACACTATGTTGACCACACGTCCTTCCCATGGACATGACAGTGCAGCGAAGCGGCCCTGATCGTCTGTGTATGTGTGTTTAATAACAATCGGGTATTGTTTTTTAATTAGGATCCCCACCCCTGTGAGCCGGTTGTGAACTTCGAGTGGACCGCTAATTTGAAGCCCCATCTATGGAGTGCTTTGCAAGTCATTCCAGGTAGATGGGTTTCTTGTATCAGGGCTATTGCTGGTGCTTTGCGCTTTAGGTATTGCAGGACTAGTCCCCTCTTCCACTTATCCCGGACACCATTTATATTCCAGGATATTAGAGGCATGTGTTTTATACGTGTTGTCGCAGGGGCGGTTGGGTCAGGGGGCTGTCCCATGGACAGTGTTAAAGATGTATGCAATGAGATCTGGACTTTTGTACGGAAATGTAGGATCAGTATGAGTGGACCCACGA
This sequence comes from Triturus cristatus, assembly GCF_964204655.1. Lineage (NCBI taxonomy): Eukaryota > Metazoa > Chordata > Amphibia > Caudata > Salamandridae > Triturus > Triturus cristatus. Next base: position 1,037,699,711 of record NC_140582.1, on the reverse strand, counting down.
TGTACCATAAAGCGTATCAAAACGAAGAAACCAATTAAATCAAAACTTCCCCAATTAACCCTCTTTCCCTCCCCGCCTCCCTGCATGACGGTGTAAGAACTGCCGCCACCCCAACTTTGCAGTGTGCCTATTTCCCGTTACCCGGTACCTTCGTAAGGGGAGAGAGCTCCTACGTTGTCCCCCCAGGGCCGCCTCGTAGACCTATATACCAAATCAGCCTTACACAGGCGGTCATTATGAGAGGCCAGATGCCTCCGGTTCATACAAAGCAATGTTAATGTTAATGTTACAAAGCAACTGTTAATGACCCATTCCTGAAAGTATCACTATTACAGTGGGTGTTCGTGCATGTGTTGTCGCAGGCCATCATGATCTCGTTGCACATATGAAGCCATAGCGCGGTCTTGCAGTTCTTTACCAGGTGATGCATCACCACTTTGAAATGGATCATTGTCTATCGGCCTTTGCTGGGGAAAAATTTATGGTGTCAATTCAGTTCTCTTTATCCAGGGCCTCCGACGCTGTCATTGTTTCCTCCAGTTCTGAAGAGATTGGCCCTGTCGCATCACGGTTGGTATTTCTTCCGGGTTTACCACGACATGGGACCTGACGCCATCCTTCAAGCCAGTCTTGCGCCTCCTCCGGAGTTGTGAAGAACCATGTCTTCCCGTCAGCCTCTACTCTCAACTTCACGGGGAACATCCTCGAGTATTTGAGTTCACGGTTCCTGAGTTCTTGCTTTATGGTGAAGTTCTGCCGTTGTTTGGCTACTGCAGCCATGTAGTCCGAGAAGAAGGAGTTCCTGCTTTCCTGATAGCATATCGGAGGGGCCGCCATTGCCGTCTGGAGAATAAGGTCTCGGTCGCGAAAGTTAAAAATGCGTGCCAGTATGGGCCGAGGGGGTGCACCTGGCCTGGGTCTGCCCCCGGTGACACGGTGGGCCCGCACGACCGAGAAATAGTTGGAGAGTCCTTTGGGTTGCAGGTGATTCTTGATCAGGTCTTCCACGTAGAGGTCCACTGCAGGGCCCCCCGTTCCTTCGGGCCCTCCCACAATTCAGACGTTATTGCGACGGGAGCGACCTTCATAGTCATCCAGTTTCATTGCCATGGCTTTATTTTCCATTTCCAGATGCTTCATCTGTTTCTTCAGAGAGGTAGTGTCTACACATAGAGCTGTTGTTGTCGTTTCCATGTCTGTCACTCGGTAACATAGTTTTCTGAAGTCTACGCGGATTAGCGAGAGTTCGGTAGTAACTGTGTCTATGCGGGACTCCAGAGACGTGTGCACTTTGTTAAGTGTAGCCATGATGTCCTGCAACCTGATCCTGCAGATCCTGATCAGGTTTGGAGTACGTGAGTTTGTTCTGGTGTGTCACGCGTTGACCATGGCCTCCCATTGTGCCTTGTCTTGTAGTGATGATAGACGGTAGCTAGCCGCTAGCTGGCAGTACTCACCGGCGCCTGCCTGTGCTACACCTCGGTACCCGCGGCTTGTCGGGTTTCCTACTAACTAGTTAGGGCATTGGCGTCTTCGCCCGGGAGGCTACAAGGTCTATGGTATCTATGGTGTGTGGGCCTTTCTCACTATAATGCCCTGGGCGGTGTATTCCAAATGTACATAGGAGCACCGATGCAGTCGGGTCCACGGGCACCACAGGGAGGGCAGATGGATCCCCAGTTCCTCCGCAAGGAATGGTCGTATGGTGCACCTCCGGGCGTTTGACTCCGGAGTCAGCTACTCTCCACTGTCGGGCAGGCTCCCAGCTGATGACGCCACCCCCAATGCAGCAATGGCGGCCGTTGACGGGTCCAGGTGTATGGTGCACCTCCGGCGTTTGACTCCAGAGTAAGATACTCTCCACTGACGGGCAGGCTCCCAGCTGATGATGCGACCCCGCAATGCAGCAATGGCGGCCGTTGTTGGGTCCCGGAGCCCCGCTGGCCGATCTCGCGTTCAGCAGTCGCTCCCCTTGTCAGCCCCCACCGCTCGTTTCTGTTATTTTAGTGAGCCTCAGAGATCCCACCAGCGCCCCCGCGGCAGCGTCTTCCCCAGTCAGTTAGTAGCCGGGCTCTTCCTGTTTTACTTACTGCGCTCCTCGTCTGCGCTCTCACCCTGGTGCGAGAGTCTTCACGGTCATCCAGGCCTCCAGGAGATGCAACCGGCGGGCCACCTCCACTCTGTCCCCCGTGGGCCACACTGCAGGGCCGAAGGCAGGACCGCTACCAGCAGAGCCCCTCCGGGATTAGGTTGCGGTGCGCTCTGCCCACACTCGCCACGGAGCACCGACTGCTGGCGATGTCCGCTGGGTGCTGGCTGTAATCGAGGACCCGGCCTCAGCGTGGCACCGAGGCCACACCTCCCACAGTCGGCTTAACTTCGTCGGATCGGCGAATTGCGGCTTCGCGGTCAGCTCATCTTGCTCTTTAGGAGCTCCGGCGTTACCACTGCTGTTTGCAGATAGTTTCGGGTACGGATGAGTGTCCGGATATTTTTGGAGGCCTCTGGAGGTCCGGAGCTCTCTTAGGCAGCGGCCATCTTTGTTGGCTGTTGGCCACGTCCCCCGCTGGCTCTGTTTTTATGCCCTTGCACAGGCGGTCTGTTTTTTTGGAGACTGGAGAGAGCATGCACATCGATGTATGCATTCTCATTTTTTACTCACTAGTGAAGTTACGGCATGATGTTACTCCAGGTGAGAGTTGTAGCTGGATGGGAAATCCTTTTAAGAGAAATATTTTCCCTCTGGAATTCCCGTCTCTTTTTGCAATGCAGTAGCAGCAACATCGTCGTCGTTCCAGCCATTGACTCGGGGACATCGTCAAAACCAGAACCCTTCTTTGAAAACTGAAGTCAGAGGACCAGTGCTAGCCGGCCACCAGTGCGACCCTGCTCTGACCTTTCACAGGGAGCAATGAGAATGCAGACTGCAGTGGAGTCCAGCCACAAGAAAAGTGTTTCTCCTTCCCTTTCCAAATGGGCTTGCTCAGGAACTAGTCTGCATGTTCTTGCCCCATCCCTAACAGCACCAGCAAGTTTAAAGCCTGCTGAACAACGAGTTGGATGCCTTGGGTTCTGACGATGGGTGAATTGGAGGGGAGAGAATAGTTTTCGTTATTTCGCTTGCTAACTCCAGGGCAACAGAACCGGCTCCATGGTTGGTTTGGCTGGCAAAGCAACAAGCCGGCAGTAGGGATTCTACTCGGCCAGAGTTTGTTTACCAAATAATGTTGCCTGTGTGTGATTTCATGTCCCTAATGTTAGGCCATTGTAGTGGCAAGAGCTGTCAACCAAACTAACTAGATAGCCCCTTTCACTAGTTTTTTAAGGTTTTTGTTTAATCCCATTTAGTAAACCATATTAGATATGTCCAACAGCTCATGAGAGTTTTTTCGCCAAACTGAAATATGTCACCAACTGTAAGAAACTTTTAATGCCTAGCCACTGTACTTCTGGGGATGTTGCTATTTTGTCAGGCCCTGAGTGGACTGTGAGTTGATGGAAGGGAGGCCAGGGGGCACCGGGTAGTATAACGTGGGCGCTGAGGTTTGCTGTCTCCACCGCTCACCTCTGTGCGAATCACCGATTCTTATTATGTGCAGGGGGAGCTGCAGCCAAGAAACGGCTTGTCTGGATGTGAACAGAGAATTTAATGCAGGAGGAGGACGCTGGCAAGAGGATTTGTTGAGCGACAGAGAGGATGGAGTCCATCACTCATGATATATGGACATGGCCTACAGATTAGGTATTGTGTTACAGGTCACTCAGTCAATTCAATTCAATTTCAGTTCTTTATTCCAGTACAAAAGTATGCATAAAATTACATGCATAAATAACTAAATATATTTGAAAACAGCAGTTTTCAAGAACATTCCTACGTGGAAAACACATTCATCGTCATTCATTTGAAGCAACTTACTACACGCAACTCGCAAAATCAGTAATGCAAATCCTTTTAATTAACGGTAATAGAATATTCTTTGTATACAGAGAATCAAAACCACAGAACAATCGAAAATGTAACATGGATTGGCCTGATCTCCCATTACATGGGCAGGGCCAAGTGTCTAAGTTTGTTTGAAAACCTAATGGGAAGCTTAGTAAGCATTTAACAGTGGCTGCCCGAAGGCGAAACAGCAAACTACACACCCATTGCCCCAAGGGACTTGTCAGATACCCTGGGATTCATTTGTTGTCACTCGAGGCTTAGCTGATTCAGGCGTTAGTCTGTCAGCTTGTAATAATTTGAACCAGGTAAACTGCAGTTGTTTCTTACTAATAATGTGTGGGCCTCCAAGGTTCTCAAACAACTGTTGGTAGGCTGCCTTACGTAGACAAGATTCTACATACGCCAACCAAGGAATGTCTCTGCCTTTGTCGCACACGAGACAGTCTGTGATAAAGTCTCTGGTGAGTTCTGCCTCTGTGTTTCTCCACACTGCAGGCCACAACAAACAAGGACGGGCGCTAATATAATCTTCAACAAAAGGGATAGCCAATTCTCTGTGGCAAATTAAGTTCGGGGTAGAGATTGGGGGCCCACAAGAGTTTTCAGTGCCCCAGACTTCAGCCCCATAAGTAGCAATTGGGAGACATTGCAATTAAACAATCTTCAGTAGAGGGACAGGTTCTCCCCCTGTCCTGGGTTGTAGTAAGATGAACAATTAGCTAATTGCTCTAGAGAATGTATTCCCACTATGTGCTATATGTGCTCTCCATGAGCCATTGTCAGCAAAAACCAAAAGATAAGGAAAAGTACTCAAGCATTTCAAATTAAGATCACCCACCGCTAAAGATGCCAAGTTATGCTACTTTGGGCTGCATATCATTATAAAAGATTTGCAAAATTTGTGCGTAAATCCAACAATGCCATAAAATTTACAAAACCACTTACTAACAGACGGCGGGGCACGGGCCATTAACACGGCATCATCGGCATATAATAGCGATGGTAAAAAAGAACATTTAACTTTAGGGACATCAGCGGTGGTAGTCAATAAAAAAGGATGAAGAGCATTCATATACAGGATGAATTAAAGTGGGGCCAAAACACATCCTCGCCAAACACCCCTGTGAATATCCACTTCTCGAGACACCTTACCCTGGGCATTAATTCTTATTCTAGCCTTCATGCCCCTGTGCAAATATGCTAAAAAATCCACGCCATGGGTTAACAAGACAGACTGCAGCTTTGAATGGTTTACACTGTTGAAAGCAGTTGTCAGATCCATAAATGCTAGATAAATTGGGTAACTTTTAGATGTGGTATATTGTCTTATTAGCAAATTAAGATTAAGACACTGCTCTACAGTGCAAATCTTGGGCCCTAGTACTCTGATTTATTTGCTATTCTTGTTATGTGCCGTAAGTACTAGGTCTCACTTGTACATCTTACAAGATTCTGCCATGACTTGAGGGATCCTCGGAAGTGCCTTAAGTGCCTGTCGCAGTTGACGGTTAGCGATAGAGCACTCTCAGTTGGACTATCTGGGCTTTTTAAACGATGGTCCAATCAGAATCATAAGTTCTTTTTTGATACAGCTGGAGAGGTGCACAAAGGCAACTGCTGCAGGATGGTCAGCTTCAGCTTCAGGCTCAGCGAGACAAGCCAGCACCACAAACAGATTCTCACTAATCGCTTTCTGGAATAAATATAAGGGTGTGATAGCCATATTTTTTATCTTAAGCCATCAAATGGCTTAAGGTTCGAGGATCGAGGTTACCAGCCCCAATCTCCCTATGGTTCACACAGTAATTTTTGAGTAGGGGACTCAGGTATTCGGCCTTCCCAGGTTTCTAAATTGAGTGCAGTTACATTGGTTGGCATGGTGATCTGATAGCAAGCGCTACATAAAATGAAAATCAGTTTGGTAAAAAAAGAATTGTCGAACTAAAAGGCTGCTGCCTTAGCTAACCAAGCAGAAAGCCGGCTCAACTTGCAGGAGACTTTTTATTCGGCGACTGTTTGCAATGAGTGGCCAAAAAAAAGCGTTGAAAGATAAAGTGAAAATTCATTTGAACTTAATTTAGGTGCTAGGTTCAGCAAAATGCCCCAGACCATTTCCAGGGGCTGCAGATTTACAGCTCCCCGGGGTCAGTCAGTGGTTGCTTTTTGCTTATGGTTAATAAATATACCTTTTTGCTATTTTATTATTCTTAGCTGAATGCGACTTTATGATTTTTTTATGCACTTTTTTTATGCACACAATGCTAGTTTTCATGCTTTAGGCCACTCCCCTAAGTGGGGTGGCCACACCCCTTTAAGAGATATGCCTGGTCCCATTTACAGACCCCCCCCCCAGTTGTTTTTATCCCACTTAACGTCCTGACAAGAAGCACATGCATGACACCCTCTGTACCCATTTTAGCGTCATCAAACATTAACCTAACCATGGCCTCGATGCAAGCTTTTTTATAGAAAGCAAAGAGCCTGCTCCTTTCAAGTCCTGGCTAGCCTTCAGAGCAATTTTCTTAGTGCCCCTTATTTAAACGTGCAGCCGCCTCCGTTTAAATGTAATACGTTTGTTATCCCCAGAGAGTGGAGTGAGTCCCCGCTTTTTCGCCCCCTGCCATCCCTAAAACCTCTGTTGGCCGCCTGATAGTCCTGCTCTAGATATCCTACTTCTGTTCCCTATGAGATGGGTCTCTGCCACTGACCGCTGCCAAGGTCCTTTTTGTTATCATTGTTCTCCTATTATAAGGTATAATGAGTATTGCTGCACACATTTCTCCTGGGTTGGGAAGGCTTTATATACCGTATAGTTATCATGCGCCCAGCAATGAAACTACTGAGTGGAGCATAAGGGCACCCAAGTAGACTGTTGCGATATAACACGTTAATAATTAGCCTACCGCTGATACATTGTAAACTGTAAGGTTGACATGTAGGGGCATATCTACAAGGACGGCGATAAATAGACGCAAAGCGCGCTTAGTGCTTTTCTATTTATCGCCATCTATCGCTTGATTATATCGCCCTGTTAGCGTGTTATTTACAACTCGTTTCCCCAGGGCGATATAATTACCCAGCGATGTTCCCTGCAAAACGGCGATAACCTTGCTGATACGACCCACAGGGTCGTATCAGCACAATCCACCCCCATTATAGGTATGCCTAAGTCTGCATTTTAGCAGACGTTAGTTTCTGGCGAAAACAGCGGTTTTCGCCCAAAACTAACGTCTGCTAAAATGCGTTGGCAGCCTTGTAAATATCGCGATGTGCACATCAGCGATATTTAGAAGGTTGTCCTGCCCAGTGACGCCCACTTTGCATCTCATTAGAGATGCAAAGGGAGGCGTTGTATAAAAGGGTGCTAACATGAGCTAATGCATGTAAGCACCCTCTTGTTAATAGGACGAGATTTTTATCTCCGCTTTTTTGGTGTTAAAAGCCAAAAAAAACGGAGATAAAGCCCTTGTAAATATGCCCCGTAATTCGATATCTGTGCAGTGTTGCAATAAAAACAAGTACAAAAAAAAAAGTTTGGTGTCACTTCGATTACTAGTGCTTACGTCACCGTTATAATGCTGTGGGAGTGTACGTGACTCCAGGTGACCGGTCGCCTTTTGAAACATTTCCTAGGGTTAAAATGTAGGAAAACCTGCTTAAACCAGATCTGCAATTGCAATATGCATTATTGTTTATTGCATGTGATGAGAATGGTTTGTTTTTACTTGATTACTTTTTCACAGACACGAGCACAATAAAATCACATAACATGTGAAGTTAAAGAGTTTATTTTTACTGAATATATTAATGTAACTGTTTTATCGAAATGTAACTTTATTAATAGTAGTATAGTTTCATAGTTTCATATGTGACTGTTAAGAGCGGGGTATATCAATGTTTGTGGGAATTAAATTGCCTCATAAACTGTTAATGATGTTGAGATTAGGATGAGCCAATGGGAACAAAGTATCGTCTTTACATCATTGCATGCGTCAGTGCCTGCCGCGGTGCTTCACCATGTTCAAGAGACGTCTGGAAACCGTTTATAGATAGGAATGAACAGTAATGTTTTTTCTGTTTACACACGTTTACAGACTATCGTCCTTTGTTGCAAAGGAAGTCATTTTGTCAGCTCTTGCTTATCTCTGTGTCCTTGCAGGCGCGCTCCAGTTTCCCAGTTGAAATATAAGCCTGTGTTTGTCTGACAGCCCCGACAGGCCACAGATCCAGTGTGACTGAACTTTCTACAAACACAGCGTGTAGGGAGGGGCACATTTTTGCTGATGTTCTCACTGATCTTATTAGGCCTTTCCGTACTCACGTTGTTGGGATTCCTCAGTAGGATGATGCACAGCTGCAGCGCCACTACTGCAGCATGCAGATCGCAGATTACATTAAATAACGCAGCGGCGGCTCCTCCATGTGGGCGGAGGAGTGTCGCCCCACTGCTTTCTCGCAGAGCGAGAAGCAAAAACATGAAATCGTATTATAAATATAATTTTATGTTTCTGCTTCTCGCACTGCGAGAAAGCAGAAGGGTTTGGTTGGAGGCGGGCGAGCGGGTGGGTGGGTCTGCTCAAGGGCAGGGGAGGAGTGGCTCGCCCAGGGCTGCGGACCCTGACTGTTTGATTGGCTCTGGGGCTGACCAAACCAGTCATGCGCACTCTCCCTTTTCTCCATGTAGGCTCCATGCAGCCTACATGTAGAAAATGGCCTCTCCATAGACGCCTGTGTGGTGGGCGTCCCAACCAATCACAACGCTGCCATTGCAGCACTGTGATTAGTTTAGGGGAGGCGAGGGAGGCTGCCTGCTTCCTGCGGAGGCAGGAAAGCAGGAGCAGACCCAGCAGTGAAGACGCGGGACCCAGGAAAGCTAAGTTTTATTATTATTATTTTTATTATTTAAACCCCCCTCGCGACCACTCGCCTGTCCCCCTCACTCCGCGCCTTCCCCCCCACCCATGAGCCATGCCGGCCTCGACTGTAAATAAGTGCATCTACTATTATCATTGCATATGAAAGGACAGTCATTGTTACACGCAGCGTCTTCTTTATAATCTACTAGAACAAAAGGGGCAACCCATATGTCACGTTCACTGCCCGTCACCTTTTAGGAGCACCTTGTGTCTAGAAAAGTATAAATGCAGCCTTATACTGTCAAAATGTATTTGTATATTCTGAAATGGGATATGTATAAATAAATGCACTAAACGCATAACTGAAACTAACTCATTTGAGAGGTTTTCTTCTATCCCTGGTGTAATCCTCTTTAGAATGGAGGTGACCCAATCACCATCACTTCCGATTCAGCTGATCGAGTCTGCTCACTTCCCCATAGCCATTCGGCCGCTGCGTAAACACATTTTATAGTATATACAAGCACATACACTATCTACTCGCCACTAACCAGTAGAGGCTTGTATTACAGTCACAGTTATATAGAATATTGGTTAAAATTTGCAGTAATGTGGTTATGGAAATAGAGTTGGTTGACAGCAACTCCCCTTACACAACCGAACAATGAGAGGCTATTATTTCTACTGTGTGGTGGAAGTACTGGGTTTTTCAGAACCAACCCAGCGGTGCCAGGGGACACACCCGAAGACTTCGAGTTCTTCCTGTCTTGGACCACAGAAACACAGAGTCTTCTAGGTGAAGTCAAAGATCGTAGTTATTGGCTGCAGACCAATCAGAGGTATCCGAGAAGTACAACACGATGTATGTTCTCAGGAGACTGCCTCTAACCAAAAACCAGTCTTTTCTTATATACAGAATATTATGCTCTGGGCAACACCGCCCCTATTTTACAAGTGGTCGTTCACATATTTTCGCTTCAAAGAAAGAGCACAGTCATGATGATAATCCCACATTTCAGCTCGGTCGGCACATGATTATTTACCCAGCGAGGCTCAGAACCCTCATCAGATAGCAGCAGACCCCAATAAAACGGACACCTCCTACTCGTAAAACAAGCCATAAAGTAGGAAACAGAGTCAGGTGTGAAAGGGATTAGTCAGGAGTCGCGTGGGATACACGACTTTATGATGTGTTGGGCCCTGATGTTAATCCCATAAGGCCGCAGTAAAAGGAACCGGCCGGGCAGGACTGACCCCGGGCAGCGGAGTCAGTTTGCATAGGTCACACAGAAGTCAAGGAAAGATTGCGTGTCCTTTAGGCCTAGGCATGGCCTCAATGCGCAGCCTATGTGAGGGCAACCACAAAATGGTTACCCGTTTAAAATGGAACCCGAGGGTTCGACATGTAGTATCGTGTACGCGGTGAATTCATCGGTGAAACATGACGAAAACACTCATACATACCGCATTAGTCATTTGCGGTTCGCTGATACCAAAATCGGCAGGGTAGGACCATGCTACCAACATGGTTCCAAAATTTACAGTACCACAGACCCTCCTTTTGCCCTTACATAGGCAATAACTATACTCATACTAATCTGAGTCCAGGTCTATATTCATAAAGTCATGAAGATGCTCTTGTAGCATCATCCTATTGCTTAGTTCGTCCCTTGATACAGGTTTCCTTACACATGTTGTAACACAGAGGCTACACATTACAGGAGCACACTGTATACATAGACAGAACAGGAAAAGAATGGCTAAGATCGTCCCAGTGACTATTAGAATCTTCCTTCCCCAAGCTGATATCAGTCCCCAGAACCACCCCGTCATCGACCAGTCTCCTTTATCCACATGAATGGATTCGGAAATCTTATGCAGTTTGGAGATGGCTTGATAGACTGTCGGAGCGCTATCTGGTATGAAAATACAACAGCTTGATTGGATAACCTTGCATACCCCACCACGGTCTGCAAGTATGACATCTAGAACCATACGGTTCTGCAACGTCATGAGTCGATCCGCTTGGAGCTCAGCTGTCAAGTTACCAAGGGCACCAGCCGTTACATTAACAGTGGTTTCAACTACACGAGTCAGTTGTCTCAGGTTCCTACTATTGACCATTGGTCCCCAAAACGGCAGGAAACCTAGGAAAAAGTCTCCCGCTTCCTGACCGGCAGTATCCTCCTTACTAACAACGCCTCTCACAACTCTGGTCTTGTGGTAATCAGAGGCGGCAGTAAATGTCGGCGGTAGCAAATTTGCAACATAACACGTGCCCGAGAAATCATGGGGCAACCATGTATATGCTCGATCATTACATACAAAGTATGTACCCTTGGCAGCCAAAAACGCAGGGGAAAACTGTGATGGGAAAGTGTACGTTTCAGCACAGTCACTCTTCCCTAATTGAGCTCTTGGAGTCTGACCATTACCTTGTAAACAGAACTGACCTATGTGGGGTACGACCCAAATCGGGGATGAACTTTTACGCTGTTTCTCGCCCAGACTAATGCTATACCCCGTCGCGTTCCAACCCGCATAAGCTCGCAAGTCATCCTTAGGAATCGATGAATATGCATCGATATCTCTGCTCATATCAGCAACTCCTTTCATCAAGGCCTTATTGTTCGTGCTAGGTCTAGTGGAACGCGGTGGTCGCGGGGAGTAGGTTTCAAGCGCAATAAGGAACATAGTCTGGAATGCCCATGATGACCCATTATAGCTAAACGGCAGCACTAGATATGGGATACCCTTATTAATGGTATGTGGCATCAAACCACACACCCAGCAATTTGTCGTATTCATAACTAGTTGGTGCTGGTGCAGGAGTTGAATAAACAAGTTGTTTACGAACTCAGCACGTCTAGCTTGTTCGTGTTCAGGCAGAGGGTGGAAAGAGTGTGAGGAAACAGTAGGAGGAGGTATGGGCTGTGTAGTGGGTGTAAACGGTACTTGAAAAGACAATAATACATAACCTATAGAAAACATCATCATGCTAAATAGGACAAACAGACATAATATTACAAAACGTTTTCTATTCATTACTTTACATATTCTGTTCTTAAAATGTATTTCTTCAGCGGGTCTCTTCATCTGGAAAAACTCCATCCTCTAATCGTGCTGTCCGCGGCGGATGAGTGTCTTCTGCTAAGGAGTACACCTGTCAGTCCAGGGAACGCCCTAGACCAACCAGACCGTTGACCTAACGTCTCTGGCTTGTACCCCAAAGTCTTGGCACCGCAACCCTACAGCTGAACCCGGATGGCGGTTCGAAAAAGCAAAAATAAGAAAGTTTCTCAGATGGAAGAGAGAGTTGCACTACTCAAAAATATCAAAGAAAAAGAATTTTTATTTGTCCATAGTTCTCGGCCTCAAATTGTACCGACTTCTTGTAGGTACTGTTTGGTCTTGAAACAAGAGTTCAGGCTCTGTAGTGTCCAATTGAATTGACGGTGGCACAGTTTCTTGCAAGATGTCATCGCTTTCCTTCTCAGAAAGTGTTCCTTTTACTCGTGCATCACTAAACGGCAGAAAACGGGGCACATTCTCAGTCTCTGAGTCAGCGATCCCTTCCTGGACCCACTGGTCGTAAGGCAAAGGCAAAGGGACCCTCTTGCAGTGAATGCCGTGTATCCAGTTCTTTTTCCCCTTCACTCGAACAGCTGATCTCGTCGAGAGAAGGACGAGATGGGGGCCGGTCCAGCGGGGCTCATCATTTGTCGTCCGCTGAAAATTTTTGACCAGCACCCATGATCCAGGATTGTTGGGGTGTCCCGGAGCTTCAGAGACCTGAGGCAGGGTATCATGCACCTGTTGGTGTAAAACACGCAATTTAGCCGTCAATTCATACAAATAATCAAGCAGTACTGGATGTTCGATCTCACTGAATCTTGTCGGTCTTGGCACTCCCCATATATTGGCCGGGCGGCCAAACACGATTTCGTAGGGGCTAAGTCCCACTCGTGAATGCACAGTCATTCTTGTTGATAGGAGTGCTAAGGGCAGAGCGTCAGGCCATTTAAGACCAGAACTCGCTTGGATCTTGGCTAATTTGAGCTTCAATGTGCCATTATAGCATTCTACTAGTCCAGCTGATTGGGGGTGATTTGCAGCGTGGAATTTCTGCCTTATACCTAGTCCCTCACATACATTCTTCATCACTCGTCCCACAAATTCACTCCCATTATCACTCCATACCATTCTTGGCATTCCAAACCTAGGGAAAAATTCCTTGACAAGGGCTTTAGCTGTCGATAAGGCAGTATTGTCTTTTAGGGGATATGCTTCAATCCACCTTGAAAAAGCGCAGACAACAACAAGTACATATTTCAAATTATTGCACCTTTCCATGTGGATGAAATCTAGCTGCAAAACCTCAAACGGATACGTTGGAGGCGCAAAATGACCAGCTGGAGTTGGGGTTCCCCTACCAGAATTGTATTTCAAACATACCATGCAATTTTTAACCACATTCTCTGCACACTTGGGAATTCCAGCATTCTGCCATACTGGAGCCAACAACTTACAAATCCCTTTCACACTGATATGCGCCATTCCATGTGCCATCGTGACCACTGAATGCACATATGCATCAGGTAACAACCATCGCCGGTGCTCTGACAAATCAATCCAACAACCATTTTCATCCAATTTTCCCTTACTTTCTCTCCACATGCTCAATTCTTTCTCTGTGGCTTCAGCTTGAAGGGACTTCACGCTCTCTATCGTGTCTTCACACATTCCAACATCACCAACCCATCTTGCAGGGCCTGTAACATACATTCGATTCGTCACATCTTTTGCTGTTCCTTTCGCGATTTCGTCAGCAAACGCATTACCACGACCAATACCATCAACAATCTTCTTGTGTGCACTGCATTTCACAATCGCGACTTGTAACGGTAAGGTCAGTGATTCAAGGAGATCATTCACCAACTGACCATTCTGAATCTTAGTTCCATGCGAAGTCAGGAACCCACGTTCTTTCCACAAGCGCCCAAAACTATGGGCCACGCCAAAGGCATACTGACTGTCAGTATATATGTTCACTTTCATTCCTTTCGACAACACGCATGCTCTTGTAAGGGCAATTAATTCTGCTGCTTGAGCCGAATTATGCGGTATACGTGCAGTTTCAACAATCGTGTGCAAAGTCGTGACAGCATATGCAGCAGTCGTATCACCATTCGGAAGCTTGAAGCACGAGCCATCCACCCATAAAGTACCATCGCACTCAACCAGGGGAGTATCTTTAAGATCCACTCTCCCTTTTGTTTCTTCTTCTGTTCTAAACAGACAATCATGCTGTTCAATCTCATCTGTGTCTGCTGAAATCGGTAATAATGTAGCTGGATTCAACGTGTTGCACCTCTTTATGTGCACATGACTCGCTAACAGTGTTAATTCATAACCTGACAATCGAGCACTAGTTAAGTGCTGTGTCTTGGTCCTGTTCAACAACGTGTCCACTGCATGCGGAACCATTACAATCAACGTGTTATTCATTACTAACCCAGCAGACTGTCGAATAGACACAGCTGCTGCCGCTGTGGCTCTCAAGCAACTTGGCAATGCCTTAGCTACTGGATCCAAAGTTGACGAAAAATACGCGCATGGACGCTGTCTGTCTCCAAAAGACTGTGTCAGCACCAACAACGCACAACTTTCTTTCTCGTGAACATACAATGTAAAAGGTTTACTGTAGTCGGGGGTACCCAATACAGGAGCTGAACATAATGCATTACGCAATTCTGAAAAACTTTCCTGGCACTCTTCAGACCATGGGACGGGATTCGGTGTATCTTTGCATGTTAATGCTATCAAAGGTTTTGCCAGCAAAGAAAAACTCGGGATCCACTGCCTACAATAGGAAGTAATACCCAAGAAAGCACGCACTTCTCTCTGTGTTCTTGGCACGCTCAATTGTGCAATGGCCTGAATTCTTTCTGGGGTCAGTTTTCTTCCCTCTTTCGACAAGAGATGACCTAAGTAGGTTACTTCTTGTCGACAATATTGTAGTTTTGCGAGAGACATTTTGTGATGAAAGACAAACAAATGACGCAACAATGACAATGTAGCTTCTTTACAAATGTCCTCAGTATCCGCGGCGATTAGTAAATCGTCAACATACTGAATAAGGGTAGCACCACTAGGTAAGACAATTGTATCAAGCTGCGCCTTTAAAGCCTGACTGTATATTGATGGACTTTCACAGTAGCCCTGCGGAGCGCGTTTAAAGCGGAAGCTGCGACCTCCTAAACTAAAACCAAAAATATCCCTGCTTTCCTCTGCAATCGGAATGCTAAAGAAAGCATTATTTAAATCAATAACTGTGAACCAGGCAGCGGAAGCTGGGATCGTAGTTAACAAGGCAGTTATATCAGGGACAACTGGAAACTGTGGCACAACTATCTTATTGACCTCTCTAAGATCGATCACAAATCTGTAAACAGGTGGCTGAGAAGGGTCAGTACGTTTTAAAACAGGCAGAACCGGACTATTGTAAACGTTGCCTCTTGTCTCTTCGATTACATCCTTTTCAATTAAGTCATAGATGATCGCTAACAACGCTTTCTCACCTTCATTAGAGATCTTGTACTGGGGAATGCATGGCAATTTAACATTGGCTTTCAAAGTGACCACATAGGGCGGTATTTCCAAGAGACCCACATCGTTAGGACCAGTAGCCCAAAGGACATCCGGAAGAGACGACAATTCAGCTGGCAGTTTATTCTTCGGCAAATACATTGGAGAAGTCACTTCCCTACCCAGTGTAAGTTGTACTCCCGAGGGGGAACAATATAATGTCGCATGTAATCTCTTTAACAAATCCAATCCTAACAGGTTTTCACCATATCCTGTCGTTAGGATAAGGGGTGCTTTCAGCTCACAAGGTCCAACAGAAAGGGGCATAGGACTAGAGATCGGGTTCCTAAACGGGGCGCCAGAAAAACCTACTGAAACATTCATTTCGCCAGACAAAGGCGCGCCAGGGAGTTTTGAGTGCATAATTGAACTCTTTGCAGCACCAGTATCCAACAGAAAAGGCTCTGACACACCCGCTGTAGTCACCTTAACATACGGTCCACTCTGATCCTCTGGCACTGAAACAACTCCCTCTCTTTGTCTACGGCTGTCCTAGTAATCATTACCTTCCGCATTTCCATCTTCTGCATAATAGTCGTTATTATAGTACTGAGCTGTCCCACCAGTTACATTGGCATGCTGATCAAAACTGTTCATCGTATTTTGAGGCGGAAGAGGACGCGCGTTCTGGGGAACATTCCCACGCCCTCTACCCCTAGGAGCTTGCTGACCACCTCTACCTCTCGCGCCATAAGCATTATTCGTGCGCTGCAACAATATAGGACAACTATACTTAAAATGACCTTCTTGTTTGCAATACGAACACTGATTGGGACCCACAGGAACACGCGGTTGGGAATACCCGAACCTTTGCATGTTACTCTGAAACTGTTGGGGTTGTTGATAGTTACTCTGATTTTGCTTATAGTTATTCTGATCTCCACGTGGCGGGTAAGCCTGCTGTAAAAGAACCTTCGTCTTTAATTCTTTTGTTTTCTTGTCTGCTCTATCCTTCTCATCTTTATCCCTATTTTCGTAATACTGTGCAGTAGCCAGTATTTGCGCTGATGAAGAAATAGCCCAAGAACTCTCTGAATCTTTTAATTTCTTACACAACTCGGGGAGCAAATTATGCACAAATTTATCAACAAATAACCGTTGACCACCTTCCGTACTCATGTCTTGACCACTGTGGTCGATAAATGTTTCTTTAAACATGGTGAAGAAATCAGACACTGTTTCGTCTTTCTTTTGTTTGCATGCGGATAATTTATCCCAATTCACACGCATCGCCGGCATTAAAGTCTTCATGTAGGTAATAATTCTACCAGGGAGTTCTGCTATTAAGGGCTCAGGTTTCGCACCACCAACTTGTCTAGTGTCTGTAGCAATGATATTAGCCCATGTGCCACCTAGTTCTGCAGCATGATCTGTATTACGAATCAATCCCCACAAAGGCTGTGGAACAACATTCCCGAACAACATATCAATGTCAGCTAAATTCATGACACATGATTCTGCGGTTTGTGATAACTCCTTATAATATCCTGCAGGGTTTTTACGGGGGTCAGGCAATGTCTGCTTAAGCGCTATCACTTCACCTCGCTTCCACGGCACGTGTACCCAAACACGCTGAAAATGTGGCAGAACAGGTGGATTAGCATTTGCATCACCAGGTCTCCAAACTGGAGGAACCTCACGCATCGGATATTGGCGCGCTTTTACCTTTTTCCCTACAGGGAACTCCTGTTCGAACAACGACTGATGACAATCCCCATTCCTGAAGGACAACAATGTCGCAACTGCTCTATCAACATCGCGTCCCACAATCGTGCCTTTCTCAAAATCGAACCGTAGATGACACAACTTCTGCGGGCTTGAATCTAGACCATGATCTTCCAACTCCTCACAGAGGAATTCACACATTTTCTCGAAAACGTATCTCTGTTTTGGTGCTTCCCATTGATGAAAAACATTTACAACAGATTCCACATCATATCTTGAAGGAAAAACAACCCATTTATGTGCCATGCGGTCTAATACTTCTTTCTCTTCAGAACCTGGCAGCTGACTACGCAACTGCGTACGTTGTGAACCAGGGGTCGTACTAGATGACCCGAAGAGAGGTGACATAAAACTAGTGACCGCACTAGCTATTCGTTGTCGTGTAGAAGGAGAAGTTGAGGCAAGAACAGGGGGAAAGACAGAGGGAAGAAAAACGGGTGCAGATACAGGTACAGGGGTCGTATCGGGAAGAGCGCCGAGGGAGGCAGCTGATGCACTAGGTAAAGTCGCAGGGAGCGCAGAAGAGATAGGCAGCAAAACCGGCGGCCCTTGAGAGGGCTGAGTCGTAGGCATAGGAGCCGGCTGAGGGGGAGCTGGCGGCTGCGGGAAGGCTTGTGGCAAATTAACTAGAGGCTGTACATTTAAGGGCTGCGGAGGTGCTGTTGCACTCTGCACATACGGGGGTGGTGAACTCAGCAAATGTGACATTAGGGGATCTTTCTCCTTTTCTTTTGACGCATCTTGCTGAAGGGTCGGCAAAGCTGGGTAGCATTTTTTTTTTATTTTAATTTTTTTATTTTTTAAAAACCTTTATTCATCAAAAAATAAGGACACAGCTATTCAGCCGACAACCCGGAGGTACGGCAGCTTCAAGAGAGCAATACAAAGAAGCATCCACGGTACATAAAAAGGAGAAACAAAAAGGTTCTATTTTAAATAAACACAAACACAAACCAAACCCAAGCAAGGCGAAGTACACTGAATACACCTGGTGATTGCCCCTCAGGGGAGACCGGACCCCCTTCGTCTATCAGTCACAGCGCTGTGATAAGAGGAAAAAGGGGAAAAGCAGAGGCCCAAGAAGTCAATTAACAATCAAAACATATGTGCAGAGCTGGAAAGAATGCTAAGGAGAGAGCTGCTCCTCGGGGGGATCCAGATCAGGGGCAAGGCATATGCCCCCCCTATATTGGTTCCACCGCCCCCAAATGGCATGCCACTTCCGAGGGCGCCCTCTAGCGCAATATACCGTCTTTTCCCTGAACATATTCCAGTCCATGTTTTCCTTCCACGCAGCCAATGTGGGGGGTCCCTCGGAGCCCCACAGGCGCGCGATGTCTCGCTTAGCCACCATGTTACCCAGAGTCACCCACTGGGTCTGTGCCTCATTGTGATCAGCAGGCCCCCAAACGTTCAGGAGACAACACCGCGCCTCCGGCTGCATAACAATGCCCGTCACCTCCCCCATTACCGCATGGACTCTCCTCCAGAATTCCATGATGACGCCACATTCCCAAATGATATGCAGGAAGGTACCCACCATACCACAGCCCCTCCTACATAAGCCCTCCTCAGAAAATCCCATATGAACCAACCTCGGCCCCGTAACATAGACTCTGTGGAGTATTTTGAGCTGCACCAGCCGCAGACGCGACGGGATCACAACCTCCTTAGGAGAGGAAACCGCAGACTGCCAGTCCTCGTCATCCAGCTCAAGTCCGTCCCTAATCCATTGATCCCGCAGCCCCAATAGCAGGTCAGCCCGAACATTAATCAATTTCTTATAGATAAGAGAGATCGTACTCTCCGGCATATGGCCATCGAGGATCCGGTCCTCCAATGGAGAGGATTCAGGCACCTTCTCACCTTCTACGAGAACTGACCGCAGGGCATGACGCACCTGAACATAGCGGAAAAACTCAGATTTCCCCAATTCATACTCCTTCTGCAGCTCTTCAAAGGACTTCACCCTCCCCTTGATCAGCAAATCTCCAACCCTGGAGATACCGATCAAGTCCCATTTCTCAAAACCTTTGGTATGCCAAAGCTTCCCTAGTTTGTCAGACTCAAACAACGGGGTAGCATGGGTGAGCCTATTCTTCCAGCCCAACGAGTTAGTCGCCAACTTCCACACCCGCACCGCCACCCCTGTGGGCCCTGTGAGGGACGAGTCCAGCGATCTCGAGTACAACGCTCGGTGATAATTACCGCCGCGCAACAACCATCGGTCCATGGCGTAGCCGGGGCTTAGAGCCGGACCATAGAAA
Organism: Triturus cristatus; assembly: GCF_964204655.1. Classification (NCBI taxonomy): domain Eukaryota; kingdom Metazoa; phylum Chordata; class Amphibia; order Caudata; family Salamandridae; genus Triturus; species Triturus cristatus. The sequence goes on along the minus strand of NC_140582.1, from coordinate 1,037,680,269 downwards.
CCATGATTAATCGCGCTCAACTGGGTGGCCCAGTAATAGCGTCGAATGTCCGGAAGCGCAATACCCCCGTCGTACCACGGAAGCGTCAACTTAGCAATCGCAATGCGCGGCCGCCCATCCCACAACAACGATCGTTGGAGGCTCTCAACCTCCCGAAAGTAACTGGCCGGTACCCAGTCAAGAGTATTCTGCAAGGCGTAGAGGAACCGAGGAAGAGACATCATTTTGAACAACGCGGCGCGTTCGAGGAGGGAGACCGGCATCCTCCGCCAGGCCGCAACATCCCGCCGCAAACGCGCCAGGGGAGGGAGCAGGTTCCTCTCATACCGCAAAGTGGAGTCAGTGGAGATAAAAATCCCCAGGTACACGAAGCCCTGCTGGGCGATCTGAATCGAACAAGTTCGCGGGACAGGTGGGACGTCGCCGCTCAGAACATACAAATATGATTTACTCCAATTGATGACGAGACCAGAGTTCTTACCAAAAGACATCAGAACATCACAAACCACTATAAGCGAGTTCTTGGGCGAGGCGAGATATAACAGGATGTCATCGGCATAGAGCGAAATACGGTCCTCGTGATCAGGCGACCATCTAAGTCCACGTATATCCGGGTGCCAGCGTATCCACGCCGCCAGCGGCTCGAGGGCAAGGGCGAACAACAAAGGCGACAGGGGGCAACCCTGCCGGGTGCCCCTCCCAAGCTGGAACGGAGTCGACGCTCGCCCATTTACCACAACACTCGCAAGAGGACCCTCATAAAGCAACCTCACCCAGCTCACAAAACCAGGGCCAAAGCCGAACTTGGCAAGCACCGCCCACAGGTATGCCCATTCCACCGTATCAAACGCCATCGTGGCATCAAGAGACGCCACAATAGCTGGTTCACGCAGCGTGCTCGCCCTGGCAATTACTCCATGAAGTCGCCTAAGGTTTAACGCAGTGTTACGGTGTGGAATAAAACCCGATTGATCCGGATGGATCAGGTCTCCAAGTACCCTGACCAAGCGGCCCGCAAGGATTTTAGCCAGAATTTTCGGCTCAGCATTAAGGAGTGATATCGGCCGATAGGAGGCACACTTATCCCGGGGTTTACCATCCTTATGGATCACAACAATCGTCGCCAGTCGCTGGTCCAACGGAAGGGACCCACTCCCCCGCGCCTCCACAAACATGGCGCGCAGGTGAGGAGCGACCCTATCCGGAAACAGCTTATACAAGTCAACCATTTGGGCCTGAGGCCTTGCCCGAGTGCAGCGCGCGGATAGCACCCGCCACCTCATCAACCGTTATATCTCCATCAAGGTCATCTCTATCTACGTCAGAAAGGCAGGGCAGAGCGATATCACCCAGGAGGTCACGCGAATCCTCAGTTGGCCTATCCGAAACCGAAGTGTAAACCATACGGAAATAATCCGAAAAACACTGTACTATACCCTCGGGATCAACAACCACCTCTCCCCCCTCTCTCATCAGCTCCGGCACTACTCTATTAACACGTTCTTTTTTGTCCAGCCACGCTAGGAGTTTCCCGGCCTTATCGCCAACATCGTACAAGCGACCCTGCTGTTCCCTACCGAGGGTCTTGGCGGCATTCGTCACCAGGTCCCTATATTCCGCTTGCTTCAAGCTCAGATCATGCAGTGAGGCCGCTGTAACCTCCCCCTCCAGGGCCACCTCTAAAGTCGCGATCTCATCCTCAACCTGAATAACCTCGCCATCTCTCCGTCGCTTGGCGGCCACTACCAAGGAGAGGGCCTCCCCCCTCAACACGGTCTTAAATGCTTCCCACAACGACACAGCCGAGTCAACGGAACCCTGATTGTCCTTAAAATAGTGATCAACTGTCTTCAGCAGCGCACTACGCATCTTGGGATCGCGGAAGTACCAGGGGTTAATAGGAGCAACCCTTCCCCCTCCCTCGCGGCCGACATCCAGCCGGACCCACACTGGCGAATGATCAGATATGCCCCGCGCCATATGCCTAGCCTCAGATACCAATGAGGCGTGCGCAGCCAGAGTGAGCAGATAATCAATCCGGGAGAGACTACCATGCGCCCCGGAGTGGAAGGTATATTGGCTCTGTGTGGGGTGCCGGAGCCTCCAGCAGTCTACCAAACCGAATGTATCTATAAAGTCTGGAAGCCACTTCTGAGCCCCCCCGGTGTCCCTGGGCGGGTACCTATCCAGCAACCCAGAGCCGACAGCATTAAAGTCTCCCCCCACAACTAGCATACCCTCCGGGAGGTCCAACAAGGCCCTGCCCAGATCTGCAAACGTGGAGGCCTGCAGGGCAGGAGGGACATAAACCGAAACCAACACCAACGTTCTTCCCTCCCACCTCCCCGCCACCGCCACAAACCTCCCCCTATCATCAAGAATGGTGGAGTCCACCTCGAAAGGTAGTGAAGCTCTAACTAGGATACCCACACCCCTGGAGCCTGAGGAGAATCCCGAGTGAGCGATGAATTTGTAACCTTTTCTATTAAGAGCATGGCAAGTATTACCTATAAGGTGTGTCTCCTGCAGTAGGGCCACATCCGGCAAAGACCGTTTCAAGAACTGCAAGACTATCCCCCCCTTAATACGATCTCCCAAGCCATTAACATTCCAGCTAATAATATTGAAGCCCCTACCCCCATCCCCACACACAAAGAGGCCCTCCCCACACCCGAAGTGCCACCAGTAAACAACCCTGACAAACATTACTACGCCTTGCAAAAACAAACCCCCCAACAACAACCCCAAAATCCCAACTCCACCCCCCACCCTGCACCCCTGCTGCAGCTTACAAAGCCCCCCCAACTTGCAGTGTGCCTGTCGCCCTACCATAGCGCAGAACTACAAAAAGTACCCTGAGGGAGGAAAGAGCTCCCATCTTCCTCCCGCAACCCTCCGTATTACTGCAATCGACTCAAGTCATTGTCCGGAACCAAAGCAAGTCAGACTGGCCCCAAAGGCATCAACCCTGCCCATCCCGGTCACCCTCCATGTCTGTGGCAGCATCCCCGCCAGTCCGTCGTCGGGGCAAAGCGTCCAACCAGTCTCCGGCCATAGCAGGCGACTCAAAGAAGAAAGTCCGGTCCTCATACACCACACGTAATCTGGCAGGGAAAAGCATAGCATACTTCAGGTCCCGCTCCCGAAGACGTCTCTTCACCCCCAGGAAACTCTGCCTTTGCTTTTGCACCAGCTGGGTGAAGTCCAGATAGAAACTCACTGACGCGTTCTGATAAGGGACCGGGCCCGTCACCCGCGATGCTTGCAGGATAGCGTCCCGATCTCGGAAATGAAAGAGCCGGGCGACAATCGGTCTCGGAGGGGCTCCCGCTCTGGGCCTCCCACCAGGAACTCTGTGAGCCCGCTCGACTGCAAAAAACTTTCCAAGGCCCTTGGGCTTCAGATGGTTAAGCACCAAGTCCTCCACGAGCAGATCTGCGGAGATCTCATCCGAGGATTCCGGGACCCCAGTAATGCGCACGTTGTTGCGCCTGGCCCGGCCCTCAAAGTCCTCCAGCCGGCGGGCGGAGAGGTCGTTCTCGGCCCGCAGCTTACGAACTTCGGTCTGAAGTTCCGAGACATCATCAGCGAGGCCTGTGGTCTTGAGATCAAGGTATTTAACCCGCTCATTAGTTTTGCCCAAATCCGCGCGGATCAGGTTGACATCTACCAAGATAGTATCCACTTTATGCGCCAGGGCATCAAACTGTCTCCCAATCGAGGCCTGCATCCCCTCGAGCGCACCCATGACATCCTGCAACGAGAGCTCCGAGGTCGGGGATGAGGCAGCCTTCTGTACGTCCAGCGACTGGCCCGATCCACCAGGCGATCCCTTCTGCTGGGCATAGCGATCCATATTATTGGATTGGGTATAGGCTCCCCGCCTGGTAGCCTTGGGTTTCAGCCTATCCACCTCTGCTTTACCCAACATATCTGGCACCGAGCAACCCGGTGCAAGGAGACGACCCTCTCTCAGTCAGAGGGAACAGGAGAAACCAGTTCTGCAATAACCAGGCAGAGTAGGGCGCAAGGCGTCCAGAGGATAATAAAGCATCTGAAGACACTCCCGGGCCAAGGCAAACAAAGGGCGAGAAAGTGAAAGTGAAAGTACGGCGTTCTCCGTCCGCCAGTTCACACCTCGCCAGGCCGCTGTTGTTCAATTAGAGGCCGGGCATCCTGCCAACGCCAGCCCCTGGCATCCCTCGGAGATAGGCCTCAATCTTCCGCCGTGCATAACTCCGGTTCCCGGTGGGCGATCCGAGCCCGGGCAGCATCAATCGCCTCAGCAATGAGTCATCTGCAAGATGCCGTGCATATCAAACAGGATTTAAGACAGGATAATCGACGGAGGGCGCGTGGGTCCCGGGAGCTCAAAGCTCACGCGGCCATCTTGGTCAAGCGCTAGGCTCCTCCCCTGGGTAGCATTTATCAATCACTAGTTTACGTTGCCTGTGCAGCTGCTCATTCATTTGTTCTTCTTCATTATCTTTAAACTGTAAGGCTGCTTGCATTATCGACATACCTTTCTCTCTTTTATTTTTCTTCGCTAGTTTAATTTCTTTCTGTTTGGCTTCCTTTCGCCATAGGCGGAAAGAATCAAACATCGCCGGCCGGGCTTTCTTTTTAAATAATTTAACTTCTAGGTTATCCAGGATTTCTGTGTCGAAACTACCATTTTGGGGCCATTTTAAAACACCATCCCTCCTGGTGTATCGGATCCATACTTCATTATACGCAATGGGGCCCACGCCATGTTTCACATAAAGCTCATACGTTGGAGTTCCAATTGGAGGAACCGGACACGAATCCTCTAACCGGGAGTCCCTATTACAACCCAAACAAAACAAATTTCCAAATATACTAGAACCAGGCATCTTCGCTCACTAGTCTAGTTTCAAACTTCAAAGGATTATCGAATACGATAGTCTCGTGAATACACGAGTCCTTCGGCTTTGGCACTTGCAAGTTCCAAATCAAAGCGATCCCAAACTAAGGACTGGGAGACGCTCCACTTATACTTAACTGAAGTATCGATGACGTCACCAGAAGACTCGTTAATTCGTTTCGCTCTACCAAATCATCAAGGGTCCAAAACAGGGCGATAGTCAGGGCAGCAGTCCTTTGTAGCCGTCGGGACGGGAGAACCTCGCAGTAAAGACTTTCGGACCACGTCGACATGCAGGGGTCGATGAGGTGGCGGCCTTCCTCCAGAATTTTCACACGAAGCTCCTCACGAACCCCTGGCTTGGACCGATACTGCTGAAATCGCCCCGAGTTGGGCGCCAACTGAAGTACTGGGTTTTTCAGAACCAACCCAGCGGTGCCAGGGGACACACCCGAAGACTTCGAGTTCTTCCTGTCTTGGACCACAGAAACACAGAGTCTTCTAGGTGAAGTCAAAGATCGTATTTATTGGCTGCAGACCAATCACAGGTATCCGAGAAGTACAACACGATGTATGTTCTCAGGAGACTGCCTCTAACCAAAAACCAGTCTTTTCTTATATACAGAATATTATGCTCTGGGCAACACTGCCCCTATTTTACAAGTGGTCGTTCACATATTTTCGCTTCAAAGAAAGAGCACAGTCATGATGATAATCCCACATTTCAGCTCGGTCGGCACATAATTATTTACCCAGCGAAGCTCAGAACCCTCATCAGATAGCAGCAGACCCCAATAAAACGGACACCTCCTACTCATAAAACAAGCCATAAAGTAGGAAACAGAGTCAGGTGTGAAAGGGATTAGTCAGGAGTTGCGTGGGATACACGACTTTATGATGTGTTGGGCCCTGATGTTAATCCCATAAGTCTGCAGTAAAAGGAACTGGCCGGGCAGGACTGACCCCGGGCAGCGGAGTCAGTTTGCATAGGTCACACAGAAGTCAAGGAAAGATTGCGTGTCCTTTAGGCCTAGGCATGGCCTCAATGCGCAGCCTATGTGAGGGCAACCACGAAATGGTTACCGTTTTAAAATGGAACCCGAGGGTTCGACATGCAGTATCGTGTACGCGGTGAATTCATCGGTGAAACATGAAGAAAACACTCATACATACCGCATTAGTCATTTGCGGTTCGCTGATACCAAAATCGGCAGGGTAGGACCATGCTACCAACATGGTTCCGAAATTTACAGTACCACATGGTAAATATTAATTATTTTCTGTTCTGCACCATAGAAGTCTATACAGTAAGGGTATTATATGGCCCCTGCCTTTGGACAAGGATAGCACCTTATGTCAGCAGGCAGTAAAATATGTAACAAGCATTGGCAAAGCCAATAGGTCTCGCCTATGCTTTCTCAATTGTTTTAGATATGTTCTACAGTAGATCAGCTGCTGTTCAGCATGACTGAAAGTAATAGCGCTTTCTTTTCACTTTCAACCACGCTGCACAGCAGCTGCACTCTGTAAAACATAGTAAACAAATAAAACCATTAACAAATCCAAATAACTCTACTATTTGGATTTGTCCTTTTTTTCCATGTCGTTCAGCAACATGGCTCAGTTGTAGCATGAATGAAAAACAGGCACTATGATGCAGTCAACGCTGGCCATGTCATAGCGCTTTTTTGTTTTTTACTTTCAACAATGCTGCAACACAGACAAATACGGAATAGCTTTACTATTTGGCTTTGTCAAAGGTTTTCTTTTGCCATGTATTACAGCAGCCGTGCTGCTGTATAACATGCTTAAAAAACATTGACAAAGCCAATAGATCTCACATAGTCGAGACCTATTGGCTTTCCCAATGCTTGTTTACACTGTTTTTACATTTTCAGCCCCTCACTAACACCCCATCAGGCACTCTCGGGGCAGTCTGTGGAGCCAAACATACTTACTGGTAAAGATATTTGTTACGTACAAATTTATTGTTTACATTTATTTGGCTTAAAAAAGCATTTACATCACACATGCACATATATGAAAAGAATAACAATAACTGATGAACACAGACACAAGTAACTGGAGCAACCTTACTGCCTTATTTTTAATATATTGGATTTAATGTTGAAGATGGCGCATGTTAAATTTCAAGCATCTTAACCCTCTTCACAAGACAAATAAGACACCATCACAAAGGATATGTTTAATTTGTAAATCTCCTGTGAATCACAGCTTGATTCATGGCCACTGATTACAGATCTGCAGTAGATAGAAGGATGTGTGTATGTTTACTATCACGTCGTTCCAGTAGCGCTTTATAATTAGATTGGAAAATCTCAGCTTGATACTGGCGGATGTGCTTCTTGAGAAGTGCACAGGTTTGTAAGACATCAGATCTGTTAAAGATTCTTGTTTATCAAACACACTACCGTTCTGATATTTTTGATTCACTGGTAGTTTTTTTTATATCCCTGGAGGATGAACTTAAAACGTATCTAATTGAACATTGTGTAGATTTTTAACCTCGTGTGTTTATAGCACTATTGTCTAAAACAATATGGCCCAAATGGGCAGAACTATTTTGTGGTATCAAAACCTGCGTTTCACAAAATCACGTCAATTACAGCCCAGCGATGTACAAAATGTACTTTGTAAGTCAGAAATGTCCAGTTTGCAAAGCATAGCAAACCAAAATGCAAATAGCATGTAATGGCACCCCCCTCTACTCTGTGAGTTGGTATGCAATGTGTAACATATTGATGCTATGGGCACTAGGACCCTCATGGTTCTGGGCGGACTCTGAAGAGGAAGTACATAATATGCTGGAAGGTGTTAGCGCGTGGTCAGTTTTGAAGTGTGATGTAATGCATGAGTGGAAGTAATGATTGACTGCAGCGCCCGTGTGGTGTAATTGTCTGCATGGTCCTGGGCTGTGGAAGACGCTACAACTGGCAACGAGTGCTTGTGTGGACCATGTGTGCCCAGAATAGATGCAGAGCGGTTTGCGATAGGCACATGTGTAATCAAAGCCATGCTCCAGCCCATACACGACCACAGAAGCAATTGAAGGCCCTGCAGAGAAGCATACTCAAAATGCCTGCCAAAACCGCCAGTGAGGTGGTCGACAGAGACGCTGTGCTCGGATGTATGTCGTTACAACGCACACTTTTACAACGCATGCACTTACAACGCATTTTTTACAACGCACAATCCATTACAACGCATGACATTACAACGCATGGCACTACAACGCATTTTTAAAAACTACCTTTACAACGCATTTCCATTACAACGCATACTACCATTACAACGCATACCATTACAACGCATAATATTAAATTGCATTTAAAGTAAGTATTAGTTAAATTGCATTTAAGGTAAGTATTAGATAGTATAGGGGTAAAAATTACTTTTCTAACTCCAGGGGGTGCAACAGTAGGGTAAGTGTTGGATAGTATAGGGGTAAAATTACTATTCTAACTCCAAGGGGTGCAACAGTAGGGTAAGTGTTGGATAGTGTAGGGGTAAAAATTACTATTCTAACTCCAGGGGGTGCTACAGTAGGGTAAGTGTTGGATAGTATAGGGGTAAAAATTACTATTCTAACTCCAGGGGGTGCAACAGTAGGGTAAGTGTTGGATAGTATAGGGGTAAAAATTACTATTCTAACTCCAGGGGGTGCAACAGTAGGGTAAGTGTTGGATAGTATAGGGGTAAAAATTACTATTCTAACTCCAGTGGGTGCAACAGTAGGGTAAGTGTTGGATAGTATAGGGGTAAAAATTACTATTCTAACTCCAGGGGGTGCAACAGTAGGGTAAGTGTTGGATAGTATAGGGGTGAAAATTACTATTCTAACTCCAGGGGGTGCAACAGTAGGGTAAGTGTTGGATAGTATAGGGGTAAAAATTACTATTCTAACTTCAGGGGGTGCAACAGTAGGGTAAGTGTTGGATAGTATAGGGGTAAAAATTACTATTCTAACTCCAGGGGGTGCAACAGTAGGGTAAGTGTTGGATAGTATAGGGGTGAACATTACTATTCTAACTCCAGGGGGTGCAACAGTAGGGTAAGTGTTGGATAGTATAGGGGTAAAAATTACTATTCTAACTCCAGGGGGTGCAACAGTAGGGTAAGTGTTGGATAATATAGGGGTAAAAATTACTATTCTAACTCCAGGGGGTGCAACAGTAGGGTAAATGTTGGATAGTATAGGGGTAAAAATTACTAATACTTACCTTAAATGCAATTTAACTAATCCTTGCCTGTTGAAATCCGCTTGCTGGAGGACCTTCTGACTTTTCGGAGGGCCATAAAAACCTTTTTGTTTTAGTTGTCTCTTAGCATCTGTTTTTAGCCTGTGGTTGTGTTACGTGCTACCTTGTCTCTGCGCCAGGACGCTCCTTGGCTGGAGTATCTGTGCGCACAATAAATAGTCGTATCATAACATAACATAACTTACCTTAAATGCAATTTAATATTATGCGTTGTAATGGTATGCGTTGTAATGGTAGTATGCGTTGTAATGGAATGCGTTGTAAAGGTAGTTTTTAAAAATGCGTTGTAGTGTCCTGCGTTGTAATGTCATGCGTTGTAATGGATTGTGCGTTGTAAAAAATGCGTTGTAAGTGTAGTGCGTTGTAAAAGTTGCATTGTAAAGGTTGTTCCCCCTGTGCTCTGAAGACAGAGCCATAGTCACACAAAGCAATAAATAACAATAGCACCAACAGGGTACGAGAAACAGACAACGTACTCATCATCAAGAACGACTGAAGCATATTGCAAAGCATGCTTCTCCGGAGACTTCTGTTTGCAGAATTTGTCGTTGGGTGCCAACCTGCACCATGATTGCCTGACTGGCACGTGCCAACACAATGTCGGCAAAAGGGATTGCAAAATACAATGCAGACATGTTCCTGAAGCTACCACTACCTTTTGGCACTTCCGAGAAGTAGAACATTGGTGCCAGATGAGCTGCGTGGATTGAAACATATCGATGACTTAATAGATGCAGTAGAGGAAGAAGATGACAAAAAGATGAGCAAATATTTTTTTTAAAAACCTTGCAGATGATGAAGTGAAAGAAGTGCTAAAGAAAATCTCACAGACTGATGTAAAATTGTACCAAAAGGTACAAGAAGCATTGGAGACCAAGATCAGTCCAATGCAGAATGTCAACTATGAAAGATATATCTTTAGCCAAGCACGACAGCAGGTTGATGAAATAATGGAAGAGTTTATTGAAAGACTTGATGCACTCATTAAACTTTGTAAATTCTATGACTTCATGGTTGAAGAATTCATGCGCCTCAGAGTCTTTGATGGCTGCCTTTCAGATTCATTTAGACTGCACATGCTGAAAGAAACAAACAGTTTAGAAAAAATGCTGATGGCTGCGAGAGCAGAAGAGCGAGCAGACTGACAACCTGCTGACATGGAAGCAGGAACAGCACACAATGAATTGCCATTGAGTGTGAAAAGCATGCACCAGAAGAAACAAGATACACATAAGTTGACATCTTCAAAGAAACAAAGGTATGCTTCCGATGTGGATCTCAATGAAGGTAAATATCCAACTATAGGACAAGTCTGCTAAGGTTGTGGGAAAGAGAACCATTTTATAACTGTGTGCCCAGCTAAAGAAAAATCAAGTGTGCCACGAATGCAAGAAAAGAGGGAGAGAAGGATGGAAGAATCTTCTAGAAGGATTCTCGCCACTCCCCTAAATCCAAAAACCAACATCAGCTATGACAAGTAGAAACCAAGCAAAATCAATACTCGTCAAGCTCATCATACAAAGGTTCTTCGATGTCACTACTGAGTATCAACAAAGAAGATGGGTGTGTGCTGATGATATCTACCAAAGAACAACATACACATGTGGGATTAGCTGCCTGTAAAGTAAATCACAGTTCAACGACAGCTTATTAAATAACATGACAAACTTAATTTGGACACTGTCCCAAAATCACATTAGAAGGGAATGATCACCCAATAACTTTCATCGTAGAAAGAGGCACGTTGATTAACATTTTGCCAGTGCCTCGCCTCACTCCGTCGGGCACAAAGGTATATACTTGGGCCGCTTCTGAGCCATTGCAAAGCCTTGGGTCGTTGACAGTGACAATGCAACACTAAAAGACATTGGTGCAAGTCATCATTCATGTCCCTTATCGTTGAGTGCCCGTTTGCCCAGTTGTGCCATCGCTGCTGGCATGGGGTTGATATCCCTCAATTACAACCTCTGTGCTCAGTCTGAGATCATGAGTCGGTTCTCGTCGTTGTTCCATGGCCTGGGAAAACTCAAGAAAAACAAATTACAGCTTCATATAAATGAAGACATCCACTGTGTTGCTCAGCGGCACCATAGAGTTGCTTTTCATCTACAAGAAGCTGTAGAGAAAGAGTTGGAAGCACTCTTAAAACATGACATAATTGAATGCTCCACAGGCCCCAAGCAATGGGTTTTGCCCAGAGTAGTAGTACCGAAAAAGGACAGTAGCGGAGCAGTGTGCATTTGCGTTGATATGCAATAGGCAAACAAGGCCATTGAGAGGGCTAGACACCCTAGTCCACACATCGCTGACATGATCATGCAATTGAACAGAGCCAAAGTGTTTTCCCATCTTGAGCTGAACAAACAACACTATTAACTCGAGCTGGTGGAGAACTGCAGGTACATTACTACCTTTTTGACTCATGTTGGATTTTCAGATATAAGAGGCTCGGTTTTGGAGTATCTTCAACTGCCGAGATATTTTAGAACATTATTTGCCAAGTAATCCAACTTGTTACTCGTGCTTTCAATTACAGTGATGACATACTGTTTTTGTGAGAACACAAGAAGAACGCGACAAAGTCCTTACCCAAGTGTGCCAGTTACTCGCTGAGGCAGGTTTCACTCTGAACGCCGCAAAGTGTGAGCTTCTCCGATGGGGCAATGACTCCACACTCAGATAAGTTTCAAGCACTGTCATCCAATTGCCCCTCTCAAGATATTACCATGCTGCAATCTTTTTTAGGCATAGGCAGTTAGTGCTCAAGATACATTCACAATTTTGCTATAGTGAGTGCCCCACTGAGAGACTTGACAACGTGAAATGTACCGTTTCAATGGTCTTTGGAATGTGACCAGAGTTTCAAAGGTATTAAACATGCGATTGAGAATGAAATGGAAATGACCTACTTTGACCCCAAGTTACATATCAAAATAACAGTTGATGCGAGCCCAGTAGGGCGAGGAGCAATCCTTGCTCAACACAATGTCCATCCGAATCTTCAGAGACACATTGTGGCCTATGCCAGCTGAAGTCTATCTGAAACAGAATGTGCTTACTCTCAGCCAGAGAAAGATAGTCTCGCTGTGGTGTGGGCCTGCAACCATTTTCATGTATTCTTCTATGGAAAATGATTCACCATCATCACGGATCACCTGGCATTACTTACAATTTTTGGAAACCCAAATGCCAAGATACTCCATCGCATAGAGAGATGGAGGTTAAGACTGCAATAGTATGGCCATGGGATTCTGCAGAAACCAGGGAAGGATCAAAACCCAGCAGACTATTTTTCACAAGTGCTGCTACATAGTCACAGTTCTACATCCAAGACAGCTGAAGCATATCTCAACTTTATTGTGAGATCCAGCACACCAGTGGCTCTGCCTGTGGAACAAATCATTGCTGCCACCAATGCAGATAAAGACATGACCATAATCAAAGAACTTATTACCACGCGATCATGGATGAGAAGTACTGGGCCCCTCACGGATGATGTTGAATTCCAAAAGTTCAGAAATGTACAGGATGAGTTAGCAATCACCCAAGAAGGCGTAATACTGCGAGGCACCAGAATCATCATACTTGAAAGTCCAAGACAGAGGGTCATTGAGCTGGCCCATGAAGGACACCCTAGTATTATAGCCACTAAAACAGCCTTAAGAGATTGGGTGCAGTTGCCCCGGCTAGATGAGTGAGTCGAGAAGGAACTGAAGGTATGCCACATTTGCAATTGTTTGTCCCCCAAGGTGACGCTGCACCCAGTGGCAATTTATTCTTATTATTTTATTAGCGAGTCATATATAGTGCACAGCTACCCACACTGGGTTCCCTGGCACTCAAGCGGCATGGCGGATAAATGCAGGCCCCACTAACTCAGAACAACCAACTGTTCAGCTGTGTGCGAAAGGTGGGCAGTTAGGTACAGCTTCTAAAAGGGTTCCAGTATGGGATTCCACAACCTAGGACCCAGGTATGCAAAGGAAAGGCCTCCTATGCTTGTATGTTTGACTCTGGGTTCAGTGCACAGTGACATTTCATTAGAAGAAGGGACGGGCCTGCTGATGTGATTTCACCAGATCATGAATGTTGCGTGGGCCTGCCTCTGATCTAGCTCTGCACACATAGCACAAGTCTTTGAAGTAAATACGTTTCTCCACCGCGAGCCAATAACGCTCTTGGAGGAGAAGTGAGGCCGAGGCGGCTTTGTGCAGTCTATATAACATCTTTGCAGCCGAGTTCTGAACCACTTGCAGCCATCTGATGGATGCTTTATCTGCCCCCAGATAAATAATGTTGCCGTAGTCCAGTCTTGTCATAATGAGTTCCTGAATAACTGTCCTTTGAGCTGGGAATAACCAAATGATTTTCCACAACCATTTCAAGATGGCAAAACGGTAGCAGCAACCTTCACTACCTGGAGCATCAAAGACAACTTATTGTCCAACAGGAAGCCAAGATTTGTGACCTTGGGAGATGGGTTTGGAATAGTGCCCAAACTATCTGGCTAATGCCGTGGATCGCAAAGTGCTGAGTTCTTTCCCAGCACCAATATATCGGTCTTTCTCCATTAGGTTTGAATGAGTTGTTGTTCATCCACATGGCGACCAGTCCCAAACAGTAGTTCAAGGCCTCAGGATTGTGATCTTGACAAGATGACAAGAAGATGGTTTGTGTTTCATCGGCCCAAAAAAATAAAGTGAGGCCGCAGCTTTCTGCCAAGTCAGCTAATGGGTGTACATACATGTTGAATAATGCTGGGCTTAGGACTGAACCTTGAGGAACCCCTGAGGTAATGGCATGTCGTTTGCAAGAGGCACTGGCTGAGGTAACTTGGAAGGAGCAATCTTTTAAGATGAATGTCATCCAGGCTAGGGCTGTCCCTTGCAGACCTAGATCAGCCAACCTCTGTAAGAGAATAACGAGCAGTCTCACCTTAATCCAGGTGCTGACTGAGGTTTTGACTCCTAGAAAGGCCGATTCGGTGCTGTGTCCAGCTCTGAATGCAGGTTCAGATGGGAGAAGTTTTGAGACTCCACAAAAATGGAGAGTTCTTTATTAACATGGTTCTCCATGATTTTGGACATGATGGCATGTGTATTACATTTAAACACCTACTGTGACACTTGTCGAGTCCTGAAACCACACGAGGTGACCCCGCCAGCATGTCCGGCTCAAGTGCCCGAGCCAATATTACTGTTGCCCGATCAGGGTGGACCTCGATCACCTTAAATCACCCGAACTGGCATATAATTGCGAGGGCCCCGACGACTAATCAAAGAAATGTGATTTTAATGATGTCTGCCACTTTTTATTTCACAACAGGGGGGCTGTAGCATATTGATACTATGCGCACTAGGAGCCTCATGGTTGTCGACGGACTCTAAAAAGGAAATATGTAATATGAAGGGAGGTGTTAGGGTGTGATTGATTGTGAAGTATAATGTAATGTTCAGTGGGTGAGTGGATGCTGAAGACTAAAGTAATGTTTGACCACAGCTCCCATGTGACGTAATTCATCTGCATGCTCCTGAGCTGGGGAAGACGCTAAACAATGTATCAATGATTTCCTTTGGCCAGTGGATGCTGATTCTATACGAGCCAGTTTAAAGAAACAATTGTCATGCAGTGAATGCCAGAGATGGAGTGGAGGTCTCATGTCCCTCGTAGGCCTCCATCCTCTATTTGCAGATTTTCAAAGTGGGTCATAAAAGGCCTTCTTCGTTGGCTCTCTTCTCTGTGACATCGCTTAGGGTTTAAATGTTTTCTTCAAGGTTTATATTATGAAAAACATACATTTCCTGTTCACTTATATATTATTTATTTTTCCAAAACATCCTCTTTTTTCTCAAGGCGGTTGACAGTTACTGCTCTCTATTGTGAAAGAACACAATTACATAACTGCAGGAAATTAAATGCACAGTGTTTTTCACGATGCATCAATGCAAAGGGCCTTTATATGCTTAGAGACAAAATCAGATGGAGATTTGCCCACCTTATTGTAAAGGGAGGAAGGCAAGTCTAAGGCTTTCAATCTGTCTGTAACATTAATAGTGGCTACTTGAAACAGAAACAATTAAAAGAAACTACCTGTTAAATGATCAAGGATAAAAAGACAAATATCAGCATTAGTTATTGAGAATTGGCCAATCATCATACTCCCTATAAACAGAGATGGCTTCTTCATGAGAGTATTAGGGCTCTGCCATTTCCCCCAGAATTATATGTGACTATAAACATGAATGTCCTACACGCCTATGTATCTGTACCATGCCCACCATTATTTCTTTATTCTTAAAACCTTATCTTTGTTTTTTAGTTCTTACAAGTTTGTAAGATCCCTGATAAAGTGTTATCCCCAAACTCCAAATCTGGTGCTCCTTGGTGACACGTTTGGTAGTCTGAAGGTGGTAGCCTTGATTCTCTCTGCTCAGTCTCCAGCTGGTGGCAGTGTTCATGGAGGCTTGACGTGCAGTAGCTGCACCAATGGTAATGCCTAGCTGTGTCCCCACGTAAATGTTGTTTTTGGTGTTCGGAAATAGTTGCAAACAATATGTGCAGTCTGTTAGAAATGTGGTTATTACTACCAACTTAATAAACATAATCTATTTCTACCAACCCCATTATTTACTCCCAACATAAAGAACATAAACTATTTAGATCACAACACAGTTCTAAAAAAGTCTCTGGTCAATGCCTGGTTGTCAGGAATTTGGCAAATCGAAGGGCTCCGGGGTCAAGCTGTCTCAGCCTTACTTCGATATACACAATAGTGTTACTGACGAGACAATCCAGACAGAGAGGTTTGAGACTGTGCATGAAAGGAACATTGCAGATAGGCTGGTAGGTCAGAAGGCTAGTGTTTCCACTGCTGGGGAGAATGGTTCATGTTCACTCTAGAACCTCCTTCATGGTCAATGTAGGATCAATTGCAAAAGAAGACGTAATAGTCACGTGTTCAGTACCTGGCCCCTAATCATATTGCTTTGGCTTTTCACTGCCACTATAGTATGTTTAACTGGCCCTTCTGCCCCTCATGTTTATTGTAATTAGTTTCTCAGTTTCCCTCCCTCCTATCCTCACCTATTGAAGGCTTTCTTGTTTTGTGCAGTCTGTGCTTTAGCCATCTGCAGGATATGTTGGGTTATGTGGCCTCTACCACAATATGGTTGCTTGAAATGTGTACCAGTCTTCCTCAGCTTTCATCACAGCCTCATTATAGAGAGTACCGGTAAACCTAAAACCAATTAAGGTATATTCCTCCTTACACTTTGTTTACTCACCTTCTGAATATTTAATTATTGTCAATATCTGGTTTTAGAGATGATGGAGTTCCTATCTAGTTCCAACTATTAAAAGCCATGACACACTAGGATGTGTCTCTGATGATATTGAGCTGCTTGCCGAGACTAGAAGAGCCACGTTTCCTCTCTTTTCCCCATTCTTTGTGTCTCCTGTGTTACCTAACATATTTATTCTTACCTTAAAAACACTTAAGCCAGTGATGGCAAGGCTGGGTTCTTATTGGATTTGCTTTGGGTCTAGATCCTTATACTGGTAGCTGAGAATTCCCCAGGGAGCTATGTATTAATTTTAAACAGTGATAAACATTTTAAAAATCAAGAAAACAAATGTGCCAGTATGATGTAACTACTAACCCTGAACCCGGACTTAGGAGCAATTTCAGGCCAGCCGCGATGGAGAAGAGGCCAGGTAGGCGAGTTAGGGTCACACCGATCAAAGTTGTTTCCGTCTGACTTTGTTTATTTTTTGGAGCTTCAAGCCCTCTAGCATGACAAGGCAAGAAACTGAAGCCAGCGAGGGCCTCTCAAGGTTATGTATGTTGTCACTGAGCTCCAGCTGAAGCCTTCAGTTTTGGCACCTGCAGGCGCTTGTGATAGTCTTCGAGCCACCAGAACTATTGATTCAGTCCTCAATGCATGGTGTCTTTCTCCAGCTCGGACTCCTGCAGGCTCCAGTACACAATGGTCAACTGGGCCTTACTGAAATCAAGAGTCTTGCTTTTTGTATCTTTGTGGCAGGTAACAGGCCAACCACTTGACCCTAGTGGAGCTGTTCCATTATTTGGGTGCCAGGTTGAGTCAGAAGTCCTTAAGCCTTCTTTTTTTCCACCTTCCAGGCATAGCCTATTTTCTTCAGTTGTTCTCTTCACAGGTCCAGGAATGTTCTGAGGAGATGGGGTGAGATGTCAGTCTCAGCCTATGCACTAGCACATGTGGGAGAATGCCCTACACCCGATACTGGTTACTCTCTATCAGAATTCCCATTTGCTTTTTCAGCACTTTCTTATTCAAAAACCAAGATGACCCTTGCCTTCTTCCAGCAGCAGCACCATGTCCATCCTAGCTATGCCTCTATTTAGATGAGGTGTCCTCCCATCTACCAGGGCTAGAACAGATTTTCCCTCCTGCTAGGGATACCGGCCAAGCATCTGGTGTGGCTGTGGGAAACCATGGTTGCAGTTCTTGCTGCCCATTTGGACTCTACATAAAATGAAGAGCTATGAAAGGTGTCATTTTTGATGCCAACTGTTTCTGTCTCCACCCCATATTGCCAAGACCTGTGAAGTGGCCACTGTTAACATCATTCCTGTCTTACTGCTGCTGGAAGCCAAGTCCTTGTCTTCCCAGGGAAGGCTCATTAGCAACTAGCCAGAGATGTGAATTCAGTCTCTGGAATAGGGCTGTGAGGAAAACAATTCTAAATCAGGCAGCACTATACCATTTTCTAAAGTTACTTTCGCACTAAAGTTATCAACAGTCTACTTTCAGCAATGAGTTAGATTTGTAAAACTGATTGGAAAATAACTTTAAATGGTCTCTCTAGATTTCTCCATAGGAATGCATCACTTTTATCAAGAAGTACCTGGGATGCATCAATATCAAAGACGAAAACGGGCACTGGGGAAATGAGGCACCAGAAAAGCAAAGCTATGAGTCGATTCCTTACCCTTAGGGGAGGTGATTTGTCGATTCTTTACTTCCAGGGAGGTGATGCATGGATTTCTTACTGCAGCGCAAGGGATGTAATGCATCTATTCCTTACTGCCAGGGGAAGTGATGCGTCGATTCCTCACTGTGAGGAGAGGTGATGTGTCGAGGCAGACAGCTTCTGTTCCTTACTGCTGGGCAACGTCGATGAAGGACCTGGTGCACAGGGACGATACGTCAAAAACCCAGACGTGCTGAGTCGATGCAGTGGCCATACAGGCGCTGCGTCGATTTCCCAGCTGTGAAGCAGGTGATGCATCAATTGCTTCAGCTGCAAAGCAGCGGCTGCATCGGAGTCGGAGTGGGTGCCATGGACATCGGTGACATGGTGCCTGGGACTCGGGCTGTGATGATCTTTCAGCCACACGTGCATTGGTTTTACAACCACATGGCGGTGCTGTGTCAGGAAAAACAGGCACTGCAGGTCAATGTGTGGATTTTCTTAGTCTTTTGTAGCAAAAACTACCTCCAAGGGTCAATAACTGCAATTGGTACCACTTGGCAGGTCAGAACTCTCAGCAGAAGAGTTCAGGGGCTGCAGGTGAAGTCTTTGATGACCCTGAGACTTTTTAACAGGAGATAAGCACACACAAGCCCTTGTAGAACCTTGGCAAGCAGGATATAAAAAGCAAAGCCCTGTCCTTTCACTGCCCAAGTCAGATCAGCAAGCATCAGGCCACCACTGCTTCTCCAGCTTTTCTTCTTGGCAGAATGTCCTCTCCAGTAGTGTTCTGAAGGTATGGTGTCATACCTCCAGTAGTTATTCCAGTTTCTGCCTTTGAAGTAGGCAGACTTCAAAGGAAAGTCTTTCTAGTGCACAAGACCCTGCCGTTTCCTGACCTGGCTCCAGACACACTACAGGTGATGGAGAAAGCTTTGTGTGAGGACAGGCACAGCCCTATTCAGGTGTCAGTGACAACTCCTCCCACTATTCTAGCTCAGAAAGACCCTTCAGACTGGTGATGGGCCATCAGGCTATGCAGGGCACACCTCAGCTCCCTTTGTGTGACTGTCTAGAGTGAATGCACAAACAGCCCAACTCTCACCTTCCCTCAGACATAGATTCCACAGGCAGGCAGAGACACAGAATGGTAAAGCGAGCAAATGCCCACTTTCTAAAGGTGGCATTTTCAAACACACAATTTGAAAAACAACTGCGCTGAAAGATGTATTTTTAAATTGTGAGTTCAGGGACTCCAAATCTAAATCTCTTCCCAATTGGAAGTTACACTTGTAAGAGATTATAAGGCAGCTCCAATGATAACCTATGGGAGCGACAGCCATTGCAATAGTGAAAACACACCAGTACATGTCCTACTTTTTAAATACACTGCACCCTGCCCATAGGGCTACCTTGGGCCTTCATACTTAGGGGTACCTTATATGTAGTAAAAAGAAGGGTTTGGGCCTGTCAAGTGGGTTTACTTGCCAGGTCGACATGGCAGTTTAAAACTGCACTCACAGACACTGCAGTGGCAGGCCTGGAGAATGTTTGCAGGGCTACTCGTGTGGGTGGCACAATCAGTGCTGCAGGCCCACTAGTAGCATTTGAATTACAGGTCCTGGCCACAAACAGTGCACTTTACTGGGGTCTTACCAGTAAATCGAATGTGCCAATCAGAGATAACCAATCACAATCACAATTAACAGAGGGAGCACTTGCACTTTAGCACTGATCAGCAGTGGTAAAGTGCCCAGAGTTCTAAAACCAGCATAAACTAAATGAAGCACACAGTCAAAAACAAGAGGTCCGAAGAAAAAAAAGACAGGGGAAAAACACACCAAAGATGCCAGGTCAAACACGTGTCCCCCCCGCCCAGCTGAAAGTAGGGAGGACTACCCAACTTCATGCGAGTTCTCTTCACTAAGGTGGAAGAACCTGGACAGACCATCAGCATTGGCAGAACACGCCAGGGTGGTGTTCCACCGTAAAGTCCATTCACTGTAGGGAGATGGATCACCTCAACACTTTTGAGTTCTCACCCCTCATCTGCATTAACCATCTGAGGGGCCTGTGGTCTGTCTAAACCCGGAAGTGAGTCCCAAAGAAGTACAGTTTTAGCTTCGTCAGCGCCCAGACTTTAGCAAAAGCTTCCCTTTCAATTGCACCCCGCTTCCTACTAATGAAAGCTACGGGTTGATTTAGGCCCTCTTTGTTTAGCTGTGAAAGCACGACTCCCACACCATGCTCTGAGGCATCAGTCTACACCACACACTCCTTGGAGAAGTTAGGAGCCTTGAGCACGGTCGCTGTGCACATGGCCTCCTTCAGGGTAGCAAAAGTGCTCTGGCATGCCTCAGTCCAGATCCCCTGATGTGGCTGCTGCCTAAAAGTCAGCTCAGTCAAGCGGACAACAATGGTGCTGTACCCCTTGAAAAATCTGAGGTAGTACCCGGTGGCACCTAAGAAGGCTCTCACCTCTGTCTGGATCTTAGTGGTGCCCAAGCCAGAATGGTGTCAATCTTGGGTTGTAGGGGGCCACCTGGTCAGTTCCTACCTGGTGCCCAAGTACACCACAGGCCCCTTCCCTATCTGGCACTTATTGGCCTTGATAGTGAGGCCTGCCTTCTGCAGGGCCTTCAACACTTCCCAGAAGTGGTCTAATGGGTCCTTCCAACTGGAGCTGAAAACAGCAATGTCATCCAGGTAGGCTGCCCATCCAGGACCAACCTCTGAAAGGTGACAAGGGCGTTCTTCAACCCAAAAGGCATGGCATTGAACTGGTAGTGCCCATCTGGTGTTGAGAATGTTGAGCTCTCCTGTGCCCCCTCGGTCAAGGCAATCTGCCAATACCCAGACGTTAGATACTGAGGAGCTTGGCAGCACCCAGCTGATCAATGAACGTATCCACTCGGGGGATGGGGTGTGCGTCTGTCTTAGTGACAGCCCATGGTGGCCCGCACAGAACCGCAGCTCTAGGGTAGCACTGGGTGCAGCAGCTTTGGGAACCAAGACCACTTTGCTGGACCAAGGACTGCTGAAGGGCTCAATCACCCCTTAAACATCTTGGACACTTCCTCGATGCTAGCCTTCACTCTGTCAATCTGTAAATCTTGTACTTCACAGGTGCACTGTCCCCAGTGTCAATATCATGAGTGCACAAATGAGTGACAGCTGGGGTGAGAGAGAACAGAGTGGCAAACTGCCCCAGTCTCTGGTGGCAACAGTCACTCTGCTGCTCCTGTGTCAGTGTAGGGGAGAGGACTTTGCCTTCCACTGACACATCCTGCTCCTTGGCAGACAGGAGGTTGGGGAGAGGTTCACTCTCCTCTTCCACCCATCATCAGTAGCAAAGAGCATGGACAACTCATACCTCTTGAAGTGGGGTTTGAGGTGGTTCACATGCAGGACCCTAAAGGGATTCCTATTAGTCTGCAAGTCCACCAGGTAGGTAACATCATTCTTGCACTCCTTCACCTCATATGCGCTAGACCACTTGTTGTGTAGAGCACTGGGCTCTACTGGCTCCATCACCCCACCTTCTGACAGGCTTAAACTCAATTGAAGTGGTATTTTGGTCGTATCAACATTTCATGTTCTCCAAGGTTGCTTCTAGGTTCGCCTGAGCGAGTTCCCTGAAGCAGGCAGTCTGGTTCCGGAAGGCCAGCATGTAGCTAAATTCAACCTGGGGGGACTTCCTATGAGCTTGCTCCCAGTCCCCCTTCACCAAACTGAGAGGTCCTCTCACAGGATGCTCATGCAGCAGCTCAAAGGGACTAAAGGCAATCCCTTTCTGTAGTACCTCCCTGTAAGCAAAGAGAAGGCATGGCAAGAGGATGCCCCACTTACACCTCATGATTTGTGATAGATTCCCCTTAATGCCTTTCAGCGTAAGGTTGAATCTCTCCACCAACCCATTACTCTGGGGGTGCTAAGGAGTGGTTAATATGTAGTTCATGCCACACTCCTCCCACATGGCCTTCATGTACAGCATCATGTTGTTGGTATCCCGGTCAAATACCATCTCCTTAGGAAACCCACATAGGTAAAGATCCCCATTAGTGCTCGAGCCACGACAGGCACTATCAGTGTCCTCAGAGGGATAGCTTGCGTTTACTGGGTGGCATGGCCCACCAAGATCAGGATGAACCTGTTGCCCATGGCTGTCTTGGGATCCAGAGGCCAGAGACTGTGGCATTTCCGCTTCAAGAGATGCGGATGGGGCCGCTCAGGAGCTTGTCAACTCTATTACCATTGCGGTTGATACGTTAGCTCCCGCCTCCCTACGCTATGTCGCGCGGCGGAAACCCTCTGCACCCTGGTTTACGGAGCCTCTTAGACTCCTAAGACAATCCTGCAGGACTAAGGAGCGGAAATGGCGTAAGTCATGGGCTCCCTCTGACAGAGAGGATCACAAACGGACATTGCGCGAATACAAATCTCGAGTTATCAAGGAGAAGCAGGAATACTTTTCCAAGTTGACAACTACGCTTCCCTCATCTAAGGAGCTTTTTAAGATTGTGGGCTCTTTGTGCTCGCTTCAGACCCCTGATCCTGTAGTGCCTTCGCAAGAGCTTTGTAACAGTCTCTCAGACTTCTTCTATGATAAAATCTCGGATATCCACTTGGCCCTTGACACTCAGAAGAAGTTGCTCAATGAGCATTCTCTGAATAACATTAAGGCCTCGGAATCTTGGGGGAGAGATCCACTCATCTCTCTTTCCGATTTTCCGCCTCTCTCTCTCTCGAGGATCTTAACTTACTGTTGGATCGGACTAAGTCAGCCTCCCCGGCCGATCCTTGTCCGTTGAAAGTTCTTAAGGACTGCCGGGAATCACTTCTGCCTCCATTACTGGCAGTTATGAACGCGGCCTTGACTCAGGGCTGCTTTCCAATGGTCTGGAAAAAGGCCATAGTGAAACCCCTCTTAAAAAAACCCTCCTTGGACCCGGGAGTGATGAAGAACTTTAGGCCCATCTCCCTCTTGCCTGCCCCTGCAAAGATGCTTGAAGCCCATTTAAATTTTCACCTTTCCACCTTCCTTGATTCCTCTGGGTTCTTAGATAGTTCGCAGCATGGTTTCAGGAAGCTTCATAGTACGGAATCTGCCCTGACTATGGTAGTGGATAACATCCGGCGTAAAGTCGATCTGGGTCAGTCTACGATCCTTGTTCTGCTGGATCTGACTGCAGCATTTGACACCCTGTCTCCCTCCACCCTTACATCTCGGCTGAGGGAGGCAGGGGTTGCAGGACAGGCCCTCAGCCTTCTGGACTCCTTTTTGCACCAGAGAGAGCAAAGAGTTCTGCTGGGGGATTACCTCTCCCCGGCTAAATCTTTGCAATGTGGAGTGCCACAGGGTTCGGCCTTGAGCCCTACCCTATTTAATCTGTATGTGGCCCCCCTTGCAAGATTAGTAAGATCGCAGGGGATGGAGGTGGTATCCTATGCAGATGACACTCAGATTATGGTGTCCCTTAACCATTCTCTGAGTGTCTCTGCTGCGAACTTTAGGGCCTGCATGCAAATGGTGGCTGAGTGGATGGTGCTCAACTCCTTAAAACTCAATGCCGACAAAACGGAGGTCCTTGTGTTCGGCAAAGAGCAAAACATCTGGTCCAATGAATGGTGGCCTCCTTCCTTAGGAACTTGTCCTATTCCTTCCTCCACGGCTAGGAATCTCGGGGTCATTTTTGACACCTCACTTGCCATGAATAGCCAGACCAACAGAACTGTGGCTACTTGCTGGGGAATCATTAAAGTCCTAAAACGCATTATTCATTACCTGTCCCCGCAGGCACGAAAACAGACAGTCACGGCCCTCGTGGGCACGAGATTAGATTACTGCAATGCACTATATGCGGAGTCTAATAATTATTTGATACAACGCCTGCAGGTAGTACAGAACGCTGCCGCTAGATTTGTCCTAGCACTCCCTAGGGACTCTTCTGCGACGACGGCCAGGAGGAACCTGCATTGGCTCCCTATCAGATTCAGAATTTCCTTCAAGCTCCTCTGTCTCACATACAGAGCCCTGCAGGCTGGCCCCTCAAATGCATTGGGGTCTCTGCTTATTCGATATGTTCCTGGCCGGACCTTGCGTTCTGCAGACGCTAACAAGCTTGTGGTCCCCCGCTCTAAAAAATCTAGATGGGGGAGCAGAGCCTTCTCCACCGTTGCGCCTCTACTCTGGAATGGCCTTCCTCTAGAGATTAAAGCGCTTCCCTCTTTGGCCTTATTTAGGAAAGCGTTAAAAACTTGGTTTTTTATAAAGGCATACCAATAAGTTCTCATGTGTTCTTCCAGTCAGCTTTTATGCTAGGCGCCTTGACGCCCATTGGGCTAAGTCTGCGCGTTACAAGTTCCGTTTCATTCATTCATTCATTCACAATGTCAATGCCCACCCACTCAAAAGGTGTGCTCACAACAGCGAATGGTTGGAGGGGAGCCTTACATCTTCCCCCACTCTTGCCACTTGACTGGAAAGTTGGAAAAGACCAACTAAATGCATCTGATTGCCTTCACATTTGGTGCCAGTAAAAGTGGGTGGCAAGCCTGTCAAAAGTCTTGCCCTGCTTCAAATATCCTGCCAAAGGCACATCGTGAGTCAAAGCCAGTAGGAAGGTTCTGAAGCGCAGGGGTACCACCAGCACACGGGATGCCCCAGGCTCAGCAACCTTAGGCTCGCTGTAAAGGAGACAATTCTAGCAGTTGATCAGATGTGATTTGGCCTCTTTGGCTGCTGCCTGGTCTTCGACATGCTGCCTAAGAGCTACGAGAGTAGGGCACGTCTTCATCTCCACGCAGAACTCTTCCCTGGTGGGACCTCCTTCTTGCTGCCAATGGGTCAGCTCAGGATGGTCTCCCAGTTCAGCCACCTCTTCCCTTGTAGGTTCCAAGCATCTACCTCAGGTTCAGCCTCCTCCCGGACAGTGGGAATTTCAGGAGTGGGTTTCCCACGCTGCCTGCCCTTCCTCTTCTTGGCAGACACCTGGGTCACTGCTTCAGGGTCCAGGTCCATCTGATTACCGTGGGCTGCCATGGAGCAGGTGGTCAGGCACGTCCACTCAGGCAATTCCAACATCTCCAAGGGGGACCTGTATTTCCACCTCCCTCCAGGTGATGTGTTCCAGGCCATTTCCCAGCAGACAATCCAGAGGCATGGATGGGCTCACAGCAACTCTCAAGGAACCTGAGACCCTCCCTTCTCAAAGGAAACCTGAGCTATTTTACAGAAGCGCTCACTGTTGTCTACTGTCCACAACCTGGTGAAGTACATTAGGGACTACTTGCTCTTCAGACACAAGGTGACACCTTAAAATAGTCACACAGGCTCCTGTGTCACTCAGATTTTCTACCCTCTGTCTATTGATGGTCACCCACTGCCTATACTTCTTAGTGTTATCAAGCATTAGGTTTCTCTGGACCATCTCACTGTCCCCTATTGAGACAAGGTTCATCTCAGCTGGGTCCCCACACCCTCCCAGGGCCAACTCCTCTCCAAGCGTTACACTAGCCGTCACCCTGACAGCCCACTGGTGAGGGGCTGTGCCCGGTTGGGACACTTGGGGTCCCCTCTCATATGACCCTCCTGATCACCAGCATAACATTTCCTGGGATCCCTCTCTGCAGGTTTACCTGAAGAGATCCAGGGTTTCCTACCATCGGTGGGCAACTAGCTGTTTGGGGCCCTTTAGAGAACTCCTGCTGTTTACCCTTGTCCCCCCAACTCTTCTAATGGAGACCCTGCCCAACCTTGGCATGGTCTCCCCCATACATGGTCAGTAATAAAAAAAGACAGGGAAAAAACACGCCAAAGAAGCAAGGTCTAACACAGAATAAGCCTGAAGTCCCTGCAGAAGCTCTGCTGGCTTGGCTGGGTGTTGCCCTTGCCTAGATGGAAACCCTCAGTCATCGTAATAAATAGAAATACAAGGACATAGCACCTAGAATCCTTCTCCATGTCACACAAAGAACAGAGGAGAGCTGCCTCTAACAGCTACTGCTGGACACGTGACAGCTGAGCTGAGTGATGACTGTGCCAGCACACTCCAACTGTGCACCATTTCACTTGCGTGTATTCCTGTAGCCTTTCCCTTCACCATCAAGGTTTTTTCACTCTGAGTGAGGAGTCACTGACATGATGCCCCTAATACTGCACAAGATAGATATTTTAGGTCCCAACATCACTTGAGCTGTGCAGCCTGGGGAGATCTTGACCGTGGTCCGCGCAGATGGCGCTCGAATCCCAGCGGTCTTGTCGGCGCATGAAGTGCCGGTGAGCAGTGTGCCCGGAACAGTGGGCGGCCTTTGTGGGGTCTGCTTGTGGCCCATATCGAGAAGAGAAGAGAGGCGTTGGGCCGCCCCTGCTGCTGGAGTCCACGCGAAGAGGTGGAGGGGACAAAGGCGTCCGAAACAAAAGCCTGGATCACCCCGGGGCTTGGTAGGTGCAGCCACGACGGACCGAAGACGCCGTGCGCGTACCTGCACAAAACTACAGGTGGCATCCCGGACTGGGACTCGCGATCAGGTGTCCCAGCCAGAACGGAGGATATCCTGAGGTACACAAAATGGTTGTAGATACACACCCAGGCTATGCTGACACCGAAGAATAGCGAACGTGGGGTTGGCAACGCAGTGATCTTAAGTGCCAATCTCCACCGTGATTGCATATGCACTTCCCAGAGAGCACATTCTCGGGACCCCAAGCAACTACACTGACGTTATCGCTCCTCACAGCCTAGTCAGTAAACATCGTGATCACTCCAGATTATCCAGCAGTCTGGCTGCGTGGTTGTTTTTCCGCCACACCCTGAGGTGGGTTGCTGTCGCTGGCGTGTGTGTGCAATATTCCGCTGTCAAGTAGTCGGGGAGGGCTCTGTGACACTCCAGTGGCCTATTGGCCGCAAAAAAGGCATACATGGTGTTGAAGAGAAACCACCCACAAGGTGAGATATAGTTTGCCGGGAGTGAACAACGAACAACGTGGTGGCCAACACAACATTCCGAGCCGCCCCAGAGAGTGGAGAGAATCTCAATATCCGGAGCCCGCGGCGGACGGTGGCTGCCCGGTCAAAATGGATCACCCGAACCAGGCGCCCACATGGACCCATCATGGCCGTAGGTTGGAGTACCAAATCCACCATGCAGGCCAAACTGGACAAATACGCCTGGAACAAGGGAATGGGCCCAAAGGATGAAGATGCTGACACGACTTGCCGGGGAAGCAGCAAGATGTTGATGACTTGCCAGAACTGACCCTCCAGGACATAATAACGGCCATTACGAAGGTGAGAACGTCACTGGAGTCCAGGATCGACTCCGTTTCCACAGAGGTCTCCTTAATACGAGCCGATATTCAAGGAATGAACACTAGACTCAAAGACCGCCGGTTCTCTAGTCTAGTCAAAGACACGCCCACCCTTCAACAAAGGATGAACGACCTACAGACCTGCAGTGAAAGGATGGAAGCCCAGCTTGATGAATACGAGGGGCGTTCAAGGTGCAACAATGTGCGAATTCTTGGGGTTCCGGAATGTGCAGAGGGGCAAGCAGCGCATTTGTTTGTAGAGGACCTGGTCACGACCTACCTACAGCCCCCAAGACTGTCAAAATTCTTCACGATTGAACGGGCACATTGAATGCCCACAGGTAGGCCAAAACCTGGAGCACCTCCAAGGCCCATAGTGGCGAGAGTTTTCAACTATAGGGACAGGGACATCATTTTAAAAACGGCTCGAACATCACCTCCAATTGAACTTGAAAATAGTAAAGTGACCTTCTTTCCAGACTTTACGCTTAAGGTCCAACGTCAAAGAGGCAACTTCCTTGAAATTAAAAGAGCACTGTGGGACTAAGACATCAAATATGCGATGCTCTTCCCAGCCAAGTTACGAGTGGAATCAGAAGGAAAGGTTTGGTTCTTCAACACCCCTGAAGAGGCATGGGATTGGCTTGACGGATGGCGAGTAGCGGGGAAGAAGAGAAATCTCGAGTGGAACAGAAAACGGGATCCTCACTTGGCGAGAGTACGGTGGCAGATGGGGACAAATGAGGACTGATCTGAATTTTTCGCTGTCATAGTAAATGTTTCACTGAAACTCTTTTCTGAGCTCCAGACAAACTCACCTCTCCAGACGGACACGCAAGTGTGGGTGATATATGATATGACGGACTGTCCTTGAACACGGACGTGAGACTGAATAATGGAAAGTAAGATGGGGCTGCTGGGGAATCGAAACATTGATCCAGTATTTTATTAACATATGGTTGAACGGGTGTGGGTTTGGCATATGCACCACACGTTTAAGGGGTTTGTGATAGGAACTCTGCAACTTTGGGGTGGTGGGAGGTTCTGATACCGCCATGCAGGGAGGCAGGGAGGGGGTCAAGTTA
Organism: Triturus cristatus; assembly: GCF_964204655.1. NCBI lineage: Eukaryota > Metazoa > Chordata > Amphibia > Caudata > Salamandridae > Triturus > Triturus cristatus. Next base: position 1,037,651,757 of record NC_140582.1, on the reverse strand, counting down.
CCTATAGTGGCGGGAGGGAATTTACAGTCGCCGGCAAACTCAGACACACTTTACATCAGACGCATTAATGAGCAGTTACTGTCAATTGGTGACAAGAGGGGGGTAAGTGTTGTTTACTTAAGTTCATGAACAGTTTGGACAGGGTTGACATGAGAAGACAAGTTGGGGACACCACACTTCGTACATTCGACAGGGTGCAACAGCCGCAAGACAGGGCTGGTCGGGCGATAGTGGCCAAACAAGGCGATGAGGCACACGCAAAGTTCCCCTCGATGGGGCAGGTCATTACACCGCGCAAATATGGGGCAACCATCGAAGCAAGGAATTAAATTGTTGTCCTGTAACGTCAATGGGTTGGAAGGACAAGATAAAAAGGGGGTAGTGCTTCAATATATAAAACGACATTCCCCCAACGTGATTCTACTCCAGGAGACACATCTACTAAGTAACGAATGCAACACATTGACGAGATTGGGATTCAAACTCGTTGCCTATTCTGCGTTCGGTTCTGGATCTCGGGCAGTGGGTATAATGACTCGGAAAACTTTTCAGATGACGACTAATCACACATGGATAGATAACTTGGGTAGATTCGTGGCAACCTCTGTAACATGGGACACTTAATCTAGTCTCAGTATACATACCGCATACCGCCAGGCCTTCAGGCCCCGGCATTCAAAGATCTTGGAGATCTCCTGCTTGCCCTACCAGAGGGGAGACTCGTGATTGGGGCAACCTAAACTCGATCGTGTCCGATTCTCTAGGTCGCTGGCCCCCAAGAGACCTACCACCTGCTCGCACACAAATCCATAATTTTCTGGGAGCAATGGGTCTAGTGGATACTTGGAGGGTGCTCCATCCCATGGAACAACAATATACATTCTACTTGGGGGGCCCACCGCAGCATGTCGAGGATAGACTATATTGTAACATCGGCGGACCAGTTAGAATACATTAAAGAGGTGAACCACCTTGCTACGGGTATATCAGATCACCCTGCCCATCTGGGTCCTGATACAGGTAGGGGAGCCCAGAATCGGTAGGACGGCCCCGATTAGTCCATGGTACCTTAAGATCCCCCAGAAAAAATAAAAAATCGTACGCAATAGGGAGCTTTATTTTCTGGAAAACAAGCACTCGGTGGATTCAGCTCAGATATTGTGGGAGGCATACAAGGTTGTGATATGGGGTGCCGCTATTCCTCAAATCGCTGGAGTTAAAAAGGACAAACAGGCAGCGTTAGTGCGATTAGAAACAGATATATTAGAACTGGAAGGGAATTTCCGAGATGAGACGAGGCACGCCTTAAAACTAAAACAAAAGATTATACTGCCTTGGCCACTGACACGGCCAAGGCACAATACATGGCAATGCTCAGTAGGATCTATGAGGTTGGGGATAAGGCCGGGAAACTATTGGCCTGGGTAGACCGTAGGGAACAGGCAAATAGAGTGGTGGTTGAACTCGTGGTAGAGTCCGGTAAAAGACTCACTGAGCCGCAGGAGATCGCAGATGCATTTGAGGACTAATATCGAGGCATTTATGCATCGCAGACGCCATACGCCGACGCACACGCGCACTCTCTACTGAGAGACATTGCTTTACCCATGCTCTCGGACGAAGAGCGGTCGGACCTGGAGTTAGACTTGAACAGTACAGAGGTAGAGAAGGCCATACAAGAACTCCGTGTGGGCAAGGCGACGGGCCCAAATGGCTTGCCCACTGAATTATATAAACACGCCCGAGTACAATAGCACCATATCTGACAAGAATGCTTCAGGAGAGTAGAGAAGCAGGCTTGCTCCCAATTGACCAGAGGTTGGCAACTATAGTAGTCATCCATTAGAGGCGGAAACCTAAGAACTTATGTTCCTCATATAGGCCAATATCACTGCTCAATGCTGAAGCCAAGACATTGGCGAAAATACTGGCTAAGTGTTATAACATAATTAGTGCACCCGGACCAGTCTGGCTTCATGCCAGCCAGGAATACCTCTCTTAATTTGCAGAGACTGCAGGGAGTGCTTGACCAGGCCAACACGATCAGCGAGGACGCGGTGGTGGTATCTCTCGATGCGGCCATGGCGTTCAATACAATTTAATGGTCTTATATGTTCTCAGTATTAAAGAAGTTGGGATTTGGCCCGGGTTTCTTCGGGTGGGCCCGCCTCTCTATAATGAACCGCTTGCCCAAAGAGTAGTCAATAATCGAAAGTCTCCCATGTTCGCACTCGGAAGGGGTACCAGGCAGGGTTGCCCCCCTCCCCATTGCTCCTCACCCTTGTGCTCGAGCCATTGGCAATGTGGATACGGAAAGATCCCATTATTAGGGGGCTCAAATGGACAGAGGACTGGGCAGACCGTATTTCACTATATGCTGATGATATTTTGTGGTACTTGGCATCACCGGCGGCCGCCCTGAATAGAGTGATGCACATTTCCATAGTATTTGGAAGATTTGCCGGGTACAGGATTAACTGGTCCAAGTCAGTCATTTATGTCATCAGTGGTAAATTGCCTTCCTTGCCCAGTGGTTTCACTATTACAGAAGCTGATGGGGGGTTTAAATACTTGGGAATCCAAGTCTCTAAGGACCCGGCTCACTTTTACGAACGCAACCACCTGCCCCCTCTGCAGAGACTTAGAAGTGATATCCTACACTGGAAGTCACTCCCATTGTCCCTACTGGGGTACGCATCCCTATTCAAAATTATGTCCCTTCCACGTTTTTTATATGTCTTGCAAAAAACGCGTGCCCAGTGGGAGCAGCATACTTCAAATCCATTGAAGGCACCCTGAGAGAGCTTTTGTGGGATGGGAAACCACCCAGAATATCCGTTCAGAAGCTTACACGAGGGTGGTACGATGGAGGAATTGGTCTCCTCGACTTCAAGAGATATTATTGGGTGGTGCAACTCACCGCGATAAATCAGTGTATGTATAGGCCGCAGGGAGATCCCGGATTTCACATGGATAGATGGCTGCTCCCAGGGGGTAGCTTTATAAGGGGGCTATACACTAACCCCGCTAAAATGAAGCTGTCGGGACCCACTGGACAAGCGGTCCAAGTGTGGAGGACTGCCACGAGGAGCCTGGGCTGGGAAGGTAGGATCACGCTGGTCACCCCACTCTGAGACACCGACCTAATGGGCAACCTAAGACATACCAGCGGAATTGACCATTGGGACTTAATAGGTATCTCTAAGGTTGGAGATCTATGGAAGGCGGGGGGAGTAGTCTCCTTTGCCCAATTGCAAGTGGAATATGATCTTGCCAATACTGAACACTTTAGGTACTTACAGATCCAACACACACTGCAAGCAGCGATAATTAAGGGAGAGACGCCACCAGAATCCTCCGTGCTAGAAGACAGGGTCTTAGACCGGAACCTCCCGGAGAAATCCATATCGTTGATATACAAAAAATGTATCAATAACATGTCGGACCATCTTCTCCGACTTAGAGCCAAATGCAACTGTGATGTTGCAGGTTGGGAAGACGAGGAATGGCTGGAGGCCTTAGCCTCTCCCAGAGAGACTGCCATCTCCTCTAGGCTTAGACTCATACAGCTGAAGATACTCCACAGAATATACCTTGCGATACCTAGGTTGGTAAGGCTGGGTTATAGCGCTGAGGCCAGATGCAAGAAGGGATACGGGCAGGAGGGCACGTTTGTATATGTAGTCTGGGAATGTACGGTTATACAGAGGTACTGGTCAGCATTGGCGAAGTGTATGGAGCGAGTGATGGGTAAAAAGATTGATTGCAACATAAAACTGTGTCTCCTGAACATTTGGGCCCCTACAGACTTAAACACTAAAGAGAGAATATGTGTGACGCATGGAATGATGATTGCTAAAAGGAACATTGCAAGATTTTGGAGGACGCAAGAACCACCAACACTGGGTACGTGGAGAAAAGACATGGACTGGTGCATGGTGGCGGAGAGAACTGTGTATGAATCCAGTGGGTGTCCCATTAAATGGACACACATTTGGGAAAAATTGAATGACTATAGTGGAGGAATTTGAGATCCCCCGCAATCCAGACGGAGTAGTGAACGTGGGTAGACCTGTCATTATTGGATTCAATGTAACCTTTTTGTAACAGGCTATGGACTCGGATCAGTAGTTAACCCAGCACAGCACCTTTGGACACGTATGTCTGTACAATGTCTATTTTGTATAACCTTGTCCTTAATAATAACAAGTTTATAAAAAAAATAGAAAATGGGATCTGTAAACCTTTTCAGCATGAACTAACAAGCACCAGCAAAGCCAATAAGTCTTTACCAATGCTTGTTAGTGAAGCATTTTTTTTTTGAGTAAAGTAAAAATGTTCAAAATACTGGAGAAAAAATAAGCACCTATCTTACTGCACAGTGAATTAAGTATTTTCAATCTCTTTAAATTGCTGTCTTTATTTTTCAAATAAATTTCATTCAGGAAACTCTGAACATAATACAAAAGAAAAAAGAAAGTATCAGAATTTAAAGGAAAACACGAATCCTAATGTACTCACTACAGGACTCAGAATTGAAAGATTCTCCAGCCATTTGCTCCTCTGCAGAAGCCCAGGGAAGCAGAGGAGCAGATGGCCTCTGGAAGATACATCTTTTTTGTAAGCGGTGCTCAGTACACCTGTTTTGAAACGCCAGCTGAACGAGTGGAACAGCCCACCCGTCCAACCCCTCCTTCAGGGCTGTAAAATCTTTACATTAAGATTGTGCATTCATGCAATCTGTGTAATGCAGGTTATACAACAAAGAGAGAGAAATAGAGAGAGACAGAGAGACAGAGAGACAGAGAGACAGAGAGAGAGAGTAGAATGTGAGCAGTGGAAGGACGCAAGTCTTCCAATCATTATTATTAAGTTTTATTGTTCAATTACTTAAAATCATTACAATATACTGTCATTATTAAAAGGACAAAGTTAAAAATCCTGTTCATGTTATTACAAACTGATGGAACATAAAACCTTAAAGTTAATGAAGACACTGGCTATAAAGTGCAAATGCATTAGACTTAAAGGAACATTTTGCCAAGGTCTCTCTTGCTTGATAGCCAACTAGTTTATTTTTGTAACTCTATATTCTGCCTCAGAGCGGCTCGGATTAGTTCTATAAATTTCCCCAGCCACGCTACTGTTTGAGCTGTTTTAGCAGAAACACACAAGTCAGAAACTTCACTGCATCGTACGAGACCTTGGACTCTGCAGATTGGAAGGACTAATCGGTGCCTCTCGTTAGCTAACTTAGGGCAACAGCACAGCAGATGAAGCCAGGATTCACAATAATAATTGCAGAGTCGACATGATACAAGATTTTCCTGCCGGGCCCAGGCTTGATTAAAATCCGCAATGGGTAATGCAAGAAGTCTCATATAAGTGATTTTTTTCCGGGCCGGGATTGACAGTGCTTGCGCAAAGTAAGGCTGTGGTTTACCCACTATGTAGGAGGAATCCAGTGCTAAGAGGGACGACCACTGGAGCCATCACTTACCTGTGAGTGACGCTGCAGACAGGGCACCATCGCCGCCACCGCCAAGAGTCTTCAGGGCACGACATCGAGCTCCTTCTTCCGCGTCGCCGCCCCGGGACTACAACTCCCGGCAGCCTCAGCGGCGGCGCGACCAATTTGACGCGGTACAAGCGCCAGGAGGCGCCATAAAGCACACGCAGACCGGCGGAGCGGGGGGACGACCACTGGAGCCATCACTTACCTGTGAGTGACGCTGCAGACAGGGCACCATCGCCGCCACCGCCAAGAGTCTTCAGGGCACGACATCGAGCTCCTTCTTCCGCGTCGCCGCCCCGGGACTACAACTCCCGGCAGCCTCAGCGGCGGCGCGACCAATTTGACGCGGTACAAGCGCCAGGAGGCGCCATAAAGCACACGCAGACCCGCTTCGCGGGACGCGCGCGGGACGGCGCCGGGCTAAGCCCGGGCAAAGGGCGGGCCCTCTGTGGCCCTCCGTGGACCGCCGAGACCGGCCCCGGTGCAGCACCCTGCCCAGACGCAGAACCTCATGAAAACATCTTACTGTGAGTTGCATCTACATTATTACCGTGGAAATTTGAGCATCTGATACAGTTATAACTATGACCACAAGCGTGCCGAGCTCACTTCCTGTCACGGTTGATAGACTGGGATCCGTAATGAACGGTACTTTGGATAATTATCTAATCAAGACTCCATTCATAGGAACAACCGAGTCCTCTTTAGCTGAGCGACGACTCGAGCGCAGACGCTCTATCGAAATCATTAAAACCAGGGCATTGTCTGAGCTCAGTTCCACAGCTACCCCTGTAAATGATTGCATTCCTGTACCAGCCCTTGCTGACGATACCTTAAGCACAGAAGGTATACCACTTTTGTTGAGAGAATGTGTAGCACCCGGTACTCCCTCTATTGGAACAGTTATTATTGATTCGTCACTTGATTTATCCAGTTCTCCAGGAACCTCAAAAATTGTGCCACCTACCTCCCACAAGTCTAAAAAACCAAGGAAAGCTGTACAAGCAGTAAGGCAACTCCCACCACCTGCTAAAAGGAGATGTAAAGGGGTGGAACTTGTAAAACAAAGGATGAGCCATTCAGCTTTTGGGAAGAAGGTGACCTCTTTCAGTTCTAAAGCTATACCCACTGTAACTACTAAGGGCGTGCCCGGACCAGACACTGTTCTTACACCAGTGCCGATCTCGGCACACACGGAGGTGGCACACAGCACTGAACATTGTCCTAAAGATAATGGGCCCAATATCAAAATTACTAGTACCTTTGTGGACACTTTTGAACTGATATTGCGCTCTTATACCCTAGCAATTGTAGAAAGGTTGGAAAAAATCGAGAATCGACTAGGGAAAATTGAAGCAGACCTTGATAGGAAGTCTTGTCCTATTCAATTAAAGGCTCAATCAGAACCTGATCAGGCCCAAGCTCACTCTTCTGGGGTGAATACTGTTGTTAAAAACCGTCCTCCACTAATTGACAAGGGGATAGTCGTAAATTTAGTTCCTACTAATTCATCATTAGGCGACCTGTCCCCTGGTAGTAATTTAACAGGAGTGCCAGTCCTGATCTCTAATCTTACTCCAAGTAATGGTATCACTAATCAGCCAAATCCTCCTGTGTGTAATGTACTAGTTAATACTACTTCCCAATCAACATACCCTGAAAATAATATTACTAACGACATGGGTAAATGTTCAGATGGGTTACTGAGACACGAGGAGGGTGGCAGGAGGCAGATTCAAGGGAATCAGCCCAGGGGACCCTTACCGGATCTTCCACCTGAGGCTGTTCCCTATGTTGTGATCCTAACGGGGGTACCTGAGCTTTCAGCAAATAAGAGAGAAGGTTTCTTCCAACTGAAGAATAAAATAGTACATTGGCTGGCACTACATAGGCCGATCACTAGTAACATTAACGGCGAAATAATTCATGTACGCCGGCTTCAATGGTTGGGGGGTAGACCTAAGGACATTAGGGGGGATGTGGTTGTGATAAACTTTAGAGACCAAAATGCAGTACGTCATGTCTTGAGCTGGCCAGGGGTCAACTCAGGTAGCTGCATTATTCCACGTCCCCTGACCTATTTCTATCCACGATCCGCTGTATTTCCCCATCAGACTAGGGGTTTCACATTATCTAGTATTAAACTCCCTGATACGTCGAATCTCAGGAATTTAGCCACAACGTTAGAAGACCCTGAGTGGAATATGGCACTAACTAGGCCAGGTTTCCCTGCACATAGGAGCTGGGATTACCCGGTATCTTTCACCCCACTGGAAGTTTCTAATCGGTTTAATATCCTTAGTGGTTTGGATACCTGCGATTGAAGTTTACAGCCACCCAGGGAGGAGCCAGTGGGCATGGCTGAGACTTTGGATAGGATTTCATCCACTGATTTAGCCATATCCAATAGTGGTTTCACCCTGGCTGGTGTCACTATTAATGTACCAACTAATTTTGCTCGTAGTATACAACTAACTACTCAAGGAGACTGTATTGACGAAACATTTAACCATGGCTTAATTAATTATGAGATTCATGCTGGGGCTACAGGCTCTTCCATGCCAAGCAATCAGAATGATGATGGTTGTAAAATGAGTCTAGTTTCTTGGAACATTGCAGGCCTGGCAGACAAGATATGTGACCCTGCCTGGCTTGCTTTTGTTAAAAAATATGCGATTATATGTCTCCAAGAAACATGGTTAGAAGAAAATACTGCCTTCATCGAAGGGTACCAAAGCTTCCTTAGGCCAGCATCCCCCTCTACTAGTGGCAGAGCAAAAGGGGGCCTGGCCATTTTTATAAACTTGGCCTTGTCCTGTGATATAACCATTCACCAACATGCAAATAGTAACCTTCAAGTGCTTAAATTGAAGAGAGGCAAAAATGCTTTGACTTTAATCAATTTTTATAACGCCACATCTAGCCAAGGGGAGTGTAACATTTTATTATTGAAGGAAATGTTGAAAGAAGGAACAGACCTACTACCTTGTAAAATATTGATTGCAGGTGACTTTAACGCACATCCGTGCGGTAACCCAAGAGATACCCCAATGGGATCCCTTGGGTGTAACAACATGGATGGTTTTCACTTTGACCACACTAGACGCGGTTCCCTCCTTAATGATTTACTCAATGAATATAACTTGTTTGTAGCCATGTCTTTGGTGTCAGAATCCAAAGTTTTTGATGTTCCGACTTTTAAAGGGTCACGTTATGGGTCTTTTATTGACCATATATTATTATCTGTTGACCTTGCAAACCAGATCTCCTGCTTTACTATTCACATGAATATTTACAGTGATCATAACCCCATTTCTATCAATTTGAATGGTGGTATATTCGAATTACGTAAACAATGTAAAGACAGGGGAATTCTACAATGTATAAACGGTAAACGTCGTTTGAAATGGCATAGGGTAAATCAAGAAAACTTTTATAATGATATTAATAAGTTATGTGGTGAGGAATTAGCGACCTGTGCCTTAACTTCTATGTCTCCAAAGGAAACTTTAGTCACTTTTGAAGGTGTAGCGTTAATAGTAAGCTCCATGTTACTGGTTCCAGCAAATGGGCAAGTTGATAGTCACCCTAAATGGTTTGATCATGCATGCTCTGTCGCAAATAGAAATTTAAGGATGGCGTTAAAAAACGAACCTAGAGATCTAGGCGAAATTAGGATCCTCCGCTATATCTATAAAAAAGCATTAGACAAGCGGAAAAAGGAAATTAAGGTCAGTACTTGGGAGTCCCTACTTGACCCAGCTGTCCTGGGAAATAGCAGCAAATTTTGGGAGATTGTCAACAAACCTTTGTTTGACAACCCAAATGATACTGCAATAGGCACAAATATCCCAGAGGCAGATTGGGTGTCTCATTTTAGTGCAATTTTTAAAAGTCATGATCAACTCTCAGATCATGAACTCTTAATTTTAGAGGAGAAGCCACCCTGTTTCTCAATTAACGAAGTAGAAAAGGCAATCCAAGGTTTAACTAGCAATAAGGCACCTGGTCCGGATGGTCTACCTCCGGATCTTTTTAAATCTAGTATTCAGTTATGGGCTCCTATCCTTACAAATGTAATAAATGCAGCTGTAATATCTGGGTGCCCAAAATCCTGGGGACAATCAACTATTGTCCCCGTGTTTAAAAAGGGTGATCGTGGCAGCCCGACATGCTACAGACCAATATCCTTAATCAACTCTGTAGCAAAAGTGGTAGGGGGTGTACTTTTGAACAGACTTACAACATGGGCAAAAGAGAAAAATATTCTATCTTCAATACAATATGGTTTCAGACCAGGCCACTCAACAGTGACCCAGTGTCTGAACCTGTATTTAATTGTAAGTAAATACACTTTGGCCCGCCAGGGAACCATACACATGGCCTTTATGGACCTATCGTCCGCATTTGATTGTGTGGACAGAGGTAAATTATGGGACATTATGTTGAAAATGGGCATTGATCAGAACTTAGTTTATGTTCTGATCGATTTGCACTCAGACACAAGAGCCAACGTCCGTTACTCACAAGACCTGAAGGTGACAGGGGACATTAGAATTAATAGGGGCGTCCGTCAAGGATGTATCTTAGCACCATTTCTCTTCAATTTGTACATAAATGAGCTGGAGGACTGTTTGTTGAGAACAGGTGCAGATTACCCCTACGTAGGCAAAAAAGGTATCCCAGTCTTACTCTATGCGGATGATGCTGTCCTTATTTCAAGGACCGCAATTGGTCTCCAGAAACTTTTAAATTCTTTTTATGAATTTATGGAGTCCAGAGGCTTAAGTATCAATAATTCAAAGTCCTACACTATGAAAATGGGCCAGGGGTCAGGTAAACACAACTCTTTTCATACAAATGGGGAAAGAATTCCAAACTCCAAAACCTTCTCATACCTCGGGGTCCTTCTCGACGACCAACTAGAGTGGGGCCCAGCTATTGCTAAAAAAAAGGGCGAAGTAATACGTGTCAATGCAGCAATACTTGGCTTTGCTAGAAAAATGGGCAATAGTCCGGTGGCCGCTTTGCTCAAACTATATCAAGCCAAAAGTGTCGCCATCGCCTGCTATGGCAGTGAGATATGGGGTTACTGCCAGACACGAGCCCTGGAGGTTACAGAAAACAACTTCTTAAAGAAGGTATTGAGGCTGCCAAGGGGCACCGGAAATTTCTCGGTACACGAGGAATTAGGCGTACCATTCCTGAGTGACAGAATAGCAGCAAATCCCCTGTTATGTTGGCTGAACTCCTGGCTAAATGATGATATACCTCTCACTCATGCTATACTAGAAGAAGCTCTAATTTGGGACGGTAGGTTTAAGGTTCCATGGCTAAGGTATATTAACGACCGCCTCACTGAAATGGGGCGACCGGATTTGTTCTCATCCCCAAATTTTATAACTAAAGCTGATATAATTTTTGTGAAAAAGACATTCATGTCCACTAGGTATCTTGCCCGGGAGGAGGGCGAGTTGACGAAAGATAGTGTAAGGAAACACGCCCTACTTAAGACATGTTTTCAAATGGAACCATATCTATCCTGGCCTATGTCAGGGTATGAACGTTATCTCTTGATAAGGTTCCGTTTTGATTTATTTCATCTCCTGTTGGCAGTACCAAAAGGAGCCCATCGAGGCCAAGTGTTACCTGCTTGCGGCTGCGACGGGAAGTCTCCGCAAGATTTGGCACACTTTTTATTTGTTTGTCCTTATTACCTAGTACCTCGGAGATTGTATTTGAAGCCTTGCTTAAAGGATTTACAATTTACCCAAATTAAACCAGCACTTTATTACCTCCAACTCCTGAATTGTGATTATACTTTGTTTATATGCAGTTTTCTGAAACTTGCTATCACCTTCAGGAAGAGTATGGAAGGTTAATTATGCTGCTACTACTGCTGTATTTTTATCTTTTTTTAACTCTGTATAATTATTTATATTTTTAACTTGTTGTATTATATGTGTTATCCTGGTTTTAGAATACCCTTGGATATTATCTTGCGTTTTATTGATGAAATGGATGGTTTCTCTTTAAATGAAAGGAATATGTTATGTCTGTATGTTTTAAAATGTACTTTTATGGATGTATTGTATTACATTCGAATAAAGATATAAACAACAACAGTGCTAAGAGATTGGATTGATGGTGTAAGCTGTCCAAATCACTTTCATAGGACATTTTCTTGACTTGTCTGTTCACTGATCTTTTCCATGCAGCAACTGGAATATTTGGATTGTGCAAATTTTGCATGGCTATTCCCAACAACTTTGTGCCTGCTGTCAGCTGCACCTGCCATGGGGATCCACTTTCTTCAAAAATTGTTTTGATTTGCGTTTTTAGAGATGTTGCTGGAGCTCGCAAGGTGCTAATGTAATATGTTACCATGTCCCCTAAATAGGTAATATCTGGAACAGTAAGTCCCAGCTCCAACCTTACTCTTGCTTTCCTTGCCTGACGTGGAATGCCTAGTACCTTCTTATATACAGAGATTTCCAATCTAAAGGATGGTAAACAGTTTAATGTTCAATGGCTGGGACTAACATAAAAAAGAGGAAGGAAAGCTATTGAATAAGAAGTAGCAAATGAGACTGACACGAAAGCCAACCAAAGGCAAACAATGCTTGGGCTTTACCAGTAGTAAAAAAAAATATTTTTCAATTAATTAAAGTTATGATAAACATACATCTAAAATGTATAAATTGCATGAGATATAATAAAACAGCAGCTCTATCTGTTTACATTTCATCGTGCTCCAGTTAATTAACCCCTTGTGTGCCACGCCCTTTCCCCGCCCTGTGCCGGGCGTTGCATTAGCGGGCGGGGTTCATGACGAGCTGGACTCGTCATGGGCACAGCGCAACCGCGGCCCATGACGAGTCCAGCTCGTCATGGGCACAGAAGGGGTTAAAAAATATATATTGTCAGGAAAGTTACTATCGGATGGAGTCCTGTGGTATCCTCGGTTTCAAACATTGCTCATAAACTCCCCTGAAGCTTAAGAGGCCTCCGTTTTTAAAAGATTGGTGTTAGAAGACCGTGTCCCTACTCTTCATAACCAGGACATCCGCAGAGGTGAAAGATGGTCTCTTTTTGGTGGTCTCTCAGTCTGCATTGCTGCGATTCATGCACAAAAACAGTTCAGCTTCTCCTAAGTGTCCTGATGGAAATTTCAGGACGCACATTGTATGATGCTAAATCGGGCATGCTTGATTGGTGGTTCCTTTACATAGTGTTGCACGGTTAAAATGTTGTTTTAGTCGCTAGTAATGTCAACATTTTCTTACTGGATTGAAGCGGTGTAGTTGTTGGCCCATGAAATGAGCTTGAGTTGCGTCTTTAGGGTAGTTTTTGAGCCTGTGTTGCTCCAATCAGAAAAGAGTCCTATATCTGCAGTGACTTTATTTATTTGTGGGGCCATCCTTGCCTTCGCGCATTGCTCGCTAAAGTAGCGTTTCAAGGTCTCGGCTTTGGCTATTACACTCTTATAGTTGGATTGGATAACCGCAGCGTTGTGTGCAAGTTCCTAATTTCTTAATCAAATATCATCCACATTTGTGATTTAGTTTGGTGTAATTTGAAAGTGAAAAGTCTTTCCTGTCAATTTTGCATTGTAACAAGTCCAGGAGTGGGGGATTCTTATTGGGTAAAGGTGCTGGGCATATGAGAGTGACAGAAGAAACGTAGCTCTTATCACTTTTAGGATTCCCTCTGAATTTATTCTTCTGATGGTGAATGTTAAAGCAGATGCTTTCTTCTGATGGTGAATGTTAAAGCAGATGCTTTCTTCTGATGGTGAATGTTAAAGCAGATGCTTTCTTCTGATGGTGAATGTTAAAGCAGACGCTTTCTTCTGATGGTGAATGTTAAAGCAGATACTTTCTTCTGATGGTGAATGTTAAAGCAGATGCTTTCTTCTGATGGTGAATGTTAAAGCAGACGCTTTCTTCTGATGGTGAATGTTAAAGCAGATGCTTTCTTCTGATGGTGAATGTTAAAGCAGATGCTTTCTTCTGATGGTGAATGTTAAAGCAGACGCTTTCTTCTGATGGTGAATGTTAAAGCAGACGCTTTCTTCTGAATGTTTGCCAGTTAATTTCGTGCAGAGCCGTTGCCAGAAAGCCAAATGCCCAAGTAGTTGTATAATAAAGAGTGAAGCAGATTGATGTTGACATGAGTCCAACACTGTTTTGCTTTATATTTACTGTTCCCAAAAATCATTATTCTTGTTTTGGCTTCATTAGCTGTAAGCTTGGTTTTCTGACTGTACTGTCAAGTTCATTCAATGCTCTCCAGTGGTCCATCTTTGTTTGATCAAATATTACCAAGTCATTTGCGCATTGGAGTAGATGGAACGTTTGCTCTCTGATCTTGGGAGGAAAATAGCATGCTTGGGTCAAGGCTCAAGCTAAATCTGCAGTGTAACCGCTAACTAAGAAGGGATCCAGGATGCAGCCCTGTATGAGCCCAGTGACTGTATTCCTAGGCTCTTGAACACATTTGCCAGGACCAGTCGTGATTTGAACCCAGCTGTCTGTGACAAGTGACATTATGGCTCTTAGCAGATGTTTGGGGATATCTAGTTTTGCCAATTTGGACCATAGTATACTGCTGAATAGTCTATGAAGCATGCTAAAAGGGAAGGACCAGAGTTGTTGATAGAATTATAAGCCATGTAATTTAATGCTGAAACATTGTCCATTGTGCTGCAATTGGGCATGAATCCAAACTAAAAGAAATGGAATGATATGTTTGTTGTTAGTCCATCGTTCTAGATCCTCGAATAGGATTTTGGCATATGCTTTTGCGTCTACATCCAAAAGTGCAAAAAGGCATTAATTTGATAGATTTGTCTATCTTCTTTCTTGGATATTGGGTGGGCTTTAAGCCTACTGTAAGAGTTTGGTGTGGTCCACAAGAGGTCTTTCAACTACAGACACCTAAAGGCTGCCTATAGTCGAGACTCGAAAAACCATTAATCATGGCTACAATCCCAAACTGAAATGAGGAACTCTCAATTAAGGTCTTATTATAGGCCACAAAAGACTCATTATTTCCATTAAAATATTTGGCACAATTCATCCCAACTGATAATTTGCCCCCTACATTTAACTACACATTTGTTGAATTTTGCAACCAGAAAGAACTGTGGATGTGACTAAAGATAAAATGTCCTTACACAGCAAATAATCCTATTTGTAGAACCATGAAAGCACAAACTTACAGCTTCCCTAATTGTTTAGCAACCATATTCTCTAAATCTTGGGAAACGTTTTTTTATCACCGATACTTCCTTTGGCATGTTGTTCCAACTCCCCTCCAGTTATAACAGTAGTCTATATAATAAACAAAATCTTCAAATTGTGTTTTTTCTCGTGCCATCAAACAGGAGCGTAAATAAGATGACCCTGTTATGGTACATGAACACGTTACATAACTAGAGTGTTTTTTTTTTTTTTTTTTTTGTAAACTTTTATTGGTACATAAAGCAGTTACAAACCCGGGCCCGAAACCATCACAGCCGGCCAGTAGTACAGAGTCGGTCAAAGCAAATCAATCAAGCCATAAGAGTGCAACAACCCGCCTCCCAAATGCCCCGTCGTAACTCAGGATATTATCGGTACCATATCGGCACCAGGATGAGAGAGGTTTCTTTTAGAATTTTAGGAAGGAACAGGATCTGATGCCATACAATCCAATAATACAAAAGCAAGGGGTTACCATAGCTCAGGATATTCACAGGCAGGACTACTGCAGGCGGGACGTTGGCGTTGACGCACCTTAAGGAGGGTAAACAATGAGCAATACAATTCGCCCCCCAATACAGATTTATGCCCGCTGCAACATAAAAACGTTATAGAAACATCCACCCCTGTAATCTGTACCACCAGGACGTATAGAGAGGAACCTATTAAACAATTCCCAAAAGAAGTAAAAAAGAGGAGAAATGAAAAAAAAAAAAAAAAAAAGGCCAAGAGACACAAAGAATAAGAAAGAGGCCCTAGGAACGTAAAAGGAAAGAACAATAGTACCCCTTCCCTAACCCCCCACCCTGCACCTCTGCCAATGGCTACGGCCTCCCCCTTAACAGCGTGCCTGTCGCCCGGTGTACGGAACCCGAAATATAGAAGAAAGGGGAAATATAAAAGAAGGAAATATAAAAGAAAAAGACATATTGGGGGGTCCCCCAGTACAGGCTCCCGGCCCCCCCCCCGGAGCTTACAAGTATATCAGCGCTGTTGCAAAATATCCGAGGAACCCATCGAATCAGAACAGTAGTCGCCCCGCCAGCCCACCCAGTCACCCCCTTTTCAGCATCTGAGGAAAACAATCACCATTTTGTAACCCAACCCCACCCGGCCTTTATCAGAAACGTGTCCCAGTCCGCACAAAGCGTAGCCAACAAAACACCAAGAGTACAATAGACAAGGATATCCAAAGAAGAGTAGGAGTTCTTGCAATACACCAGGACACGACACATTTCACAGCCGTTCACAGCCCACGACCGCCTCCCACGCAGCAAGACATAGTCTGGTTCAGGAAGAGTGAGCAGTTCAATTTATCTAGGTTGCGCGACGATGTCAGCCACAAGGGAGAGGGCAATAAAGGAGTCCCCACAAGCCTCACATCCGATGGAATCCCCGAACACTCCATGTGTCCATGGACCAAGTTCCATTCCGACGATGCCCTTTGCGACGATCGAGGAGACCCAACGCACCAACGTCCACTCATCAGCAACGTGTAGGGTCCCGTAAAGGCACCCATCCGGGCCATACCACAGATTGTAGAGAGAGTCACTGGACAAAGGCACACGGTGAAAATATCGCATCAGGCTCTCTCATACTTCCACTCATGCCGGGGTCTAATCGCCACGCGAACCAAACCCACACGCTGTGCTGCCAAAACACGGGAAGGGGCTTCCGAACTCCGCACTCCTTTTGAAATGCGCATCGCCATCGCCTCGGGTGGGCAGGGTTCCGTGAGGGTATCACTACCAAATGGGGCGCACAGCATAAATGCCACCGGAGTTCACACCAGAGCCACCATCATTTGTGCCATCCGGACGTCTCCCCGGTTGCACACGTTGTGATAGCCATCTCAAACTGCCCCCCGGAAGGTCTCATCTGCGCCACCCCGTGCGTCCGAACGACTCCAAATCGCCATGCAGCAATCGGCCCCGATTAGCCGAATCGCGGGATACAGACAGCAGCAAGCGGGTCGTACCAATCTCCGGCAGAGAGACAAAGAGCTGCGTCACACGTCCACATTTAGCAAGGCAGCATTCGGGTGGGTGGGGGGGGGCCCGTCCGGCATGAGGGGACGGCACTCAGCAACGGATGCTAGGTTGTTGTTCAGGGTGGGTTCGAGCGCCCCCGCGGGTGACCGTTTTTTCCCGGCCGTTGTTGTTCCACTCACGGCCGGCTACAGTACCACGTGAGGTCCCGGCTCCGGGACCCGCACAGGCCACACCGACCGGGAAGCATATCTCCGTCCCTGAAGCTCGGAGAGCCTCCGGAGTAACTCTCAGTGGGACAGGTCCTTCTCCGACATCCAGGAAAGTGTCAGCAGAGCTGCCCCGACAGCTAGATCCAGCAGCAAGGGGAGAGAGTCGACGGAGCCGGGAGCCCGGGCGGCCATCTTGGCCGCCGGCCTGGCTCCACCCCCACTAGAGTGTTTGTTGATTCTACCATGTAGGAACAATAGCTATGTAAATACCTCTTTTAATCACCGGGCAAAATTGAATCATTCAGGTGGCCCCTCCAAGAAACACCGTCCGAAAGACAGGCCTGTTTCACACATTTAGGCTAGTTATCTCAGGCAAATGGCCTTCATTAGAATCCTTTTTACTCAGAGTCATGTTGAGGCATGAAGTTCAGATATTTATTTATATAGAAATCTGGTTATTAGTTTAGAGAGGTGAAAGCCCCACTCAAATACTAAACACAATCCTAGTCAAGGTGAACCACAAAAGTCACTAAATAAATCTGTGCTTCATCCTGTAGTAGCCTGGCACAGAAGCAGTCAGGCTTAACTTAAAGACAATGTGTAAAGTATTTATGCAGCACGAGGGGGCGTGGCCAAGATGGCAGCCGGAGCTGACATCTTTGCCTGAGCTCGGTCTTTGTCCGACTAAATTCGGGATCATCCTGGGTGCCCGTGCTCATCCCGGCCAGGCGCTTGGGTGTGTCACCCCCCCATTACCCAAGGCTGTCAGTCTTCAGAGTGCAGTGGGCATCCTGTCCGTGGTGTGAGGAGGCTCCGATCAGGCAGTCACCGTGGTGCAGCACCCAATTGCCGAGGCGCCCGGCCCGAAGGAGTCCCTAGAGGCGCAGTCAAGCATGGGTATCTCAGTGTGCCAGCATCGACTGCCTGCTAAACGCTTAGTGGTGAGGTGCACTTGGACACTGGATGCCCTGAGGGCTGGGCACGGAGAGGCCGACTGGAGCCACGCAGAATCTTGCCTTGTGGGAGGGGCCTGCACCCATCTGCAGATTACGGGCCCGAGCTGGGAATGTGGAGCAGCAGGAGAGGCTACACTGAATGAGGACCTCAGGACAGCCAAACTGTCATGCGCACTGGCTCCCTGTCTAACTGGGAGTGCAAATCATTGGGGCGCAGGCCAATCCTGACGCTGCTATCAGCAGCATGAAAGCAGCATCAGAATTGTCCGCAGTGCACTGTGGGAGCCTGTGCCTATAGTGGTGAGGAGCGCGATGTGGCAGGTAAGTGATTTTATATTTTTGATTTGTCTTGTCATCTGCCCCCCTTCCCTCCTGTCTCGCCCGCCACTCTATTGACACAACAGGCACTACTACTAGTAAATTACCTTTGTGAATAGCAAACAATCGTAAACTTACACAAAAGGGCAGTTTACCTTTGTGAATCAGGCCCTAAATCTCAAGAGAATTGTGTTTTTACTATTCTTAACTGCACATCCACTTACCTAGAAGCACCTTGCAATGTAGTGGTAAGGTCGATTTTCTGGACGTGATATTAATGGAGTCAATATTTCTATCATAATATAGTAATAGACAGTCTAAAAGGCCATTTCTATTTATTTTTGCCTAATCTACCCCCTGCTTTTATAAATGTCCAGCTAAGAGTTTGTGTTGTACAATAGTTTTAAGACCACGGCTGCTGCTCTAGGTCTACCATTTTGCTGTAATCTGGAGGTACAGTGAATGAGTAAAGATGTTTAATGGCGGAACTGCACAACACAGTAGAGAAAAGGGAAATGTAGAGGACCTTCCTGCATGGACGTCAATTGGGGTAGCCATGGGTAACAGTTATTAACCATGATCGTACTGCCCTTGCTGTACCTGGTCCAAGCTTTTATGCATTCAACAAAATATAAGCCTTGGTTATTTTCTCCATCTTCCTCTGCTTGTTCTCCCCAAGCTCTTCATTAGCAAATAAGTGGTGCCTTTGGAGCCAAGAGTGGGACAAGGGGTCAACGCTGTGATGTCACCTTGGGTCAAAGGTACTGTGTTACTGTCACTAGTACAGACATTTTGGTGACTCAGGACCTGAGTTAGATCTCGGCCATGAGTTACGCCATCACCACGGTGCCGGATATCCCATCCTCCAAAATAGAAATCCCATTATATCCTTTGGGATATATATCTCTGTCACCGCTGTGACAGAGATATAAATCAGAGCATCAGCGTCCATCGTTTACTGCTCACCACAAGTGTTAAAAATACTTCAAATCATTTTCTTTCAGCTATATATGGGGCCCGAGTCAGGGGGCTTTAGAGATAAAACAGTTGTCTGTGCTCCTCAGCCCATCAGCCCTAGAGTTGTCATATGGCTGCATGTCAGGGGGATACCTTGCTTTTCTAGTCCTGCTCTTTCCTTTTACGTATTATTGTTGTCGGAGGTGTTTGGTCAGTTAGTTTAATTGAAGCACACAAAGACTACAAACCCCAGAATGCACTGTTTTGTTAAACGAAAGCCCAGAGTTGGAGACAACATGTTGTAATCATGACAGGAAGTGGTATGACAACACTAACCACATCTCCTAAACGATTCTTTAAAAATAGAAATAAGACATACATTTTGAGGCGAAGAATGCAGTTAAAATAAAACATCTGTGTTCTTTGTGTACCAAGTAGGGAATGATATGGAAAACTTCAAGAAAGGATTGACGCTCAGTAGTGGAGCTGTGTGTATTCTCACTGTTGGAATAGCAGGGGGTGCTGTTGGGGTGACGTCAAGTCCACCTGCAGAGAGGTTGCTCACTTTTATATGCAGGGATGTTTTGTACACATCATGTGGCATTATGAAAACAGCCACATTTCTTGACAACTTGTATGCAATGTGATGAGAGAGACTAATTACTGGCACATAAAACAATAACGGGGTCGTTTAACGTGTGGGAGCTTTTGTGTGATTACATTAAAATGTCTATTAATGTTAGTTGCTTTACACTTGACTTTATCCATATGTATTCACATAGAGCTATTGTAAGTGGAACGAAATTACTAGATGTGTTTAAGTGCGTTTCCTGCCTTAGGCTAAATAGTCCTCAATGCCATTTTTCTTAAAATAGATGCCTCATCATGATGTTAATTCTGTGTTTAAATTTCTTGTTGGCATTACATGCAGCAAGATGTGAATTGTTATTTCTGCAAGACATTGTTTTCTTAGAACACTCTGAAGGAAGCCTTCTGCCTCATCTCCAAGTTTCTTCCCATTAACACTCTGTATGGCATTCATTCACAATGGTTCTCTATTGATTATGTAACTAGTTTGTTCTAACACCCCTGCACAACATTAGGTTAGAAGGGGCAATCATTCCATATAGTAGGCTAGTGATAATTAGGGTGATAGGGTTATGGGACACGAAAATATGATTTGTTAGAGCAATGGTCATACCATGTCGACTTTGCAGTTTTATAATTTTCTATGCAAGACAACTGTATATAAACCCTTGGATTTGGGGGTGAGCCAGAGACCTTTCTGAACCCACAGTGATGCTGTCTGATTTCCTATTGATTTGCTGCACACGTGGGAATGAACAGTTCCCTGAATTTGACCCTTATGGCATTATTCCATATTTATACCCTTCATGGCAAATGACCTCTATTTAATTCAATGAGACTATTACTGCATCTGGATCACACTACTTCTGCACTGTACCTTTGAATTTTTAAACCTTCGTGGTTTTTCTACATTTTTTTAATCTCTAACTCTCTTTTTGAGTCAGTCCTTTCTTATTGTCTGTATTTTGAAATTTTGAATCGTGTCTCTGGGGACACATAACCTCATAGACTTTGAGGCTAACATTGTCCCCCAATCCACCCAATATTGGGTGTACCACTGTCATGTACGATTTCTAGGGGTAGAGAGAGCTCACAAATATTTCTTTGTGTAGTCGACCCACCAATCTCATTGTATACATATCATCAAGGTACATAAATGGTTATTTAAAAATATTCAATCTATACTTCCCTAAACATACGCTCCTTCACAATATTCTGGGAGGCATATCTTTTTTAAATTGTGGCCAGGAGCATGTCTGTGCTGTTGATTGCTGGTAAAGCTTAGTTTACTGGATGCCACTGCTATAAAATCCTTTTGAATTTTTAGTTCAAAGAGCAATATCAGCACAGACAGTAGGAGCACGCCTACCTGTTATTTACTTTGGGTGAATTATATTGACTCGTCCTCCATTTAGCACTCCAGTGCTTCCAAGATAGGTTCGAACTGAAGAAATACCCCAACATCCATACAAATATGGATCAACACGCCCCATAATTTGCATTTGTTTGTACTGTTCTGTTTGTGCTGTTTATTTTTAATTAACTCCGTTTCCTCCTCCAGAGGCCGACACCTAAGAACGCCCATCCCCCTGGATTTCACCATTGTCAGAAGGAAACTATGAGGGCATGTGTGCAACTGACAGCTGATGAGGCTTCTGCATTTACTCACTATGTGGACCTGCCACACTGCCTCTTTCAGTACTTAATTTGTGCCCTTGTTTGCCGGTGCTCAGTACTTATGTCTGACAATCTACCACCTGGTGGTGCTGTCTTTCTATTATAACAGAGCACATCAACAACAATATGTAATAGTTCATTATATTAAAAAAATATATCGATACCAACTCGCCCAGGCCATTCTCACAGCTTTGGGTGACATGGATTAGTCAAAATTGCCACTTTTGTGGAGTGTGATGAATGGACGGATAATTGCTGGACTTAGCCTTTTCTGCAGGGTCACCCCCAAACCTTTTGCCTGCACTCCTCCTATTTTTGCTGAATTCATTTTTGTTGGCTATAGGACTCTGTCCACATATCCACTGCTAACCAGAGCTAAAGTGCTTGTGCTCTCTCCCTAAAACATGGTGGAATTGAGTTATACCCAATTGGCATATTTAATTTACTTTTGCCAGGCCCAAACCTTCCTCTTTAATACATATATGTAACTTCGAGGGTAGGCCCTGGGCAGCCTAGATGGCATGGTGCATGCATTTAAAAAGTGAGACATGTACTTTTAAGTTTTACATGTCCTGGTAGTGAAAACACTTCCATTTGTTTTTCATTACTGCAAGGGCTACCTCTTTCATAGGATAACATTACCTTATAACATTTCCTAAGTATAATTTGTAAATAGGAACAGGTAACCCCTTCATGTTTGGTGTCTCTGGAGTCGCAATTTAAAATCCTGACTTATGGTGAAGTCGGATTTTAAATTTCAATTCTGAAAATGTCATTTTTAGAAAGAAAACTGGAATGGCATGGGGAGCAAAAAACTATGGATTTAGGCCCAGATCTCTGTACTGGGGTGAATGTATGACATTGCTTTGCAATCTGTCCATCAATTGTTCTTTTTGCATTTGTCATCCCGAGTAGGACGGGTATGCCCAGATGTGGGTCTCGTGCTCTCCCTGCCACTGGAGTCAAGCTATTCTGGCTGATGAGGGGTGAAACCCCGAAACTGGTTATAGGATTGTTGTTTCGAGTCCAGGGAGGTCTCGGCCTTGCAGTGAGGGCTGGACTGTTCCCATTGGTCGCAGGGTCAAGATTGATTTGCATATGGCTGGGTTCAAACTGGAATGGCATAGGGGGGCAAAAAAACGATGGATCTGGCCTAGAGATGTACTGGGGTGAATGTATTATATATATATACAGGGTAGGAAAAAGCACGGCACACTACGGAGTTAAAAGCAAGGGCTTTATTGAAATAAAATGCACCTGGTGCTGTCAGTCCCTTGAAACGCTAAGGCAGACGCGTTTCAAGCATTCAAATGGCTCTCATCAGTGCCTCTTCCCGGGGCTCAGCGCTCTCTGTGATGGTCAAACGAGGTGCAGGTGAGTAGAAAACTGCTCCCTTTATGGTGTAATCATGCTCCTCCTCCAATGGGTGGTATGCTGACCACTCGCGCTTTCAGGGGCATGCTGGTAGATGTAGTCCTACAGGGTGTCCGTACAGTGACAAAGACACCCTTCACATCAAGTGATGTCCCAGATTGCTGGATAAGGGCCACACTCCAGCTCAAGTGCCCAGCAGGACGACCATATATATATATATATGGCCAGAAACGCGTCTGCCACAGCGTTCCACAGACTGTTTCAAGTGATTAGCTGGGAGCTCATTAAATCCTTTTACCATACCCGGAGCATGTGTCCTGCTTGCTTTGTAGTGAAGGTGAGCGTTGGAGTGAATATTTGGCCGGTTCTGCTGATACCGGCTTTGGACACGCCCTCTCGGTCAGGAGCTCTGCGTTCTTTCAGCAAACTTGTGGACGAGTACGAAGAGTACAAACGCAGCGCCCCCCCGAGCGAAAACTACTGCCACTGGGCTGTTATGTTTGCGAGGGGAGAGAGGAGGCAGCGAGTGTCTGCCTGATAAGGATACGGATAAGGATGCGAGCTGAATCTCATCCAGGAGGAATTTGCAGTAGACTGTCCACTGCCACGGAATGTGGGGCATTACCTTGTGTTTGGAAGTCCTCAACACTGAATGGGGAACCACGTTGGACTGCAAGTACCAGCATGCAGTTCTCCTGGAGTCCAGCGATATAAAACCAACACCTGACTGCAGTGGGAGGAGTCGAGAGACTACTTATCAGGAGTGATCGTTGAACCTACAGGTGAACCCATCAGCCTGTGAAATCGGCACTGATGACGCCATGGTTGGCCAGAAACGCGTCTGCCACAGCGTTCCACAGACTGTTTCAAGTGATTAGCTGGGAGCTCATTAAATCCTTTTACCATACCCGGAGCATGTGTCCTGCTTGCTTTGTAGTGAAGGTGAGCGTTGGAGTGAATATTTGGCCGGTTCTGCTGATACCGGCTTTGGACACGCCCTCTCGGTCAGGAGCTCTGCGTTCTTTCAGCAAACTTGTGGACGAGTACGAAGAGTACAAACGCAGCGCCCCCCCCGAGCGAAAACTACTGCCACTGGGCTGTTATGTTTGCGAGGGGAGAGAGGAGGCAGCGAGTGTCTGCCTGATAAGGATACGGATAAGGATGCGAGCTGAATCTCATCCAGGAGGAATTTGCAGTAGACTGTCCACTGCCACGGAATGTGGGGCATTATCTTGTGTTTGGAAGTCCTCAACACTGAATGGGGAACCACGTTGGACTGCAAGTACCAGCATGCAGTTCTCCTGGAGTCCAGCGATATAAAACCAACACCTGACTGCAGTGGGAGGAGTCGAGAGACTACTTATCAGGAGTGATCGTTGAACCTACAGGTGAACCCATCAGCCTGTGAAATCGGCACTGATGACGGCCATGGTTGGCCAGAAACGCGTCTGCCACAGCGTTCCACAGACTGTTTCAAGTGATTAGCTGGGAGCTCATTAAATCATTTTACCATACCCGGAGCATGTGTCCTGCTTGCTTTGTAGCGAAGGTGAGCGTTGGAGTGAATATTTGGCCGGTTCTGCTGATACCGGCTTTGGACACGCCCTCTCGGTCAGGAGCTCTGCGTTCTTTCAGCAAACTTGTGGACGAGTACGAAGAGTACAAACGCAGCGCCCCCCGAGTGAAAACTACTGCCACTGGGCTATCATGTTTGCGAGGGGAGAGAGGAGGCAGCGAGTGTCTGCCTGATAAGGATACGGATAAGGATGCGAGCTGAATCTCATCCAGGAGGAATTTGCAGTAGACTGTCCACTGCCACGGAATGTGGGGCATTATCTTGTGTTTGGAAGTCCTCAACACTGAATGGGGAACCACGTTGGACTGCAAGTACCAGCATGCAGTTCTCCTGGAGTCCAGCGATATAAAACCAACACCTGACTGCAGTGGGAGGAGTCGAGAGACTACTTATCAGGAGTGATCGTTGAACCTACAGGTGAACCCATCAGCCTGTGAAATCGGCACTGATGACGGCCATGGTTTGCCAGAAACGCGTCTGCCACAGCGTTCCACAGACTGTTTCAAGTGATTAGCTGGGAGCTCATTAAATCCTTTTACCATACCCGGAGCATGTGTCCTGCTTGCTTTGTAGTGAAGGTGAGCGTTGGAGTGAATATTTGGCCGGTTCTGCTGATACCGGCTTTGGACACGCCCTCTCGGTCAGGAGCTCTGCGTTCTTTCAGCAAACTTGTGGACGAGTACGAAGAGTACAAACGCAGCGCCCCCCCGAGCGAAAACTACTGCCACTGGGCTGTTATGTTTGCGAGGGGAGAGAGGAGGCAGCGAGTGTCTGCCTGATAAGGATACGGATAAGGATGCGAGCTGAATCTCATCCAGGAGGAATTTGCAGTAGACTGTCCACTGCCACGGAATGTGGGGCATTATCTTGTGTTTGGAAGTCCTCAACACTGAATGGGGAACCACGTTGGACTGCAAGTACCAGCATGCAGTTCTCCTGGAGTCCAGCGATATAAAACCAACACCTGACTGCAGTGGGAGGAGTCGAGAGACTACTTATCAGGAGTGATCGTTGAACCTACAGGTGAACCCATCAGCCTGTGAAATCGGCACTGATGACGGCCATGGTTGGCCAGAAACGCGTCTGCCACAGCGTTCCACAGACTGTTTCAAGTGATTAGCTGGGAGCTCATTAAATCCTTTTACCATACCCGGAGCATGTGTCCTGCTTGCTTTGTAGTGAAGGTGAGCGTTGGAGTGAATATTTGGCCGGTTCTGCTGATACCGGCTTTGGACACGCCCTCTCGGTCAGGAGCTCTGCGTTCTTTCAGCAAACTTGTGGACGAGTGCGAAGAGTACAAACGCAGCGCCCCCCCGAGCGAAAACTACTGCCACTGGGCTGTTATGTTTGCGAGGGGAGAGAGGAGGCAGCAAGTGTCTGCCTGATAAGGATACGGATAAGGATGCGAGCTGAATCTCATCCAGGAGGAATTTGCAGTAGACTGTCCACTGCCACGGTATGTGGGGCATTATCTTGTGTTTGGAAGTCCTCAACACTGAATGGGGAACCACGTTGGACTGCAAGTACCAGCATGCAGTTCTCCTGGAGTCCAGCGATATAAAACCAACACCTGACTGCAGTGGGAGGAGTCGAGAGACTACTTATCAGGAGTGATCGTTGAACCTACAGGTGAACCCATCAGCCTGTGAAATCGGCACTGATGACGGCCATGGTTGGCCAGAAACGCGTCTGCCACAGCGTTCCACAGACTGTTTCAAGTGATTAGCTGGGAGCTCATTAAATCCTTTTACCATACCCGGAGCATGTGTCCTGCTTGCTTTGTAGTGAAGGTGAGCGTTGGAGTGAATATATATATATATATATATATATATATTACCTACTGGCGGTCGCCAGTAGGTAGTTATAGTTAGGACAGTGTTTCCATAGGAAATCTCAAAATTCTATTTTGAATAACTTTGGCGCCGGTTGACGAATCCTCGCGAAATTTTCCAAATTAATGGGGCGCTCTGCTCAGCTCCTACCCTGAAAGTCTCGGGGGGATTCGTCAAGTGGGGGCCGAGAAAAAAGGGGGGTCCCAAAACACGTTTTCCCCATGCATTTTTCCATAGGGACTTTAGTCGCAGCTACAGCCCGAACGGCTGAACAGAATTATGTGAAATTTGGCGGAGAGGTAGCCATAAGGTCCATGAAGTGCCTTTTGCAGGTTTGGTGTAAATCTGTTCAGTATTTCCTGAGAAATTAGCATTTAAATCAATATATATATATCTGTACGCGCGTACCGTGCGCGCACCTTGCCGTGCGCGAGCGCACTTCTGATTGGTTGTTAGATGTCAGTAAACATTCGAATCGGTGGAAATCAGGAAGCGGCGGCCGCCATTTTGTCTCTCGCATAAAGAGGGGGTGATAAACAAAGGGAGAGAACTTGAAAAGGGGGCAGAGTGGGGAGATATTGACCCACTAGGCATTGTAAGGGGGTCACAGTAGGACCTTGTAGGGCAAAAAAAAAGATTTATATTTTGAAAAAAAATATCGCCGAGTGCGCGCACCCAGCGCGCACCCGAAAAAATTTTAAAACAAAAAAATAATAAAAATCGCAATTAAGTAAAAAGATATAAGGTGGCTCTAAAAAGAGCCCTTGTGTTTATTGTGTGTTTTTCGGTACCTACAAGTAAGTACCGATGCAGAGTCTAAAGTTCAAGAGGAAGACTCTGTTGCCTTCATCAGTGAAATGTACACCATCTCCTCTATAAATGTCTTGCATGTTGTAACGCAAGTTGTTGTGGTATATAGAACCCATACCATAGTCTCTGAGGAAAGCAGAAATAGATTTGTTGACGTGCTTCCTTGCTTTGTCAATCTGCGGACAAAATTGGTTGGACCAGTTCCACTTTTGCCTTTGGCATATATTAGAATATACAAAGGCAGTTTGTGGAAAAAGCGACATTAATTGCACAAAGGTGTCCTTAATAAGCATTTCCAGACCTACCCCAGTTAAAGTGCCTAGGTCATTACCACCACAGTGCACAATAATAAGGTTAGGCTGTGGGAGATGTAGAAAGGTTTTCACCAAAGGCATTAATTGGTGCCACTTTAACCCTCTCTGACCAATCCATTTAATGTGTACATTTGGCAAAGCAAGGTCTCTCACCATACCTCTTTTTTCTGCAAATTTTTCACTCCAGAAGACATAGCTGTGACCTACAATCCACACTGTGAACATCTTCAAAGGAGATCTGGATGCACTCAGGAGGTGTCTTTCAGTAGAAAGGCAATAAGAAATGAAAGACAGTTGAAAAATGGGGGCACACATACTTTTTTTTATAAAAAGAACTCATTGGCTGTTTCAAACCATTCTACACTAAAAACTAGGCTGTATGTTTAAATTTTAAAAAGCATGTTTTGTATTGGTTCAGAAAAATGTGTGAGCAAAGAACATTAGTTTGGATTTGCTGTTAGGTCTGAAAAGTCAAGCACTCTTGCTCTTTGGAAATGAAACATTGTCTGCTGAACTTCTGACCTCTCTGCTCACACCTGTGTTCCATGACCTGTTGCTATGGTAGCAGACAGAAGTCAAGTTGGGGGAAGGGTACATTTGGAAAGGGGTTGAAGTTTTCAACCAATAGAAATGTGTGATTTCGTTTGAAAAAAAGTGGGAAGCACTGAGATTGGAAATTAACATGTATATGTGTGAAAAAAGAGAGGGAAACATTGCCATTTACTGGTTCTGCAGAGAGGAGAGAGGTGTAGAGCTCTGATATTCTGACTCTGATAGTCTGCTGTGTGAGTGGCACATTTCTTAAACAACTAACTAATTTTAAAGGTGAGTTATGAGTTTGAAAGGGAAAGTATGTGGTGATTTTTGAGATAAATATTAGAATTGTGAATCTTCTTCAAAAGTTATGTTTTACATTTTGAGGTTTGGGAGATATTTAACTGTCTTGAACTTGTAATATATTAAGGACTATGTTTTCACCATAAGTTAATGTGTACTGGTAACAATGAGGAATACTGTTTTGTGCCTACCATCAAACCATGAGTCTGTGTGCAGAGAAGAATTATTGATAGAGATTTAATTTGCGTTGCTGTTGAAAAGTAAGACTTGCAGTTGAAAGAAAAGGACAGCTTGTTTTTAATTGTGATGGTTAGGATTTAGCAGAAATCACTTTGAAGGAAAAGAGAGGAAAATGGCAGCACATTTGAAAAAAGCATTAGTTCTGTAAGGATTGCAGACCCAGGAAAGGGGCAGCCTGTGCTTTGTGCCTACCAACACAGCATGAGTCTGTGTGCATATAGGAATTGTGGCCAGAGATGTATTTTGTGTTGCAGTTGTTTTGTAAAACATGCACTTGCAGGAAAGGGACAGCTTGTTTTCTTCAAATGTGGTGGTTAGCACTCAGCAGAAATCACTTAATCGCAAATTGGAGGTAAAAGCTAAAACATTTGAAACCAACAGGGTAGATTTCCCTTTCAAAATAGCAAAGGCACATGTAGATGCCATATTGTCAAAACTGAAAATAACCCTTAGCACACATGCACTGTTACATATATCTCTGCAGTCTTCATGCAGTTCTGGAAGTCTCTTTGCTCATCTGTCTTGCACCAGACAATACACAGTCTTCAGAAACACACTCTTGGCACACACGCAGCAGCTTCTCCAACACTCTCATGTGTAGTACTCAGCTCTGTGTGCTGTTTCAGATAGCACTGTGTAATGCAAACACATTCAACGTCACCAAGGCCTCATTTAAATTGATCTAGTCTAATCACTCACCCTGTAACACATGGTCATGGTCTTAAGGAGCTGTTAGGACATGTGCTGTTTTCTGCTTCTGTAAATGATAAGGGAAATGTGTCAGGCAGTAACAGTAATTTGGTACTATTCAGGGACACTGTTTTGTTCCAAAAAACATAGCATGAGTCTGTGTGCGCACAGGAATTGTGGGCAGAGATTTAATTTGTGAAGATGTTGTTCAGTAAGAAATGCAGTCCCAGGAAAGGGGCAGCCTGTGTTATGTGCCTAAAATGATGGCATTACTCTGTGTGCACACAGGAATTGTGGGCAGAGATTTAATTTATGAAGTTGTTGTTCAGTAAGAAATGCAGTCCCAGGAAAGGGGCAGCCTGTGTTATGTGCCTAAAATGATGGCATGAGTCTGTGTGCGCACAGGAATTGTGGGCAGAGATTTAATTTGTGAAGATATTGTTCAGTAAGAATTGCAGTCCCAGGAAAGGGGCAGCCTGTTGTGTTTACACAAATTATCCCTTAGCACACATGCACTGTTACATACATCCCTGCAGTCTTCATGCAGTTCTGGAAGTCTCTTTGCTCATCTGTCTTGCACCAGACAATACACAGTCTTCAGAAACACACTCTTGGCACACACGCAGCAGCTTCTCCAACACTCTCATGTGTAGTACTCAGCTCTGTGTGCTGTTTCAGATAGCACTGTGTAATGCAAACACATTCAACGTCACCAAGGCCTCATTTAAATTGATCTAGTCTAATCACTCACCCTGTAACACATGGTCATGGTCTTAAGGAGCTGTTAGGACATGTGCTGTTTTCTGCTTCTGTAAATGATAAGGGAAATGTGTCAGGCTGTAACAGTAATTTGGTACTATTCAGGGACACTATTTTGTTCCAAAAAACATAGCACGAGTCTGTGTGTGCACAGGAATTGTGGGCAGAGATTTAATTTGTGAAGATGTTGTTCAGTAAGAAATGCAGTCCCAGGAAAGGGTCAGCCTGTTGTGTTTACACAAATTATCCCTTAGCACACATGCACTGTTACATACATCCCTGCAGTCTTCATGCAGTTCTGGAAGTCTCTTTGCTCATCTGTCTTGCACCAGACAATACACAGTCTTCAGAAACACACTCTTGGCACACACGCAGCAGCTTCTCCAACACTCTCATGTGTAGTACTCAGCTCTGTGTGCTGTTTCAGATAGCACTGTGTAATGCAAACACATTCAACGTCACCAAGGCCTCATTTAAATTGATCTAGTCTAATCACTCACCCTGTAACACATGGTCATGGTCTTAAGGAGCTGTTAGGACATGTGCTGTTTTCTGCTTCTGTAAATGATAAGGGAAATGTGTCAGGCTGTAACAGTAATTTGGTACTATTCAGGGACACTGTTTTGTTCCAAAAAACATAGCATGAGTCTGTGTGCGCACAGGAATTGTGGGCAGAGATTTAGTTTGTGAAGTTGTTGTTCAGTAAGAATTGCAGTCCCAGGAAAGGGGCAGCCTGTTGTGTTTACACAAATTATCCCTTAGCACACATGCACTGTTACGTACATCCCTGCAGTCTACATGCAGTTCTGGAAGTCTCTTTGCTCATCTGTCTTGCACCAGACAATACACAGTCTTCAGAAACACACTCTTGGTATACACGCAGCAGCTTCTCCAACACTCTCATGTGTAGTACTCAGCTCTGTGTGCTGTTTCAGATAGCACTGTGTAATGCAAACACATTCAACGTCACCAAGGCCTCATTTAAATTGATATAGTCTAATCACTCACCCTGTAACACATGGTCATGGTCTTAAGGAGCTGTTAGGACATGTGCTGTTTTCTGCTTCTGTAAATGATAAGGGAAATGTGTCAGGCTGTAACAGTAATTTGGTACTATTCAGGGACACTGTTTTGTTCCAAAAAACATAGCATGAGTCTGTGTGTGCACAGGAATTGTGGGCAGAGATTTAATTTGTGAAGATGTTGTTCAGTAAGAAATGCAGTCCCAGGAAAGGGTCAGCCTGTTGTGTTTACACAAATTATCCCTTAGCACACATGCACTGTTTCGTACATCCCTGCAGTCTACATGCAGTTCTGGAAGTCTCTTTGCTCATCTGTCTTGCACCAGACAATACACAGTCTTCAGAAACACACTCTTGGTATACACGCAGCAGCTTCTCCAACACTCTCATGTGTAGTACTCAGCTCTGTGTGCTGTTTCAGATAGCACTGTGTAATGCAAACACATTCAACGTCACCAAGGCCTCATTTAAATTGA
Source organism: Triturus cristatus (assembly GCF_964204655.1). Lineage (NCBI taxonomy): Eukaryota > Metazoa > Chordata > Amphibia > Caudata > Salamandridae > Triturus > Triturus cristatus. The sequence goes on along the minus strand of NC_140582.1, from coordinate 1,037,620,371 downwards.
TCTAGTCTAATCACTCACCCTGTAACACATGGTCATGGTCTTAAGGAGCTGTTAGGACATGTGCTGTTTTCTGCTTCTGTAAATGATAAGGGAAATGTGTCAGGCTGTAACAGTAATTTGGTACTATTCAGGGACACTGTTTTGTTCCAAAAAACATAGCATGAGTCTGTGTGCGCACAGGAATTGTGGGCAGAGATTTAATTTGTGAAGATGTTGTTCAGTAAGAAATGCAGTCCCAGGAAAGGGGCAGCCTGTTGTGTTTACACAAATTATCCCTTCGCACACATGCACTGTTACATACATCCCTGCAGTCTTCATGCAGTTCTGGAAGTCTCTTTGCTCATCTGTCTTGCTTCAGACAATACACAGTCTTCAGAAACACACTCTTGGTATACACGCAGCAGCTTCTCCAACACTCTCATGTGTAGTACTCAGCTCTGTGTGCTGTTTCAGATAGCACTGTGTAATGCAAACACATTAAATGTCACCAAGGCCTCATTTAAATTGATCTAGTCTAATCACTCACCCTGTAACACATGGTCATGGTCTTAAGGAGCTGTTAGGACATGTGCTGTTTTCTGGTTCTGTAAATGATAAGGGAAATGTGTCAGGCAGTAACAGTAATTTGGTACTATTCAGGGACACTGTTTTGTTCCAAAAAACATAGCATGAGTCTGTGTGCGCACAGGAATTGTGGGCAGAGATTTAGTTTGTGAAGTTGTTGTTCAGTAAGAATTGCAGTCCCAGGAAAGGGGCAGCCTGTTGTGTTTACACAAATTATCACTTAGCACACATGCACTGTTACGTACATCCCTGCAGTCTTCATGCAGTTCTGGAAATCTCCTTGCTCATGTCTCTTGCAGCTGACAATACATAGTCTGCAGAAACACACTCTTGGGACACACGCAGCAGCTTCTCCAACACTCCCATGCGTACTACTCAGGTCTGTGTGTAATGCAAACACATTCAACGTCACCAAGGCCTCATTTTCTTTGCTCTACTCTAAACACTCACCCAGGTTGCAGATGCTTATGGTATGAAGTAGCTGTTAGGAAATGTGCTCTTTTCTGCCTCTGTGATCTACAAGGAAAATGTGTAAGGCTGTAACAGCAATTATCACTTGATCTACCAGAGTAGTAAATGTGCTTTGAATTTGCAAATCAAATTCTGTTTTCTGGTTAGAAGCACACCATGAGGCTGTGTGCGCACAGGAATTGTGGCCACAGATATAATTTGTGTTGCAGTTGTTCTGTAAAACATGCATTTGCAGGAAAGGGGCAGCTTGTTTTTTTTCAACTGTGGTGGTTAGCACTGTGCACAAATTAGTAAATCAGAAATGAGAGGCAAATGGAAAAACATTTGAAATTAATGAAAAGTAAAAAAAAATATTTTAATGAATTATAATTACAAAAAGGATTTTTTTTTAAGTTTCTTGCAGGTATTGCTGAGCAACAGTGAAAAAATAAAAAAATGCCTTTAAGGACAAGAAAGAGGAAAGAAAAGCAACAACAAGTATATCTGGACAAAACTGGGAAAAAAAAATAGGAGGAGAAGCTGGTGATGGCAAAAAGAAAAAGTCTACTGGTAAGCAGAGCAGAGATTTCTTAAAAAAGATTTTCAAAAAACAAAAAATGGCAAAAATAACTGTAAAACAAACAGTGTTTTATGTACAAAGCAACAACACAGTCAACAGCAAAAAAAAAAGCTAATGTACAATCAGAAGTATGTCAAACTGATTTAACACGAAAATTAGATTTTAAAAACATTAGTCGAAAAATGTTTCAGAGAAGAGTGATGTTAAATTTGCTAAAGGATGTGAAAAAATATAAGAAAAAAACAAAATTTATTAAGAAAAAATTTTTTATAGAAAATATTGTAAGTAAGGCTTTGGAAATAAAAAGAAAACTTTTTATTCTAATTTTGAATAGGATGCGTAGATTAGATAAATTACTGAATGCAATGAAGTCACAAAGCAAAAGGAAAAGAGAAGTGAAAAAAAGTAACTTTTGTAAAGTGTTCTTGGGAGAATGGAAACACAGTTCAAGTACTGAACCATTTTTTAATGAAGAGAGTTATCTTCAAAGTAATAGTTTGTTGCATGCAGTTGACACCAATGGTAGAGCATATGAAGTTAAGGATGGTTGTGTGATGGAAAAAGAGAAAATGGTCCCAAGAAATGAGGAAGAAGTAATGGCTGCTGAGGCTATGGGGAGACGTCCAAAAGCCCCAGTGTACACTTGGAACTGTAGTAGTATTTGTACTGTGCGTCAGGAATCTATTGATAAATTACGTGACTTTCTAAGAGAATATAGTAAAAAGAGTGTAAAACAGAAGATGAAGGTGCTTCAAACACTAGATCCATGCAGAGTGAGAGAAAATACTGGTTTGCAGGGACATTCTCTGGCTTGTCTATCTAGAAAAGTGTGTAAAAGTGTTTTTCATCATTTTAGGATGCTGGCTGTTCATCATACTGAAATGAGAAAGTTTGTGAGAACATTGTATTTTGCTAAAAGTCCAGCAGTAAAGTTAAATGAGTTAAATAATGCTCTGTTCCGTGGATCTGTATCAGATGTAGTGAAGGTTACTGATGAGATTCAGTTTTGTTACTTTGGTCCAGAACAAGAAAGTGCAGAAAAGGACACAGTAAATGAGGAAAATGAGGAACAGAATGTAGAACTCATTATTACTAAAAATTTTGAGGATGAAATGACAAAATTTACTATCACCTCTAATGAAAGACCAAATATTACTTGTATTTGTTGCCGCAGAAGTCATTATAAAATTCAAACAAGGAATGTTGATCTGTATAAAAAAAGTGAAAATGAAGATAATTATAAGTGGAAGGATTTTGCAACATATATATTTCTTGAAAATTGTTTTGAATTGGGTGAAGATCAGCGTATTTGTAAATACTGTTATAACAAGTTAGAAGAAAATAGAATGCCGACCAGAGCTGTACATAATAATTTAGAATTGGATGCTATTCCTGCCGAACTTTCTGAATTAAATACATATGAGTCTATACTCATTCAATGTGTTCATCCGTTCCAGACCATAGTACGTATGGAGCCCAAAACTTGTAAATTACCTCCTTCTGATTTACTGAGAGGTTTAAAAGGAAGAGTGGTGTATTTGCCCTTGGATTTGAAAAAAAAATGGAAACTATTGATGCAGATACTTTGGAAACTGAACCATTAGTAATTCTGGTTAATGGTGTACCTACAAAGAATAAGAAGATTTGGCAGGAGCTGGTGGATGTACGAAAAGTACAAAGAACAAATTTGTATTTGAAAAAAAAAAAATGGTATGAATCAATTTATATAGATGAAGAAGAAGAAGATTTACAAGAAGACACAGAAACACCAACTGGTCAAATTGAAAAAGTGGACAAGTCAAAGGAAGAAGAAATTTATGAACATTTTAGCATACATCCTCTTCATTCAAAAGAAGTTATGGGAGACACTATTGATCTGTTTCAGATGAAGAAAGCAAAAGGAACTCCCGTGAGTGTATGGGAGAAGAGCTTGGAAGCTCGATGTTTTCCTCAGCTGTTTCCTACAGGAAAAGGTGGACGATACGATGAACGCCCAGAACAGATTCCAGCTTCTGAGTATCGGACTACAAGACTATATGCTGAAGATCCAAGATTTCGTCAAAGTATTCCTTATTTGTTCCATCTTTTATTTGAAAGCGACTTGTCTGCATTATCTTATGCTGTAAATCACATTTTAAAAAGTGGAGTACATTTACAAAATGTGTCTGCTAAGGATTTTATGGAGAAAGTGCAGCACCGAGATGATCATTTGGAAACACAACCGATCAATCTGATGGCTTGTCAGCGTGAGACAAATGAATATTGGTACCGACGCCGTGGTGAATTACAATGCATGTTACGGAATTTAGGAACTCCTACATGGTTTCTAACCCTAAGCTGTGCCGAGTACGCTTGGGATGATTTACTGGATTTTCTACGAGAGGCAAATTCAAACATTAAAAACATTGAATACAAGACAGCAGGAGAACTGTGCTCATTGGATCCAGTTAATGTTTGCAGATATTTCAATCATAGATTTGAGGCTATGATGTCCTTCATCTGCAATAAAAAAAATCCACCTCTTGGAGAAGTAGTGGATTTCTTTTGGAGAAAAGAGTACCAGGCAAGAGGTGCTCCTCATATTCATATGCTGTTGTGGATCAAGGATGCCCCAAAGTTTGGAACAGATACTGATGAAGCAGTGTTATCTTTCATTGAAGAATATGCAACATGTGCTATACCTAAAAGCACAGAAGAGAAAAAGTTAAAAGAACAAGTTTTACGTTTCCAAAGTCATCGGTGTGGAAAATACTGTCGAAGGAAGTACAAGACCAAAGATAAATTCTACACAAAGTGTCGATTTGGATTTCCTAGACCTGTTCTTTCAAAAGGAAGAGTCAACAGTTTTATGTCAGCTGTGCGACATACTATAACCAGAAAATCTCCCAAAAATACCTACAACCTAAAAAGAAAAGAAGAGTCAAAATTTATAAATGACTTCAACCCAGTCATTTTATCCATGTGGAATGCTAACATGGATATTCAGTATGTGGCAGGCAATTCTATTGCTGTTGCTCGGTATGTGACATCTTACATCACTAAATCTGAGAAAACAGAATTGAAGGAAATGTGGGAAGAGATTTCTCACGAGAAGACTGTCAGTAAGAAGCTGTACAGTTTCAGTTTAAAGATGTTATCGCATCGAGAAATTGGATCCTACGAATGCTCAGATAGGTTATCATCTGCAAGTCTTTACTCGAAATCCAGAAGAATAATTTGGGTAAGCTTAGGCCTTGCAGGAATGAGAAATCGGGTACTGAAATCTGTTGGAGAAATTGAATATTTGGCCGAGAATGACCCAGAAAGTACAGATATTTTGAAATCAAACATGTTGGACACATATTACCCAAAGAGAAGTCATCATCTTGAGAACATGTGTCTCTATGAAGTGCTGCAGAACTACATTTTTTCACGGAAAGCCACAGAAGACATCAACAATGGAAAATATAAAGTCATTGGTGAGGAAGGATGTTTGGTGAAGCAAACAAAAGGAAGTTTGATAAATCACAGGAAGCTCAGTTGCGAAACTACTGACAAAAAGGAATTTTACTACTTGGCTCTTTTACAGCTGTTTAAACCATGGCGTTCAGAGGACGAACTACTGGGAGAATTTCAAAGCTATGAAGATTATTTTAATGCTAGCAAAGACAGCATAGAATGCAGTACTTTCACAACTTATGTCCAAATGTTAAATGAAGAAAATGAACAGGAAGCAAAAATTGCAGCTGAAGTAGCTAGAGACAGTTCTCAAGACAGCCAAAGTTCAGGAACACTTAGTCAAGATCCCCTAGGACAACCAATCATAGAAAATGAAGCTGCAGTAGCCATGACTGAAGTAGAAACGGCTATGAATCAAGCACAGGAAGATTCAATCGACTTACTAAATCTGGAACAACAACTGAATGAAGAACAAAAAGAAATTTATGAAGAAGTCACCAAAAAAACTTGATCATGGATTACTACATGAAAAGAAAGAGTGCTCATGCCCATAATTTGAACCAATCAGGATGTATGTGAGTGGACAAGCTGGAACTGGTAAAAGTTTCTTAATAAAAGTCATCAGAAGCTACCTACAGCAAAAAACAGCTTCAAATTTGTCTTGTGTGGTAACTGCTCCAACTGGGTTAGCAGCCTATAACATAAAAGGAATTACCTTACATCGCTTGCTAATGTTACCAGTGGAGCATGAGAACAAAATAGAATACCACAAGCTAACTGGAGAAGCATGCCTCGAAGTTTCAAGAGTGTTGAAGAAGATGCAAGTTCTCATTATTGATGAGGTGAGCATGGTTTCAAATTTAATGCTTGCCTTTGTGCATTTAAGAATGCAACAAATTCTTAAGAGAGACTATGACGTGTTATTTGGAGGTAAACACGTCATAGTTTTTGGAGATCTTTTACAGCTCACTCCAGTTAAAGGACAACCAGTGTTTAATACTGTGACACATGAAGACACGAAGAAGTCATTAGGAAGCATTGGTAATGCGAATATTTGGTCATTCTTTGAGTACAAAGAACTCACTACCAATATGAGACAAGCAAACGACGAAGATTATGCAAATATTCTGAAAGATATCAGAATTGGACTACTCACAGAAGTTGGCAAAAAAGCATTACAGAGTCGGTTGCTACATAATTTATTTCCAAATGAAGAAATAGTTGCAGAGAAAATATACCAGAACAATGCAGAAAAAAATACTGTAATCTGCTTAATGCCAACACTACGTGAGTGCTCAATATTCAATGAGGAACTTTTGAAATTGGAAAAGGAAGAGATTAAGAAAATGGAAGCAGAGGACAAAATTCAGCATGAAAGAATTACTTTTACATTAACAGGCAAACTGAAAAATAAATTGGATTCACTAGAGAAGAACATTTCCAAAACAGCTGGATTAGAAAAAAATCTATATGTTTGCATGAATTGTCGAGTGATTTTAAGGAGAAATTTGGATGTAGAAAAAGGTTTAGTGAATGGAGCTATGGGAAGAGTTGTGGGTTTTATTAATTATCAGAAAAAAGAAGGAATTGAATGTTTAAAAATAAAATTTGATCAGATAGAAGAAGTTAAAGACATTTGTCGTTGTTCAGTTCGTTTCATGCTTGTGAAAGACTTATATGTGCGTAGGAAGCAATTTCCGTTTTCTCTAGCATATGCTGTAACTATTCACAAGTCTCAAGGATTGACTGTAGATAGTGCTTTTGTAAACATTGGTTCTACTGTGTTCAAAGAAGGTATGGCATATGTTGCTTTGTCACGAGTGAAAACATTATCTGGTTTATTTATGATAGACTTTGATGACTCAAAAGTTAGTGCTGATACAAACTGTGTAAAGGAGTATAATAGATTAAGAAGAACCTATGCTCCTCATTTAGGTCAGTATCCTGTGATTGAAAAACATGTTGTTTGTCGGAAAAGGAGATTTGAGAATATCTGTAATGTGGATGAACAGAACAAAAAAAAAAGGACAGTGATGTAATAGCAAGGAAAAAGGACAGTGTTGAAGAGGTTGTTGGTTGCCATTTTGAAAATAGCTCTGGTGTCAACTGCTATGCAAATGTAGTGCTGAATGTTGTATTCTATCTTGAAAAGTTGCTAGAACAGATAATAGTAAATCATGGAAAAAGATTGTGTTCTCTGCTGAGTCTCCTTTTTGAGAAGCTGAGTACTGATAAAACTGAAATAGAAAGTGCTTCTGATGTTAGAAATCTTTTAGATGTATGTTGTGGTTCTACACAGTTTAAAGAAAATGTCCAGCAAGATGCACAGGAATTCTTAATATATATTTTGAGTGTACTAGAAGATGAAGGAGTAGAAGTAGAAAACTTATTTGGTGTCTCTTACAAATGGGAACATTGCTGTGAAAACTGTATGATCACATGTAGTAGTAATGTTGATTCAGAAAGGTTCATATTTTTACCATTACCACAAAGTAAATCAGTGACTTTTAGTAAATTAGTTAAAGATGCCAATCACAACATGGAATGTTCTGAATGTAAATCAGACATGTTTTCCACATTATTTTTACAGAAATATGGTCAGTATGTAATTTTAATGATGCAACGTTGTAGAGCTGATGGTTCAAAATTGGAAACTTTAATAAAGAAGTTTACAGGACAGCAATTATCAATTTCTGGAAAACTTTTGTTACAGTTGCAATAATTGTTCATGAAGGACCTACTGTAACTTCTGGGCATTACACAGTTTATCTTAAATGTGAAAAAGGCTGGACACTGTGTAATGATTCCCAATTGATTTTCAAGCAACGTTTGCCTTATGATTTACCCAATTCTTATTTAATTTTTCTGAAACCTAAATTTTGAAAACTAAAAACTGCATCTGAACAAAGCATTTTTTGTAATTTTAAAGGATTATAATTGAAGATATCACTTAAAAAGGATTTTAAAATTACTATTTGGCCTAAAGGAAAAGTAATAAAAACAATTGTGGACTCCTTTGACAGAAATTATTTTGGCATGTGTGCTTTTGCGACAAGGTTTAAAGACGGTTTGTCTAGAAAATTTGTATTCATCTAGAGAAGTACTTGTAATATATATGTAATATTTCTAACAAGGTATATTTTAGTGAGGAAAGTTTTAGGGCTTTTTTTAAGCAATCTTTCAGATTGTTTTTTTTTTGCCCGCTGTTAAATGATGAATACTTTTCACTATTTTAGGTGAAAAATAAAAAAATCTGAAAACAGCAAAAAAAGGGCAAAAAATTGCTTTGTAAAATATGTAAAAACATGTAATGCTTTTTGTAATGTATGATTGAATATTAATACTTTTTTTCTTTTTTTGCAGAACTGGAAAGAAAAAATAAAAAAAAAATTCTGTTCCCTTGCAAAATACTTTAAAAAAAAAATTTTCTACATTTTTTTTTTAAAAATAAGTGAAAAATATTAGTATTACTCAATCCTCCCTTTTCATGCTTCCATTTCTTCACCTCTTTTTGTACATTAAATTTAAAAAAAAAAAAAAAAAGAAATTTTAAAAAAACCTTGGGTGCGCGCAGGGTGCGCGCACCCCCCAAAAAAACAAAAAAAAAATCCCCCCCCAAAAATTTTTGGGGTTAAGTTTATAAGTGGCTCTTAAAAGAGCCCTTGAGTTAATGGAGGGAAACAGGAAGAGAAAAACGAAAAAAAAAGAAAAAACATCTATGGCCTACTGCAGTCATGGGCATCAAATTTTCTCTGAATGAGATCAAGACTGGTCTCACACACAGAAATAAGTTTACCGCAATCAGTGCAGCGTGTGGACAACCTCGCAAAACAAGGTGGTCCAAAAAGAGGTGTGGAAGAAGGCAAAGGCACCACTGCAGAAGAAGTGCTCGGCTGAGCTGCCGAAGTTGTGCTCGGCTGAGCTGCTGCAGATGTCGTCGGTTGAGCAGGTGGAGGGTTTGCTCCAGAAGCTCGACGAAAAGTCACTGGATGCATTTTGTCAACATGCCTCAACATAGTGTGAATGCTAAAAGAATACTTCTTGTTAGGATTCCCACGTGACAAGACTTTTTGACAAAGTACACAACTTTAGGTGCATTTACCTTTTTTTGTCCCTCTGGAAAAGTGAAAAACTGCCATATAAAGCTGTCTTTCTGCTTCCTGTTCCTCTGCCTCTCAAGAGTGTCCTGGTCACTGTCTGAAGATGGTTGCTGTTCAGCCATTGTCTCTCAACAACAGAATAGCTCCTTCTCCAAAGGAATCAGAACTAATAATGAGGGGAGTAGGTGTGGTTTGGGAAGAATCTGGAACTGAAAGTACTTCAAACCAATCAAAAGTGATGATTCTTGATCACATGACTTGCCATGAGGGGATTGGGTGTGGTGTTGAAACAATCAGAAACTGAAAGTAATGATAACCAATAAGAAGTGTTCTTTTATTATGCATATACCCGAGGTGCGCGCACTGCGCAAGCTCCGAGCGCGCACCTCGTGATTACGTATGCGCGAACGCGTAGTTGCGCATGTGCATACGTCATATGCACGTACGTAGCGCGCATACGTTGAACACGCGTATACGCGACCGTTATTGCGCGTAATTTTAGCGTATGCGGAAGTAAACCGCGTGGAGCACGTAGGACGCACGCACGCATGCGTACGTACGTACGCATACGTACTGGGTGCACGCTCCCAGCGCGCACTATGACGTATATATGCGTACGTAAATAACGTACGACGGTATTCATAAAAAACTTACAAAATTGTACTAGGAGCGCGCTCAGAGCGCGCACTCCAAGAATTTATATAAAAAAAAAAAGTGGAGAAAAATTAATTGCAAAAATTTAAAAAAATGTTCAACTTTATCCTAATTGAAATTTTAAAAAAAAAGCAAAAACAAATAAAAAGATACAGATAATATATAAATGAATACATAGGAATTTTATTTTTAATATAACATTTTTTTTTTAATTAAATAATTCAAAAATTAGCATTTAAAAAACCGTACAAATTCACTGAAAAAACCAAAGGTTTCACACACGTTATAGTTAGGAATTAGCATTTAAAAAACCTTGCAAATTCACTGAAAAAACCATAGGTTTCACGCATGTTATAGTTAGCTGGACATTTCACTCGTGAAAAACCAATGAAATTCCCCCCGTTATAGTTAGTTCAGCTAACTATAACTCGCGCCCCCGCAATGCACTGCTGATGACGTCACATATTACATCACTCATGACATGGTCAGTGACATCACTCATGACATCACTGATGACATCTCAAATTACATCACTGATGACATCATCCTTGTGACAGAGTGGCAGACCTCCTCTCACCCTAATATAACCTTTGATACAAACATTCAAAAATAGAGACTAAAATTTTCAAAAAAATGGACATACCAATACCAGTTACAACAACCTCTTCAGTAATTCTAAGATCCACATACACATCCACTCATTCAAAAACAGTCCTGTACAGTCACTCATACATGTACTCACTCATCATATGTACTCATACACCTATACATCCTGTTCCACAATGCCTCACATCCACAGAGTTACTGACACACATAGTCACTAATGAAAATAAAGAAACAAACATACATTTACTTGCATATACAGTTATACACACACCACCACACTTACTTCTACGGGAACTTACACATACTTAGTCTTTTAAACAATCACTTATAGAAACATATACTTATTCATACAGGAACTCTTTCAATCTCTCACTCTCACATATACTCAGTTATATACACCAATAGTCACATATACTAGTTTAAAACATATGTAGTTACTCATAGAGACACTATTGAGACAGTCATTCACTCACTAACACACCCATGCACACACTCATCCACCCATACAGACCTGCAGACATGCTGTCTTCAACACATACAAACAGTGAGTCACTCATTCATGCACCTATGCACTACGTAATACCCCCCACCGAACCATACACACACTCACACTGATACTAAAAAAACCAACTAATAACCTATATAAACACCCATGTAGCTACTCACCAACCCATGCAGCCACTTATACACAAAGTGAGAGACTGATAAAGATATTTACATATTTAAACATTACTCACTAAGCCATGTATTCACTAAGATACACTTAATCAGTCAGTTATACAATCAATTTTTCAAAAACAAATCATCCATTTAGACACTTCTATACCCATTTATTCTTCCATCGACCTTGAGATATACATATATAAAACATATTTAATTTTCAGAAAAACACACATTCACTGGATGATGTCATCAGTAATGTCATTTGAGATGTCATCAGTGATGTCATGAGTGATGTCACTGACCATGTCATGAGTGATGTAATATGTGACGTCATCAGCAGTGCATTGCGGGGGCGCGAGTTATAGTTAGCTGAACTAACTATAACGGGGGAATTTCATTGGTTTTTCACGAGTGAAATGTCCAGCTAACTATAACATGTGTGAAACCTATGGTTTTTTCAGTGAATTTGCAAGGTTTTTTAAATGCTAATTCCTAACTATAACGTGTGTGAAACCTTTGGTTTTTTCAGTGAATATATATATATATATATATATATATATATATATATATATATATATATGAGTTATACAGGATAAAGTAAGATATCATTGTTGACATTTGTTACTTGTATCTTGTACAGATCCCGTCTGTTGCAACATATTCAAATATAGGTGCCTAGATAGAGTGATTTTTGCCTACACATCAGTGAATGTGATCAGTCCTCTGGTTGCACAGATGTAAGGTATTGTACCAGCGGGCCCCAAAAGTCCCTAGGGCGAGAAGCCTGAGGTAGTTCCACCACATACATTTACAGTCGTTGCTTGCAATATATCATATCTGTAAGCCAGTCTTTGCATTGCGGTATACGTTTGCTTCCCCATCGCATTGCTATGCTTCTCTTGGCCAGCAGCAATGCTACCACCAGAAGCTTGCGTCTATGAGCCAGTTTAATCTTATTAATGCCTAGGAGACACACTAATGGTGCATTTGGGATCTGCTCGGCCAGCATATTAGTGAGGATGTTGGTTACTTCTATCCAGTATGATTGAAGTTTGGGGCACGACCATGCCATGTGTAAAAAGCCTGCGTGGGTGTGCCACATCTGTGGCACCTATCATCTACTTTTTAAACCATATTTATACAACTGTTCAGGTGTGTAATACACCTGAATGGTGAATGTATTATATTGCTCTGCATTCTGTCCATCAATTATTATTTTTGCATTTGTCACCCCTTGTTGGACGGATATGCACAGGCGTAGGTCCTGTGCTCTCCATGACAGTGGAGTCAAGCTATCCTGGCTGATGAGGGGTGAAACCCCGAAACTGGTCCTAGGATGGTTGATTCCAATCCAGGAAGGACCTGACCTGGCAGTTCGAGCTGGACTGTTCCTGTTGGGCGTAGGGTCAAGACTGATTTCTTTTTACTTTTAGAAATTTGGCATTTTTTTGTCTTAGTCATTTAGTGCCAATAGCCTGTCTCTGGTTACATGACTGAGTGTAGCTGACAGTTGAGCTTTGTGTATTCCTCCTAGACAACCCCACTCACTAGGAAACTTAGGTGTGCCTGGATGGGATATCACTGGCAGGATGGGAGAGAGAAGCTGGGCACAGCCCAACTTACACGTGGATAGGCTGTGTCCAGTCTCCACACAAAGGGCTGCATACCCCTGTAGTTATTCTGGAGCCAGGGTAGGAAGGCAGGATGCTTGGGTCCTTCAAAGGGAAACCTCTAGAAGCTTATACCCACTTCAGGAGCACAACTGGGTATAAATACTGGACCTCAGACGCCAACTCTTTAGTACACCTCTGGTCCTGTGTATACTCTGCTAGAAGAAGTACTGCTGTTCTGCTACAAGGACTGCTGCTCCAAAGGAACTGCTCCTTTGCTGGTCAGACCTGCTGCCCTGTTGCCTGGGAAAGAAGAACTGGACCTGCAACTTCATCTTGAACCCAGGTCCCCAGAGTGACTCAAGGGGCTAGTCTACTGGTCTCCTGATCTGAGCCTCAAAGACATAAAAGGCTACCCAACCAGCTCCTGGACCCAGCTCCAGCGCGTTCCTGTGCCCCCATGGTGCCTCTCACAGGGGTGTGGAATTTAATAAAATATCTACTAGTCCATGGGGCAGGTTGCTCCATAAATCTACTTGTCCTGTAACAAAGTCAACTTGTCCCTTTTGTGTCATGTAATGCGGCGACAAATTATGGCAGCAATCTCATCATATAAGAGCTCTGAAATAGCCTCTCTGATTATGCTAGGGTTCTTTCCATAGTAGGGTTTGAATACTAGCAATCCCCTTATGTTGCCACGTTTCTGCAGATCTATATACTGGGGCTGAAGGTAATGGTGAGCAACAGTTCCAGGGTTGGAATGCCCTTTTGAGTCTGTGCAAACCTACTAACTTGCATGTTTTAAGGGTTTTCACCAACTCTTCTCTAATCTTTTCCCATGCTGAGAAAGGTTGGATATTTACTCCTGACAATGGCAGACATAAAACTTCTTCCAGGGTTGGAAAAAAAGTGGTTGGAGGGAAAGTAAACTTGCAAACGCTCATGAGCAAATCTCGACACCTGCATATTCGCTCAAGCTAAAATGCGGTTCACAAATATTTTCTAGGATTACTATTTCTTGGCCAACTTCTGTAAAGTCTTGTGGGTTCATGAACATTATATACTTGCACTTAATCCAAGGACTTGGGTGCACTTTATTTAATAATTGGGCCCCTAATTAGGTCTGGCATTAATCATGACCTTTCATGTTTATTAAAATGTTGTCTCTCTCTGTCTATCAGCTAGCTTCACTGTGAGTGACAGCATTCTGTTCTTTCACAAGGAGCATATCAACACTCTGTCGTTTTGTTCAGTGCCAGGAGCTACTGTGCAATGTGTGCTTTTTGAGACCAAATCAATTTTTGCTTTTGCCAATGTTTGTTATAATGGTGAGGACCCGGCAGCTCCCAATCCAATAAGGTTTTACAAAAACCATGCCAAAACTAGTCACATATTGACAAAACCAAAAGGCTGACCAACAATTTCAGACCTACTGGCTTTACCAATGCGTATTTATTGTTGTGTTTCCCATATTCTTCTTAAAACTGGTTACACTGATTTTCCATTATAAATATTTTTGGGCAATACTAGCGTACAGCCACACATTTTACTAAATGATGCTGCAAAGAAATGGTACCTACATTTTTTCAGTAGTTTAGTGAAATGTTTTTGCTTTTTTTGTGAACATTTTATTTTGAAAGCAAAGAATCATCAATCTTGCTTTCAAGCTTCTGCAAATATTTGCATCTCATCAGAGAGCATTCTGGGGGCAGTATGCATAGTCTCATATTGCTAAACATTGAAAATGTGTACACATTTTTATACACTAACCACTGTCAGAAGTACAGTCTGAACTTACAACATTTACTTAGAGCGCTCACCCTAAAAATAAAACCTTCGAATTAATGAACCATAAATACAAGTTTGAATGGCATTAAAACACAGACACAAATATTACCTTAACTGCAGGCAATACATTTCCCTGGTCCATAATGTGGTACTGTAAACTGGCAGCCAAAGGGTTTTTACTGTAGGTGGTTGGGCCTACTTGTCCCAAGTACAAAAGACACATGAAAACATGTTGCACTTGACCCCAAACAAGATGTCACAGGCATTGGGCTATATGAATTCCACATCCCTTCTCTCAGGTCCTGAACCCTTGGTGTGGTTAACAGACTCTTTAAATCAAGCTTTTGGGCTTTTTGCGACAATGAACTTGCCTGCTCACACCGGAACCGCGCCGCTTGCACCAAAGTTCAGAGTGACCTGCCGTCGGCCCCTCTCTTCACACAGCAAACATCTATCGCCTGAAGAGGACTGCCACAGTGAAGCACCAGCCTGCCCATCCGCTACGCCCATCCTGCTCTTCGCTCTACGCCGGCCACCGCCCGTGATGCTCTTCTTGTTCCTAGCGACCCTCTCCAACACGAATGAGACTCTTGGCACAAAACTTGAGCTGGTAAACCTTCAACGGGACTAATATGGTACTGTATCTGACCCACACTCCATCACGGTCGGCATGAAATTCTCTGACCCAATCCAGCGCATTCGGGTAGCAGCAGTTGATGCTTTCTGCTTTTTGGAGCTATTTTACAGTTTATCCTTTAACCCCTTCGGTGCCACGCCCTTTCCCCCTCCTGTGCCGGGCGTTTCACACGCGGGTGGGGTTCATGAAGAGATAGTCTCGTCATGGGCACAGCGCGACCGTGCTCCATGACGAGACTATCTCGTCATGGGCACAGAAGAGGTTAAAAAATTCTTAGCTTCGGGTATACTGATTGCATTTTTGTCGTTTTGGTCTTATTTTATTTATTAAATTCAGCTCTATTTTTCTAACCTGGTGTGGGATCATTTTGTGTGGAATTTTCAATGTTTTACTGTTTGAAGAGTTGCACAGATACTTTATGCATTTCCTCTAAGTTAAGCCTGATTGCTCTGTGCCAAGCTACCAGGCAGTTAAGCACAAGTTAATTTGGGGTTTGTTTGTGCCTTACCCTGACTAGGATTGTGGTTGCTACTTGACCAAGGCTGCTACTCCAATCAACTAGTAGGGCAATTTCTTCCACTAATAGATAATGTTGGCACTGGCATTTGCCATCGCTGCCTAGAGCAGTGTGGGTGGTGCAAGCTGCAGTGTTTTCCCAGAAAGCACCAACCTTAGGCCCTGCACTTATATATTTTTTTACATGTAAAGCACCCCTTTAAACTTTAAGTTGTCCTGTTGTTTATCTAAAATACAAGATAGGATGTCACTTGTTTAATCTTCTTTACTTTAATAACTAACTTTCTGTTGGTTTCCAATCCGTACCCCGCACCCTTGCTGCGATACGTGAACACACAACACTACCTTTAATGACGTTATCAATCAGGAAATCTGCTACCCAACCAGGCTTCATGTGGCGAGAGTGTATTAGGGGGTGGGTGCCCGGGGTTGCTAAGCTGAAGACACCATGGGCTCATGAGTATATTGTTAAGATTATATCCCCGGAGTGTATTGAACGCTATGATACCCTTGCTATCCTGGCCAGCATTACTCATTTTTATGTGCATCTCTCCGACATGCGTGTGAAAGCCTCTGTAGATGACACAGCAGACTACCTAGAGGACACTGGTGTGGCTGTCAGCTGGCCAGAGGGAATAATTATCCCAACATATTACACTGGACGAAATTGGGGAAACCATCATAAAGCTACCTAATGGCAGGGCACCAGTCCTGGATGGCTTAACAAGGGAATTTTGTAAAGAATATGTCTCTATCCTTGCACCTCACCTGCATGCCCTGTATGAGGAAGAATATACTAAGCTTATCTTACAACCCTCCCTTAGGGAAGCACTGATCATTGCGCAACTAAAACCTGACAAGGCACCGGAGAGCCGTGAGTCATATCGACCATTATCTCTAATCAATAATGATGTTAAAATCCTGGCCAAAATATTAGCGACTTGTCTGCAACTATTCCTCCCTAGCTTAGTGCTGCTTGATCAATTGGGATTTATTCCAGCCTGCTCCACCACGCCCAACCTGCGCACGATCATTGCGCTGCTGCATCACTTGAACCCTTCCTTGGAAGCAGTGGTGATGCTTCTGGATGCCGCTAAGGCTTTCGATTCCATTAAGTGGGAATACATGCATACTATTTTACGACGTATGAGAATCCTAGCGTGCTTCCTGCAATTGATTCAATTGCTTTATACTGACCCATTGCCTGGGTGCGATTCAATGGGACGGTATCTGATGAACTGCGTATACATAGAGGCACCCGGCTGGGCTGCCCCTTATCCCTGTTACTATTCGCGCTCACTGCGAAGCTGCGCTCTTGTATCCTCTGCCAACCACATGCAGCCTCAGCACTAAAATTCACACTGCGAACCCTGGGCATCTCTTTATATGCAGATGATATGGTGATATATGTGAGAGACCCCCCCATAACATCTAGCACCCATAACACCTGTCTACGTAAGGTTCGGACGCTATTCAGGCCTGGGTATTATTTGGTCCAAATCCATTGTCATGCTTCTGACCCCAGCACTAAGCACCACAGGTTGGAATCCTCATTACAGTGGAGTACAGACCTTGTAAAATGCCTGTGGATCTAGATTCATAAAGACCTTTATCTGGTGCTCCAATCTACCTATGGCAAGGCGGTGTCGCGACTTGAGGATCAGGTAACTAGTTAGTCCAGATTACCACTGTCCATGGCGGACAGGGTGGCCATTATGAAAATGGTGATATTGCCTACATTTCTTGTGACACTTCTTTAAAACGCTTAACACACACTTAACGTTAGCATGGGCAAGAAAGCAACCTAGAATTTGGTGGGGAATGCTTACTCTACCATCTATACAGGGTGAATTCGGAGCACCGGACATGAAACTTTATTACCTGTGTGCGCAAACTCATTTTGTACATTACTGGTACCGCCATCATGACTATATCCTGCATTTAGTTAGAGGACATGATGATGGCCGCCTGCTTCTGCTGACTGCTCTCCTGCCACATACACACACCCATTTTGATTGATCTGAATTCAACACCATTCATTGCACCACAAGGGCATGGCACCTACTTGGGGGCGCACCAAAAAGGTTCCCCTACATGTGCCTGTACTTCCTTTGGTGTTTTGCCTGGCCATCTCAGTGATGCAGGACCGCACACACTCGAGAACAGGGCAGGTCTGAAGACTATGGCAGACATCTATGCTGGGGGACATTCATTGCCCTAGATGACATCTCTAACACACAGCGCTATACCCCCTTACTGACTTTCACATATTTCTGTCTCTGAGCTGCAATATGTGTATTATTTCCCATTTGCCCGGGAGAACCTCCAACCCTACAATCACTACATACACTGTTATCCAATACCACACATAAAGGACTCATCACTAAGTTATATGTGTCAGCGCAAAGGGATAGACCCATAGCCTCAGATTCAGTGCTGGATAAATGGAACGAGGTGTTGGATCAGCCACTGGAGCTAGCTGACTGGTTATTCTGTTGTTCACAAACCAGTATGCTTACACCTAACTCTAACTTACATAGATTAATACATTTCAAATACCTTCATCAAATGGATCATACCCCTGCCAAGCTATCTCAGTTTGGCCTGCGAACAGATGCTGACTGTTTAAGGTGCAGGGCACCCCATTCTTACATCTGGCATGGTTATGACCCCCAACACTACAATTCTAGGTACGGGTCACTGACGCCCTTACTGAGATGGTGCTGGAGTCTGTGGTGTGCTGACGTGGATTTGCTTGGTCTGACTTGCAACAAGCAATTCGTAGACTGGTGGCATTATTGTTGGCCAAAAGGCAGGTTGTGATGAACTGGGGAAGCATGCAACACCCACTAAACGCCAGTGGTTGTCTGATATGTCTTACTGTAAAGAACAATTGGAACTGAGGAACTCACCCCACCCAAGGACATTCGGGGTCCCCTCACTGCATATTTGTTGACACTCCCAGATCTCGCCCAAGGTTGGGAGCACGCACCACACTATTTACACTGGTCATAGTGAATCTACTGACCGTCAAATGGATATCTGTAACAGTGGCTGCTTTACTATATCTCTCATACTGTGCCACTGTTTGGGTCTGTTGTAGTTTGTGTCTATATTGCATAAATACGAATAAAAACTATTTTTAAAAAAACCTTTCTGTTGGTTTACGAGCTGTTTCAATACGATTTGTTTCTGTTTTTACATTGTTTCTTGTAACTTGCTAAAGACGTAAGTGCTTGGAATCTAAAATGTTTGTTTCTTCTTTCCCTTTTTTATGTGTATGCGGACAGTCATAATTATTCCAAATGCACACATTTACCATGTTTACCTTATGTGCATTCCTGGTCTCCCATTGTAGATTACTGACAGCTCAGCTTCATCTGTCACTAGGGAGCTGCTGGCTCAGTGGTGGAGAAAAGAAAATCTGGGTTTCTGTGAGCTGCTCCCTCACCTGGACCCGATGGTGGTTCACTCACTAGAGCTATCTGAGAAGGACTCAGAGGAAGGGCCTCCTCAGGGGCTCCTTGGTGTGATCAGGAGAACTTAGCAAGTCTCCTGCTGATTAACAATAGGTCGCCATATGATTGAACTAGAGAGGTTTATCATGACTTAATAGTTGATAACAATCTTACCATCTTGGCACTTAACAGGGAATTGACCTTATGATAAATCATGTCCTTATTTGGTAAAAGCTATTCCTCTTAGTTATTAAGTTATCTGTCAAATCAGGAAGAACTTTAAAGTAGGTGTCAACATGGACCTGGTTTCAATGAAAAATTCCCGTGTGGCTTTCCTCATCTGATTTGCTTCTGGAATCAAAAATGTATTGTGAAGTGGCCTTTCTTTATGTTAATCACATTAATAATTGTTTACAGATGACCAGAACATAACACTGATCTTATGTAGTTGTCTAAGTTGATCACTGACATGAGGACATTTGCTCAGGATTCTTTGCTACCTTTAATCTTTGAATAGAAGATGGATCCCCCACCATCCTCCATGCGAAATGTCTGAAAGATAGTTTAGAAATTTGGGGAATGCCCCAGGTAGTGATAGGTTCTACCGATTCAACCTATGGCACAGGAACAGCCAAGTGCTTATTTACTTACTTGGTGTAATCGTATTGGTATAACATTCTGTATTTGTCAATGGTGCAGCTTTGAAGATAGACTAACCGCATGAAAAGTATGTTAAAGACTAGTAAAAAAGAAACCCTGATGTTTTGACAGTAATAATAAATCAATCAAAGCTGAAGTTGCCTGGTTCAGATACAAAAAACGCTTCCTCTAAATATGAGGATATATCAAGTGTGAGCTTGACGTGAATACCCCTTTTATTTGATTCTTTTATTCAGTTTTTAGTTTTTGTAAACGATGAAACTTCTCAAACGAGACAGGGTACAACAAAACAGCAAACTCAACCATAACAATAACATTGTAACGATGGAGGAAGGAGACACATAGAGTCTCATTTTGAGACCCTCCTCGTAATTTGGATGGAGCTGATAACTGGAATCAGCAGTCCCACCAGAATTAAGAGTCCCGGAGGAAAACGTCCAATTCAGGAAGGACCTCAAGACCTGGCTCTTCGACTGAACCACAGTGCCTTTGACAGAACAGCAGTCCCCCAGCCCCCCTCCCAGTGCCTTGAGACGCTTACGGATGAGTAGTCGCGCTTTACAAGTCACTTAATTGATTACAAGTCACTTGATTGAAAACTACAGATCCAGTGTCTTTCACCTGTAACCAGTAGATGAAGTTTCTGAATACAAGATGGGTGGAAAATGAGGAATTTACTGGGCCTATCCAGACAGGATTGACCAATTCTCCCAGAAACTCCTCATTTCTCAGGAGAATCTAATTGACTGATAATTTCTCCAGAATTACTGGAATCCCTGGTACCAATACCCCCAGGTTGAATTACTGGCTGCAGTCCCACGATACTCGCATTGAGGCCCTTAATGGAAGTGTTCCAAAAAAGAGAGGGTACAACAGAGAAACCGGTGAAAGGTTTGGAGCTTTGGAAAGCCTTAGTATTTCAAGATGAAAACAGAAGGTCTTTCCTTCACTAAAACCATTTTAGTGGCCAGAAAGGTTGGTTGATTAAAGGTCATGATGAAAGCTTTAAAGATCTAAATGAAATTAAAGAGCTCAATGGTTAAGCTTAGGTTAACAACGGAAAGAAGTAACCAATGTAGATCGCCCCTATCCTCAGAACCTACGGACTCAACATTGTGTCATACGCAGACGACACCCAACTCATCCTCTCCCTATCCAACGAACCCAACACTGCCAGACACAACTTTCGAGAAGGCATGGAAGCTGTCGCTAAATGGATGAAAAACAGCTGCCTACAACTAAACACCAACAAAACGGAAGTACTCATCATGGGCCCAAACCCTGACGCCTGGAACGACACCTGGTGGCCCCCGGCCCTCGGAAGCCCGCCCACCCCCACGGACCACACACGCAACCTGGGAATCATCCTGGACTCAGAGCTCAAAATGGACCACCAGATCAACTCCGTCTCGTCCTCCTGCTTCCACACCCTCCGCCTCCTATGTAAGACCTTCAAAGGGATCCCCCTTGAACACAGAAAGACCGTCACTCACGCCCTGGTCACCAGCAGGCTTGACTACGGCACCCGCAAGCTACAGAACATCCAAAACGCCGCCGCAAGACTGGTCCTCAACATGCCTAGACACTGCCACATCTCCCAGCACCTGCGCACACTCCACTGGCTCCCCATCGAAGCTAGAGTCACCTTCAAGATGCTAACCCACACTCACAAGGCCCTCCACGACACCGGACCAGCATACCTAAACAGCCGACTCAAATTCCACGCACCCCAAAGGACCCTACGATCAGCCCAGCCCTCCTACGCCGTGGTCCTCCGCACCAGAAAGGCCAGATCGGGAAGCCACTCCTTCTGCGCTGCCAGAGCCGGGAACGATCTTCCGCTCCACCTCAGACAGACAACATCGCTCCCCATCTTCGCAAGAAACCTCAATACCTCGCTCTTCGACAGACCCCTCCGTGATGGACTGGAACCTGCGACGCCCCCAGCGCCTTGAGACCCTTACGGGTGAGTAGTTACGCTTAACAGACACCTGATTGATTGATTGATTGATTGAGTATTCCTATCATATTTACATGCTCCTGCAATGAAGCAAGAATGAAGTTAAAAAAAAACCTTCAGTAACATCTTGGAAGCCCAGCAAACTTGATTCTTGAGTAGGAAGGTTCCGGGATCTGAACTACAGATGGAAAACTCTTGAATGGAAGAAATTATTTTATCTATCTTGAGGTCAGAGCTGGTATTGGTCAAATTTAATAGTCTTGACATTAACGCTATTTACTTTCCGCTGTCGTGAAGAATTCCAAGCGTGAATATACAAAACAAAGTGTGACCACATACTGAAAGCAATCAACATGCCCATGCCATCACCAATAGAACCATTGGCATTCATTATTGTTCATAAAAATGTATAGTGCATCTGGAAACCACGTTTACGGCTCTATAAGCCCATCAGGTATACTAAGTTATGTCTCAGGCACCCTCAATGCCCGTAAAGTCTCCTCACGTTCGAATCTGTACAAGAGGAAAACAAACTTCAAACTACAAATCAATCAATAGAATCCAATTTGTAAACAAAAACGCCATAGGCAACTAGTTCCACTTAGCACGAATGGGAGAACCCTCTGCTTCTCTCTGCACCTTCTCTCATGTGCTGCAGTCTGAGTCATAGGCTTAGCTAAAGGTTTATTTTGCTGGCTTGAATTGACTGTTTAAACCTCCACATAGGCTGCCCCGTCAGGCCTGAGACCTGTGTTGGGGACCTCTTAAGTGAATGACACAGTAAGTGTTGCAGGCCCACTAGCAGCATTTAATTTACTGTCCTTGGTTATATGGTATACCACTTTACTAGGGACATATAAGTAAACTAAATATGCCAATCAGGTATATGCCAATTTTAACCCGTTTTAGGGAGTGAGCACAAGCACTGGTTAGCAGTGGTAAAGTGCACAGAGTCCTAAGGCCAACAAAAACAAATTCAGCACAACATGAGGGGAGAAGGCAAAAGGTTTGGGAGAAGACCACCCTAAGGCTGACAGGTCTACCATCTTTGGTGGTTCTTGGCATTCCTGCAGCCAGCACAGAATCGAACTGCAGGCTAAGCAATGTAAAGAAAGAAAAACAAGGCAGCAGGCCTTTTCCATCTATGCAGCCGGGATCTGGAACAACATCGCTGCATCCATCACGGCCGTGCCAAAGCTCCTCCACATCAGGAAATGGTTGAAGAAGCACTTTTTTGAAGAACACTACATCACCATGCATTAATAGTCCAGACGCAAGCTACCTCTCCTATCACTCATTAGCTTTATACTTGTCTTTGGCACCTCACTGCCTTTTGGCTAGGTTCACACTATAGAAATACCACATGCACGCATACATACATGAAGCAGAAAGAGAATAGTCACACGGTCGGATGTTTCGGCTCTCACAACCCTCACATGACCAGATGAGGCCAGTACTGGTTTGCAGTGACAGCCCAAAGGATGCAGAGCCTGCTAATTCCACGCCACCCAGTATTCTTAGCAGCAAAACAGTATATACATTTATATATTTTTGCATACAGAATTGTCCCCCAAAGATAGATACATTTGCACTATAAACCTTTTTTTTATTTCTTCGCAGGGAAATAGTTAGCCTTGTGGAGAACTCCCTTCCTCTATAATCTCACCAATTCCCAGCGTTCCCTCTTGTTGTCACCCTGAAACTAATGTACTCCTGCTCTTGTAGGAGTAAATCTCTCATTGTTTTCAGAGTGGCAGAGTATCTGCCACAGGTTACTCAGTTCCCTAACATATCGATTAATTTTGGCAGACGGAACACTCACAAACCCACAGCTGTGAACAGAACTGATCACAGTTACAGTTCCACCATAGTGGTGACATTTTCTGTGTGAAGAAATACTTTTGTGAGTGGAATTGTATATTCAGTGAATCAGCTGAATAGATTTGCATCTCTAAATGACAGTGTTTCCTCACTTGGTAGTCTAGTCCGTTAAGGGAGCAGCTAACTTTAAAAAACAGGCGCAAACAATTTAACCTCCATGTGGCACTTTTTTCATGCTTCCGCCTGAATATCCTATATCTTTATGCAATTGTATGTGGGGCATGGCATTTAACGTGGCTGCAGGTTAGCCCATTGTGTTCCCTAGCTTTAATCTGCAAAGAAAAAATGCTGTTGAATAACGTGGACAGAGGCACTGGCCTCTCTGACAGTATTTTGTTTTTAAACAGAGGTGATTCAAAATAGAAATATCAAGGACAGGCACTGATATTTTTTTTCTCTTTTGCATAATATATATATATATATATATATATATATTTAATAGCTCTGTATTGTAATCTTGAATTTTTAGAAATATGTCTTTGATATTCATTCATTGCATCAGTGAGTATTTTTTCTCACAATGACACAATATACACGAGTCAATAAATCCCTTTAATTAATATTAACCAATAAAGAAGACATTAATATGAAAACATCCTCATATTGTCATGTTCAGTTCCCTGGTCCTTGGTGTACAGTTCCTTTGTTTCCTTGGCACATCTAGCTTGGCGAATGTGCACGGGTGTTCGGTCGTCCCGCTGGGGCTTTCCGGTGGGGTCTTTGGGTGTGTTCCATATATGTCTATACAGCTACATATAGCCACAGTTTTTGTATAAACTAGACCTCCTGAGATCTCAGTTTAGTTTAAGAGGGGATTCACGGAGGTCTGGTGGCTGATTTACCCTCTAGTTTAAGCCATAATTCCTCCCAGTCTGAGTTGTTATGGTCGCACGCGCGTGCGCTCTGTCTGATTCTACAGCAGAAATGATCGCCGGGGTCCATTGGATTCCGTCTTATTGCCGATTTCATCCTCGGTGGTCCAGTTACAGTAGCCTTCCAGCTCATGGCGTTATTCCTTTTGGCTATTGCTAAAGCAAGACCAACGAATCTGCACGTTTATTCTTTTTAAGCATTAGACCTGGAAACATTTAAAATATATTTCCAATTTTAAATTATTGAAGCAGAGAGGAAAGTGGGAGTAGCAGATGGGTGTTTCCCACAGACCGGGAACCGTCCTTTATTGGTGTACATGATGTACCTGTTCCCTTAGTGTGTGATGAACCATTCACTACTTCCGAAACCCATCTCGAGGCTGTAAACTCTCCAGAGCCAGGCAGCCAGGATATGTCTTAACCTTCATAAGCAGCATCATATCAAACCCTTATAGCTGGTCGTTGGCTGCCACTGAATGCCAGGATTAAATGTAAGGACTTGTGCACCAGCATAAGGCATACTGAGAAACCACTACTTGCTCAAGGGGAGTGGGAGGAGTGGAAACGGCGAAACCATCCTTCCTAGGTATATACACGACGCAAATATGTATAGACAACCATAAAATCCTGTTCTGGACTGGAGATGTTAATCCATAATGTGCGGCTCGCCTCTTAATGAACGTTCCGAAACGTTGTTCTGCTAAATTAACACTAAGTCAGTTGCATTTGCTTCCTGTTCAGGAAAGAATCAGGTTTAAGGCAATGTGTATTATCCATAAGTCTGTTGCTGGCAATGGTCCTCCTATAATCCAGTCTATGGCGCAACTATATCGCACCAATAGAACTCTTAGATCTAATAATAAACAACTTCTTGTAGTCCCTAGGATTAAGCGGTCACGGATGGGAGGCCGGCGGTTTCCATACAACGACCGCCAAGGTCTGGAACCAGCTTCCAGATCTCATTCGTCTTGAACATGACTATCTTAGGTTCAGGAAGCAGTTGAAGACCTTTCTCTTTCCTTGATTAGTGGTGAATGATAAGGTGTCACAGAAAGCGCTGGGATGCCTTTGGGTAGCCATGCGCTATATAAGTGTGTATTCATTCATTCATAATTTGTGGCATATTTCATCTTTGGGTTTCACCCGCATTCAAGGCGAGTCCTGCCTAAATGGGCTGAACTGATCTCGGGAGTTGTATTTTAGATGGAGGATTCAGAATGAAAAGAGAAGAGAATATTATGTAGTAGGTCACCCAAGCCAAATATATTCAAGGTGCAGATTATAAGATTGAAAGAATGTAAAAGAAAGATGCTCTAGAATGCCTATTATTCCTGCATCATACGAATAGTTGGCACGTTTCAATCAACAATAAGGCCTATTCGGACCAATGGACTTTCTCAGAACTTGGACACCAAATACCTAACCTCTCTACCTATTGTGTGTGGTAAGAGGGGTGCAGTATAACACTCAAACACAAAATACAAGAATACTCACTGTTTTCTGCTGACAGTGTCTGGAGTTATGCTAATAATGCTATGCTTATGGCCCCATAGCAGATAGGATGAGGCAGTTCCCTGTAGGCAAACATTCATCAACAGAGTTTGCCCATGGTCCACCTGTGGTCCTCTTGGGAAATGAAGGGGCTAAAAGGCCAACAATTGGCAATACCAAGGAAGAGCAGAGAGTGTATATGCTCCAGGGTTTCATGGAAAACAAAGTGCAAGGAGAGGGCAGTTTGTATTGAGGTTTAGATGCATGATCTCAGGGGTGCAAGGGAGAAGTGGTCAAGGTGCAAGGGGAATACAGTAAGCAAGAGGGAGAAAACATGGTGCACACAGAGAGCATCCATGGTGCAGATAGGTAGACAAAAGGGTCCTTGGGAGGGGGAGCAGGATGGAAGGAAGAACAAAGGGGCAAGAGGAGCACTCGGAGAATGTGGCAGGGCAGGATGCGTTGGGTTGCAGGATGGAAGATAGACTGCAGGGTCCAAGAGAACGACTGTTCAAACACGCATTGGCATAGCCAATAGGTCTCGCCTTTTGGATGTGAATGCAGGCCCACTAGTTTTTCCATTGTTTTGTGCCAATATTGTTTAGCATCAGCAGGTGCGATTTTGCGCATGTGTGCACAGGTCATTTAGAAGCTGGGGAGGTGGACGAAAGAGGAACGAGGAAATGCAGCACTTAAAGAAAAAACACAGAGCATATACAGGCTGTTGGTGTTTGGGTCCTCAATACCTTGTAGCAGCCGTGGCCCGTGGAGGGAGTTCCGTGGGGCGGAAAGGCGGGGCGGGGGAGGGGCAGGGTGGGGGGTACTAAAAACCGGAATATGGATAATTGGAGGTAAGTAAGCAATTAAATAAATAAAACGAATTTCGTATCGCGCGCTGCATCGCAAAATGCAATGCAGCGCGCGCTACGAAATTCGTTTTATTTATTTAATTGTTTACTTACCTCCAATTATCCATATTCCAATTTTTAGTACCCCCCACCCTGCCCCTCCCCCGCCCCGCCTCTCTGCCCCACGGAACTCCCTCCACGGGCCGCGGCTGCCTTGTAGCCATGGTCTAGTAGCCAAGACCTAAACACACCTTCCAGTGTGCCTGGTGGCCTCACCTGTGAAAAACGATTGACACATTGAATAGGAGTAAAATATAGACTCTTCAGCTCTAAGTTGCATATTGGTGTATTTGGGGTTTAAACTAGTGCTAATAATGAGAACACTTTGTCCAGACAGTGTTACCATGGGCAGCAAGCATTCATATGTAAATCAGTGCGTTTCCTCGCATTTAGCAGGCAGGGCGCTATTTTAGTTCTCTGTGATGCAGAGAAAGACTTTGCTCTAAAGTAACACACGGTCACTATTTGTGTCTGCGACTCTCTAAAGAATACAAAATACCATGAATAATCCCTATAGATGAAAGGCTGACCTGGGTTTTTAAGGATTACAAATGTGTGCCTATTTGTAACAAGTGAATATGTAAATGTCGTCGGCCTCACTGCAGGGAGGGCAGGTTTTGCCATTTTTGGCGATGTTTCATATATTAAATAGGTCACTATTTGTGTCTGCGACTCTCTAAAGAATACAAAATACCATGAATAATCCCTATAGATGAAAGGCTGACCTGGGTTTTTAAGGATTACAAATGTGTGCCTATTTGTAACAAGTGAATATGTAAATGTCGTCGGCCTCACTGCAGGGAGGGCAGTTTTTGCCATTTTTGGCGATGTTTCATATATTAAATAAGTAAGCAAATAGAGCATACATTCTCATTAATACACACAGTTTGTTTCGCGTGGGCTTTTGTTTTAAATTAAACCCAAAACACAAAAGTTATGTAACACAAAAGTACCTTTTGTGTTACATAACTCCTTACTGATATGGCTTTGCCTTTTCTCCTTTTTTAACTTTTAATGCAAAAAGAATTGCTAAAAAGGCTGGTTAGTGTAACCTTGTGGTAGAAAGAAGGCAGTTTCTAAAAGGAGCCGGAAAGGGAAGGAAGCAAAAAACAGCAGTGCTCTCCCGATTACGGTTAGTGCATTGCGTGGAGACACCGAAAAAACATACTCCAGGCAGCTGCCCGGGTGATTTACAAGACTGTGCACAAATCACATAGTTACAGACAATATGCGACTCCCTGACCCTCTGTGACGGAGCTCAATGCCAGTAAAAAGAAGGACCAACTTAAACTACTGAAAGAGTTAACCATGCAACATATTAACTGAAAGAAACTTAGTGCGCCTTGTCAAGCTCCGCTTTAAAGGCACTACAAAAATGCAGCGCTAAATAAACTTCAACTTACATTAATAACATCTTTCACAATTATATTACGGCAGAAAGTGCTTTGTCTATTGTATAACCAACATACACGATAACATGTCACGCATGGGAAAAACATCAGCGGTGACATATTAAAACAAGCGAGGTGCACGCACACTGCAAGGAATGTGAGGTATGCAGCTGGCACCCGGCCACGCTGCTGCTCGCTCCTGAGCTCCCTAGGCCAGGGGAGAGAGAAGGTGGGACATGCACCCGCCTTTGGCCAATTACGTGCTGTCTTTCTTAGAAAGACGCACGCAAAGGCCAATAGTGTGTAAGCAAAAAAAAGCACACGCACGAGCGTGTGGTCTGAGTTGAAAGTCCTTACTGGAAGCATCGCAGAGCAACGCATGCGCGCTGGCTCAGGCGAGACCTAAAAAGGGGACTGCAGAGTGAAAAATGGTCAATGCTTGATACAAAGATAAGTGCAGTCAGCAAGAGGAGCAGAGAGGTGCGAGTGTAGGTTGCAGGCGGTAGCACAAAGTGAAACTGGGAAACTGATTAGTCATCAAGAATGCAAACTAAGCTCGTAGACAAAAGAACAGGTCCCACATGGTCTTCAGCAGTAACACACAGAGAAAACGTACAGTGGTTTGTCAAGAGCATCCTGCGTGCCAGTCAGAGAGCTGAAGGTAGCTGTTTCCCAGGATAGCAGATAACCGGCATCAAAGAATGGATGCTAGGGCTGCAATCTACTTAAAGCGGTCTGAAGTAGTCAAAATGTAAAGGATCATGGCATGACTGTGATGACTGAAACTCACAAATACATAAAAGGTACTCAAAGAAAAAATTCCACTTGTAGAATTATTTTACCTCTGAGCTGAAGTTTGCCGTGTTGATTCTGCATGAAGACAGTGTGAAAAAGGTCAGGCAGAGCAGGGAGCGCAGCACTTTCTGCATTTTTGTAGCATCTTGAAACCTGTTGGATTGATTTTTGGGTGCTTTTTTGTGGAGGGACAGGAGGGGGCAAGCAACAAAGGAGGTGGGAGGCGGTAGAGGCAAAGCTGGCAAGCAAGAACGGGGGGGTGGAGGTGTACCGGACAAGCAACAATACAGGAGGGCAGGGCAAACAACAATGGGGGGGTGGGGAGGAAGGGGTGCAAGTAAAACAGAAAAAAGTACCTCTGAATTTGTAAGCAGTGGCAGCAATTTAGTAAGGGGCGCAGTACTTGGGCCATGCTCCAGTGTAAGAACAAACACACGAAGAGGGAGTGAAGCCGGCACTCGCTGAACAAAGAGAAGCAATGGTTGGGTAGAGGTAAAGGGATGAATGGGTGATTTTAGGGTTTAGTGTTGGGTAGAGGTAAAGGGAAGTAAGGGTGATTTTAGGGTTTGTTGGTGGGTAGAGGTCAAGGAAGATAAAGTTAATTTTAGGGTTTAGAGTGGGTAAAGGTAAAGGGAGGTAAGAGTGATTTATTTTAGCGTACTAGGATGTGTAGAGGTAAAGGGAGTTATGGGTGGAATTAGGGTCAGGGGTGTGTAGAGGTAAAGGGGGGTAAGGGTGAGTTTAGGCTTTAAGGGTAGGTAGAGGTTAAGGGAAACTAAGGTTGATTTTAGGTTTCAGGATAGGTAAGGGAGGTATGGGTGAATTTAGAATTCAGGGGTGGGTGTGGTAAAGGAGGCAAGGGTGGGTTTAGTGTCTGGGATGGGTAGAGGAAAAGGGAGGTAAGGGTGATGTTAGGGTTTGGGATTTGCTTGAGGTAAAGGGAGTTAGGGTGCTTTTAATATTCTGGACTGGTTAGAGGGAAATTGAGGTAAGGGTGATTTTAGGGTTAAGGGGTGAGTAGAGGTCAAGGGACGTAAAGATGATTTTGGGGTTCAGGGATGGGTAGAGATAAAGGAGGCTAAAGGTAATTTTGGTGTTAAGGGTGGGTAGAGGTAAAGGGAGGTCTGGATGAACCTAGGGCTCAGGGGTGGGTTGAGGTAAAGGGAGATTAGGGTGAATTTAGGTTTCTGAGGCTCTGTGGTGGGTGGATGTAAAGTGAGGTAAGGCCTAATTTATGATTCAGGGTGGGTAGAGATAGAGGGAGGTAAGGGTAATTTTAGGGTTTATCGGTGGGTGGAGGTAAAGCTACAACATAAACCTTTTAAAATCACCTCGTTTTTTTTATTGGCAAAAATAAACTTGTTGGTCATTACACACATGGATTCACAGTTATTACAGTGTTGCATCCACAGAGTCTTATACAGATATACCACTTCCGATGTCATAGCGCACAAGATGGTAGCAATACATAAATCATTAAGGCGTTAATGGTTCGCCAAGGGAAGGGATCAAGGGAGGTTCACACAGGTTGCCGCGGTGCTCATTCCATTTTGACCAAATTGCCACCCATTTCCGGGTACAACCCAGGGCCACATAAACTGTCTTCTCTTGTAGCATGCACCAGTCCATGTCTTTCTTCCATGCACTGAGCGTTGGAGGTGTTACTGCTCCCCATAGGCGTGCTATTTTACGTTTTGCAATTGCCTGTCCAAGCATCGCCCATATTTTGCCTTTTGCGTACAAATCAGTGGGCTCCCAGATATTCAAGAGGCATCTTTTAACTTTGAGTCGCAATTCAACCCCCCAGACAGTACGCATACAGTTGTGAACCCGCTTCCAGTAGGCTTGTATTAGAGGGCACTCCCATAGTATATGAAGGAACGTCCCCACCTCCCCACACTTTCTCCTACAAAGCCCGTCCTCACTCCTACCCGTCAATACTAGTCGGGTACTGGAGATGTAAACTCGGTGTAATATTTTCAGTTGAATCAGCCTCAATTTTGCTGATATCGCTACCTCTTTGGGGGAGGAAAGTGCCTCTCTCCATTCTTCGTCATCAATCTCAAGACCGTCAGTCTCCCACTTTCTCCTGAGTGCAAGCAAAGGGTCAGGGGTGTGGTGTATAAGTTTTTTATATGTGAGGGAGATAGCCTTTTCCAGTAGATAGCCGTCCAGCAGTCTGTCCTCTAGGGGGAAGGACTCCGGGAGTGGCGTTCCGGGTGGAATGTTGGCCTGGAGTGAATGCCTGATCTGTATGTATCGAAAATATTCTGTTTGCGCTAAGTCGTATGTTTGCTGTAGTGAGGCAAATGTCACCATACCATTTGGCCCCCCTAGGTCTTTTATACGGGAAATCCCTATCAGGTCCCAGCTACAAAACCCTTTTGTGTGACCCAGTGTATCCAACCTTTCCGAAACCCAGAGCGGGGTAGCCAATGTGAGTTTGTCAGCCCATCCCAGTTTGCGGCTCACAATATGCCAGAGTTGGACAGAGTGTCTTGTAGGACCTGTGAGGGGATATTTGTTAGGTTTAGAGTAGAGCGTCGCCTCAAAGTTCCCACCCGGAAGGAGCCACCTGTCCATCCCATAAGCGTGATCATCCCCACCACAGTACGTGCCCTGGTTTATCGCCAAAATGTGTGCTGCTCAGTAGTATTTCCGAATGTCCGGAAGTGCTATGCCCCCATCGTACCATCCCAGTGTAAGTTTCTATGCGTGGCGTTCTGACCCACAACAGGTTTCTTTGGGTGGCCTCAATATCTGCAAAATACTTTTGTGGGACTAAATCTGGGTAGTTTTGGAGGGCATATAGAAAACGCGGTAGCGCCATCACCTTAAAAAGAGCTGCCCGACCCAGTAGGGTCAGCAGGAGCCTCTTCCAAATGGCGGTTTCCCTTTTGAACCTTTGCAGAGGTGGTAAGAAATTCCTCTCGTATAGAGTCGTCACATCCATGGAGATAAAAATTCCAAGGTACATGAACCCCTCTGTGGCCCTTTTGATCAGGCAGTCACGTGGTATTGAGGGGGGGCGCCCTGGAGGACGTATTGCAATGATTTCCACCAGTTGATGCTATAACCTGAGTTTCTCCCAAAACTGGTGAAAATGTCTAGGGCGACTCTAAGGGATTTGGAAGGGGAGGCGAGGTATAAGAGGATGTCGTCTGCATAGAGCGATATCCGGTCCTCCCACCCCTCCTCCCATCTGAGCCCCCGTAGCGAGAGGTCTTGTCGTATCCAGGCTGCGAGCGGCTCCAGGGAGAGGGCTAAAAGCAGGAGTGAGAGGGGGCAGCCCTGCCGCGTTCCTCTCTCCAATGTGAAAATCTCTGAGATCTTATTATTCACCACCACCTGGGCTAATGACTCAGTGTAGAGGAGGCGCACCCCCCCCAATGAAATTAGGACCAAAGCCTATCTTTTTGAGGACTGCCATCATATAAGGCCATTCGAGCGTGTCGAATGCCATAGCGGCATCCAACGAAACCACTACCGCATCCTCCTGGATCATGTGGCAGCATCCTAACACTCCATGGAGTCGTCGTAAGTTGAGCGCGGTGTTGCAGTGTGGCATAAAGCCTGATTGGTCTAGGTGGATAAGTTTGGTAATTATCGGCTTGATCCTATTTGCGAGCAGCTTCGCGAGGATTTTGGGTTCAGCATTTAACAATTATATTGGCCTATAAGAGGTGCACAGCTATCTGGGTTTCCCTTCTTTAGGGATGGCCACCAATGTGGCAATGCGGTAGTTTTCCCAGCACTTTACTGTCCGCGAACATACTTTTAAGGTGTTGACCAAGGCAGTCGGGTTTGAGCTTGTACAGCTCAATAGGGAGACCGTTGGGTCCCAGGGCTTTCCCAGGCTGGAGTTCATTGATTGCCTTAGCCAGCTCTTCTGCGGTGAGCGCACCTTCCAAAGTCTCTCGGTCGTCGTCAGTAAGGGTGGGTAGCTTAATGTCGGCCAAAAGCGCGGAGGAATCTTCCTCCGGGAGCACCGACCCCCTGCTGTATACTCTTTTGAAATGTGCTGCGAACTCGCTAATTATCTCCTGAGGTTCAGTAAGGAGGGCACCCGACTCGGTCCTAAGATCAGACACCACCCGCTGCGCTTTCTGCTTTTTGTCTAACCAGGCTATTAATTTGCCCGCTTTGTCCCCCTGGTCGTACAATCCGCCATCCCTGTCTCTTGATAGGTTTTTAGCGGCGTTGGTGGCCAGTGCCTTGTATTCGGCCGCTTTGAGCTGCATCCATCACCTCGTTTTAGATAATGCATAAAATATCCTCTAAATTACAAAAGAGATAACTAGTTTATAAGTAGATGTGACACAGCGGCAGATGTTAATTTTGGAAAATACATATTGTATGAGAACAGTCTTAAATGAAGCCAGTAAGTTACAGATTCATTCTCAATAAAAGAGACGGGCGGCCGAAATGTATGTTTCGAACTTTGGTCAAATGCCACAATATTTTCTTATTGCTAGTTACTTATGTTCAGCTCTTGGAAATATGAGGAAGCACAAGCTTCAACTCTGATGGTTTCATGCTGCGTAGCAAGCAAAAGCAACAAAATAAATAGTGCAGTCCGAGCATAAGCAGCCCGGAAGAACAGTAATCAAAGAATCAATCAGTACTAGGTCCATGCTCCAGGGAATACAGCAAGCACATGTAAACAGAGTGAAGGTGTTGAAATGTACTCACCAATGAAAAGGAAGAAAATAAGGTTGACAATGAAGCCAACCAATGGTAAGTAATGGGTGGGCTAAAAGCAATAGATAGCTGCAAGTGGCAGCACATGCGCTGTCTCAGGCAAGACCTAAAAATATCCTCCACAAGATGTATTAAAATGTTTTTATTTACGATTACTTGATAAGTAAGTTGTAGCACATTCTTGCTCAATCTTGAAATACTGGAAAAGTGAAAAAAAATACAGATAGTTCCTTAACAGTTAAAATACCTCACAATTCAATGTTTTTTCAGTCAGTGGGCCTCCTAGGTGCTCTATGTAGGATATGTGCAAATCAGTTAATGTTTAATGTATTTTTAGATTTAAAAATAATGTTATATATGAAGGAACCACTTTTTACACTTTTGTAATATCAGCTTGCAATCAGTTTTGGGTCTGGCCTTTTTTGGGTGGGAAGTCAGTGATTCAGAGGAGTTTGGAGCAGTAAACTGGAAGCCTCAGCCTGCATCACCATGCACATTTCCATAGCTGCAAAGTGGCCCTGACTCGTGTAGCACATTAAACTAGTCCTGTTATGTTATGCATCACTAACTACTACGTATTCTGAAACTTATAGTTGCATTTCTGTTAAGACCTTGATCTGAGTTTGGAGGTAAACATATCAATTCTGATCTCTGCTCAAACAGGCCTTTTTACAGTGATCAGAGTTCTAAGTTGTTAGTTGATTTGTGCATGACTGCTTTCCGCGGATTGACAAAAAGTGTGCATCTCACTGTGTTAGATATGGCATCTACATGCAGTGCCAGATTAGAAGGTAAACCAACATTTTCATAACTAAGGGGCAGATTTATGTTTCCTGGCGCATCCCTGCAAATCAGCAAGGATGCGCCAGGAATGATGCGTCACGCAAGTTTACCCTTGCGCCACACATGATGCGCCACATTTACAATGCGGTGCATCATGGCGCAGGAATAAACAGATGCGTGACGCATCTGATGGCGTAAGGTTGGCGCAGTGCTTCAGTTGCGTCGCAAGCATGATGCAATTCCAGCACTGTTCCAACCTACCCTATCCCTAACATGGTGCGTCAAGCCTTACGCCTGCTTCAAGCAGGCGCAGGGTTTTGGCGCATCAGCGTTGGGAAAGTGACTCAGTCAAATCTTATAGATTTGACTGAGTCACTTTTCAGGGGCGTTCCTGCGATGGAACGCCCCCCCCCCCCCTGTCAACACGCCCACGTGAAACCTGACGCAGGTTTTACGTGGCGCAGGGCTTTACATCGTGACGCATCTCCATAGATGCGTCACGATGTAAATATGGCGCAACGTGGCGCAGGGTTTACACCGCCGCTGCGTCACAAAAGTGACGCAACGGCGGCGTAAAAGTGGCGCATCTCCAATATAGATCTGCCCCTAAATGTTTTGCACACATTAAAATATTAGTAGGCAACGCACACATTCATTTATTGTGCGTTTTTCACGTTTTAACTGACTGTAGTTAGCTTAGGCTGGACTTAAAATGGCTGTGAGACTGCCATACTTCTTCTTGCTGTGTATCTTCTGTTTTTTCAGGAGAAAAACTGTGCCAGCAACTTCGAATGATTAATCATTGATTTTATTTTCTCATGTGGGGGCATATTTATAATAACTAACGCATCACTGCATATCAGCAGGGATGCGCCAGTTATTGTGCGCCCCAGCTCCACCACCATGGATGCGCCGCATTTATAATGCGGCGCACCATGGGGC
Source organism: Triturus cristatus (assembly GCF_964204655.1). Classification (NCBI taxonomy): domain Eukaryota; kingdom Metazoa; phylum Chordata; class Amphibia; order Caudata; family Salamandridae; genus Triturus; species Triturus cristatus. The sequence goes on along the minus strand of NC_140582.1, from coordinate 1,037,584,923 downwards.
AAAAACGGCACAGATGCGTCACGTCACGCATCTGTGCCGTAAAAGTGACGCATTGCTGGAGTTGCGTCGCAAGCGCGACGCAGCTCCAGCAATGCTCCGGGGGGCCCTATCTTCACAATGCTGCGTCAATCCTTACGCCTGCTTCAAGCAGGCGCAGGGTTTTGACGCAGCATGGGCTCAAAAGTGACTGAGTGAAATCTTGTAGATTTCACTCAGCCACTTTTAGGAGGCGTTCCTGCGCCGGAACGCCCCCACCTGCCCTGGAACGCCTACATGTGGCGCAGGGCTTTACAACGTGACGCATCTCCCAGATGCGTCACGTTGTAAATACCCCGCACCATGGCGCAGGATTTGCGCCGCTTCTGCGTCACAAAAGTGACGCAATGGCGGCGTAAATGAGGCGCAAGTCAAACATAAATCTGCCCCGTGATGTTTAACTTTACGCAATCCTTGGAGCATGCAGTAACAGCTCCTGCGAGAGATCATCCTGTAGCGAAAGTATCTTCTAATGTAGATTACTGAAGTTTGAAGGACGCTAAGGGAGATTTCACTGCGCTCTAGTTTGTAAAACTAATGAATAATGTTTTTTTAAATTGTATTTTTTATTTATATGAAAGTGTGCAGTGTTGTAACCTATGCATAAAACAACCAGTAGTTTCAGAAGCTTACAGCCATACATTTCTAGAGAGAAGGTCGGTCTCTATATGGCATGATCATTACACAGTGACCGCTCACAAGTTCACATCTCCATATCATGTATATTGGGCGCGCAGCAGACCCAGAATGAGTAAGCTCACTGTCCCATTAGGTACTGGGAAGCTGGATACTTACCTTCTCACAGAGCATGTCAATTCGGGTTCTGTACAGGCAAAGTATTCTCTTATGGGTCCCCAGAAGTCCCTCAACAGTGAGGCTTGTGGCAGAGTCCGCATAAAGCTCCACCAGCCCCCCACACACCATCAAGGGCCACATGTACGAAGCATTTTTACGGTTTGAAACGGCCGATCGACCATTTCTGACAGCAAAAATGCATTTACACATGTAGAAGACACAAATTGCGATTCGGTAGCACGTTACTGAATCGCAATTTGTGTTTGTGATTTGATATTTGGAAGGGGCGTGTTTAGGGCGACCCTTCCAAATGCCGTATTTGAATGGCATGTATGAATGTTTTGTGACCAAATTACGCTCGCAAAACATTCATATTTTACCGTCTCCTTGAAGGAGGTGCTAGGCCATTCGGAAATGAGAAGGAGTCCCATATACATGAGGTTTGTCTATTTGAGACCCACTAGGAATCACAAATGAAACTCAGAAGAGTTTCATAGATGTGAAATAGCGATTTCCTAATTTCGAATTCGCAGGAAATTACAATTACGAAATTACAATTTAAAATCTTTGTACATGTAGCCCCATGTCTTTCAGCCAAACTTTTAATTGGGGTATGCCATTACCTCCCCATTTCCATTGCCACTCTGCGACGTTCCAACAACGTGGTCATGGGCAGTAGCTTCCTATATGGTTTTTGCGCATCCAACACATATCCCAAAAGAGCCACCATCTGGGATATAGACAGGGATTTATCAATCATTACATCAATAGCTTGGATCGGCAATTGTAGGGCATCTCCATGCCTGATGTAAAAAATCAGCGTATGGGGCCAAACATCGACGACAGGTGGAATTATTTGACATGCCATGTTTAACCATGCTTACCAGATTATAGTGGACCCTGTATAGGTACTTGTTATGTGTTAGTCTATATTTCTGGTTTGTCTGTATGCAACAGGAGGACCATTGTTTCTCTGAAATTTCTATTTCTAAATCTGAGCACCATGGGGTTTTGGCATGTGTTTCCAGCTCCGCTGTGCTTTTAGCACCGCTGAATACATTCAGTTGATGAGTTTCTTAGGGACCAAGTTTGTTAGTATCAATGTCAACAGCTCCCATTTTGCCAGGGCCCATGGGAGGGAGGAGATTATGGATCATTATAAGTGTATGAGGTTAAAATGTTCCAGTGTGTCTAATGGAGGGGAGTGTGAAGTGCCCATTAAGTCTCCCAGTGACATATATTTCTGCTTGGTGAAGAGGTCGCTCATATGTCGAAGCTTTCTACGATGTAGTAGTGGAATCAATGGCCTCTTATGGTCTATGTGTGTATAGACATAGTGTGCAATTACAGCCTGGCATGAGTACATGAGCAGGTTACCTCTCAGGGCAGCCAAGTGTGCCCATGCCCACCCAGAGCATCTCACTGTGTGAATCTCATGGTCAGGACGGGCCAGCTTCTGAAACAGCATGGCTTAAATGGCAATCAGATCTGCTAGACCTCATTCCAGGTCATAGTGTGGCGCCTTTCTGCTATTATCATGGAGACAATGGCGGGCAAATAGTGCCTGTACTACCAAATAATAGAGCTTGTAATTTGGAGCTTCAAACCCACCCCCCACCCCGATCATATGGTTTCTCTGTAGTTTGGACCACTCAATACATGGTTGTTTTCCGGCCCAAACCAGAGTGATCATGAGCAATCCATGTTGAGTAAAGAAAGCTCTGCTTAGAGAGAAATTTCTGGGAAAAGAGAACTTTCAGCAGTATTACCATCTTAATTAGCAGGATCAAACCTGCCACTGTGAGGGAGAGTTTAATCTATCTCTGCACTATGTCTGTAATGGCTGATATACACGTCTCTTAATTCGCTGCTATTATAGTGTCTATACCTCTATGGCATATTATACCCAAATATCTCACAGTGTCAATCATCCAGCACATATGAAACTCAAGTTCTTGGGTTGTGGCATCATCTGTTGGTGGCATCAAAATAGAATTGCTCCATTTTATTGTTAGCCCAGACCATCGAACATATGCAACCACATCTCGTATAATGGGGTGCAGGGGGTGGGCTGTATTTCCAACCAGAAGCAGGATGTGATCGGTATTCATCAACAGGATCAGGTTTTGTCTCCCAAAACAAAATCCCCTTTGGTGGCGGCACTCTCATAGTAGACACACTTGCGCCTCCATCATGAGAGCAAACAAGAGCGGGGATAGTGGGCATACCTGCCTTGTACCCCTACCAATCATGAATGTGTCTGCTAGTATGTTGTTAACCTTTACCCTGGCTATGGAGGCACTATATAATAATTTGATCCACTGCAAATAGGCCATTCCCTCTCCCATCCTTTCTAGTACTGCGGTTAGAAAGGGCCACTCAATGTAATAATATACTTTCTGCGATCTAAGGATGCCGCCACCACTGCTAATTGTGGATCCAGTAGATGTGTAACAGCAAACATGATACATAAATTATCTGCCGTAGACTGGCCTGGAATAAAGCCTGACTGATCTGAATGAACCAGAGCAGACATTGATGGCAATAACCTATTCTATAGGATATTTGGGAGTATTTTGCTGTTCACATTTACACTTATAAGGGATAAGGGGTGGTAGGAGCTGCATCTGTCAGCAGCTTTCTCGAGTATGATTACAATTGCCTCTGAAATTGTTTTAGGGAGCCTGCCTGCATGAAAGGCATCCTCGCAGACCTCCAGCAGTGTTGGGATTAGTTATATTGCAAATATCGAATGAATTTGGCTGGGAGGCCATCACTCCCTGGGGCACTGCCATTTTTTAACCGGGCTATAACACCACAAATTTATCCGGCCATGATTAACTACAAAGGAAAGAATTATGGGTCAGCTCCACCCATGCCAGTCTTGCGTTTGCGTTCTCTAAGAAAGTGCGCATATTCCAGTCTGACTCCACAGACCGTGAGTTGTAAAGGTACTTAAAGAAGTTAGTGAAGGCTGCCAGTATGTTGGTAGACCCATGTATTACCTGCTCCTCTGTCGTTATTTTGATCATGTTATTGTCGGCCCCTGCAGGCTTGATCAGAGATGCAAGGGTGTGCCAGTGCGCCCCCCTGCTATATATTAGGACTTTGCTATATTTACTGCGGAAGTGTACTTCCCTTTCAGACAATTCTCTAAATTCTCGGATCTTAGTTTTGCATGGGTTTTAGTGATACAGCCCCACCCTTGTGATCATATTTGCTTCCAAAGCTTTGATCTCTCCCTCAGCCGTGGCTAACGAGGTTTGAATAAATGTTAACATGCCATTACTTTTGGTGTTGCATTCCCCACGGATCACCGCCTTATATGCCTCCCATGACGTACTGACCGAATTTACTGAATTTGTTTATGACAAAGTAGCTTCTTGGGGCTTATCGTATTTCTTCGCAGAATACTCTATCAAGTAGATTTGCAGGCTGGAGTCTCCGCAGCTGCTGAGGGTGTGGCTCGTTGGGGAGAAATAATCCCAGCAGCACCAGGGAGTGGTCTGACAGTGTTCAGGGGAGATGCTGGATTTGGATCTTCCATTCCATGACATCCTTTGTACTAAACCAGTCTAATCCAGAGGACCAGTCATGTACCGAGAAGTGAAATCTGTCTTGTGTGTCCTGAGGGTGGTGTACTCTTGATATATCCACCAGTTCAGGGTTCCGCATGATGTTGGCTAGGGTTTCCCCTGCCTCACTGAGACAGTGAGCGAGCCCCTTCGCGCCATCTGGTGTTGGATCTAGCGCCACGTTATGGTCACCTCCCTATAATATATCATGAGTATCCATGGAGTGGATTCGGGAGATAAAGTGTGATAAAACGTCAGGGCTGCCTGTGCTGGCTGCATAAGTATTCACTGGTGTTCTATGGAGGCTTTTCAGCTGCCCCTGCACTACCAAGTAGCGCCCCTCTGCGTCTGCTGCTCATGAATAATGTTTATTGCAATGCACTTTAACCTCATTGGTTTCTTTCATGGAAACTGTGTGTAGGTGTAGCGAAATGTAGGAAAATAATGATTTAAACTACTGCAATGCAGAGTTAGTCCAGCGATGCCTTCCCACATGCTAGAAGAAGCTTTGCTCGATCCATCCCTACTGCCTTTCAGAGACTTTTCCATGCAGAGACCTTCAGCCGAACTTCTTCCCTAATGTTCCCAACTCCCTCCTAGCTTTGCAGTGTTGGGGTTCCCTTCATAGGGAATTGAGTCTGCTTTATGTTATTGGAGGCAACCTTATAACAGTTTGTCTTTGCATTTGTCATTTTGAATTGCTTTGACTATATACATTGGCTGATGCATTCATATCCTGGCTATTGAAATTCATCTAATTTGATGATTGAACTTTACAAAACTTCCTGGTTTGGGAATCTAATACTCTCCTTCATCTTTGTGAGGCCTAACATGCTTCACATTATTGGAATATTGATTATCTGTCAGTCTCAGGCAGAACTAAAGACCCATCCGAGTGAGTGCAGCCTGAACCTGTGCCTGGTGCAGCGCGCTGCAACAGAGGTGTTTATGACACCCAGTAGAGGCCTCGCCCTGGTGCATCAGTAATAACCAGGTGCCTGAAACACCCAAACCAGTCTTCTGGCATACTTGGAATCCAGGCCTCAAAGGTGAGGAGTATGTAGCATAGAAAGTGCATTTGGCTGTCGGTGCCACGTATAACATGCAATTACTTGACAGCAATGCATATTGAGGGGTCACTTAAGAACTATTCCAGCAAAGAAGTGTCTTCTTCAAAATACTGTTTTTTTCGATGCTTCATTTCTCATTGACAACTTGTGTCTTTACATTCACTCATTACAGCTTTTGTTTTTTTCCCAAAATTACCATCTGTACTGCAACAGTTACTTTAGTAACTTAGGGGCAAATTAATAACGGCCACCTATAATGGCCATGCTTTGTGATAAATATATTATCGCAGGCTATCTCTGGAATTTATCGCCCTGGTAGGGCATTATGAACAACGCGTTACTCCAGGGCAATACAAATTCCAGAGATAGCGAGGTTATCGCCCTTTTGCAGGGAACATCGCTGGTATTCCAGCGATGTTCCCTGCAAAACGGCGATAACCTTGCTGATACGACCCACTGTGTCGTATCAGCATAATCCACCCCAATGTTAGGGATAAGTAAGTCTGCATTTTAGCAGATGTTAGTTTTTGGAGAAAACAGCTGTTTTCTCCAAAGACTAACATGTGCTAAAATGCTGGGGCAGCCTTGTAAATATCGCGATGTGAACATCAGCGATATTTACAAGGTTGTCCATCTGGGGTACGCCCAGTGACGCCCACTTTGCATCTCATTAGAGATGCAAAGGGAGACGTTTGGTAAAAGGGTGCTAACATGCGATTATGCATGTTAGCACCCTCTTGTAAAAAGGGTGATAGTTTTATCTCTGCTTTTTTGGCTTTGTAAGCCAAAACAGCAGAGATAAAGCCCTTGTAAATATGCCAATATGTTTTTCGAAACGTTTGTTGAAACTGTTCATGCCCAGGGAACACTAGTCTACCACCTGTATCTACAATGTCCCCACAGATGTGGCCTCCGCTCTCAAATTAATATCACAGTTTTTCTTCGATGGGAACTGAACCGGTTATAAAGTAATTTAGTGGCTCTCAATGTGCATCTTATCAAAGAGATCTCACAACAGTGCACACTTTATTAAATGTACCTAATCGCTAACTTAATACTTGCAAGTTGCAGGGATTTTATTTAGGGTGCTTTTACTGTATTTTACAAGAAACGAATATTTTTCCATGGGAGTACCATTTCTCCTCGAGAATAACTTGATTATAATGTCAGAGCAAGAGAACTCTGACCCCTAATGCAAGCAAGCGAAGAAAATTGGCCCCACTGTCCCCTGGACAGGTATTGAAGTCAGCCATAACTTGAGGGTTGTGGACTCCACAGATCAGTGGGCCCGATGGCATTGCACTTCTGCGCTAACGATAGCCAAGCCCCTATTTATCACTGCACTGTGTTTGATGTTCCTTAAAGCATGAGATCTGGAAACACCTAGTGGCAGATAGCACAGTGAAGAGCTGACTGGGAAGAGCTGACTGACTAATGTTCAATCTCAATCCACCCAAGGGGACACATTAAAACTCTGACTTGTGCTCATGCTAAAACTATTATAGCTGAGTCCTAAAGCATCTGTCAGGCTCTTGGAAGATGTTAGAAATTGGGTCTCTGGTTGGCTAAGGTATGCACCTAAGCCATGCACAAACCACCACTCTAGTCAGGGTAAGTAAGTTACACACCAAAGATAACTTGTACTCACCCTCTGGTAGCTTGGCACAGAGCAAGCAGGCTTATCATCAGAGGCAATGTGTAAACCATTTGCGCAACACACCCACACCAGTAACACAATGAACACACCACAAAAGAGACTACCAACAGGATTATATAAAAACATAGTATATTGTACATAACATAGACCACAAATGACATAAATCATGAATACTGTGCAGACTATGCAAATCCTGAGATGATACTCATTATTCTGACAAGGTAACTCAAAAGAACATATATAAGAACATGAGGGCATGAAATGCAGCAGATTATGAAAAAGCATATGAAACATAGACACCATACATGTAAGGCCATTACTTAGATAGTATTCGTTATCCTGTACAAAAACGATATGGATTGCATGAGTAGTGTAAATCAGGCAGGTTTGACGGAGAAAACACATAAATTCCCATAGGTAATATTTACCACAGAAGCCATGAATAGTGCAAGTAATGCCCGTGGGTCCAGAGACAAACACATGCACCATCAGGAACACATAGGGCACGGCGCACCTGTGCTTCTATTAAATCTGTTACCATACTCATCCCCCTAGCATAGGCACAGAGACACCTTTGTGCCTCTTACACAAAATATGGTAATCTCAGGCAGTGTGCCTGGATATGGCCAAAGTGGGAGGCCTCCTTCGAAGTCTCACCCCGGCCGGCTACCCTGAATTAGGCCCCCCCCAGGTATGGCCCAAAGAGCGGGGGCGCACACTAGAGACGGGTGTAGGGAGACTGCCTTGGGTCCCCCGTGCAAGATTACAATAAGGCTGCTGGGAGTTGCTGCGCTAGGCCCTGCAGGCTCAAAGGACCGATGGGATTCCGCTCTGAGGCATAATACCTCCTTTGAAGCAGAGCAGTTCACCTATTGCTGGCGTCCCACTGGCGGCCGAAGTAGAACCAGAACATCGCCTATCATAGTGCAGCTCGGGGACTCTGGGCCAGTAGTAGTTGTTCAGCACTGGCAGCTTTGTCGTTGGGAGGGGCTGCTCTAAAGGGGGTTTTCACTTTGTGAACAGCGGCAATGAAAAGGAGCCAGCAGGTGGGGATATTCCCTAGGATTGGGGCGCTGGCCGTCATGTCTCTCCTTTCAGGAGGGGGCCATACTGGAAGAGGATTTATCCTGCAAAGCGACAAAACTGTGATTACATGCAAATGGGGCCTGAGAAAGCGCCAACAAGCAAAGTCTTAGACAGATACCCACGTGCTCAAGGATCAAACACCAGCGTCCCCTGCAATACAAAGCGCTCCACACGCACTCCTTAAGAAGATTCTAAGGGCCGGACTCATGAGTCCCTCGGACGCTTTGTAGGCAGATTAGTGGAATATTTGAAGCCCCAAAAGGAAGGGTTTGGAGGGAACAGCCCACAAGCGACTTGTAGAGCACTGGGATGCAAAGCAAGGTAGGCAGGCCAGCACAATCAGCCCAGATGCAAGTGGCAGCAATTCAGCAGGCAGCAGGCCAACACGACAAAGCAAGTAGTCCCAATGGCAGTTAGTCCTTGCAGCACAGCAATCCTCTGGCAATGTGCAGCACATAGAGCCATCAGTATCTGCCTGCAAGGTTAGAGCCCCTATACTTTTACTCAAAATTGTCTTTGTTTAAGGTGGCACTTCAAAAGAAACCTTAGAAGTACACAGCACTCCCTTTCAACCCCAGCCCTTGCTCCACACATTAGTAGTTTGTAAATCAGCCCTTTGTGTGAGAGCAGGACCCAGCCTATACACATGTAAAGTGTGAACACACCTCTCTCTCCCAGCCCAGGAAGACCATCCCTATGCAGATGAATGCAGATGTAACCTAGTCACACCCAACCCTTCCTGTGGTATGACTGTCTGGAAAGTATTCACAAGGTGTAGTTGTCACCCAGACGTGGTTTGGAGTCAAGCTGCAAAGCACAAAGAGTCATACGCGCAGAGAAATACCCAATTTCTACATGTGGCATTTCTAAAATAGCATTCTAAAATAGATCTACACCAGTAAGCGGGATTTATTACTATCATTCTAAACATACCAAGCATGGCAACGCTACTCCTTTCAGATTAGGAATTACCATTTCTACATATATAAGGGAATTCCCAATGCTAGCCTATGAGAGGAGTAGGCCTCACAGCAGTGAGAAACAAAATAGGCTGTTTGTCACTATCAGGACATGCCACATAAGAAAGGTACATTTCCTACCTTTTACTTACACAACACCTTGCCCATAGAGTTATCCTAGGCCTACCTTATGGGTGACCTATATGTAGTAAAAAGGGAGTTTAAGGTTTTGCAAGTAGTTTTAAATGCCAAGTCAATGTGGCAGTAAACTGTTCACACAGGCCCTGCAGTGGCAGGCCCGAGAACGGTTTGAAAGGCTACGCCAGTGGATGGCACAAGCAGTTCTGGAGGGCCACTAGTAGCATTTAATTTACAGGCCCTGGGTATATGGAATACTACTGTACAAGGGACTTACAAGTAAATTAAATATGCCAACATGTGTGAACCAATCATGTTTTAAAGGAGGGAGCACATGCACTTTAGCACTGATTAGCAGTGGTAAAGTGCCCAGAGTCCTAGAGCTAACAATAAGAGGGTCAGAAAAATAGAAGGAAGAAGACAAAAAGTTTGGGGAAAACCCTGCTAAAAGGGCCAGGTCCAACAGGCGACAAATAAAATGCAGGTGTAGAGATTAATGGAATATTTTCTCGAAATGTAAGGCATAATATACTTATTTGCAGGGGCTTTCACTCAGACCTCTTCATCCATTGGCCTGTTATGTCACGGGGTACTGTGAGTGATGGCATTGTGCTCTATCACAAGGAGCACATCCACACTCAAAGTAATCCACTTCAGTGGGAGGGACTACTATGGCAATGTATGGTTTTCAGACAACAATTATATTTTTGCATTTGACCATTGTTTTCTTTAGCTTGATGAGGGGCTGCCAACTTCCTCAACAATAATGTTTTGCAAAAAATCCAAACAAACTAAAACAAGCATTGTCAAATCCAAAAAGCTACATCCCACCACCAGACCTATAAGCTTTGCATTGCTTGTTTTAAATAGGCAGTTGTCTTTGTTGTGACTCTGAGAGAAGACTACTGTATAACAAATAGTATACAAAGTAAATTAGACTAATGCTATAACTTTCAGGATTGTTGTTTACAAGTTTTTTTTAAGCTCGTTACAGCCCACAAGTAAAGAACTAGAATATCAAAACAAATTGCAGCATTAACAAGCTGCGAAAACTCTGAACAGGCACCAGCTGGGAAGCCACTGTCATGGGCTCAGCAGTGACAGTGGCTAACCCTTTAGACTTGCATCTATTCATTTGGTCTGTAGTATTTTACAGTTATTGTAAGCAGATATGGATCCTGCTACAAAGGCAGATTCACTCCTTGATTCGCATACACTTACTGCTAAATAAACAAGCATTTGCAATGCAATAGGTCTCGCATTGGCGAGAGTTTAAGCTATTGGCATTGTAAATGGCATTGCCTTTTATTTATGTTTTAAAAACCAACATGTAAATAAAAGGCATTGTCATTTACAATGCTAATAGCTCAAACTTTCGCAAATGCGAGACCTATTGCATTGCAAATGCTTGTTTGCAGTTGTCATAGACTCAGGAAGTTAATTTCCAATGTAAGCATTTAAATTAAGAGCAAAAATCTTTCTTTGGGCTCATCAGGAAATCTTACATTCGGCTGATATTCGGTCAAATGATGGCCCTCCATCCATTAGAAAGAGCATGCAGATTGTTATTGTTAATTTCGTCTTTTTAGGCGCACAGCTACCCAAGGGTTTCCCGGTGTCGCCTGTCAGGGCAGAGGAAGACCAAGAAAGATAAGCTTTACGTATTAAACAACCAGGTTTTTAAACCCTTACGATAATTCTCGTAACTAGTTTCAGTCCGAAGTGCAATCGGAAGGAAGTTCCACATCAATGGACCAAGATAAGAAAACGACCGGCTGCCCATGCGGAACAGCAGAGAACTGCATACAACCCTAAATCATGTGTGGGAGTTAAAAAGGTCAGACAAATGTCTTCATGGATTTTAAAAGCATCATAGGAATCACACGAAACCATGAGACTTGCTCATAGCTTTGACGCCTCGTCAGGGGTAGTAAGCGCTATATAAATGCAATTACAATACAATATAATTATCCAAAATAATTAAGGAGCAGCTGTCAATCAAAGAGCACAAACCATCAATCTAAGCACTTACTTCTAAAATGAACTTCATTAGTAGACCAAAGGCAGGGACCATAGCTCCAGGTTCATAGGCCAGGAGTCAGAATATAGAGGTACTTGGCCAAGCGTCATACCTTTCTGTCATCCACACCCACTTTTAATTAGATCCATTCTCTATTTACACTACTAAGTCCATATCCAGCTCCTTCTTTTACTAATTGTCTGTCTGGATGTAGCACGACCCCAGGCCTCAATACACAACTGGAAAATCGTGAACTGTCCATGGATAAACTGTGAACTGGTGGACCAGCACTGTTGGCCTTGCATGATATCTTTGCAGGAGTGAGTGGGAACAGATGCACCCGTATAAGGGAGCTAACCACTTTAGAATACAACAGTAAACAAATTCCATTCGCATACGCTTGGCTTAAACCTTGATGTCTAGGAAATTCAAATAGAATATGTGTAATCTATCGTACTACGTATGCTAAAATACAAGAACTGTGTAATTCAGCAATTCATTTACACTACACAACTCTTTGCAAATCATTTTGTTCTTTCCTTTTTTGTATGGTCTTTTAATATCACTCTTCCTATTCCAAGCACTATCCATTTTTATTTAAACTTTACTGATGCCGTAACACCACTACAACAAAATGTACTGCAATAGTATTAGAGATGACTGGCATTGCAGGCAGACTGAGCATAGTAATGCATCATGTCGGATTTAGTAATACAGGACATTGGTGAAAGCATGTCTGTGTGAATCTTATAATGCAAATGAAGTAATTGGCATGTTAGAATGGAAAGCATTGCTCCTTCTTATCAGAGAGGACCTCACGGATTTGTAAGAAGGTCACTTTGAGAAGGGATGTTGCTTTACTGCCCCTTTGCTTGCTCTAACCACACACCTGACTATGTTGGCTGCCAGCATTGTGCTTGGGACATGTCCCCTCTCCAACATGGTTTCCTCTTATTGTTACTGTATTCAAAAAGGCCTCCTTTATTCTGATGCATGAAAGGGTACTTGCATTATCACTGTTTTAGAAGCTGAGACTTAGTGGTGTTGATATACATTTCATAGATGGGGTCTGATCCAGAAGCCAGAGTACTCTGAACTGGTTTTATCTTTAGCCCCTAATGGAGATCATATACCGGTAACTCGTTCCTAAATAAAGTAGTACTTTCCCACTTCATGTGTCTCCTTACCAGCATGCGACTTCTAAATGTAACAGAGCCCCCTCATGGAGGAAGAACAGTGGAGATATGGTAGACAGAACTGCTTTCTAAGCTGCTATATACTGGTCACCCTTCTTCACCTGGGTGAATGTCATGCTGTGGGTCAGTGTAATTTGTTATAATTGTATTGCTTTACAATCTACTTTCAATTTTTCTCTCTTTGAAAATGAACACAGATATATATTTAAAAAAAATATTAAACCTTTGTTCACTGCCACATTATACTGATCCCTTTTAGGCATTTTCTGGTTAGCTGTCTAGACATGTACAGATGAGGAGGGTGGGCGGGATGTGCCAGCAGACTAATAATGCGCTGAAACTTTTTTGCAGTCTCTCTTCACCAACACAGTCAACTAGCGCAATGGGATAGAACCAGTCCCTGATATTTCAGAAGAGCCACCAGCATATTCTTGGGCATGGAATTCCATGGTTCCGGGTTGTTCTTATTGAAGAGTGGTGGCAGGGCAGAGTGGTGACTTTTGCTCTTCCGCTGCAGAGTTGTGCTTTTCAAATGTAATATATAGTATGTAGTATTAAAACTGTTTGTGCAATGAAGGCAAGACCTCTCCCACAAAATACACATACTTACTTAACCAACAGCAAAATGCTGAACTAATGCAGTCACATAAAGGACGAGAAGGCAGTTTGTCAAGCTGAGCAGTGAAACGTGACCTCAAGGAATTCCAATCTGCCACATTGAAACTCTGCAATTCTTAGGTTTGCATTTTCACAATCGAACGACTTGTAGTCCCCTTAAAAACGGGCATCCGGTCTCTATGGCAACATCCACTAGCCTGCTTGCCGTAGACCAAGCGGAGCATCTGCTTTCTGATTCCCTGCAGGACAGACTTCGGAATTGGAAAATAAAAACGAGTGGTGTGCGCGCGCGCGCACCACAGCGAAACATCTGTTTTGCATTATCGGGCACGATAATGCAAAACAGATGTCGGCCGTGCGGGTAACAGTCACCAATAGGCCATGGGCGGGGCAAATGCGGGACATGCGCCCGCATTTGCCCAATTACGTGCTGTCTTTGTTAGAAAGATGCACGCAATGCCCAATAGCCTGCAACGATAACAAAATCACACGCACGAGCGTGTGGTCAGCTTTCAGAAGCCCCTACAAGAAGTCTCGCGCTGCGCGAGCAGTTCTTCGCACTGCAATGCTAGGTACTAGACCTAAAAACAATGTTCTGACTGCTCTTATGCATGGCCATCGGCGGGCAACAAGGAGCACATGCCCGATGCTTGTGTCATCTACTGGCATGAGGAGGCATGCTGACGTGTCCATAACATGGGCGCCATTCGCTTTAATTTTTTATTTTCTGATCTAAGATGGCAAATAACCCTTAGATCAATAAATAAAAATTAAAGATTGTTTTGCGCTAAACTGCAAATTAATAAAGGGATTGCAGGGTTAAGAGAGTGCTGGAGGAGTGAATGGGAGAGGGGTGGGAAAGCACTGAGGGAGAGATGAACATGGTGGTAGGGAGACAAGAAGCACACAGCGGGAAGACTCAGTGACGTAACATAGGCCCAAGCAGGCCTTGCAGTGTGAGGGGGCCGCCAAGCTCCAGGGGCCCCCTCAGGACTGTACCCTGACCTGAGAGCTCCTGATTAAGACTGGCAGGGCCCCTCCGTGTACCTTGCAGGGGGGAAGGTGGGCAGGCCCGGACTGGCCGTAGCGGGCACCGCGCAATCCCCAGGTGTGCCGCACGGGCGGGGGCAGGTTTTGGGCCCCTGGGGGCCATTTTTGTTACAGAGCCGTTTTTGCAGCATAGCTGCAAAATCGGCCCTGTAACAAATTCGGCCGAAAACCGGCCCTGGCAAAGAGCTCGGCGGCACCCCCAAGCCCTAGGGGGCCGGCCGAGCACTTTGCCAGGGCCGGTTTTGGTTCCCAGTCCGGCCCTGAAGGTGGGGGGCTCTCCAGTTTTGTTACGCCACTTCGGAGACTGGGGAAAGAAGAACACACAGCACGGGTGAATCTGGGTAAGTACAAGAGAGTGCGAGAAGCTCATGAAAGTGAAAGCAACACAGGGAGGTTGAGAAAAACACAGATAGTGAGGAAGCATAGGAAAAATACCCGGGTAGAAAAACAGAGCACAGGGAGTGGACATTTGAGGGAGCAGACAGGGGAGAGAATGAGTGCTCTGGAAACACAGTAACTCTCATGGAGTGCTTAATCAAAAAGAAAAATAGTTCCCCAATGAGCACTGGAGGAATAGAAGCCAGCCAAACAGAAAGATGATGAACAGGGTAAGCTGCAGGCTAGGGACAAACACAAGATGGACAAGCTGGGATAAGGAAAGCCATCGAATAAGCGTCAAGAAAATGAGAGTGATTGACCACAGAGCCAACCAATGGTAAGCAATGGGCAGTCTGAAAGCCTCTAAAAAAACACACACAAACATTTCAGTGAGACGGTAGGCAGAAACCGAGCCAGCAGCTTACTCTCTGCTGACAGTATGATTCCATCTACCTGATTAGCTGTGTGCACCTGAGTGCAACAATATATAGGTCTGCTTGTCGTTACTGCAGAGCAAAATCTTTCAGTTGAAAGAATTAATTTTATTTTATTGTATACCTCAAGATCTTCCAAAACATTTTCCAGGTTTATTTTTGTTAATAAGGCAATGATTTAACAAAAAGCAGAATTAATACACTTCTGAGTACACCTTTCTATTTAAGGAAGGAGCACTCTCAAGCACCACCATCTAACCCCTATGTCTAATGATTTAAATTAAGTACACTAGTATATATATTAATCCACCAGAAAGTTATCCTATTGTTCTCGTCTATAAGACTTTACACGTAATAATCCACTTCGGTGTCTATTTTTGTGAATGGTGCAGTTTCACTCCATATTGTGCAAAGTGAGTTTGCATACATAGTCTTGTTCCACTGACTTTAGTATCAATCAAACCCCAATGCATTTTGGACCAAATATGTGCTTTTTAGGGTACTATTCAATGATTATTAATCAATCAAATTCACATACCTCTAAACCTATGTTTGGTGGGCGATAAATCAAAATGTGATCTCATGCTTGCCAGCACTCAATGTAGATAGACACTCATGCTTTCATTTTTTTACACAAAAATCTCATTATTTTACTTTTCTGAGCCTATTTGAAACCTTATGCTTAAAGCACATTCAGAAAGACACATTCTTTTTTACCGATATTGCAGTGCTGAGTTACTTACCCTTTGTGCTCATTTGAAGCCCTGTAAAAATGTCAGTTTTAGTGTGATCATGTTTCATAAAATAGCAATGCTTTGAGACAAGGCCTCTGCATGCTGTTCTTATCACTGGCTGTAACATTGCCAGTAGGCAAGCTAGCAGAGAGCTGTGTTTGATGTCAGAGCCTCCAAATTGCAATGATCAATTGCAAATGAACACAGCAGCAAGGCTACCCAGGGAGGTGAGGAGGAAAGGCTAGCGTGGGCGGACGCAGACCCTGCTAGTGCGAAAATTTGTCTCCTCAACTTTTGGTTGATGGTTCTTGTTATTTTTATTTTATGTATTTATAGAGCACCAGAATCGACCCCCGAAGGGGTATCTCTGCGCTTGGACGGGCGGCATATGGCGAACAGTCTGCTACAAATTAAAAACAGAAAAGGGAAGTCTAGGGGAAAGAAACATCTTAACTCATTAGACCCCTAGACCGAAATTTCTCAGGAACTCAGGTCCACCACGGGATTCTGATTAGTAGGTTTATTGTAAATTTTGAAACAGATTCAGATATATCAATCTTAACATGATAGTATAGAAATACAAAGAGAATAGGATGAAGCCAAATCTCTGGAACCAATTCACCCTATACAATAAGAAGAAAACTACCAACTCAGTTATTGTCACATAGGTTATTAAAACACAAAAATGTTAATTAGATTGCATCGAACTCTTTAAAGAAAACCTCTTAGAGTTCCTTAACTATCTCTACTCAACGCAAAGGGGAAATCTAAACTAAGCGAGGTTTTAAGGAAAGCATAAAAGGTGTCAGCCGTCAGATTCCTCCTAAGAGAAAACTCTAACTCTGGTCATGCAGCCTAATGCCATAATGACAGGGAGAGGTCTGTACCTCCTCAAAGCATCTCAAAGAGAAGTGTCAGCTGTCCCTAACTTCATTAGTACAAAAGCATCCATCCAATACAAGCACCTCCTAGTAACTTTCCATTAACCCAACAGCCTTCATCGACTCCTCTCTCTACCTCCTGCTTCACACAGTAAACTTCTCACTGGTCCTTGATACTATCTCTGCCTCCCATGAGAATTCATCTCATCTTCATTATTGCATTCCTTCCCAGGCCTAGCTATCCACTAAACAATAGGCTCTTCTCTAAACTAACAATGTCTTTTCCACCTGCAGTGGGAACACAAATACATGCAACAATTACCAGTACAAGCAAAAGAAAAGTTAAACTCTAGTTAAGAAGGGGGAACAACCTTTACAACGCAACTTTTACAACGCACTACACTTACAACGCAATTTTTACAACGCAACATCCACTACAACGCATTCCATTACATCGCATGACACTACAACGCATTTTTAAAAACTACCTTTACAACGCATTCCATTACATCGCATACTACCTTTACAACGCATACCATTACAACGCATAATATTACACTACACTATCCAACACTTACCCTACTGTTGCACCCCCTGGAGTAAGAATAGTAATTTTTACCCCTATACTATCCAACACTTACCCTACTGTTGCACCCCCTGGAGTTAGAATAGTAATTTTTACCCCTATACTATCCAACACTTACCCTACTGTTGCACCCCCTGGAGTTAGAATAGTAATTTTTACCCCTATACTATCCAACACTTACCCTACTGTTGCACCCCCTGGAGTTAGAATAGTAATTTTTACCCCTATACTATCCAACACTTACCCTACTGTTGCACCCCCTGGAGTTAGAATAGTCATTTTTACCCCTATACTATCCAACACTTACCCTACTGTTGCACCCCATGGAGTAAGAATAGTAATTTTTAGCCCTATACTATCCAACACTTACCCTACTGTTGCACCCCCTGGAGTTAGAATAGTAATTTTTACCCCTATACTATCCAACACTTACCCTACTGTTGCACCCCCTGGAGTTAGAATAGTAATTTTTACCCCTATACTATCCAACACTTACCCTACTGTTGCACCCCCTGGAGTTAGAATAGTAATTTTTACCCCTATACTATCCAACATTTACCCTACTATTGCACCCCCTGGAGTTAGAATAGTAATTTTTACCCCTATACTATCCAATACTTACCTTAAATGCAATGTAATAATATGCGTTGTAATGGTATGCGTTGTAAAGGTAGTATGCGATGTAATGGAATGCGTTGTAAAGGTAGTTTTTAAAAATGCGTTGTAGTGTCATGCGATGTAATGGAATGCGTTGTAGTGGATGTTGCGTTGTAAAAATTGCGTTGTAAGTGCATGCGTTGTAAAAGTATGAGTTGTAACGTCATACATCCGTTAAGAAGTGAATTAGGCAAAATTCAGGCCTACCACTAAGCTAACTTAACATCACATGGTTTACAATACATCTTTTCTGCAACTCATAAATCATTATATCAAATTTTGAACATCATGAATAACCAATTAACTAAGTTATTGTTAAATAATTTCACAAATAGGTCTCAAAAGACACGTTATACTTAGGTGTCAATATGAAATTCGAAGTAGTCAGTTACATTTCTAACGCACACAAAAAATACGATTGAACAGTAAAATACTTTGACATCTTGAACATGTACTCTTTTAGTCCTAAATTAATTACATAGAATACATTTGAGTGCAGACTACTCATGATTATAATGCACTCCTACAGAAATTCGAAAAGAAAGACCGAAGCAAAATGTAAAGTGTAAAACTGCGCTTCTCCAACCCCAGGACACCTACCCAAAACAGGTGAGTTGAGAGGTATGAAATCATCACTCTATGAAAGACAATAGAGACAAAAACACAGCAGGGATTGATATCCTCCAAGGTGCAAAATGAATTATGCGAAAATATTTTTTTAAAATGTTTTATGAATAAGTATTTTATTTTGCTGTCTTTCTAGCTACTTTCTGACTAGTGGCAATCCAGGGACATATTTACTAACATTTCATGCAACGCAGTGCTGCAAGAGAAGTTGCGTAGCATGAAAGGGTGAGAGCGGAACAGCACAATATTTTCAAAGATATGGCGCAGTTCTGCTCTCTCCTAGCGTTGGTGCTATCTATCGCCAACAGAGGCACCCTTGCATCATGGCGAATAGTGCCTGACTTGCAGTCAGGATAGTTTTATGTAGGAAGCAATACCTTCCTGCACAAAAACTATCCTTTGAGTCTATTTCCTTTTCGCATGTATGCTTTAGAATGCAGCTCACATGTAAAGAGTAAAAATATTTCTCCTCGCTACCCCAGTCTCAGGTAGGAACACCCTTTGACGCAAATCCATGTTTACAAGTCTTTTGTAAATATAGGTTTGCATCAGAATACATGGGAGTATGCACAGGAACGCCCATGCACCGCCTATGTTATGCTTACCTAATGCAAGGTAACATAAGGCAGGGCATTTTCATTTTTTTACAAAGCAATGCCAATCGAGGTTTGCATGGCTTTGCAAATCCCAAATGGATTTTGTGTCTGGGCTGTGCCAAAAATATTACGCAACCCAGACACAAAATGTTATTAAATCTGGGTCCCAGTTTTTTAGATGGTGCCTGTGATAGGCGCCATCTTAGGATGCATGGAATTTAAGCATTCCACCTTCTACTGTATCATTGTGTTTCATTCTAACAAGGACTTCTGTACCAGTTTCAGTTTTACTACTTCAGAGAAGTAAACCAGGCAGTCACAGGGATACAACACTACCAAAACGCCCCTTGTACTCATCCCAGTCATTTACTCAAGAGGCGATTTCCATATCGAGACTGGAATAACTGGAAGGATGCTGCAATGCATACCCCTGCCACCCTTCTGGGGGCTATCCCAAACAGTTATTCCCAGCATTCCTCCTATTTTTCCTGTTCCAGACCGAATCAAGGATTGGAAGATAGATACTATTGGCGTTCCTACCAGGCTTGGGCCTCCTTTGCAGTCCTGTTTGTCCTCTCGTGTTGAGCATGGGGTGAGGTGCCACTACTCAGGAGTCAAACATGGTGTAGAGTTTGGCTCCAGACCAAGAGAAGCGAAGGAGTCTTATGTGAGGCCATGCTGCCAGATGCCTCCTAGATGTCTATGAGTTGTGGGAATGGAAAACATCCTCAGCATCACTCAGTCTTGGAACAGTCTCTTGTTGTTCTGCTTCAGGGCCTAGTGTGATGATGATGAACCCTGGCTCGGTATCAAATGTTGCTGGCCTCCCCATGTGCTAGCATTTGCGTGTGCAACAGTGCAGATTAGTAGCTCTCTTTGGCCCATGTGCAGCAATCCTGGTCTAGAGAAATGGCTATTGAACATGCTTATTCTTTCAGTTCGACTCTGGGAATTGATGAAATAGGGAGAAGTTTTGACAAGAGCTGAGGCTCAGCAGTAAGTGCCATCTGGTCATTTGTATTTTGTTTATTCAATCAATCAATCAATCAGGGGTTTGTAAAGCGCACTACTCACCCGCGAGCGTCTCAAGGCGCTGGGTGGCGGGGGGCAGCTCCGGATCAGTCGTAGAGCCAAGTCATGTGGTCCTTTCTGAATGTGTGCAGGGTAGGCGAGCGTCTGATGTTCACTGGGAGCGCGTTCCAGGTCTTGGCTGCGATGTAGGAGAAGGCTCTCCCGCCTGTTCTGTTTCTGCGGATGCAGGGGATCTCTGCCAGGGGATGTTTCTCTTGGGTACGTGGAAGGGTATTCTCTCGTTGAGGTATTTGGGCCTGATGTTGTTGGGGGATTTGTAAGCGTGGGTGAGGAGTTTGAAGGTGACCCTCTTCTCGATGGGGAGCCAGTGGAGGCCTCGTAGGTGTTGGGTCATCTGTTCATGATGAGGCGTTCCGAAGACGAGTCTGGCAGCAGCGTTCTGGATGGTCTGGAGTCTGTGTAGTAGGGCTCTGTTGATTCCGGCGTAGAGGGCATTGCCGTAGTCAAGTCTGCTGGTGATGAGCGTGTGAGTGACTGTCTTTCTGCAGTAGGGGGGATCTATTTGAAGGTCATGCGGAGGATTCGCATGCAGTTGAAGCTGGTGGAGGCGATGGCGTTGATCTGGCGGTTCATGGAGAGGGAGGAGTCGAGAATGATGCTGAGGTTTCGTGCGTGGTCCATAGGAGTCGGTTGATTTCTGTGGGGCGGAGGGCCACCAGGTGTTGTCCCAGGCGGAGGTGCAGGGTCCGAGGATGAGGACCTCGGTCTTTTCTGAGTTGAGCTTCAAACAGCTGTCTTTCTTCCAGGCTGCCACGTTCTTCATTTCTTCCTTAAAGCAAAGTCTGGTGTCTTCGGGGTTCTTCATGAGTGAGAGGATGAGCTGGGTGTCGTCGGCATAGGATACAAGGCTGAGCCCCTGCTGTCTTACGATGGCGGCGAGGGGGGCCATGTAAATGTTGAAGAGCATGGGGCTGAGCGATGATCCCTGGGGTATTCCGCAGTTGATGTCGGTGGGTTCGGAGAGGAAGGGGGGTAAGTCTGATCCTCTGGGATCTGCTGGAGAGAAAGGAACGGATCCAGTCGAGGGCTGCTCCCTGTATCCCTGCGTCGGGCAGTCTGGCTGCGAGAGTGCAGTGAGAGATGGTGTTGAAGGCTGCAGAAAGATCTAGAAGGATGAGGGCCACGGTGTGTCCCTGGTTGAGTAGCATGCGAATGTTGTCGGTGGCGGCGAGGAGGCCTGTCTCGGTGCTGTGGTTGCTGCAGAATCCAGACGGGGAGGCATCTAGGATGGAGTTCTCTTCAATGAAAGTGGTCAGCTGGGCGTTCACGTGTCTCTCTGTGACTTTGGCGGTGAAAAGGAGGAGAGAGATGGTCCGGTAGTTCTTCAGGTCGGTTGGGTCGGTTGGGTTTAATAACCACAGGCAAGCATTTCCAGAAGAGAAGAAATGTGAAGGAGTCTCTCTTTTCGGGGGCGTGGCCAAGCCGCGAGCTAAGATGGCCGCGCGGCTCTGAAGCTCCGCTGCCAGCCCGACGCTGAAGCTCCTTTCCTCCCCTCCTGCCGTGGGCGCGGTGCCCCTGGCGTCACCGCTGCAGATCCTGAGCCCCCGGAGCACGCCGCGACGATGATTGGGGTGCTCGGGACCGGCTGAGGAGGTATCGCCCTGGGTCCCAAGATGGCGGACGGATGCAGGCTGCACGAACGGGAGTGCGTGACCGGAGGCTGCCCGTGAGTCAGGTACCCGGGGACGGGGCGTGGGGGGGGCGTTAAGCGCCTGGGAGTGGACTGGCGGGTGTCTGCGGTCCTCCCTGCGCCGCTGTGGGCTGGGGGGCGCCGGACGCCCGGATCTTGCCGGGCGCGCCGGGCGGTTCCTTGCGCGCGTCCTGCTCCCCGGGGCCCCTGGTCGCGCGATCCGGGGACCGGGGGGAGGCTGCGGGGTGGCCCGCTGGCGGCGTGGGGGGGCGGGTTGGACGCTGCGCTGGTTTGGCGCTCGGGCTGTCTCCGCCTCTCTCCACGGGCCCTCCCTGGACGCGACCTGGGTGCTGCGGCCTGGTCGAACTGTCCTACCTCGCCAGACCTGGCGACGCTGATGCTCAGCCGAGGTCTGCCTTGCTACGGCTCCCCCCCAATACATTCTGGACCCTGCCTGCTACACCTGGTGATGTCCCGGACCGGCGGCGCGATGTAGTCGGTTTGGCGGCTGCATTCGGTGGACTCTGCGACGCCTGGGAGGCCTGAGCGGCTTGACAACAGGCTGAATGATCCTGCCGGCCTACTGCTACGGCATAGCTGAGCCGCCCTCACTCTGCAGCCAGCGGGCTGGTGGCCCTCGGACAGTTGGTGGCATGGGTCGCAAAGACCCTAAACAGAAGACACTGCCATTCGAGAAACTTTCGGAGCGGCCGGCGGAGGATCGCCCGGCCATGCCGGGCCCGGCCGAGGGGGCATCTGGCGGCCCTCTGTCTGGTGCCCCGTCCCCGGACTGGCTTCAGGAAATGCGAGCTGGCTTCAGGGCCTTAGATGGCCGCTTCGATGCCTTGGACAAGACGTTGGAGAACATGGGGGCTAAGATCCAGGCTCATGACCAGCGTCTGGGAGAGGCGGAGGCCCGGGTCTCTACCCTAGAGGACAGAGCTGTGCAGGAGTCTAAGCGGGTGGACAGGCTTGAGCGTATCTTGAAAGAAGTGGCCATCAAGAACGAAGATTTAGAATCGCGCAGTCGGCGCAACAATGTGCGGATAACCGGGGTTCCGGAATCCACGGCCACGGGCAGACTTGACGTCTTTGTGGAACAGTTGCTTACTGACATTTTTGGGCGAGAGGCTTTCACCCCGGGCTTTGTAATTGAGAGGGCTCATCGCTCCTTGGGACCGCGGCCTAACCCGGGGTTACCACCGCGCCCGCTTATTGCCCGGATCATGAACTTTCGGGACCGTGACACTGCCCTGCGCCTAGCCAGAGACAAGGGTGAGATCACTTGGCAAGGCTCGAGACTTTCCTTCTACCCCGATTTCACGGCCACTGTCCAAGAGGCCAGGCGGAAATATGCGGGTGTAAAGGCTGCGCTGCGAAATCTGGGCCCCAAGTATGGAATGCTCTACCCGGCTCGGCTACGGGTCGACGTCGAGGGCCGCACTAGGCTCTTTGATACCCCCACGGCGGTGCAGGAATTCTGTCGCAACTACAAGCCGCGTCGGAGCCCGCCGAGGGATGACGAGGATGGACGTTCCTCCCCTCGCGGTGGCTCCGCGCACAGCCAGGATCTGTTTGCGACCTCCGGTGTCGGTTGAGATGGCGCCCAGGCTCTAACTTTGCTAATGTTGACTCTTGTTATTGGAGGACTATTTTGTACACTTGATATATATTTTTTGCCATGCAGCGCTGGGTTGTATGCGGATCGTCGTCACCCCCCTTTGGTTGAAACCGTTGGGTATACTTCTGGGTTATGAAGCTCTGCCTTTTTTTTGTGATGTACATTGGGTATTATTATTTAGAGCTCTGTTTCTTGCTTCCAGGTTGGGGATTGCCTCACGTTTGCGTGGTTTGGCTGGGTGGGGGGAGGGGGGGGGGGATGTTTAAGTTTGATTTTCATGATATGGCTTTGTGCGAATTGTTCTCTTTGGTACACAGAGATGTTGCTTCGCTCCTGCTCTTCTTATGTACAGTTTGGCATCGATGGCTCAGATAGGTCTAAATGTAACTCCCGCCCATCTCTCCCTAATGTCTTGGAATGTCCGTGGCCTTAATAATCAGCGTAAACGCAAACAAATACTACATTACTTAAATCGACACAGGGTTGACATTGCCTTTCTTCAAGAGACACACTTACACGCATCGGGGAATACCGGTTTTGCAGCTTCCTGGGGCGCCCATCGCTATTTTTCTAACTTCAGCAACTATGCTAGAGGCACAGCGATCTTAGTTCATAAAAGAATCCCGTTCCACTGCCAGGCATTCCTTGGGGACAGGGACGGGCGCTATTGCATTGTGAAAGGAGTGTTGATGGGACATGTGGTCGCTCTGGTATGTGTATATGCTCCTAACACGGATTCCCCAGATTTTTTCCACGCGCTTGCTGCCCAGTTGGCCTCCCTTGCACCCGCTGCCATCCTGCTCAGCGGCGACCTCAACTTGCTGCTGAATGTGGGGCTCGATAGCACCTCAGGGGCCGCTGACTCCAAGCCTAGGGCTAGACGCGCGCTCTTGGACCTTTGCACTCGTTTCGCCCTCACTGACGTATGGCGCAGGCGCAACCCAGGCACCACGGCCTACACACACTTCTCTGGGCAACACAACACCTGGACCAGGATTGACTACTGGCCCTGTCCCTCTGGTATCACACATCAGGAACCCTCCCTAGAACCTATTCTGACCATTCGCCGGTGGTACTGGGCTTGGACGTCCCTCGCCCGGAGGGGTTTGAGCGGCAGTGGCGTTTTCCCGGCAAGGCGCTTCTGGATGATCTCTTTGTCCATGAGGTGACTGAGGCCATAGAAGACTATTTTGCGCTAAACACTGGCTCAGTGGACTCATGGGCTGTCCTGTGAGAGGGGTTCAAGGCCTATATCAGAGGGGTTTGCATTGCTAAACAGGCTGGGGTCCTGAGGGCACTACGCTCGACAATCACGCGCTTGGAGGCGCAGCTGGATGCGGTTGATGTAGAGGCGCGACGGTCGCCCTCCGACGAGATATTCGCTCAGCGCTTGAGCCTCCTGTCAGACTTTCGGGAGGCTGCGGATAAGGAGATCCTGTATCTGGGGAAATATCATGTGGCTCGGCGGTGTGGGGAGGGGGATCGGCCGGGGCGCACGCTCGCACAGGTCTTGAGACCGCCGTATAGTAAGTCCCTGATAACCGAGGTGCGGGGAGTAGATGGTACGCTCCGCGCACAGCCCGCTGAGATTCGGGATGAATTCCTGGCCTATTATACTGAGTTGTATACCTCCAAATTGGGTGAATCCTCTGCCGCCCGGGACGCCTACCTGTCTGAGATCGCGCTTGTGTTTCTGGATAGGGGCATGCAGGAATTTATGGCGGAGCCCATAACAGTGACGGAGGTACGGGGAGCGATTAAAGTGCTCCGGAGCTCTTCTGCTCCGGGTCTTGACGGCTTCTCCGGAGATTTTTACAAGGCCTTCTCTGATCTGTTGGCGCCTAGGCTCATAGAGGTCTATGCGGAGGCGTTGGAGCGTGGTTCGCTCCCGGCTACTCTACGAGAGGCGGTCGTGGTCCTGCTCCCGAAGCCAAACAAGGACCCATTGCTGCGTGGGTCGTATAGGCCCCTTTCCCTCTTAAACACCGACTATAAGATTTTAGCCAAAATAGTGGCCAACAGACTCTCTCAACTGATGGAGTTCATTATCTCGCCAATGCAGTCGGGCTTTGTCCCCCGTCGCTCGACGTCGCTGAATTTGCGGACGTTATTCACGGTTTTGCACAGAATCAACCCAGCCACACCTGCGGCGGCGATTCTACTTGACACCGAGAAGGCGTTTGATTCCTTAGAATGGCCATTCTTTCTTGCTGTTATGGAACGCATGGGCATGCCGGGGAATTTTCTGGCCACGGTTCGTCTCCTCTATAGCCGCCCCACGGCACGTCTACGTATCAACGGTACGTTATCCCGCCCTTTCTCCCTAACGCGTGGCACACGCCAGGGCTGTCCGCTTTCCCCGCTCTTGTTCATTTTAGCCATGGACCCCCTGATACGGCATTTCCAGGAGCGGCACCTCCACAGGGGTCTCCAGTTTAGGACGGGCCCGTTGCTGGCCTCCCTTTACGCAGACGACACTATCCTGTATGTAAGGGAACCACAGGTCAATCTTGCCCCCCTGATTCGTGAGATCCTGCGCTTTGGTAGCCACTCGGGACTGGGCATAAACTGGCACAAATCTATTATATTCCCATTGACTAGCGGCACCTCCCCGTGGCAGTGTGAGTTCCCATTGGAGTGGTGCTCGGACTCAGTACGCTACTTAGGCATTCAGATCCATTTGAGCACAGACGAAATCATCCGCCTCAACTATGGACGCGCGGTGGCGCGGTTGGAGACTCAGGTGGAGGGTTGGCTGCGCCTCCCGCTCTCCATGTCGGCCAGAATAGCCATCATAAAAATGATTGTGCTCCCCAAATTTTTGTATCTTTTTAACAATATCCCTGTTCCCCTCACTCGGTCTTTCTTCTCCACCTTGATGTCCCTCCTGATCCGACTGGTCTGGGGCGGGAAACACCCCCGGATTCGTTGGAAGACTCTCACACTCCCGCAGGATAGGGGAGGCCTCGGCGTACCGGATCTGTACCTATACTATCTGGTCGCGCAGTGTGCACATGCGTATGCCTGGTACCATCCGGACGCTCGAATCCCGTTTTTGCGCCCTGAGGCAGACTTTGTGCTCCCAGGTCAGTTGGCTGCCGTTTTGCCCAAGGGTATCCCCAGAAACCCAGTAGATATCCAAACAGTGTCCACCACTAGCTGGGCCTGGAAGAAACTTTTGAGCTATTTAGCTCACCCTCGCCTATATTCCTCTTCGCTTCCTATTCGCAACCCGGGACTACTGCCGGGCGCGGACGAGGCGATTGTGCAGCGAACGTTGAGTAAATTTAACCTCACCAGGATGGGAGATTTATACCCGGAAGGGCACATATTCTCGGCGTCGGAAGTGGCGCGCTTTAGCGAGGCTACATTCATGGACAGATTCGTTCTGCGCGGACTCTATTGCGCGGCCAGGGCGGCAATTGAGGGTTTTCCCCCTTGAGCCTGCTTCCTTTGAACCCCTTACCATTATTATTGACAGAGAGACGGGGGCCCATATAGTCTCGAGGCTGTACAAGGCGTGTGCGGCTTTGCTCCCTTGTGCGGAGGACCGGGCGCGGGTGGAATGGGAGACGGACCTGGGTAGGCCTATCACAGATGAGCAATGGACGGCCTGCTGTAAGGTTACTGCTACGGTATCTTTGAACAGTCGTCACAAACTCCTTCACTATAAATTCCTCCGCCGTTGGTACGTGACCCCAGACAGACTCCATTCCACTGACCCTGCACGACCTCACCTCTGTTGGAAGTGCGCAGCACCACATGCAGACTTCGCACACTTGTCCTGGACCTGTCCGAGGCTGCAAACATTCTGGACACAAGTCTACAAGGTCTTGGAAGACATGTTAGAGCTTACACTTGTTCCCACTCCGGAGGTGGCGTTGTTGGGCTACACAGCAAATTTCCCTAAAAACGTTCGCAGGTTGGCCGCTATGGGTCTACTTCTTGCTAAACGAGAAATCGCCAGGCGCTGGGGGGATAGACGGGCCCCTATGGTCCAATCGTGGCTCACTGCTATGGCGTTTTGCAGCGCGAATAGCGAACTCTGTTCCGGTCTCCTTCCCGCGACGGCGCGTCCTAAGGATATCTGGGGCCCTTACAAATCGTACATTGCGGGCCTCCCCGGCTCCCCCTCGTCGCCCACACATTCCGGCATAGTTCCAACGGGAGTAGGGTAGGCGAGATGACATGGGCGCTGGGAGGCTGGGGAAGTCGGGGTCGGAATGGAATGGTGTGTCCCATGGGGCGTTTGTTGTGGGAGGGTGGTTGGCATGGTATGCACATGGGTGGTGGACTGTGCGTAGAGGGAGGGGGTGGCTGGGGACCATGGGCATGAATGGGCGCTGTCAATCTCCTCTGTTTCAGGTTGGACAAGTACGGATGGGGGAATGAGCAAGGGGGTTCTGATGTTTGATGCCACTCATAACTTACATATATTGCAAGGGAGCTGGAAATGTTTTGATGTACCTCTATACTTTGTCATCGATGATTGCACAGCTAACATTTGTGTATCGTTTGATTTTGCAAATCTAAATAAAGCTTTAAAAAAAAAGGAGTCTCTCTTTTCCAGCAGCATGTTTCTGTTCCCTTCCACAAACAATACAGGCAGGCTGTGGGCCCGGACAAGGAGAACTATAGATTCAAAACTCTACCATAGAGTGGCTGCAGCAGTGATAGCCCTCCTTGTTTCATCAGACTCTGAGGATTGTGGTGAGGATGATAAGAAAATGTTTTTGGGTTCCTAGCTAGAATCATTGAGAAGATGGAGTGTCTGGCGGCAGAATTACTGGATGTTCCTCTGATATTGTACAATGCCAGTGCCAGCATTCTCCCCAGCTGAGGTTGCCCCCTGCTACAAGCATTTGCATGATGTTGTTTTGGGAGAATGAAAGGACTCTGATCACATGAAACTACCTAGGTTAATGACTCAAGTGTACCTTATCAAATACATGGAGTCCCTTTCCAGCATCAGTATCTGTGGACCCGCTGGTTGACAATTTGGTGCGGCTTTCATTCCATGGTTGAGTATGACGTCCTGAAAGATTCTGCTGAGGGAAAAGTTAATTTTTCTTAGAATTTTTCAACTACTAGTCTCATTTGGTACTTCGGACAGGTACCTATGTTGCCTATACTTCTCATTCGTGGAGGAGGACTGGGAGTGTTCTGCTCTGTTAGGATCCACACAGAGTGAAGCAGAGTTTCTGGCTGACATTTCCTTTGGTGTGGTTAATATTGCGACTTTGGCTGGGGGTGCTCTAGGAGTAGCCTGCTATAATTTGCTATCGAAGGACTGGCATACACTGCTTCCCAGAATTCTATGACTTCAAAGTCACCTTTTGTTCTGAATCAGCTGGAAGATAAATTGCATTGTCTGTTTAAGGAATGTAGGTATTCTTCTTCCTTAATTCATCAAACTGAGCTGCATTCCTCTTGCCCTTTTTCATTAGACTGGCACATTGTCACAGTCTGTTTATCAGAGGTTTCCTTCTATGTGTCCAGCTTGGAGGCATTGTGGGTGAGGCCATTTTGCAAAGGAGGGTAAGCCCTTCCCTCTAGGTAAGATACAGAGGTCTGACTATGCTGGCTGGTCTCTAAAAGGCCAGTTGGCGCATATCTTCATTCAGGACTTTGTGAATGCTTGAGAGCTGTCCATTTCAGACACCTGGGTCCTGCAGGTGTTGAGGGTCACTTAGCCCAATACATTTGATACCCTTCCTCAAGAGTTGAAGGTCATTTCTGTGCCTTGATCACTTTGCCTAGTCAGACGTTTGACCCTGTCTCAAGGTTTTTGCATCTCTCGAGAATTCCAAACTTCCCAGGTTCAGCTTCTGCTTTCTGGTCCATGATCTCTAGCTAAGGTTATTCAGAAGTCTTGTTGCCTTCTTCTTTGAAATTATAGTCTTGGCACTGGGTTGCAGCCCACTCCCTGTTGTCTGTCTTTTGTGATGAATTAGGTATGTCTGTGTTGCAAATTCTTTGGAAGGGGGTTGGGTTAAATGTCTCTGCGTCCATTTTAGGGGCCCAGCTGGCACATATTAAAGCATACTGTAAGGTTTGGAATAGTTTGGGGAATGGTGACTTGCTGGCATCTAGTCTTTTGAAGAGTTTTTTCTTTTACCTATTCTATGATGCAACCTCTAGCCCCTCTCTGGAATGTGCCCATAGTCCTGCGTGCCTTGCAGGCAGCTCCTTTAAACCTTTTGGGTATGTAGATATTGAGTTCTTGACTCAGCTGGTGTTTCTCTTCGAGAGCGGATTTAGGGTCAGGCAACTTGATGTTTGTGGTTGGGGTGTGAGACCATGTTAAACGCTGTAGAGAGGTTCAAAAGAATGAGGGCTGTCATGTCTTCTCCGTCAAGGACCATGTGGATGTCATTTTGGGCGACAATGAGTGCTGTTTATGTACTGGGGTTGGGTCTGAATCCAGACTGCATAGAGTCGAGGATGTGGTGGTTGGTGAGGAGTTGGTTAATTAGCTTCTCTAAGACCTTTATCGGATATGGGAGGAGGGACATGGGTTCATTGTTGGAAAGCATGAGTGGGTGAGCGGATGGTTTCTTGAGCAGGGGCATGATGGTGGCATGTTTCCAGGTGTCTGAGAATGTGGCTGACTAGATGAAGGCATTGAGGATGGGTGTTAGTGCTGCGCTAATCGGTAGGAGTGCTTTGGTGAAAGCGTGGTGGGGGCAGGGATTAGATGGAGCCCACAAGCAGATTGTCTTCAAGTTAGCAACAATTTCCATGGTGGTGACAACAGGCCATGAGGTCAGGGTTTATTTATCAGCCGTGATGGAAAGTTGAGTTGCGACAGTGACAGGATCCGGTTGAGGGGTGAAGTTACCATATATGGAGGTGATTTGTTGTTTCAAAAGAAATTCAAGAGCGTCTTTCAATAGTCTAGTGAGAGGGTGATATTGCTGGAGGTGGCAAGAGGCGCGGTGAAATCTTTGATGGTGGCTGTGCGAAAATGGGTTATTGATTGAGAGGGATGAAGCCCTACTCAAGCAACAACCACATTATTTGTGCTTAACCCTCTGGTAGCTTGGCACAAAATCAGTCAGGCTTAACTTTATGCAATGTGTAAAGTATTTATGCAGCCCACAACAGCAATAAAGAGAAGACACAACGCAAGAAAAATTCCACACCAATTTAGAACTATACAGTACATTTTAATAAATACAATGAGATTAAAATGACAAAAATCCAATCTGTAGAACCGTAGATATGCAGTTTCAAAGGTTTAGGTAAGCACCAAAAAGCACAAAGCGCCATTCACGATTATCTGGTCATGCTAGAATGGGGGAAAGACACAATTCAGGCCAACAGTGATACAGCACAGGTCGGATACAAGATCCCGTTGGGCATCGTCGAAGGTTGTTGCTTGAGTTTCGCATTTGCGGTCACCGCTGGCTGTCGATGCTGTTGCACGAAGTGCAGACTTGGCGTTGCTAGTCGTGGTTCGCTATCACTGTAGTGTGAAAAGTCGGGGTCTACTGAAGCTTTGCATTGGCGGTCATCGTGGTTGACAAGGTCTCTGTGAAAACGGGCCATTCGCAGTCAAGAAGTTCTGAATCATTCAGGACTACTTCTCTTCTCCACTAGTTCTGGGGTCACAAAAGGCTAGTGTGAAGTTATGTGTGTGTGGTGAAGCAGCTCCTTTTGAAAAGAAAGTGGTGCTGTGGCCAGCTCCGCCCCTTCTATCCTATTAGGATGGCCCATCCTGCCGACACCTAATACCCCTTATTGTTACTGTCTGGGAGTCACACACAAAGGATAACTGCCAACTAACTCAGTCATGCACTAGCGTGGAAGGGTATGGGCCCTTTTCCTTACCCCTTCTAACGGATCTTTTTAGAAAGCTTGAGGAATAAAGGAGTTAGCTCTTCAATCCAAGATAAAAATTACAGTGTAACCCTTTTGGTCACACAGTAAAGCTCAGAGTCAAGAATTCTCGTTAAGTATGGATTTATTACAAATTCAAAGCCAGAGTAATATAAATAAGTCTCAGAAACATTGCATAACAATTCAAAATTATCAAAGAACTTCCAACTCTATGAATAAAGTTGATTCTCAAAAGCAAATTACAAATGAGAACCTCAGTAGCAACTGTGCATATTATAAGAAATACATCATAATGAGAAGATTGAAAGTTCCGATCTTTCTGTCTATGATACATGAGGGTTTCTAATCCCTAAGTTAAACTACGCTAAAGAATGCTAAGCTAAATCCCAATTAGATCCATAAAGTAAGAAAGGTGTCAGCGTAGGAAAACTTCAGTAGAAGTTTTCTAGAGTAAAGTATTGCATAGCCTGAAGCCACCAACGAGAATAAAGCATAGAGCACAGAGGTCTAAACCTCTCTTAGCCTAAAGGAAATCTCTGCATATGCACTACAAAGCCACAGAACATTGCCCAGTTATACCCTCAGAGACACTCCTAAATCAATGTTAAAGGTTCAATTAGTGACCAACATCAAACAGTACTTTCTTTGGCAAACACACTGGTAATTCTCCTTTCTTGTGATGTACATTTCGAAAGACAGACTACTAACTCTTCTTCTTTGATCCATATATTTGAAGACGCCCTTGGATTTGTCTCTCAATTCCACACAGACAGTAGTCCTCCCTTCAGACCATGAATTCTATTGTCCTTGACTCCCTTCATGCTTCCTTACCTGTTTCACACAAAGAGCCTTTCCCCATTCATTAAGTCATCGAACCAGGCACCCGGAGAGGAAATAAAAACACTCCATCCGAGAAAAACATTCACACTGAAGATTAGACATTGTGAAACCCAAATGCTTAAGGCATTTGGTCAAATTAGCAAATTAAAGACTCAAATACAGGATGTGACCCAGTAAACGCTAATGTATGAACAGTCATGTTATCAGAGTAAATGCAATTCATATGAATACACGTTCCATTATATAAAGCAAATATCTTAAACTGCAATTCGTTACTGAAAATAAAGCATTAATGAACACATGTTTATAAATGTCGAGATTACATGGCAAGTGCACTTGATATATAGCTTTAAGTGCACCTTTCTTTCCTAGGTTACATTAAATCTCGTTAGTACATAAGGCCTTAGTAGTTAGTATACACATATGTGGCCTAATCATTAATCACATGGATGGAGCCAATTTTGCACTGCTCCACATGTGACCTAGAATACAGGCTGTAGGCACCAAATGGTAAGGACAGGAAAATGCCAACTTTCTAAAACTGGCAATTTTATAATTGTGACTGAAAATCCAACTTCATCATTATAAGGAATTTTAATTACAATTCCTTAGACAACAAACATGACTTTTCTACCTGTTTCCAAACAAATGTTTTAACTTATTTAATGTAATAAAGTAACCCAATGTTATTCTATGGGAGAGGTAGACCTCACTGTTGTAAAAAATGAATTAAGGAGTTTTTCCCCACAATTTAAATACAATGCACTCTATGTACTGTTTAGGCC
This sequence comes from Triturus cristatus, assembly GCF_964204655.1. Classification (NCBI taxonomy): domain Eukaryota; kingdom Metazoa; phylum Chordata; class Amphibia; order Caudata; family Salamandridae; genus Triturus; species Triturus cristatus. The sequence continues at coordinate 1,037,552,020 of NC_140582.1, read as the reverse complement.
TTACTTTAGGGGTTACATCAATAAATGACAATGTATCCTCTGGTGGACTATATATTGTTCACTATTCACATTCATCCAGATTACTTGTATCGCTCTCTACAAAAATAACACAAAATGGAGAAATATCATTCTCTGCTCAAAATAGTGTGCCAGCACGCAAATGTGGTAATAGAATTTGTACAAATCGGTTTATTAAAAACAATAAAAACAGTTCATAATAAAAGAAAATCAAATGTCACAGGGAATCATATATTTCATATCTATACACAGTATTACCAGTATCCTGCAACAATTGTATACACGTAAGACTCAATCTTGCAGAGGGAAATGAAACAAATAGAAAAAGGAGAGTATTAAAAGACAATATACTTTGTCATTAATAAACCATATCCGTGTTAAAGTAGCACTAAGGCTGGAACTCGATGAGACTTATTTGATATCTATTGTGCCAACACGCAACACAGATTAGGTGTCAAAGCATTGACCCGTTTCGATGGTATCATCCTGGTTAAACCATATTTCTCAAGACAGTAATATTAACTCCCAAGTTGCATATGTAAGGACAATCAATATGATATACCTTCCAGATATTATTTAGCTGATTGTGAGAATACAAACAGATATTTCCACTGGCTCACAATATCGTAGCCATCCCTAAAAATGTCTCGTACGGATGATCAATCTTGCAAGCTACAGATCGCAACTTACACAATCATAACAGCAGATGTTTCCTCTATAATGCACTGAATGACACTACCACAGATGCTCCCGGAATAGCTCATATGGAAGTTCGATCTTTAAAAATGGCCCATAATTGAAGGCAAATGGTTTACTCTGTGTCCTAAAATGGTATTGGTTTCTTAATATGCTAATAGCAAGGGAACTTTCAAATAATTGTTCCAGATTTTGCCCTTCATCAATTGGGTCTTATTCTCCAAAATCTGGTGCTGTTATACGTCCGGTCTTTGTTTATTCAAGAAAAGAGTCTAGGGGTGACTTATATGTATTAAAAAGGGAGTTTTAGGCTTGGCCAAGGTTTCTATTGCCAAGTCGAATTCGCAGTTTAAAACAGCATACGGGCTGCAATGTCAGGCTTGAGAAATGGTTTAGTGAGCTGCTTAAGCGGGTGGTCCAATACGTGCTGCAGGCCCACTTATTGCATTTCATTTACTGGCCCTTGGTATGTGGTATACCACTTTACATTGTACTAGGGACTTATAAGTAAATGAAATATGCCAATCAGCTGTAAGCCAATTCTTTTACCTGTTTTAGGGAGTGAGCACAAGCATTTTAGCATTGGTTAGCTGTGGTAAAGTGTGCAGAGTCCTAAAGTCAACAAAAACAAATTCAGCAAATCAGGAGGGGAGAAAGCAAAATGTTTGGAGAAGACGACACTAAGGGGGGGGGGGGGGGGGAGGTCTAACAATGGTGAAGATTTCCTTGCGCTGTTAGTTCTGGTGTTGATGCGGTCTGCAAGAGTTGCATGCTTGGTGTGCTGTATCTGCTCGTGGCAGCGTCTTGGGGCTGATTTAAAGATGGCTTTATCTGCAGTTTTGACTTACTCTCCATTTGTGCTCCAGATGCTTGCAGTAGCGTTTCGTCAGACTAAGTTCCTCTGTGTATCAGCTGGCTGTGGCCCGGCTCTAGCCTTTTGGTTGCACTTGAGGGGAGCAGGAATGTTAAGGCATGCAGCGATCCCGCTGTTGAGGTTCCCGATGGTTCGCAGCAAGCTACGGGCGTGCTCGTGCAGGTGCTTGAAGAGGGCAGAAGCACTCCTCTTCTGAGAATAACCTACAGATGATGACCTGATACCTTAGTCCCAGTTGTCATTGTCAAAGCCATTATTTCCCTGGCTGGCCTCCCTTGAAGGTCAACCTTCGGGTTGGCTTGGATGTGTTGACTGTAATATCATGCAGTGCGGTAAATGGGGAGTACATTGCATCATTCTTCTGGGCTTTCCTGTCTTGAGGCTGGAAACCCCTCTTGAATAAATGACACTGACAGACTAATGAAGGATACTGGTATGCAACCAGGACATTTATCTGCAAGCAGGGGCAACCCAGTGCCCTATGCTCACCCAATAGGCAAAGAGGCACGATACACTTTTTGAATGGAGGTACAACATGTGATGCATCCCACACCCGAATTCCATAGGTCTCCCGCTGCACCCACCCACAATGCATGTTTTGTTTGTACCACTATGCCCAATAAAAAGCCTGCAGCTTTGCTACTACTAGTCCTGTAAAATGTTCTGCATCCCAATCAGCGGGCTCTCTTTTTTAATCAAATTTAAGATGAGAAAAGACTGTAGAAGAACATGATAAATAATGGTTAATGTAAAGAATTGCAACAGCTTTAACAAACAAATTACGTTTTCTATGAGTTACCTTCTACTGTACGTATTCAAAGTCACTTTCACTCATCAGTTCTCTCTCTGTCGTGTAGATCCCAACCAAAAATGCTATCATCGCAACGGCGCTGAAATATACCGAGGGGTTGCGAGGACGACTCGGTCCGGCAGAGAGTGCATACCGTGGAATTCAGATCTGCTTTACAAGGAGATCCACTCTGATGTGGTTGAAGATGCTACAGAGAAAGGCCTGGGGTCCCACTCATACTGCAGGTGAGCAAAGCCTATGCAGCAACCAAATGCTGGAGCCTCCATGTCAGGGTTCTAAAAAGTGGGTCCTGGAGGGACGGATCCATGCCAGATTATCAGCATATCCCCATTTAGATAAATGTAGCTCTCATAAAAATATGGCATGGATCTTGCCCTCCAGGACCAACTTTGGAAAGCCCTGCTCTATATATTACATTTATGTAGGCGGGGCACAGACTTTCAAGATGATCCGATCACTCAAGCCCACTGTGCATTGTCTTTAATTCAGCGCATTGTGCCAAGAGTGGGGCCTCGAAGTACTGTCCCTTGCCAAATGAAAGCATGCAGGCGCATTCAATAATTGAGAATGCACCTTCAGCGCTGAATTTCAATTGTCTTGTCAGTGCACTGAACTAACTGGAGAACGCCACGGAGATCCAAGACAAAATACCACTAAAAAAAGAGGCGATAGGTACATAGAGACTTACAAACGCAGAGATAGAGATAGACAAATACAATTGGATCAAAAAATAGGAAGAGATAAAGTGAAGAACACCCCCAGTATCACTGACGAAGCGATTATGAATGGCCATTGAATGGCTAAAAGTGAAGCCAGGCAATGGCAAAGCCAATAGGTTTAGGGGTTTTATAGTGCATGTACTCAGAAACACACAACATGCAGATGCAGAGGCACCCGCTTCTCCCGTGTCCCCTCTCCTGCCCCCCAACTGCAAACCGTGCCGGCCGCCACTGAAGGCCAGGTTGGAATTATAATAGATGATCAGGTTACACTCAGGTGACACCAATGTAGATAATGGACTCATAACCTGAAGCAGCCTAAGTTCTTCTAAGATACTGGGATCCAGTGACATTAAAAGTGGATAGGGTTTGGTATGGTTCAGTTTAAGAAGGTTGCTGATAGCCACCATCAGGTTAAGGATAATCTTCCAGACATGCTGGACAAGCTCTGCCTGATACGAGACAATCCAAAGACCACTTAGGTGTCGGCAGCGTACATGTAAAATCTGATAGCCATCTGATGAAGGAGGGAGGCCAGTGTATGGATATAAACGTTAAACAAGAAGGGTGATAGAATCGACCAGTGTCAGACATCACAACTGAGACCTACGAGTTTTCACCTAAAAGAAGGAGACAGAGATATCAACTGATAACGGTCAGTCGCAAAGGCCACCAAACAGCCAAGGTCTTGAATACCTATATTGGAAAGGCTAAAGGCTAGAATAGTACGGATGATGTTGTTGAAGGCTGCTGAACGGTCGAAAAGGATCAGAGCCTCGACACGATCCTCATCTACAGGTCTATGTAAGCCATCCAGTACTGAAACTGCCACAGGCTCTGTGCTTCTACCCTGGTAGAAACCAGCTTGCAATGAGTCAAAATTCCATTCTCCCCCAAGAATTTCTAAAGTTGGTAAAAAAAAGTCGTTTCTCCAGTAGCTTAGCCCATTCTGGGAGAAGAGAAACAGGTCCAAAATTGTTCACATTTGAGAATAGCTGTCTTCCATTGTACTGGAAAGCAGCCAACTGAAAATGTTATCGAACATAAATTGAAATGTATTTATTAGCAATGTTCTAGAACAGCGTAATCGTTTAGGAAGGACCGTATCCGAGGGAGACCTTGAAAGTCGGTATTTTTTTACAACATTTATTAAAACCAGCTCTTCGGAAATGAGAGTAAGCTAGCAAGACCTTCACATAATTGGGTCGAAGAGCTAATAATCGTTTGAGTGACCCAGGTGAACTGTAGTTCCTCAGTGGTCCTAAATAATTCTTTGGCGAAATTAGGAACTAGGGGCCAGATGTACGACCCTTTTTTGTGGCCGCAAAAAAGGGTAATAGCATGTACAAATGCTATTTTGCGAGTAACTGACTCGCAAAATAGCATGTGTGACTCTCGTTATTAGGAAGGGGAGTCCCTTCCTAATAGCGAGTCAACATGCTGGGCCAGATGTACGACCCATTTTTGCATGCGCAAACCGGTTTGCAACTGCATGTGAAATAAGTTTTTTAAGGGCAGGCAGTGGTCCCAGGGACCACTGCCTGCCCTTAAAAAATGAAACAAAAACGTTTCTTTTTTTTTTTTTAAATGCATCCCGTTTTCCTTTAAGGAAAACGGGCTGAATTAAAAAAAAGAAAAATACTGCTTTATCTAAAAGCAGTCCCAGACATGGTGTACATTTGATTTTGCGACTCGCAATTTTTCGCAAATTGAGAGGTGCAAAATGAAATGGTCGTACATCTGGCCCGCTATGTACTAGTGTTTTGCGACTGCAAAACACTCGCAGTTTACCACCTACTTCAAGTAGGTGGTAAACCACTCGCAAAGGAGAAGGGGTCCCCAGAGGACCCCATCCCCTTTGTGAGTATGTTGGAAAATATTTCTTAAGAGCAGAAAGTGGTCCCAGGGACCACTGCCTGCCCTTAAAAAATGAAACAAAAACATTTCATTTTCTTAAAAAATGCATCCCGGTTTCCTTTAAGGAAAACGGGCTGAATTTAAAAAAAAAAAAATACTGCTTTATCTAAAAGCAGTCCCAGACATGGTGTACATTTGATTTTGCGACTCGCAATTTGTCGCAAATTGCGAGATGCAAAATCAAATGGTCGTACATCTGGCCCGCTATGAACTAGTGTTTTGCGACTGCAAAACACTCGCAGTTTACCACCTACTTCAAGTAGGTGGTAAACCACTCGCAAAGGGGAAGGGGTCCCCAGAGGACCCCATCCCCTTTGTGAGTATGTTGGAAAATATTTCTTAAGAGCAGAAAGTGGTCCCAGAGACCACTGCCTGCCCTTGATTTTTGAATGCATCCTGTTTTCCTCTAAGGAAAACGGGCTGCATTAAAAAACAAGCATTTACAATGCAATGGTCTTGGCATTGTTAAAGTTAGAGCTATTGGCATTGCTCATGACATTATTTTTGTTTATGTTTTTGTTTTTAAAAAATTTAAAGAAACTGCATTGTTATTTACAATGTCAATAGCTTAATCTCTCTCAAATGCGAGACCTATTGCATTTGCACCCACACACAAATCCACCCACACAGAGGCACACACACACACACACACACATAGAGCCACCCACAGTTACACAGAGCCACACACAGACATGCTGCTGACTTTAAACATTGCATTCTATTTATGTTCTTACTGTGTCTTCTGTAATTCTCTGCTGAGGAGCACTGGCATTCTGTGTACTCAGGTGAGGTAAAATTGTAGTCCATCTGCTATTTTATAAAATGAAAAGTGCTTGCAGGTTCCTGAGGTGGGGGGGGGGGGAACGAAAAGATGCACTATGTAGAGCGATTAAATAAAACATGTTTGGATGTGAGGGCGATCTGGCTGGGGTTGATTGGGAGGGGATATGGCATTATGAAGGTGCAACTATTGGAAAAAAAGGAAATGTTAACATATTATGGCATTTCTCTTTCATTTTGTGAAATGAGTTAACCTGCTTTGTTTATATAAACACATTTATCATGTGTTTTGGTGTGTGCTGCAACTAATATAGAAGTCGTTAAGTATCATCATGTCTTGCCCCTGGCCCCACCCCCTCACTACACTCTTTCTCATTTTAATGAGTATCTGAACTTGATGGCAAACCTAAGTTGAAGTCCTCGAATATTCAGCCTCAACTAAGATGGTCGCAAGTAGAGCGTTTGTTTATGCTTTCCCTACGTCTATGCCGTTTACTACAGTTGGAATTTGTGAATATGGCCGCCATGTTGGCCAGATATCCGTTGCTAGTCAGCTCCCGAAAGGCCGAGTTATTTACTTGACAACTGTTAGACCTGGCACCTTGGCGTGAGTTTCCCTTCCACTTTTTGATGGTGTGCCTCGACTGTTTTGCTGGTGTTGTCCGCTCAGGGCACTGCGCCACGGCTAATCCGTGCCGCAGTGCAAGTGCTCCCTAGGTAAAGTGTACCTGTAATTGATGTCCACGATTGGTTTATTGGATTCACTGTCAGTCCCCAGTAAAGTGCACCAGGGGTGCCAGGGCTCGTGAATGCCAATGCTGCTGGTGGGCTTGCAGCGCTGGTTGCGCCACCCACGGAAGCGGCCTTGTAAAGTGTGTCTAGGGCCTGCCACCGCAGACCCTGTGCGCGGTCCGGGACCGTCGCGCTGACTGCGCAAGTGCCCCCACTTGCCAGTCCCTAAACCTTCCCTTACCTACATATTAGCCACCCCTCTGGTAGGCCCAAGGGCAGGGTGCATTGTAGGCATAAGGTAGGACATGCCCTGATGTGTGTGGCATGTCCTAGTAGTGAATTACAGCCATTTCCGTTTTTCACTATTGAAGGCTACCTGCTCTCCATAGGCCAGAATGGGCTGCCGGGATCACGCCAACGCTGTGACCCCAGTGGACTCAGAGAGCATGGTAGAAGTGTCAAGTTTGGTATGCCTGAACTCAGAATAATAAAATACTTCTTGTAGTCAAGTTTATTTTAGTATCCTGGGTTTGTAAATACTACTTTTAGAAAGTTAGTATTTACTGACCTGACCATCTCAGTCCGCCTCTGCTGTGTGTATGTGTTCTGCCTGGCAACAGTAAGGAGCAGGGTGGGGGGATCCCCAGAGACAGGTTGGCTGCCAGGTGGTGGGTAGAGAGATTACACCTGGATGGGTGGGAGGAGTACACCTTGACTCTTGAATAGACCTGTGCTCTGCCACCACAAAGCCGGCGCCACCCCCTGTGGGGCGGCTGATGTCTCTGCCCTGCTGCTGAAAGGAAAGAGCAGAGTCACCATAACAAAGTGCTCCAGAACTGGACTGAGCCAGGCCTAGGCCCCCTGGCGCTAAAGAACAAAAGAATCATGGTATAAAAGTAGGAGCCTGGCTCCTAAGAAATCAGAATCCTGTTTACCACAAAGAACCTCTACCCGACTAGAAGGAGAAGGAGACGCTGGAGGAGCTGGCCTGCTGCCTGCCTTGCTGAGAAAGGAGAGGAAGAGACTTACTGAAAAGACTTTGCTACTTTGTGCTTGAACATTCTCCAAGGGCTTGATCTGAGCTTGCCCCCTGAACTGAACCCCAGGACCAGTGGGTTCTCTGTGCTTTTGCTCGTCCTCCAATTCGAGCCGTGTGTGCATCCCGCTGGAAAGAGACTGCGCCCCTCATCGCCCCTCCTAGGGCCGTGACACTCAGAAGCTCGCCTGCCTCCAACCCGTGAGAGCCCCGCTCCGTCCCGAGCCGCTCTCTGTTCCCGGGCCAGGCCGCCTGCATCCCTGTCACCGCCTGCCATTGGAGTGCGCTGAACGCGCTATCACCCCTCCTGCCGGAAGCCGTCCGACGACTGTGATCTACGCCGGGTCATCCAGCTGCACTGACTGTGCCCTGTGACACCGCTTCGCTATCCCCGGACACCTCAGGCCGCGCCGCCCCCGCTGTGGAGACCCTCCTGCACCGCCGTGCTACAGGGTCGCGGGCCGCGCCTGCCTACGTGCCCACACCTGCTGATTGAGGACCCAAGAACACTTCCCAAGCTGAGAGTCGCACCGACCTGTGCCGACTCTCCACATCACGAAAGAAGTTCCAGTATCGGGCTCGGGGCCCGCAACGCCTTATTTCCCCGTTCGCAGGAACCGATCTCTGTGAGTACTGGAACTACAAGTAAAGAGACTACAAAGTATCCATTTGAAACTACGAACCCAGAACATTTGCCTGCTGTATAACCTGGCGGCCTAGCGAAAACGTTATTGGTCTTGTGATAAGTCTGTTGAGATATATATACCTTATTTTTACATAAAGGATCGTATTTTTATATATATCCAAGTCTGGTGTCCGTTTCTGGGGGGGTTGATGTATTTACTGTGTGTATGATTGTAAGTGCTTAACCAACAACGCCTGAGGAATCGCCTTGGCTGCTCACGCCACGCACCTAGAGGGTGAGCAAGGGTCATTCGCGAGGGGTTATCCTGCGCCCTGACGTGGAGGAGAGGGTTCCTGCTTGACACAAGGGCAACCTTGCGCCAACCAGAGATCCCCGACTCTAACATTGTTGGCAGCGGTTGGGATTTCGGATTTGCACTTGTAATTTGCATACAGTGAATTATTAATCACCAGATAGTGAGAGCAGACCAAATAACGCAGCCACAGGTTTAAATTTGTTGAGACATCTGCCATTACTGCAACCATGCCTGGCTCGCACTCCGCTGGAAGAGCACTCTCTGTGATTTCTGGAATAGATGAGGTGGATTGGGAGAGACTGGAAGGCTACTCGATGGAGCAATTGAAAGGCTACAGTGTAAAATTCCGAGTCCCCCATGCTGGATTCAAGAGGAGAACCCAGTACGCCAAGGCGCTGAGAGCCTGGAAGGAGTCACGAGACCCACGGAATGCGGGGGACATCGTTCCACCCGACAACCTTGAGGAGCCCAGCAGAGTCCGGTCGCCAGAGGAGCTGGCAGACAGGGCAGCCGACAGGGCGCATGCAATGGAGATGGCAAAGTTGGCCGGACAAATGGAAATGGAAAAGCAGAAGTTGGCCCTGGAGGCACAACAACGCCAAATGGATCATGACATAAGATTGAAGGAGTTGGAGCTGAAGGCGAAAAGTTTGGACACCGCTCCTTCTGGTGGCAGCACTCCACCAGCGCAGGTAGAGTCCAAGGTGTACATCCCCAAAGATGTAGTAAAGGAGTATTTTAGAAAGGATGACATAGGGCAGTGGTTTAGGGCCTACGAGGTGGCCATGTCCTCACACCGGGTCCCTGAGAAAGACTGGGGAGCGGGGTTGTGGGGAAGGTTCCTTGCTGAAGGGCGGGACACACTGTTAGATTTGCCCTTAGAAGTCCAGACCTCATACCCCCATATGAAGGAAGCTTTAATGACCAGGTATGGGTTAACTCCTGAGCTATATAGACAGAGGTTCAGGGAGACCAAGAAGATCCCTGAAAGTACGTATGTGGAATATGTGACCTTTTTCTGCAGAGCGCTGGATGGTTGGGTGAAGGGTAGCAAAGTGAATGATTATCAAGGGCTGCTTGATTTAATTACATGGGAGCACTTGTCCAGTCAATGTTTTCCTGAGCTACGCCAGCACCTGATCGATAGCAAGCTGTCCAACCCGAGGAAGCTTGCTGAGGAGGCGGACCGCTGGCTCAGCACCAGGGTCCACAAGGGTCAAGTGGGAGACTCCGCCAAAGGTGGGCAGGGTCCCCAGCAGAAGAGTGGGGGGGACAAGGGTAAACAGAAGGGGTTCCAAAAAGGCCCCCAAAGTAATTCCCAAGGGAACCAGCAGAAGGGTTCTCAGCCTCCCCCACCCCCGCAGCAGAACGGGGCCCCGACAGGTAGACCTGTTCCAAAGGGGCCCTTCAATTGTTATAAGTGTGGTGACCCGGGTCACATTGCCTCTGATCCGAAGTGTCGCCTGTTTGGTAAGACCGCACCCACTGGTGCTCCACCCCGGCAAGTAGCTAGTGTTAACTTTGGGGAGGAAGTAGCAGTCCAGGAGGGTGGGGGTCCCGGGCAGATGACCCTAGTCTCGCTAGGAGACAGTGAGATGGTCCCTGTAACCTACCTGCCCTCTAACACTAAGAAATATGGGCAGGTGGTGACCATCAATGGAAAGAAGGTGGAGGCTCTTAGAGATACAGGAGCCAGCGTGACCTCGGTGAGGCAACACCTGGTGTCTCAAGAGCAGATTGTACCCAATGCCTACTGTAGGGTTGTCAATGCTGACAACGTAGAGAGTCGTTGTCCAATGGCTCAAGTTCCCTTTGAGTGGGGGGAGGTCTCTGGTACTCTACAAGTCGCTGTGAGAACTGACATGCCTGTAGACTGTCTGCTAGGGAACGACCTGGAGAGTTCCCCTTGGGAGAAGGTGGAGAAGACCACGCATCTGAGGATGGTGGGTCTACCCGACTGGGCGTGCGTGACCACCCGGTCCATGGCAGCCAGTAGGGGTGTTGAGAGGGTCCTGGAGCCTGAGGGAGAGGTCCAGGAACCGGCCTTAGGGAGAAGGCGCAGGAGGCGCGGGAAACCGGCCCCCGAAGTTCCCACGGCCCAGGAGGAAGTAGACCCTGAGGGGGATGCTCTGGAGCCTACCGGGGAACAGATTGCCGAACTGGGAGATCTGCCTGAGCTGACCCATTGGCAGCAAGAAGGAGGTCCCTCTAGGGAGGAATTCTGCAGGGAGCAGAAAGAATGCCCTTCTCTCGTGGGTATGCGGCAACAGGCTGCAGACCAGGCCAATGGTGTTCAGGCCAAAACACACTACGTGTACTGGGAGAGTGACCTCCTGTATTCCGAGCCTAAGGCTGCTGAACCTGGGTCAGCCCGTGTGCTGGTGGTACCCCAGAAGTTCAGAACCTTCCTACTGGGGCTGGCTCATGATGTGCCGTTAGCAGGACATTTGGGGATGGACAAGACCTATGACAGGCTTGTCACCCACTTTTACTGGCCCCAAATGCATAAGAATTCAGATTCCTACTGCAGAACCTGTCAGACTTGCCAGGCAAGTGGTAAGAGCGGAGGGAAGCATAAGGCTCCTCTGCAACCTTTCCCTGTGGTCGGTACGCCATTCCAACGAGTGGGTATTGATATTGTGGGGCCTCTGGACCCCAAGACAGCCCTGGGCAACAGGTTCATCCTGGTCTTGGTGGACCATGCCACCCGGTACCCTGAAGCCATCCCTCTGAGGACAGTGACGGCCCCCGTGGTGGGACGGGCACTGATGGGAATTTTCTCCCGAGTGGGATTCCCTCTAGAGGTGGTGAGCGACAGGGGGACCAATTTCATATCCACATATATGAAATCCCTGTGGAAGGAGTGTGGGGTAACTTACAAGTTCACCACTCCTTACCACCCCCAAGGAAATGGGTTGGTTGAGAGATTCAATCGAACCCTCAAAGGCATGATCATGGGCCTGGACGGTCCAATGAGGCGTAAGTGGGACGTCCTCTTGCCATGCCTGCTCTTCGCTTACCGAGAGGTGCCACAGAAGTCTCTAGGATTCAGCCCCTTTGAGCTTCTGTATGGTCACCCGGTAAGAGGACCTCTGAGTTTGGTAAAGGAAGGCTGGGAGCAATCTCCCAGGAAACCTCCCCAGAATGTATATAGTTACATGCTGGCCTTCCGAAACCAGACTCGGCGTTTCAGGCAACTTGCCGAGGCAAATCTGGAAGCCAGCCAGGAGGAGATGAAGCGGTGGTACGACCGGAATGCCACTCTGGTAGAGCTTCAACCTGGACAAAAGGTGTGGGTCTTGGCCCCAGTGGAGCCGTGTGCACTTCAGGATAAGTGGACAGGTCCATTCGAGGTTGTGGAGCGCAAAAGTCCTATCACCTACTTGGTGGACATGCAGACTCCCAGGAACCCTTTGAGGGTCCTACATGTTAACCGCCTTAAGCCCCACTTAGAGAGGACCGAAGTGGGCATGCTGCTGGCCACTGATGATGGAATGGAAGAGGAGACCGAGCCTCTTCCTGACCTCTTAGTGGCCTCTGAGAAAGATGGGTCAGTGGATGGAGTTAACCTCTCACCCACCCTGACGCCCGAACAACAGGAAGACTGCCGCCACTTGCTGGGACAATTTTCCGACCGATTCTCCCTGGTTCCTGGTGTCACAGATTGGTGCGTCCATGATGTGGACACAGGAGACAGCTTACCTGTAAAGCACAAGGCTTACCGGGTAACTGACAGGGTCAGAGCTTGCATTAAGGAGGAGGTCTCCAAGATGCTTGCGCTAGGGGTGGTTGAATCCTCCAGCAGTCCTTGGTCCAGCCCCGTGGTCTTGGTCCCAAAGGCTGCTGCGCCGGGAGCCACACCTGAACTCCGGTTCTGTGTGGACTACAGAGGACTCAATTCAGTCACGAAGACTGACGCGCACCCCATCCCCAGAGCTGATGAGCTCATTGATCGGCTGGGGGCTGCCCGGTTCCTCAGTACGTTTGATTTAACGTCTGGGTACTGGCAGATCGCCTTGACCGATGGGGCCAAAGAGAGGTCAGCATTCTCTACCCCAGATGGGCACTTCCAGTTCCGAGTCATGCCATTTGGGATGAAGAATGCCCCTGCCACCTTCCAGAGGTTGGTCAACCAGGTACTGGTTGGGCTGGATGCGTTCAGTGCCGCCTACCTGGATGACATCGCAGTGTTCAGTGCCACCTGGCCTGAACACCTGCGCCACCTCTGGGAAGTGTTGATGGCGCTGCGCCGAGCAGGCCTCACGATCAAGGCAAGCAAGTGCCAGATCGGGCAGGGTTCCGTGGTGTACTTGGGACACCAAGTGGGGAGTGGCAAGGTGGCACCCTTGCAACCCAAAATTGAGACCATCCTGGCTTGGGAGCCCCCCAAGACGCAGACCGCAGTGAGGGCCTTCCTGGGGCTCACTGGGTACTACAGGAGGTTTGTCAAGGGCTATGGAACGATCGTTGCCCCCTTGACAGAGCTGACTTCGAAGAAGCAGCCCAGGAACGTGATTTGGACTGACACCTGTCAGAAAGCTTTCGACACCCTGAAGACTGCCATGTGCACGGCGCCCGTGCTTTTGGCCCCTGACTTCTCCAAGGAATTCCTAGTACAGACAGACGCTTCAGAGCATGGTGTAGGGGCTGTTCTCTCACAGATGACTGAGGAGGGCTGGGACCAACCCGTAGCCTTCATCAGTAGGAGGTTACTTCCACGGGAAAGTAGGTGGAGTGCAATTGAGCGAGAAGCATTTGCTGTGGTCTGGGCGCTGAAGAAGCTAAGACCCTACTTGTTTGGGTCTCACTTCCGGGTTCAGACGGACCACAGGCCCCTCAGATGGTTGATGCAAATGAGGGGTGAAAACCCGAAGCTGTTGAGGTGGTCCATCTCCCTACAGGGTATGGACTTTACGGTGGAACACCGTCCTGGTACAGATCACGCCAACGCTGACGGTCTGTCCAGGTATTTCCGCCTTAGTGACGAGGAACCCCCTGGGCAAGGGTAGTTCTCCCCACATTTCAGCTGGAGGGGACACGTGTTAGACCTGGCACCTTGGCGTGAGTTTCCCTTCCACTTTTTGATGGTGTGCCTCGACTGTTTTGCTGGTGTTGTCCGCTCAGGGCACTGCGCCACGGCTAATCCGTGCCGCAGTGCAAGTGCTCCCTAGGTAAAGGGTACCTGTAATTGATGTCCACGATTGGTTTATTGGATTCACTGTCAGTCCCCAGTAAAGTGCACCAGGGGTGCCAGGGCTCGTGAATGCCAATGCTGCTGGTGGGCTTGCAGCGCTGGTTGCGCCACCCACGGAAGCGGCCTTGTAAAGTGTGTCTAGGGCCTGCCACCGCAGACCCTGTGCGCGGTCCGGGACCGTCGCGCTGACTGCGCAAGTGCCCCCACTTGCCAGTCCCTAAACCTTCCCTTACCTACATATTAGCCCCCCCTCTGGTAGGCCCAAGGGCAGGGTGCATTGTAGGCATAAGGTAGGACATGCCCTGATGTGTGTGGCATGTCCTAGTAGTGAATTACAGCCATTTCCGTTTTTCACTATTGAAGGCTACCTGCTCTCCATAGGCCAGAATGGGCTGCCGGGATCACGCCAACGCTGTGACCCCAGTGGACTCAGAGAGCATGGTAGAAGTGTCAAGTTTGGTATGCCTGAACTCAGAATAATAAAATACTTCTTGTAGTCAAGTTTATTTTAGTATCCTGGGTTTGTAAATACTACTTTTAGAAAGTTAGTATTTACTGACCTGACCATCTCAGTCCGCCTCTGCTGTGTGTATGTGTTCTGCCTGGCAACAGTAAGGAGCAGGGTGGGGGGATCCCCAGAGACAGGTTGGCTGCCAGGTGGTGGGTAGAGAGATTACACCTGGATGGGTGGGAGGAGTACACCTTGACTCTTGAATAGACCTGTGCTCTGCCACCACAAAGCCGGCGCCACCCCCTGTGGGGCGGCTGATGTCTCTGCCCTGCTGCTGAAAGGAAAGAGCAGAGTCACCATAACAAAGTGCTCCAGAACTGGACTGAGCCAGGCCTAGGCCCCCTGGCGCTAAAGAACAAAAGAATCATGGTATAAAAGTAGGAGCCTGGCTCCTAAGAAATCAGAATCCTGTTTACCACAAAGAACCTCTACCCGACTAGAAGGAGAAGGAGACGCTGGAGGAGCTGGCCTGCTGCCTGCCTTGCTGAGAAAGGAGAGGAAGAGACTTACTGAAAAGACTTTGCTACTTTGTGCTTGAACATTCTCCAAGGGCTTGATCTGAGCTTGCCCCCTGAACTGAACCCCAGGACCAGTGGGTTCTCTGTGCTTTTGCTCGTCCTCCAATTCGAGCCGTGTGTGCATCCCGCTGGAAAGAGACTGCGCCCCTCATCGCCCCTCCTAGGGCCGTGACACTCAGAAGCTCGCCTGCCTCCAACCCGTGAGAGCCCCGCTCCGTCCCGAGCCGCTCTCTGTTCCCGGGCCAGGCCGCCTGCATCCCTGTCACCGCCTGCCATTGGAGTGCGCTGAACGCGCTATCACCCCTCCTGCCGGAAGCCGTCCGACGACTGTGATCTACGCCGGGTCATCCAGCTGCACTGACTGTGCCCTGTGACCCCGCTTCGCTATCCCCGGACACCTCAGGCCGCGCCGCCCCCGCTGTGGAGACCCTCCTGCACCGCCGTGCTACAGGGTCGCGGGCCGCGCCTGCCTACGTGCCCACACCTGCTGATTGAGGACCCAAGAACACTTCCCAAGCTGACTCTCCACATCACGAAAGAAGTTCCAGTATCGGGCTCGGGGCCCGCAACGCCTTATTTCCCCGTTCGCAGGAACCGATCTCTGTGAGTACTGGAACTACAAGTAAAGAGACTACAAAGTATCCATTTGAAACTACGAACCCAGAACATTTGCCTGCTGTATAACCTGGCGGCCTAGCGAAAACGTTATTGGTCTTGTGATAAGTCTGTTGAGATATATATACCTTATTTTTACATAAAGGATCGTATTTTTATATATATCCAAGTCTGGTGTCCGTTTCTGGGGGGGTTGATGTATTTACTGTGTGTATGATTGTAAGTGCTTAACCAACAACGCCTGAGGAATCGCCTTGGCTGCTCACGCCACGCACCTAGAGGGTGAGCAAGGGTCATTCGCGAGGGGTTATCCTGCGCCCTGACGTGGAGGAGAGGGTTCCTGCTTGACACAAGGGCAACCTTGCGCCAACCAGAGATCCCCGACTCTAACAACAACAAAGCCTCCAAATGCAACTCGCACCCTGAGCCAACAACACACAACCTCACATTAGTAGAAGGGGCTCAATGGCACGCCATTGTGTGACGAATTCAGCAGACGAAAAAGATCACGAGAAGTCCTGACGCAGCAGGTCATGTGGCACGTGACGTGTCGTCAGCTGATGTACGGAAGAGCAACGGAGGCCTGGTTCTGCGGCCGGTGTAAGGGAGTCTTCTTGTTGTAAATAACCGCCGCTATGTCGTCTTTTCCGAGCTCTATTTCAACGTGGATAGCGGGTATCTCGAGGGTCTAGTTCGTGACCCCCGCGCCTGCATGTACTGTCAGACCTGTTCATTCATTCTTAGTGATTGTTTTTGGCTATCGAACATTGCTCAAGCATAATTATCATGCTCATTATACAGGAGGTATTTACAGCGTAGTTGTTTAAAAACAGAAGTGCACGGAATTCTATACGGTAAAAAAATGGTGCAGACATTGGGAAAGTGAACCTGGCTGGAAACATTTTACATGACATATCTTGCAGAGTCGAGGGGGCGAAAATCATAAATTGAGTGGACCATTATCACGAGAGGAGAGGGTGGCCACACCGCCGCCTTTCTCCGAGGCGAAGCAGAAATGCCTTGGAGAAAGGCAGCGGCGTTTCCGGATTCGGGGCGTGTTTTGCTTTTCTCTCCTCTTGCCATTGGCTGGATTAGAAAAGTTGAAAAAAACACGCCCCCGAATCCGTAAAGGACGGGGCCTGTTCGGAGTGACGGAGCTCTTCTCCAATGGCTGGCCAGCATTCAAGAGGCCAGCCAATGGAGAAGAGGGGAGAAGAGGGGCGGGTTCAAGCCCCTCTTCTCCAAGTCATTATGTCTCGCAAGCGAGACTGCGCAAGCGCAGCCTTCACTAGCCGAGACCTAAAAACAGCTTTATTAAAAAAGCAGTCCCAGACATGGTGGTCTGCTGAGCCCAACAGGCCACCATCCCTGGGAGGGCTGGCATTCACAATGGGCTCACAAATTGCGAGAGGCTCAGTAATATTCATGAGTCTCGCAATTTGCGACCCCATTGGGAATCGCAAATAGTGTTAAACACATTGTTGTACATGCAAGATAGCGCCTCGCAAATGACTAGCAATTTGCGATGCGCAATTTTGCAGGTCGTACATCTGGCCCTCTGTCTATACATCTATTGCACTATGCTTTCTTTGCTTCTTTAGTCTGCTCCTTATGTTTCTTGGAGTGCCTCAGAAAAGACCTGCCCAGAGAAGGGCAATACTTGCTTTCAAATTGTTTGATTTCTAGTTTCAGTTTTACAGGATCTGCTGAAAACCAGGAATAAGTTTTGTAGGAGGTTTAGGTTTTTTATTCTTTAAGGTGGGTTTATCAACTAATACCTCCAAATGCAATTGATTAAAAGTGGATGAAAGTATTTGGGTCATATTACTGGAACTTAACTTGATTTCTGTAGGTGTTATCTGCCAAAATGGCAATAGCTTCTGGTAGGCCCGACTTCCCGCATCTGACTGAGTTGGTAGTGAGGGGCTTTGGGGGAATTAGACATGCTGATATAGAAAGATATAGCTAAGTGGCCCATCCAAATCGATAGAACAAAGTTCCCTACCACCACACCTGAAAATAAATAAAAATAGGATCCAACACACGTGCCTGAAAGTGAGTGGTTTCTTAGGATAATAAAGATGTTAATTGAAAGTTTCTATGCTTTATTTAAACTGAAGCTTGGTGCAACAAGGGTTAACTAACCTGAGACTTAAGTTTCTCAATAAAATCATTTTGTCTCCTTTCCAACAAAAAATCGGATTTCTTCAGTTAACTGTAAATGATTGCCTGAGAGAACATGTGACAGGTCATCCATCACCACAGATTCTATAGGGACATTTCTGATCTTACAAAAAAATGTTAAAAAGTCAAATTTAGGGTCGGAGTTAAAGGGCTTGTCATTCAGGAGCAAGCTGGGACAATTTGTTACTCCTACTCCTCTCCCAGTTCTATTCTCCCTGTCTACATGTGTAAGTTTGAAATTTGTAGGGAATAATGGGGCCAAATCAATCTAATTAGCAGATCTGTCTTTGCGCCAAAACCCAAGGTCTTTGAGTTGGCCCCTCCTCTGACCCTCCTCCCCACCACCTTTGTATAAATCAACAGGGGTGTGGCAGAAAGGGATATGGGTGCAGCACGATGATCAACCTTTAGTGCAAAATAGCTTTTGTGTGTCAATGTTAATCCATCGCTGCTCTTTAAGCCACTTGGTGTTGCTTTATGTCGCATTGTGTTGCCGAGCTCCAGTGCAAACTATTAGTAAATCTGGGCCCTGATGCGTTCTTGGTGTTAAAGTTTAGGTTTGCGTCCATTGTGCCAAATGAGATAACACTCCTATAAATACTGGATTATCAAGGGTTGCGTGACCATGGCATGCATATAAGTGCAAATGAAACTGGTGCATCATGCACTCTATTGACATAAAATAGTACTGTCTCCTATACCTGGACTAACGGATATCAAGTGCGACAAGTATTCCCAGATGTGGGTCACATCCTCACACGTCATACTGAAGAGGCCCCAATAGGCCAACACTGGTCTTGAGTTGCTTATTCTCCAGGTCTGGTGGTTTGGCTGGAAACTAGGAAACGTTACTTGACACAACACAATGTCACAGGTGCGGTGGGGCTGTGTTATTTGAGCACACTGCAACCAGAATGGTGTTGTTCCTTGTATTTTTTAGCCCTGAAGAAGTCGTGGGTTATTCCCTACATGACGAAACATATGTTGGTTGGCTAATAGAAGACAGACATTGAAGGAAACAACGAATACTGAATGTTTTTTGAATTACCTGCAATTGTGGGTGTTGATAATGGAGTGTGTGCTCGGGGACATGGCTTAATTTTGATAGGGTTTATGCTTTGATCCCATTGGGCGGGTGTAGGGTGAATCCCTCTTCCTTTAGTGTACCTCAACAGATCAACAGGTGTTTTACACAAGCATGATATAGGTGAGCGCCACCTCATCACCCTACATGCTTTCACTACTGGTGGCTGTATGTTGTACTGGCTGGAAGTGGACGCAATAAACTATTTGCACCAGACAAGTGTTTGACTACTTCTTGTAAAATACCTTCGCTGCTCTGTCAAAGGGGGCACGTGATTGAATAGGAGACTGGATGGAAAGGATTCTTGGGGCAATGCCCACTTAACATGAGAGGGTAAGGAGGTGAAAGCACCCAGGTGGTGGATTAGTATCTACCTGTAGGAAACCTAAGGAGGTGTGAAGATTCCTAATAAGTGTTGAGTACTTGGGCCACGGCATTAGTGAAGATGGGTTCATTATATGCCTTCACTGGTTCCAGCAATTACCGAGTTCCCACCTTCACTTGAATTTTCAATTATTTACACTGTAGTCTGTGATCATTGTGGATGCTAGCCAAGTGGTACATGATATATTTTGATCATTATAAGCAAAGCGTAGCGAGAGTGTGCAACAGATTTACTTAAATACCTAACCGGTCAGATTGACATGACAGAGCCTCGAATACAGTTGCTAAAGACTTGGTAAGTGTAACCAGTAAATCTGGTTTTGAAAACAGCTGTTGACCATAATGCAGAGGGAATATATATCATTCTCAGGCCCATTAAACGATGCTGGGGCAAATTTGGTGGCTGAAAGTGAAGAATCTAAATCCTGATCTTCAGAATGATGATGGAAACACTGACTATTCTCAGACTAACCGTGTAGGGAACATTGTATACCTTTAAGCTTGATGGCCTTATCTAAGCTTAAAGAATATTATCTTTCTAGAATCTATTTCTATGGGTAGAAATGTGTGGGGATTCGCCGACCAGTCAGTTTTTCCTTAGTTTGTGTGGGACCACCGCTCTTGGGTAGTTATCGCTCAATAAATCATACTAAGACTTATTCTGTAGACAGATTTATTTACAAAATTGGTGATGAGCTACAGCCACAGGACAAGAGCTACCCAACTGGTGTATAAACAAGCCACAACATTGAGTCACAATGTATTGGCAGGAGGGATATCAGAGGAAATCTCTGATATTACTGGATTGAGGACTTCACATTCATAGCAACTATACTCAGATACTGTGGGCGTGACTGGCATTTTTAGGCGCTTTGTTCTTTTAACGGCTGACAGCTATCTCAGAGCTCTCAGCTGCTTGTGCTTTTGCCTCCCAACTATTCTGAAATATTTGCATGGGAAGTGCTAGTTTGGATTAGCATATTGATTCTGCATGAGGCATTGGAGTATGACTTTATCACCCATAATAAGTGTGTGGGGGTCAAAGTGAGCTGCAATAATTAAAAAACAGGCCAGAGCACAGAGTATGAGTGGCATTGGCACATGAGTGTGACACCCGTTATGAGCACACTGGCACACTCACAACTGATCAGCATCAGACAATCACACGCGCTTGAGCGCGACAAAGTAAAGCTGTGCCTTGTGGTGCATTTGTAAATGGTACAAAACCCTGGATTCTTACTATCTATTTCAGGAATTTATTTCTGCAAGGCTCTATCTGCTCGATGTCCATGTGTCTCAGGAATCTCTCTTTGCAAGGCCATGCCTGATGTGATTGTGCAGTTATTGGAATAGAATAGAAATAGGACTGCGCCTACACTGGAAATCCTACCATAGAAACAGAAATAGAACCTTCCCTGCAGCTGTTAGAAAGTCTCTTCTGTTTGTTGTTAGAATTTTGCCAACATATTGCAGGTACTGTTCGCAATATAATTCTGTGTTTTTCGGCAACCTGGATCATCATGGAGTCTTCTGCAGTAATTCCACCACCACTCTCTTTAACACAAGCTCGGAAACCCACCCATTGAATGGGAAGAGGGGATTGGCATATTTGAAAACTACTTAGAGGTGTTGGATGGCCAAGACGTTCGCTCATCATGGAAATGGGCCAATCTTTTAAATACTTTAGGCAAAGAGGGTCAACATGTTTTTAAGTACTTAACTGTAGTTGTTGATTCAGATGGTCAGCAAATTCATGACCCAGTTACAGAAGCAAAAACACGGTTGGAAAACAGGTTTGCAAAAGTCGCTTATATAGCTATGTGTAGATTTAAATTTTATACCACAAAGGGCAGGGTAAACAATGAATAAATTAATTTCCACGTTGTCGGGAAAATGTCAGTTTGGGGCAATGACTGATGAATAAACTTGTGACCAACTTATTGTGCAGTGTAGGATTACAAAAAATGCAAGAAATGGGGGCGTGGCCGGGCAAGATGGCCGAACGGGCATAGATCGTTTCGGCTCCCGGCCCACGCACTATTCCCGATCCGTTTTCCGCAGCCTGCTGATGCCTTGCAGCTGAGACGCCGTGGCTCCGGTGAGCGGATGATATGGGGCGCACTTGGAAAGCCCTGTCTTGCCTTGCACTCGCCGCCGCGAGCAGAATGTGCGGCCGTTGCCGGAGTGGACAAGATGGCGGTCGCGGCTCGGAGCGCCGTAGCGCCTGCACCAGGAGCCTATTAGCATCACGGCACCAGTTACCGAGACCGGGGGTGGGGTAAGCTGAGGCTGCGGATGCCGCCTACCCGGAGCGGCGGAGTGAGCCGGGACCGCTGTTAGGCCGGATTCCGAGGTGAGGAGGGGCTTTGCGGGCTGGAGCCAGTATTCGGACGGTGCGGGAAGAGACCGAGGTGCTGTCTCCTTAAACCTTCTAGCGCCGGTCACGGAGGGCCCACCAATAGCAGCGGATGCGTTGCGGCCCGCGACGAGGGTTTCCCCGCCTTGCCTGACTTCAAAATGGCGGCTCCGGTGTGACATGGTGCGGCGGAGCTCCACTTCCCGTCCTGGCCAGCATGGTCTCCTCTCTGGTGGCAGGGAGATAATCCAACGGCCCAGATTCTCCGTACCAGCTTGACTGATAGACCTTAGGCGCCTGGTCCGCTTTGTGGTGGGGATAGCTAACGGACACATGGCCTGCGACCTTTGGTGCCTACTGTTGGGCCTACTCGTAAGTTTGCCAGGCCCTCTCCTTGGAGACACGCCGCTGTGGTGCACCTCATGGGTCCCCCGAGAGGTTGACGCGCTCACGAGACTCACCTCCTGCCGTCTCCCTTACACAGCGGCCCGGAGCCCACTCCTGATATCGAGGGGCGGGTTAGTCCTCTCGCGTGGGTTAATTGTGCCTTTCCAGCCACCGCCTCGGGGGTCCTCCTGGGCCTGCCCTTATGCCGCCAAAGAAGACATCAGGCAAAGCACCCACCAAGGTTTCACAATTTTTTGCCCCAACTGACAGGCACCTAACGCAGCATTCCAGTGGTGCGGACAGTATGGCCCTCACGCGGGAAGATCTCCTTGGCATGTTTAAAGACTTTAAAACAGAACTCAGGAACGATCTCGGCCAGGACATAAAGGCATCCATAGACCAACTGCGTACCGACCTCACAGACAGGTTGTCCTCCTTACAGCGGGATGTGGACTCGGTGGGCGCGAGAGTGCTCGAACTTGAAACACAAACTCAGAGCCAGGAGGCATGTACCACAGAGAAGACGTTCGGATCCTCCAGGACCAGCTCCATCAGACACAACTTCAGGCGGAGGATCTTGAGAACCGGGCTCGAAGAGATAACCTTCGCATACGAGACCTGGATGAGGGAGCGGAGGGTCCCGATCTGGAGGCCTTCTTGGAGGGGCTCTTTGCAGAAATCCTGAGCCCTCAAACTCTCAACATCAAGTTGGAGCGTGTACACCGAGTGGGTGGTCTGTCCACTGGCGAAAAGAAGCGCCCCCGGGATGTGTTGGCCAAGTTCCACTCCTATAAAGTTAAAGAGGCGGTACTTCTTGCCGCGCGTAAGAAAGGGAATGTATCCTTCCAGAATCACTCATGCGCTATCTATCAGGACCTAGCACCCACCACTTTGGCCAGGAGGCAACTGTTCAGGCCTATCACCTCAAAGCTGCGTGAGGACAAGATACGATACAGATGGACTTACCCTTTTGGCCTAAGCTTCGAGCTAAATAACAGGCGGCGCCATATCACTGACTTGAAGGACGGTCTGGAGATACTGGGCCTTCCCCCCGAGGAATCGGGCCCACCACGTGTCGCGGAGAGGGGAGTGCTGCGGGGTGGCCCGCCGGTCCCCCCCTGGTCCATGGGCCCGCGTAGGAACCGCGGGCGGCACACAAAATCTCCTTCTCCTCAAGCTGCCCTCGGAAAGGGCGATGTTGCTGTCGACTCATGATGTATCACCGTAGCAGTGGGATGACGGACTCTCTCCTGGGTTGTTTTGACCTTACCAACGCCTGGTCCCATCGCAGATTCCTTGGTTTTGACCTCAATGTGCAGGCTGATAGCTGCTGCAGATGGATTGGTGAACTGGTTCGGAGATAGCTCTTATTGGCAGAGACTGGCTTTGCGCTCCTGTAAGTTGCTTCACAGACTTGCTGACACTGTCGCAGCTGTCCAGGGGGGCCATTTCATGTCATGTTCTGGATGGGCATGGCCGGGGGGCCCTGATGGTATAGTTGTACAAAGTGGGCTGTTTACAAATTTTTACCTAAGTTTTGATCGGGATGGGCGTGGGCGGGGACCTCGGTTCTACCGCTCCCACCGACTTCTCGTGGGGAGTATCTTTCCCTTATTGGGACCATATTAGTGTTATTCTGATTTCAACTTTTGATAATGTTTATTTTTACATTGTTGGGGGAAGGTGGGAGGGTTAGGGAGGGGAATGGCGGCGGCTCTTTGCTGTTACACTGGGCAGAGTTCGGGTGGTACACCATCCCTAATGGCGACATTCGGAGGAGATCCACCAGATATCTTGGCGGGGCGGGACGGTACACAATGCCCAGAGGAGCGCAGGTTCCCTTATTAGATAGATGACTATCACCCTTGGCTCGTGGAACGTCAAGGGCCTCAACTCACCCCAAAAACGCCAAAAGGTCTGGAAATATCTCATCGACCACCACCTTGATATAGTGGCCTTGCTAGAGACCCATCTGGTTAGATCTGAGGACACGCGTTTCCGCCACAAACAATATCCTTTGATATACAGGTCCTCTGCACTCACAAAACATAGAGGGGTGGCTCTCCTGTTTCACTCCTCAGTGAAATTCCAGCCACATGATGTTCAGGCCGATAAAGACGGTCGCCTTATTATGGTCAAAGGCCTCTTGATGGGCAGATGTTGTACATTTGTGGCAGTGTATGCGCCTAACACAGGTCAAGCGGCCTTCTTAAACACACTAACGGGGAAAATTCAAGATTTCGCAGAGGGACCTATAATTCTCATGGGGGACTTTAACTTGATCTGGCAGAAGGACTTGGACAGCTCTCACCCACAACGTTCTGATGCGAGCACATTTCCCGCTGACACTAAACAGAACCTGCACGACCTGGGCCTTCTAGATGCTTGGCGCACTTTATACCCTCAATCCCGCGACTACACCTTTTACTCGCACGTACACCGTACATACTCCCGACTGGATTATATTGTTATAAGCCAAAACCTCTTGGGAGTACTGCAGGAAGCCAAGATCTTTCCTCTGTCCGTGTCGGACCATGGCCTAGTATCAATTTGCCTGGCCTGGAGCTGTAACGCCTCATCTCGCCCCAGGTGGTACTTTCCGGCGTCCCTCACGCGAGACAAGGTGTTCTGTACGGAGCTGAGAGAAACGATAGCAGATTTTTTTACTAACAACAACCCCGTAGACACCTCAGAGTATAATACTTGGGATGCGTTTAAGGTCGTCTTTAGAGGGAAATGCATTGCCCTGAACTCGGCTTTAAACAAACAGCGAACCAGGGAGAGGGAGGCTTTGGAACAAGAGGTACCCACCACTGAACAAGCTCATAAGATGAACCCCACCAGGGAGACTCTCCGCAACTTAACGGCTCTGCGGGGCAATAAGATTGGGAAACACCTGGCAAGGCAACTGAAGGAGAAAAGGGAACGGGAGTACATAGGGGGTGTACGGGGGGCGAATGGAGAAATCACACACAAAGACGAGCTCAAGGCTGACATCTTTAGCGCCTATTACAAGGCCCTGTACACTGCTGATCAGCTAGATACGAACAGGCAACGAGAGTATCTCCGGTCGTTGCACCTTCCACAAGTTTCGGCGGAGTGGAACACCACACTCACTGCTCCCATAACTTCTGAAGAGATAGGGATCGCCATAAAAGCGCTTAAACCTCACAAGGCCCCAGGACCCGACGGTTATACCGCTCACTTCTATAAAGCCTTCGCCCCTGATCTAATTCCGCACCTCACGAGACTGTTTAACAAAATGGCGAAGGAGGGGGAGACCACTAGATCCATGACTGAAGCGGTAATATCGATTATACCCAAGCCGGGGAAGGACCCTCAACTATGCGCCTCCTATCGCCCCATCGCTCTGCTAAATCTCGATGCGAAGCTTTATTCCGCCATCATTGCGACACGGCTCAATGATCTTTTGCCCGACCTTATACATCCTGACCAGTCGGGCTTTATTAAGAGCCGGCAGACCCACGACAACACCCGTCGCATAGTCCACTTGATAGAAAAGGCTAACAAACGACAACTCCCTGCTGTCCTAGTGGGCCTTGACGCTGAGAAGGCGTTCGACAGAGTGGACTGGTCGTTTCTTTTTCACACCCTCAAGGGCTTCGGTTTTGCAGATGAATTCATTACCATGCTTCGGGCCAACTACGTTCAACCTTGCTCTAAAGTACAGGTCAACGGGATGCACTCAGCCCCTTTTCCTCACACCAGGGGCACCCGTCAGGTATGCCCACTCTCTGTCACGGTCCCCTGTGATCCTCTCCTCGGGATGACGCCGATGCTCTGTATGGGTCCACCACCCATCCGTCCCCAGTCCGGCGTATGTGTAACACCCACGGACTCAGAAGACAGGTGGGCGAGGGAAGGAAGGGTAGGAACAGCGGGGAGAGAGACCTGCAAGAAAGAAGGAGATGGATTAACCCAAGGCGTACCCTCTTGTCCCAGCCACCACCCCTGGCCTGACTTTTCCAGTACCTGCGGTTCCTTCCTCCCTCCGTCTGGTTCCTGGGGAAGACCTAGACCCAGTTAGAGTCACTGGGCAATGTCTGAGGTGGGGAGAAAGTGGTTGGTTTTCAGGACGCCCTCCTCCTGTACTATCCTGTTGCATCACGGGTCGGTGAGGACAGAGAGCTATAGTACTCCTGAAGAGCCAGGGACAAGTCGAGGCGGCGCTACAACTCGACGCCCTGGAAATCCGGGGGCGGAGGAGCGCCCGAAGTCAGAAGGGGTCTCTTACCGTTCCAAGCACGGAGAGACCGGATGACCACGAAGCTGGTGCAGCCGGCGCTGCGACGTCACGCCCGGAATCCTTGGGCGGAGGAGCGCCGGGATAGCAGGTGCGGTCCCCCGTCTGGGGGGTGTTGTGATGACCGGGGAGGCCCGCCTGGTTGAGTGTTGCAAGGGCGGAGTGAGAGGGGGAGGCAACCCGGTACCACGGGTCGAGGGCGAAGCGTAGGCTGTCTGGGATCACCTCCTTCACGCTGCCGGTGATGGCGCCCCGGTTCTCCAAACGAAACCTCGGGTCTCCCTTCGGGGACACTGAACAGGAACGCACAAGTAGGAGCCAAGAAGAACGAAGCGATACGGAGATCGCTACAGAGCCGTTGATCGGATGCAAGACGACGGGAATCATTGGCCCCGCCTCCCAGGTCGTCACGCGCTTTATCTGCTTCCGGGGATTTACAGGAGGTCCCGTGCTGCGGTTGTGCGCGTTGGCTCCTGGGACTTGAAGTTCGTATCTTCGTGGCAGCGCTTCGTCGTGCGCCGGATCATGACAGCATACCCCCCTTCACTCCGGTGCCCCGGCCTCCGGGGCCCCCGGGCTTGGAGGGAGCGCGGCGGTGGAAGGCCGCCACCAGACGGGCCGCGTGCACCGCCGAAGCAGGTTCCCAGGAGTTCTCCTCCGACCGTAACCCTTCCAAGCCAAGAGGTACCAAAGTTTGCCCCTCACCAGTTTGGAATCCAGGACTCGCCGAACGACATACTCCTGTTCATGGTGTACCCATACGGGGGCCGGGGCCTTTTTTATAGGGCACAACGACGGTTTGAGCAGTGACACGTGAAACACCGGGTGAATGCGTAGATGAGGGGCAAACGCAGTTGCACCGCCACGGGGTTCACGTGTCGGACGACAGGGTAGGGCCCTATATATTTTGGATTGAAGGCACTGGGTTTACGGAATCGGATATTCCTAGTGGACAACCACACCCTGTCCCCTTTGTGATAGACTGGTGCGGGCCTGCGATGTCTGTCTGCCTGGTCTTTGTATTTACGTTTAGCCACCTGAAGGTTAGCCCGGGCTTGCCTCAACGCGGAGTGTATGGTGCGGAGCCTCGTCTGTAGATTGGGAAGAGACACGTTCTCCCGTGGAAGAATAAAGGGGACAAAGCGCGGGTGGAACCCTGAGGCGAGAAAGAAGGGGGTGTGGTGCGTGGAGGAGTGTTGTGCGTTGTTATATGCCACTTCCGCCACCCAGAGCAAGTCAACCCAAGAGTCTGCAGCCTGATCCGTGTAACAGCGCAGGTATTGCTTAAGGGTCTGGTTGAGCCGCTCCGTCTGGCCATCAGTCTGAGGGTGGAAGCTCGTGGAGAGGGAGGAGCGGATACCGAGCTGTTCACACCACACCTTCCAAAATCGGGCTGTAAACTGCGACCCCCTGTCAGACACAATCCCCAAAGGAAGTCCATGAAGCCGCACGACGTGTCTCAATAGGAGCGTTGCCAACACCCCTGCAGTGGGGACTTGTTTACAGGCGATGAAGTGCCCCATCTTGGTGAGGTAATCCACTACAACGATTATGGCAGTGCATCCCTGGTCCTTTGGCAGCCCCACCACGAAGTCTATCGATATCCTTTCCCAGGGGTTCATAGGGATAGGAAGCGGCATCAGGAGACCTTGTTTTCGTTGA
Source organism: Triturus cristatus (assembly GCF_964204655.1). Classification (NCBI taxonomy): domain Eukaryota; kingdom Metazoa; phylum Chordata; class Amphibia; order Caudata; family Salamandridae; genus Triturus; species Triturus cristatus. The sequence goes on along the minus strand of NC_140582.1, from coordinate 1,037,524,337 downwards.
TGGTCCGATTTCATTTGTGCACATATCGCACACTGCTTTACCCATAGTAAAACGTCCGGCCGTACGGAGGGCCACCAAAATTGCCTTAGCACCTTTTCCAAGGTTTTGGTCCCTCCCAAGTGCCCCGCACAGGGCAGATCATGACACCAGGAGAAAACGAGTTTCCGGAGCTTGAGCGTGGGTACTAACATCTTGGAGCCACACAGGGGAAGACCGTGGTGTAGGCGCCATTCTTTGTGGCTCCTCAGCCAGGAAGTCCAGGCGAAGGTTCGGAGTCCTTGTTTCACTTTCTGCAAAAACGAGTCAGTCTTCAAACTGCCTATGACTTGCCCTGGTGAGACGATGGACTGCTCGGGGGTCCCTGCTGGAAGGCACGGGGATTCTGGCGTGACAGGGCATCGGCCTTTTTGTTTAGCGTTCCGGGTCGATAAGTAACCATAAAATGGTACTCCGCAAAGAAGAGCATCCACCTCTTCTGTCTGGGGGAGAGATGGCGAGCTGACTGCAGGAATTGGAGGTTTCGATGGTCCGTGTACACGGTCACTTGATGTCGAGCCCCCATCAACCAATGCCGCCATTCCAGGAATGCCTCGCGGATGGCGAGCAACTCCTTCTCAGAAATGGTATAGTTAAGTTCGGCCGGGCTTAACTTTTTGGACATAAAAGCTACCGGGTGGAGCAGTCCGGTGTCCGGTTGGCGCTGAGATAGGATCGCGCCCACAGCCTCGTCGGAAGCGTCTGCTTCGACCAAGAAGGGAAGATCGGGATTGGCATGTCGTAAGATGGGGGCACTTGTGAAGGCTCTCTTGAGTTGTTCGAAGGCGGTCTGGGCTTCATCAGACCATAGGAAGGGGGTCCCTTTTTGCGTTAGCTTAGTGAGCGGTGTTACCATGTGCGAGAACTGACGGATGAACCTCCGGTAAAAGTTGGAGAAGCCCAGGAAGCTCTGGATTTCCTTCACAGTTGTCGGTTGAGGCCACTTGGCGACAGCTTGCACCTTACGGTCAGTCATGATCTGTCCCTCGGGGGTGAGCAGGACACCCAGAAATTCCTCCGTGGTAACGTGGAACTCACATTTTGTGAGTTTGCAGAACAATCGGTTTCTTTCAAGGGCCGCCAACACATTCCGAACGTGGCCGACATGTTCCTCGGGATCCGATGAAAAGATCAGAATGTCGTCGATATACACTACGACGTATCGGTCCAGGAAGTCTCTCAACACTTCATTGAGGAAGTATTGAAACGCGGCTGGGGCGTTGCAAAGCCCGAAGGGCATCACCAAGTATTCGTACAAGCCGAATCTCGTCTTGAACGCGGTCTTCCACTCGTCGCCCGCGCATATTCATACCAGGTGATACGCCCCTCGGAGGTCTAATTTCGTATAGATTCATGCTCCTTGGACTTGCTCCAGTAGAACGGGAATGAGCGGCAAAGGGTATTGGTTCTTGATTGTCAGTGCATTGAGGGAGCGGTAGTCGATACAGCAGCGTAGTTCGCCGTTTGCCTTTGGTATAAAGAACAGGGGTGACGCCGCCGGGGAACTGGAGGGGCGAATGAACCCCAGTTTCAGGTACTTGTCCAGGTACTCCCTTAAGTGGCAGGTTTCGGGGCCCGTAAGGGCATACACCCTGCTACACGGGACGGAGGCTCCTGGGATCAGCTCGATGCGGCAATCGTATTCGCGATGTGGCGGCAGCTCTTTGGCTTTCTGTTTATCGAAGACCTCCGCATACGGGGCATAGCAGTCGGGGAGAGCCACCTCCTTCTCAGCGGCTGTGACCAAGTGATGCGAGACCGCCTCGTCCTTATCTGGAGGGGTCCCCTTGAGACGGCACTGGGTTTGACAAAAGGGGGAGTTGAACGTGATCGAGTTAGTTGTCCAGTGGATGGAGGGCTCATGTCGCCTTAACCATGTCAATCCAAGGATGAGTCTACATCGTGGGGCTTGTATGATGTTCAGGGAGAGCCATTCGCCGTGGTCTCTCCCTATGGTGATCCACAGGGACGGGGTGACATGACGAATGGGACCGGATTCCAATTCCTTGCCGTCGACGGCGTAAACCAGCTCGGGAGTGGCTTTGAGGCGGAGGGGAATCCTCAACCGTTCCACTTCCTCGACGTCCATAAAGCAGCCCGTGGCTCCGGAATCGATCATGGCCCTAACGTCTATGGGGCCCCTGTCGAGTGTCACCTGCACGGTGATAAACAGATGGTCGGGTTCTTTGGTGACGTTAGCCTCCAGGGAAGGGATGAAATGGCAGCTTGAAGGCTTCCCTTCCTGTTCCTTCAAGCGCGTTGGTTTCCCGACGGCCCTTCGCCGAGGCCGGCTGCAGTCTGACTGGTCCGGAGCCGACTGGTCTTCGGGCGCACCGGGCATTCGCGCAAGAAATGGCCTTTCTTGCCGCAATATAGACAGAGGCCCTGTCTCCGTCGGTGGTCTCGTTCGGTAAGGGTCAAGGACGCTCTCACCGTCCCTATCTCCATGGGGTCAGCTCGAGTTGATGTCGGCTCAGGCAGACGGGGGGACTCAAACAGAGAAGGGGTTTTGTCTTTTCTTTTATGGTCCCCTTTTCTCTCTCGGAGCCGGTATTCTAGTCTGGATGCCAGCTCAACCATGGCTGCACAGGTGACAGGTTGCGGGTCTATCTGAGCAATGACTTCCTTCAGCTCGTCCGTCAGCCCTCTGTAAAAGATCGCGGCTTGCTTCGACTCGGGCCAGTTGGTTTCGGCCACCAACCTGCGAAAGCTGATGACATATCCCAGGAAATCGGAGCTGGTTTGGCGAAGGTCAAGGAGATCACGATCGGCGGAGAAGGTGTCGGCCCGGCGGTCGAAGGTCTTTTCGAATTCCTGCCGGAAGGTATCCCAATCGTACAAGAGGGCGTCGTCTCTCCTTACGATAGGGACAGCCCACTGTGCTGCTTCTCCGGTCAAGTAGGAGATGAGGAATGCCACTCTGGCCTGGTTGGTGAGGAAGAGTTTAGGTTTGCAGTGGAAGTGCAGCTGCACTTGAGTCAGGAAGACTTGCACCTTTTGAATGTCCCCGTGAAACCTCTCCGGGGGGGCCAAGGGTACCTATGTCGGCATCTCCACCATGACCTGAGGGGTAGGTAAAGGGGAGACAGCCCCTGCGTCAAAGGGATTTCGCTGCATACGGTCTAGGCGAGTATGCAACGCGGCAGAATCCGCCCTGGAAGCCGCCAATTCCAGCTGTACTTGGGCCAACGAGGCTAACACGTCGTCCAATGTGGCCATGTTTCCGCACCGACGTGATCAGGAGGAGGAAAATTCGTGGGCCAATGATTCTGTCACGGTCCCCTGTGATCCTCTCCTCGGGATGACGCCGATGCTATGTATGGGTCCACCACCCATCCGTCCCCAGTCCGGCGTATGTGTAACACCCACGGACTCAGAAGACAGGTGGGTGAGGGAAGGAAGGGTAGGAACAGCGGGGAGAGAGACCTGCAAGAAAGAAGGAGATGGATTAACCCAAGGCGTACCCTCTTGTCCCAGCCACCACCCCTGGCCCGACTTTTCCAGTACCTGCGGTTCCTTCCTCCCTCCGTCTGGTTCCTGGGGAAGACCTAGACCCAGTTAGAGTCACTGGGCAATGTCTGAGGTGGGGAGAAAGTGGTTGGTTTTCAGGACGCCCTCCTCCTGTACTATCCCGTTGCGTCACGGGTCGGTGAGGACAGAGAGCTATAGTACTCTTGAAGAGCCAGGGACAAGTCGAGGCGGCGCTACAACTCGACGCCCTGGAAATCCGGGGGCGGAGGAGCGCCCGAAGTCAGAAGGGGTCTCTTACCGTTCCAAGCACGGAGAGACCGGATGACCACGAAGCTGGTGCAGCCGGCGCTGCGACGTCACGCCCGGAATCCTTGGGCGGAGGAGCGCCGGGATAGCAGGTGCGGTCCCCTGTCTGGGGGGTGTTGTGATGACCGGGGAGGCCCGCCTGGTTGAGTGTTGCAAGGGCGGAGTGAGAGGGGGAGGCAACCCGGTACCACGGGTCGAGGGCGAAGCGTAGGCTGTCTGGGATCACCTCCTTCACGCTGCCGGTGATGGTGTCCCGGTTCTCCAAACGAAACCTCGGGTCTCCCTTCGGGGACACTGAACAGGAACGCACAAGTAGGAGCCAAGAAGAACGAAGCGATACGGAGATCGCTACAGAGCCGTTGATTGGATGCAAGACGACGGGAATCATTGGCCCCGCCTCCCAGGTCGTCACGCGCTTTATCTGCTTCCGGGGATTTACAGGAGGTCCCGTGCTGCGGTTGTGCACGTTGGCTCCTGGGACTTGAAGTTCGTATCTTCGTGGCAGCGCTTCGTCGCGCGCCGGATCATGACACTCTCGCCCCTATTATTCGCCCTTAGCATTGAACCTCTAGCGCTGGCTGTCAGGGCCAACTCGGAGATTCGGGGAATCCCCTTTAGTGGGGACTCCCACAAGATCACGCTTTTTGCGGACGATATCCTTTTGTCCCTCTCCGAACCAGCTCTGTCCCTCCCACCCTTGCAGATGGAGCTGGGGAGATTCGAGGCGGTGGCGGGCCTCAAGATCAATCTTGGCAAGTCATACATACTTAATCTCACGCTGTCGCAGACCGCCGTGCGTGACCTACAATCCCTTACCCATTTTCAGTGGGCCACCTCTTCTATACAATACTTGGGGGTCCAGTTGACAGCCAGAGTGGAGGATCTCTTTCGGGCTAACTTTCCCCCTGCTCTCACCCGCATTCAGGCAGATCTGGTTAGATGGAAACCTCTCTTTCTTTCCTGGCTAGGTCGGGTGCACGCCATTAAAATGACCCTCCTCCCCAAGCTCCTATACCTATTTCAGGCCCTACCCATAGAATTGGAACGAGACATTTTTTTCGCAGAATTAAATCTATGATCCTACATTTTATTTGGCAAGGAGGGCGAGCCCGTTTCTCCTTCGCCATTTTACGCCGCCCGCGAGCGGCGGGGGGAGTGGGACTCCCAGATCTAGCTCTGTACTATAAGGCTGCTCAGCTTAGAGTGTTGGTAGAGTGGTCCAAGCCAGATTCTGAAAAGCACTGGTTACATATAGACCGATGTGTGGTGGGGAGGACCATTTGGGACTTAGCATGGCGCCCCAAGAAAGATAGACCCATGAACGCGTACCTTAGCACCCCTACACGCACTAACCTGAGGGTATGGGACTCCCTAGCGGGCGACGAGCGGTGGGCTTCATTCCCTTCCCCTTTCACGCCTCTTCATTTTAACCCGGCCTTTCCCCCGGCCATGCGCGAGGGCCCCTTTGATGCTTGGAGGGAGGGTGGATGCTTGGCCCTGACTCATCTTTTCCACAACGCGGACCCCCGGACATTTGAGAATTGCAAACGCGATTATGGCCTGGGGAACGTGGAACAGTACCACTACACACAGCTGATACACTGGGCTCTCACTCCATGTGTGAGGGGGGCGGCCACCCGCCCCCCCACAGACTTTGAATCCTTCCTTGCAAAAGCCACCACTATGAAAGGGGCAATCACATTCATATATTCTCACCTGCTTGTAACTGCGCTTTCACCACGTCCAAGATACATAAACATGTGGGAGGGTCTGCTGCAGCGCGACATCTCAGATGGGGAATGGTCACCCTTATGGACGGATATCTCAAGATTCAACCACTCCACGGAACTCCGAGAAGCCCATCTCAAAACCATGATGGATTGGTATCTCTATCCTTCCAAACTTAAACAGATTTTTTCCAGCACCTCGGATAGATGCTGGAGGGGGTGCGGACTTCTTGGTGACTTCCGACACATATGGTGGGATTGCCCTGTTTTGCGCCCCTTTTGGGAAGAAATACTAGCGCACATCAAGGAAATGTTAGGCTACCCCATCCCAACCTCCATGGCAGAGATCCTACTAGGGCTTCGCGACCCGACACTCGAACACCAGACCCGAGCAGACAAGGCAATCATGTGGCTCTGTATAGGGGCGGCCAAGGTGACCATAGTGGCCTCTTGGAAACAGAGAGCAACTCCGGCAATCTCTCTCTGGCACTCTCGTCTGTGGAGGCTACTCAGCCTCGAGCGAATGGCTGATATCTTCCGAGATAATTATAAGAACTTTGAATATACGTGGGGCCCGCTGGTTGCTTTTCGTTCACGTGGTCTGCCCATGGCCGTTTGTCCTTCTTCTATTAGAACACTGCACCTCTTTCAATTCTGACCTGCCTCAGCCTATTTACCTACGGATATAACTCGTACCTGAGCCGTCGCAATCGTGGGAGGGGAGGGAGGGTTGGTTTTTGTTGGACTGGAGTTTTTTTTTTTCTTTGGGTTCTTTTTTTTTTTTTTTTTTTTTTTTTATTGTATATTGCTCCTCTCTCTTGGAAGAGTCAACTGACACCCACCACAAAGGAAAGATGGGAGGGTTGGCAGGCCGTGTGCCCTACTTGTCTATTGTGGAAGCTAGACCCGGGTTTGATCCCTTGCGATGTTAGAACACTGTACCCCTTGTATTTGCATCCTCTACGCATCAAGGGACAGATTAATGGCTGGGCAACGGGCTATGGCTTCAACCCTTTTGTAGGTCTTTAAAACATAAGCTCACTGGGTTGAGAGAGATGATGTGTATTCTATTGAGGTGTATCGAAAATTTCTCAATAAAAATACGTTTGACAAAAAAAAAATGCAAGAGATATTATGGGCTGCAAAAAAACCATCATTTAAAGATGTGATAGAGATAGCTAATGTAGTGGAGCAGTTTGGCTATTTCATGTGTGAGATGGAAAATAGTGAAAACAGAAATAGTGGGGAAGTGTTGAGTGTTAATAAAGAGGATGGTGATGTGCTAGGTAGAAATAAACTATATCACAAGGTCAATAATATTTCGAAACCTCTTATGTAAGGTAATATAATATTTAGCAGGTGTCGAAGTGCTTTCCTTAATTGGTTTGCTGTGGGTAAAGAACGCAGGAAGTGTGGGTGCAAAAGCCATGTTGCATGAATGTGTTGGGATAATTCCAAAAGTAAAATTTTAATCCTAATGATAGCGGAAAGAAGGATATCATTTTATGTGTGAGTGGTGCTGAGGGTAAAATAGGTAGACTCCGTACACCAAAAGCAGAATGTAATATTAGGGGCAAAAGCATTTATCTCATGGTGGATTCAGGATGTCTATATACTATTATTCCTAAAGACATGTTTATGTCAGAATGGCCACAATTCCGATTGCTACCTCAGAACATAAATCCAGGGGGTATCAAAGAGAATAGACAGATATCACTGGGTTCATGTTCACTAACATAGAATTTCAACAAAGACATGTCAAAGGAAAAGGGTATGTGGTAGAGAGTGGTCCACCAATTTTTGGATGAGTCTATCAATTTGATCTGCATATAATCATTAATCCAAGATCTCCCAACCAGGTCATGTTTGTTGAACACACCTTGTGTGAAGACATTGTGGAAAGAGATAAATAGGTATTTTCAGATAAATTTGGTCAATTGAAGGGGTATGTCCATAAAAGTATTGTCAAACCCGGTGATGTTCCAGTATAGCATACATTGAGGAGAGTACCTGTGGTGGACAGACAGCAGGTAAAGAAGATGTTACATAACATGGTTAAGGAAGGTATCATTGAACCCATTGATACTTCTAGCTAGATTTCTCCAGTGGTTACTATAGAGAAACCAGACAGAAGTTTACCTTTTTGTGTTGACCTTCACACAGTCAACCAGAATATAGTAGTGGACAATTAACCATTTCCAAACATCAATGAATTGGTACTATTAAGAGTGGTAGGTTTTTCAGCAAATTGGATCTTAAGAGTGTGTACCACAAGGTTAAATTGAATAAAGATTCTAGGCCTCTCATAGTATTTACAATTATGTAGGGAATTTTTCAATTCACCAAGATGCCATTTCACTTGTCATCAGCGGCAAACATGTTGTGGTGGCCGGGTATAGATAATGATGTCAATGTATGGGTGGAGAGGTGTGCGGATTGGAAGTAAGGAGTAAAAAGATTGAGAGTTAAAAAGTGGAGAAATATCTGATCTTGGTAAGGCAGAGCATAATGTATGCATGGATTTCTTTGGGCCTTTCACGTGGTGTTGGATGAGACTTGAGATTCACATTGGTTACGGTGGATGTTCACTCTAAATAGTTGGTTGTGAAGTTTATGCATGATATTACCACTAGAGCCCCCATTAAGATGTTGGAAGAAATATTCAAAGAAGTGAGGTATCCTTGTGTGCTCATTACAGAAAATGGCATGCAGATGACATCTCAAGAGATGAGGAGGTATTTGGAATTTTGTGGCATTTCTCATTTTCGTACATCCCTGTGCAATGAAGGGAGCTATCCAGAAGGCATTGGTGTGAAAAGACTCAATGTGAGGTTGATGGTAAGCAATTTGGTTTGGGCGTACTGTACCACCAGGACTAGTGTTAGAAATAAGGTTCCTTTTGATGTAATGAGGGGAAGGAATGCTAGTACTAAAATGATGCCTGCAAGCATGAAGTCATTAATTTGTGAGTAAAACTCTGAATTTGGTGGGTCAAAGAAGGCTGGAATAGAAGGAATGTGGGTGATTTAGTAAGATCAGGTCGTACAGAGAAAGGATTGTCAAAATGTTGTGGACCATACAGAATTAGGGAGGTTCATGATTTGCTTGTAGTGTTTGGAAAGCAGTGAACATTGGTACTCAAGAAGAATGGCATTGGATAGCAGAGGGCGAGATGATAATGTAAATGATGAGGTGGGTTGTAGCAGTTTTATGTTGATGGAGGATGTTGATGTACTTTGTAGGTCTAGTTGAAGAGTAGAGCCATCTGTAAGCTTGCAAAGAATGGACATGGCAGGTGGTCATGGTGTTCCCAATTAAGGCATGTTGAGCAAGAGAGTGATATGAGGTTGGGAGGGAGGGGACAATTGGGTATTCACAGATATCAGAGACCTCCTGGGTGTTTACCTGATTTTTTAACATGAAGTATAATGTTTTCTTTTCTCCCTTTTTGCATGTGATTTTTTTTGTTAAATAGGTATTATGATAAGCTATATATAATAATGTTCTAATTTCTATCTTTAAATGCATCTAATGTGTTATTGTTAATACGTATTATTAGTCTTTGTGGTTTGAATTTTTATCATTGTTGGATTTTGTATTCCGATGTTTGAAATGTTTTGCTCTGTAAGGGGATAGGATAAGCTTGATGACATTATCTAAGCTTACAGAATGTTGTCTTTCAAGAATCTGTTACCATGTGTAGAATTGTGCAGGGATTCTACAACCAGTCAGTTGCTCCCTGGCTGGTGTGGAATTACCACGCTTGGGTTGTTATCTCTCAATAAATCATACAAAACGTATCCTGTGGACAGATTTATTTGCAAAAAAACATAAATAGGTGACATTTCAGGTTGTGAATTATTCAGTGATTCTGCATGAATCCTGATGGAACTCCATTGGCTTCCCTTGCAGTCCAGCACCATTGTCAAAACCAGCTGCATCATTTACAAAGCCAGCACGACAAGCACCCCCACTTATTTAGCAGACAAACTCACCATCTCCGGTGGTTCTTGGCACACCCACATCCCCGGCACCATCAGACTGCAGAGTATGACGTGTAAGAAAGAAAATATGAGACAGCAGCTCTTCTCCATCTATGCTCCCAGTAACTAGAACAACACATCCCTGTATCCATCAGGACTTCCCCAACGCTTCTCCAATTTAAGAAGGAGTTGAAGACTCACCTCTTTAAAGAATACTACATCCCAATGCAATTACTGTTCACAACCCAGCTTCCTCTCCTATTATTCATTGTCTTTAAACTTGCCTTAGACCGTATACAGCGCTCCACCTCCTTCTGTTTAGTTTCGTACTATAGAAAGACCATATACATGCATGCATGCATACATATATAAGGCAAAACAAGGGGTCCCCTACGAGGCCAGTCTGTCTGGGCGGTACCGGCACGTGAGTGATTTTTACTATAAAACTCTCACCCTTCAAGAAATCTTGAAGGCATGCTTCATCATAGGGTTTCACAATGGAGGCTAATAATAATAAAAAAATACTTTATTGCATTAATCATTTGATTACAATAAATAAAAAATAAGCAGGCATACAAAATAAAATAAAACCATCACATATTTACCATACGTATGATCATAAAAGAAGATATACATAGGTCATAATACCTATCTTTACATCTATATACAGATCCGATAAAAAAAAACCATCTAGTCAATTAATGTTTTATAAGCCTGTTCTAAAGACTGTACCATCCTACTGATTGCTCTTTCCCCTGTGAGCTTAATACAATAACGTATAGCCTCTGTAGTTGTTCTTATTTTGGCATTATTAAACATGGGGTGTAAATATAACCTCCGTGGAGGCAATAGTCTCGGGCAAATGCATATTAAATGTTCAAGAGTTTCCTTGCCGGTTCCACAAAGCCGACATCCCTTATCTTTAAGGGCTTTATTCCAATTCCCTTCAAACTCCCTAATTGGAATATAAAATTGTCTGAACCTTACGTATTTCCATTTAGTGTAGTTGGTCAAATTCCATCTCAAGTATTCTTGAGCCTCCAAGGTATATGTGTCAATTAATAGGTCAGTGTGTTTATATTTCCCTGCTTGTAGGCGATCTAAATTCCACTGTGTTAGCTTCAATGTTTTACCTATTCGTTTTTTCTGCACATCCCTGGTCATTCGTCCCATCTCCTGAGTATCAGGCAGTTCATTTTCCATCATTATAGTAGAAAGTTGCAGATCTCTTACTTTTTTACACCGGAGTTCCGCCATTATTAGATGTTTCAATGTACATGAATCGGCTTTAGCACAATCGATGTAATTAACACAACTGATCTTGTGCCGCGTTTCCAGTGAATTTAGGCCAAATTCCAACCTTATCATACAATGTGGAGTAGCCTGTCGTAAATGGAGTATGGTGCATACGCATTTCATAAAACTTTATTCAAAATCAAAAATGACTTTCTTGTTCATGGCGGGAGATGCGTACAATAAAAACGGAATCATTTTCATCTGTAAAGCTTTTAGAGATGGGATAATTGCATTCCCTCTGCACAGTTTCATAAATCTCACAATTGATTTTGTAATAGTTATCGATTTTACACTTTTACAGACCGTATGGTTTAGCCATGATAACATTTTGTCCAATGTTATGCCGAGGTAGTTATATTGATCCACTACCTCTATTGGATTAACTCCTAGAGTGCACGTTTTTAATTGTGTAGACCATCCAAACGTAACAATTTTTGTTTTAGATAGATTAGCTATCAGACCATTCACTTTGTTGTATGTGTCTAATTGGTTCAGCTGATGCTGTAATCCGTTAGGAGTTAAGGATAAAATGACTAAATCTCTCGCGTATGCTGGGTATGGTTTTTTTTTTGTCCCCTAATTTAGGTGCCACACCCATATCTGAACTTAACACCGAATCGATATCTGCAATGTATAGGGAGAATAATAAAGGCGCAAGGACACAGCCTTGTCTAAGACCGTTAGTGGTATCCATTTTTGGAGATAGTGTATTATCATGAGACAACTTCACCCTGACCTATGTATCCGAGTGCAGGGCAATAATAAAGTTTAAAAGGTTTAAATCAACCTCCCATGCTGATAATTTATTCCATAACCTTTGCCTGTTGACCTTATCGAAAGCTGTGGAATAATCCACAAAGCTGGCGTATAATGTTATTTTCCGCAAGCTTGCCTTTTTTCCCATCATGACCAGTGAAACAATGTTATCAAGAGTCGAACACCCTATGCGAAATCCAGTCTAATACTTCCACCGTGGGCTTCAAACTGATCTCTTTCAGGGCTCACTTACTGATATTTCAAAGGATCCTAGCAGTAAATAGTTGAAAGGCTGTCTGACACATAACCGCAACAAACTTTAGTATCAGAATATTGCCTTGGAAGTGTTAAAAACGGATGCGGACACTGTGGGGTCTAATTACCTAAATATACTTCCTCGCGGCAAAGGCTTGTTTTATGACTTAGCAACCCTGCTTCTGCCGTTGATCCGAAGAGCTTGTTTCCTTTGCTTATACAGTTCCCTAGGTATGGCTGCTTTGTCATAATTTAAACGTAAATTAAACCAGAGGTAGGAAACTTTTCAAGTTAATTTGTTGGGATTCGTTATTTCCAGGTGGTTCATACATCTGGCCCAAAGAGATAATAGCAAGGAAAAACATTTCAATGTAATAAAAAAATAAAAACGCCAATCAAAATGGCTTGTTTACAATTTCCTAAACCTGCACTTGCCTAAATTACACACTGTATAAATTCCACACACACATAGTTAGAAAAAACGGGCTTAAGTCAGCAATGTTTGCCAAAACCATGCAGTTCCATGAATAATTTAGAGCCTGCATAATTTATTCACGGCTAGGTAGATAACTTTTGTGATTCTTCCAGCGATAAATCAAAACTCTATGTTCTACCTGTTGCAATATACCACTGTTCGCAATATTTACCCCTAGTAGAACATAGGTCGCACTTGTGAATCCTGTTGTGAACTTGGTGCATCCAGTCCAGGTGTTTTTATTGCTTGCTGGGATTTGTAGTCCTGTTTTAACCCTTTATAAAACTAGAATTTAATGTCCCAGAAAATACCTGGAATGAATGAACTAACAAATGGAACTGGAAAACTTGAGCGCTCTAGTGCATGTAACTCATGTGTAAAGTACTGCCCATTTGTACTAGGTGATTTATGTTTGCCATTTGGCTTTTCTTTTGTGAATCAACCCCCTGTACAGACCTGGAGAAACCTGACAACCTGCCGATCTGCCTGTAAACCCAGATGGCATGCACCTTGTGTGCAGGCTGTGCAAAAATAACCATCTTTACTATTCTCTTTCATTTATTTTTGAGTTCTGTCCTATTCTATGAGTCACTCAGAACAATTTAGATCCTTATTATCAGCAAAATACTAAGGCAATTTAGAGAGCTACAGTATCTGACTCTTAATTTATAAACCAAACAAAGCTTAGCATCCTACTTAACCATAACAGTAATCTCCCAATCGCCACCTCACAGTTAACAAGCATGTCAAAGCCTTTGTGACCTATAGGCTTTGGCAATTGTATTTAGCCACGGTGCACAGCATCCATGATGCTGTGCAACGTGGCTAAAGTTTGGCAATTGTTTTCAGCCATGCTTCCATGATAATGTGCAGCGTGGCTAAAGTTGTTTTTAAAAGACTTTGACGTGCCTGTCTGCATCATTTTGTAGGGGCACTCACCATGAATGCACAAGCCTACTAAATGACACAGGCCCTTTTCAGGTCTCGCCTAGGCAGCGCGCATGCGCTGCTCTAGGAGGTGACCTTTAGAAATTGGTCAGCTCTTTTCAAGCACTTGTGCTTGTGCTGGCATCCACCTTGTGGGAGCGAGCAGCGGCGCGCCGATTATATGTTTTCAATTAGCATGACCGCGCGCGCCGCTCCTCACTCCCACAAGCTCGAGTGCTTGAAAACTGCTTACCCTCCCACACCCCAGCAAACACTGGCTCAGATTGAGAGCCGCTTTTCTCGCACTTCCTTTCACCCTGTATTTCTCTCCTTTTTTTTCTTTCCTTATGTGTATTTTTAATTTTACCTCTCTGATTTTCTATTATTATTTTCTTCTGCCAATATGCGCTTTTTTCTTACTTTTATTTTCTGTCATTCCTCCCACTTTCATTCCCTTTCTTATTTCTTTTCTTCCCGATTATTCTTCCTTTCTTCCACCATCACCTATCGCTACCACATCCTCCCTTGCTTCTTTACTTCCCTCTTTTCATCCTTGTTTCATTCCTGCCCTCATTTCTTTTATTTCCACCCTCTGACATGCCAATTTCACCTCTGTATAGTACTCTCTATAGTACTGATGCGGCGCAAAGGTACTCTGCTGTTACAGACAGGTACTATAGTACTGATGCTGCGCACATATACTTCTATAGTACTGATCCTACCTACGTGTTGCATTGTCACACAGGTAACAACATTTCCTAACCTTGGCGGCCTCTTGTGAAACTGCCCCAGCCAGCACTAAAGTGGACGAAGAGCTGCAGACACAAAACCTGCGCGTTGACTCCAGTCCACTGTGTGTGCTTTTTTCACACTCAGACTCTAAGCCAAGAAATATATTTTCACTATGCTTGTGCATTGCACTGATGTGGATGTGCATATACCTCTTTCAATCACGGACTCTTTCACAAGGAATCCAGTGTTCGTTCTTCGGTCACTTCTGGGGAGGCCGTGATAACTAAGGAAGCAGGGAATCGATGCTAACATCATATTTACATTTTCTTCCCAATGTGGTGTCTACTTATTTCCCCCCAAACATGACTGCTGTGCACGTGTGTAAGAAGTACCCCCCATGTCTTGTTGCATCCAGTAAACCTCTTGTGACATGGCCCTGGGCCAGGTGGTCTCCCCAGCAGTCCCGGGGCCCCCCTTCAGTTTTCATACAGTCGGCGCACACTTTGAACCATATTTTTCCTGCCAGTGCTAAACCCCTGCATCCCGCCCCCGCGCTTATCTGGCAGCCATCTGTGTTTAGGACGGGAGGGTGCCGAGGGTTCAGGCCCCTTAACTCCATGGCTGGCTGTCCTGCTCACTGCGTCCAATTACGCGCATTAGTGTATCAATCCGAAGGCTTCGATCGGACATTACTGCGGAGATGCGTGTTAAGTACAGCGTCACCCGCGTGTCTCAGATGTCAGCTGGACGGCACACACTACTGCCAATCGGCACTAATTGGATTTGTCTATAAGGAAACGTGTGGAGGTGCTGGTAAAAATTGTTCTTTAGCGCATATGAGCCGATTATTTAATCTGCCCGGCTGCAGTAGGCTGCACCCAGTTCTATCTTCAGTCTGTTACCGCTAAACTCGGTTGCAATAACACCTGCCATTTACAGCGCTTGGAGACGCAGAAGTGTGGTATGAGGCGCTATATAAAACAAGTTCTTATTATACTGTATAATAAGAACTTGTTTTATATAGCGTTTTAAATGGGCTGGTACTGTGTGGTACTGAGTACCAGCACTATTTTATTTTGCGAGAGAGAGTACCAGCACTTCTCAAGAGACCGCCGAACTAAACGCTGTTTTATAGCGCCAAACCCATGATAATCCATGGGAAGAGAGCGCCACGAGGCGAGAACAGCAAAATCACCCCTAGAATTCCTCACAGAACCACATAAACTAAAGTGATGCAGAGAAGCACAACGTATGCTGGTGTAAACAAGCGTAAACAACGCGCATGCGTCAGGATGAATGACATACATTATTTTTCCAGGCATGATATGTGTACCTTTTGATGAAGTAACATTTTTATTTTTGAGCCACCCTATGGCTTATATTCGAGGGTTTTCTTTTTGATGACAGATGTAACACAAGAAAGCACTAGATGACGGCCTGTGCACCCTTGTCTCGTGCTAAATCGGGCTTTTTGTGGTTGCATTCTCCTTTCTTTTCCCATACTCTTCATCTATTCCAATCTTCTCCTTCCCTGTGTCCTTCCTGCCCTCTTTCCATCCTTCTTTTCTTCCTTCTTTGCTTCTATTCCTTCCCCTCTTCTTTTAATCCTTCCTTTTTTATACATCGCCGTCATTCCTACGTTCTTTCCTTCACTAACACCCCTTCCTTCCTCTCTGTTTCTTCCTTCCATTTCATCCATTACTCTCCTTTCCCTGCGTCCTGCCCTCCTTGCTGCCTTTCTTTCTTCCTTTTTTGCTTTCTTCTCTCATTCTTTGCTTCTATTTCTTGCTATCATACATTTATCTTGGGTTACTTCTTTATTTACTTCATTTTTTTGTGCCTCCATCCCCATCTATTTTCTGTCTCCTTATTCATGGTTCTTTCCGACCTTTTTTTCTTTCCTATTTACATATAAGCCATTTCAGCCATTCCTTCGTGGTTTATTTTCCAATATTTCTCAATTTCTCAAATAAACAAGCATTGGCATACCCAATAGGTCTCGCCTTTAGGACCTTATAAGTGAACAGATCGGAAGGGAGAGAGGACAGCGGTTGTGTGCAGAGACACTATGGTATGCAATACTTAGAAGCTGACAGATTGTGGTCTCATTGAAGGTCTTGGTTTTTCTATTATATTAAATCCGGCTTTAACCTGCCAAGCATTAATATAAAAACTCCTAACAACTCCACTGAGTTCCTTTGTCGGCTTTCAGACCTGCTTTGGCCAACTTTATATACTGCATTCTAATTTCTTGGTCTTGGGTGATTTTAATCTGCACATTGATGACCCGAGTTACCCTACTCCTAAGGAGTTTGTGCGCACGCTGTAGGACTTCAATCTGGAACAATGTGTAAACTGCCGCACTCATACGGCTGGTCATACATTGGACCTTATTTCTTCGCATTCATTGACTGTTCTCATGAGGTCGGCTTTTTTTGTTTATGTGTTTATTTATTACTCCCTTGCATCCCCTCCCGATGCCCCCACGGCAGGTCTTTATACCTCGGAGTGCACGTCTGGCTTCCTCCGCCTGCCACAGACCCCGGGCTGCCTGACTCTCATGGTATCTGCCTTTCTCGGAGTGATGCAGGCTCTCAGCACTGGCTACCCGCTCTTTTCCAACCCTTTCCCTCCTCTCCGCGTCGGGACACTGTTTGCACCGTAGCCCTCCCCTCCTGCAACTTCCTGCACTCATTCACCCTGGAGTGTTACTGTCGTTACAATGCCCATCTCCCTCGCTACTCCCTACATCATTAGCAATAAGTGTTCCCAGGGCACACGGATCGCATGCTGCATGTGTGATCTGCTACCACAGCTCGTATAAGACAACAGTAGTAACATCCCGATTAAGCCCTGGGACTGCAGTGGTACAGGCCTCTACAATTATCGAAATATCACCAGACAGACACGTTTTGTTTATGTGTTTGTTTATTACTTCCTACCAGATTTACTTAAAACACACGAGGGCTTATTTACAAGGCCCTTGCGCTACCGGTACGTCCATTTTGCACATATAAAAACAGAAGCACCAGCAGCACAAGGGGTTAGTAAATAAACTCTATGGTTTACTGCCTTGTAAATAAACACCATAGTTGCTACAGTAGTTATTACAGTAAATATATAAGAACACATTGCTCTATGACATACCTTAAAAACATTGCCAATATCTCTCGCTAAACACTTATAACATCCCAAAGGCGAGACCTATTGGCTATGCCACTGCTTGTTTAGTTTTCACCTGAACAGTGCTTGCGCTGTGCTTGTGAAATCTCTTGTATTTAATATATCTAAAAAGGTCCCGACCAAATTACTGTGTTTATTCGCTTTGTGTGTGTTGGACCTAACATCCGGGGGTAGCTTGGCTCGACGGGGAAGGCCTATACTCGTTAACATGTTGTGCTTGCATCACACTCATTTCACACTTCAGCGCACCACCACTACAAAAAAAAATGACGCTACACCAAGAAGTTAAAGAAAAGGTGGAAAAGCTTTATCTTTCCCTACTTCTTATTTCTTTTGAATTTCAGATTGAATCAATCAATGTTTGCTTATAACACAATAGGGTCTTAACATTCCATTGTTGCTAGATTGACAGTATATCAAATTCACTAATGCCATGAATGAAGTCAGTAATCATAACGGTACCCACAGCAATCACCTAGCACTTGGTATAGAGTTTACAGATTAAGTGCTGCACATGACAATGGTTTTAACTTAATTCACTCAATATTATTCGGCACCTAGAGTTGTCATAGCTATAAATAGGGTCCATAAGTATTATGCTGCACAGGGTTTTGATACTGCTGTGGGTAAAATCAATAAATACTATGCTGTACAGGGCGTTGACACCGCTGTTGACAAAATCAATAAATATTACGCTGCTCAGGGCGTTGACACTGTTGTTGGCAAAATCAATAAATATTACGCTGCTCAGGGCGTTGACACTGTTGCTGGTAAAATCAATAAATATTACGCTGCTCAGGGCGTTGACACTGTTGTTGGCAAAATCAATAAATATTACGCTGCTCAGGGCATTGACACTGTTGCTGGTAAAATCAATATATATTACGCTGCTCAGGGCATTGACACTGTTGTTGGCAAAATCAATAAATATTACGCTGCTCAGGGCGTTGACACTGTTGCTGGTAAGCCCCTGACTCCCACCAGACCCTCGTCTCTTCAGTCCCAGCCCCGCAGGCTCGATGACGGGTGATTCCCCTGTCCCTCCCCCAGGGGAGGGGCGGCTATGGGCCTCACTCGGGTCTCCCGCCCTCCCCTGGGGTTACCTTACTCTTCGGCCAGTCATAGGCCCTTGCGCGGGTTCCTTGGCCTCCCGGCGATGTCCGGGCCGAGGGCCTTTCTCCCGTGGCAGTTCGGCAGGAGGGTGGTTTGAAAGGCAGAGGTCCGCTCCTCACTCGTCCTGGGCTCGCGCCCGCAGTCGCCTAAGCAACGCGACCTGCGAGAGCACAGCCCAGTCAGCCACCCGGGCAGCGGCGGAGGCAGCGTCTGGCAGCCCGCCCCCCCGTCATGTGATCTGAGTAACAGGACTTCAGGCCTAGCGCGGCCTACAGGAAACCTCGGCGGTGCGCTCTCCTCACAGAGGACCGCGTTTCCAATTACAGAGGCAGCGACAGGGCCCCAGTCCCTCTCACGGCCCCAGGTGACAGGAGAAATGGTCCAGCGGACCCCAGGCCACAGCGGTAAGGGTCTACTTAGGGAATCTCCAGCAGGGGTGGCTCAACTTAAGGGGAGTGATCTACAGCTCCGGGCAATCATTCCGGATAGCCAGTTTCCCCAGATCTGTGGCGCCAGTCACGTTTCTACCCATTCCAGAACAGCTGTCAATTACACGGTCTGGGATACTCCAGGGATGTAGAGACTTTGGGCCAGTGGTAGAACTTCCTATCCCTAGTCCCTTCAGAAGTCCTGATTAGGCAAATATCCCATAAAGTAGGCTTGTTCCCCACGGTCAGAGGCTAGAGGCAGGGTTGGGTCACAAGGTAAGGGACAGTGTCGACTGGGGGGGGGGGAAAGCAGGCCCTAGGTATGGTCAATTCCCCCCTCTAGCGCACCCACCTCCCTACTCAGGTGCCTGGCTCCTGTCTACCTCACCTCACACCTACTGAACAAAATGGCCGCCGCCCCTCACCCCTATATATAGCCTGGGCCCTGACTAGCCAGAGTGCCCCAGAAGGTTCTGGAACCCCTCATGACAGCCTATGGCCCAGGTTCTGAGGTGACAGTTTAGGCCACCATTTTGTAGAGGAGACCTCATCCACCCTCCATTTTGGAGAAGCACCTTGTGCCTCACCCTCAATTGGTGAGAATGGGCACCCAGGGCCTCTACGTCCACACCAAAAAGTGACTAGTAGACAGAAAAAATTGGAGGGTAAAGGGAAAAAAATAAGGAGGGAACAGCCAAAGGACTGGCAGGTCTAACAGTGTGGATCTTTTTTTTTTGTCAACTTCCCCTGGCTCCACGCATTTACGATACTTCTAATAAAGCTGTTCACACTGTTTAAGCCCCATTCACTGTCAAGATAAGATCTCTTCTCATGGAAAAGGCTTCTAACAATATTCTGGAATGCTTGCTTTTTATTACTTAGGTGTGTAAAGCAGATGCTTTAGCCTTAGAACATTTGTGGCATGTCCTATTCATGTCTCAGTACTTTTCTTGGCACTTTGTAGGCATTATCGGATTGATTTTTTTCAACATAATCTATTTTATCATTATGATCAAATTCTAAGTGAGCTATGCTATATTTTACTACTAAACAGGCAGCCGCAAGTGCAGTTACCTTGCAGACATCAGGATCATGATTTGAATGGTACAGCAGGTGCAGTAGCACCGGGCCCAAAAGTTGTCAGAACTCCTCTAAACACATAATATTGCTATATTTGATTACTAAACAGGCAGTCACAATTGCAGTTACCGTGCATTTAAAAGTGGCTTGATTTGAATAGTGCAGCAGGTGCACTGGCACAGGGGCCAAAAGCTCTAGGAACCACACTAAACCCGGATTATTGCTAAAACTAAACATGCTGCAGTGTCACAATTTCAATGGTGCAGCAGGTGCAGTGACACCAGGGCCAAAAGCTCTAGGCAACCCACTAAACACCTAAAAATGCTATGTTTTACTACTAAACAGGCAAAAGTTATCCGAATTCTTCCAAACACCTAATATTGTTACATTTTACAACTAAACAGGCAGTCACAAGTGCAGTTATTTAGCAAGTGCTAGGATCATGATTTCAATAGTGCTGCAGGTGCAGTAGCACCGGGACCAAGAGCACCAGGCACCCCACTAGACACCTAATATATCTATATTTTATTTCTAAATAGCAACCACAAGTGCAGTTAACTTGCAGACAACAGGGTCATGATTTGAATGGTGCAGCAGGTGCAGTAGCACCGGGTACACAAGTTGTCAGAACTTCTCTAAAAACATAATATTTATGTATTTGACCACTAAACAGGCAGTCACAATTGCAGTTACCTTGCAGTTAAAAGGGACTTGATTTGAATGGTGCAGCAGGTGCCGCGGCACTGGGGCTAAAAGCTCTAGAGAACCCACTAAACCCAGATTATTGCTAAATTTTACTACTAAACAAGACAGTCACAAGTGCATTTATCTAGCAGACACTAGGGCCATGATTTTAATGGTGCTGCAGGTGCAGTGGCAGCGGGGCTAAAAGTTGTCTGACCACCTCTAAAGACAAAATATTGCTATATTTTACTACTAAACAGGGAGTCACAAGTGCAATTACCTTACACGCAATAGGGTCATGATTTGAATGGTGCAGCTGGTGCAGTGGCACAAGGGCCAAAAGTTGTCATGACACCTCTAGACATCAAATATTGCTATATTTTACTACTAGACAGGCAGTCACAAATGCAGTTATCTTGCAGGCACTAGGGGCATGATTTGAATGGTGCAGCAGGTGCAGTGGCACCAGGCCCAAAAGATGTCATAAATCCTCTAAACATATAATATTGCTATAACATCAATTAATACTATTTCCCTCTTTCATTTGTCAAACTTTTGCTATTAATTACCCGCACTATACCACTAGTAGCAGCGCAATATATTGCCTTTTGTACATAAAACTTTAACAGACTTCCTGTAACATATAATGTACAACTACTCAGCAAGCTACAACTTACATTAAAAAGCAGCTTATTGTTGATTACATAGGTGAAACCTAATGCATTTACCGATGCGTATTTACCTTTTTAGTTACTGATTCAAGTTGGAGGTAGGGGGGCGAGTTGGGGGCAACAGGGATAACGGAGGGATGTGCTGGAGCAAGCTGATAAAACGGACGGTGGGAGGCCAGTTGTTGGGGGTCAGCTGACGACAATGGAAAGTGGGAGGGAGGGGATGGGGTGATGACAACAGAAGGGGAGGAAGATACAAGCAGGAGAAACAGTAAGGATACCGGCAAGTACACGAGCAAGCCAGCACAAAAAAGCAATCTGGTGGAGTGCTTAAACACAATTAAAAAAATGGCACATAAATAAAAAATGGCACATATAAATGAGCAGTGGAAGGACACAAGTTATGCTCCAGTGATGAGTCAAATACAGAGGAAGGAAACCTACATCATCTGACTAATAAGCAAGGAAATGAAGGTGACTACGAATCCTACCATTAGTAATGGGTGGCCTCCAAGTCCTTCCTAAGTAAACAAAAGGGGCATATTTACAAGCCCCTATAACCACGGGAACGTTGCTTTTTACAACGTTTCTGTGGCGATAGGGGCTTCGCCTTACTTACAAGGCAACATTAAGCCACTTGACGTGGCTTAACGCTGCCTTATAAATAAAGCCCCCTTTCATGCTATGCTTAGCATGAAAGGGGAGGGAAATGGGTGTTGCTGCGGCCGCTCCACCGCAACACCCATTGATTCTGATGCTGCTCCCTATTTACAAGGGAGGCATAAATAGGAGGCAGCGCCAGAATTAAGACCAGGGAAAACCTGGTCGCAACGAGAAGAAATGTTTCATTTCTCCTTGTTTTTGGTGTTTTCATGTGTGCTGCGTTGTGCAGCACACATGATTGTGCAGCACACATGAAAACAGCAAAAGGCCAATGATTGTTTATGTACAGGAAGGTCTCCATTCCTGCACATAGACAATCATTTTATAAAAAAATGCTCTTTTGCAGATTCCATGTGTGCTGCATTAAGCACCACACATAGAAGTTACAAAACGGCATTTCAAGATCGTTTATGTGGAGGAAGGGAGACCTTGCATTAGGGTACCTGCGTTGGCACTAGGCTGCTAAGTGTAGCGCCAGCGCAGGGGGAAACCCAGGGCTGCACCATATTCTTGTAAATATGGTGCAGTACTGCGTTTCTGAAGTGGCGGGGTGAGGCGTTAAGCCAGGAAGGCTAACGCCTCACTCCGCCACTTCCCTTGTAAATATGCCCCAAAATGTCTCTTGGTGAGGCCTAATAATGGAGACAGAGATCAGTATGGGAGGTGTTTGGTGTTTAATACAACACAGCATATACAGAGGTGATGCTCCTTCTAGTATTTTCTATTACGGTTATCCGGAGGGTACCTGGGAATGCCCTCCTTTAACTCGACATAGGTCAGACCAACCAACATCCTTCCCATCCGTGCATCCATGAATTTGCATGTCTTCCGAGGGAGGCCGCGTGGATGTTGATTTACGAAAATGTCATGCATAGCGTCAGTCACTCTATAAACCTCTGACGTCAGAGGGCTGACCTCTTGGTCACCAGTGGCCCCTCAACCGTCACCAACTGACCGTCGAAAGTGAAGGACTGTAAATTACAGAAAGTAAAGAGGGCTGCTCCAGCTCTGCTTGCTGCCCATGTGACTGACCCTTGACCCCAAGGGCAGGCAAGGGTGCTGTCTGCTAACTCAGGCGAACCCTGCTTGACGTCAATGCGAGAGTGAGCTGATGTTACTTCATAGCCCCGCTAGTGACAGGAGTGTGCTTTAACAATAACTATACAATGGCTCCAAAACCATTTCTCCTTCTTTTGTTACACATCCTCGCATTTCCTCGCGCGCTATAACCACTTCCACGTGGTTAAGATTTTCATTGTCTCTAATTACAGAAACAATTCGTATTTTGATGAGGCTCTTGCTAGGGAAGGTCTTTGTGAGACATGTGATTGCTCATATTCAAATGAGGCGCTGTATTTACATACAGCCCTAATTATCTTGTCACTGACAAGAAGGAATGTGCGGAGGGTTTGAAAGCTTTTATTATGTTACAGGATCAGCTGGTCCGGAATCTGTCAAACCAGCCTTTGCTACTGTGTTAAGTTGACTTGGACGGGTCCCTTTCTGTCTATTGTACTTTTAAAAATATAAAAAGCAACAACAGTTCGTCATATAGATTCTCAATGTTATCCTTAATTTTGTGAGATAACACAGCGGTTGTAATTTCCCATAAATACTAGTGAACGTTTTTTAATGATCGTCATCATTTTTGTTATTCATAGAAAATGTGTAGAATTATTTTTTTTAAAGGAAATATTTGTTAAATGTGTCTCATTTTTAACAATCAATGTCAAGTCTAATAGGTCTCGCCTTTAAAATGTGTCCAAGACATTACACACTGTGGTGAGTCTAGGGTCCTTCCCAGCCCATGAGCACACAAATCAATACGCCACACACGGAGCTCTGGATTGCACGTCTTTATTCCTCAGTATTCAATCTCACTCTGCTCTCTGATTATGTCATAACTGGTAATAACCCCACCTTAACATCTCCCAACCAGTTACATACTTCCTCTCCTATGTTCGCCCAGAACTGCAAATGTCCGAGTAAAAATAGTCTGACGACACTGCATCTCACCCTTTGTTAAATAAAAAGTACAAACAACAGTTTTATTTTTTCGATGAGTCGTCGAGGTGCTCACACTAGTCGACCAGATTAAGTGACAAGGAGTGGATGGGATGCACTCTATTCAGGCACCAATGGATCAGGTTCTGATGCTTGATCTGGACCGTCAGGTGTGACGGCCTCATGTCAGTGGTAAGAACTGAGGACCACAGGGGTAGGTGTTTGAAATGTGACGAGTCCCGGGTGATGGACTGTCAGGGATGTTGTGCAGTCACCATGTGTCCTTTGCACACCACAACCCTCAGAGGATCAACACCAAATGGAGTGTTTGTTTTTGGCTTTCACTTCTGCCTAACTAGGACCGAGTCACTTTCCTTGAAGGCTGTTTCTTAGGCTCTCCGACGCTGATCGGCGTATGTTTTAATCTTGCACTTTCGAGAAGTGTCAGTGACATGAATTTTGTCAGCACTCAAGGATCGCCCTGCTGTCCGTTGTGGCTTTTTAGTGCAGATGGCCCTCCCAAACAGCAAGCTGGCAGGGTTGTCACCTGTTGTGGAGTGAAGAGTTGAATGATAAGCACGGAGGGCTTGACACAGGGTGTGCTTCAATACAGTCCCCTCAAGGGAGCTCGCTGAATGACCCCTTTGAAGGTACCCATAAAGCATTCCAATACACCATTTGCTTGGCTTCACAGAGGTATACTCTTTTGATGGTTGACATTAATTCTGACAAGGAACTCTCTGAAATCTTTGCTGTTGAGTGGCAAACTATGTCAGATTTGAGAATGGCGGGGATAATCCATAATGCAAAGATGTTGTCCATCCGCTCAAGGACATTGTCATGTGTTGTTGATGACAAATCCTCTACCAAAGGGAAACATAAATGTTAGAAACAGGGTCTTTAGTGGGTAGTGGTTGGCACCCGTTCCAAGTAGGGACCCTTGGTGTAGTCAGGGTAAGTGTGTTACACGCCAAAGATAACCCCTGCTCACCCGCTTGGTAGCTTGGCACAGAGCGGTCAGGCTTCTCACAGAGGCAATGTGTGGAGTATTTTTTTACACACCCACACAGTAACACAGTGAAAACACTACAAAAGGACTCCATACCACTTTAGAAAAATAGGCAATATTTATCTGAATAAAACAAAACCAAATCGACAAAATTCCAACATCCACGAGCCAAGATATGATTTTTCAAAGATTACAAAAAGTTTCAGTTCTTAAAAAGCAATGGTTGGGCTTGATCAGGACAAAGTACCATAGATGCGTCAAAAATCAAAGATGACGTGAGGCGCAGGGGAGGTGAGGCGTTAAAAAAGAAGGGGCTGCGTCAGTTACTTACTGTTACAGGGGAGGTGATACGTCGGTTCCTAGCTATTAGGCAGGCTAGGTTATGCGTTGGTTCCTTACTGCTACATAGGAGGTGATGGATTGTTTTCAGGCACACTGCCTTGGTTCCTTACTGTGGTTCAGTATCAATGAAGAAATCGGCACCCAGGGAGGATGTGTCAAAATTCACGTCGTGATGCATCAATTCCACAACATTGAAGCAGGCACCTCGTCTGGCGATGTGTCACAGACTTTGGTGATGTGGTGCTCGATACTCATGCAGCTGCAGTTCTTCAGACGTGCTGCGATGAAAAGCTGGGGCCTGCATTGAAAACCGCAGTTGTTGCATCTAACGGGGACCACGCTCCACTGTAGTCAGTAGCAGTGCATCAAGTTGTGTTGCGCCAGTTTCAAACAACGCTTACAGTCAATGTATGGATTTTCTTCTTCGTATCACCAGAACTCACTCCAAGGGCCCAGGGAGTGGATTTGGCAACACATGGCAGAGTAGGATTCACAGTAGCAGAGTCCAGGTGATTGCAGGAGAAGTCTTTGATGACCATTAGACTTCTTAACAGGAGGCAAGCTCAAATCTAACCCTTGGAGAACCTTGGAAGCAGGAAGTAGAAAGCAAAGTCCAATCCTTTCACTCCCAGGTCAGAAAAAGCAAGCAGCAGGCCAACACTGCAAAGCAAACAGCAAAGTGGCAATCCCTCCTGACAGAAATCCAGCTCTTCTTCCTGGCAGAATGTCCTCAACCCAGTAGTGTTCTGACACAGGTCCAGTAATTATACCTATTTCAGCCTTTGAAGTAGGCAAGTCTTTGTAGTGCACAAGACCCTGCCCTTCCATTCCCTGGCTCCAAACACACTACAGGGGGTGAAGACTTCTTTGTGTAAGGACAGGCGCAGCCCTATTCAGGTGTCAGTGTCAACTTCTCCCACCACTCTAGCTCAAGAAGGCCCATCATCCTGGTGAGGGGCCATCAGGATATGCAGGGCACACCTCATTTCCCTTTGTGTGACTGTCTAGAGTGAATATACAAACAGCCCAACTATCATCCTGACCCAGACGTGTATTCAGAGGCAGGCAGAATGGTTAAAGTAAGACAGTGGCAACTTTCTAAAAGTGCCATTTTCAGACCCGCAATTAAAACCAACTTCATTAAAAGATGTATTTTTAAATTGTGAGTCCAGAGACACCAAACTCCAATTTTCTATCGGCTTCAAATTGGCAGATACGCATGTAAGATGTTACAAGGCAACTCCAATGCTAACCTATGGGAGGGATAGGCCTTGCTTTAGTGAAAAACGCAATTAACAGTATTTTACTACCAGGACATGTAAAACACAACAGTACATGTCTTACCTTTTAAATACACTGCACCCTGCCCATGGGCTACCTTAGGCCTATCTTAGGGGTGCCTTAAATGTAACCATGAAGGTTTGGCCCTGGCATGTGGGTGCACTTGCCAGTTCGAAAAGGCTGTTTAAAACTGCACACACAGACACTGCAGTGGCAGGCCTGAGACATGTTTGCAGGGCTACTCGTGTGGGTGGAACAATCAGTGTTGCAGTCCTACTAGTAGCATTTGACTCAGAGACCCTTGGCAAACACAGTGCACTGTAATAGACACTTACTAGTAAATCGAATATGCCAATCATGGAGAAAACAATCATACCATATTTTAGAGGAGAGCGCATCTGTAGTTTAATACTGATTAGCATTGGTAAAGTGCCCAGAGTCCTAATGCCAACAAAAAGAAGGTCCGAAAATTAGGAGAAAGAAGGCAAAAACTTTGGTGAGAACCCTGCGAAAAAGGGCAAGGTCCAAAAGTGAATATTCATTAGTGACTACAATGGATGATGTCCGTTCCCTATGGGCCCAAATAAATCATTGCTCCTCATGCTTTCATTTTTCTATGTGTGCTGCAAGTGCATTCTGCCAATGTGCAACATTCCGTCCATCATCTTGTGTGTTTTGCAAGTACATTCTGCAGCACACATTGAAAAAGGAAAGCACCTGAATGGATTGATTTTGTGCAGGAAGATTTCCTTCCTGCACAAAATCAACCATCCCGCAACAGAAAGACCCTTGTACCATGGTGCAAAGGTGCCTGCGTTGGCGCACGGCAGCCCATTGTGCGCCGGAGCAGGGGAAAAGGACAGGAATGCGCCGTATCATATAGATACAGCCCTTTCCTTTTGCCGTAGGGCAGCGCAGCAGGGAGGCCTGCGGCGCTGCCTTATGGCAAAAGCCCTTACTTAAGGCCCTACATTTTTTTTAAACGGTAAGCAGGAAGGGCCGATGCAACAGACGACCAGAGGTATTTGGAAAAGCATGATCAGAGAGTGCTGGGGCCGGAGATGTAAGAGGGAAGAAGGAGACAGGACAAATAGCAAAAAAAGAAATGCTCCGCCATGTAGTGTTTAAACACAAATAATGGTACAGCAGAACAAGCACAAGAAAAGAGAGAAACTTCTATGATAAAGAAGCAGGGAACTGAGACACAGAAGAAAGCCATCAAATCAAGAACAGATGGTGACTCGTACCCCCCTCCGTGTGTTGTATGTTAGAAAAAAGGCCTTTTCATCCTGCTAAAACTGTAGGCAAGACAAAAAGCAATAACACGAACATTTATGTTATTTCCTGATATTTTATGTTACAGGTATTCATAGCGCCTTGGGTCCATAACATATGGCACTTATTCCAAACGGTTTCAAAGTATACTCTTTGTTCTGTAATGTTGTACTATCATTTTATGGTAGATCTGCCATTCATTTGGCTACTTGCCAGTGTGCAATGTCTTGAGCATCATTGGGTCTCCGCCCAGATGAGGTACCAAGATGGCACATGCTGGCCGAGCATTTGTTGGTATGTTGGAGAGAAGGAATTGACCATTCCTGCTTGGAAGGGTGCTCAGGCTGTGTGGTTTGCTGCCATCTGAGTGGAGTGGCGTTTTGAGGGTGTCGCTGTACTGTGGCACATGAGCGGCATGGCAGGTAAGAGGGCGTTCCCTTTTTGGCAGGCTGATAGAGTTTGCCTGGTGTTTGATAACAGCAAGGGTATTGGATCAGTGTTGGGGGATCACTATTGAGTGTGATCCTGCACCGACCTTTGCTTTTCTCAACTTCTGGGTTGGGGCTGGTTTTGCTCTGGGACTTTTGTAAGTTGATATTTTGCCAGTAAAGTTGATAGTAAAGTTGATAGTTTTAAATGATGAAGTGATCCAGTCAGTATTGGGTAGTTGTCTGCAAATGATGGTGTTTTAGCGTCCTCTGACCCAGCCGTCGTACACCTAGTAATCTCCACTTTCGCTCTCTCACTCAGGAGTCCTGATGGGGATGAATTTCCCTGGTGCTACACAACGAAGGATCAACACATCACCTGGGAGCACTGCAACATGACACGCTGCAGAGGTAAATGACCTGTTTTCGTTGACAGAACTGTGGTGCTGGTAAAGCCAACAGGCACTCAGGACAAAGAACACTTTGGGCCAGGCCTTTGTTATGAACGCTTTGTGATTCTTGCCAATTACTGCTGGCCACAGGTCCACGCTGGTTCAAAGCAGTGCTGTGTATCTTACCCCCTCCTGGCATTACAGTGGTATGTTGCAAGGAAGCCCTTGTCAGCAAGACAAATACATAAATGCAGATTACTAAGCAGTCAAAGAATTAAAAGAATGTGTGCATGGGATTGCTGTCTTTGCCACGTGGGAAAATATTTAATTTTGGTGATGGAAGGCACACGAAAATATGGCAGGTTAACTAACGTTGTCTTTTTTTATCATGTCCGATATCAAGACACATTAATTTGTTTGAAAACAGGACTATGAAAATATGGAAATATTTAGGTTTGTTGCTCCAAAACTGCCCACATATTTGGTCTCCAGCTTTCATTCCATCTGGCAGGATGAATTGAGTAGGATGGCTCAGCGAGTTAAACACTTATCACCTAGATATAAAGGGATCTGCAGGTCATGAGTTCAGTCTCTTCAAGAGCCATTAAGCATTCCATCATCTCGAGGCTGGTAAATTGAGTAATAGGATCACCTAATATTAACAGAGGCAGAGGGGCCAATGGAATCTGATTGGTTTAAACCGTTAGTTCAAATGAGTGAGTTGGTAAACTCTGCAAAGCTTAGGAAAAATCCTATGGAGGAAATAGCATATTTTTTGGGGGTATTCAACAGCAAAAACCCCACAAATGAAGGGTGCAGAACTGCCAACCCACTCTGAGGTTAGAAGAAACCCTTCATAGCATCCTATGGGACTTGTAAAGTAGCCACGGACAGGCCCCTCTGGACCCCCTGTTACGGGGATTCTGCTCATGTACAGAACTATGCACAGGAAACCAGGCCTCAGTGAATTGTGGTGCACCAAAAAACTCACCTCAGTACCCAGAACCCCTATCCGACTAGCATCAGTGTCTCATTCGTTCTCCATATCATCTCGAAGCTACCAATGATTAGACAACCCAGAACAAGCGACTTAGAGTACTCTCAGGAATGGTGGGAATCAGAAACACCTTTTCATTATTATTCTCATATCAGTCCACAACAAAGTAATCACAGACACGGAAAAGTTTAAAATGTTTATTTTTAACTACGTGGTCTAAGATGCAGTACTTTGGCTAATACAAGCAGGCAAATGATTAAAAATAAAACCATCAGCATTGTTACAATGCCATAGAAAATGAAGGGAGAAATCATATTAAAAATGATAGTGGAAACAGGTCCTATAATACCATGTGAACCACCCTCCCTTAGCTAGTAGGCTAGATTTATAAACTAATAGAAGGTCACTATGTTTGAATGGGGAACCCCATACCTCCAAGATCAGCTTAGGTGAATCACATCACAGGAGCAGCTCTGCTCTCTGTGTCTGGAAAGGTTTTCTCCAAGTGCCTGAATCATGCATGCAAATGCAATATTAAAGACACCCGAGTTTCAGATATTTGCAGCTGTGTGCTTGTTGTGTCTAGAGCGTGGGCCGATCAACCTGAATTCAACAGCATACATTAGTATTTGACCTTGACGGCTTCTGCACACAGTGTTCAGATTAAAGTCGCGGTGCAAGTCTAGGGATGTGAACAACAGACCGTTCTCATGTGAAGAAAAAGCAAGCAAGCAGTTTTACTTGTAATAAAAGCAGCAAAGTGGCAAGATGGCGTTTAACTTCTAAAGCGCTTATGCTAACATAGCAATGTGTGCACATAAAACCCTGTCTCCACTACACCCTCCCTTGATCGGACCATGAACAGAATAGGGAAGCAATGCAGGAACGCAGAGTTCAAGTTCAAGTGAGACAGAACCAAGTCCATATATTGCCAATCCATATAATTGGTAGTGAAAGTTCGAAAAATGTATTGAGAAAAAGTTAAAAATCAAAACATCTCTCAGGGGCGGTATACAGGCTATTGTGGAGTAAAAAATAAAAATAAAAAAATGTGGATTAGGACGTGTGGAAGATGGAAAATTGCCAATTAAATCCAGCAATGTGTAGGCACAATATGTTGCAACTGCCTCCAAGAGGAAGTCATTGTAATGCTCAGTAAATGAGTCAGCCATCCAGTCAAGTAAAGTAAACGAACATACATGTTTTTTGGGGGGAATTCACGACTTAGTGCGCACTGCAGAAACCCTTCACTGTCATTGGTTATAGATTGAACATACATGTTCTTCAACAACCAGAGCCTCTAGCACCATCAGAGGACAACTTGCGTGTTCTTCAAGATAACTTTGTGCCAGGAAGTCATGGGCTGCTGCATATATATCCCAATTCCCTAGGATTCCATGCGCCGCTCCACAGGCCACATCCAGTCTCCCATGCGGGGTGGGAAAAGGACACTCTTACAGCAGACTACTCGTTGTGAGACAGTTACAATGTACGGAATCCCCACTAGCATTCCGCAGCATGCCTCATTATTTAAAAGCAAAAAGCTACAGTTAGCTAATAACATAAAAGTTGGTGTAATCGCTGGCAAAGGATTTCCCTTCAAAATGCAAGCTAAATTCGGCGCATGAACGTTGCAAGCACCATGCAGTTGGACGTTCCTACAAACTACTGAGTGATCAGACGTGGAAGTGCATTCTTCTCTTTTGAAATAAACCTCTTTGCCCTCTCTCAGGCACCTGTATGTGAATGGGAGTGACCAAACTTCATGTAGGAAAGCGGTACCCAATGGTTCGTATCTGCCTAAGGCATAGTGTTTCATACATCAACTGAACTTGAACAATGGAAATGGTAGTGTGATTAACCCATGGCTAAGCCACACAGCCGAGTTTGATTCAGCCACAGAAAATGGTAAAGGTTCTAACTTTTCAATATGCAATAGTGAATATGTTGCATTCTTCATGGACATGAACTGTTGCTTATCAGTCAGATTGAAAGGCAAGGATAAAGATGTAGTATTCATATAGTCCCAGAGAACTTTCCCAGCCTTCAATGTTTGTAAAGTCCATGCAAACTGCATTATTGAGCGCAGTTGATTTTGACCATGGTATAAAACTGACATGTCATCTTGTACAATATCCACAACAGATGAAACAATATTATCTAATGTGTAAATTCTGGAAGAAAGGGCGTTAATGCTATTATCAATGACAGCAAGCACTTTTTCCAAGTTTGCTTGATCAATAGCTCTTAATCTAGAAGCAGCTTCAATTTGAGATAATTTCCAAACTTCGTTGTAAACAGCATACACCCATCTTTTGGACCTGCCACCCACAGGGCCCTTAACAAAATCATTCAAATCTACACATCATTTGGACAAATGAAGTTTAACTGACGCCAATGTGGAGTGTTGAAGCCAATTTTGACATAATTTTCCTACAGAATAGGTAGTAACAGAATGGGAAGATTAAATCTGGGGTCTACTCTAACCTGTATATAGCCAAGGAGAAGACCCAGATAACGATGTTGACAGGAATCTGAACTTTTCTGCCATAATAACCATCCTTGAGGATCCAGGGTGGAAATATTAAAGGATGTATTAGTAATTAGGGACTGCAATTCATCAAGGGACAAATTTGTCTGATTATCCCAGGTTGAATAAGCGCTCAGATCAGGAATAGAAGGGGAATTCATCTTTTTAGAGGTAGCCAATCCAAAGCAGGTGGTCTGAAAAATAGTAGAATTAAAAAACAACAGGTGGTTGGGGATAAGGCATCCACGATGCAGTGCTTCTGTGCCTTGGCCAGGCTTTAGAACCCCAAACAGATTTAAGATGAATGGTATCTTTCCACAGCTCATAGCCCCCTATAGCTAATTCATCCATAAAGGACTTCGAATACAATAATTTAGTATGGGTCAGTATAACTTTAGAAGCTGACTCAGCAGCCTTTTTAAAATAAAAAGCTTCAGGTTTAGATACACTGAAATCAGAAAAATATGTAAATTTTTCACTAGAGTTTTGGAGCTGCCTTCAATTGGTGCTGGACAATGCTCCATTGCGTACAAGTAACAACATTTCTAAATGTATTCGCTTTATGCAGGAAATGATTGCCATGGTGTTGGTAACAAAACAATTCTCCATAATTTGCAGAGTCTAAATACAAATCTTCAGCATCAAAAGCAGCATAATATTTCAAATCAGAAAAAAGAGCCTCTACGGCTTGGACATCCCAATCATCAGAGCATATGTTTCGTTTCACTACATCCCCCATAGAAACACGAAGTACATTGGGGACATTAATCACCTCTTTGGGGCCATGAATTTGAAAATGTATAGCATCCCATCTAACACAGGCCAGGCAGTAATATTAACAAAAGTCTGGTCTCTCTTCATGATGTGTGATGAGGAGTGGAGTGCGAAAGTTCCATCAATGAATCTAATTGCAGATCTTTCGGTTAGATAGTGTCCATTTACTAGACGAAAAAATACAACCACAAATCCAATCGACATAAACAAAAAAATAGATATGAGCACCAGCCAAATGTAAGTCCAAGGGGGAATTAAAAAATGTCTTTTAAAACAAACAGCAAAAATAGAAATTTTCGATGGGGCATTCGAAGTTATAGAGTCAGTGTCAAATGAAAAACGTGACTGGTCAACTGCACTTGATTGTAAACCAGGGAACGACACATCTGTGGGGTAAGTATACTCAGTATCTTCAACTGGACCACCAGCCGGTGAAGTCAATAAAGTATTAGTAACTGTATGCATCTCGATAGCAACGTCAGGCCTGTTGGTATTTGCCGGAGCCAAAACAGAATTTCTCAGCATCACTGGACAAGAGACCGCTGGAGTCATATTAAGAAGAATCGGCCACTCTTTGTAGTTTGACATTGTCAATGGAGATGTACCTGTTCTCCTTGCGACCAGGAAGTGGTGGTAAAATGACTGTTCTTGTACCCTGCACGCCAAGCACTGGAACCAGTGCACAATAAGAGGGGCCAAACTCCTTCTTGTTCTCCACCTTCTCATGGACCAGGTCACCACCTCGAGGTAGCCAGCCAACTACCGGAATCTGAAGTGCAGCATCAGTTGTGGAGGGCAAGTGTTCCTTTCCAAGACTGTCTCGGGTCTCTTGTAGATTCTGTAACACAGCAGAATGATCATCTACGTCAAAGGGTGCGGCCGCCGCCGCCATGCCTAGACCATCAAGGTCCGGGACAAACATCTTTATGCCAAAGAGCATTTTGTATGGGGTCCGCCCACCCAGAGACTTTCTAGGGAGATTATTAAGTGCACGTTGAACGCTATACAAATGGGCCAACCAGTTCCTGCCAGTACCTAAAACCCTAGCTGTCAAGGATTGCTTTAAGTCACGAGTCATCCGTTCCACAACACTATTGCCCTCAGGCCGGTATGGAGACTAAAATTCTCTCTGAGGTTAGAAGAAACCCTTCATAGCATCCTATGGGACTTGTAAAGTATCCACGGACAGGCCCCTCTGGACCCACCCCAATGCTAAAAATGATAAATTCTGAGACGACTGAGGAAAGGGTCTGCACTCAGGCAGACAGACACCAGGAATGGAAGTCCATACATTGCTGTGTGTAAAACCTTCTATCAGGCAGGCCTCTGAAATGATGAACCCCAAAAACTGCAGAGGCACAACAGCAGAAAGCTGGACCACATAGGGGGCGGAGAAACACCCAGCGCAATTACTTTAGTACCGCATCAAGTGCCAGCACTCTAGGAAACCAACCTGGAGAATCACATTGAGCTCCATTTATTCCTTAGGAATATTCTGTTACAGCTGAGGGGTCACAGGAAAAGCAGGAAAAAAATATCAGCCCCCTGTAAACAGGGCGAAACCAGGGCTTTGATTCCCCACATATACTGTCTCATCAAGTCATATTATCCTCGTCCCATTTATCAGTAATGAGATTAATCCACCTCGCAAGACAGAAAAAAGAAAGAGAAGATTGGGATAAGTATGTACCCCTACCATGAGGCTGTAGCCTATATAGGTAATACTGACCTAGCTTTCATCCTGAAATACCAAGCCTCCCCCGAATTGAAGGCCAGGCATCCAGGAAGGACGGAGGTGTGTGATGACTGGGACGAGGATGGTAGGACTGGGAGTAATGCAGATTGCAAGTAGGTAATGAGACAATGTTCCCAGGTCCCCCTTCTCCTCGTCCAAATCTTCACTAATGAGGAATACCAAAGCATCTCTCAGAATGGCCTTAACAGACTAGGACAACGCACACAGCAGAAAAAGACACAGATCATCATTATTTATTTTATTTGTTTATACATTTTTATATAGCATGAACATGACCCGTGAGGGTATCAGAGCACTATACAGGGGGGAGGAGTGAGAAACAGGTAAAGACACAGTAATAAAACGCAGATATGATATAAATACAATCGTAGAAGGATAGAAAATTGCGGGATAGGACCTCCCTAGGAGATCAGTAGGATAGTAGTCATGATCAACAAATGAGACTATAGAAGGTAAGATCAATCGATACAGGGTATGAATATGATTTTAGGCCAACCATTTGTTCATCAGAAATGTTTTCACTTCTATTTTGAAGGAGGCGGTTGATGGAATCAGACAGATTTCCTTCAGCAAAGAATTCCAAATTTTCAGTACAATACCCGAAAAGGCTTGGTTGCATGTTTTCTTTTTGTAGAAAATCCATGGTTTCAGCAGCAGGGAGCTGGTACATCGTGATGATCTACATCCTCCAGAAATTCCAGCTTTTGTGCCAGATACCTGGGAGTATTGAAATGTAAGGCTTTATGAGTCATGTATACGATTTTTAGTTGAAATTGTGCCTCATAAGGGAGGCAGTTTAGGGATTTCAGATCAGGGGGGATGTGTTTGTATCTTTTTGTTCCATTGACGAGTATGGCCGCAGAGTTAAGAGAGGCCCGTAGAGGGGCCAGCTTGTATCTGGGCAGGCCACTGAGTGTAGCACTTCCGTAATAAAGCCTGGGAATGATTAGGGCTTGGACCGCAGATTTAAGGTCGTCCTGGAGCAGGAATCGTTTTAATTTCCGTCAAATGTTCATTTGGTATTTTGCACCTTTGGTGGCCTTACTGATGTGGTTCTGCATATGCAGATGTTTGTCTAATATAATTCCCAGAGATCTCACCAAGTCTATAAGGTGAGGACAGCAATTGAGGGCAGATAGATGCTACATCCATAGGTTAATCTGGAGATTGTTTTTAGGTGGAGTAATGAGGAGGAATTCCATTATGATGGTGTTACTTTTGAGATGGTTGAGAGCAAGCCAATTCTGAGTATTTTGTAGAATAGCAGTGAGGGTCCTGAAATCATCTGGGGAGAAGATTTTCAGGTACAATTGTGTGTCATATGCCTACATGTGATATTGAATGTTAGAGGATGACAAGGAGTCTTCTAAATGTTCCATTAATAAGCTGAAAAGAGTTGTAAGATTCCTGTGGGACTCCCAGGGTGACTGCAGAGGGCTTGGACAAAGAGTGGTTGACCATAACTCTTTGGGTTCTGTTATGGAGGAATGAAGTAAACCATTGAAGGACAGTCCCTAATAATCCCATCCTTCTTTTAAGTAGGTTTAGTAGATTGTCGTGTTTCACAGTATCGAACGCAGATGATATGTCGAGGAGGATAAGAAGATACACTCCATTCTGATCCAACATTGATAATACGTCATTCACTATGTGTGTGAGTGCTATTTCTGTGGCGTGACCTTGGCTAAAACCAGACTGTTATTGGTCTAGGAGTTGGTAATGATCTATGCGGTTGCAGAGTTGGATCTGGACACATTTCTCAATAAGTTTCACCAGAGTGGAAATGTTGGAGATTGGGTGTAAATTGTTTAGGTCTGAGCAATCTGCCATTGTTGTTTTAGGATGAGGGTTACCTGCCCTACTTTTAGGCAGCCAGAGATAGTGCCTTGAAGGATAGAGGAATCTATCATTTTGGTCCATAAAGGGAGGATAGACAATTTGGTCTATTTATAGATATTCGGAGGTAAAGGGTCGAAGAAGTGATTGAAAGGTTTCAGCTCTGTAAGCAAGTAGTGAATGTCGCTTTCTTTGAGGGCAGTGAATGTGTGCCAGGAGGCATTGTTTTTGGGGGAATGCAAAGTGACCAACAGGAATGGCATATTGTGAGGAATGAGGAATGGTGAGTACTGTAGTTGGCAGCTACTCCCTTATTGTTTGCGGCTCCTTTTCAATAATTTTCATGTTTTCCAAGAAGAAGGAGGCAAAGTCTTTGCAATATGGAGGCTTGTTGGACCCAATACAGACAGGATTGAGTTGATTGTTGGATTGTTGCTGGACAATTTAGATTTTGGTGCTATTTCTTGCTTGGTCCAGTTTAGTTCTAAAGAAGTTAGCGTTCAAACCTCTTATTCATTTGTTTTTAAATGCTTCTCACTGCTCTTAATCTCTTCGGGTGCTCCATGGATGGTGAGGATCTCCAGGCTCTTTCTACTAGTCTCAAATTGTGTCTTTCAGTATTACGGTTTTCGTTGAACCAAGGTTTAGAGACTTTGGTGGATATGTTTTTAGTTATAGGGGAGCGATCGAGTCAATGATCTTCAAGATGGAGATATTGTAGTGCTCTGTAAGGTTGTGCCACATCCACCATGTCAACCTGGGGAGTTAGGGAATTGTTACTGAGGGCAGATAAGTTATTAAGGTTTCCTTTATGTAGATTTCTTTTCCAATGTTTTGGTTTCTTTAGTTGATCTTTTTTTTGGGATCACATCTGCATTGATGAGGAAGGTGATATGGTAGAGGTCAGTCCAATCGCAAGGCAAAATAGACTTCAGTGTAGTGTTGTCCCATTTTTCAATAATTAAGTCTGAAGTCTCTCTTTTAATGTGAGTAGGGCTGCCATATATTTGGGTCAGCTCGAGGTCTGATAAAAAGGATTTAATGGTGTTTACTACCCGGTCCTAACACCAGCTTTGCAAATAGAGGCAGAAGGCTTATTTCGACACGAAGCTGCAGAAAAAGACTTCGATCGTCGTGCTGCCTGAGTGAGGGCAACACAAAATGTCGGCGGAGCACAAAATGGCGGGTCGATACGATCACGATCGAAAATCGAAGTTCCTCAGACCCTACTTTTGCCAGAACTCAGGCAAGATACACAGACTCACATTAATCTGAGTCAATGTCGATGGCCATGAGGTCATCGAGCTGTTGCTGTAGCATCATTCTGATATTCTCTGTTCTTTGTGACTTGGGTTTAGGGATGCATATAGTAGCACAAAGGTCGCAGATGGCGGGACCACAGTGTATACAAAGGCAACAGGAGAATACTATGGCTAAAATTATTCCAAGGAATGTCAATACCTTCCAACCCCATTTGGACAGTAGTCCCCAAAACCACTCCAATAATGACCAATCTCCTTCGTCCTGATGAATCGACTCAGAGATTATATGTAATTTAAAGATAGCTTGGTATACTGTCGGAGCGTCATTAGGTATGAAAATACAGAAACTTGACCCGATCAATTTGCACACTCCACCACGGTCCGCAAGAACAAAATCTAAGGCAACTCGATTTTGTACGGTCATAAGACGATCCGCCTGTAGTTCTGCCGCGATATTACTTAAGGCTCCTACGGTGATGTCTATGGTGGTTTCTACGACACGAACCAGTTGCCTTATATTTCTGCTGTTGGCCATTGGACCCCAAAAAGGAAGAAATCCTTGGAGGAAATCTCCTCCCTCTTGTCCTGCTGTGTCTTTGGAATTAATAATCCCTCTGCCATATCTGTTTCGATGATGATTTGCAGAAGGGGTGTATGTAGGGGGAAGAAGGAAAGCTATATAGCAGGTACCAGAAAAACCAGTTGGCAACCACGTGTAAGCTCTATTATAACATATGAAATATGTACCCTGAGATGGTACTAGAGGCGGTGAATTCTGAGAGGAGTAAATGTATGTGTGGGAACAGTTGTTTCTTTGCACGGTGTCAGCAGACTGACCATTTATCTGTAGACAGAAATTGCCCTGATGGGGTATAGTCCAAATCGGTGGAGATTTTCCTTTTTTAACTTTATCACTAAGGCTAGTGACGTAATGGGTGACGTTCCAGTTAGTGTACTCTTTTCTTTCATCAATGGAAATCTTACTATTTTCCATGATTTTAGCCATAGCTACCATTCCCTTTATCAACGAACTATGACTAAAATCTGGATCACCAATATGTGAACTAACGGATCGTCTGAATTTGCTTTGATAGGCATTGGAGAAGATAACAAAATAAGCCCAAGCAGAACCCTCATAAGTGAACGGAAGAACCAAATATGGCATCCCTTTTTCTACGGTATATGGCATAAGTCCACACACCCAACAGTCAGTTGTATTGATCACTAATTGGTGTTGATGTAACAACTGGACAAAGGAATTGTTGTAATAATCAGTTCTTCTAGTGAGTTCATGTTGAGGAAGTGTATGAAATAGATGTGGAGAGACAGTAGAAGAAGACGAAGAGGTAGAAGGAGAGACAACTTTTCGCTGCAGAGCAATAACAATCCAATTTAAACACGCCAAAAGAATACACAATAATATAATAATACATAAAGCTATACCACAACAACTATACATTGATTTGTGATGTTTTTCCTTCATCTTATCCTTTCTCTCTTTTTCGCCTAATGTAGTCTCCAGCTTTCTAAGTGGATGCTCACGGCAATCTTCCTCAATCACTTAGTCACGATTGTCTGCCGTCCTATGACACTGCAAGTCCTGCAGGCCTATTGCCACTACTCAGGTCGCAATCAAGGCTCCTACCGTGACCCTGCAACCGGGACAGAATACTACATAGGAAAGAGAAAATCTTAAGTGTTCTTTAGTCTAGGTCTTAGGTTATAGTGTTCTTTATCAGGTACAGTTTGGTCTCGGAACAATGTTCGCGGACTAGTCGTATTCAAGCGACGATGTGGTGGTATTGCTTCCTGAAGAATGTCGTCGTCCTCTTTCTCAGACAATGTTCCATTCAGGCGTGCATCACTAAAAGGTACGAATCGTGGAACCTTTTCACTCTCAGAGTCACCAATACCCCTACGATCCCAATGATCGAAGGGCAAAGGCAAAGGAACCTTCTTGCAGTGCACGCCGTGAATCCTTCGACTTTGACTGCTGTTCTCGTGGTGAGCAAAACCATTCGGGGCTCTCTCCACCTGGGTTCCAAATTTTTCGTCCTTTGGAAATTCTTTACACAGACCCAATCACCTGGTCGGATGGAATGACCTGGGTCTGTGGAAACCTCCGGCAAAGCACTCTGAACCTGTTGATGGAGAACACGCAATTTAGTTGTAAGTTCATGCAAGTAGTCAATCAACACAGATATGGCAAGTCTGAGTATTTCTTAGGGCGAGGGACTCCCCATATATTAGCTGGGCGCCCAAAAACCACTTCATAAGGGCTAAGTCCCAAACGAGAGTGCACAGCAGTTCTGGTGAACAGAAGAGCCAATGGTAAAGCATCGGGCCAATTAAGTCCTGTACTAGCCTGAACTTTCGCTAGTTTTAGTTTTAGTGTACCGTTGTAACATTCTACTAAACCCGCTGATTGTGGATGATTTGCCGCATGGAACTTTTGCTTGATACCAAGACCCGCACAAACTTTTTGCATGACTTGGCCCACAAATTCGCTCCCATTGTCACTCCAGACAATGCGCGGCAAACCAAACCTGGGGAAGAATTCTTTTAGTAGAACTTTAGCTGTGGAGAAGGCTGTGTTATCTTTTAGAGGGTATGCTTCTATCCATCTAGAAAAGGCACATACTACCACCAGAACATATTTGAGGTTGTTGCATCGCTCCATATGAATGTAATCGATCTGCAACACCTCAAAAGGGTATGTCAGAGGAGCAAAGAGACCTGCCGGATTTGGGGTTCCCTTTCCCGGATTGTACATCAAACAAATGAGACAATGTTTCACTACATTGTCTGCGCATTTCGGGATTCCTTCATTTTGCCACACTGGAGCCAGAAGCTTGCATATTCCTTTCGCACTTAAGTGGGCTGGACCATGCGCCATAGTGACTACTGGCAGTACATAAGCATCTGGTAATAGCCAACGTTGGTGCTTAGACAATTCCACCCAACATCCCATCTCATCCAACATTCCTGTACTTTCTTTCCACTTGCTCAATTCCTTCTCTGTAGCCTCTTTCTGAATCGACCTTACACTTTCTACTGTATCCTCATATATTCCTCTCTCTCCAACCCAATTCGCAGGACCCACAACATACATTCGACTTGTAGCATCTCTCGCTGTCTTTTTCGCTACTTCATCCGCAAATGCATTTCCTCGACCAACATCGTCAGTAATCTTTTTGTGAGCACTACACTTCACAATTGCTATTTGAGTGGGTAAAGAAAGTGACTCAAGAAGGTCAGTCACCAACTGGCCATGTTGTATTTTAGTGCCATGGGAAGTAAGGAATCCCCTCTCTTTCCAGAGACGCCCAAAATTGAACGCTACACCAAAGGCGTATTGACTGTCGGTGTACGCGTTCACTCTTTTCCCTTTCGACAATACACATGCTCTCGTTAAAGCTATCAGTTCTGCTGCTTGAGCTGAATTGTGTCTGATACGTGCGGTTTCCACAACTGTATGTAAAGTAGTTACAGCATAGGCTGAAACTGTATCTCCATTAGGAAGGTTGAAACAAGAACCATCCACCCATAGAATTCCATCCGGATTCTCTAGTGGTGTATCTTTCAGGTCAATTCTTCCTTTTGTCTCTTCCTCAGTACGGAGGAAACAATCATGTTGTTCTTGGTCATCTTTATCTACTGGAAGAGGCAACAAAGTAGCTGGATTTAAAGTATTACATCGTTTGATGTGTACGTGACTAGCCAAAAGCGTCAACTCATATCCAGACAAACGAGCACTCGTAAGATGCTGCGTTTTCGTTCGGTTTAATAAGGTATCCACTGCATGCGGCACCATAACAATGATGAGAGTGTTATCTAGCACTACTCCAGCAGACTGTCGAATAGAAATTGCTGCTGCTGCAGTTGCTCTGAGACAACTAGGCAATGCTTTAGCTACGGGATCTAGCGTAGCCGAAAAATATGCACATGGTCGCTGTTTATCTCCAAATCGCTGTGTTAAAACTGACAACGCACAACCCTCTCTTTCATAAACGTAGAGCGTGAAAGGCTTACTGTAATCGGGAGTACCCAATACAGGAGCAGAACATAGCGCAGTACGCAAGTCAGTGAAACTCTTCTGACATTCGTCAGTCCATGGAAGGGGCTGAGGCGTCTGTTTCAAAGTGAGGGCTAATAGAGGTTTAGCCAACAGAGAAAAGCTCGGAATCCACTGCCTACAATAAGAAGTGATACCCAGAAAAGCACGTACTTCCCTTTGTGTGGATGGAACAGACATTTGTGCAATCGCCTGAATTCGTTCTGGGGTTAATCGTCGTCCCTCCTTTGATAGGAGATGACCCAAGTAGGTAACCTCTCGACGAACATATTGTAGTTTAGAAGGTGAAACCTTATTATTCAGATTAAACAGATGGTGTAACAATGCAACTGTCACATTTTTGCAAATATCTTCTGAATCAGCAGCAATCAACAGGTCGTCCATGTATTGAATAAGAGCAGCACCAGACGGCAAAAGGAAAGCATCAAGATGACATTTTAAAGCTTGACTGTAAATAGAGGGACTTTCACAATAGCCCTTAGGT
Organism: Triturus cristatus; assembly: GCF_964204655.1. NCBI lineage: Eukaryota > Metazoa > Chordata > Amphibia > Caudata > Salamandridae > Triturus > Triturus cristatus. The sequence goes on along the minus strand of NC_140582.1, from coordinate 1,037,482,106 downwards.
GCGCGCTTAAACCGGAAGCTTCGGCCTCCAGGAGAGAAGCCAAAAATATCCCTACTCTCTTCAGCAATGGGAATACTAAAGAAGGCATTCTTTAGATCAATAACAGAAAACCAAGTCGCTGTGGAAGGTATCATCGTCAACAAAACGGTGATATCTGGGACTACAGGAAATTGTGGTACAACAATTTTGTTTACCTCCCGGAGATCAATTGCGAAACGATATACAGGAGGCTGAGAAGGATCAGTGCGTTTAAGAACAGGAAGAATAGGACTATTGCATATGTTACCTCTCGTTTCCTCAACCACACCCCTCTGAATCAAATCATGAATGATTTCCAAAAGCGCTTTTTCACCTTCAGTGGAAATTCTATACTGCGGAATACGCGGCAATTCAACATTAGGCTTAAAGAGTGACAACATAAGGTGGAATTTCAAGACAGCCAACATCATTCGGACCCGTGGCCCAAAGCGTTGCCGGAAGAGAAAGCAATTCAGGTGGAAACTGATCTTTGGACAAATATATTGGAGAAATCAGTTTCTGTCCTAAAGTAAGATGTACACCAGAAGGAGAACAATATATCGTAGCATGCATTCTTTTCAATAAGTCCAAACCCAACAGATTTTCACCGCAACCATTTGTCAAAAGAAGTGAATCTTCCAAATCATAAGGGCCAATTGAAATAGGCAAAGGGCAGGAAACCGGATTACGAACAGGGGCGCCAGAAAATCCTACAGAAACATTCGTTAAGCCAGACAAAGGTGCCCCAGGGAGTTTGGAATGAATGATAGAACTTCTCATCGCCCCAGTATCTAGGAGAAATGGCTCTGAAACACCCATTGTAGTGACATTAACATAGGGTCCATTCTGATCTACTGGAATCGACACAACTCCCTTACTTTGTCCATGGATGTCCTAGTTAGTATGAAGACTTTAATTCTCGCCTTCAACATAACAATCCTCATTGTAATACTGTGTAGACCTAACACTTTGCTGATCAAAATAATTCACGGAATTAGGAGGAGGAAGGGCACGCTGTTCTTGAGTCAACACACCTCGACCTCTACCTCTATTTGCTGACTGGAGGCCAGCACGATCTCGTGGAGCAGATAATGCTCCACTGCGCTGCAATAAAACCGGACAACTATTCTTAAAATGACCTTCCTCTCTACAATAGGCACATTGATTAGGTCCTAATAAAGGTCGCGGAATATATGGCTCAGGTTTTTGATACAACCTCTGAAACTGCTGAGGCTGTTGAAACTGAGGCTGAACATAGCGAGGAGGATAAGCTTGTTGCAAGAGAACCTTTGTTTTCGATTCTTTCGTCTTTTTCTCTTGCTTTTCTCTTTCTTCTTTATCTCTATTTTCATAATATTGTGCAGTAGCCAATATCTGGGCAGAAGAGGAAACAGCCCATGAACTTTCAGAATCTTTTAATTTGTGTGACAACTCGGGAAGCAAATTAAATACAAATTTGTCTACAAATAATCGCTGACCACCCTCTGTAGCCATATCTTGACCACTGTGATCAATAAATGTCTCCTCGAAACGAGTAAAGAAATCAGAGACACTCTCATATTTCTTCTGTTTGCATGCTGCTAAATTATCCCAGTTAACTCTCAAGGCAGGCATCATCATTTTCATTAATGTAATAATCCTACCAGGGAGTTCTGAAACCAAAACATCAGGTTTAGCACCACCCACCTGCGCTGCATCTGCGGCAATTATAGCAGCCCAATTTCCACCTAGTGCTTGAGCATGAACTTCTCTACGAATCTTAGCCCATAATGCTTGTGGAACTACATTTCCCATCAACATGTCGATATCAGCTAGATTCATAAAGCAATCATCAACCGTCTGTGATAATTCTTTATAATAACCTGCAGGGTTCTTACGAGGATCCGGTAGAGTCTGTTTAAGTGCTAAAACTTCAGATCGTTTCCATGGAACAAGTACCCATATACGTTGGAAATGAGCAGGAATAGCTGGATTAGCACCTACTGCTGCAACTTCTTCCTTCCAAATTGGAGGAACCTCTCTCATGGGATAATTTTTCAGTGTCAGTCTAACCGACGGATCGGAATCAGGGAAAGTCTGAGAGGACAACAAGGATCTAAAGGAAATAAGTGTCCTTACAGCTTTCTCAACCTTAGAACCCACAACAAGTCCTTTATCGAAATCAGTCTGAACATCTAACAGACCCTGTGGAATCGGACTTGAATACACATCCTCCCAATCTTTAATGAGAGTATCACACATTACATTAAAAACATATCTTTGCGTAGGTGCATTCCATTGTGAGAAGGTAGACATAATATCAGGCACACCATACTGGGGACCTCTCTTGATCCATTTACGTGCAAGAGAGTCCAACCTTTCTCGTTCTTCGGAATCTGGGAACTGACTACAAGACTGTCTTCTGGCAAAAGCCGGAGACACATTTAAAGCTTCAAAGAAAGGAGATAGAATACCAGTGACGGTGTCCGTGAGACGCTTACGCACAGACGGAGAATTAGACATAAGAATAGGGGACAAGGTATTAGGCGAACTAGTGGAAGGAGATCCGGTAATTGCAGGAGGAGCAGAAGGCAAAGGAGATCGAAGATCAGGAGATGAGGGCAGAGAAGTCAAAGTTAAAGGTAAAACTGGTAAAGGCGGTAATACTGGAGGAGGCAAATGCGGAAGAGCCGGAACAAGCGGAGGTACTGCTGGCGGCTGGACAGGCTGTAACAACTGGGGTGCATTAGCACCTTGTGCATAGGGCGGAGGCAACCTCAATAAATGGGACATTAGGGGATCTTCTTCTAAATCTTTCTTGTTAACGGAAACAGAAACAGGCAATACCGGATAGCATTTATCTATCGCCATACGATGCTGTCTTTCTGAAATTTCCATTGCATTACTAATTTCATCATCTTTGAATTGTTGGGCAGCCTGTATAATTGTCATACCCTGTGCTTTCCTATCTCGTTTTGCTTGTTTCATTTCTCTCTGTTTGGCTTCCGTACGCCAAAGGCGAAAAGAGTCAAACATTGCCGGCCGGGCTTTTCTTTTGAATAAAACTGCTTCCAAATTATCTAGCACATCAGAATCGAAACTACCATTTTCTGGCCATTTTAAAACTCCATCTTTCTTCGTGTATCGGGTCCATGCCTCGTTAATGGCAATGGGGCCAACACCATATTTAGAATAGAGCTCATATGTGGGAGTTCCAACCGAAGGAATCGGACAAGAGTCCTCAGCCGGGAATCCCTATTACAACCAAAACAACAAAGTCTTCCAAACTTAGTCAGACCAGGCATCTCGTGATTTCACCGGACTGTTCACAAACTTCAAGGGGGTAAAACTCAGTTTACGCAGCACAAATGCACTTACCCTCGGCTTCGGCTATTGCAATAGTCGAATCTAAGGACAAAAGACACTAAGGAACAAAGGACAAAAATTGTGGGCGCGACCCACGAAATACTTAACTAAGGACGTCTTCTTACAACAACAGAGGCCCGTCTATCATCTCGCCTTACCATACATCATCAAAGGAAGGGCCAAAGCAGGGCGGCAGTCAGGGCAGCAGTTGTTAGTAGCCGTCAGGAAGGAGTAACCGCGCTGCAAAAGACCTTCGGACCACTTTCGACATACAGGGGTCGCTTGACGTGGCTCGCGATTCCTCCAGAATTTTCTTGCGGGGTTCCTCACGACCTTCAGGCAGAACCGGTAACACTGAAGCCGCCCGACGTTGGGCGCCAGTTGAAGTACCAGAACCTTTTGGATCTGGCGGCGCAGGGTACGCCTTAATCTCCTGAGTTCTCCTGCTTAGCTACACAGAGACACGGGGACACTCTGTTGGCTTAAAAGATCAGATTTATTAGCTGCAGCTAGTACAGTTGTCCCAGAAGTACACGAGGTAGGTTCTCAGGAGACTGCCACTTCACTCCGTGGCGCACAATCTTTTATAGTACATAGGTGACTTCGAAGCTCTTCCCGGACTAACCGTCGTTTAGTTGTACTATTGAGGCCAGCCACGTTACATACCAGACAATTAATCCAATTCATGATGGATTTCTAATTTTTTGGATGAGCCCTCCTCCTTCTACTACCATCAATATACAGATAAACATAATATTTACTATTTTTGATCTATTATTTCGTCTATTAATCAGTACCGAAAACATTAAGAAGACTGAAAAAAAACTTTCCTCTTTTAATACCATGGTGCCCTAGTGATGATGATTTCCCCCCCCAATTCAAACCCGCCCTCCCTCCCTTGTCCTTTATGAACAACATCAACATCTAAGAGTGACAACTCACCCTGTCTCTTAGAAGAACCCTCCCCCCCTAGAAACACCTGCCGCTGGATGGGCAGCCTTTCAGAGCAGCAGCATAGATGGTCAACCCACCCCCTTTTGTTACAACCTCCTTTAACCCACAAAAAAAAAGAAATTTTAAATCGAATCGAATCTTCCTCCCTCCCCCTTTTTTTTCCCTTCTTTCCTTTAGTTTTTTAGTTTTTTTTTTCCCCCCTTTTTGCCTTTTTTCAATCTAAAATGTTAACAGATATTTTAACAACAGGGAAGAGGAAGAGGAAACATAGAAAGGGCCAACGCCCCAAGTAATAATCCAAGTGATAGTCCAACATTGACATTCTTCATAGATTCAATTCAATTCGATTTAGCTTCAAAATTCAAAATTCAAAAAAAAAAGAAAAAGAAAAAAGAGATGATATAAAGCCTGGAACCCCCACACTATTCGCTAAACATTAAGCCCCCAGACTATCTTTGTTCAGCAGCTTCTGCTTGCCACTTAGCCACTGCCAAGCCTGTTTCCTTTTCTTCCAAGAAAATGTAAGTATGGCTGCCCTTAAGTACTTTTAGACGTGCAGGCTCTTGTAAAAAAGCTTGGGCTCCTAGAGCTTTTATAGGGTCTATGAATTGATGTAGTCTCCAGCGTCTGTCCATTGTAGCCTTACTAAGATCCGATCTTACAAAAAAAAGTAAATGAATCTATCGATATTGGAGTATTAGGTCGTGCTTTTGCTGCCACTGCCTGTCTCAATAAAAAATTCCCCAAGTAGATCAGAAAAGGACGAGGGTATTGCCGTCCCTTATTCTTCTGAGTTAATGGTAGCCTGTGGACCCTTTGAAGTTGGGAGTCCCAATCCCAGTCAGAAAGATCCGGAAAAGCTTTTTGGAATAGTTTAACCATAAACCCCTTCGGGTCTGCCCCCTCCGCTCCTTCTGAAATACCAAATAGCCTCAGGTTTTGTCGGCGCTGGCGATTTTCCATGTCTTCCAGTTTGATCTGCATGCCTGAGATCTGTTCCTCATGTTTTTTAGTAGAAACATCTGTAAGCGCTGATAATTCGTCAGTAGCTAAAACTCTCTGTTGCAATTCTGAGATATCTCGAGTTAATCCGCCAAGTTTATCCGCCATTTCCTGCAATGATTGTCGCATTCTGCTATTGTCTTCTCGAGCCTGAGTATAATGTATTTGCGCCTCTTGTCTTTGCTCAGTTAAAGACTGTAGTATCAGGCATAATGATGGTGTCAACGCCTGAGTAGCCTGGGCTTCAGCTGAAGAATGAGCATCGCCATGTATCGAGGGTGTAAGTTGTGACCCCCCCAATGACAATTGCTCAGAGCTAACTTCTTTTGCTGCAGTTACAGAGTTAGGCTTTGTCGTATTATCCTCAGAAGGGCTAGTACCCGAGAGTCGCAGTGCCATATTCCTCACTCCCCCTTTTGCTTGCACCCATTTCCGAAGAGGGATGTTATCAGAAATAGCTTTCCCTGGTAAGAGCCCGGGGGGTATATGTTTTTTTAATTTATTTTTACTTTTCCCTTTGTTTTTCTTGCCAATTAACGATTTACCCATCATCTGATCCATTGGCTTTTCAACATCGTCAAATGAGCCCGAGTCATTACCTCCGCTTTCTTCCTCCATTTCCTGCAGAGTACTGTCTATTGTACTATGAGTCTTCGCCGCTAAATGAGCCAAGTCCATACTGTGTTCTCCTTGGCTTATATTGCTAGATGTATTAAGCGGGTTCGCAAACTTGGCTATATCTAGCGACTTTTCCTCAAGTCTCCTAAGCACACTAGCAGGTTGCACCAGCGCTGTGGACTCCGCCAAACGACCGCCCTCGTCGGCAACACCGCTCGCACCACCCATATTTTCAGAACAATCACTGTTAGGTGACACCGAGACTGTATCCCCAGAGAGAGCACTCCCAGCCTCAGTAGTAGTCGTGGTACAGTCAGATATTGCCATCAGTAAAGCTTCTGTAACATTGTTGCCAGGAAGGTACTTGCCTGTAAGAAGCTCTGGCACTTTCCCAGTCTGTAGCAATTGTGAAAGCGGCTTGCTGGTTGTAATACCCGTCTTCTCCTTCTCCTTTGCGCTCGCAGCACCAGTCTCTCCACCGGTAGCATTCCGGCCGGTTCGGGTGTTCCTCGGAGTGGTTTTGGGCGGCGCCATCTCTCCCCTGCTCGCAGGTACCGACGTATTGAGCACGGCCAGACCCGACCAGTAGAATGCTGAGCGGCCGGATAAGCACCGCAAGGAGACCCGACAAGTTACAGGCAGCCGTCCATATGCCCTCCGCACTGAGTCCGCAAAGAAAAACCGCCACATCCACTCGGTAAGTAAAGTTCTCTCTTTTTCTCTCTCTGCCTCTCTTAACCACGCTCGGAGGTCACATCGTACGCGCTATGAATGAGGGTACAGGGAGACCATCAGCCTGCTGCTCTCCGTGGCGGCTTCAATCCGCCATCTTGGTTCTTCCCTGATAACCTCAGCCTCAATTTGCGGTTCTTACAGAAACACATCTGGCCTATAAGGACCGAAATTTATTGATGCATTTAGGACTCAATATTATTATTTGCACTACTCAAACTGTATCCATAAAAGGGGTGGCTATTTTAAAAGATAAAAGGTTTAATTGCACAGTGATTAAAAAGCAGGCTGATCAATGGGGGCGCTGGGCGTTAGCTTAGCTTGAGATATGGGGGAAAAAATACGTGATCTGCGCTATATATGGTTGTAATGTGGATGACCCCTCTATTTTTGTGTTTCTTAATTTAGAACTGCTAAATTGGGAGGGGGAAAAATTGGTTATGGGGGATTTTAATTGTGCCATAGATTATAGTATAGACTCCACGGGGAACAGTACTAATTTAAGAATGCGTAAAACTCGCGGAGCAATCCTACAAATGATAAGACTTCAGTCTATCAAAGATGCTTGGAGATATATATATCCTTCAATACCGGGCTATACTTATTATTCGGCCCCTCACAAATCATATTCTAGGATTGATATGGTTTTTGTGTCTGATAGTCTACTTCTAACATCAAAAATGGAAATTTGCCCTCGGGTAACCTCTGACCACAACCCCATTATTTTTTCTTTTCGGGTTAAAATTGAGAAAAAAGAACTTAGGCCATTTTCTTTTCCTAGATACTTGCTGAAGGATAACGAATATTTGGTACATACCACTCAGCAATTGGAGGAATTCTTCAAAATAAATGCTGGATCTGCATCTCCAGTAATTGTGTGGGATACTATGAAGGCGTATGTTCGTGGTATTACACAAAAATATATCTTCTTACAGAATAAAAAACGAAAAAGTGAGATGGAGACTTTGGTATATAATTTGCGAGATTTGGAGAATCAACATGTAGAAGCAGTTAAAAAAAAGGATTTAATGGCCCAGGATAGGGTGTTTTCTTTATTAATCGACACAAGAATCTAAGTCAAACAGCTTCTAAGGGATAAAATGGCTGCTAATTATTGTAAGCATCGTTTAGAAAAATATGAATATGGGGAGCATATAGGACATGTATTGGCATATCAGACTGCGGAAACAAAAGCGAAAACTAAAATTAATTCTATTAAAGGCGTAAACGGGCTAATGTATACTGAAGCTTCAGATATCTTGGAGCAATTTCTATTATTTTATCAACAGCTTTATTCTCTTACATGGCCCTCTAATCAAGATGAGGTATTAAGCTACATTATTAATAGTGATCTTCCAGTGGCAGATAGTGAGAAAGTTGCTACTCTGGATGAAATGGTTTTGCTGGAAGAGGTGGAGGCAGCATTATTAACATTGCCTATTGGGAAAGCTACTGGCACTGATTCACTGCCGCTGGAATTTTATAGAACCTTTAAGAAGATCTTGCTTCTACCCCTTACTAGTGTAATACAATCTGTAGCTGTCAGTGGAACAGTACCGACTTCATGGAACCAGACACAGATTGTGTTTTTTTTTAAAAAGGATAAACTACCAACTGAATGTGGGTCATACCGGCCAATTTCTCTTATTAATGCAGATGCAAAGATATTTTCAAAGATCTTGGCAACCCGTCTAGCTCCGCTTATGCCGGATCAAGTTTCTGAAAGACAACATGGATTTATAGCAGGGAGGGACACCACTGCTCACGTGAATATGGCTATTGGAGCATTTGACTACGCAGAGCAAAGGAAAATAGATTTTGGAATGATTTTGTTAGACGCCGATAAAGCGTTCGACCGTGTGAGGTGGGAGTTTTTATGGGCAGTGCTATGTAAGATCGGTATAGGCACGCAGTTTCAATCTTGCATACAGGCTCTATATCGTAACCCACAAGCGAATCTTTCCTATATGGGATCTCGATCAGCACCTTTTAGGATTCTATGTGGGACTAGACAGGGCTGCCCTCTGTCTCCAGTACTTTTTGCTTTATACATAGAGCCATTTTTACGTACTTTACAATCTTGTGCGTACATTAATCCGCTGGAATCAGGTACTTTCAAACTTAAACTTACGGCATATGCCGACGATATAGCGGTTTACGCAACTAATCCAAGTGAGGCTGTGATGAGGATTAAGCAAGAAGCAGAGAAATATGGCAATGTCTCAGGGTATAAATTAAATGTTAATAAAACTCAGGTGCTCACTACAGCCGGGATACATAAATCTATTTCCGGGGCATATACAACCGTGACCTATCTAAGGGTAAAGATAACAGCTAAAGTTAATCAGATTATTGATCTTAATTATGTACCACTCTTACAGGCAACTACTAAGTTGTTCAGAATCTGGCATAGGCTTCCCTTGGGTCTGCTTGGCAGATGTAACTTAATTAAAATGAAAATACTTCCTAAATTTCTATATCTTTTTCGCTCAATACCTTTGAAAATTCCTAATACTTTTTTTAAAAAACTTGAGGGTATCTGTAGCAGTTTTATATGGGGCTATAAGAAACCTAGGAGGGCAATTGAGCTACTCAAATCTTCATACGAACAAGGCGGACTAGGTTTCCCGGACTTCAAAATATATTTCTGGGCCTCATTTACAGGACGTTTCCGCTGTTTGTTGGGTTTGGACCAGACGGATTCATTCTTTAAGTTTATTTTAGGTAATCAACAGGATATGTTTTTATATGGAATAAACGACCCTAACTATTTTAAAAGAGTCAAGTTTAAGACTGTGAGGGATACTGTATATGTTTGGAGAGATATGTCTTCTAAGTGTAAACTATCACTATTTCATAACAAATGCCCATTGTGGGGGAATCCTCTTCTTCCCGAGTTTTTTCAGGATCAGGCTGGTAAATCTTGGGCTAAGTATGGAATTACATGTCTGGGTGAGATATATAGTGAGAAAGGAATCAAATCTTTTGAAAATTTGTGTTTGATTTATAACTTGCCATCACATTCTTTCTTTAAATATTTGCAAGTAAGAAACTATTTGACTTCAAATCTAAGGATAACTGAGCCTATGGAGTCAAACGTCTGGGATTGTATATATGGAAGAAAGACTAAGGGCCATATGTAGGTAGCTAAATACCGGTCGGTAACGGCCGAAATTCGGTAAATATCCCGTTACCGACCTGTATTTAGTCAAGTGAGATGTAGGAGGCCAAAAACCAGTTTTCGGTAAATATGAATCGGTAAATACCGATTCATATTTACCGAATTCTAAAATACCGATTCATATTTACCGAATACATATTTTCCGATTCGGTAAATATGAAGTGGTAAATATGAAGTGGTAAAACGGAAAAAGACATGTAGGTAAAATCGGTAATTTAGAAATCCATGAAATTCGGTAATTAAGAGTCGGTAATTAACACAGATTGAAAGCAGGTGGTAATCATCAACAGTGCATAAAAGAAATCCCAAAATGCATCAGCGTGGACAACATGGCCGCTCTGTATGTCATTGCAAGGCGTCTACGTCTACAGGCAGCAGGACTGAGGATTTGGATATGGGAGGAACGCATTTACAGACAGCGCATCACACTATTCCAACTGACTGAGGATGAGATACATGAAAGGTACAGGCTACACCCCCAAACCATCATGGACCTGATAAGGGACCTGCACCCACTCCTGGACCATCCAACACCAAGGGCGCATGCCATACCACCACATGTGCAGGTACTCTGCAGCCTACATCTCCTCGCATCTGGCAGTTACCAGCGGGTGATACCTGCGGTGGGCGGTGTATCCCAGAGTTGCCTGTCACGTTTCTTCAGGAAGTTCCTGGATGCCATGATGCAGAGAATGCACCACTACATCAGCTTCCCAAACACACAGGCTGAACTGCAGAAAACTAAAACTGACTTTTATCGCATGGCACAGTTCCCCCATGTAATTGGCTGTATTGATGGCACACACATCCCAATCTGCCCACCAGCTGCCACTGAGCACATCTACAGGAACAGAAAGTCCACCCACTCCATCAATGTGCAGGTTATCTGCGATGCAGGGAACATCATCACTGACATTGTTGCCAAGTTTCCTGAGAGCACCCACGACTCCTACATATTCCAGAACAGTGGGATCTACACACGACTGCTTGCCGGAGAATTTGGAGAGGGATACCTGCTAGGTAAGTAACAGTGACGCACCATGAAACTTGCAAATCAAAGTGTATTGAGCCATGTGACTGATGGTTCCCTTTCACTCACCTAGGCGACAGTGCATATGCCGTGCGCTCATTCATCCTCACTCCGTACCTACACCCATCAACCCAGAGTGAGAGACGATACAACGTGGCACACAAATCAACACGCAACGTGGTGGAGTGCACGTTTGGACTATTGAAAAGCAGGTTCCGCTGCCTCCACAAGAGCGGAGGCGCACGCTAGTACACACCCATCATCTGTTGCAAGATCATCGCCACTTGTGCAATGCTGCACAACCTTGCCACGAAGAGAGGTACAGAGGTGGAACTAACAGATTTTGAGGACAATGAGGATGATTCAGGACAGCCAGAGGCCAACGCAGATGGAGTGCCAACAGCAACAGATGGGAGAGTGAGACGGGCAGAGATCACATGCAACTATTTCTGAGTAAGTAAGGGGACACAGGCAGTTGTTGGTTGTCATGTAGTAGTTTAATAATGCGCCACTACGCCACGAAACCAAGATTATGCCATTCTGGCAACATTGCTTATTCACAAGTGTGAAGTCCAGGGTTACGTCACCCAATAGTCTATTGCAACGCGGTGCAGCATCAAAGTTTGCGGCCACGTGCTACATTGTGGGATGGCACGGATTCAGCCTCCTCACTGGTGCCAGCCCCATGCCGCCTGCTGCTCCTGCGTGTTTCTGGGACGGGGGGTGTGATGCTGCTCCTGCTGCTGGTGTCCATGCTTTCAGCAGCATCCCCTGCACCACTTGTGGCCGCCTGACTGGTCAATAGGACCTCCAGGGCACTGGTGACTTGCACCATCCCCCTAGTAACGTCGCTGCTGCGGTGTGTCAGGCCCTCCTGCATGTTCACTGAGCGCCGGCAGAGTAGTGATGTTGCAGTTGCCAGGCGGTTGAGTGCCCTGGTGTGCCTGTCTCCCCTCTGCCGTTCCCGGCGCCTTGCAGCTCTATCAGCGTCCAACTTGCTGCACAACAGCTGCATGGACTGTGACACGTCCCGCAGGCCCGCTGCCATGTCAGTAATCCCCGCCGCCATTGCGCAGATGTTCCTGTCCATGTGTTTGAATGTGGTTCTCAGTCCCCGCACATGCCGCTGTACTGAAATGACTGCCTTTGTTTGCAGGCGCTGTTGTTTTAACATGTTGGCCTCAAGGCCCCCAAAGACCCCATGGCTGTGATCGATTGGTGGTGGACTTTGCTCACGCGACCTGCGGCGCCGCCCTGCACCCGTGTCTTCTCCCTGTGAGGTGGAGGGCACAGTGGTATGTCTCCCATCCTGGGGCATAGTATTTGGCTCCGGGCCCCTGCTGTCATCAGATGATGTGTGTAACACGCGCAGCCTGGCAGCAGCACGCCTCCTCGACCTCACTATTGCAGGCGGTGATGTGGCCGGTGACTCCAGCATGAGTGGTGATGCAGGCTCAGGTACTGGGGATGCTGGCTCAGGTACTGGGGATGCTGGCTCAGGTACTGGGGATGCAGGCTCACGTACTGGGGATGCAGGCTCAGGTACTGGGGATGGTGGCAGTGGCAACGCTCTCTGGCCAGAACTTGTGCTGCCCGTAGCTGAACTGGCTTGACGGTGTGCCCCCTCTCCTGTGCCATGTGCAGTCCTGCGCGATGTTACGTCTGTGGACAGAAATGCAACATCAGCTCAGTGTACCTGAAGGCATGCATTGCAAGCATGACAATAAATTGATGTAACACTCTCACATTGTCCTCTGTCTGCTTTAGGCTAATGTGTGTACCATGCATCATTGTTCTGTGCTATTCTGTTCATGGTGGGGGATCCCTGACTACATCTCCCATAATGCATTGCCTGTCTGCAGTAACACATGGACTGGAGTGGGATACTCATTTCACTATGGGGGATGTGGGATAGGGGTAGGGGGGGCTACATTGCTGTGCATTCCTCTTACCTTGTTGGGTGGCGGCTCTGGCAGAGCTGTCGGCATCCCCAAGGCCCACGACACTCTCGCGCTCGATTGTCGACTGCACCAGCTCCTCCAGTTCGGTGAGGGCAGGTGCCCTGTTACTTCCACCTCCTGTCCGGCTGGCCTCCTTCTGGATGTCCCCCATCTTCCTCTTAGTCACGATCCGCAGGTCATACCAGCGTTTTTTTAGTACATCAATGTCCCTGTGGGTCACTCCCACAGCATTTACCTGCGCCTGGATTGCCAGCCAAATAGTGCGCTTCTCACACTCTGCCACTTGCAGGGATTGCCTCCCAAAAAGCTTCTGGTGCTGCTTCACCACCTCCTCCACTAGCACCTGGAGTTCCTTGGGGCTGAATTTCACCTTGCGTCTCCTTTCCCCTCCTTCTCTCTGTGTCCTCTGGCTGGACATAGTGAAGTTTGATCTCAACAATCAGGCACTGGCTCCCTGCCTCTCCTCTGCACTCCCAGCCTCTCCTGAGTCTGTTGATTGAGTGCACCTGCCTGGGTGTGGCCACTTCCTACTTGGGTGGGGTTTGGTTGCACAGGATTGACTGTTTCAAACAGTCATGTGATGTCGTTTTTCCGATTCGGTATCTACCGATTCGGTATTTACCGATTCGGTAAATTCCACCTCGGTATTTACCGATTCGGTAAATACCACCGCGGTATTTTCCGAATCGGTAAATTCCGATTCTTGAATACCAAATGTTACCGATTCGGTAAATATTACCAATTCATTACCTACATATTACTTACCGATTCTTAAATACCGATTCGGTATGGTTCGGTATTTAAGAATCGGTACATTTTATTTACCTACATGAGGCCCTAAATCTCTAATAGGGCTGATGTATACACATTTACATGGTTTTAAATTAGATGGTAATAAAAAATTAGCCGAATGCTGGAGTCAAACTTTGGGTATAGCGGTCTCACCCAGCATGATCAAACAAGCATTAGGGAATCTGAAAAAATCGGTCCATTCTGTTAAATTGCAACTTCAGCAATTACGTACTGTCTGTATGTTGTATTATACTCCGGCTAAAATAGCTAAATGGGCCCAAGGAAATGTGGCGGGTGATAAAAAACACTGTCCTAAATGTGGATTATATGCTGCTAATTTATTACACATGTTTATATCATGCCCAGTTTTGACGGTTTTTTGGAAGAAAATGGAACAACTTTTACAGTCTAAACTTGGGTTGGATCAACCACTTACTGATTTAGAAATTATGTTGGGATATAGGGAGAATAATCCAGCTATGGCATGTCTTTTTTCGATACTGATGGCTTCTGCTAGATTAACTATAGCCAGGGTATGGATTTCTCCCACACCTCCGCTGGTTGAGGATTGTTGGGTCATAATTAAGGAAACTTACGGCTTAGAGGCTGCCCTAGCAAAGGCAAGGGGAATTCGCTCTTTAGCTAAATTTGAAGTATTGTGGCGACCTATGTCTTTTTGATTATATAATTCTATATTATTTAAGTACTATATGAAACTTTGTTTACATGGTCCTGTTTGATTTATTTATGATTGTCGCTCTCCTTCTCCTTGCAATTTTCTATGTCTTTTTTGATCTATTACTAAGGTGATGTTAAATTTTTCTCTAGGTTTCTTCTTTTGGCATTATAGTACTTATGTGTCATTTGTGATGATGAAAATAAAAAATTATTTAACAAAATATATATATAGTACATAGGTGACATATACATTAACCAAATATACACCCAGAACATATAAGAAAGAGCCAATAAGAAAAGTTGGAAAACAGGACAAAACCAATAGGAAAGGTTTGAAAACAAAATATCAGATGACTCGAAGAAGCCTCTCCTCCAACTGTGTTTGTCATCCCTCCCTCGAACTAATTCATTAACAGATCTGCAACTAACTTGAAGGTGGCGAGATATGTTTGTGTGTGTTGGAGGACAGTTGTGAAATGAGAGAATGCTAGCACAGGACAGCGAAGGCCAGACGATAAGATAAAGTCAGAGGAGAATAGTGTGAACCAACAGATAGTTGAGACGGGGATTAGAAAAACCAGGCAGGGATTAGTGTATTCGGCCAGTCCTAACACCAGCTTTGCAAATAGAGGCAGAAGGCTTATTTCGACACGAAGCTGCAGAAAAAGCAGAAAAAGACTTCGATCGTCGTGCTGCCTGAGTGAGGGCAACACAAAATGGTGGCGGAGCACAACATGGCGGGTCGATACGATCACGATCGAAAATCGAAGTTCCTCAGGACTAGTAGGTCTAGAATAGGAGTGGATGAGTCATTTAACCAAGTTTCTGTAAGGATAACGAGGTTAAGCTCATGAGGTCATAAATATCAGACACATTACTAACAGCCTATCTGCAATTAATGAGCATACATTTCAGGTGAATATTGGAGTGGACTGTCACAGAATGAGTGGAGTTGATACGCTTGAGGTTGGCATTGTTAACCCCTCTAAGGTTGTGACTAGGTATTCTGTAAGGATTACTTTGTAGGGTTTGGATTTGTCCCGAACAGACCTTGTTGGTGTCTTAATTGGGGGTGTATGAAAGGAGGAGTGCATGTATGTCACTGTCTGAAAGGCAGTCGGTCAATCTCCTAGGTCGAGAGGGGGAATTAGGAGTAGATGTGGTTTTCCTATTGAAGTGAGGGGTGTAAAAGTTGTGGTTAGAGAACGAGATGAATTGGGAGCTAGCTTGATTCCTCGAAGAGCTGTCAGGCCTTTGGTTGTGCAACACCTCAGTGGTTATGAATGTAAGTCTCTGAAGATCATCCTTGAGATGTAGCAGGCAAAGTGAAATCTCAACCAGGTGAGATTCCAAAGAGGTGTGGAGGCAGGTGATCATGGGTTGGGAGGGAAAGTTAGTAATGCAGGAAGGGAGAGTTTGAAAGTCAGTAATGTCATGCAGAGGGATTGTCTAAGTGGTTGAGGGCATAGCCACAGGGTGGGAGAAGAGAGGGGTGTTTCCTGAGTGAGAGATCTAAGAGGCGTGCTGTTCCTCATGTTGGGGGGTATGTAATCAGATATATTGAACATCTGTGCACTGGAAGGAGATGTGGGAGTGCAGGGAGAACCAATTAAGGATAATACAGGAGAAGGGGATGGGTCGCGGGGGCGGAAATAGGACCTGGAAAGAGGCATTCCATGTTTGCTGTTGTAGTGTGGACTGGATCGGAGAATTAAAGAGAGAGACTCAGTCCAGGAAAGATGTGTAGGGTCAAAGGTAGAGGTGGGCAAACAGAAGGGGGGAGCATGGTATACAAAGGGGAGAGGGCTGGATGATGCCAGTGTGAGGGTGGTCGAACATAGGTATGCAGGAGTGATGTCAGGCGAGCTAGGGTGTCTTGGTTGGGGGTTGAGTTCTTATTGTTCAAAGTACTTTTGGTGATAGGGAAAATCTCTCCCATTACCACTAGATTGTCATTAGAGGATTGAATTTGGATGATTCCATTATTGTGGAGAGATATGGTAATGTATGCCATACAGAAGGGCGAATGGGATACAGATAGCCTAAGCCCATGGGGTGTTTTCCTGGAATTGGCGATTCGGGGCAAGGAGTAAATGGCAGTTCACCACTGTGCACGTCTTTTTGTGTAGAAGATGAGGTCGCTAATTAGCATGCCCTTACTCAAGTAGAGATTAGGGTTTCAAGGTGGGATTTTAGTAGTCGGTGTTTGAGGCTTTTTGCTGCATATTTTGATAGATTAGGGGGTAATTGCGTAGGTTTTAAAGCCAGATGGTATTAGTTGTATGTCGATTGCTTGGGCGAAATAGCTAAAGATAAGTAATGCTTTATAGTTAGTGGTTATTTAAACCCAGTTGGGATTAAACGCAGATCAGTTGACTGGGGGTGAGTCTTTGATTTGCTCAAACGCTCCGTCCATCATCCCCTTTGGTATCGCTTTGTTCGCCCTAAGTTGGCAGGGTATGCCCAGACGTCGGTCCCTTGCTCACTTTGCCACTGGATTCAAGATAGCCTGGCTGATGAGGGTTATGAACCCGAAACGGGTCCCAGGATGCTTGTTTCCGGTCCAGGGAAGACATGGCTTGGTAGTTCGGGCTGGACTGTTCCTATGAGGCACAGGGTCAGACTGATATGCATTTGGCCATGTCTGAACTGGAGTGGTGGAGTGAGCTAAAGAATGATGATGGATTAAACCCAGATCAGTTGACTGGGGGTGAATGTTTGATTTGCTCAAATGCTCCGTCCATCATCCCCTTTGGTATCGCTTTGCTCGCCCTAAGTTGCAGGGTATGCCCAGACGTGGGTCCCTTGCTCACTTTGCCACTGGATTCAAGATAGCCTGGCTGATGAGGGTTATAAAACCGAAATGGGTCCCAGGATGCTTGTTTCTGGTCCAGGGAAGACATGGCTTGGCAGTTCGGGCTGGACTGTTCCCATGCGGCACAGGGTCAGACTGATTTGCATATGGCCATGTCTGAACTGGGGTGGTGGAGTGAGCTAAAGAATGATGATGTATTAAACCCAGATCAGTTGACTGGGGGTGAGTGTTTGATTTGCTCAAACGCTCCGTCCATCATCCCCTTTGGTATTCCTTTGTTCGCCCTAAGTTGGCAGAGTATGCCCAGATGTGGGTCCCTTGCTCACTTTGCCACTGGATTCAAGATAGCCTGGGTGATGAGGGTTATGAACTCGAAACGGGTCCCAGGATGCTTGTTTCCGGTCCAGGGAAGACATGGCTTGGCAGTTTGGGCTGGACTGTTTCCATGAGGCACAGGGTCAGGCTGATTTGCATATGGCCATGTCTGAACTGGGGTGGTGGAGTGAGCTAAAGAATGATGATGGATTAAACCCAGATCAGTTGACTGGGGGTGAGTGTTTGATTTGCTCAAACGCTCCGTCCATCATCCCCTTTGGTATCGCTTTGTTCGCCCTAAGTTTGCAGGGTATGCCCAGACGTGGGTCGCTTGCTCACTTTGCCACTGGATTCAAGATAGCCTGGCTGATGAGGGTTATGAAACCGAAACGGGTCCCAGGATGCTTGTTTCTGGTCCAGGGAAGACATGGCTTGGCAGTTCGGGCTGGACTGTTCCCATGAGGCACAGGGTCAGACTGATTTGCATATGGCCATGTCTGAACTGGGGTGGTGGAGTGGGCTAAAGAATGATGATGGATTAAACCCAGATCAGTTGACTGTGGGTGAGTGTTTGATTTGCTCAAACGCTCCGTCCATCATCCCCTTTGGTATCCCTTTGTTCGCCCTAAGTTGGCAGAGTATGCCCAGATGTGGGTCCCTTGCTCACTTTGCCACTGGATTCAAGATAGCCTGGCTGATGAGGGTTATGAATCCGGAACCGGTCCCAGGATGCTTGTTTCCAGTCCAGGGTAGACATGGCTTGGCAGTTAGGGCTTGACTGTTCCCATGAGGCACAGGGTCAGACTGATTTGCATATGGGCATGTCTGAACTGGGGTGGTGGAGTGAGCTAAAGAATGATGATGGATTAAACCCAGGTCAGTTGACTGGGGATGAGTGTTTGATTTGCTCAAACGCTCCGTCCATCATCCCCTTTGGTATCGCTTTGTTCGCCCTAAGTTGGCAGGGTATGCCCAGACGTGGGTCCCTTGCTCACTTTGCCACTGGATTCAAGATAGCCTGGCTGATGAGGGTTATGAACCCGAAACCAGTCCCAGGATGCTTGTTTCTGGTCCAGGGAAGACATGGCTTGGCAGTTCGGGCTGGACTGTTCCCATGAGGCACAGGGTCAGACTGATTTGCATATGGCCATGTCTAAACTGGGGTGGTGGAGTGAGTTAAAGAATGATGATGGATTTAACCCAGATCAGTTGACTGGGGGTGAGTGTTTGATTTGCTCAAACGCTCCGTCCATCATCCCCTTTGGTATCGCTTTATTTATAACAATATCCAGAGACAGCTCATAGTGAGGTGGCCATTAGTGAATACTTTGGCCAATGAGATGGTATAGCAAGTGCGACAAAAAGGTAACATGAGGCATATATAGTAGGCGTTAGAACCAGCAACTATCCAAACCATTCAAAGATGGGTGCCCCATATTGAGATTGAGGTTCCTAGAAGGTAGGAGAGAGGCTTAGTCTGTTTTCAGTTTCCATAGAAAGTGTCATATGCCAAAATGTCCTTTCAATGGAGGGGCCGTCGTCCTTGAAAAAATATTTTAAAGCCTTCCCTTCAACCAACCTCACCTCATCACACTAAGGGTGTGGGTTTGCTTGTACACTGATTCACTGGAGAAACTTTTCACCACATGATGCATGGAAGGGACCTTGGTTACTATAGACGGGCAATAACCACTCACTTGCAACAGCGCATCCCTCCTTGTCTCTGTGCAGTTTAGGACACTCCTTACCCAATGATCTTTCCTCATTTCTTATCCACAATATCTAACAACTGCCCTCTGCAGAGCTACGTCCCTCTTCAAACCAGCAAGTATAGCGTTACCTACGTCATGTTACGCAAACTTACTAGCACATTCACAGGGAAGCCACATGGTGTGGGGTTGTTCCCCTTAGCAGCAGCAACACATTGGTCCTGTGGAGGTTGAAGCCGGCAGTCTGATGGTGGGGAGCTTGCTCATGGGGGACCCGCACACAACAGCAGAGCAAAGCTTGGACTGAGCTAACTGTAGGTCAAAAGTGCACCATCGGCCGAGGGGCGTGACTTTCCACCACCATGACATCCGCTGACGGAACTCACATTTGCTTTAGGTCCAGGCGTGACGTATACACGCCGACGACTCTTCTCATTACTTCTGTAACATTGACCGCATCAATATCAGTGACACAAAAACTGGACTTTAAAGGCCACCACTCCCTTTAGACTGAGATTGTTGAAAGAGCAGAGGGACACGGGATACAGACGCTAGTACAATGGGCTCGTAATGGCCATACACAAGCTCAGACTTCCAGACTGCACCATAGTCCTTTGAGTACTTGGTGTATGATATAGTAAGTCTGGTCAGTCGATCCCTAGGAGACAGGTGTAGGTTCAAAGTTGGCTAATTTATTGTCCAGTATCCATTTTCTGTTCCCAGTGTTTCCTTGTGACTGTTTGTAGGGATCTTCCTCGGTGTGGGACAGTGGAAGTCAGTGGATTGCATTTATTTATTTATGCATTTCAATACTTGGGAACAACTTTCATGGATCTCCTTGAAAGCGAGGGAGGTCCTAAATAGTGGGGTGGTACACAAACAGTCAATATGGCACCGTAGACTAAAAGCAGAGGGCTGCCTGTGAAGATCGGCGAGGAGCTAAGGATTTACACACTTGAAGGAAACATCGTTCAGTTAGAATCTTACCTATAAGTGTAAAAAGGACCCTACAGGCTACTGAAGAGGAACAGACAGGTAGAACGTTACACAACGGTGCTAAATGGCTGCTGTAATGATTTAGCAGTTGAAGTCAAGCATCTGGTGTCCCTTGTTAATTGCTGGTACCACAGTCTGTGGAGCACATGTGAGGCGCTGGGAGGATTAAGTCATACCGTGCAATAAGCAGAGTCAATCTGCTTGTGTCCAGGGCCGGGCAGTAGTCTCTGGTGAGGTCTCAAGTTAATCGTAGCGTGTCCAGATGGAGAGGGTGCCAGGATTTTGAAGGGAATTGTTGGTGCCAGAATGGGACGCCGGGGCTAGACGAGGCCTAAGATTTGCTGCAGAGGCACGAGACCGGGGCACAAGGGTAAGTTCGGGCCCAGACCCATACAAAGTAGTGCGCGTGAGGTGCAGGGATATCCACACGTCTGTGCTCTGAATCTGAACCAGGGGCAGTTGCGGTATGCGGGGCAATGCTCCAACTGGCATGAAAGACTAGAGGGCAGCCCAGAGCAGCCTGACCTGACATGCACCTGCACGCAGCACACCCAATAATCGCGCATAGAGGCCCAACGAGATTGTGAGAGATCCGGGGACCAGCTTGGCCCTAGGTCTCTCAACAAGTGAAACGACCAGAGACGCCAAACACATCTGGAGCACCACTCTGCTCCACTCACCCAACTCCTGTGCCCAGCATTGAGAGTCCCACACTTACAGGTGGACACGCACGCATTATGGAAACAGGTACATGGGACAAACGGCGAACCTTCGACTTCGAGCGAATAAACTTCCTGTGTGACAATTATGAAAAGGAAAGAGCAAACGTAAACGTTGTCACTTATTGTTTTTGTGAAGGAAGGAAGCTCTAAACATCCTTTGAAAACCTATGACGTAGATAATGCTTGATGCTGAATGTAAAATCTATCTTGCCTTGGGAAGCATAAGGGCCCGATAGACATAAGGGTGGCTAGAAAAGTAGTCCAAATAACGTTGCTTCTTAGAATCGTTAAACTTTTCAGCGGGGGAACATCCAGAAAATCAAATTCTACATCTCCAGCCTTCTGTTTCTCAGGATTTCACCATATGAACATTTAAGTTCCAATGAATCTTGCTGATATGTTCCTTCTGAACTGCATAAACAGCCTGGTTAGAAAAGGATTTCCCATCGGCGTCCTGAATCAGAAAGCACGCGACAGTTCAAATTTTGCCTCGAGCTGCCTGCAGCGCTACAGCAACGGGACAGAGAACAGTGCTGATCTGTTTACCTTTCTTTGATGACAAGTGAAGGACAGGTGCCATTCTTAGAAATTATGGGGCAGATTTACAAGCCCCTTGCGCCACACTTGCCTCACTTTTCCCATGTTAAAAGTGACGCAAAAGTGGCGCAAGGGGCTTGTAAATCTGCCCCTATATGTTTATATATGGCGCTGAGTAATTTTCCATGTAAATTGAATAACCTTTAATTGGTGAGGTCCAGCCATTCAGTATTGTTTCCTCTTGTAACCATGACACAGGAGCCAGTATGTTATAGAAACGTGTTGAAAACAAATTCACCTGGCAGGCGATTTTGTTTTGGTGTCCAAGATGGGCCCGGTAGCAGATGTTTGAAGAATAAATCCACAAATATCAAAAGGCCAGTCTTTTTTATTATGGCGGAAATATTTTTCTTCTCATCATATTTTTGGCCTGATAAAATATAGACAGAGACTATATGATATAGTCTCTGTCTACATTTTATTAGGCCAAAATATATCAAGAATCAATAATTCCTCTCAGTTGCACAGGGACAACACTTAAAATGTCTACCCATGTATTTATATCCCTTATTTCCCTCCGACTGCTCTGCCTGATGTGAGTACTAATATCCTAATGGTATTGTCTAAGTAGAAAATGTCAATAGATGTGTGCTCTCTCCGAGGCCAGTCATATAATATTGGTTTGCACAATGTGTTTCAGCACTCCAGTGGTAGTATCACGCTTTTTAAAATGGAGCCTGTTGAGTCTGCTCACGGGGCCCCCTTTTGTTATTTTGTTAGCCTATGGTGGGGCAGCATCATTTTCCTTTCTGTCATAAATCCAGGTACCAACTTGTTGAGGGTGAGCAAATGTTTTTCAGCCTAATGTCTATTGAAATTCCTTGAATACAGAACTATTGGCTGATAACAAAGAATATTTTCCGAATGTCATAGACAATTCCTGTGGGGTAAGGGGGATGTTAACACACACGTCACTAATCCGGCTTTTGTTACAGTAAAGTGAATTCTTCCTTGTTCGCAGCCCACCTAAGTGTTGAGGCAAAAAAGTCTGCTAAAAATAGAATGTCCGAGTCCTTGATGTGCCACAAGCAGCGGCGTAGCAATGGCCTCAGGGGCTTGAAAGCAAGGAATGGCCCCAGCCAGCAGCTGCCACCAAGTGGTTAGAAAAATACAGTCAGCTTTGGGGTGCAGAGAAAACATACGATTCTACAACACCACCTACAGTCCCAGCCCTGCACAATACAACCTCCCACTGACCCACTCCAATTCTACACACCACCTACTGACCCAGCCAGCACAATACCACCTCCCGCTGACCGACTCCAATTTCACACATCACCTACTGACCCAGCCCCACACAATACCACCTCCCGCTGACCCGCTCCAATTCCACACACCACGTGCCGACCCAGCCCCACACAATACCGCCTTCCACTGATCGACTCCAATTCCACACATCACCTACTGACCCAGCCCCACACAATACCACCTCCCGCTGACCCACTCCAATTCCACACACCACCTACTGTCCCAGCCCTGCACAATACCACCTCCCGCTGACCCACTCCAATTCCACACACCACCTACTGACCCAGCCCCACACAATATCACATCCCGCTGACCCACTCCAATTCCACGCACCACCTATAGTCCCAGCCCTGCACAATTCCACTTCCCACTGACCCACTCCACCCAATTCTAAACTGAAATGTTTCATTATGAAACTGTGCAAGACAACTATTTAGGCACTGGCCAGTAAGCACGTGCCTAAAAGATGTTATTACTAAAAACCCATGTGTAATGAGAATCCTCTTCAAAGGCCACTGAGGAGCGTGGGTGTGTGAGGGCCCTTCCGGGTCTAAGGCATTCCTGTGCATCGGTCCCAGAATGCAGAGGGAAATATGGCCCTGTACTATGACTAAGACTTGCTGAACTTGCTATCTCAGCTTTCCTGAAACTTTGACACTACTTCTGCAATAGGAGCCATTTATTTGTCGAGAAATGAAAACATCAGCACTCACCTACTACAATGACAAATGAAACTAAACTACATGAGTGATGAAACTCCACAGAAAATTGGCCTTTCTGAACTCCTGGGTTTTCAAATGACCAGCCAAGACAAAAGGCCACTTGCCTACAACGAGATAAGGCCTAAAGATATTGAGCTGCAAATAACCCTCGTTTCAGGCTCACACCACGATGCCTAAAGAATGCAAAAACACCCAATATTGCTGGAATCTCCGAAACAACAGCTAGCTCCAAAAAGAAACAAGCATTGAAAATGCAACAGGTCTCGCCTTTGATTAAGTTAAAGGCATTTGCTTTGCTAATGGTATTGTATAGCAAAGCAAATGGCTTTAACTTAATAAAAGCCGAGACCTATTGCATTTTTATAGTTTTTTTTTTTAATGGATTTAAATTCCCTCTACATGTCCCTCACAAAGTAATTTGTTGAAGACCCTTTTCTTAAGGCCTCCATTATGGTGGTGACTGTTCAGTAATGGTATGCAGAAAATGTAAGTGTTTTTAGACCAGATATGGACACAGACCTTCAACCCCTATTTTGTTCAATTAAATTGTATTAGCTGCTGTCATGACTATATTTATGCAGTTAATTGCATCACTGAAACGCCTGCTGTCGGGTTGCATGGTAAGGAACTTGAACACATCGGGTGGCAGGGTGATTGTATGTGGGGAGCCCACCCCTTGCTTGTTGGGTAGGAGGCTCTGCTCACTTTACCGTGCAGAGGAGTCTCCTAAAGTCTTGTTATGACACTTCCCTCAGGCTTCCATTTACTAGCAGTGCACGCGATTACAAACAGTGAGGGAACTGCTGTCTAATTTGAAAGAAATACTAAACTAATGCTCATCCCAAGATGGGATGAGCACGAAATTCTAGCTAGTGTGTGCACTGGCGCCCCCAGAAGCACCAGTGAGGGAGCAGGCCTTGCACTACGCTAAGGAGGACCCAGACTGAGAGGGACCCACAGTAATAATTAACGGAAGACCTGTTGTGATATGTTTCTGCCAGCTTCACCGGCAGAGGGTCTAGGCCAGCCAGAGGCCCTCATACACTTTGTGCCCTATCATGGCCCACACGTGCAGGGCAGTGATGTAAATGACCAAGTGTGACTAAGTCAGGATCGGCGCGAGCGCAGTGTACGCTCGCAGCCGCGCTTCCGGGACACCATCAATTGTGTTTCCCCACATCTATTCAGCTGTGCTCTGGCACAAAAGAAATCCATTGGGTTTTCGTGAGTCATCGAGTCTGTACATGGGCAACCCCCCCGTCATTTCTGTCCCCTCCATGGTGATGCTGGATAATAATGATGGAGGATGTGAGCGTCGAAGGAACAGGCGTCATGCGCGCTTCCATCGATTCGGGCCGGATTAGGACAGCAGAAAGTAATGGGCCTCCGGCCGAGGGTGGAGATGGTTTAGGGGTGTTACATTCCTCGGAGAGGCCTGGCATCATGACAGTTTACATCAGATGGGCTAGTAGGGTTTGAGAAAAAACATCAGTCACCTCGGGCACTGTCCAGTGTAACCGGCTAAGCACCAGCCCTACCTGCCTTTAGTGGAAGCAATGTTTCAAAACGCTCGCCCTCTGCCAAGCCCCCCTCGGTTGTAAAAGGATAATAGGCTGTAGTGCTCCTAAACGCGCAGCCATTGTTTCTGTGCGCTGCAGCAGTGCTTGTGAAGCTGTACCTTGAAAGGAGCCGAGCCAGAGCCACCGGGTCAGTGAGAGATAAAATGTTCACGTAATCCGAGGTCAGGAACATGAAAGAACGGCCTTTCAAGCTCTAGAGGCCGCTGTCACAGCAAGCTTTCAACAAGCGCGGTCCCGAAAGCGAAAGAGGATCATGTGGGGATCTCTTGTCTTTATGGGGCCATGTGTTTAAACTCATGACCCCATAAAGATAAGAAAGTGCTTCACGACAGCCGTGAAGCAGGCCACGAGTCCGATCGCAAGCCAAAGGGCGGCAACCAAAAACCCTCATTTCCAATGGCAGGCCACCGTTTAACATAAACGGTGACGCCGGCAAATGGGAATGAAGGGCGGGGCTTAAAGCCCTCTTTTGTAAATCCTCTCCTACAAAATCTCTCGCGAAGCAGGGCTCTGCCCTGCAACGCACGCAAGACTTAAAAAACAGGGTGTTTTGTTAACTTGCAGGCACCTGCACTTTCCAAACAGCCAATATAAACATGGCGTTGTGGCCGAAATGTATTAACACTGTGCACTCGGCTTGTGTTACAATACAATGAATACTGATGCAAACTGGAGCAAAATGTTGAACTGGAATGTATTCACTAAAAAAGGTAGACAGGGCTTGGCACCAAAAATGTAGACCTCCTCGAGGCAGGCAAAATGATGGGAAACCATTTACTCTTATCCAAACCATTCCAACTTTACAAGTGTGCTCTACTCTACAGCACACATACAAAGATGGAAAAGTTTTAAACTGTCTAAAGGTGGTATTTTGTACTGTAAGGGTACCATTTGTGTTTAAAACCTATGCTAGACATCATGTACATACCCTTGTACTAGGTAACAAGGGGTGTGTGTATATGCGGTGCAAGGCACCCTAAAGTGCACCAGCGCAGAGAGAGAGATACAATGACATGGGCTATATCAAGATGAGTTTCACTTGCTCACCCCAGAGCAGGGCTCCTGCTTTTAAGTGTGTGCAGTGTTTAAAGTGAATTCATACAACCCAATATTCCTCCCAGTTAAAACTTGATTTCCAGGCAGTCCAGCTGTGAAACAATGCACAGGGGTTGCCTCTTTCTGTTTCTGAACGGTGCCCTCTAAAATAATGCACTAAGTCGGAGAAATGTCGGCTTAAATAAATTAATTCACTTAATACACTGCGGGCGCATAAATACAAGTGGTCAGTTCTGCACAGACATTATATATCATTCTGAGATGCTGTGTCTATATAAAGTACTTGTATGGTTGGGGACTCGGTGTTGATTTACAGCATCATTATAGAGGTGACGGAATGGATCTGTGGGTAGAGGGTTCTCTAATGAAACAGGTGGTGGTCTTCAAGTCACAAGTTGCAATCAGCACGAGGGATTCAATCTTCCATCCTTCTAAAGATAGGTAAATTGAGTTACCACGAATTAAGGTAAAAATAACACGTTTTATTTACAGCTCTTAGGAATGGCACCGATATAATAAACACAAGTCGATTTGTTTAAGGCAAAGTTCGGAGTTGCAATTTCTATAGATATTTGCAGACAGCCGGCTGAAAGAAGTATTGGTCGCCTGTCTAATAATACAACATAAAGTAAAGCTGTTTAATTATCATGCTAACTTGTTTCTGAATATGTGTCTTAAATGCCCATTCCGGGAGCCCTGATGTTCTGAAGGGAGGGACAGGGAGCGTAGGAGAGGGGGCTCAGCACCGCATTGCCTTGTCGAGCGCCGGCCTGAATCCCCTCTCTTTGAGAATGCCAATGCTTCCGCGAGGGCTTATTATCATGGAGGAGAGAGAGTTACAATAGACTTAACGAGTCGGAGTGGCCCCTCGGACGCGGTGCGCACCTGCACCTCCTGTGGGGCTGACAGGAATGTGAGAGGACGCACTTGCTGGAGTCCGTGCCCGCGTCTGATAGCTGCTCTCTGCCCGAACGTACCCAAAGTGGTTTCGGGTGCTGCCGTCAACTAAAACGAGCTTTTCTTTCAGCCTACCTGCATACCACTGCAACTGGGTCACGTGACAGGCCCGCCGTGCTAGTTTCAGGATGTGTTAGTGTGTGTTTAAGATGTGAAGTGCGTAAGTGGGTTGGTGTGTGTGTTTTCCTGCGTGCTTGTGTGCTCACCGCATTCGTGTTGTGTATTTGTGGATACGCGTGTATACATATGTGCCTACTGAGTACGTGTGTTCATCTGTATGTTCATCTGTGAGTGCATGTATGAGTGCCTGCGATGATTCGTCTGTGTGTTTATGTGGGGTTGTTTGTGTATGTTCGTGTATGCTTGTCTGTATGTCTTTGACTAAGTGTGTGCGCACGTTCATGTGCTTGTTCGCAAGTCTCGGTTCGCTGATGTGTGTGTGTGCCCTGTATGTATATTGTTGCTGAAGTGGGATCTCTCTTGCAGATAATCAGATTTCTAAAATAAAGAGATGCTTTAGTTGCACAAGTGTGGTCAATGGCGCAGACAAGTGTGTGGTGTCTGCACCTCACTGAAAAATGGGCGTTTTTTTTATTTGAACCCCAGCGACTGCTCCTCGTGGTTCATATGAATAGTTGGGAAGGCCAGGTAGAGGCCGGCCGCCGGTCTACCCCTACTTCGGTATTTACGAAGAGCGCTCCATTACCTCGCCCATTTCAAAACGGGCAAGCAGCAATAAAAAAAACAAGCCAATAAGAGCACAAACCCCTGATTCCTACAAATGCAGCAGAGAGTTCGCGTTTCAGGACACACTTGGGAACACTTGGGGCAGAAACTATCTTAAATTAATTGCATCATCTTCCGGAGAGGTATACTTAACATTAAAAAAAAGAACCAACAACCTATATGCATGTTGTAGGCATGAACTGTGCATGATCTCTCTCGTGATCCGACAACACTGATTGTCGAAGAGCACTCCACAGGTGTCACGTGGCCTGTGAGTGCGTGCATAGCCAAACTGAGACTGGCTGGTAAGTAGGGTCTCGTAGGCCCAGACACCAGTTTCTACTAAGAGCTCGATGAGGACCGGCCAAACCAAGTCACTTCACGGGCTAGGTTCTCGGGAAGCTCTGCAAATGTAACCCTAGTTAAGAGGAGTAGGTGGGCATTCCCTGGCTCCCACATGAAGCTATGAGGGGGTCCACCAACCTCTCCTGATAGAGGAGTTGAGGGACGTCAGGCACGATTGACGTGCACACACTGGTGAATGATGCACCACCTACGCGTTTGAGCACCTGTCTCCTTAACACTCAAATATTTCTCCCCCCTGTGAGTCCTAACACTAAGCTCTCCACCATACCACGAGGGCACAGAGTCCGGTAGCTAGTACACAACGTTTGACATCTACTTCTAAAGTGTGCAAGTAAAAATAGTGGGCCTTGTCGATTCTGATTGACCGGGGTCAGTGCTTTAAATGGGAAAAAATAAGTGCCGGTACTCATTAAATTAGAGAGGGGCGTGGCTAGTGGGCGGGGTAAGAGGCGTAGTTAGACATGATACATGTTGTCCTCGCATTGTCCAGGATAGTGGTCTCACACTTTCCATATGTGCAGATTACCAACTAAAACCCTGAATGAGTCAAGCCATCAACAGTGCTTTTAGCACCTTCAGGCTAATAATTAATGTACTCTAGGACGAGAGAGACTCTGGCACTTACACCGGTTGCGCAACAGATCAAAACATGTGAGAAATGTATCAATTCAAACAAAATGTGTTAAAATGAAGGTGAAACACCAAATGTTCATGTTTTCTTGTTTTGTAATATTTAAAGCTTCCTCATATCATAATATTTCTAATGTACCTACTTGGTTGCATCTGGCGCAATCCTTAAATAACGCAAAAAGATCCGACATCAGGGATCAGAGAACCTAGCTAGATGGGAAGGGAGGGGTCTACTTAGTGAGTAAGACGCACCACAAATAGAGAAAAGAAAATACTTTTCTTGAGTCCCCTCACTCACCAAAGGTTTCCGCTAGGTGACATGCTTCATCATTGGGGCCATCCCAAGCATCTACTGCTTGGGCTTTGGGGCGTGCTGCGACTTGCGACAGTTACGTAGGAGCACTATTTAGTGAAGACTGTGTGTAGTGCAGTGAGAGGGGAGTGGTGTGGGTTTAAATTAAAAATTACCTAGCTAGTGAGCGTAAATGAGTTTATTCGTGCTCCTAGTTGGTAAAGGATAAAAAGGGGGGTCAAGTAAGTTTTCTCTCTCCTGCGCCTGGGGCTAACTTGCAACCTTGAGCCCCTTTTTCCTTTTTTTCACTAACTTGAACTTTTGTCCTTTTTTTCACTAACTTGAACTTTTGTCCATTCTGCAGGGCTGTAACGCCATACCAACTCTAAGCTTTATAACACCCACTCTCTCCTAGGGTTATTTAGGCTCCTCCACCCCGGCAGACCATGAGGCAAATTTTGATTAACTACTAAGTAGGTCCAAACGCCACTATATATGTTTTATGTTGTGTCTGTTATGTCGGATGTCCCATCACGAGTGTAATGTCTTTTCATATGTGTTTTACCAGACTACATTGGATGTCTACACCTATTCTAAGTTACAGGAATGAGCACCATCACCTACGGTTGAAATTGATCTTAGATGAATCAACTGCCCACGACATCGTTGGGCAGGCAGCGTATTAACATGTATGTTTTTGTACGCGTTCAATCTAACCGTATGTAATTGATTTACGCTGACACTAATGTGCGTGTTTATTTTTCCATTTTACTTTATCCCCTTATTATAGGTCTTTGTACAGAGTGGTACACATGGGGCTGGTCCCCATGCCGTCCTGAAGAAGAGGTTTAGGGGATAACCTCGAAACATGTTGGCTTTCAATATTAGGGACTATCAGCACATTATTACCCAATTCCTTCCTTTTATTAACCCCCCTTTTTATCCTTTACCAACTAGGAGCACGAATAAACTCATTTACGCTCACTAGCTAGGTAATTTTTAATTTAAACCCACACCACTCCCCTCTCACTGCACTACGCATAGTCTTCACTAAATAGTGCTCCTACGTAATTGTCGCAAGTCGCAGCACGCCCCAAGCCCAAGCAGTAGATGCTTGGGATGGCCCCAATGATGAAGCATGTCATCTAGGGGAAACCTTTGGTGATTGAGGGGACTCAAGAAAAGTATTTTCTTTTCTCTATTTGAGGTGCGTCTTACTCACTAAGTAGACCCCTCCCTTCCCATCTAGCTAGGTTCTCTGATCCCTGATGTCAGATTTTTTTTGCGTTATGAGTACCTAGGAGGACGAACCTTGCCATATCCTCCTCTCCCCTCTCCTTATTTCGCAATCCTTAAATATTCAAGTGTGCACACACACAAACAAGCATTCTACGCATTTCTTTTCAAATACCTCCTGATTCTGTTCCTCTCAAACACACACTCTGTTTTTACATCTCTAAGCTCGAGATCCCTCTCGCACTCACCTCTCTACCGTTAGTAGCTAATTCTGTTCCACTCTCGTTACCCCATCTGCATCCTATCACTCTCTCTCATCACTGTTTCTACTTCTAATATGCCCTCTCCGCGCCTCTCTACCTCTTTCCATAACCGTCTGGATGTCTTTCATATCTCTGTACGCGCTTACCCTTTCTGCCTCTACCTTTTCCTACTTTAAATTCTCTGCTCCTTCCCCCTCACTTTTCACCTTCACACACCCCCATTTACCCTCCTCTCCCCTCGGCAGAAGACCCTACGGCCGGAGAGCTTGCACTGGAAAGCAGTGAACGCTGAAGGGTTCCAAGTATGTGCAGAGTCCAGCAGGGTAGAAGTCAGGGGGAAGAACAATACTGGCCTACAATGAGAAGGTTAGTGACCTTCCCCACCTCGCCTGTGCACCAGGGAGGCTTTAAGCCATCTTCATCACCTGATCCCTGCCCATCATGGACTCAATGTCCTAGGGGGCGGGGTGGAATCGCAGGGACAAGTGAGTCATGAAAAAGATAGTCAGACTCCAGTGGGGGGCCAAGGGGTGAAAATGGCCCATTCCTCCACGGACCCAGCATCGATGCCTGGCTCCATCTGGGTAGGAAGGGAGCAGAGGCCCTCTTGCCCCTGCGCAGGCCTTCAGGCAAATAATACATACGGCAATGCTCAACATGCTGCCATACAAACGGCACGCAGCTGGCCCTCAGGCACCAGTCCAGTGCCCACCTTATTAATCCGACCCGAGTACCGGTACTCTCCTTGACAGTGGCGAAGTGCCGGTACTCGGCTAGGTAAATTTAAGAAGTGCTGGTATTCAGTACCGGTGAGTACCGGCCCATTTAAAGCACTGTGGACTACAGCTAAAATTAAGGTACCGACTTAAAGCCACACAAAACACAAGGTTCAAGGTGGGCTCAGGGTCGTGGTGACCACGAAATCCCCTCGCACCCCCCAGAAGTCAGCGTGACAGATACACAAATGTAGATATTCAACAGCAGGAAGCATTGAACCCCCTCAGACGCAGGCATAGTTCTTCACGTGCCACACTGTAAATGCACTTGTTTCAGTCCAGGCTGATGTTTACCATATCACCTCACTGAGATACAGGCATACGAGGCGACTAAATCGGTTTACAAATGGACACTTTTCCCTGCAAGTTATTTTTCTGGCACGTGAAAACTGAGAGGGATTAAAACAGGTCGTTTTCAGCAGCTTTTTGTAGTTTAGCGGGGAAATGATGAGATGGGTGTTACAAAACAGAGCACATTTTGCGTTACTCGCCTCTCATCCTTCCGTTCCTGCCGAAAAAAGCACAATACTGCAAGGTTTAGTGTTGATGTTGTGATGTTGCAATAATGAACCTGACAATTAGGAGATCTGTGGCGATGGGAGCGTTGGGGGGGGGGATGGGTGGGGGGGAGTGTGGCGCGGAGGCTAAAGATGGACTTTGCAGCTGAATTTATCTGAGGGTGAAATGCTACCGTCTTTTTTTAAATTAATAATTGTCAAATAATCGTGGAAATGTATATATCCGAGTTTACCTTCAGCCGTAAATACAGATCCTGCATCGAGAGCAAAGCACCGACCACGACCATGTTTGCCCATGACGAGGCTATTTGATATATGATTTATTTTTGTTGCTTCTCAGGCCGGCTTTAGTCATACCTGTCTCTGCAGAAGTCTTGTTGCGTTTTAAGTGAATGATGAAAAGGGTGCGATTCGAAGGGTGTAAAGATTGAGGTATTTTAAACCCCGCCTTAAATTGGACTAATTAGAAAAAGAAAAAGAAATCACTTACACTTTTTTGTGAATAATGCCACACCGAGCAAAAGTGAACAACGTAAATCATGCATGAATAAAGTGTGAAACAGGTCGAGATCAAGCCCAGCACACTACAGTCGGGCATAGCAGACGCAGGATCTGTGAGGTGTGCTTGGCTGACATCAAAGGGGAGACAACTGGCCTTCAATAATATTATTTTTTTGTCATTGCGAAAGGAATACTAACCAAAAAGCCTTACTACTAAACCAAAATAAATTAATTCAAGTCGCGGGGCACATATCCGCCAAAACAGTATGTTTCTGCTTGAAGTAGATAGAATGCATTACTATAACGCGTTACTTCATACAGCGTCTCTCGGCGTTAGGGACATAATTATTTGCTGGTAAGACCCCCAACGTCTCAAAACCTGTATTAAAATACACATTTACATGACATGAGTATATTTCATAGTCGCACACTCGGTGGCAGAGTCTTGGAAATATGTTCGGATATTAAGCGCAAAGTGTTGTTTTAAAGAGTTATTGTGTCTTGAAGGATGCATTCGGATATTGTTTCTGTCCAGGTAAAATACCAAAAAACACTTTATCAATATTATCATTACTCCAGCATCAAACTAAGTCACACATTGTAGTATGTGCTTTTCAGTGCCGGCCATTACCTAAGCGTGGCGCTCTTCAGATAGCATACCAGAGACTATGCACCTAGCACAAGAATGGGTAATAGCCCCCCACCTCTCAATGCGCCCCCCCTCCACCCAAAGCACACACAAACACTTACAAACACATCTTCAATCTCTTTCACTTTAGTGACTCACAAATTGACTTTACCAGAAGTAACACAGAAACATAAAATAGAACAGTGGGATCCCAACATACCGACCTTTAAAATCTTGGGAGATTAAGGGGGGAGGGGGGGCAAGCCGACACCAGACCACTTTAATTGTGTGTGAAAAAGGCCGCTTTATTGAAACAGGTGCATATCACAATTTAGACTCCTTGGCCACTGCCTTACAAAACTAAAACCTCGCTATACAATAACTTCCTGACCCCTTGTTTCTTCCCCCACCCCTACGATCCCCACATCAGTTCCCCCATCCCCCAAAATACAACATAACATTCCATAACCAACATATAACCCAATCCTACACCATGTAGCCTTTCCAACTCCCAAACTCCTCTGACCGTAACCCCTACCTGCCTTCTGTGCAACTGTAACTATCCAACCTCTAATCTAAACTTATCCAACCTGGATACCCTTTACCTGTCCCTGGACCCAAATTACCAAACCTATAACAACAAACTCTATCCAATCCCGGCCAACTGTCAACCACCCTGCTTGCACCTGTTCCAAGCGACAATACATCAAACTGCCCCTATGTACCTGTTCCAACAAATGCTGCCCGCCATACTTCTATTCGCAATCAATCCCCCTCAACTAACGCCCCCTCATCCCCTAAATATTAGGGTGGGTGGGAGGGAAAACTTTTAGACTAGCGCTCCCAGCCACCAGGTCACCAAGCCTAAAATGGTGGCTGGGAAAGCGCGGAAACGCCCTAAATACCCCTTGGGCTACTTTTCAGGCTTTTGGGCTACATTTGGGCTATCCCCAAATATAGCCCAATATTTACAAAATGGCCGCTCCGGCCACTCCCCCCCCTCCCAATCTGCCCGGGGGGCAGACCTCGCTGTGCTCGGCTGCCCCCCAGGCTCCCATTGGGAGATTAAGGGGGAGGGGGGGCAAGCCGACACCAGACCACTTTTATTGTGTGTGAAAAAGGCCGCTTTATTGAAACAGGTGCATGTTGGCCACTGCCTTACAAAACTAAAACCTCGCTATACAATAACTTCCTGACCCCTTGTTTCTTCCCCCACCCCTACGATCCCCACATCAGTTCCCCCATCCCCCAAAATACAACATAACATTCCATAACCAACATATAACCCAATCCTACACCATGTAGCCTTTCCAACTCCCAAACTCCCCTGACCGTAACCCCTACCTGCCTTCTGTGCAACTGTAACTATCCAACCTCTAATCTAAACTTATCCAACCTGGATACCCTTTACCTGTCCCTGGACCCAAATTACCAGACCTATAACAACAAACTCTATCCAATCCCGGCCAACTGTCAACCACCCCGCCACCCAGAAGAAAGGGGGAAGTGTCGGCGGCTACGCCTCTTCCTCCCTTTTTTCTGCCCACCCCCCAAGCCCCGCGGAACCTGGCAAAAACTCAGCGCCTGTAAACCCCTAGCAATCGTGCCAACACCTCCCTTAACTCCAAAAGATACAGGTCAATCCCCATCCACGACAAGTGCACCCCATCATCCCTGAACATCTCCTGCGCATCATAAGGGATGTCCTTATGGGCCAAGCGGCCTATCCCCAAATGCCGACAAAACCTCACCATCTCCGTATTAAGCTTTCTCCTCGCCTTATTCACCGCACCCGGGTTCACCGCCCCCCTCCAACTCCTCCGGGGGACAAATTCAGTCCAGACAATGGAACAACCGGCCCATCTCTCCTTAATCAACCTCAAGTCTTTTTTCATTGCCCGCATCAGCGCCAAACCCGTCTCCCTGACCATGTCATTCTCTCCCAAATGGAGCACCAACACATCCGGGCACCGCCCCGCCCTTAAGATCCCGTTCAACACCGGCACCAATTCCTTCCAGCGCATGCCGCCCCTACCCCTCCACCCCACAGAGAACAAATATGTATTGAACCCCAAACGCTCCCCAAAATAGCTCTCCTGTGCCTGGATTTGCGCCCGCCTCACAAACGAATGCCCCACAATCCAAATGGACATTTCCCTGGCGCGGGCCCCATGACCGAACCTGAAAAGAAAAACAAGAATGAAAACCAAGCCAAACCTCCACTGCAACCTATTTTGTTCAGTTTCCCCCTTTTTTTTAAAATGTTTTATTTTATAGTAGCCCGCCCCCTGTTTCGCTGCGCACATAACGCTGATAGCAATTCGATGACCACCTCCCCAACTTCATAATGTCCCCGCTGTCCCAACCCCTCGCATGTGCCTCCGATGCTGCCCCAATTCGGAAAGAATGTGTACCAAAACCCTTCTCCTCGACCCCCAGTCTCCTAAGTGCTTTACGCAGCACTGCCAGCAATTGTGAAGCTTTAACGCCCCGCCCCTGCCGATGGGAAAAAAACAGGTCCCCCAGCCCTCCAGAGCATGCTTTCCACCGCATACCCCACCGAAAAGGACAAACCAACGGCGAGCACCCTCTGTTCAGAGCAACCCATTTTCCCTGACACTTCTGGTCTGTTTTCGCCTTCCTGAGCCAAATACTCACTACCTGGTCCCCGAAAGAGACCTCAACCCAAGCCAGGCCCCGCTCCCCTCGTGACCCCAATAATTCCGACACCCGAAAGGCCCCGAAAAACATCCAGGACATGAGTGTGGAAAACAGTATGGCCTCCCCTTCATCCCAACACACCTCAGGCAGGACCCCCATCACCCCGTCTAACAGCTCCCACTACAGTGGCTTCCTCACCCGAGCAATGCTCCCACATTCCCGCGCCCAGCCTTCCAGAATCCGAGTCCCCAGCTCTCCTGCGGATGGCGCGTAGCCCCACAGCAACTTCCCGACAAAAGCAACCCCCGCCAACTTGCCAACTATCGTCACCTTCGTCAGCCCTTTCTCAACCAGGTCCAGTATGAATTGCACGACATCCTCCCGTCTCTCCACCCCGGACGCCCGCCACTTCGCCCCTGAACGAACAAACTCTTCCCACGCCGCCCTGTATGCCAGCCTCGTAGACTGCGCTAAAGAGCCTAGAACCAATTGTAGCATCCTGTATTGCCTACTTCCCATAGGTGGCTCGGCATTCTGGTCGGGTTCACGTCTGCGTCCTTGGTGAGCCCACGGAATCTCCCCCACTGTGAACGAGACAAGGCATCCGCAATGTCATTGTCCACTCCAGGCACATGCACAGCGCGAAACGCCACATCATGTCTCAAACATCCCAGCACAAAAACCCTCAACAACTTGAGCACCTGCGCGTCCCGCGCCGACTGCCTGTTGACAACCTGCACCACCGCCATGTTGTCAATCCTGAACGTGACCTTCTTGTGGGCTAACAAAACCCCCCACAGCGTGACCGCCACCACTAAGGGGAAGAATTCAAAGAAGGCAATGCTCCTGCCTCCCTCCAGCCAGTACACGGGCCAGGGCTCTGCACACCACCTCCCCTGCCAATACAGCCCAAACCCCTTGCTCCCTGCTGCATCCGAGAAAATCTGCACGTCCCACACCATGTCCACCTCTCTCAGCAAAGGCACCCCATTAAACTGCTGCAGGAAAAACTGACACATCCTCAAGTCCTCCCTCACCCCGGCTGACAGCCGCACATGATGGTGTGGAGGCTTCTGCCCATCCAACGCTCTCCCCAGTCTCCTACAAAAAGTCCACCCTACTCTGACCACCCTACAGGCAAAATTGAGATGTCCCAGCAACACCTGGATATCCCTGACTGTCACCTTCTGTCGCGCCAACACACTGGTCAGCAGCTCCAACATGTTTTTCTTTTTATCCGCCGGGAGGCGCGCCTCCATCAGAACGGAATCCAGTTCAATGCCTAGAAAAGCCAGTGCCGTACTGGGACCCTGCGTTTTCTCCGGGGCCAGCGGCACGCCTATGTCCCCCATGATCTCATGGAAACTGTCCAGAGCCTTCTGGCAGTCTGCGGAGTCTGAGGTGCCGACAAAAAAGAAGTCATCCAAGTAATGTGTCACGACTTGGTGACCCGTCCGTTCCGTAAACAACCATTATAGGAACGTGCTGAAACATTCAAAGAGTGCGCAAGACATGGAGCAGCCCATCGGCAATGCTTTGTCCACATACCAGTGACCGCCGAATTGTATGCCCAACAGATCCCAGTCATCTGGATGGACTGGCAGCAGCCGGAAAGCCGACTTTATATCGCACTTCGCCATCTGCGCTGTTGCGCCCGCGGTCACCACCAGTGACATAGCCACGTCAACAGATGAGTAAGACACAGTGGCCGCACTTTCTGCAATAAAGTCATTGACCGACCCACCTTCTGGCCATGACAAATGCTGTATCAGACGGAACTGACCCAACTCTTTCTTGGGCACCACTCCAATAGGTGACACAATCAAATTAGGCAACGGTCAATCCTGAAAGGGTCCCGCCATGCGGCCCTCCTGTACCTCCTTATCCAATTTCGCTTGTACCACCTGTGGGTGCTCTCGAGCCGATCTCAAATTGTCCGCCCACCTCCGGACCCTAGGACCCTCGTACCCCAACCTGAACCCGTCCAGAAACCCCAACCGCAGCTGCTCCGCCGCCTCCCTGTCCGGATAGCCCCCACCAAATTCTCCACCTTAACCGGAGTATGAGCCCTTTGGCACAGGCCCCTTAGCCCCCCTCCCCCCTCCCGCCTGTTGTGACTGCTGCTGGCCCCCGGCCTTAAAGGCTCCGGACTGCCACTGCTGACTGCCATGCGACTGCCCCTGAGCCCCCCAACACTTGACCAACGAATGTCGCTTGCCGCATCCCGAGCATTTGTGCCGAAAACGGCAATACTCCCGTGTGCATAGTCCTTTATTATAGTCCCAGCACGCACCCTTCTCTCCTGACGTCCCCCTGCTGGCTCCACCCACCCCCCCTCGGGTGGGACCCCCTCGAAAGGGCTGATACACGAACGGTAGCCCGCTGGCCGTAACAATCGTCTTCCCCGACCCCACGAGCCCCATCGTATGCTGCCACAGATCTGTGTCCAGCTCTCCCCACTTTGCCTCTGTATCCCACACCATGCGCGCCCGGAATTCCTCATCATACTGAGCCCAGGCATATCCCCCCCTGTAATTTGCGCTTTCCGAATGACGTCCATGTATTTGAACATGGCCACTGACCTCTCCGGAAACTTCTCACAGTACACACTGGCGTATATGAGAAAAGCCGCTGTCCAGTTCTCTATCGTCAGAGGTACCTTAGGCGTCTTAGCCAACTCGAATTCCTCCTCCTTAGAGCCCTCCTTTGCCCGAACCTCCCTGTGAAGGAGTTTGAGCATTTCCACATATTCCCCTTTCCAAATCCTCTCCTTTGTTGCCAACATCAAATGCGCCCCCAAGGGCTTCGTTACCCCCATATACGGTAACCGTTTGATCTTCAATTCCTTACTTTCCAATTTCGTCTCCACCTCCCCTGTCTTTGCGTCAACTGTCTCTGTCTTGTCCATCACACCCTGAGCGGTCTTACCATCGTCTCCCTTGCCGGCGCCTTCCGTGCCCACTGCCACATCCACCACGTACGCTCCCTTGCGCAACCTCCCCCCGACCCCCCCCTCCTCCCCAGCCCCCCCCACCCCTCTTGAAACCATCACTGGGCGCCCGAGCAAATGTGTTTTACCTGGCGCCAGTGTCTCCGTCTGCCGCTCCTCCCGGCGTCCTGTCCTGGGGGCCGAGCTGCTTTCCCACCGTGATGTCCGACCCGTGGGCCGCGCCTGGCGTCGTGACACCTGCAAGAAACTAGCCACAACATTACTCGGCCCCCCGTCCCTACCGTCTCCCACATCACGCAACTCCCCTTCCTCCATACTCTCTTCCTCATAATCCAATTCCTCCTGCCCTGCACCCCCAGCGCTCCCCGCTGGTGGTGCCAACTGCTTGAGTGGTAAACCAACATTCTCCCCTGCGGTGCTCCTCTGCCGATGCCCCCCGGGGCGCTGTGACCCCGTGGGTGTTGGGGCTGGCGAGCCCGTAACGGGCCTACTTATGCCAGCCGCGCCGGGATCCCTCGCCGGTACAGGATACGTCGCCCAAGACTCCACCCTCCCTTCTCCTTGGTGCCATCGAGCCGCTCCCAGCCCTACCAAGTCCGGCAACGGTCAAGCTGTCGGTCCACCTCCTGAAAAGAAAAGGAATGGTCTGGTGTGCTGGGCCTACCTTCTTTCCTACTACCATCCCATCCCCGCTTACCTACCCCCAACGCCTCCGCGACCCATGCCTTTCCCACCGCGCTCAGATCCACGCTTGCCCCTCCGCACCATCTCCGCCTTCTCCGACGCTCCACTCCCACTCACCGGACCCCCCCGCCCCCTGTCCGCTCGGCCCAACCCCCTCCGCGTGTCCCCCCCAGCCCCCAGACCCCCGTCCCTCCGTCGCCCCACCACTCCCCACCCCGGCGCCGCGCCCCCCGGCCCCTCGCCTTCTGCCCCTGCCCCGGACGCCCCCCCAACCCCTCCGCCCAGGACTCAAAGATATCCAGGCCTTCCCAGTCCCTCTCGCTGCCCTCCGAGTCAAACAGCATCGGGGATCCCTCCCCTGCTGCACCCCCTTCATTGCCTTCATCCGCCTGTCCCCTCCCCCCCGCCGTGTGCAGGCCACCCCTTGCCCCCATCCTCCTGTTCAATTCCACCCAAAACGAACGTCCCCCCACCCATCCCCGTCGTTCCCGCGAGCGCCCCCTGTCCGCTCGTGCTCCGCTCCCCACTGGGGCCCCCACCACTTCCAGGCGCGTGGCCCCTGTCTGCCGTACGTCCCCTCTGATACTCCCACCGCGAGCCCCTCTCGGGTATGCTCGTCCCCAAAGTACGGGGCCCCAGGCCGCTGCCCTCTGCACCTTCCCCTCGTGCCCCAGACAGCGGGGCAGCGCGTCTCCGCCCCGCACTACCCCGAGATATCGCCGCCGATAATACTCCTGCCCCGTGCTCTCCCCCTTGCACCCCACCCCACTCCTGCCGCTCCGCCAGCCCCGGCGCTCCCCGAGCCGCTCCCCGTTCGGAGGCACGGGCCTCACACGAGCGTCCTCGCGCTCCCGCCGTCGTCCTCACCCCGGCCGCTCCCCTGCCTGAGGAGCGGCCATCACAAGATTTAGGCCTCAGCAGGGGGGCGCCCGACGCTCTCCCCCGCCGAGGCGCTCTGCCACGCCCACGCTCAGCCTCCGCCCCGCCCGCGCCCACCTCCGCTGACGCCGCACTCCCAGGGGCCGCGCTCCTCATATACGCGC
This sequence comes from Triturus cristatus, assembly GCF_964204655.1. Taxonomy (NCBI): domain Eukaryota; kingdom Metazoa; phylum Chordata; class Amphibia; order Caudata; family Salamandridae; genus Triturus; species Triturus cristatus. The sequence continues at coordinate 1,037,441,804 of NC_140582.1, read as the reverse complement.
AGCCCCTTCCACTCACCGATCCGCCCCTCGTCCTCCCGGGGGGCGAACATGCCGCGACGGCGGCCGCCACCCCCGCGGACGCGTGCCTCACGGGGCGCCCCGTCCACGTCGCGTCCTGCACGAGGAGATCCAACCTCCCTGCCTCACTCAAGAGCTGTATCGCCTCCAACACCTTATAGTCACCGCCAGCCATCACCTCAGGTACGATTGCGATCGCCACACCACGCTAAGGCCTACACAATAAAACTTTTAGACTAGCGCTCCCAGCCACCAGGTCACCAAGCCTAAAATGGTGGCTGGGAAAGCGCGGAAACGCCCTAAATACCCCTTGGGCTACTTTTCAGGCTTTTGGGCTACATTTGGGCTATCCCCAAATATAGCACAATATTTACAAAATGGCCGCTCCGGCCACTCCCCCCCTCCCCCCTCCCAATCTGCCCGGGGGGCAGACCTCGCTGTGCTCGGCTGCCCCCCAGGCTCTAATTCTGTTTGAGACGCTGAATTAAAGAAATGAGGCAGTTCGAGATTTCAGACTACAGGTGGTTTTACGTTTGTGCTGAGTGAGACCCCTCTACATCCACCCAAAAGAAAGTGATCAGAGCCGATACCATTGGTGAAAGAGACTTCTGCCTCGAAGGTATTAGCAATAGAAGTCACTGCTTCACAGCATCGCCAAACTTGCAAATCAGAAATGTTGCTGTCTGGTTTGTTCCACCCCTGAGTCGATCAGACCTGCGACAGATTTTCACTTCAATGGCAGCTCGATGACATCGGGTAGCAGGCACATGCATGGAGTCCACCGCCCGGCAACGCACAGGCAGCCCGGCGCCTGCCACAGGAGCCCAGACCCCTCGACAGGCAGTGAGCAGAGATGTAATATCAGAGTTTGTAGTTACATCTATATAGCGCTTACCACCCATGACAAGGCGTTACCAGGGCAAGAGCCGTTATACAGAAAAATTAAAAAAAGGTCATACATTTTTAGATACAAGTACTTTCCCAAATCACTTAGTGGAAAGTACGTGTTTGTGGACATTGCCATTTATCATAACTTACTGTACGGATGTGTTAAAGCAATACACCCAATCCATCATATTACATGTGTAGTTTTGCTTCATAAAATATACAAATATAAAAAGCATAATTTCCAGGGTTAAACGTACTATTCCCATGGAGTTCACAGAAGTGTAACTCTAAATAAAAATGTTCATGTAATCCGAGGTCAGGACCATGAAAGAACGGCCTTTCAAGCCCTAGAGGCTGCTGTCACAGCAAGCTTTCAACAAGCGCGGCCCATCATGGGAGGGACAGAAGATGTGCACGCGGGGACTGCCTTTACTGGCGGCGAGAAAAAAAGTCCCCAGTGTATCACACCGCCAGTGAATGGGGCCAATACCCGCGTGCACATCTTTTGTCTTGTTTGTCTCCCCGCGTGCACGCTGGAATCGTATCGATTCCAAAAGGTCCTCAGCATGGCAGAGCAGCGCATGCGCTGCTTTTCGCCAGGCCGAGACCTAAAAATGCCGTAACCACCTGAGCTACCTGGAGGGCTTTCACGAATCACCTAGAGCAGGGGCTCCCACTCAATGCCCGCTGGCCCCTTCTGACACCCTGCAGAATTCACACAGACACACTGATAAAAGCATTGCGAAAAGCACAGGCCCTTACCGACGGCGACATGATCACCTACCACTACATAACAGACACCACACCTAATTGAAAAGCAGTTCCAGCTGGCGCTCGAGGACGAGGAGACGGTTATCAATTGCAGGGTAAACTCGATTATCGCCCCTGGAGTCAGAGAAAGGGCGGAGATGGCTGCCAACAAGTAATGGCCAGTTTCCATTTCTTGTGAAGCATTCACGTGCGCGGCGCTTCCCAGTAAGTTGCTCCTCTTATCTAGATAACTTATCTCACATGCATCACACCTCATATCTGCGCCCTGTGCATTATTTATCTGAGATAATGCACAGTGCGCAGATACGAGATTATCTGATTGCAAAATGCAAATGCAAAAATGCAAACAACACTTGACTCACCTGGCGGTGGGTGGCACTGGCAAACCGTCGGTGGCAGCCAGGGACTGTGGACACTCACACAGGGACAGGCAGGGCTAGGCTAGAAATAATTAAATTATGGACAGGGTGGCGACTGCGAGAGAGGGCCTCTCGTCGTCACGGTCTCATTCTGGAGTCAGGGGTCACGTGCACTTTTCATTGCGCGAGCCCCAATGCGCATGTGTCACCATCAACAACAGCCGCGCCCGCCCACCCTTCCCCTAAGGTGGGTGTTCTTAACTAACTGTACACTGAAGACTGAGCAGGCCGCGCAGACGCGTCAGTGGAGACATCTGCGTGCCACGCGTGCGACCTAAGCCACCTCCTAAAATGGCCCTGAGACTGCTGCTGCATTATTTATCCAGCACTGAGATTAATCAAATTGTGCTTTTTTCCCCCACAGAGTGAGGAGACAGTGAGAAGGAGCAGACGCAGCAGTACAGTAGTGAGTAAGTGACTAGTGACTACTGTACTGAGTGCAGTACAAAAAATCGGCCCCCCGCCCCGCCCAGCAACAAAACCGGCCCCTGGCCCAAAAACCGGCCCCCACCCCAGGCAGCCTAAAGGGGGTTTGCCCGGCATTGCCAGTCCGGCCCTGACTGCCACGGCCGAGACAACTCCCACGCTCATCCTCTTTCTGCATTCAAGCCCGGGACACTTCAGGTGCGAGAGGTGTCAGCGGGCAAGCAGATCGGCTGCATGGAGCACTCACATTTCCCCTGCAGCACCGAATATCCACAGCCGATCCTCGGATGTTCCGGCTCCCTCCAGAGAGCTGGTCCGGCGATGGATGGAGGCTGCCTGCCTTGGTCAGTGCTGACACCACATGCATGGTTGGACAGGCATCCGGGGTCCAGGCTGTCCCTCGGCGAGAGTCAGCGGACTGACAGCTTCAGCAGCACCAGCAAGAGGGGTGGTTGCTGTCTGCCTCCAACAGGCGATCTGAAATGGGCAGCTGCAGTGCAGGTCACCTCTACGCAGTATCCGGCTCCTGTACAGAGATCTAAATGCCAGCGCTTCAACAAATCCGATGAAAGCAAAGAAATGTAATCCGGAATCACTAAGGTGCGTCGAAGTGTTGGATGGCAGGGTTTAATTCGGGGATGGGCACCGATCGGTGATCCCAACCCAGGAGCTGAAATCATTAGCTCCTACTCGGCGGCCGTCTTGAGACCAATCACTGCAGCAACCAAAAGTGATGTATTGGAAATTGACTTGTTGTAACACTGAATGCAGCACTACCGCCCCAAGGTTGGTGCTGTCATATAACACATTCTGTAATCTGTGATGATGAACGAATTTTGGCGGAGCCCAAATGGCTGTTCAACAAATTTCGGGGCAGATTTACAAGCCCCTTGCGCCACTTTTGCGTCAATTTTAACATGGGAAAAGTGACGCAAAAGTGACGCAAGGGACTTGTAAATAAGCCCCACAATCTATAGAAGCCCATGAAACTGACACACCTCTGGTTGAGCGAGCTTTGACTAACGTACCAGAGCAGCATTTTTAGTCACTGTTTAATAGCATGATCTGCTTAACCAAATCTACCTTTCTGCCAATTTTGGTGTAATGCTGTCCAGCTGTTCGAGCTGTAGTCGTGTTCAAAGATCCTATGGGAATTAACATAGGAAATCATACTTTTTTCGACCCCCCTTTTTCTCCGCCCCCTAGTTGACGGATTACCCCGAAACTTTCCATGCACAACAAGACTCATTATGACACATTTTTGGTAAAGTTTCATGATGTACATATGCAGCTGTTGTTTTCTAACTCAATATTAAGAATGCCTTGCTAGTCAGATTAAAAGTACAGTTTTTACATTTAAAAACCAAAGGAACAATATGAGATCTTTCAATGATGTTAACTTTTTTATGCACAGGGAGCAGTAGTCCCAGGTGGCCAACAGCCTTGCAAGACTGCATGAAGGCATTTTCCATTTACCAAAAAATCTGTAAACAAAAAAAAATCAAAAATTTGTTGTAGTGACCCAGTGTCCTTCTTTGTTGCAGAAAATGCGGGAAGGAAGGTCATTCTTGAAGATCAGCCGACACTGACTCCCTATGTGGTAAAACCAACATGTGGGTTAAAGCACAGTAAACGAGTTATTGCAAGAGGTCGGATTCTCGGTGGAACCTCGGCCTTGCCTGCATCACACCCCTGGTTGGCTGCTATATACATTGGAGAGAGTTTCTGTGGAGGAAGCCTCATTCTGCCCTGCTGGGTGGTCACCGCTGCCCACTGCTTTTCCAACAAGTAAGATAATGATATATTCTTCACACATGATTTCTCATTTTTACTCCAGCTTCCAGAAGGCGCTGCATTCTGGCGTATACCCATGTTTACTGATTTTAGTAAATGTGTTTGCATCAGAATACATGGGTGGATGCACGGAAACACCTATGCTCCACCCATGTAACACCTCCCCGACGTGAGGCAATGCAAGGCAGCGCGTTTCCTGCAGAGCCACACACATCCATTACACATTGGGCTTTTTCTGGCCTAGTAAATACCAGACTAGATTTTGCTGCAGGCCGCGTCACAAAAGTGACACAACCCTGATGCAAAATCTTAGTAAATGTAAGCCTCAATGTATGTGAACATATCAAATGTGTAGACTTTCCGCAACATTCCACTGCTCTGGGAACACAATCACATTTCAGTACACAATGCTTTACATTTCCCTTTCTTATAGCCATTAAAAACTTAAAACTCTGATACGGTGAAAAATCACAATAACCTTATCGAAAATATACACTCTAAAAAACCTACATATAAGTACTATAACATTTATGAGGGATGCCAAGGAACTTCCACTACAAAATCCGGCATCCAGTATCGCCCTTTGTGAATCCTTCTTGATCACAATACAAGATATTATTTTTTTCTCCCTTTCTTTCTTCCATTTCCTGCCGCAGTCATTCTGTTGCAAACACTCTGAAAGCTTCACTACTTTGCTCCAGTTTCCGACATTTCCATCACTCTAGCTTAACTCAACCTAACCACTTTCAGTGTTTGAGAACATTTGGACAAACCCCTTTTCACCAATCTAGAACTCTCAACTCTCAAGAATTACAAAAATGTCCTTCCATTTCCCGTGAGCCAAACCATTTCCCCTTTTCTCACATCCTGAATATCCCAGCCCTTGATTTGTGGGACAATCATCTTCATTCTTTACTACCCTGTCACATTCATTCCCAAGCAGGTCTTCACATAGTGCATGGTTTTCTGTCATACATCAGTGTATCAAGACTTTTTCCAATGCCACTGTGTGGGGTCGATCTTTACACAATCATGCTTACGGCTACATACATCAGATGTTCTTCCTTTGCCTTTACTCATTTTTCCTTAGAGATATTTTCACTTGTCACTTTATCCACACTGGCTACTATATATCCCTTCTCCTCATCTCTCTGGTCTCCTTCCACATCTTTCATTGGTAGCCTTGATAAGCAGTATGCAATGACCTTTTTCTTCTGTGGCATGTACTCGAATCTGAAATAAAATTCTTGTAAACACATCAACCACATAAAAATTCTCTATGTTGCCTTTATTTGAGAATGCGCAGTGAACAGTGATGGCTGGCATGCCCCGAAGGTGGTGAGACGGGGCACATCAAAAAATATAAAAGGTGCTTACCTTTTCTAGGAGTGCGACAGCCTCATTGATCCTTCTTTCCTTGAGGCAGGCAGGCTCCCAACTCCCCAGCCAATCCTGGCGCTGCTCTATGCAGCATGAGAGCAGCGCTAGGGTTGGTGGGAGCAGCCTCACAAGAGCAATGGAGGCCTTTGCTTTCTCTAACCCAGCTGTCTTACAGAGGTTTAAAATCCGCATGTCTTGCTGCCCATCGCAAGATGGCCGGCCAAAGAGACATGCGCATTTTAAACTTGAGAGCACAAAGCTCCCTGTTGCCACTCAGCAGCAATGACCCTGCCCTATCTTGTTGCTCAGTTCGGGACGGGTCCGTTGCCGAAAAATAAAATGGTAATGAATAAACTTCATTACCATTTTATTTTTCACCTCTCGCCTAGGCCTCTGTTTGTGGGGCGACGCTCCTCCACTCAAACAGAGGATCTGCCACTGGTACTGAAGAAACCAGAGGTTATTTTGATGGTTAACTCCGTACTGTACTACACACAAACAGCTTAAAATGTCTTACCTCCCACACCACCAACAGGTGAGAACTTCTTTTTCGATGGTGAAGTAGTTTGTCTTTGGATCCCTCAATGGCTTGCTAGAATATAAACAGCAACTAAGTAATTTATATATGTTCTGAGAGTCGCTCCCTTCCTCCTTTAAAATTACTTTACAGGCAAAACCGTTCAATACACCTAACTCTTCCCTAAATTCCACACAATACTTTACTTCGCGGTCAGTTTATTTATTTTTCTCTTCAACGTTGTGGACCTCCAATACCTGATTTGGGTGATTTGGGTCAAGTTTTCGTTTTTCAAATTTTTCCATCCAACCTAGCAAGAAGGACACTTCCTTTGCTGCATTTACCTTGTCCATATCTTTACTACCCTCAATACTAATGTGGATTCACAATATCCTACAAACTACCATAAACCTTAAACTTAATTCCTGTGGGTTTTAGACTCATTTTCACAAACATGGATAACAAAACTTCTCCAATTAAAGTACTGTGCTGCAGATTCTCCAAGCACTTGCACATCACACCCACCTTCCTTGATGGTGCTTTAAAGGATAATCATTTTTACTGTCTCCAACTTCACAACTTGCGGGATGAGTTCCTCATTATTTTTCTCCTCAGCATTGCCAACAATGTTTATTTCATCCACCTCTAGTTCTCTACAAACTCTTCCCAGTTTTCCTAAGCTCATATGGTCATAATCCCCTTTACCCTTAAATATCCTATAGATTTCAATCACAGCCAGGCAATACCTATTTGTTGATATGTGACTCTCAGGTTCACATATAAAGCAAGCATCGCTAGTCTCCTCAGTTTCACTTTTTCTTTTCTGTCCACTGCTGTTCCCTTCCTTTTCTTTTTATTGGCTGCTCTCTACCTTTGACTGTGCTAATGCCAGACTTTCTAATATCACTCAGAAGTGATAGAAACAATACCCTGAGCTTTAGGATTACCCCGCATCATTCAAGTCGAAGAGAACCACTGTCTTTTGTCAGTTCTGTTCCTTTCTTTGAAACCCCAATGAGACATTAGTTAAAGAACAGAAACCCTTATCCCACACTCAGCAGCATACTACACTGTCCAACTCCTCTTTACCAGAACCAAACCTTTGGAGCATCTAGGGCTCCTACTGGAGTTTTTAAGAGGGGTTTAGAAGGGTCTCTAGAGAAACAGAATGTGAACATTAACTCGGTAGCATTGTGTAGCAGTAATCGCATCCCTCCCGATAGGCGAGGTTGATCAATGGGACTCTTGTTAAAGTTGAACTTTCTATGTAACTGCCCATGCCAAATCATATCACCAACTTGATAGTCTCTTTCATCAAATTCCACAGTGATGTCCTGTTATTCTGATGTATATTTTGAGTCATATCACGCATCAAGTGACATCACCTTAATCTCTTCAGAGCAATTTTCTGCTTGTTAAGTTACCCCAGAGCACTTTCCTTTTTTGCTGTTTTCCAGTGATGGCCAATGGCTGTCTTGGAAGTTGTCCTCTGTTCATGAACCTGTATCTCTCCTACATTACTTAATTACTCTAAATAGCCAACTCATACTCATCCATGTTTTCTTTCTCGTCATCCTCAATCAAACGAGGAGTCAGATGCTGCAGCCTCTAGTCCATGTTATAATATTGCCAGATTTCTCTTGTCGATAAATGTTTTCCCCTAGTGCCTCCAAGCCCTCCTTCATTCCTCCCAGATTAAAGAAGTTTCCCCTGAGCTTCTGTGCCTTCCATGATATGAGTCACTATAAACAGAATAATAAAGATAGAGAGATTATGTAGCTGCTCACAAATACTTATATTATATTATTTAATTTACTTAGCAATCCTGAAGATTTCAGTGTGACCATGTATGCGGTTTGGAAGACTTATAATGTACACCAATGTCAAAAATTCTTATTCAGAATGTGGAACAATTCTGACCCTTCTCTGAGCCTTTACTTCATGCATAATGTGTTGAACCACAGCAACGCTTGTAAAACGATTAGGATACCTTCAGCCATCATGCCCAGCAGATGGCTGAACACAGTACTGGAAATATTGATAATTTTGACTAGGTTGCTACTATGAACATTCCTCTACTGATGCACAGTTGTTATAGATGCGCTACTCATTCCCCGTGTTCTTCCTCTAATGAATCGCTGTTGCAGCTGTGATGCTGGTACGTGATGATGGACACTCAAAACAAATCTGTTCCCACGCAATCTCCACAGGCCAACAAAATTTATATTCAAGACAGGTTTGTCCCGCAAGCCCAAAGTGACCCAAAACAACTCCCATTTATTTTATTATGCTGCTACCCACCTTCTGCCCCCAGTAAATACGATGAACGGTACACCACCTAGCAGTGGCAGCTGGCATGGTTCATGGGTGGTGGCACAGGAGGTAGGTGCGGGCTTTGGGGGTGCAATGTAAAAAGATTTTTTTTTAAAACACTTACCTTGCTGCCGGGTTCTGCGTCTCTGCTCCTGCTCTTCTCTGTCGGACTCCAGAAATAGGAAGCACAGCCAGGCTCCCCAACCAATCCCCTGACCAATCACAATGCTGAGCGTCGTGGTTCGACCCCCAGCAAGGGAATGGGGGCCTAGGCATGTTCTCCAAGCAGGCTGTAAAACAGCCTGCGTGGAGATCATGGAAAGTGCGCATGACTATTTGGCTGGTCCCAGAGGGCCGGCCAAACAGTTGTGTGCACTTAGGAGTGGGCACTGCCCTTCTCCAAGAGCAGAGCAGTCCCACCCGCAAAGCAGCACAGAAACATAAAATATGAACTCAAAGTTATTATAATTTTATGTTTCTTTTATATGCATTGCTTGAAAGCAGTGGGGCAACGCTCCGCCACCATAGCGGAGGAGCCGCCACTGCCATCTAGTTGCTGCCAGTTTCCGACTACACGTGTCTCTTCTGTCTTTTTCTGTGCAAGATCTCTACTCTGACAGCTGAGTCTCCACACACATAAGTATACATTTTAGTAGTAAATGTGGTAAGGCCAGAGAGAAGTGGCAGGAAAATGAGGAATACATATGACTGAAGGGGATGCGATTAAGGAGAAGTAAGGAAGGGGCTAGAGGAGGGCTAGGGAGGGGTGTAGGGAGGAACAAACCTATTAAACTGCACTTCTAAAGTTACTACAGCCAGAAAGGGGCCCAAGACAGTAACACATTACTCCAACTAAGAGCTGAAGTACTCTCAACAACACACATGGCCAACTACTGGTACTGCAACAGCCTCCTCCAGAAAATAATGGAGGTAGGGACTAAAAAAAACCCATAGGAGATAAGGTTACATTAAATATTATAATTCCAGATAGTTGAAAATATCAATAAATATAATTTAATGCTAAAAAACGTTCAAAATAAAACATAATTATTATTTAATTAAATAACATATTATATATATTTAAATATAAATATATAGTTTGAATATAAAATATTCTAACAACCTTTAATTAAAAAATTAATGTAACATTAACTTTTATTGAAAAATAAAATGACATTACTTTTAATGAGTTCTATAAATCGTTTTTAATATGTTTTAATGCATAATAAAAAATATTTTATTTTGTACTTTCGGTAGAAATTTATTTGCGGTAATTTATTTTTTATTTAAACTTTAGCAAAGTAATTTATTTCTTTTTTACTTAATTTAATATATTAAAATTAATTAAAGATTTAATTCAAAATTAAGGCATTTTTATTTAGTTTTACATTTAAAATAAACATTAATTTAGAATACTACTTAAAAATATGTAGACAGTTTTTAGTAAAATAAACTTTTTTACTTTTCCCTAGACTTTATCATAGGGAGACTGCAGTCGGGGTGGAGATCTCCGTATGGTAAAGTATAGGGAAAACTAGAATAGTAGGAGCACTTTCATAAAACATACAATTCTGGGCGGTATTACTGCTCAGCATCTTTTTCAGAAATAAACCCCAAAGTGGAGGTTGAGAGGGTGGTTGAGTGGTTGTTTCTGAGAAACAAAATATTAATGGCCCTAACATGCAGGCAGTCCTCTCCTTTCCTAATTGGCCAATTGATGATTTTTCATTTCCAGGGTTGCCATTTAGGAACGAAAAATAGGTGTCAGAAGTCCTGCCCTAAGTACAACAGAATATTCAACATAGAGCATTGGTGCATGGGCTTCTTTTAATGATTGACCACCAGTGTAGCCTCCACCGGCTCCACCTGAAGTCCATCAGTGCTTCACCACCTCAAAATGGCAAGAAGGAGCCATGCATTGTTGGCTGATTTGCAGGCAGACTCCTGCTTCACCAAGCTCTAAAGCAAACCCTAAGTTTCCTATTTCTAATCACAGTTTCCATTTGGTAGCCCTGGGTAGGACATAATGTTCTACATAAATCCTTATCAGGATGTCTGTCCAGCACTGCCAACCACTCTTTACGACATTACATTACGAAACACATCCATTTACAATGTGCACAGGCCATTATAACTCCGGTCAACGAGAATCCCAGAACTGTAAAGGGCACCCACATTTCAAAAGGGCTGCAGGACCATTCAAGTGGTAGAGGTGCGCTGCACAAACACACGTGAAATTACATATCATTAACATAAGACTAAAATAGAGATGGACAAAAGACTGTTTAGTTCTAGCTGTGGATTTTTGTCAACAGTTAAGGGCTGGGTTCACGGCCGGACTGGGAACAGTAACCAGCCACCAGTAATTCCACTCGACCGGGGGGGTGGTGGTGGGGGGTGCTATTGTCAAGCACAGCTGCACTGCTGCAGCTTTTATTACAGGGGGTGATATTGCAGCACTGCGGCAAAACTGGCCCCCAGTAACAAAACCGCCCCCCACAAGTGAAAAACCGGTCCCACCCTTCTGGCCCACCAGGAAAACACCCGGTGCCCGCTACAGCCAGTCCAGCTCTGGCTGGGTTTATGGTAATTTAAAGCAGATCTTATTTATCAAATAGAACTTTGTGGTGAGCGTTTGCCCCATTTCGGCTACTACCATCCAATTATGAATCTTGGAGTGCCATTAACTTAGATTGCTGTAGAGCATGAGTTTGGAACACATGACTTTGTTCCTAATTTTTCAGGGTAAACAGTACACATAAGAACTTTTGTCCTGAAGATGGTCTTATAGATGCCTTCACAATAAAGACCGAAGGGTCGACAATCCAACCCATGTTCTATGTCACCATCTCCTTTCAGGAATTATTCAGTGTATAGCCAATTATGTTGTTCCTGTTATTCAGTATGTGAAATGGGTTACGGCATAAGTGTTCATGATAAAAATATCTGTAGGAAAGAATGTCCATCTCAGTCACTTTTGCCTTTATGTGAATTGTAATTGGTACCCTTTTATATTACACAATTTTTTACATAAACTGTGACTTTATGAAATATACACCCGTAAGGAATTGTTTTTTCCTGCTCAATGTTGTTCAGTTTTACGTTTGATTAGTTGAATAATTAAATAATTCAATTTGACATTTGTTTGTATTAAGCCGCCACTTGGGGCTTGAAGATAATTAACTTTTTATATTACCGAAGACTTTGATATTAAAACGAATCCTTTGAAGGCCCTAATACCTGATCGCATAGATTAGCCAAGCCTCCAAGGGTTTATTGTGTTGCCCAGTTCTTGTTTCGTATGTTTCGAAAATGGGCATTTCTCTGCACCTACTTCTCTGTGTTCCTGACAGCCTCTCTCCAATACAAATCTGGAGTGGGTGACTGGTACACATTTTGCAATCCTTCTAGACAGCCATAACACAAGAAGGATAGGTGTGTCTGAGTACCCATCTGCATACATCTGCGTTCTGATGGCCTTGCCTTGGCAGGACGGCAAGGTACTTACCCAGTACTAGTACTTACCCAGTTCTCAGCATTCCATTCTCACCTTGTGCTTTCCATGCGTCAGCAGTGATTGTCCTCCCAAGCCTGAGCCCTCTGTTTATTTTTGTCCTCAGTTCACGCCTGGGCTGTCTCAGCAGTGCACTCTTTCTGGACAGTGTCCAGGGCACCGCTTATCAGCCAGACCTCCAGGCGTATTGCCCCTTCACGTTTATTTAGGCATATATGAACCCAACACATGTGCTGTTTGTTACCGAAGGCAGCAGAGGTCCCTGGTCTAGGTTGAGTGGGAGGGAAGGGGGAGATATGCCTCACTCTCAGGGACACACTGCCAGCTGTGTCTCTCACAAAGGGTCCTCGTTTTTCTGAGTTATGGACCCCATAAGGATCCTAGGTGTCCACAGGAGCCTTTCCGAGTCAGCAGCGGTCCTAACTAAGCACACTGTGAAAAAACCTTCCATCCCCTGCCCAAGCACCGGTTGAGGGAGCAACCCCTCCTCGGGTGGGCTGAGCTTCTCAAACAGCAAATAGGAGAGCTAAGGAGAATAAAAGAAGGACCATAGCCGTGTCGTGGAAGTAAAGTCTTGTGTTGTATGTGAGCTCTATTCACATAAATTTCATTGCTGCTTATTTGATTCCGCCAGTGGAATTTGTCAGTAATTGCGTGTTATAAGAGTGAAGCAGAATTACTAAATCCCGCCAATCGCACTGGCGGAATTAAAAATACGGCCCACCCCAAGACAGAACATGCTCAATACAGCAGGCGTAGGGAGGTTATGGTGACTAGCCATGATAAAGGCTTTAGGCCTGATTGGTATATTGGGAAAAGATATATCAGATGCCTTAGGTCCGATCTTTTTCTTAAGAAAACGCATGACAAAACATTAGGGCTGGCTTATTTATTATGAAAAGCATATGTTAAAGAGAACAGGCTTTAATGTTGGATTGTCATTGTACTATGATAAAACCTATAACTAGGCATTGCTTTACATGGATTCTCATTGATTATTATGATTTAATCGCAATGTTTTAGACCCCTTAGGAAGGGTTGTGCGTTGTTTTGCCAACTCTAATTTGGTGCATATATCCAATGTTATGATTGAATACTTGCTGGTTATCTTGTTGGGCAGCTTATGATCAATATAGTAGGCCAGAGTTGGTTATTGTGTTAGGCCAATTATAAAAGGTATATGCCTGCGTGGTTCATTAGGGAAGGTTATATCAGTTGTCATAGGTCCAATCTGATTATTATGAAAGATTACAAAAAAGGCAGTAGACACCACGTATATGTTAAAGTCAATATGCTTTAGAGGGTGGATTTGTATCATACTGTGTTAATGCTTCTAGGCAGGCATTTTGCTACATGGAATCCCACAGATTACAGTTTTAGGGCAAATATTTTGGTGTTGATTACTTCCTTTAACACACCCTGGGGGCAGGAGATTTGCTTTGTCATAATCCTTGCTATACCCTCTTATGAGGACCTGGCAGCTATGGTTGTCTGCCAGGCTCTTATAATAATTATTTTTTAAACTCCACATAAATACACATTCATTGAGGGTCTTGGGGTCAGCCCGCTTCTTTCTTTTTGAGTGTCATTCACATTCTGCTTCTCTCTATGACAGCATACTGCATGAGACAATGAGCTAGCCCATTCTGCTATTAGCTGATTGCCCTGAGAGTTACTGCATTATGTGCTTCAGAATCTGTGGTAGTGGCCATTATTATTACCTTTTATAGACCCCCCTTTCATTCATTTCTTCTCCTTTCTTTTGGCATGCTCTTCAGCTTAACCAAAGGAAATGATGGACGGAGTGTTGAACATTGCAAGCACTCACCCCCAGTCAACTGATCTGGGTTTAATCCATCACCGTTCTTTAGCCCACTCTGCCACCCCAGTTCAGACATGGCCATATGCAAATCAGTCTGACCCTGTGCCTCATGGGAACAGTCCAGCCCGAACTGCCAAGCCATGTCTTCCCTGGACCGGAAACAAGCTTCCTAGGACCGGTTTCTGGCATTTCAGCCGTCTTCAGCCAGGCTTGCTTGAATCCAGTGGCAAAGTGAGCAAGGGACTCACGTCTGAGCATACCCTGCCAACTTATGGCGAACAAAGCAAAACCAAAGGAAATGATGGACGGAGTGTTGAACATTGCAAGCACTCACCCCCAGTCATGGTGAGCAAAAAAACGATGGATTTAGGCCCAGATCTCTGTACTGGGGTGAATGTATGACATTGTTCTGCATTCTGTCCATCAACTGTTGTTTTTGCATTTGTCACCCTGAGTGGGACGGGTATGCTCAGACGTGAGTCCCGTGCTCTCCATGCCACTGGAATCAAGCTATCCTGGCTGAAGAGGGGTGAAACCCCGAAACCGGTCCTAGGATGCTTGGTTCCAGTCCAGGGAGGACCTGGCTTGGCAGTTCGGGCTGGACTGTTCCCATTGGGCACAGAGTCAAGACTGATTTGCATATGGCTGGGTTCAAACTGGAATGGCATGGTGAGCAAAAAAATAATGGATTTAGGCCCAGATCTCTGTACTGGGGTGAATGTATGACATTGTTCTGCATTCAGTCCATCAACTGTTGTTTTTGCAATGCTCTTCAGCTTCCCAGACAGTTCAATCAGGCTGCCTGCTTGCTGCTCATTTCCACTGCAGTGTGCTGCATCATGTGTGGTCCATATTTCTAAACTGGACAACTATCTCAAAATGGTATTGTCCATAGTGTATCATTGTTTACCAATCCAAGACAGCCATCATGTTTTGAAGCATTACTGTGGCCATTCTGAATTAATACAAAAATAATACACTATAGACTTTGGCATTCAAAGATGGCTGCCTAATGCAATATTTACTGAGCAGCCAACTTGCAAAGAAATTGTGCACAGTGTATCATTGTTTTTACCTGCTCCAAGATGACCAACAAGCTCCTTCTGAAGCATTTAAAACAGCCATACTCAATGTAAAATACCATTGCAAGGCAGCTCCCTGCGCTATGTTACATTTTTTATTTTTTATTAATTCCTTGCTTATGTCCACCAACTTTAGGCGGGACCATGTTTTCTTTTTTAATACTTTTATTCTGTTAATTTATCTTCCATATTCTTGTTGCATTTGAGTGCCTGTTTTATTGTCAGTGGGTAAGTGAATGAATGCAAGAATGAGTCAGTGGGTGGATGAATAGATATATGAGTGTAGGATGATTTGTAGAGTGCATAGATGATAAAATATTTAGTACCTAAACACACCAGTGTCTAAAAAGGCACTTCCATTTATCAGTAATACCTGTTAGCATTGCCAATGTTGTGTTTATTCTTGAAAGTAGAATGTACCTATGTAATAATCACAGTGAGCATCTGCGCATTCCACGGATGTCAGTTGCTCACTGGACGCCGATGAGGTGGGACGTGTTGGCCCTTAGTTAAGATTCAAATATAGACTCTTTTATACTCTGCCCACAGAGCCTCCGTATTAGTTAATGGTTCTATTTCATCCTGTTTTCCTCTTCAACGCGGTGTTCGTTAAGGATACCCTTTATCCCTTCTTCTTTTTGTCCTCGCTCTTGAACCATTTTTGTCTTCTATCCGTAACAATAACTCTATTTCTGCTTTTTCTTTTGGAGACCAGCAACTTAATCTTTCCGTATATGGGGACGATATCCTTTTATTTATTTCTGAACCTGAAACCTCTGTCTCTCCTTTGCTTCATGAATTTGAATCCTTTTCCAAGGTCTCTGGCTATAAAATCAACTCGGACAAAACAGAAATCCTTCCCCTTACTAAATTTTGTCTTCCCCATTTTTTTCGTCCACCGGTTTTGCCTGGAATGTTTCCAAAATTAAATATTTAGGTATATGGTTTTCCAACTCCATTGCTTCTTCGGTTAAGTTAAACATGACTGCTGTTCTGTCTCGTATTGAGAAGTTACTCTCTTCCTGGAACCCCCTTTTTCTTTCTTGGTGGGGTCGATTAGATTCCATTATAATGATGATTGTCCCTATTTTAATTTATATACTCTCTATGCTTCCTGTCCACATTCCCGCCATATATATGAAAAGTATTGATTCTTGTCTCTCTAAATTTCTCTGGAAGAATAAAAAAGCTAGAATTGCCCTTTCTTCTCTTCGTAAGACCAAATCTAATGGTGGTGTGAATTTTCCAGATTTTCGCCTTTATCATAAATCCTTTTCTCTTCGTCAAGCCACGAAATGGCTCGTATCTGAACATTCTCCTATTACTCCTCTTCTCATACATCCTTCCCTCTGTTTAGACATACTTGTTCCCTTCTGAAGCCTTTATTTTTACCTAATCCCCTCTCTCGTGATGACTTCTTGGATTCTCCTATTTGGTATAATTCCCTTATTCTTCTCAATAACAGACCCATTTTCTGGAATTCTTGGAGGGCAAAGAACATCTATGGGTTAAACACCTTTTCAATGGCCTTTCGCCATGCTCTTTTCCCGAATTTCAAGCCTTATTCCACTGTCCTCGTTCCTTCTTACAGAAGTTTACCACTCTTATGGCAATTATTCTAGATGTATACTATTCTCTTCCCCCCTCATCTCCTACTGAAGCCCAAAACTCGCTTCTTAAACTTCTGCTCTCCCTACCCAAAGCTTCTCTTATATATAAATATTACTTAGCCCCCAATCCATATCGAGTTAAATCTAAATTGGAACTTTTCTGGGAGACTGATTTGGGATGTGAATGGACTATCTGCTTCTGACAAACTTTGGTCTAGATCTTTAAAAATTTCTCGCTCTGCCTCTCTTACTCAATCTATGTTTTTTCTTCACCATAGGCTTTATCTTACCCCTGTCTCTATTGCCCGTTTTTCTCCTGATTCTGATTCTAACTGTTGGACCTGTGGCTCTTCTGATGCTAACCTTATGCATCTCCTTTTTCTCTGTCCCTCGGTTTCCAATTTTTGGAGATCCATTGGGTCTTATATTTTTCGTATCTTTCATCTCTCCATCTCTTATTCAATACCCCTACTGTTTCCTGGAAGCCTCTCTGAATCTTTATCTATACCCTCTCATAATCATGGTCTTTTTGATCTCATGCTCACTCTAGCCTTTCAACACATTACCTTCAATTGGAAATCTCGCAATAATCTTTCTACACAACACTGGTGGAATAGCCTTTGTCACTTTCATAGACTTGATGTTGCCTTCACCTCCTCCTGTAAACCAACACTTAATAGAGAGCCTTTTTGGTTACCTCTTACAACTTATTTAGATCAGATCGTTTTGAAACGTAACTCCTCCCTAAATTCCAAAAATTCTAAACCTCCTTGAATACCTTCTCTCTGTTCTCTTCTCATATCATCCAAGATAAGTTGATATATGTTGTTACTTGCCTAACGGCTTGTTCACATTTCGTTGTGTTATGCAATGTATTATGCATTCTTCTTTTATATCAATATGTTGATATTTCCCCGTTCCTCCTTTCCTCCCTTCATTCTTCCTCCCCTTCCCATATAAAACCTTAAAATAGCTTTTATTTCTTTTATTGAACTAGCCATATATCTTGTTATCCCTATGTTTCAATATTCAAATCTGTTGCTGGTATTTTTGCCTACCTCTCTGTTTACTCAATAAAGCTTTTCAAACATAAAAAAAAAGATTCAAATAAAGCAAACTTTCAACAAAATACTGCCTGGATTATTGCAACAATTTGGCAATGATTTCTTGAACCTGAGTTACTGCATACTGCGCATGGTGGAACCCTCACTGTTTTTCCACGATCGTCAAAGGAGCACTAGTGAAACGTGCTAAAGCATCAGACTGGGCTATTTTTGGGCATGCCAAACAAATGTTTTGTGAAAGACTGCAGCTGATGTCAGTTTGAGCGTGCAGGTGTGTTGAAGGATAGCGCATGTATCCAGTGCTGTGCTGCATGCATCATATGCAGGCTAACATCTACATGCTGCCATTCTTTCCTTGATTCTAATTTGTTTATGCTCTAGCAGTGGACGATATTCACACATGTGTTGAATGGAATATAAGTACGCCATTTTCTTTTGCACTAACTCAGTTATCCTTCCAGCATTTCTCCAGCAGTTAACATTCCAGCATCTCGTAACCACGAAGCACATAACGATGTTTCTGCATGCACCATTTTTGACAGCATAAAATAGTGAGGGCGCATCGGCTACACAGCAGAGCTACAAGGCATCATCACGCTACGGTTCCCAATGTAAGGAACTGTAGACACTAGCTGATGTGAGAGGTGTGTAGCACATCAGCAATTGAGTGCGGTACAGTGGACAATGTGAAGTTCAAAGATTACCACAGGTAGTTTCCAATGTGTTTTCCAGTGTATTTTCTTCTCAGCAATCTCATGGGGCAAGTTTTGGAATGATAGCAGATGACATGGTTGCTCCGGCACTTTGGCAACACTACCTGAAGGTGTTTCAGTATTCCATTTCAGATGGCAGCTTGTGGGTAATAGTTTTTGCAGTAATATTTAAATATTTTGTGTGTTTTTTAATTTTAGCATGTGCGCGTCACACACTTTTTCCCTGATACCACCGCAACCATTTTTAACAAGAACAGAAGATCCACCTATTAAGTGGATTGAATGCAAACAATGTTTTTTAAATTATATTGACACAATTGAGGATGAGGAAATGTCTCAAGAAAAAAAGAACATTCTTCTACATTCTCTAGGGCCTCAAGGAATTATTGTGTGTAATACGATGGGAAAAAAAACTTGTGGTGCTAGTGAATTTGATGTCTTTCAAAATGCCTTTATTGGTTTAGACACATATTACTCCATGTTGGTTTGCATAGCAATAGACAAACATATTTTTTTCAGGAGGAAGCAAAACAAACAAGAACCTATAGAACAGTATGTATCTGTCTTAACCCCTTCAGTGCCACGCCCTTTCCCCCTCCTGTGCCAGGCGTTGCATTAGCGGGCGGGGTTCATGACGAGATGGTCTCGTCATGGGCACAGCGCAACCGTGCTCCATGACGAGACCATCTCGTCATGGGCACAGAAGAGGCCACTCACCTGTAGGTTTGCCACCTTTCATGTTAAATTGTGAGAGACCAAATAATCATGCATGTAAACAACAAACAAGCTCAGAAGAGACTATGGATTCATGGTGACGCGTCTCTCAGTGAGGTAATTGCAGTGATTAAGAAGGCAGAACTTTCCCCCAAATTTGCCAAATTGGCTGAGACTAAACAAAAAATGACCAAAATGAAAAGATTTGCAAGGTCAAGCAAAAGAACAGAAAAGAGGTACAGAGTTAAGAAGACACAAGGAAGAGTTCATCAACAACAGGAAACAACAGGAAAATAAACAGCAGGAAAGGAGATGCTATACATATGGCAGTAAGGACCAATTAGCTTATAGTCCCAGAAATCGCTTGGAAGTCCAGCAAGCTAGGAAAAATTACCACACTATACGCCAGGCCAGGAAAAATCAGCTGAAGTCAGAGGCCTGGCAACCTCTTATGGAAGCTTCCACTAAGAGGGATAACACCGCTTTTTGGAGGGCAGTCAACGCCCCTTTTTTTCGATCTTCACAGCCTCCAATGTTGGACTCAGCCATAACTGCTGAAACTTGGGTTAAACACTTCAGTGCCCTATATAATCCCCTTGATCCGGGTGACCAACTGAATGAGAGGGGAAGTAATCCTAACCCCTTCCTAGATTCAAATACTCCTACTCTTTTTCCCCTGAACATTTCCTTCGAATATGTCGAAGTATTGATGGCATTAAAAGAAAGTCCTTCCGGGAAGGCGCCAGGTCCGGACTGCGTACCGATAGATGTTTTTAAATCACAGCCAGACCTTTGGGCACCTTTGCTTACAAACGTTCTGAACTCACTGAACATAACAGGTTTCATACCCACCTGGCCTGAGGCAGTCGTTGTCCCGATTTTTAAAAAAGGCGAGAGAGATAATCCTGCCAACTATCGCCCAATTTCACTATTAGACTCTCTCATGAAGGTAGCTGGGCGAATTATTTTAACTAGAATACACGATTGGATAAATGGCCAAGACATCATTTCTAATCTGCAATATGGCTTCAGACACGGCAAAGGTACTATCGAGCAAGGCCTGAACTTGTCTCTCATAATATCTAAATATACTCAGGCCAAAAAAGGCAATCTCTTTATTACCTTTGTAGATCTGAGCTCGGCATTCGATTGTGTTGATCATGAGCTTTTATGGGTCTCCCTTGCAGAGATAGGTTTAGACCCCTTCATCCTTTCATTTATTAAAGAACTGTATAGGGACGCATCAGCCCGTGTTAGGTATGGCAGAACGGGAGAATGTACTGACAGTTTTTTCATTAGGCGTGGCGTTAGGCAGGGTTGCATATTAGCTCCCCTGCTTTTCACCCTTTACATTAATTCTGTTGGTCATCATTTAAATAGAACTTTTCATGATTACCCTACAATAAATGGTAAACCCATACCTATCCTGCTCTACGCGGACGATGCAGCAATTATGTCCCAGACACGAAGGGGGCTACAAAGGGCAGTAAATGAATTCACTGACTATATGTCAAAGAGAGGCCTAAATGTTAACACCTCTAAAACCTTTACAATGTCATGTGGCCTAGGGACTGGGAAAAAACCATGCTCTATTTTTTTAAACGGTCAAAAACTGGACAGCATTGATAGTTTCTCTTATTTGGGCATTACTTTCAATAAAAGGGGTACCTGGCGTGCCGCAGCTCAAGCTAGGGGGTTAGCTTTGTCCAAAGCCATAGGCGCATTGACCAACTTTTCAAAAAAACTTGGGGGCCGCCCGATTAACCCCTTACTTCAGATTTATCGGGCAAAGTGCATCTCAGTTGGAACTTATGGAGCTGGGATCTGGGGGATTGACTCCGTTGACCAAATTCAACGCCTCGAGAACGCCTTTTTGCGTTATCTCTTGGCCGTCCCCTCTGGTACATCTACCTACTTGGTACACACTGAATTAGGCCTTACACATATTGCGGATACGATTAATTCCTCCCCACTCATCCTATGGCACAAAGTCTGGACCAACCAAGAGACTCCTTTTAACAGAGAAATCATCAAAGACTGTCTTAAACTGAACAAGGTCAGGAATATTAAATGGTTGAATTATGTAAAGAATTTGTCTTCGGACTTAGGACACCCAGAATTCTTTTCTGACCCCTTAGCCTTAAGTAAAATAGCAAGAGTTACGCTAAAACGTCTTGTCCTAAACCACTTGAGCAGCCAGCGATGGGTCTCTGAAAAACAAAAGAGTTCAATCGTGGAATATCAACACTCGACCTTTACAAATGGGATCCAGCAATATCTACTCCTAGAACCATCGCCTTTTACTCGCATGCTCCTGACCTGTTTTCGTACTGACTCTTTTTTCAGATTTTTAACTTTTCCTAACCCAAACTGTTGGTCTACTGTCATGGAGAAATGCCCGTGTGACGGCCTATCTACGCAATCCAATATACACTGTATCCTATTCTGTAGATTTTACCAACTGCCAAGGACTATTTTTTTGAAACCTTTGCTCAAATCATGGGGTTTACGCTCACATAGAGTGGCTTATTATAAATTAAAGACCCTGGATACCCCTTTAGCCTTGGCAGCCATGTCATCCTACTTGAAAATGACCATGAAGCTGAGGGCTACAATGCAGACTTAGTTGATACCTGTCCTAAAAGTTCTATCGTGTATCTGTAATTTTAATTGAATTTGAGATTGTTGTAAAATAATTGAAATTTTATTCTATTAACAAATTTTATCTGTATGTACTTTTATGATATTGTTTTTACATATCGAATAAAGTTCATTATCTATCTATCTATCTAGCTTATAGTCGGAAGTGCCCAGCTCGCGATAAAAAATGTGATGAACGTTCTACCATTGGACACTTCGCTAAAGTACGTAGATAGGGTAATTTTAAAAGAAAAGTAGGTGTGGTCCAAGATGGGTCAGAATCTGACTCAGATTCATGGTCAGATAAATCCACTGAAGAGCATTCCCTTAACAAAAATTAGTGTGTCCCAGAAATGATAGAGGCCCAGGAAATTGGCAATGTGAATGTCCTTTACAAACAGTCCTGGAATAAAACGGGCTGTAATCTCAAGTTAGGTGAGGTGGAGATAATCACAGTTGCGGATTCTTGATGCCCATATACCTGTGGTTCCCAAAGTGTGCGCCGCGGCACCCCAGTGCGCCGTGATGAGAGGCCAGGGGCGCCGCGCCGCCGCACAGGATGTGGGTCATGGTAATTGCAGCCGCAGCGCAACACTCGTCTGTCCGTTGTCCGTGAAGGAGAAGGATTCTTTAACCGATGCCATTTGTCCGTAATTGCTTGACTCCGATGCTGTTGAGGTCGGGTGTAACAGACGCCGATTCAGTACCAAAGCTCAGATACTCAGCAGCATTGGAGAGGCACAGCGGGATGGCAACCCTCACACCTTCAGCCCTTGATGAGCTGTCTTTGAAGGTGACTGAGAGGGAGGGGCTGCAGCTTCAGGCGCAGGGGCATCTATTCAGATGCAAACAGCCCTGAATGCGTCATGTGTCATGTCTCTGCAACTTAGAGGGGCCTAACACCTTCCCTTTCTACCCAGGGCCCCAAAAATCGTAGAACCGGCCCTGATTACATCGAGGCAGCACGTGATTCTCTCCACAGAGCTTAATTCCTGTTTCTAAATTGTAAGCAAACCTCAGTTCTTCAAACATGCAGTCTATAATGTAATAAAATAAAGACATGGCACATTCGCACCCACACTGATTAACAAAGTATGGAGGACAATCTGTTAAATCAGTTCTCTTGGGCTATCTCCTTTAAGTACTGTACATCACAGTGGGGGATGGCAAAACTAACATTTTAGAAAGAGAGCCTGTTGTCTCCGTGTCTTGTCCAGGAGGAGGTGAGGAGCCGTACCCCACCCTGGAAGAGACCAAGATGATACTAGAATACTGCATGCCCACCCCTGTGCCCACCCTGGTGAATCCTGTTCCCCCTCCTGTAATGGCTCCTGCCCCCCCACCCCCAGTGGTGGCTCCTGTCCCCCCATCCGCCTGTGATGGCTCCTGTCCCCACCCCCCGTGGTCAGGGCCGGACTGGGATCCAAAACCGACCCTGGCAAAGTGCTCGGCTGCCCCCCTTCCCTCACCCCCGCGGGAGGTTGGGAGTGCCGCTGAGCTCTTTGCCAGGGCTGGTTTTCGGCCAATTTTGTTACAAGGCCGATTTTGCAGCTATGCTTCAAAAACGGCCCTGTAACAAAAACAGCCCCCAGGGGCCCAAACTGGCCCTCACCCGTGCGGCGCACCGGGGGATTGCCGGGTGCCCGCTACGGCCAGTCCGGCTCTGCCTGTGGTGATTCCTGTCTCCACCCTGGGTGGCTTCTGTCCCAGTCCTGGAATGGCTCCTGCAGCGAGGGTGAAGTTCTTGATGGGCCTCTTCTCAAAAAGGCTCAGCTCAAAATTATTATTAATTTTTACACTCACCATCCTTAATTTGCACCAATGCCAGTTGGTCACCCTACGTATCACAGTGAATTTGGCTGAGAGAAAGAGCGGTGCGTCCTGAAGCATTAACTTGGACAGCGAGCGTGCTGGAAATGCAATAAAAGGCTGCAAGTTTGGAGAACAGCTGAATTTGCATTACAGTTCAGCACAATTACACTTGGAAGTTATTTTGCCAAATTGTTAGTGAATAATCATTACACCAAGAATTTGAGGGCGAAGAGGGGTGTGTGGGGTGGGAGGAAAAATACGACTTTGAAGCAGATGAGCCAACACTCATGCAGCAAGTATGACGGGAGAAGTACTCCTACATTTATGTAAATGCAGGGCTTTAAGTGGGATGAAAAAACTGGGGGGTCTCAAAGGGGTGTGGCTAATGTAATAAAGGGCACTGCTTAATCTGTGCTCAGCATAGTGTGCTGCCTGACTTGTAATTTGCTGCTTCTGTCATTGCATCCAGATATATAATACAACATTATACCTACAACAAGCCAGGACTATTGGCTGTGCCAATGATTCTTAGTGGCATAAACACAAATAAGCAACAACTATGGCTTTGTTGTATATAATATTGAAAATGATTCAGTTCTGAAATGATGAGACGGTGAAAGAACTATAACGAGTCTTTTTGAAGTTACCTCAAAGGCAGTGAAGTGACTTCTACCGAGTTAAGATTTTTTTTTCATCCTGAGGGTGAAGGCAAAAATGGAGAGCCCGATAGGGACCCATCTTGACAGCTGCGTTTTAGAACTGCACCTGCAGGACCCAGCACACTTAAAACACTGGGCAGATGGGATCTGGTGAGCCACCTTGGGTTCATCAGAGCCCACCCCATGTAACGCCACAGAGCTCCTTGAGCCTTTCTCTAGCAATTGAGATGTACTTTATAAGATCTGTGTGATTGTAAACAAAGTTTTATGATGGTGATGGCTACTCTCTGAATCCTTCATCACGTCTAGGCTTGATTCTTCATGTAGACCAGTGGTTCCCCAAGTGTGTGCCGAGGCACCCCGGTGCGCCGGTAAAAAAGTGGTGGGGAGCCACGGCCAACTGCCAATTAGGTCAAGGGAGCCATGGGTCAAAAAAGTTTGGGAACCACTGCCATATACCATTGTGGAAAAAAATGTGTGGGATGAAAAGTTTGCTAGTGTGTTGGTTAAAACCTTAAACACACCGGATGTTGCTCTAGAACGTTTCACAGGGGAACCCATCCATATTGTTGGCTACGGGAGGTTAACTTTTGAATTTAAGGGGAGGGGCTGTTTGTAAACTCTATGTAGCAGAGAATGGCCCATCTGTCTTAAGTTGGGTTGACCAGAGGGCTTCAGAAATTGTCTGAGATCCGAATAGTGAGGATCAGGTCCTTTTCCAAATTGCATTTTCTGGGAAATTATGCTGTTCCTAAGATGTACAAATATAGGGAAATCCCTTGAATAGTGAGGAAGGCAGTTGACTAGGAGATAGAAAGGCTACTTGAAGAGATAATTCAACAGGAGGACGCGGCTGAGTGGATTGTCCCGATAGTCATTGCGAGGCAAGCTAACGGGAAAATCCGCTTATGCGTGAACTTGAGTAATTTGAATAGTATTATAGTGATGGAGAAGTTCCCTTTACCTAAAATAAATGAGATGCTGTCACACACCAAGGGAATGAAGTGGTTCACTTCGATTGACTTGTCTTCGGCATATCACCAAATCAGGTTACATAAGGATAGTAAGAATGTAACAGCTATCATGATACCATCAGATTGTTTCTGCTATGAATATATGCTGTTTGACTTGCTTCGGCGGCAGACGTATTTCAGAACTTAATGCACAAATTATTTAAGGATTTAACTGGCATTTTTTTCCATGATGACATATTGAATATGGGGGAGAGCAAGGGACAACATGATGCCAGAGTGAACAAGGTCATCAGATTTTGCTGGGTCATAGGTTAACGGCTGAGCTCACAAAATGTAAATTCAAGGAAAAATTTTAGAATTATCAGGGTCATGAGGAAAGGAAGAAGTGTTATGTGCCGTCAAGGAAGCTCCCTTTCTCACTAATAAAGATAAACTTAGGTCTTATCTTGGGATGGCCGAATTTTATGCGAAAAGTGTCGACAATTGTTCAGAAAAGATGCATATTTTGCTCCAGTTATTAAAAAACTAAGTGAAATGTGGAAGTTTGGAAAAGCAAGTTAGAATCCAATTTTGTGCGCATATAAAGGAGTATTTGTAGGGTGAAGAATTTACATGGGTTTGACTTAAACTAATGTGTATCATCACTACAGATGCTTGTAACAGAGGCAGAGGTGCTGTGCCCAGACAAAGAGATGACAAGGGTGATGAGTACACGGTGGCATTTGCATCAAGAGCATTGTCACCTTCAGAAGAAAGGTACTCTGTTATTGAAAAGGAGACTTTGGCAATTGCTTGGGGTTTAGAACATTTTAGGAATTGTATTTGGGGGTATGAGGACAAGTTATGGTGTGACAACAAACCTTTACTGAAAGTCCTAACTCCAGAGGGTCTATTTAATACCAGCATTGTCTGTGAGGTTAATGGACTTTTGGTACAATTTACTTTATCTTCCTGATGTCAAACATAAGGTGGCTGATGTAGCAGGTAACCACTACCTTTGTAAGAATTTTCCAAGGGTAGCTGCGATGAAGTGAGTGTAGTACGGACATGTGTGGAGAAGATGAATGTTACTATTAAGGAAGAATGGGAGAAAGTGTGTGAAGATGATCTTATGCTGATGTAAAAAATCTGTAGTGGAAGGTTGGCCAGATAAGAAATTTTGGAAAGAGGAATATAAAGTTTTCTGGGAGATATGTAACGAATTGACGGGGATGAATGTTAATATTTTGAGAGTAGTAACGGTTGTGCCGCCCAAGAGTTTAAGAAGTACTATCGCCAAATTGTGTCACGATGGACATTTGGGCATGGTGAAAAGTAAAAAGAAAGTCAAAAGTTGTTCCTGGTGGCCGGGGATGGATGTAGAAATGGATTGTCAGAGAATGTAATTTGTGTAAAGTAGCTGACAAGTCTCAAGTGGTGATGAGACCACCTTTATCTCCTGTACCGTGTCCAGACATGCCGTGGGAAACCATTGGTGTAGACATTATGGGTCCAGTGTTTGAAAAAGATGGTAGTACTTGGTATGTG
Organism: Triturus cristatus; assembly: GCF_964204655.1. Lineage (NCBI taxonomy): Eukaryota > Metazoa > Chordata > Amphibia > Caudata > Salamandridae > Triturus > Triturus cristatus. Next base: position 1,037,415,147 of record NC_140582.1, on the reverse strand, counting down.
TTAGTAACCATGGACTACTTTTCTAAATGGTCTGAGCTGGAATTTGTTTGTAATGCTAATGCTGAATCAGTGGTGAGATTCCTGGATGATATGTTCCAGAGGGAGGAACTTCCCAAACGAGTTGTGTCAGATAATGGAACACAGTTCAAGAGTGAAGTTATGAAGGACTTCTTCCAGCGTAATGGGGTTAAACACAAATTAACTTCTCTATATCATCCCAGTGGCAATTGAGAAGTTGAGAGGCACAGCGGAGTGATCAAGGGCTCGTTACAGATGGCAAAAAGTAGAAAGTTGTATTGAAAGGTGAGCATCAGAATGACTGTCTGGATGTATCGTACTGCCCCGACTGTCACAGGGTTTAGCCCTTTTACCAATATGAGTTCCTTACATGAAGGATAATCAGGGATGGTTAGTTAATTCCAGACTGTTGCATTAGTCTCCTGTTGAGGTTAGGGAAAATATTTTAGAAGCTCTGGGGATTTACAAAAAGTAGCAGTACGTTAAAAAGAGTGCTAGAGAGTGTAAGATCAAGGAAGGAGATATGGTTAGAGTGAGGTCTTCAAGGTGGGTATGGTATTTGTGTTCATGAGAATTGTGCAGGTGGTGAACAGGTTGACGGTGGTGGTGTTGTTTGAGGGTGAAGTTGGGGAAGGTAAAACTCAGGATGCTCAGTTGAATAACAGGTATGGAAGAGGAATCAAACTACCTGCATGCCTGCAAGATTATATTATTTGAATGTATAACTGCCTATTGGGTTGTTATTTCCTGTAGTTTATTCTTAAGTATTTATACTATTTAAAAGTATGCAAGTTCATATGATTTGAATGTATACCTTCATTATTGTATTGGTTTTTTGTGTTATATATATAGTATTTTAGGATTTAAATTGTGTTGTCACTGTATTCATTTTGTGTATGAGCGAAGATATGTCGCGTTTATTCTTGAAAGTAGAATGTACCTAATCACAGTCAGCGTCTGTGCATTCCATAGATGTCAGTTGCTTACTGGACTCTGATGAGGTGGGATGTGTTGGCCCTTACTTAAGATTCGAATAATGCAAATTTTCAACAAAATTCTGCCTGGATTCTTGTAACAGCCAATACTTATTTTCCTCACTTAATCATTTAAAATGTCCTTAATCGCAGTAATTACCCCATACAGGATGTCTTTGTTTTACAAAGGCCTTTAAAGCAATAAAGCAAACCAGTCTTAGGTCTCTTTCAGGCTGTTTAACGGTTGTCCTTTGCACACAAAATTGCCCATAGGCTTGCATTTAAAATCCGTATTTTAGGATAGTGATGAAAAATATACAGAAAACGCAAAGCACATAGACGTCCAACTACCTTTCTTCTTCACTATTTCATTTTCAAAGTCTTTGATTGAAGGAGTGAAATTCCTTGAATGTGAGGTCCTTTTGAAACCTCATAAGGCTACACATACCTTTTTGGCCAGCATTACATTAGAACTGGTGGCCTCACAAAGCGCCCTTTGTGAGAAGCCTTTTCTTGGATCTGCCCCTTTGTAGACAAAAAGTCTGTTTTTAATGTGGCTGCTTCGCAGTGGTGGCCAGGAGGCTGTGTTACTATTAGACTGCACTCATGCCAGACATTTTGAGCATCCTTCTTCCTTTAGAAACCTACAGAGTGCATTGCATTTTCCATAACGCATCGTGATTTCGATTACCTGTATGAAAAACTTCAGCTCTCTGGTAGAAACAGAATCTTTAGAAGCCAAGTCCTTCTCAAATCGAGATCTTTTAGGCATGGACGTTGATTCACAAAAATGTCAGGGGTAGCGGAAGTGACATCATGTGACCTTTGAACCTGTGACATCATAGCAAGTGACATCACCACACCTTTAATATTGAATTTCACACACCACAGAGAGAGCACCACTGCGGCCATACCGACAGAACACAAAAACACGTCCCATATTAGGCACAAGGCAATTGACCACTGTTTCAATCAAGTAATCCCATACTGTGTAGCATACTATCCATTCACTAATGTGCTTTGGTTCTTCATCAGGTATAAGAAGCGCCATGTAATTCAATTACAATAAAATATTGCTTAACCTATATTAAAATTACAAAATGCAGTAATAACGTACCACAGAATGTGCACAAATTATGTCTAATTGGCCTTTTCTTATCACATTGCATAATGATGCATTTTAAACTTGTGGCAGCATAGCTTACAAGCCCACAGTGACACCTAGGTTCCTGGGGAAAGACACACTTCTTTCTAATTCCTACCTTTTCTACTAAAGACCAGTGGAGAAAAACATCAAAATCCCTATTCTGCAGGACAAACATACACAGGGTTTAGGGGAGCTTGGGGCCTGCTAGGCCTGGAAGGGCGTACTGCTGGCTGACAAATTAGTAACACGTTTCTTTTTTACAAAGAGGAGAAAGAAAGGGAGTGAATTTATATTTTATATTTATGTTGTGCTCTAAGAGAGACAACTCCTTTCTGACTTGTGCTGCCTTTCTGGCCTCTGAGTCCAGGGGTCACAAGAGCAGTACCAGAGCTAGCAGGGGTCGCAGTTGGAACCTAGCGACCCTCAAAGGACGCCCATGATTTTAGGCACCAGACCTCTGCCTGTGCAGGTCCCTACTCGGTTCATAATTTCCCTATTACGGCTGTCCTTGCTCAAGACTTTCTTCTTTTCCGCTATCCAATACTATTACTAAATTAAAGCGACATTGATGGGAATGATTTTTGGTCCCATCTTTGCCATACTTTTTATGGATAATCTTAAATTCACCACCCTTCTGTCTAGGAAATGATACATATTGCGAAATATTTACAAGGGCATTGCACCACCAGAGCCTCACTGTTTAAGACGCTTCAATGGCGTAATGCTCTGCTTCATATGTACAAAGCAGCGTTAAGGCACTTTGTGTGCCTTAACGATGCTTTGTAAATATCGTACCGTTTCATGCAGGTATCTGCATATAAGGAGCGTGCAATGGGTGTTGTCTGGGGCGTTCCACTGCAACACCCATAGCTTTTTGATGCTGTCCCGGATTTACAAGGGTCTGTAAAGCTGAGGCAGCGCCAAAAACTAACGCTACTGAAAAGCAAGGGTTAGATTGGGGCAACAAGGAGAAATACTTGTATTTCTCGTTCTTTTTTCTCTTTCCATGTGTGCTGTATTCAGCAGCACACATAGAAGGAGTAAATCACCGTTATTGACTGTTTTTGTGCAGGAAGGTACCCCTTCCTGCACATAAACAATCATTCCTGCAGCGCAGGCACCCTAGCAGGATGGTTCAACGGTATCTGTGCTGGCACTAGGCAGCTTTTTTTAGCACATGCGCAAGAAAAACACAGGGGTGCACCGTATTCTTGTGAATATGGCACATCCCTGTGTTTTTTTAAATGACTCAGTACAGCGCTTGCAGCGCTGCACCATTTCTTTGTGAATATGCCCCATTGTGTTGGAAATAATGCATTGATGATGCCTTTATGGCCTGACAAGGCCCACAAACACTTCTTACTGATTTTCATGGTTGACCTATTCATATCTGTAATGCATTTTTTCAGCTCTGTAATTGAATTCCTAGACCTTGCAGTGCGCATTGATAATAGTCATTTATGCAGTTTCTTAACTAGGAAACTGACCGAGAGGAACACATTGCTGCCATACTCTAGCCACCATCCTAGGTCCCTTCGAGGCTCCCAGCGTTACGGACAGTTGCTCAGGACTAGATGTAACTGCAAACGTAAGACAGACTTCTTCAAGGAAGCAGCAGTATTATCTCAGAACGTCTTACTGAGTGGTTATGAGCGCCACTAGTTCCTCCACTCTATGACGCGAGCCAATCTTGTTCCAGTGAGGAACTTCCTACACCACAAGAGTAGAAAAATAGATAACAAGATTGTCTGTGTTACCAAAATCTCAACTGCCTTTACCTTTGTCCCTAGATGTATTAAAAAGCATTGGAAGGTATTATCAGCAGGGGACCTCGAACTTGAGCCTCCTATGCTAGCATTTAAAAAAGGAAAGGACCTGAAAAACCTTCAGATGATGGTGGCCCTTCCATCCATTGATGCCCCTGAAAATCTTAATGATATGTCGGGCCTTTCAGCTCTTGTAGGCCACTGTATGTGACTGTGCATTTGCCAGCATAGGAGTTCCATCAGGTTCTGAACCCTCAATGTTCTTTTGGTGGAACATTTTCAGGGAAAGAACCCCCATCCGAAGATGATCTGACCGGTTAATGCGGTCTTATTTCCGTGGAGTAGGGTGTACTTTCAAGCCTCTTGAATAAAGAAGAACTAAAAGGAATTTTGCAATGTGAGACTGTGAACAAAGGCTTGAAAGATATGGAGGTCTGGCATTCCTTAAGATGACTTTGTACAAAGGACTGGCTGAATATCAGACAGTTGAATTATTATTGAAAATTGGATTTAATCCTTTCACCTAACCACATATTTAATGTTCACTTAATGCACCATGCTAATAATTCTTTGTTTTGATTAATGAATTGTCCTCTTTCATTTCTTTCCTGTTTCTCAGCCGACTATATAGTCCATCGATATGCTCTATTTTACTCATTCTTTGTGCACCTTACATTGCTCTGTTACCTCCGTTTATTTTTTGCTTCCTTTTATATTCCTCAGCAAACAAAGTGTGATTTGCATACTAATTGCTGGGACACTCTTACACCAATATGGCCACTGCACCCAGCCACTGCTTCGGGTTTGCGCCTGTTAGGTCTAGTGTTTCTTTATCTTTTTTTGCAATTCAGGTTTGTCCCTCAGGTCAAATTGAGATGCTTTAGCCTGACTATGTTGACTATTTGATATGCGTTTTTTACATAATTCTTATACATATTACATTACTCTTTTACCCCTGGTCATTTTGCCTCTTTTGTTTTCTTCAGCCCATAGAATTTGCATTGCATTTTTAATTCCATTCTTTCTTAGGCTATTTTCACATATCCGGTTCTCTCAGCTCCTTGGATGCTGCTAGGCTGCTGGAACCAGGTCGGTTCATGCCGGCTGCTTGGAAGATCCAATTTTGGGATCCACCTTTGCCAAATTCAGCCCTTTTTTACCCAGAATTCCCTGTGATCAAGTGCAACCATGCCCTGCTCCTTGTGGGTTTCACCAGTCTGATCAACTACCTATGGAAGCTGGCTAGTCGCAGGTATGATGCATTAATATCACAAACTTCCCTTCCTTGACCTTTTGTATAATTTCTGTGTACCTTATCTGGTTCATTGACCTTCAATCCTTTTGTTTTTAGCACTTTTATCCTTTTACTGAACAAGGTGGCATTTTTCCTACACTGTGAAACTAGAGCTGGAGCTCACCCTCTCATAGTTTTGAGCATTTTATCCATGGCAGCAGGACCAATAGAGTTACTATGATTCACAAGTCCAGTTTTTGAACTCCAGGTCACACAGTTTGGTTTTAATGCATTTATCCATTCGCCCTTTCAGTCACTTCTGCCATTTCTTGACTGAATAGTGCATCTCCAAATTTAACTTGCTTAAGGGTCTTGAGCTGGGTAACTTAAGATGAGCTCAAGGGACATTGCTTTAACCTGCATTTTGACAAGTAATCAGCATTCCTCAACCTGTGCTCTCCTCTTTCATTTTTCCCATCAGACTGGTGTTTTGTAAAGGTGAGTATTGCATATCTCACTCCTACATAGAAATGTTTAGGACTTTTCTTCCAATTAGGATATCATTCTCCTCTGATATCCTCTTTTTCTTTTTTCTTTAAATTCAAAGCAACTTCATAACATTTCTCTGGCAGCTGACTATTTATATGGTATACCAAAAAGAGATATACCATGCAAAGTGTCCAGGTATTCCCTTATGAGTGGACAGGGGCTTTCTCTAGCAATTCTAATGTGCTCTTCTAAGGAGTAGTGTGGTCGAACAGCCTTAGGCTTATCAGAGAGGAGTATTAGACATCTGCAAAATACACACGCAATCAATAAATGATGCACATGACTCAATAAGGAGATCCACACCAATTTATAAAAATAACACATATCTTTATATATATTTAGGCACCAGAAACAATACAATCAGGTAGGTATGTTTCAAAAAATAAATACTTCTAATTTTCAAAAGTTGACGATGCATTTTTCAGAGGCTGCAATGTTATCCCATGGGAGGAAATTCAAATACGGCATACAGGTAGAGTACAGCAACGTACGAGATCAATCTCTTGGACTTAAGGTGAGTATGGGATAAGTTCCAAGGCGGCATCAGCAGATCACCTCCAATAGCACTAGGATGGCTGGGTGCAGTGGTACAATACAGCTTTGGGTGCCCAATGTTAGTCTATGGGGATTGGTCTTCGTAAAAAGAGGATGCAGGTTTCGACTGGAAGGCCAGTGAGTGCTGAAATAACAGCGGGGCTTAGGCCTCATGATGCTCGGGGACTGGAGGGACACCTTTAGTCCTCTTCTCCATATGTCAAGGGCGACGGGTGCAGAGATGTCTACAGGTATCTGATTTTCGTCACTGGGAGGGGTCACTGTAGAGGGGGCCTGCAATCAGAGGCAGCGAGAAGTCCACAGCAGGGAAATCTTAGGTGGACCTTGAGTCGGGAGGGTCCGAGGACCACGTTGGCACCATTGGACCATTGGGCCACTTCAACTCAGGCTAGGCCGCTTGGGTGCCGTGGTTCTTTCCGACAAGGTGCAGGGGAGCAGCTCCGTTGTTCCACAGAAGTTTCTGATTTTTGGGCTAAGTGCTGGCAGTTCTCCCAAGCTTTGTAGACACAGCAGCTGCATGACAAGTCATCTTTTGGCGCAATTGTCAAAGTCAGCAGACAGGTCAGCAGGGTTGGCGTCAAGTCAGTAGCTGTTTCTTCTGTTTTTGTTTCGTGCAACTCTTCACATCCATCTTCTTCTTTCAGGTCGGCACAATATGATTTCCTGGTACCAGATCCTCCCTTAGATTTAGGAATGTTAGTGGAGTGTACAGTAGTAGCCCATGGGCTACTTACCCCTAGGGTCACTACATCCCCTATGTGCCCACTTTCTGTGAGAAGTGAGCATAACCCTGTCCCAGAGTTCCTAGGTTTGCCATCACAAAGATGGCAGACTTTGAAAAGTCGTATCCACTTCAGGTAGCCCACCTTAGGGGTGGTACTAGGCTGGGGTGGGCACGCCTATCTGACTACTAATTTTCCCGCCTTGCCCAGGCACCAAACGGGCCCTGTGAGGGAAGCCAGATTCGCATACCAATGGGGGTGGGCTCTTTGAGGCTCCATGCCTTGGAATGTTAATTCGCAGGTCATCCTGTGGGAGGGGGTGTAAACACCCTCTGCCAGAGCAGGCTTTGTATCTGACCTCCGAAGAGCAAAGGTCCTCACCCTTGGGGGTCAGAAACACGTCTGTGGCGGCAGGCCAGCACACTTGTGGTAGGTTTTCAGGGGACACCTCTAAGGTGCTCTCTGGGTGCATGTATTATTAAGTCCATCACTGGAATCCGTGTGGGTTTATTAATACAAGATTTTTTATATCAACCATCTTTATTTTTAAAGAAGCCATCATGCAGCTGGGGAACTCGTTTTTAGGTCGAGCCTAGTGCAGCGTGCATGCGCTGCACTAGGAGATGACCTTTAGAAATCGGTCTGCACTTTTCAAGCACTCATGCTTGTGGTGGCATCCACCTTGCAGAAGCGAGCAGCGGCGCGCAGGGGCCATCTGTTTGTAATTAATGTGGCCGCGTGCGCTTGTTTATATTTCTTTACTTTCACTTCCACTGCCCGCCTCACCCTTGCCAACTGCTTCCTTTTATTCAACTTTGTGGCTTTTTGATCTCTGCCAATTACTGTGCTACATATCTAGCAGCTGTACTTAAAAAAATAGTACTAGTCCCTAGTAAAGTGCACTATGTGTGCCAGGGATGGTAATGCAGTGGTGGTGAGCGGGGCTATCGAAAATCGTGACCTTCCTTTCCCCGACGAAGGTACCTACCTCAGCCAACCAGGGATCCTGAGTCTAACATTTGGTGGTCAGCGGTGTGGGATTTGTATGTGTATTTGCAAATTCACTCACAGTGATTGGTGTCCATCATAAATAGCGTAGACCACGACGCAACCACATATTGTGTTATTGATTTGTTGGTTCTTGTTGGTTTTGTTTTCAGCAACCTTTGAGCCACACATCATGTCGCAGAGCGGTCAAGGAGCCGGTGAGGCTGCAGAATTAGACTTTAACATTGAGGCATTGCTTACCTACAAGGTTGATCAGTTGAGGCAATTCTGCAGGATTTTGGGATGTCCCATGAAGAGTAGTTCCAAGAAGGAGGAGCTGCAAGTGGCCTTAAGGGCCTGGTGGGAAGCCAAAGGGACTCAGGAGGTGGGTGAGGTGGATGAGGATGACCTAAAGAATGGATTTGGTTCACAGAATTTGCCAATGGAGGGACCAGCATCAGGGGCTGGTAGCAGCCATTCAGGGAGGAGTTTTTCACCAGAGGAGTTGGAGGAAAACCAAAGGGTCAGAGAACAAGAGTTGGAGGCCGAGTCCAGTTCAAATGGTGGCAGCGTACAGCCAGTGCCAAGTGTGGATGAATACAGCATGCACTGGATGACTGGGTGTTGGTGAGCATGGCAAATGATTTGAAGGGGGTTCTCAATCTTACCCCTAGGGAGCCTAGGCTCAGTAATTGTTTTCCAGGATTGTACCAACCCGTGTTAGGGTGCGAGCTCTTTGATTACCGGGAGCTGGTACAAGAGCCAGATCCCTGGTCATGGGTCCAAGGGCCTGAAAGTGCCCTAGAGAGGGAAGAGAGGCGAAGTAGGACCGGTAGGTTCCAGAGTAGTGGGGGGGCATGCAGGCTAGTGCCCTGTCTCAATGGAGAGGGAGGGAGTGTGAGCAACATCCCCAGGGGTTCACCACCTCACCCCAGAGACTGGAGGAGCACCCAGTGGGAGGCTTAGTGCCTACTTGCCAACTGTGCGAGGAAGAACACCTAGTGTCAGGAGGGCATAGGGCGTCTGTCACCAGAGTGCCCCTGGTCCTGAAGTTTGTGGGTGCCATTCCTAAATGGCAGGCACAGAAATCTAAATGAAAGGTTAAGAGAGGGAAGTATCCCTCAGTGGGAAAACCCGAGGGTCTGTGTACAGCCGGTAGGGCTGGGTCCCCTAGGAGTGACCAGGATATACCCACATATAACCTGTAGGACAGGATAACTGAGAACAGTGTCCTGACAGATGGGTCTTCCAGGGATACCACTCTGGGTGGGGGTTGGCAAGGAGCCAGCACCCCTAGAGAGTCCCCAACTGTCTGGAAGTACCCATGGAGTGGCATAGTTGGCCCAGGGAGTAGAGACCAAGAGAATCCCCTGGGTCAGAAAGGCATAGAAACGTAGGCTGTCCCTGTGGTAGCGGGCCTGTGTCCATGTTCTATCGCCCTTAGCAGGGAAGTCCATCAAGGTAGTTGATTGATCTACCCTGGCATTTGGCTGGGACGGGGTTGTGTAGGACTTGGCCCTTTTTGGCTAAAGTCCCTAAACTTTATGCTTTCCCCCTAGACCTTTTTCTGACAAAGTGTTGCCAACTTAGATGCTTTGGACACTTTGCCACTGCTAAACAGTGTCAAAGTGTAAGTGTTCCCTGTATAAAGTAATGGTAATTGGTTGTCCATGATTGGCATGTTTGCCTTACTAGTAAAGGCCTTAGTAAAGTGCACTATGTGTGCCAGGGCTGGTAATCCAAATGCTACAAGTGGGTCTGCAGCACTATTTGTGCCACCCACACAAGTAGCCTTAAAAAGGGAACTCAGGCCTGCCGTTGCATGGCCTGCGCGCAGTTTGTGAAACTGCCATGTTGTTCTGTCAAGTGCACCGCCTTGACAGACCTTACCCTTCCCTTTCTGTGCACCTAAGACACCCCTATGGTAGGTCTGGGATCCCCTCTGGTTAGGGTGTAGTGCATGTGAAAGGTAGGACGTGTACTAAGGTGTGTGTCATGTCCTGACAGTGAAATAATCTCCGTTTCATTTTTCACTGCCCATAGGACAGAATGGGAGGGCTATGTTTTCCAGCCTGTCCTCCCAAAAGCTTAAGATGGAAAGGTGAAGTTTAGTATGCCTGAACTCACAATGTAATAACACATCTTTTTATGTACGTGGTTTTTGCATTGTGTGTTCAGAAGCCCCTCTTTTAAAAGTGGCTGCATTTTTGTACTCTGACATTTCTGTGTGTCTCTGCCTGATTAGTGTTAGGATCTGGGGAATGTCTTGACCCAGGGGAGGAGATGAGACAGCAACAGGCTGACCTGCATCTGGAGTGTAGGGGGAGGAGAAGCCCCTAGAGGTGAAGAGGCCTGGGGGGTTGCTATAAAATAATTGTCCTGTCTCCTGCTGAGTGATTGAGAATCCAGCCCCCCACTAATCAAAGGAAGAAGGTGTCAATGGCAGGGAGGCACCCAGAACTGGTTTGAGTAGGGATCAGTGCCCCCTGAAGCACAAAGACTTCAAAGCCATTGAGGGGTATACCTAAGAGAACTGAAGCCCCTGAACTTTGGAGAATGGCTTGATCAAGTGTGAACAAGACTGGAGCTACTTCGTGGTCAAGAGGACCTTTGCCAAGGAAGAAACAACTGAAGAGACTGATGGATAGGACTGCTCTTGCTGTGTGATCTGGGGCTGGCCTGCAGTTTGCTGTTTCAACCAAGGAAAGGCTAAAGTGATTTTTCTGTGTGCTGTGTCCCCCTGCTTGAAGGACTTTGCGGTGTGCTGTATCCTGAAGTAACTATCCCCAAGGGCCTGAGGTGAGCTGGCTCCCTGTTCGGAAACACAGGAACATAAAAGTTTCCAGGAGAGTCTCAGCGGCGCTGTGTGAGCGCGCCTGTTGCAGTCTGAGACCCTCGTAAGGACTACGTGTGATCGTAGGCGCCTGGCATCCAAATGAGTCTCAGTGGCACTGTGAGTGCGTGCTTTGTGCAGCCTGAGATCTTCTGGAGGATCGGTCTGTGATCGGGGGTACCTGGAGTCCAAGCAAGGATCAGCGACACAATCTCTGTGTGCTTTGTGCAGCCTGAACCGCTTTGTGAGGATTGTCCAGTGATAGTGTGCACCGGAATCCAAGTGAGTCTCAACGCCGTTGTGTGCAGGTGCATTGTGCACCGTGAGACCTTCATGAGGATTTGCCTTGTCATCGTGTGTACCGGAAGCCAAGTGAGTCTCAACGCCGTTGTGTGCAGGTGCGTTGTGCACCGCAAGACTTTCGTGAGGATTAGCCTTGTGATCGTGTGCACCGGAATCCAAGTGAGTCTCAATGCCATTGTGTGCGGGTGCATTGGGCACCGTGAGACCTTCGTGAGGATTTGTCGTGTTATCGTGTGCACTGGAGTAAAGTGATTCTCAGCAATGCTGTGCGTGTGATCTTTGTGCAGCCGGAGACTCATGTGTGGAGTGCCCAGTGATTGTGCACCCGAAGTGAAGGAAGATTCAGCGACGCTGTGTGCGTGTGATTTGGGGCAGCCTGAGATCTTCGTAAGTGAAGTGGCCCGGACTCGCAGTCCCGGAGGAGCTGAGTTGCTGGCCCGAGCCGCCATTGCCAGTTCACAAAGCTGCATTGGAGGCTCAGCCGCTGACTGAGGAGAGGAGAGCGAGTTTGCGCCCCCCAGGTAACATGTGTCGACTCCTGGGGCGGGGCGCGGGCTCAGAGGGAGACGCTCTCGGCCTCTCTCTAGTGTTGGTAGTGCGAGCTTCAGCTTCGGCTCGTGTCGCAGGCCATATCACCAAAGGGGTGGTGGTAAAGGGGCCGGAGTGTAAAGCTGCACTTTGGGATTACATCGTACTGTGTGAGGGGCAACTGTGAGAGGCAGAGAGACCGCCTAAGGCCTTAGTGTATTACGCATTATTCAATTTCTGAAGAACGGAGTACCTGACTGTCGTATTACACATTGCATCATTTCTGTATAATGGAGTACCTGATTAGAGTATTATGCATTGCATTATTCCTGCATACAGAACTACCTGATTAGTGTTTGACGCATGGCATTTTTATCTGCATAACGAACTACCTGATTGTCATATGACGCATTGCATTGTTTCTGAATCACGATATACCTAATTAGCGTTTTCCGCATTGCATTTCTCCTGCATAACGAATTACCAGATTAGTGTATATGTATTGCCTTATTTTTGCAGAACGACATATCTGGTGGTGGTATCACGCATTGCATTATTTGATCTTGCAAAGTGCCTGATTGTTACGTTACGCATGACAGTATTATTACATTGCAAAAGTATATGATTCTAGCATTACGACTGTATGATATGATTTTAGGAGTACGGGAGAATGTTTAGAAGTGCTCATTGATATCGCCAGAACTTACAGGGGCTGGCTGGCCTAACAAGCGGCCAGGAGAAATATTACACAACCTCACATGTTGGTTTAATATTGTGTGGCCTTATCGTATATCTTTTTACATAAAGCTTATACTAGTTTTTACAAAACTCGTGTGGATTCTATTTGTGGTGTCATCATTGGATTATTGTGAGCGTGGTTGTGAATACTTTACACATTTGCCTTGAAGATAAGCCTGGCTGCTCGTGCCGAGCTACCGAGGGGATCCCTACTTGGCCTAAGGTACCTACCTCAATCAACCAGGGATCCCGGGTCTAACATACATTAAAACAGGGGCTGCTCTCTACACTCACCATATAAACAAGCGCTCTCTCCTAGCACATGCTGCCTCTCTTCTCAAGTTATAGGAAGGATGAAACTTAGAGTCAGCCCTGCTTTCATTTGAACCTGTGGCTGCTGCGTATGCACAGATTTCTGGGGCCATCTGTTTCTAATTAGGGTGGCCGCACCCGCTTTTTTATATTTGTTTACTCTCTCTCCCCATTTTTGTCTCACCCTTGCCCTCCCTTGTTAACCGTCTTCTCCTAAACAAGTTTGTGGCTTGTTGATCTCTGCCAATAACTGTGCTACGTATCTAGCAGCTGCACTGAAAATAATCGTATTTTGTCAAAAGTATCTGCTAGCATTTATTTTTGTATAAAATATTAAAACAGGGGCTGCTCTCTATACACACACCATATAAACAAGCTCTCTCTCCTAGCACATGCTGCCTCTCTTCTCAAGTTATAGGAAGGATGAAACTTAGAGTCAGCCCTGCTTTAATTTGAACCTGTGGCTGCTGTGTGCGTACAGATTTCTGGGGCCATCTGTTTTTGTGGCTTGTTGATCTCTGCTAATAACTGTGCTACACATCTAGCAGCTGCACTAAAAATAATCGTATTTTGTCAAAAGTATCTGCTAGCATGTATTTTAGTATAATGCATTAAAACAGGGGCTGCTCTCTACACACACACCATATAAACAAGTTTTCTCTCCTAGCACATGCTGCCTCTCTTCTCAAGTTATAGGAAAGATGAAACTTAGAGTCAGCCCTGCTTTCATTTGAACCTGTGGCTGCAGCGTGTGCACAGATTTCTGGGGCCATCTACAATAACAACACAAGTGCACAATACTGAAACATATCAATCTATGGATATTAGCAATGAACTTCTAATAGACTGGTTTATGATCAATACAGATGTGGAAGAATTATCTGATGCACTTATGCCATATTTACCGCAGACATGTGAAGCAATATTTTGCAATGGCATTATTTCAAAAATATTACAACAGAATGAATTTATAAAACATGTATGAATGTACATCATAAATATTTTTTTTCCACTCAACTTACTTTAAAGTACTAAAAATGTTAACAAAAGTTCTTGCAATAAAATTTAAACTAACAAACATTTGTCAGTTATTCCTAGAAAAACCATTGCCAATATCTTTGGTTACACACTTATAAGGTGCCAAAAAAACAACACATATTAGCAATGCCAATAGCTCAAAAATAAAATCCAAACAACCAAGCTCTAATTGGGTGTTTTATATATGCTAAAAAAATATTACTACACATTGCTCAGAAGATAATTTTTGTATTTTTAGCCTCCAGGCTACTTTAGCATTAAAACTAATTGTAAAGCTGTTCCATATTTGCTTTTTAAGCAAAAAAGCTAGAACAAGATTTTTCAGTAGCACACAATTCATTACTTTATAGTAGTGTGTAGAAACATATTTATTCTATAAAAACATTGCCATACCCAATACGTCTCGCCTTTCAGAACATACAAGTATTTAGTTACGCAGCACAATATCCTTGGTGCAACAACATCAACTGTTGCATGGCTAAACACTTATAAGGTCCCAAAGGCAAGACCCATTGGCTATGCCAATGCTTGTTACCAGTGTTTTAAAATGGATTCTCTGGTCACTTGTATTGGCAGTAATGGAACTGACCAGCACAGGGGCATATCTGCTAATGCAGATATGTCCTCCCATATAATATAATGCACCCTGCCACAGGGCTGTAATGCCTGCTGTAAGGGTGACTTACACATATTTTACCTATTGTCAGGGAACATGGCACACAGGGATGTGTGATATGCCAATTTTTTCACTTTTTTCTGCACCAAAACATGCAGCCTGAAGTGGCAGTCTGTATGTGTTTGGTGAGGGGTCCCTTAGGGTGGCACAATGCATGCTGCAGCCCATAGGGACCATGTTTAGTCTCCTTGGCCCAGGTACCACGGAACTTACAGGTAGTGCTAAAGGTATTACCAATTAGGGTACAATTGCACAGTTTTGGGAAAGAGGTCTAGCATAGGGGACCTGGTTAGCTGGGAATCAGTGCACTTCTAGTCAAAATCAGACTAAAATACCAGGCAAAACGTGGGGGTGACCACATCAAATAGGGGCCCTTTGCTACACCCAGTCCTGATGGTAATCATGCATTTTTATGGGATCAAAAAAGTGTCGACGACATTCTGTGAGCCTACAAATCAAACGTTTTAATGCCTTTGTTTCGGCCTTATGGATAAGCACTAACGGGCCTGTTTATGAGGCAGTAGCCTCGCTCTTGTACCATGCAACGTGGTGCAAGATCGATGAAAACCTTAAGACAGATTTATAAAGCCATGCAAAGTATTTGCGGGGCACCAAAAATCTGGAGTAATGCAATGCAGCACAAACCACTGCTTTGTTTTACTTTGCCCTGGGAAAGCAGTCCATGGGCATTGTGAAGGTGTTCCCACACAACTCTCATGGGTTTTGACGCATCCCCAGAGTTATAAGAACTTGTAAACCTGGGAAGGCGCCAAAATCTTACACCTTCCCAGAGGAGGTGTAACGAGGAAAAATATCTCTATTTCTCCTCGTTTCTTCCTCTTTCTATGTGTGCTGTATTCTACAGCACACAAAGAAAGAGGAATATGCCTCCCAGGAGAACCTTCCTGCACAAAACAATCCTGCATGCAACACAGGCACCTTTGCACCATGGTGGAAGGGTGCCTGTATTGGCGCTAAGCTGTAAAAAGGGAGCCAGCGCAAAGGAAAGGACAGAAATGCACCGTATTACCTTACAAATGGCGCATTACTGCCCTTTCCCTGTCACGCAGAGCAGTGTAGCAAGGTGACTTGCTGCGCTGCACTGCTTGACTTGGCCATAGATATGGCCTTTAGTGTTCAGCACTTGATTGTGCTTTTGTCAGAGTGTTTTAGACATGTGAACATGGAGTACTTTATTTTAACTTACATTTGGTGATAGTATGATAACTTTGTGATGTTAAAATAAAATATTTTTTTGATAATAATTGTAAATTAATAGTGCTCTGTGTATGTTTGGTTGGTGGGACCATTATTTGCTTTAACAATTATGTAATCCAGGGTTCTACAGAAGGGCAGGTTTTTCCTTGTTTCCTATACATGTGTAGCCAGCTAGAACAAAGGATAAGTGAGGGGGGAGAGCAGGTCATCAGAAGATGGAGAGACATGGGCCATCTGAAACTAAAGCCTGAGGTTAACAGATGAGGGAGGAATGTAAGAAAATTGAGTATTAGTTGAGGAGGTGAGAACCCACCTCAAATAATAATCACCATCCTTGTCATAGTGAAGCACAAAAGGAACTAAATAAATGTGAGCTTAACCCTTTGGTAGCTATAGCACAGGGCATACATGCTTAACTTTAAAGGTAGTGTGTAATGTATTTAAGCAGTACTCAAACAGTAAAAAAGTAAAAACATAACACAAGAAAAATCTAAAATGAATACATAAAAACAGACAATATTGTAATAAATAAAATGACACTAGAATGACAATAATCCAATTCCTAGGACCAGAGTTATGAACTTTTAAAGTTGGTATTTAATAATAGTGCCAAAAAGCAATAAGCACCAACTGCTAGCAACTGCTCGGGTGGACTCGGACAAGGGTAGAATTCCAGGCAGGCCGCTATGGAGCGCGGGTCGGATACAAGGACCAGGTTTGTCCTGGTCTCAAAGTTACCTCCTCACTTTAAACCTTTTCTGGAGGTAGAAAGTCTTCGTGGGGCGAGGCAGCTGACTAGATCCAAGAGGAAGGGCTCGATGATTATGGAGAGCTGCTAAACGAGGTCTCGGATTCGATCGAAGGCTACATGACATTGAGCTTGGTAAAGCCATTGACGAAAGTTGCTGGGTTGAGGGAATGCTGCTCGGCTACCAGCCCAGTGAGGCCGTCACTCAGGTGCTTCTCAACATCTAGTCCGAGGAAGTGTATCGCTCAGTGTCGAATCCAGTGAAGTCATGGATGATGGTTGTCGTGTCAATGATTGCCATCCAGGGAGGTTCTCAGTTAGACAGGGAGGAGTGCACTATGATCACAACCAAGGAGGGTCCATCACCTTGGAGAACGCACTTAGGGGCAGGACTCACTCCCACAGAGGCCAACACAGGGGACTAGGTCAGATCCAGTTGGCACTGATCATGTGGAAAGCTGGACAAAGGCCTTTGGTAGCTGCTGTAGCCCTGTAACTCAAACAGGAGATCAGCCAACGGACCCCTAGAGTCACATCTAGGGTCTTGGCATCAAGACAGGCATGTCCAGGCTTCCTTTAGGTTCCCCAGGCAGCAGCACAGTTCTTCTGATTTTTCTCAGGTACAAGATTGTTTTGAGGAGGGTACTGAGGATGCCACATTTATGAGCAGTACAAGCCTGAGTGTGGGGGAAACCATTGGCCACACCATACCCAATGAGGTTACCCTACCCACGTTGACAGGACTTCTTATGTATATTACCGTAAGCTGTAAGATGGCAGGATCTTTCTTCCTTTAGTCAAAGCTCCCTGGGCACACCCAGAGATGTGGCTATGAAAATGGGCACACCCTCCTTGTGGTCACTCTAAATCAGGTCAGCTCCCCTTCCCACTGGGTTTGAAGACAAGCTGACTAGACGAAAAAAGAAGGGGGCAGACTTGATGTCAGGTTCATCCGCTTGTGAGAGGGGAGGTCTCTTTACAGTTGAACTAGTCCTTGGGCATAGGTAACATATCAAGAAAAGAGCAAAACCTCCCGACGCCATGCCCTTTGTCTGGAAGCAACCCACATATCACCACAAGGGAGCCACCAGCAGTCATGTGACAGTTGAATACTGGTAGGAAGACCTCCAGAAGTTCAGGCCAAGAGAGGTACATTTTCCAAAAGTACCTCTTCCAACATAGCTACTCAAAATTCAATTTCACCATTATATTAGATTTTTAATGTCCATTAAAGTGAGTATTTGAATCATATTTTTATATGTATTCAATCCAAAACTATCATTATATGGTGTTCTAACATAATGCAGTGTTTTACTATGCTTTACAGTGCTACTGTAGTGGGTGACACACTGAGTGCTACGGCCCACTACAAGAATTTATTTTGCAGGCTCTTGGCACATGTAGTACCGTATAATAGGGACCTACAAGTAAATTACAGGTGGCAATTAAGTGTATGCCAATGTCAGTGCGTTTATAGGGAGAGTACAGCACCTCAGTCCTGGTTAGCAGGACTAAAGTGCGCAGAAACATGGAGGACTATCACACAAAGGATGGTCATTTGCAACAAGGAAGATGATAAAGACGATGGCAAATGTGGGCAAGAAGGAGACAGAAGGTGAAAGGTATAAAAACAGTCCAAAGAAGGGAGTTACGGGAAAGAGCGGATGGTGCTTGTGAGACAGCACAGAGGAGAGGTGCAATTTTTGGTGAATGGTTTGTTAAAGTTCATGCTTATGTTTTCTCCAGCAGGAGATATAGTATTGTTCATGTTAGCAGGAAATGTGACCCCATTGCTACAGTTGAGTGAGACAATAATGTATGTTCATCTAGAGTCGCAAACATTTTTGCAATGACCCTGTTCAATGACGAGGGCAAGAGAAGTTGGAGATAGAAGGCTGTAAGAAAAGAAGATGGTCAGAGGTAAAAGAGGGTGAGAAAGAGGAGGGAAAGCAAGAGAGTAGGTTGGGAGGGAAGAGTGTGGCAAAGAGGTCCAAGAAAGAAGTGTGTGTGAAGTGGAAGAGAAGAATGGTGAGAAGGAACATGAAGTTGAAATAAGAGGAAGAGAGGGACGCTTGAGAAGAGAGAAACATATTTGAGGGTTGAGGAGGTGAACACATTAGAGAGAAAAGGAGGGAGAGACACAGAGAGTGAGTGTGAATCCAGAATGGGGAATAAAATAAAGCGAGCATCAAAGTGAGTGTTTAGTTTTCAACATTAAATGAAATATTTTGGCTGTGCTCCTCCTCAACCTGTGTTGACATTCTGAGTTGGAAGGTAAAGATGTTACATGAGCTCCAGTCTCTCGGACCTAATATTTCCTGAAAATTAGCACTTGTTTCCATCTCAGTTCCAGAATAGCTGGGGCTGCTCCATGACACATGTCATGCACAGTGAGTCACCAGATTCGTATGTGGGTCTCAGTACTATTAACTGATGGTGTAATAGGTTATAGTTAAGGTGCCATGACAAAACTGTCTAGGGAATTCTGAACTGTTATCCCAGATAAAGGACATTTTAGTCAAAGTACCTTTTTTCTGGCTTGCACCCTAAACCGCTATCCCACTACTGACTCACGTGGATGGCTCTCAAGTGACACCTCTACATTGTTCTGTGACACACACCATTATCAAAAGTGAGATGCCAATTTTAAGAAGTATATAACATGCAGCTAGTTTCTTGGTCTTTGTTTTATTCAATTTCTCTGCTACCCTGTGCATTTGTTATTTTTTGACTCTTTTCTCGAAAGGGTTTATTTCTCTTTGCCACTATCACAGTTTTACCTTACTCCTCATTTCTGGGATTTCCTATTACTCTCTGCTACAACAGAATCCTTGTTCTTTCTTTCTCTCACTCTTACAATACAGCACCATCTTAATCCTGCCAATACTTCTCCATCACTAACAGTAGCCTACTTAAAAATGACAACTATGATGTATCCTGTTATCTCTTAGTTCCTTGCTGCTCAGCCATGTGAATGTGCTGTAGTAGAATGTTCATGAGTGCATGGTGTGTATGAGTGATCAGTTGGAATACGTGGGGCTGAGCAGAAGGATGCTGATCCTTGTGTGTCATTCTTACCATCTTACTTGTAACTGAATAAACCTGCTCTTATAACCTACAATACTGGCTATTGGACTAATTACCTAAAAGGGCCTTACTTCGTTTACAGAAAACATGGCAGCTGTGTCATATGCCCAACTTTTGACTATGATTAAAAGACACACACACACACTAAAATACTCAGTCTGCTTGTGTTAGTAATTGCCTAGTGCAGTCATAACGCCTATTACATTTTGCATCATTGCGCTTTAGCACCACTAGTGAAACACGTACATTTTATTTGGGTAAGAATTTTTTTTTAAGATTTTGGTACGAAAAGTGAAAACTGTTCATGATTTAAGCACTCATTGTTCACTCCCCACAACTGGGAGCTGTACTTGGAACTCTTTAATGATTCTGAACAGGAAGGCAATCAAATGCTTAACATTCAAGTGGGGAGAGAGCGTAGTGATGGGCTCTGAAATCTAGATACTTGCGCTCACTGTTAATGTGCAATCTTTGACAATCCTTTGAAACACAAAATGCTGCTAAAAACACTTCTCAGAATTCTGCTCCTGGTGGACAAGGCCAGACTCTCACACAAAGAGGCAAGCCTCCTGGCTATAGATGCTGAGAAAGCATTTGATAGGGTACATAGGCCCTGCCTGGATGCCAACCTAGTCCACTGTGGCTTTGGCACCAGGTTCCGCAATTGGATACTCGGTAGCTACAGCAATCCCAGGACAGCGATTCTGATCTTACGGCAGTAATTGACCCTTTTCTCCATACTGAGAGGGATAGACCAGGGATGCTTGTGATCCCCTCTTCTTTTTAACTTTTATACTGAGCCTAAGGAACAAAGAGTCAAAGACAACCCCCAGATCACTAAGGTGCATTTCAGAGTAGACACACACACCGTATGCCTTTACGCGGGCGATGTCTTAGTGGTGTTGGACAACCGCCTACACTCCCGACCAGCCTTCCTAGAAGATATAGAGCATTTAGGAAAAGCGTCTGGTTTAGAACTAACTTTCGGATGTCACAGGCCCTCAATCTATTGGTTGCACCCTACCTGCAAGAGTGGTTGGCAGCCAGCTACTCTCTAAAATGGCTGCTTCCTCGATATCTTATCTCAAAGTACAGATAGCTCCCACGATCTAAGACACGGTTCTCCGAAACTACCGCACTTTATTCTGCTAGGTCACGACAGACCTCGTCCAGTGGAGGCATTCTTGCCTCTCTTGGCTAGGAAGAATAGCTGCATTAAAAATTACTATACTCCACATGGCCCATTTTTTATTCCAGACACTTCCGCTGAATTCAAAGCAAGCAAAACTCAGCTGCTTTGTAAGGGAATGCAAACGCACTCCTATGTGCTGCGATCGATCAGAAACACCACCCCATAGCAGAGGGGGTTCAGGGGGTCCTTAATCTCTTGCACTACTACCAAACAGCACAGCTCCACTTCCTAGTGGAGTGGAGTCGCCCCAAAACGGAAAAGCACTCCTACATCATGGATCGCGCAATAGCGAGAGAGCACCACTGAAAAATGCCATGGTTACACCGAAAGCACAGGGCGTGGAGCCTCTACTCCTCACAGATTACTAGAGCTACCCGCGTGATCTGAGATAGAGTGGCTACTTGGAAAGAATTGACATCCTTTCCCTCACCACTTACCCCCCCGTATTGGGTAACCTGGACTTTGCTCCGGGCCTTTACCTCCCTTTCACCTAACATTTCAGCATGGCAACGTAGCAGATGCAGGTCCATCAAGCACTTTTTTTATGCTGATGGACCCATCCTCTTTAAGCAACTGGAAACCAACTACTGTATCCGAGAAACAGAACATCTCCATTACCTACAGTTAAGACACCGGGTCACCCACCCCGATGTGCGACGGGGATCACCGAAGCCACTCACTTCTTTTGAGAAATGGATTCTCCTCAAAGACAGAGACAAGCATATTATCTCCGACTTATATGCGCTCCTGACCCAATCCTGCTCAGAGAAGAAGACTCTAGGCCAGAGGTGTTGGGGATATGAGCTGGGACAGCCACTTACACATAAAGATTGGGGAGAAATATACTAAAGGGAATTTCACACGGCTCGTAACACATCAAGCATTGAAACCGCTACCAAGATAGTGACCTACTGGTATCTCACACCCACCAAGTTACACAGGGGTAATCCTACATGTATTAAAGACTGCTCCTGGGCCTGTAGAGTGCCTGGAAATCTCCTGCACCTACTTTGGACTTGCCCGAAGCTGACTCAATACTGTGATACAGTTCTAACAGACCTAGACACCTGCCTCAACATACAACTAACCGCACTACCCTGCTTACATTATCATAAGGGTCACCAACTCTCTGACCTTCCCCCTGAGATTCAGACAAGGTCAGCACATCAGTCTGGCACTCTGCGAGGGACTACAGGTGATTATTTCACACTGGGGCACAGATGAAGTACTTACACACACACACACACACCCTGGCTTCATAGGTTAATGTGCATTCTAGGCATTAAAAAGATAACTCTATCAATGACTCATAATTAGGGGTGGGCAGTAAACTCCACTCCGCCAGCGGAGTCTGCAGAGTTTCGACACTCCGCGCTCCACTTGGAGCACAGAGTTCAGCAAAAACTCTGCCAACCGTATCCCATCCCTATTTTGATATGATTACATCCTGCTCTATCATTAGCTGCTTTTAACCATTTCCACTGATTTAGCAGGTATGTTTTGTTTGGGCTCTTTTGGCAGGATTTGCACTTGCTATGGCTTAATTTAAGGGTTTTCTTTTGGTGGAGTTTTATATAGCGCGAACTAGACCCGAATGTATCAGACCACTTAACATGAGCACCAGTTACGTTACAGATGGACACATTCATTTTAGTTAGGCAGAATCACAGAATGTTAAGCGCCCCTGCTGAGACTCGAACCCGGTTTACCAGCTCTGAGGTCGACCGCCCCAGCCGTTAGGCCACATTCTCTCCCCCTTGAGCTTGTTTTGAATTTCCGCCCTGGCAAGCTTACAGTGCAGCACAGGTAGCCCCGATGCCTAGTTCAGGAAAGCCCAGGTAATGTAAAGCCCCCAGAACCAGGGTTAACAAAGGGGAATCGGAGGGGCTTCGGACAGGGAGAGCCTAGCTTGGAGGTAGAGGCAGTGAGCTGGGCTGGTTGGCGTTTGTGGGTATGCTGATGTAAGGGCATAGTTAAAACAGAGGACTTGGGGCTTGCAGATAGCCAGGGCTGTAAATAGACACCACTGCTGTTCTGACTACCTCTAATACAGCATCTCCTTTTTTACCCATACAAGTCTAAGAATTGTTACAAATAGGACCCTTCCTGCAGCCATATAACTTTACATGAGCATGAAGTATTAATTACTAAAATGAAAGACACCACAGGGAAGATTTGGTAAGCGCCGTAGGATGTGTTTTGATCACTGCTGTTAATTAATTTTATGGACTAAACCGAAATAGTGTTTGTGTGTGAGTCTATGTGTAATCACGAGTACAGAGGAGGCAGGAAGGGGTCTGGAACGCGGTCAACAAATGTGAGTCCCCATCTCCCTGACCTCCAGAATATAGTACTTCTCAATATCAACACACCGCCACTACCTGATCACCAACACCTCCTCCCCTCAAGTGCTGATTACAATCCCAAAACATCACATCTCCATCGCAGGGCGACAGGCCTGCCTACTGCCTCTGAATGTAATCTTTTCAATTGTTTAGTACCTCTCAGTCACAGACACACATAGCTGTAAAGTACACTGCTCAGGTTTGGGATTCTCTGTATAAATATAAGGCCGTAGGACATTGGTGTTTCCACACAGCAGGATCGTGCCTGCAAACATTTGGCGTTAGAGATGAAACTGTCCCTGCATTGGGTGGGAGGTGGAGAATGGTGCTTTCTTTGGTCTCATATCAAATTTCCAGAGCTGTGCAAAAGACGGCAGAGGGGCAGGGGTATTTTCCAAGCCTTCTACCTTCATTTTAGTGCTGAAACATGTCGACCTTGTATTTTGTTGAGTAGTTTTAAATCAATACTACTCTTTGCACTGCTTTTTTAACTCTACCAGTGTGAGCAAGTGAATAAAAAGTCGCTTTTGCATCCACTAGGTAATTTTAACTTCACCACTGCATACATACTTTTTCACACCCCGTTGCACTGCACTCTCACCACCCCTATCTTTCACGTATGGGATTTTAGCATCCTACTTGTTACCATCTTGTAAAAACATCTCAGAGCTCCTACCTCATAGTGAGGGAGTTGTAGCACTCAGTAAGACTAGGTTTCCTACTGGGAGGAGAAACCCATATGATGAAGCATGCCACCTATGGTGAGTGAGGGTTTTCGTCCTAAAAGGGATTATCCCCCTGTTTACATGGGAGATTTTGTGTTGCTCCAGTCCTTCTAGTATTTCATGCACGCTTGTTGTTGCATATGTGTGTGCTAATATAGACCGAGGTTGTTTTGTGTGATTATTGATTATAATTAGGGGATATGCTCCTTGCCAGTCTTAAACTTGTTCCCTTGGACCCTTCCCTACCCTGGTCGTGTTTTAATAAATACCTACTGCCTTTATCCTAACTTTTCATAATAAACAGATCAGCCCTATAGCCTTTATCATTGGTTTGTCACCCAAAACCAAAACAGTCCTGCCGTAGTACACATAAGCTTTCGCAAATGGCACACACTCATTTTCAGTGGAAGAACACAACACAATCAAATGCTGTACTCCAGTGAAACAACATGTAGGAGGATGATAAGTCTCTCTCTGTTTCTCTCAGAAGTGCTTCTTAAAGCTCTTTTTCTGTTGATCACATCAGGTCTGGCAACAACTACACTCTCAAGCCAGACCTAAAACTAATATGCTGGCACAATGAAAGGAAATAACTGCTCATTTTGAGCACTGCTGTAATAAGTTGGCATTAACAGCGCTTGGTTTACCAGGTGCAGAAATACACACCTACTTAACCACAGGCTAGAATGTGTAATATGCAGAAATAATGTTTTGGGCACATTTACGTCAGACCAATTTGTCCGCTTATGCTTGGGCAATATAACAGGTGTGCATTATTTACTTCAACTCAAAATCCTTATTCATGCCATTGCTTATGAGTGGACTAATGGGTCCACTGCAGGGGCCTGTGTTCGACCTCATGGTCACAGATTAAAATCCCGGTGGGTCCACTCCGCCTTTCATCCATCTGCGGTCAATAAAATGAGCTCCGTTGGGTAACAATAACCATCTGCTATTTAGTGACAAGATACCTACAGGTGAGCGTGCGCTTTACAAATACAGATGTTAACTTATGCAGAGTGAGCACCATAATGTTAGCAGGGTTGTCATTAGCACCTCTTGAAACACCACCTGATATAGCACTTTTATTTAATGAGGACCTTAGCACTTAATATATAGAAATAAAATTAATGTAAAACTTTGCAAACAATTTAGAATAAGATTGTGTGTCAGTGTCTTACTTAATTATTAGCAGGTTGATAATAACAAGATTATTATGGCAAAATAGTTGTTACAAAAAGCTACAACATTCATTTTGAGGTATGTGGGTAGATTTAAAAAAAATTCATTGTAGTCACACCCTGGCCCGTATTA
This sequence comes from Triturus cristatus, assembly GCF_964204655.1. Classification (NCBI taxonomy): domain Eukaryota; kingdom Metazoa; phylum Chordata; class Amphibia; order Caudata; family Salamandridae; genus Triturus; species Triturus cristatus. Next base: position 1,037,390,138 of record NC_140582.1, on the reverse strand, counting down.
CGATAGGGGCACATTTTCCCTGTTTGCGCCAAGGAGCACATTAAAACAGGTGCGCTAGGCGCAAGCAGGGATAGTACACTCCATTATGGTGAATGCTCTGTCCTTAGGGCTGCCACGAACTGGTGCTGCCCTGTGGACAGCGCATTTAAATTAAATACAGAGCGGCTGCTTTGAAGACGCTCCAAGTTGGTTTCACAATGCAGGCAGCATGCTGCCTGTACTTTGAAGAGGGATTACAGATCCCCCTGCAGGCAGATGAAGAGTGACTGCACCCACCTGCAGGGGGATGTGTGTGAAGTCCATAGGACACCATTTCTCCCCTCCAGAGTGTTGTCTTTAAGATGCGCATTGAAAGTGCTACACCTATTTGTGGCGCACTTTCAGTGTGCCTCATAAAGGCACGTTTGCCTCTGTGCCTGCATTCATAATATGGTTGGGGCGCAGAGGCAAAGGGATCCCCTCATTTGCATGGGGCCAAGCCCTCTTAAAATAGCGCTGGCGCTACATATGTGCCAGTACTATCAGTATTACAGACGGGGGTCTTACAAGAATCTGCAGCCCCTTCTGTAATACCAAAGTGTCTCGGGCACACAAAGTGAGCGCAAATCCCCGGGGCACTTTCTATAATACCGCCCCTGGTAGCCAGATATCAAAAGAAAGATGTGTACTGTAAGCTGTACACCTCAATGAAATCATATTTTCGGACAGGGGCGGTGGGTGAGATTTTAAAGTGGTGGGGCGCAAACGAATTAGCATACAGCACCGTAGCGAGCGAGCGTAGCGAGCGAGCCCGAACCCCAAAAGGGGGGTTTGGGGATGTTACCCCCCCACGAAAAGTTTGAAAAAAAAGAAGAAAAATCGTGCATTTTCAAGCAAATTTGAGAAAGCAGGAAGGTTAATAAAGCAATTGTGAAAGTGCAGTTATTACATTAATAGATGGCATAACATAGGTAGCTGCTTATTCAGTATTACCACAGAGCTTCATACATTCTGTCCTATTATGCTCAGGTGCTGAATTCAGACTATAAGACTCATGGAAATCTCAGCTCTAAGAGTAAAATACGTTTGACACAAGGCCGCCAAATCCCTTAAGATGTCCATGAACCAAGCAACCATTCCCTATGGAAACCGTTGCTTAAGAGCAGTGTGGGCAGTCCCTAGATAAGACACCCCAGGTACCTGAACATTTGAGATATGTTGAGTGACCGAGGTGGCCTCCACTGCTCTCGCTATCTCAGCACATCACCTTTACACCCAAATGAGCCATCTCCAACTACACGCACAGTAGATCACATGCACGCAAACTTTGAACTGTCATGGACAAGGGTATTTCTCAGCACTCAGTGCGTCCCAGGCACGGCTGCCCCACCACTCGGAGGCCCATCCAGCTCACTCGCTGCTCTCCATGAAAATGATGCTTGTAACCGCTGCTCTGCATCAGGGCTGCCCAACTTAACACGCATCTGCATACAACGAACCTCAGTGGACTTGATCAACATGTTCATGGGTTATTCTGAAAAATCACGCTGAAACGTCCCTCCTGAAACCACTTTGGACACCCTTGCCTAGAACTCTAATCTCATCCTACTACTCGGTAGCGGCTTCCTATAAAGAATGAATATAAAAAAATAAACAGTACACACCCGTAAGACTACACTCTCTCTCCGGGGCCCAAATGTACTAAGGTTTTGCATAGGCGTTCTTTGAAGAAAATCAGTGCAAACGGGCGCTGTTGTCGACTATATGCTTTAAAGCCCTGTGGGCGCTCGTGCAAAACTATGCAAATGTGGGCCGTAGTGTTAACTCTTGGAGCTGCTGCAGGCCAACATCTGCCAACCTCTTTACCATTCCAGGAATGCAGAAAGTTGCATGCGTATGGGAAGCGCGGGGAACGTTTTCATCTACAGCATTCCCCGTACAGTGTTTTTACCGACTCGTCTTTAACATACATGGAATAATATTGCTGTCTATGGAGCACGCACGCTAGTTTTGAAAGACAATTTACTTCTTTAAAAAAAATCCGGAGATTACAGCGTAGAGCGGAGGGAATGTAAGCAGCATTAAGGTGAGTGCTTGAAATGGAAACCTAACAGTTGTGGCTCGTGGGGTGTCGCGGGGGGGGGGGGTGTATCGCGGAGGTGGGGGGGGGGGAGTTTTGAAATAAAATTAAAAAATCCTACCTGAGCAGGTCGGTCCGCTGCCTCGGGTGACGGGTCCGTTGGCGCAATGGCGCCTACACTCGGGAACAGCCACGCACACATCACTGACTGCTTGCAAGTGGGCGTGCAAAACCCTTTCAGCCAATCCTGGTGCTGCTGGCAGCGCCAGGATTGGCTGGGGGCACGTTTTACACTCCGCCCACCTGCCCATTAGGAGACCGAGGTTTGAGCCTTTGCTCAACCCTCGCTCTCCTAATGGGCATGCGCCAGAACTGCAAACACAAGTGCGCATGACTGGACACGGTGCGAAAATTCGTCCTCCGTCCCCACTCATGCGCACTTGTGCATTGTGCTGCTCCATGCCCCTGGTGACGGTCTGACTACATGTCAGTCAACATGACGCCGGACCGCCCACGGGTGGTCTGACGTCATGCTGACTGACATAATTGTCAGTTGTTCTCAGCCGCGGGTCCAAGCTCTTGCTGCGCATTCACGACGATTTTTCAGAGCTTCTCACACACTGTACTTATATCCACAAGCATGCGAGAGCCATGCTAAAGTTATCACCGGGAACCCAAAGGACTTTTGTAAATTGTGGTTGATAGGTGTGTTTTGCTAGGTTCCTGAGTAAATAAGATGTATTGCACTAAACATGATTGAAAGTCTGCTGTTCTCAGCCGCGGGTCCAAGCAGGGCTGGCTGGTGGGGCTACGCCCCTACGCCCCAATGGACGCACCGCGGCTGTTTTCGGACACTGTTATTGACTTTACCATAGTTGAGGGTGCATTCCGCTCTAAATTTTACATGACCCAACAATAGTTTTCGGTGGGACACATTATAGAACAGGCAGTGGCAAAGCCAAAAAGTCTGATCTTGGTAAACTAAAAAATATATATATTGATAGCCTATGTCACAAAGAGTAAAAGGAAAAAAAGAAACATATAACCGTGGCAGTAATAGGGTTGTAAAAAATGTTACATTAAAAAAATAGCCAATACCGCCATCTAACTGTGACGTAATATGCTTGTAAAAATGTTTAAATTAAAAAAGTAGCCATTAAATATAATTGTAAAGAACGTTATGGGTACTTTTAGTAGCTAGGTGTACTTAGAACATATAGAGAACCCGGTTCTAGTTTTAATGAACATCAAGGGAAAATATGATTCTTCTTGGCACCAAAAGGTACTATTGCCATTGAATTAGTATAACATGAAAACATCATTTAAACAAATAAGTTTCATAAAAAGGTAAAAAAAAAGAATGAATCGATAGAAAAAGGCACTGACAAAGTAAATTATTGCCCCACTGGCCCTGGCACATTTTAGGGCGATGTGGACATTGTATCAGGTAAAGTGCTGTCACTTATAGTACAAAATAGTTATGCGCTGAATTGGGCAGAGCCCTCGCCCTGCGCTGTACTCTGTGGTGGGCAAAAGCTTCGAATGACAGTTGAATGGACCAATAGAGGAAGATGGCCGCCAGAGAGACCTTGTACGTACGTACATAAGTCTCTCCTTTTTATTTATGAATTTTTCTCATTACATAACGCTGACGAGAGAGCTAAAGTTGTCTTTAGGCCAGGCTTAAAAATGTAAAATACTCTTTATAAGATATGATCTTTTCTGTGCGTGGGTGGCTGGATGAGGGGACAATGAATAAGGGCGCCCTTTGTCTTTTTGTCTCCTAGCTGCATTTTAATATCTGGCTCTGAAAGGGTTTCCATCTGGTCGTTAATTGGTTTTCTTGTCACTAAAAGTAAAAATGAGAATATTTGTTGACTGCCTCCAGAGTGAATAATTAACTTTCGCCCACTACATTGTTCACTTCAGCAGAAAAAAATGCTTACAGTGACTTTTTGAGTAGTTACATAAAAGCCTAACACATACCAGATGTAGGTAAGAAAGGAAAATATGTATTGCAAAATAATGTAAGCAGCTTTAATAAGGCTGCTGGCGCTTAATTAGTTCTTGGCCCTTCAGAGTTTATTTGAAGGGATTTGTATCCTGTACAGAATGCGATGGATGATTTGGCTGATATATTCAGCCATGTACACATACCAGGCAACATTACTTGAATTGCTCCGTCGGGCTGTGCATGCACACTAGTACAGTGCCACCTAGCTGCTGTATATTTAATGAGGTAAGCATGCCATGGTCTTCCCCAGCATCACCAGCTGCCCACTGCAGCATGCCATGATCTTCCTCAGCATCACCAGCTGCCAACTTCAGCATGCCATAGTCATCCCCAGCACCACCAGCTGCTCAGTTCAGCATGACATGGTCTTCTCCAGCACCACCAGCCCAGTTCAGCATGCCATGATCTTCTCCAGCACCAACAGCCCAGTTCAGCATGCCATGATCTTCTCCAGCACCACCAGCCCAGTTCAGCATGACATGGTCTTCTCCAGCGCCAACAGCCCAGTTCAGCATGACATGATCTTCTCCAGCACCACCAGCCCACTTCAGCATGCCATGGTCTTCTCCAGCACCACCAGCCCAGTTCAGCATGACGTGGTCTTATCCAGCACCACCAGCCCAGTTCAGCATGACATGGTCTTCTCCAGCACCAACAGCCCAGTTCAGCATGCCATGATCTTCTCCAGCACCACCAGCCCACTTCAGCATGCCATGATTTTCTCCAGCACCACCAGCCCAGTTTAGCATGCCATGATCTTCTCCAGCACCACCAGCTCAGTTCAGCATGCCATGATCTTCTCCAGCACCACCAGCTCAGTTCAGCATGCCATGGTCTTCCCCAGCATCACCAGCATCCCCAAACCACTGGCTTGACATAAGGATGGATTACAAGAATTTGACATCTGATGGACCATGTCCCACTGGGCTTTCTGTTGTTGGTTTGGGTGAGTCTTATTATGTGCATGATGATGCCTAATTATATGTTTTATCAGTGTGGTGGTGAATGTGTGTGCAGACTCGGATTGGACTATAGTGTAATCTAGCAATGCCTAAAGGGCTGGTCTGACAGGTCAGTGTGTGGGCTGCTGTTTTGGCTGTTTGTGGGCCTGTTTCATGGTCTGGCAGGCTGGTTTTTTACTGTTGACTTCACTGATATTACCACCAACATTACCTGCAACAAGTACAAATCCTCACAGTCTCCCATACCTTGGAAACACTGATACAGAGTGCCTTTACAATTCTAAAAACAACCCCGATTTGTGAATGTGGGCCACTTTATTAGCTATCTAATTTGCTAATGGGGCTACTTTTATTTTCATTGCCGGATGTATTGTCTGTCACAGTCCAACCCTGTGTGTGTGACGCATTATGTTTAATGTGCTCTGTTGGATGCTTTGTTAATTTATTTATTTATAAAGTTTTACATAGCGCGAGCTTCACCATAGTAGGGTATCAGAGCTCTTTACAAATGGTTAAGCAAGACGAAAACATGACAACCAAGAAACCCAAACGCCATCAATACCCGTTGCAAATTGGGAGGTTAGTGAGTTATAAACCAGGACTGCGAGTGAAAGCCCAGGTTGAGATACTATGTCAAGTAATGATCCATAAACTGAGTCATTGTGTTCTGGGGCACCATGACAACCATTAATAATCAGATCTTTACTGTATTGGATGCAAGTGATATGTTTTGTCCTAAGAGGTCTGTTGAGAGTTGGGCTCTCCTGATTACCCGGGTAGATTGTCTGAGACTTGCAATTGTAGGTCTATAGAATGCATGGGAGTCATTTAGGTTAGGCCTTAGTATTGAGTAAAAGAAAGCATACGCTGCCAGTCCTTTTCCATGTGGAAATGGTGCATGAGTTGAGACTGCGACCTTTATAATTACCCTTCCATAGTGGGTGTACCTCTGGCGAGGCCTTGAGGGAAAGACAGCTTTCCAGGTTGACAGTCATTTCTCCCTTTAGTGGGAAGCTGCTGTCTGGGTTTGGCACTGTCTTGGTTCGAAGGCACCGATGCTGAATAGACACAACTGCTGTTCAGATTCTTTGGACTGTAGTGATCATCCTGTCTGTTGATGGACACATTTCTTGTTGCAATGTGTTTTTACAGCAAGTGTGGTTCTAAGGGGGTTTCTGGTATTATAGACGTCCACTGGCGAGCTTTGTTGTACTTCATAAGTAAGGACTAGGCAGAGGGACATAGAGATAATACCTCATTCCTCGTTGGCATTCTCTGTACTCTTGCAGGCTCATTCTAAGTCCCATGCAAAGTATGAAATTGACCAAAGCAGTGTTTCAGATTTGTAAGTGATCCCAGGGCATTTCTCCTCTGGGTAATATCTTGGTGGAAATTGCATGCGGAAAACCGATCAGAAATGGGTAATAGTATGGTTGATGTAAAAACCACAACTAGACGTTATTCAACATTCCAACTATGAAAACTTAGAATACGTAAAAAAAAAAAAAATTGTAACCAGTAGTTGTAAATCCCTTCTGCAAACATCTCAGTACTCATAATTAGCTGGCTGAACATTTTCTTCCTCATCATAGACCTTCTGGTCCTCCAACTTACCCTATTCTATCTGGCCATTGTTGGTGGCTTGGATTATCATAAGGTCTTTCAGACTTCTGACCCCTTTACTGCACTGGTGTAACAAAAGTTGAGGGGGCCCCCCTTCGAGGTACATAAAGGGGCCCCCACTCCGTATTTACTATGGAGCTCTCAGGACTGAGTACGGTGCGGAGGGAGTCACCTGCAGCTTGGGGCCCCCCGCACCGCGGGGGCTGCAGGGGCCTGTGTTACACAGTGGGCAGGTCCAGAATTACCAGCATTTAAACTGGAAACGACCTGCCTCAGGCTTGGAGGCCATCTCATAAGTAAGGGTTGTGGCTCGGAAGAATAGGACTAAGAATAATGAAGCCTACTGGCAATTAATTAGGCTATTCATTGACTTTATTCATCACCCATCGGTTTAGCTTCGATTCTTTTTTTTGTGTTGCAGTTTTATATAGCACAAACTAGACCGGAAGCTATTGAAGCGCAATCATCACTCAATGCATATATTAAAGGCTTCAGCATGCTGCCCTCACATGTAGCTGAGATGCATAACCATGCTGGAGTTCAGAAAGTGAATCTGTAATATAAATACCTTTACATTTTATTTTTATCTGGTCACATTTGTTGTGTGTTCAAAGATAGATCTTAAATGTCAGCCTATGTCTTCTGACAAATTTAGTTTTCTTTCTTTGAATGGAAATTGAGAGGATTTTGTAAAGTGAACTATCTGATAATCTTACCCATAGGGGAAGAATGAAAGGAAAGGGTATAGAATGTCGTTTTTTAATAACACAACAATATTTAAATACCTGTGAATGAACTGTACAAATATTTCAAAATATATCAGCCATTAGGACAGCACAAATAAAGCACATTTTTTGATTCTAAAGGTTCATGGATACCAATATTTTAATGGGAGCAAAATAAATCAAGACACTTTACTTGGTGATGCACAAATGCTAAGTATTTGCACAACCTTTCTACTCATTGTTATTTATGCCCTGTTAGATCTAGCATTCTTGGCGTGGTTTACCCCCTAACGTTTTGCCTTCAACGCTTCTGTTTACCGACTTCAATTTTGCTGGCTTTAGGACTCTCCAGTGCTTAAGTGTTTGTGCTCGTTCCTTAAAACATGGTAGAATTGGCTTATACCCAATTGGCCTTTTTAATTTACTTGTATGTCCCTAGTAAAGCGTCACTAATTGTGCCCACGGCCTGCAAATTAAATGTTACTTGCGGGCAAAGATTGCGCCATCCACTTAAGTAGCACTGTAAGCATGTTTCAGGTCTGCCATGGCAGACTATGTGTGAGCATTTTTCAACTCAACACAATGTAGCGTCCCCTGATAGGGTCCGTCCCCCCTAGCACTGCAAGGGCACCATGATCCTGCGGTTGTTCTGTTCAAGTTATCAACAAAAATAAGACAGAAAATGTTTCTCTGTGATTAGGCGATATCTATTTGTTATCGGCCATCTTCAAATTCACTTCATCATATCGCTTGATTTCGGCAGTGATATGTAAATATGCATATCACTGCCGAAATCAAGCGATATGATGACCTAAATTTGAAGATGGCCGATAACGAATAAATATCGCCTAATCACACAGAAACATTTTCTGTATTATTTTTGTTGATAACTTGAACACAGAAAAACCCCAGGATCATGGGGCCCTTGCAGTGCTAGGGTGGAAAGACCCTATAAGGGGACGCTTCATTGTGACGGAATGCCACACTCTTTGATCAGAGAGTGAAACACCTTGAGCAAGTGACAAATTGAATATGAGGACAATTATAGAGGAAAAGTTGTGCATGTTCTCCCTTTCACCTTTTAGCATTTTTCAACTGACATTTTGACCAGGCAAGATAAACCTTTTGCCTGGCCCAAACCTTCCTTTTTAATACAGATAAGCCACCCCCAGGGTAGGCCCTAGATAGCCCCTAGATTGCCCAGAGGGCAGGATAAAATTTAAAAAGTAGGATATGCACTGATAAGTTTTACATATACTGGTAGTGAAAAACTGTTAACTTCATTTTTCACTACTGCAAGGCCCACTTCCCTCATAGGATAACCTTGGAGCTAACTTATTCCATTTTTGTAAATTTCAGATGGAAACAGGTAACCAGTTCATGTTTAGTGTCTCTGGAATTATAATGAAAAATCCAAACTTATGGTGTAGTATCATTTTTAGATTACAATTTTAAAAATGCTGCTTTTTGAAAGTTGCCATTTTCCTGCCTTAGCCATTCGGTTCCTGTAGCCTTTCTCTAGGTCACATGACTGGGTGTAGCTGACAGTTGGGCTTTGCATATTCCTCCTGGACCGCTACATAGGTTTCCTGGATGGGCCATCACTGGCAGGATGTGAGGGGGCAGCTGGGCCCAGCCCCGCCTACAGTTGAATAGTCTGTGTCCTGTCTCCACACAAAGGCTGCATACCTCCTGTAGTTAGTCTGGAGCCATGGCCAGGACGCAGGGCATCTGTGATCTTCAAATGCCTGCCTCTAGAAGCCCCTCCTATATGTACTGGGCAGTAAATATAAACAAGAGAAGGAGTGAAGAGGTTCAGTTAGTGGTGGACTCACCCTCTGTGAATCATAAAAAACCAAAGATAGTCCACCCTTGTAAACAGGATAATAGTATCCTTCCTAGATCGGTTCATTGGTGTCAAGAACTGTATGTTTCCCTAAAAATGGATAGGAAAACACAATGTTCAAAATAACCCTCACCCACCAAAAGGTCCCTTGGTGGCATGTTTCATCATCGGGTTCTTCCCGCTGCGCTGCGGGACATGGTGTGCTGCGACCGACGAAGACGTGGGAGCACTTATTAGTGAGATGATGCTCTGTGTAATATGAGAGTGGAAGGGTCAGAGTGAATATAGTGAGATTTAAAAAAAATACCTGGCTGTGTGGAAACTAAAATGTAATACTCCCTATAGCTGTTATTCGTAAAAATGGGGAGTGGAGGATGGGTCCTGATGAGAAGCCAGGGTGATGGCTTCAAAACATGTAGACTAAGGAGGTAGTAGCCCATTACAGCAGACATCCTCCACTCCCCATTTTTACTAATATATCGTTTTCTCGGAAAACTACATGTTTGTGCATATTTAGTGACCATTTCAATTGAAATGTGTAGTCTGTCAATGACAGTGCACTCCCACACCATGCTTAGGTAATATATTTGCAACAATGTGCCCCAAAATGTGCCACCAGCTACATACCACACCCATACCACTCTCCTGCTGAATGGGCATGGCTCAAGTGTCAGACTTGTTCTTTGTGTATTGCTTGGATTTTTCACAATCACTATGACTCCAGCGATGAAATGTTGATGACAGCACCCCCACTCTGAATATTGTTCCAGCTCCACTGCCGACAAGTCTTTTAAGAGTGTTCCTTTACCAAATTTTGCATAGAGTCAATACATCCCGCCTGTTTCACAAAGTATTCCTAAGAAATACCTCCTCATAATTAAGGGTATGTAGAACATTTGATTACAAGACCGGAGGCTCATGTTATGCTATCTCTTCATGCTATTTATTAACAGCAGCCAAGCAAGAGAAAAAGCTAAATTACTTAGGAAACCTGGTAAAGAACTGCAAAATGTGACATCATAATAGCACAACCAATAAGACATCGAGTATCCTAAAAATTATTATGACTACGAGCAACAATTACTCTTTTCTAGCTGCTCGCACAGTACAGTCATGTACTATATTTGTTTTCCTTTACTATAGCATTTACATGACGTTATATGTGTACCTTATGTGGGTTTCACGTCTGTTGCATTGTTTCAACTGCCTCTGCGTTTTTTACCGTTACAGATATTACGGCCTTGCTCTGTTCCCCGTCAGGTTGTCCTCTTTAGTTCTGCAACCTACAGTGTTTTTCTGATGCCTCAGGGTTATTTTTGTGAAACGCTTAGCGGTATCATCTTTTTCCTTCCCTTTGCTTTCCTCAACTGCAGTCTTCGACTGTCGGATAACTTCTCCCCCTTCATACGCCCTCTTCCTCAGAGACATGCCCCTTAAAGGTTCTTTTTCTTTAAGAGACCCCTGTTGGCTTTGTCAAAGGCGTTTCATTAAAAACTGGTCCTCCCACCCGAGAAGCTTCTTTTTCAGGCCTCACTTCTTCCCCTCTTCAAATTACCTATTTAAATGACACTGATGGTGATGTCTTGAATGACACACAATTTTGGCAGATCTTCAGATCCTTTTAAATATGGGCTCCTGGAGAAAAGGCGTCAAATTTCTCCTAATGATGGAGCTGATTCTCACCCAGTGTCTAATGAATTAGTTGACCATTTTGGGAAACCCATGTTTGATCCCTCCCTTATTCCATGACCCCAATTCCATAGAGTGGTTCCCTTCAGAGCATGTGGCTAAATATGTTTAATTTTATCTTTGCCATGCTCTTAATAAATATTCTAGGAACAAATTAAAATCAGAATGGCCTGGTCCTTCGCTTCTCAATAACATTATGGCTACTCTGGTCATTGATCCAAGTATGCTTATGTTTTTTACTAAATTTGGAAAGGACCAGAAAAAAGGGGTTGACAGGGCCTGATCCAACTGCCTGAACAGGATTTTAGGCTTGGTTGGTCCCATTACCTGAATATTGAATCTGGCTGAAGAGGCAAGAATTGAGGGCACTCAAATTGATCCCAACACTCTCTCTAATTGAGTCCAATGGGCTATATGCATTTTGGGCAATGCCAACGGCCACATTTCCCAAGAGAGATGTAAAGGTTTGTTATTAAAAATAGACCCCAAGCTTAGCAGTCTCTCCACTAAGGAAGAAGTTCCACTTGCTAAAGGTATTTTTGTTTGGGGATTCCTTTATTAAATAACTCAGAAAATATATCTACACGTTTGCCACGATGGACAACGCCCAGCTCTCCCTGAAGAAAATGTTCTCCTCTCAGGTTTTTGACAGGGCCGGCAACGGTAGGAGTAATTTTGCTGGCTGTTACCCTACAAGGGCAAAATCCCTCAATAGAGACTCCTTTGATTAAAGCTCCCAAGGCGACGTCTTCTTCACTACCAACAAACCCCAGTTCTATCCCTGTCATTCCAGAGGTTTCCAGTCCAGGGGATATAGTATTGAAGGAGAGCAATACTCAGGTAAGAAATTCCAGTTCTGGCTTGCTTCCCATAGGAGGCAGATTAGGTCTTTGTCTGAGTGCTTGGCTTTCTCTCACCGCAGATCCCAAGATAATACAAATGGCTCACGGGTATCCCATAGAGCTTTACCAGCCCCTAGTACAGTTGCAATGTTGCCGTACATTTTTCTCAGGATCAATTCATTTTGTTCTAGGACAAAATCCAATCTCTTTTTTCAAAACAGGTTATCAATCATATAGAGTTTGACCCCACAAGTTTCCTCAATACCATCTTTCTGGTACAGAAAAAGAAGCAGAAATTACACCTTGCCATAAACTTAAAAATTTTCAACAACTTCGTGGTATATCATCACTTCAAGATAAAGACTGTTTTCCACCTCAGGGATATATTTCTCCAGGATGTCTGGCTGGTCAGACTGGATCTTCAACATGCTTTCCTTACAATTCCGGTTCATTCCTCGCACAGGAAATATCTCCGATTTCAATGGGGCACCTCCTTCTTCCATTTCAAATCTTTTCCTTTCAGCCTATCATCAGCTCCTTGGTGTTTCACCAAGATTCTCAAACTGGTCATAGTCTTCCTCAGAGTCCAAGGGATCAGATTAATTGTGCACCTCGATGATTTTCTGATCATGGTCCAGGACAAAAGTGCTCTTCTTTCTCATTTACATCTTTGCCAAGACCTTCTACTAGGTTTCCTTATCAATGTCCAGAAATCTGCTATAATTCCTTCTCAAGGTCTTGAATTTCTAGGGCTCCTCATAGATACCTCTTGATCTATACTCAAACTACCTCAACACAGGCTAACTCTCATGAAAAAGGAGATGTGGAATTCCTTCTCTCAGATCTCTGGCTCGTCTTGTGGGTCTTCTGGCTTCTTTGATTCAAGCAATCTTTCTTGGCCCGCTTCATTATCATTCCCTTCAAATACTGAAAATTTTACATTTCCGCTGATGCCTAGCCTATTCAGACCCCATTTCCCTGGATCCAGAATCTAGAGATAAACTACTTGGTGGCTGACTCACTTAGACGCCTGGAACGGGAGAACGGTATTCTCTGCAACCCCAGATCTTGTTGTAGAGTTTGATGAAAGTCGGACATGGTTTGGTGCAAGATGTGGTCAGTTCTCGACTGGAGGTACATGGTCTTCTCATGAGTCCTTCTTGCATATCAACAGTTTAGAGATGCTTGCAGTTTCCTTAGCCATCCAATCGTTTACAAAAGACAAGGCAAAATGTACCATTCTCTTTCAGATAGACAATCTGTCAGTGGCCAGATATATAAATCACCTCAGAGTAAAAGATCAAAACCCCTTTGCAGATCTCACCAAACATCTTTAGGAGTACTGTCTTCAATGGAATCTCTCGATCAGAGCGGTTTACCTTTCAGGAAATTTGAATGGCGTAGCGGATTGGTATTCCAGACACCTTCTGGACTCAAGTGATTGGCAGCTGCATCTTTAGTGTTCAATTGTGTTTCTTCCATCTTTGGCAACATGTTACTCGATCTTTTTGCCTCTCAACTGAATACCCAACTTCCTTCCTTTTTCAGTTAGAGACCAGATCCTCGGGCTCCGGCCACAAATGCGTTTCTCCAAACTTGGCAGCAATCTGTTCTCTATACCTTTCTCTCTTTTCTGTGTTTGTGCGAGTCCTAGCTCAGACCCGCAGACAACTTGCATCTTTGGTTCTAATCACTCCCTTTTGGCAGGCTCAACCTTGGTATCCAAATCTATTCAAGCTGGCCTCAGATTTCCCAGTCTGGATTCCGCACATTCCCAATCTGCTTCTCAACCCTCAGGGAGTTAGTCACAACATGATTCTAGAGTGTTCACTTTTACTGATCGCCAGGAGGATTTCGGATTTTTCTGGAGAACCACAGGAATTTCAGAGGAGGATATCCACCTCATTCAACAAGCCTGGGCACCTGGCACTGCGAAACTCTACAAGTCAGCTTGGCTAGCCTGGTGTAGCTGGTGTATGGACAGGAATTCAGATCCCATTTTAACAGATATAACTTTGGTAGTTAATTGTTTTGTCTCTCTGGCTTCTCAACGGAAAGCCTATCATAAAATGAATCCTTACAGATTGGCCATTTCAGCTGCACATCTCAGGGTGGATGGCAGACCCATTGGAGAACACCCCTTGGTCTGTTGTCAATTGAAGGTAAGATTTGTTAATCTTCTTGTTCCTAAATATAATACAGTGTGAAATGTTAATTTGGTGTTGAAAATGTGTATTTCATTGCAAGATAATGTGAATCTTTCTCTCAAAATTGACGATTCTTTTATGTTTAATTTCCTTGAAACGTGTTTCTGATGCAAAAGCCCTTGATGTGTCTTCTTTTCACTATTCTCCTTTTGGTGTTTACTTTCAAGCTCACAAGCGTACCAAAACCAATTTAACAACAATTCAGTATCCATTTGTCCCTTCTCAACTAAAGTTATGTGTGTGAGATTGTTTAAAATTGTACGTTCCACGAAGTGCAGGACTGAGATCGTCCTCTTCTTCTCAATTGTTAATTTCTTTACAGAAACCCCAGAAACCTGCCTCTTCTCCCACTTTAGCCTGCTGGGTGAAATGGATTATGTCCTTGGCTGGTCTTAATACTGATTCCTTTGGCACCCATTCAGACAGAGGGGCTATGGCCTCTAATGCTTTTTGGGCAGATGGAATTTTCACGAAATTTTCAAATCTGCAAATTGGTTCAACGTTGATTCTTTCAGAACTTTTTACTGTAAACCAATTACCCATGTATCTGGTTCTGTTATTGCAATGCTGTGAACAAGCATAATATGACCCTCCACTCCTGTAATAAAATTTAGATTTTCCTAGCCTTGGTGTCAGAAAGGCTAGATTTTACTAAAGCCACGGAGACGAGTATTATCCCACCACTATTCATTAACACTCCCCAGTCTGTTTTTCTACAGTTCCAGCGCCATCCTCTGGTACTGTTGTTTCTACTTAATCCTGCTGGATTCTTTTCTGCTTTGAACACTGCTGGACCTCCATGGATCTTTTCCTTCAGTTCGGAAGATGGTTCCTCACCTCCTTTTGGACTGCCTTGAGGATTTATTGACTTTGCTGATTACCTTTTGTGCAGTGTTGATGTTTCCTTCCATGCCTCATCTTGGTTAACTCGTTACAAGAAAAGAAGAATTGTCGCTCTCAGTCTAGAAAATTATTAGGTTACTCGACGTCCCATTGGTTGTGCTAATATGATGTCATTGTTTTTAGTTCTTTACCAGGTTTCCTGGGTAATGTAAAAAGATAGCATAGTACTCACCTCTGTGTCTTTAATAAAATCTAGCCTTTCTGACACCAGGACTAGAAAAATGTTAATTGTATGGATGAAAATCGGCTACCTTTCCACTTAAAGCGCAGCCTTGTAGGGTGTCTCCACCACAGACTCAAGCAGGATGTCTGGGAGAAAGGAGGTATAAAAGTACATATCCATTTAGTTCAGGTCTTAGTTGTCTCCTCAAAAACAAATGTTTTTTAAGCTTGGTTTGTAAAATAACAGCCGTTGAGAGAGGTTAATCATGGAATTCTATTTTTTATTGGCTCTTTTATTTTTTTAATCTGTTGTTTGCTTTGTAGTCCAAAGAAATCGACAGTCAGAGTGGTGCTAGGACAACATTACTTCAACAAATCAACGGATGTAACACAGACTTTTGAAATCGACAAATATATCCTATATGACCACTTCTCTATATTCAGCCAGACTGAAAATGATATTGGTGAGTGCAATTATAATTTACCAAGGAAAAGTGATATTTATTTACTGTAACTAATCAAAATCTTTTAATTTCAAACGCACTTTGACACAAAAAAATTACAGATTTGCTATAGCCCATTTAAAGGGTCCAAGGCACCTCAGTTCACAGCGGAACTTGTGTATGCATGTCAGGTAATTTTGCAGTAGATTCTATTTAATAAGGCCCACCAAGATGGTCGCTGATGCGCACGCGTGTAACCTCTCAATTGCGTGCGTATGCGTAAGAACGCATGGTAGTCATTTTGTTTAAATCACCATTCTGATATGGTGGACAGCTAAATTAGAACTGTAAATTAAAATTAATTGAAAGGAAAACCAAGGGCATGACAGCCTAACAAAGGAAGCAAGTTACCTGGTAGCACCTTGCTGGACCCCATTACATTACAAAAATAAAAATATATAAAACGGGAAGTGGAACGGGGGTGGGCCGTAAAAAGGGAGCTCGCACCAAGGTTACAAGCAGGGAAGAGAGTAAGAAAACACATGCACTTCCATGAAGTGCTCAATGCTAAAAAAACAAAAGAAAACAAATTAGCACTGGAAAGATTCAGCTCATCCAGTCAGAACATAGGAGACCAAAATGCTCCTTGTCCGGATAAACGGAGGAATAGGGAAGAAAGCAATAACATCAGAAGTATACACCTGGGATTGACAACAAAGCCATCAAACCATAAGCAAGGGGTTGAACCTAAAACCTATCTTAATGTATGTGTATGCACTGGAAACAATAGGTCTTGCAAAGAGGCAGCTAAAGCTGTGTTTAGCCGAGACCTAAAAAAGAATAATGCATCCCATTCATAATGGTGATTGGTGGTAATTTAAAGATGCATTCTCAAAATTGATTTAAGGTTATATTTCTGTAATAATGGTTATCTACAAAAAAAATTATTTATGCATCATTACCAAATCTTTAACCTTTTTCTTTACACAAAACTGTAGCATTGATTAAACTAAAAAAGAACAAAAGCTGCGCCAAGAAGACACAGTTTGTTCAGACAATCTGTTTACCAGAAGAGGGAGTTTATTTTCCACCCGAGCACACGTGTGAGATTGCTGGATGGGGGCACATGAATGACGGTAAGAAAATATATTTTAATCTACATATGTTTTTGTTGCAAACACCCGTTTACCTCCGCATTATGAAAACATGTTCCTGAAGGCGGTATAGTGTCGCAAAAATGTTTGTGCATATTTGTTTTATGGCATTTTGTTGTAATGGTAATTTAGTCTGTCGTTTTATGTGCTGCTGTTACTTTGTGGTGCAGCAGTACTGTCCAGGACAAAGTCAGTTCTGTTTTTTTTATGATTAGATTATTTTACCTTGTCTGATTATTTACTGATGAAATGTAATTTTAAATTTGTGTTATAACTTATGCTGCTGAACGGAATTGTTTAATGCGAGGCTGTTCTACCTGGGAGAATAAGACGGTGTTTACCGATGTGTCCTTACTTCGGCACACTTTTTAGTTCACGCTGCTCATTTCGAAACTTGATGGTTCCTGTCAGTAAGAGCGGGCTCGCCATTTTCAGGCCCACACGCTCTAGTCCTGCAGTCTATAAAAGCAGCAGGCTGGCGCGACGGTGCAGTACTACTATCTAGGACAAAGTCAGTTCTAGGGGTTTTTACGATTAGATTCTTTTAACTTGGTTTGAATATTTACTGATAACATTGAATTTGAAATGTGGTTTATGCTGCTGAACTGAATTGTTTAATCTGAGGCTGCCTTGTCTGGGGGAATAAGACTGTGTTTCCCATTGTGTCCGTACTTCGGCACACTTCTTAGTTCGACTGCTCATCTTGAAACTTGACAGTTCCCGTCAATAAGAGTGGGTCCGCCATTTTAAGGCCTCACACGCTCTAGTCTTGCAGTCTATAAAAGCAGCAGGCTGGTGCGACTGCGCGGTGGACGTGCACAGCGGGCGCGCCTCTGGCACGCTGAAGACATGCCTGTGATGCAGCGCGGAATGCAAAATCCCTCCCTTCGTCACAGTTCATAGTATCACACTCAATCACTACATTCGCTGGTGGGGCCCATAACACCAACATTCATTCACTATTAATCTGTTCTCTAAGGAGGTGATTGTTCCATTCGCTGTAATGAGAGAAAATACCCTTCCCTATTCGCTAAGGCCTAAACTTCACCTTTTTGGTACTCCTCTCATGGATAGGCCATAGATCAGCTTAGCTGCTGGTTAAGGTGATAACAAAATCCTTAATTTATTTACATAAATACACTTTTCATAATAACGACCCAACACAGTTCTTGTAATAAATCTTAAATCTTTATCTAATTAATTGGCAATCGAATTTTTGTTAAATCAAGCAGTAGACCATCATATTTACCTATTCTGGCTAAAAGTCGTCCTCTAAGTCAAAATCTTGGTCATCAGCTCATACTGTCAGAGTCTTTGGAAAACAGCTGTCCTGCAGTGTCACCGTCCTCTCTGTCAGCATAACGTCAGGAAATCGAAATCAGGTTCTCGAGCGTCTGTGAATGCGTCTGCATCTGCGTTACTACCTCTATTCTATGGCATTTTTATAGTAAAATTACATTCCAAAAAGTTACAAATAATATTTTGAATATTAGTGATTGGCTGACAAAATCCGTTCCACCTCTTTCCCATACGGATAATGTCTCTTTTAGATGTAGGTCATGTTTTTGTGAACACGTATCTTTTTATTGTCCTTTCAGGGCAGCTGGCTGGTAGCCCGGTGTATCCTTGGTGGGTACAGTTGAGTTTAGGGTCGTCCAAAGGCCACTGCTGCTGATGGTGACGCATGCGCACTTCACCCAGAGACCTTCCCAAATAGGGTTGTGTTCGGCAAATAGGGATGTCGGCCATTTTGTGGCCACCGAATGGTCAACTTAATCAAATAAACACAAAACGTAATTAATACATTGAAATTACTAATAAAATGTTATTCCCTCGCTAATACCCATATGTGTGTGTATTTATCTAGCAAAAGCAACACTCAATGCGGGTTATACTGACAATAATAAAGCACAAATCACAAAAACATCACGAAAGCAACATATAACATGTATTATTCTATTTATCTATAATCAATATGCGTACACGTTTTAGTTTACGTATTAGTTAGGCCATGCAAATGCAATTACCACGTGTATTCTTCATATTAGTAAGGTTGATTAAATTCCACAGCAAACCAATTAATACGATTACTGTTAATCAATTAATCTTATTAATCCAAACAAGCAAAATGGAGAGGGTATACAAAAATCGTAAAAATAAAACCCGCTCCAGCAATCCCCCCTTTGGTGATTTTATCACCACACCCACACTAAATTTATTTACCCCTTTTACGGAAACTCAAAATGTGTTCTTGCTCTTATTCATAATTCACTTTCTTCTTCATCTCTTTTTGCCTTTTTATACATGCTTTCCTTCCACTCTTCTAAAGTTATCTATGTTAAGTCTCTATCTGGATCCTTTGCTTTTCTTTTTAGTTTTTCTCTTTTTATTTTATTCTTAGTTTTCTTGTTTTACAACACATACAACCCAATCTTAATATTAGTAATATAAAAATAACACATGTTAATGGAAACAATATTTTACCTATAAATGTACTACCTATTTTTATTAAGAAATTTTTAATAGCAGCTATTTTCTTTCCAATCTTTTCCCAAACACCTTCAACCTCCAGTGGTACAATTTCGTCATGCAATTCAGTAATATTTTTAATGTAAACTTTCAGATCTTTACTTTCATCTGGAATGTAAGTGCAACAATGTTGAACTTTCAGCATTCCACAGACTCCACCCTCTTTTGCCAATAATATATCAAGGGCAAGTCGATTTTGCATTACCATAGCACGCATGGCAACCATTTCAGTTTTAACCAATAGAAATCCTCCAGCGGTGCTTGTTGACAAGCGATCTACTACTGTTGATAATCTTCTAATATTGTTCGCAATCAATGCTCCAAAAATGTCACCTACAATTTCTGCCCAAGATTCTCTTTTACTACGTACTAAATGATTACCTAAACTATGTACACCATCTTTACCTCTGTCCATGTGAAAGATTTTTGGAAAAACCAGGCCTACGTAACATGTGCCATACCAATGGTCTGGCAAACGATAATATGCCCTGTTCCCACAGATAAAATAAAGTCCAGGGAAAACTGGATCTCTTCCACCTTTAAATCCCCATCCACCCATGATTCGGTATGTATCATGGCACTCACTATTCCCTAGAAAATGATTGTCATACGCCGTTTGATTCCTTCTTATACACAGTTTCCCTTTCTGAGGCCAATCTAAAGCCAAAGTTGGATTAGACTCTCCCTTCATATGTTTTTCTATTTCTACATCCCAGACTGTTTTCTCCCCTTTTCCTTCAGTTGCTTTTCCTCGCATTTTCAATCTCCTCTCCTCGACCTTGTCTAGGAATGTCTTTTCTTCTTTCTTCAAACTGCAAGTCAAATTATTTTAAAATATATATTCTAATGTTAGTTCTTTAGTTTCTAAGAAAAATTCACCTAATACCTTGGCAGGTCTCACTTTGTTTAGTTTGTTATTAGCAGG
This sequence comes from Triturus cristatus, assembly GCF_964204655.1. Lineage (NCBI taxonomy): Eukaryota > Metazoa > Chordata > Amphibia > Caudata > Salamandridae > Triturus > Triturus cristatus. Next base: position 1,037,370,055 of record NC_140582.1, on the reverse strand, counting down.
TACTTGCGCAAAAATGTTATCTACATATGAAAAATAATATTCGTAATTTACCTGTCTCATAAAATAAGCTAGCTATCACACTATATGCTATTCCATACGTTGCTGGAAGGTGATGATAAGTCACTCCCTCTGACACAGATGCAGGTAACTGCATGCATACGTAGCAGTCCCTTACGTCCATAGTCTTTACATATTCATACAATAACTTTGAAAACACATTATTTGAAAAATCATTAATAGACCTATCTTTATGTAAATAATTATTATCTATTCTAGTCGGAACTACCTTTTAAATCTTCTTTATGTTAGTTATGTTTTCAGTGTGTCCTTCTAGTGTATATATAGTAACCTTAAAAGAAATCAAAAGAGCAAGTATGCTCCATAGAAGCATTAATAATCCTGTACAACAACAACACATTTTACACCATCTCTTCATGAATGTACATTTACTTTTGCTAATATCTATGTTAGCCATCTTTATTAATTTGAACTGTGTCTTTTGACTTAGCCTCTTTTACATTCACAACTAGTTTTCCAACCTTAGGCTCTAAGCCCCTACTTGGTTCTACCAGTATTTATCTTTATACTCAATTTGTTATTCTTTTCATCAGTAGTTCTTTAGATCTTTTCAGTTTGGCATTTCATTGTTTTTCACTTCTTTCTGTTCATCCAAATACAGAATTTACTGATCTTCCGTTTCGTCTTCTCCGATGTCGGATAAGATAACTCTCAGGATTCCTGCTTCTTCTTCCTCTTCAACCACTTTCAATACAGCCTTCTCTGGATTTCCTTGACTATCTGCCTCTTCCTCCTTTTCAGGCAGAGCCACGTATGTCCATTCCGGTGACATATACTTCTGGTTAGGTTTCCTTGTTCTTTATTCTCAGTTGTTTCTTCTTTCGATTTTTCTTGGCTTGTCACTTCATTCACCTGATCTGTTCTCGGTGATTTCACTCGTGTCAGCCGATATCTCAATCTCTTTACTCTGTTTGGCCACACTTCATCCTTTTTAACTCTTTTCTGTTTACCTTCTTTATTATTCTTTTCTTCTCTCCAAGCCCTTTTCCTTAGAACTCGACCTTCATGTATTTCGTTTTCACTCTCTTCAGATTCTGTTTCAACTTGCCTTTTCTTTTCAACAGTTTTGTTTTCCCTACTTCTGTCCCTCCTCGGGTCTCCGACACGCAATCTTCCTGCTGGCTACTTGTCCCTTCACCTATCTGGATGTTGCAGTTCCCTACACCTCCTCGGGGGTCTTCCGCAATCTGTCCCTCTCTCTCTGTACCTGTCCCTTTTTCACTTTGATCTCTTATTTCAGGTGGAATTTCTCTTGTTCTTTCATCTGAAACTTCCTCCTCTCGAATTTCTTTTACTGCTTCTTCGTTGATTTTTCCTTTTTCTTTTCTGTGTTCTTTTCGAGGACCTTGTGTCCCCTTTCAGAGTTCTCTTGTGTTTTTGGCTCTTCGTTCTCTGATTCAGTACTTGACTCTGAGTCGTCATAGTACTCTTTATCTTTGCTGTCCACTGGATTTGGTATCCTCAAAGTATGACTGGCATGTATCCAGTTTTTCAATCCAGCACACTTCACAGCTGTTGTTGTGGTCAAAATAACTTGTCTTGGTTTTCCCCACCTTGGAACCAAACAGTTTCTTCTTCTGTGGACTTTTATCCTTACCCAGTCTCCTGGGCTCAGATCATGGGCTGGCTTCCTTTCAAGAGTGGTGGCATCCGCTCCAACCTGATGAAACACAGAATGAACTGCGTCAGCCAGGCCTTTACAGTATTCCAACACCATGTCATCAGTTATTGTCATCAGTTTGTTGACTGGAATGTACACATGCCTCATTGCTCGTCCCATAATTATTTCATGTGGACTTAACCCTGTCGTTCTGTCTGGTATCGCCCTGATTGTCATTAGTACTAGAGGCAAGACATCAGGCCATTTCATACCTGTGGCTAAACACATGTTCCCAATCCTGTTTTTGATTGTACCATTCATCTGTTCAACCAAACCAGAAGCCTCTGGTCGGTAGGCACAATGTAGTTTCTGCTGTACATTCAATGCTTCACTAATCAATTTTACAATCTCGTTATGAAAATTTCCTCCTCTGTCTGATTCAAGGGTCACTGGGAACCCGAACCTAGGGATGAATTCTCTCAAAAGTAGCTTAGCCACTGTCATCCCATCATTTCTTCTTGTTGGGAATGCTTCCACCCACCTGGAGAATAGGCAGACTATGACCAGAACATACCTCAATCTGTTACATGGAGGCATTTCAATGAAGTCCACCTGCATTCTGGTAAAAGGCCCTCCTTCTCGGCCTATGGTTCCTAGACTCACCACTGTCTTCCTTCCAGGATTGTATTGCTGACATATTAGACATCTCTGACATAGACATTCTGCCACAAGTCTGAATTTTGGATTGTACCAGGTCTGCTTAAAAGACCTGATCATAGCATCTCTCCCTATGTGTCCCTGGCCATGATACATCTGTGCCATGGTAGACATCATGCTATCAGGCATTACTGGTCTCCCATCTCGATAGACCCACACATGGTCCTTTTCTCTTGGTGCACACCCTGCTTTTATCCACTGTTTCATTTCCTCATCGCCTGACTCTTCCTGCAATTGTCTCACTTCTTCCCAAGTTCCCACAACGTTAGTAAACATTACTGAGCAAGAAAACATTTCCTTTTCCTTTACCCGATTGACTGAATACTGATTCTGTGCACAATACTGTGCCATATCGTTGGCGTACCTATTCCCGGAAGTGATGTAATCACTACCCTGACCATGGGCAGCACATTTCACCACAGCCAATTGTTTAGGCAGCTGTATCGCCTCAATCAATTTTCCAACCACTTCAGCATTCTTAATAGGGGTTCCACTTGAGGTCAGGAAACCTCTTTGTAGCCAAAGTTGGCCAAAATCATGGACAACCCCGAAGCCATACTGGCTGTCAGTTATCACAGTCACTCTCACACTCTTCCCAATTTTACATGCTCTGGTCAAAGCAACAAGTTCAGCTACTTGAGCTGACCTCACTCCTTTCAGGTAAGATGCTTCCATCACTGCTGCAACCGTGCATACTGCATATGCTGCACTTAGTACTCCTTCATCTGTTCTCAAACATGACCCATCGACAGACAACACAAAATCACTTTCTGGCAAAGGTACATCTTTTATATCTGGTCGTGGTTTTGTGCAATACTCAAGCATGTCCAAGCAATCATGATCTGCTTCATCTCTCACTTCCACATTCTCAGCATCTGGTAACAAAGTTGCAGGATTTACATTCAAACACCTCGTAAGGCTCACATTTGTTGCACCGAATATGACCTTTTCATACTTAGTCAGCAGACTATGTGTCATATACTGAGTACGGCTCCTTGTTAAAAGAATCGCCACATCATGAGGTACAAACACTCTCAAGGGATATCCCATCACGATTCCTTCACTCTGCTCCAAACTCCGACATGTTGCAGCCACTGCCTTCAAACACCCAGGTAAAGCTGCAGCCACTGGGTCAAGCATTGATGAAAAGTACGAAATTGGTCTCCTCAACCTTCCATGTTTCTGGATCAACACAGAAAGTGCACATCCATTTATCTCACTGCAATACAATTCAAACTCTTTCTCATAATCAGGCATGCCTAGTGCTGGTGCTTCACACAGGCCCTCTTTCAATCGTTTGAATGCTGCCAATTCTTCTTTGTTCAATTCCAGGGGATCTTTTACATCACTCCTGGTCAAACGTACCAAGGGTTTTGCGATCAGGGAAAAATTACCAATCCACTGACGGCAGTACCCTACCATTCCCAGAAACATTCTCACCTCTCTTTGGGTCATGGGGGCTCACATTCCTTTTATAATTCTGATTCTGTCTATTGTTATTTTTCTCAGTCCTTTGTCAATTTTATGTCCCAAATACTGTACTTCCTTCTTACAATACTGCAATTTTGCTGGTGACACCTTCAGTCCTCCATCTGCCAGATGATTTAGCAGTGCTATAGTGTCTACCTCACAAGCTTCACATGTTTTCGACGCCACCAAAAGGTCGTCGATATAACATAACATAACATAACATAACTAGTACTGAACTTTCGGGCATTTGCAGACTTTCCAATGATTTCTTCAACAATTGATTAAATATTGAGGGGCTTTCTGTATACCCCTGTGGGATTCGACACCATGCCAAAATCCTCTCTCCAAACCGAAATACAAAAATTTGCTGGCTGTCATGATGTAATGGGATAGAAAAGAAAGCATGGCAGAGATCAATTAATGTATACCATTCCGCATCATGGGGAATCTGGTACAAAATTACTGATGGGTTTGGCACAATGGGACAGCATGACACAACAATTTTATTTACCTTCCTCAAATCCTGTACTATCCTGAATTTTCCATTAGTCTTTTTCAGTCCCATTATGGGTGAATTACATGGACTACTCATTATTTCCCTTAGGATTCCTTGCTTGATCATTTTCTCAATTATTGGGGTAACTCCTTCAATTATTTCAGGTGTCAATTTATATTGAGGGACGTTTGGATAGCTTATTCCTTCCTTCACAGTTATTTTCACAGGATCTATATTTCTCATTAGCCCTACATCTTCTCCTGTAAAATCCCAAACCTCTGCCTTCACAGAGTTTCTTAGTTCTTTTGGTAATTCATCAAGGTTGAATACAGCATAAGTCTCAGTAACCTCACTTTCTCTGTTAGCTATGGTCATTTTATATAGTATATCCTCATCTGGTGTTTCAAATGCTATTCCATCTGGAGTACAGAATATAGTGCAATTCATTTTGCACAACAGGTCCCTACCTAATAAATATACTAGACTGGTGTCACACACCACAAGTCGGTGCATTTCTGAAAATTTCCCTATACTAACTTTTACTGGTTCTGTCAAGAATGTCTTTATCTGCCTGTTGGACACGCCAACTACTTGGATTGTTTCATCCGAAACAGGAAGATTCTTAACATCAGCTGATCTAACAGTTGATCGAGTAGCACCAGTGTCCACTAAGATAGTGATAGCTTCATCATTTACCCTCCCATCTACAAATGGTCCTGTCTGGTCTACTTCTAGAGTTGCGCCAAGTACGCACTCTTCTTCCTCCCTTCGGCACCGTCAATAGCTTCCTTCTGAGTCACACTCATCGCGTTGCAGCCAATACTGCGAAACAGCGCGAGGGCGTTGCGGTTTATTTACCTGTTCTTCATTGTAGAATCCCGATTCATTACTATACTTCTGTGTGTTTCTGCTCTGCGGGAAAGGTGGTTTTGGCACCTGATTCTGTGAGGTAACCACCTGCTGCTGTTGCTGCAGTTGACCACTCACCTCATTCTGCACCTGCGGATTCAATGATGGATTTTCATTATTAGTACTTGGAGGAAATTTACACTCGGATTTCCAATGCCCTAACCTACCGCAATTATGGCATGGGAACTTTTTTTTAGCTTCTTCTATATTACCTTTCCCTTTTCCTGGGCCAAATCTCGGTCTAGTTCCTGGGTTATTTGCTTGTTCGACCAACTGAGCTTCCTGCCTTTCAGCTACTTTTACTTGTGCCCACATTGCCTTTTCTTTTAATTTTCGCTGTTTGGCCTCAATTTCGTCACTGAAATATTTAGCATGTCTCAATATTTCATCTATTTTCTTATTCTGCCAATCAACCGTATGCTGTTTTATCATTTCACCAATTTCTAGGCGTAAACCATATACAAATCTGTATACGAAATGACTCAAATCCTTATCACTCAGGTTCTCATCTCCACTAACCTGCTTAAAAGCTTGAATTAGCCTCTCATAGTATGCATGTACTGATTCTTTTCCTTCCTGATGTGTTCTATCAATTTTTACCCAATCTGTCTCTTTAGGGGGCACTTTGTTTTTCAAAAATACCATCACCTGTTCATACTTCTTCATTACCTCAGGGTCCGGAGCTCCTGTCTTAGGATCCCTAGGGTACTCTTGAGTTGGCCAGTTGACCATCAACTTGCACTCTGTCCACAAATCTGCCGGTACTATTATATCAAATAGACTATTCAAATCTATCCATAGTACTTTCGACAATTTTACAAATCTGTCTACCTGCCGGTACCACTCTACGGGCTTTTCGCGTAGTCGGGGGAAATCACTCGTAAATGACAAAATGTCCTGTCTTGTCCATGGGACGTATACATATCCTCCTCCTGGAATCTCCCTCATGGGGTATTCAGTCACTGTCTTTTCTTTCTCTCTAACAGAAAACGCCGAAACTGACTTTTCTGAAGCCTCATTACGCTTTCTATACCATTTACTTCTCCATTTATCTACATCTCCCCATTTTCTCAACAAAATGATTATGTCCTTAATCTGACCTATCTGTCCTGTGGTGTTCAGATTTTCAATGTCCTTTTCAGTGAAATCAACTCGATAGGGTTTCTGTAAGGCTTTTACCTTATCAATATCTATTCCCATTTCATTTGCAACTTCCCCTAGTCTTTCATGTAGGTTTTTCGCTCTTCATGTCACAATCTTACACAGGAATAACAATTCCTCATCCTGATAATTTTTCAATTTTTCTACAGGTATAGTTCCTACAATTAATTCTTCCAATACCATCCGTAGCCACATCTATTGACTGGGATTCTTTATCTTGTTTCTGTAACCCTCTTAACCATTCACTTAGTTCTTCCACAGAAGGTCCTACCAGGTTTTCTACACTACTCTGTTCTGGATTTCTCTGGGGTTCCAACAAAGTTTCTACTGTCGTTCTACTCCTTTCAGCACAATTCTGATTTATAAAGGGATTATTTAAAACATTTGGTTCAAACATATTTATTGTCTGTCCCCATGGATTCTCAATTTGTCTCTGTTCTGAACTCTCAACCAAATTATTGTTCCGGTATGGTACTGTCAAGCAATGTTCACTATCCTTTTGCTTCTCAAAAATGGGCATTACTGGACCTATAGTAACTGGAACTGTTACAGCTTCTAGATTCTTAGTTAATTCTCTTATTTTCTCTGTCAATTCTAGAGTTGTTGTGGCCAATTCTGCTGAATTTTCACTATTTATTCTATTCTCTGACTTATCGATTTCTCTAATGGAGTTTCTCTTCCCTAAATCTGGTTACATAGACTCAGTTTTGATAATTCATAATGTTTCTCTCATTGGGGCACTTGGTGTCAACATTTCTGGGTCTGGTCGGTACGGTGGTGGATTTTTTTAAAACACATCATCCAGTACATCATCATCTGATTCATTTGCTCCGTAACCTCTTGATTCCACATTATTCCTCTTTTCCACACATTTTCTTCCTTCATTCTCTCCTACCGCTCTTACAGGAAACACACCCTCAGTCATACTTGCATTCCGCCATCTTTTCATTCGATCCTCATGCGTTTCATGTCCATATGGTCTACCAAATAGATGTCTATATCCTCTACCACTCCTTTGTCTTTCTCGTTCATGCATTTCGTCTTCCCATTCCGTCAATGCCTCAAACTGTGTTGGTCTAGGTCTTGGTTCTAAATATAATTATTCCAAACAAGAGGTTCAAAGTGTATAGTTCAACAACAAATATCAAAAACCAATAAAAGACAAAAAAAAAATTTATAAACAAAGAAGAAAGAAAAAGAAAAGAAAAGAAGAGACCCTAATAGAAAAACATACAAAATGTATTTAATAAAACGGCTCAGTGTTGTAAGCTGGTACATAAAACATAACAATATATACATAACCAGACAAGTGGCAGACAAGAAGATGGTTGCATAACAACGGAGTGTACACAATTTACATAAAACTCCAGTAGGCAAAAAAATTTGTGTCCTCCAATAATTGCGGCCACAATAGCGTCGACGGCGTTTCGACCTTTGGTGTTAATCCATGGTCATCTTCAGGACATAAAATATACTGAGCATCCCAATTAGGCAATCTAAACAAAGGGTCACAACAATATGTGAATTTGAAGAAGGGCCAAAAAAACAGAGTTTAAAGTAACACAAAGAAAAAGAGAAGAAGAAAAAAGAGAAAAAAAAGAGAAGATTTAAAAAATTTTTTTGAGGAAAAGAACCCTCAACCATTCAAAATCGAGAATTGTTAATAAAGAACCATCAGTGTTCGATAAATAATTGTACTAGCCATGCAAGAAATAGATGTTAGCCGACTAGAAACAAAAATGTGCAAACAATTCCTGCCACCTATCAGCATCAAGGCTTCAGACAATAACTTACTTATATCCCAGATAGCTTAGATAACGAATTGAGTTCAATTCAAACACAGCAACTTCAAAGGCTGAAAGTTGGCGATATCCAAGATCACTTCAACAACAACAGCTTGAAGTAATGTCAACTTCAAAGAGAACCAAGGAACGATCAAATCATCCTCGACTTACCCTTGCACCAAATCCAAGCTGAGCAATAAAACGGGGGGGAAAGGGGGGCGGGGGGGGGGTGGTGAGGGAGGAAGAGGAAAGGGGAAGGGGGGGGGGGCAATGGAAGAAAAAGAGCAAAATAATTTAAAATATAACCCTACATAATTATTCAAAAAACAACATAATATCCAGTTTGTGATGTATGTAAAATCTTTATACAAGCAGACCCGTCATCTCCATATCGATATCACAAATGCAACCGATAGTGAAAAAGAAAATGCCCTGTACGCGACTATCCATGCGAAAAAAAGGGCTTTCTCTAACGTAAAATCTTGTCTATATGTACTTATCTGGCAGAAATGAATCATATTGCTAAATGGAGCTAGAATCAATTGTGTCAAGCCTCTCGACTGCATCAAGTGACAATTACCGGTGTATTAAATGCCGGTATTTTTAAAAAAAATTAAACGTGAAAAAAGAGAACCCAAATCATCTAAATAAAATGCTTACCGGGACTCAAACACCGCACAGGAAGTCAACAAGCCAGCAGCAGAAGTTTCAAAACAAGTTTCAAAACAAGGAGATATCGCCACCGAATTTAAAGACGCCGTAAAGGGGCATGGAAAGTAAAAAGGGCTACAAATTGTTGGTATTAGAACCCAGCGCCATCTTGAAACGGGCAAATTCCGTTAAACAATGTTAATCTTACTGATTAAGTTTGTGAATCATATCTCCTTACGACTAGTTGTTAAATAACGAATAGTTCGAGTGGCAGCATGTATAAAAAATGTCAAATTGATTATTTAAATAAAGACGAAAAAGTTTGAGAAACATTTACCTGGGTTTGTGTCGCAATACAATTGAAATTCCCAAATGCGGCATGAAGGGGTGTGGAAAGTAAAAGGGGGGCTACTAACTATTGGTGTTAGAACTCAGCGCCATCTTTGAACGGGCAAATTCCGATAAACAATGTAGATGTTACTGATTAAGTTCGTAAATCGTATTTCATTACGACTAATTGTCAAATGACTAAAAAGGCAACGTGTATAGAGATTACTTCAATAAATGCGACCAGAAAAAACAACAATGCCATATTAAAGCAATAAAGTGGCCAACTAACACCCCACCACATGGGGCGAATGCCAAATGGCAGAAATAGATATACAAATATTACTAGAAAACTCCGCAACTACTGTTTTGAAGCTGCAACTCCAGATAGGAGCGAAGTCAAACATTAAATGTTAGTGCCACCACCTAAAAAGAATATAAAAGATTGAAAATTGAAAATAAATAATAGTAGTGGAATTATTAGATTTAATCATTCAAATCACACAAAAGAGAAAAATCCTAAAAATACAATCCTATGACAGAATATTATTATATGTAATGCGTCAAAGGCACCATAGATATTCGCAATGCCACGATTTTAACTGCATCATTACATATCGATGAAAAAATAGCAACATCCTATGGCAATGTATTGTTATAAAAGATTTTGCTAACTAGGATTCCATTAGTTACTAACAATAGTTCGACCAATCTACAACATTTCTCAATTAAGCTAGACATTATTGATCAATGTTAATTATTCCATTGTGATACAGTAGCTGCAGAGTAATAATTAGAGACACTACATCTAACCACAATGAGATACAATACACAATGTTTGTTATCCCTTACAGTTCCATACAATTGTTTACGCAGTAACACAATGCTATTGCAATATAATGCATCATTTTCAACAACCTTAGTTACATTAATTGTAACAACTCATCACAACAGAAAGATTTCATGGAACAAAAAGGAAGAAAAAACAGTTTTTTGACAAACAATAAATTATAACATTCAAAAATTTGTTTCTCAAAATACATCAACAGCAGTGTCTTGGGAGAAAAAGCTGGAAAAAGTACCTCCTAACCCACAACTAAGGCATGGCATTCCTCCAAGGTGTTAAGGCCCTGATTTATGCTGTTGCAGCGAAAAATCCAGCGACATTCACATTTATTAAGGATGTTAGTAATGCTACCTCCCCTTAGGGGAGTATGCACTACCTCGATAACTTGCCAACGGATGTCAGTGGGAGCATGATTAAATTCCAGAAAATGTGCCACCAAAGGCGCATTCTCATTTTTACATCGTATTCGGCTTTTGTGCTGACCCAAGCGTATCTTAATCTTCTGGGTCGTTTGGCCTATATAAATAAGGTCACAGGGACACCACACCGCATATATTACATTCTGAGTATTACAATTTGAATGTTCACGTAAGTCATTTTTGCCTACTGGAGTTTTATGTAAATTGTGTACACTCCGTTGTTATGCAACCATCTCCTTGTCTGCCACTTGTCTGGTTATGTATATATTGTTATGTTTTATGTACCAGCTTACAACACTGAGCCGTTTTATTAAATACATTTTGTATGTTTTTCTATTAGGGTCTCTTCTTTTCTTTTCTTTTTCTTTCTTCTTTGTTTATAATTTTTTTTTTTTTCTTTTATTGGTTTTTGATATTTGTTGTTGAACTATACACTTTGAACCTCTTGTTTGGAATAATTATTGAATGCCCCTGGTTCAGGTGGTTTGGGCTGCCCCTGTGGTGGTTAATGATTGGTTCTAAATATGTCATCTTTTCTCGTAAGTTTCTTAAAACGGCCAAATTAAAGGAACCATGTTCTGGAAATGCCAAGACTCCATCGTCCTTGGTATATTTTACCCAATTGTCTAACCAAATACAAGTATGGTACCCATATTTCGCAATCATCAAAGATGCAGGGGTTTTCGGTGGAGGAAATAACTGTCCTTCCCTAGTCTTGACCTGTTTGTCTATCTTAAACCACGTTTTTATTTTACCAAACCACGACTTTTTCTCTTTTGTCTGGCAGCTGGTAATACATTTTCTTGGTTTCCGTGTATCGCTAGTCTCTCTACAACTGTACCGCTATTCTGTCCACTCACAGCGCGACTCACACTAACGCACCAATCAGGAGCGTCTACATCACTGTTTCTGTCTTCTAATCCCAGCGCGACTCACACTAACGCACCAATGGGAAGCGCTTACGTCACCCTGTACTTCTCCAATCCTAGCACGGCTTTACACTAACGCACCAATCCGGGGCGTTTTACAGTTCTGACCAACTGTCCAATCCCAGCGCGGTCGTTCTGACGTCAGCAGCCGCTGCGGCAGCTCTGCTCCTGTCTACCCCTCCTTTACAAGTCCGCTCGGTGAACTTTTATTGCAACTTAACAATTCTATTAGTAACAACACAAAAACATCTCCATTGTCCGCTCCGCTAACCAAAGAATAGCAATAGACCTTTCTCACGAGAATTCCGTCTTTCCTGAGAGCAGCGCTTACCTCTGCCCTACTACGGAATCGTTACTTCCGTTGATAAAGTAGCACATCCCTCTACCTTACCCTTGTAACAAGCATTAGCTAACCGTTTCTCTAGTATTTAAGAAATAAATCCAGAGTTTCACAATTAACCCGAATGCTATTTCGTTCACGCACTTTCACACAAGAAAAAGGTAGTACATTCGCACAGAATCCTGTCTTTCCCGAGAACAGCGAATCAGTCTGTCCTACTACAGAATTATGACATATGTTAACAAAGCAGCGCTTACCTCTACTTTGTCCTTCCAACAAGCTCAGAGAATACCTGCTACCTTTTCAGTGATAAGCGTTACCGGTATGCCATTTGGTTTCCTGGTACTTAAAGACCAAAATTTCACAGGTAACCTTTGCTATCATTCATACTTCTTTTACCCAGAAAATATTTCTAGTGGCAACACACGACGATGCTACCGAATCGGACCCAGACAATGTGACATGTAACTTCAACTGTCACATGTTTTCCCAGTGTACCTACAGGTCAACAACAATTCCGTCTTTCCCGAGAGCAGCGCTTACCTCTGCTCTACTACGGAACTGTTACAAACTTCCAACTTCCTACATCCCAGAAGCCGTGCAAACAACATATAACTCGACGCAACTCAACATAGAGTGTTAGTACATAAACCAATACCAATCAATAATCAAAAATCAATAAGCTATTCACAAGCAATGATCACTAAACCAAAACAGTAGCTAACCATATCTCTGCTACCAAGAAAAACTGATGCAGCGTGGAATGCAAAATCCCTCCCTTCGTCACAGTTCATAGATCACACTCAATCCCTACATTCGCTGGTGGGGCCTATAACACCAACATTAATTCACTATTAATCTGTTCTCTAAGGAGGTGATTGTTCCATTCGCTGTAATGAGAGAAAATACCCTTCCCTATTCGCTAAGGCCTAAACTTCACCTTTTTGGTACTCCTCTCATGGATAGGCCATAGATCAGCTTAGCTGCTGGTTAAGGTGATAACAAAATCCTTAATTTATTTACATAAATACACTTTTCATAATAACGACCCAACACAGTTCTTGTAATAAATCTTAAATCTTTATCTAATTAATTGGCAATCGAATTTTTGTTAAATCAAGCAGTAGACCATCATATTTACCTATTCTGACTAAAACTCGTCCTCTAAGTCAAAATCTTGGTCATCAGCTCATACTGTCAGAGTCTTTGGAAAACATCTGTCCTGCAGTGTCACTGTCCTCTCTGTCAGCATAATGTCAGGAAATCGAAATCAGGTTCTCGAGCGTCTGCAAATGTGTCTGCATCTGCGTTACTACCTCTCTATTCTATGGCATTTTTATAGTAAAATTACATTCCAAAAAGTTACAAATAATATTTTGAATATTCGTGATTGGCTGACGAAATCCGTTCCACCTCTTTCCCATACGGATAATGTCTCTTTGAGATGTAGTTCATGTTTTTGTGAACACATGTATCTTTTTATTGTCCTTTCAGGGCAGCTGGCTGGTAGCCCGGTGTGTCCTTGGTGGGTACAGTTGAGTTTAGGGTCGTCCAGAGGCCACTGCTGCTGATGGTGACGCATGCGCACTTCACCCAGAGACCTTCCCAAATAGGGTTGTGTTCGGCAAATAGGGATGTCGGCCATTTTGTGGCCACCGAATGGCTCGGCCCAAGTTAAAATAGTTTCACTGGTTCCCATTGCCTGGTCAGATCACTTTTTTATTTCTTTTCAGATCCTTGATACCTGCTCTTTGCTGAAACCATTACATGCCCACTCGATTAAAAACTCACAAACGGACCATGATCACCCGAGAGGCCCTTACGTCTGCCTTGAGCTGCAGACCTCCATTCCTAGACACTTGTCCCCAGGATGCCAACCAGCTGTTTTCAGCCTGGATTGAGGAGGCTCTAAATTCTATAGCCTCTTGGAAAACGCAAAACATCTCTAAACCTTCTGCTGATAGGTTTATGGAGGACTCCCTCTGCAGACAAAAAAGGTATGCAAGTGCCTAGAACGTAAATGGCGTAAGAGCTATCACATCATAGACAAAGACATCTACTTACATGGGCTTAAGGAATACCATAGGCAGATCAGACTATCTCGGACACAATTTGTTTACGTGTAAGATAGACGAGGCCAAAAATTCCCCGGGGACAATTTTAGAATAGTTAAATCCCTCACGTCATTAGACGCCGTGTCGGCAGTTAGAGCTCCAAGCATCACTAGCTGCAATAAGATTGCTCACTTATTTTTTTATAAAATATCGTCCCGCTATGCCTCTTTTCCAGAAAGTGCTAAGAATTATAACTTCTCTCCTCCAAGCAACACACACTATCCCTCACTAGAAGGTTCTTTTAGCATAGAGAACATTTCAGTGGTACGAATTCTTCCCTTACTGCCAAAATTAAATCTGGCTCCCCAGCAGACCCGGTGTCTCTGGCAATTTTGGAGCAAGGGTTTACAACCCTAGTCCCTACATTATGGACCTGCTTAATTGATCCTTTGAAGCAGGACACCTTAAAGTTGACAGGAAACAAGCCATGGTGGGTCCTCTTCTTAAGAAACCCTCACTGGATACTTCTAAGCTGGAGAACTCCCGACTAATCTCTATGCTTCCATGCTTTGCAAAAATTGCTAAAAAGCATGTAAATCTTCTACTAATGAAGTCAATCGATGAGAACAAACTTCTTCATGAGACACAATCAGGTTTTAGGCCACTGTCCAGCACAGAATCCGCCCTCTTACTAGCTTCCGAGATGCTACGCATGATGGCTGATAAAGGTAAAACTGCTGAACTAATCATGCTAGACTTAAGGGCGGCGTTTGACACAGTATCGCATGGCCTGCTTTTAAAGTGGCTGTGGTCACAGGGCATGGATGAAGAGAATTTGAATGGCTTGCAGATTTTCTGCACAACTGCTCATTCCAGGTGTTTCAGAAGCCACACACCTCAGATATCATTCCCCTTTAGCAGGTAGTGCCATGGGGTCAGCACTGAGTCCTACCCTTTTTAACTTGTATCTCCGTCCCTTGGCAGACATAATCGAATGCCATAGCATGAAGATTGTGCCCAATGTAGAAGACACTCAGCTGATCACCACACTGGCACAAGATGACAGTAGTGACAGTAGTGCCGCAGCAAATTTCAAGTCCTGTCTAGTGGACCTTGCGGCATGGAATGGAATTAAATGCAGACAAGACAGAGGTCCTGGTGATAGGAAAACAGCCCAAAATTTGGTCTTGGGAGGAGTGGTGGCCTTGTGAACTGGGCGCGACTCCGATTCCTAAACCTAAAGTTAAAAATCTGGGCATCATCTTTGATGCGCTGATATCTTTTGAGAGTCAGATCAAGGCCACAGCTGGCACCTGCTTTGGAGTGCTAAAGCTGTTAAGGAAGATTCTAGAGCTCCTACCGAACTCATCAATAAGACTGCAATACAAGGTCTCGCCGGTTGCACAATGCAGCAGCCTGGCTGCTACTAAAAACTCCATAAGCCCGGGTCTTGCTGAGTTACATTAGCTTCCCATCAATTACAGAGTCTCTTTTAAAGCACTTTGTTTTACACATAGGATACTAAATCAGAGGGGCCCAAGATATCTGCATCCTCTGATATAAGTCTACACTCCCTTCAGACATCTCAGGTCTTGTGGGCGGCCCTGACTGTGATCCCTCGAGTGAACAGAATGCGCCTGGTGGGCAGTTCATTTTGGACTCCTGGAAGCCAAACTCTGGAATTCGATGCCATTGGACCTGAGACTTCAACCATCAGAAGTGAGTTTCCGAAAGAAATCTCAAGACCTGGCTATTTAGGCAAAGAACGTAGGATTGTCTGGCCCCTTAGTTGAACTTGACTTTACCTGTCAACCGATTCTGGGGCTACATCTCTAGCGCGGTTACACTCCTTGGAGTTATCAGGCACTTTTATAAATCCGTTAACATAACATAACATATTGCAAATATGTAGTGTTGGCTACTTCGTCAGGACTTTTGGGCACCTCACCTCTAGTGATTGACTGTCTGAACAGTAAAGGAGACGCCTTGATCTCTACTGTCAAAGTGTAGAGTAGTGCTCTGCTGTCGCTGTCAGCTTCATATTATGAGCCTGTGACAGCGCTAGTACACACGTGTAGAGCTGAACACTGTGTCACCTGCCATCTACATTGGTAATCTTTGGGTCTCACAGTCTTGAATGTGAATTTAGCCTCAGGCCTAATAATGCTCAGACCGATGCTGGAAGATGCCGCACTTTTCTGTCATGGATCCACCCTTTGCTAGTGTTTCACAGGTTGCTGTGGCATCAGCAAGTCTTGCTGACCACACAAGAATGGGTAGGACCAGAGGAGGAGTCTCCGCACTGGTCCAGCCATAAGGAGAGTACCAGGGGCTGTGACGCAAGGGCAGGCCCTGGGCTTTCCTAAAAGGGAACTGAACGAGAACTGCACGTGAAGAGGCCACTCATGGTGGTCATGTGCCCTACAGCTGCTGCAATGCAAAAATCAACCTGAAAAGTTGGTCTTGCTTGCGCTACAGATAGCCTGACTTTGAAATCCTGTAGTCTCATTATATAAGTCAGGCAAGGCTGATATTATGCCTTCTCTGTCCGAGTCTAGGTGGCGACTGGAAACAAATTCCACGCGAGACAAACTGACTTGTAAACTAGTTTATAGCAGAAGCCTGAAGCTTGCTGTTCTAGCCAATGGTCGGAAAGTAAGTTTAGAGTACGCATAGATTATGTTTATTTGATTGTCTTTATAGATCAACTGAGTAATAAGGCAGCAACAGAGCTGGGTATTCTGTCAGGGTAATTATGACTTTTTAATTTCTCCTTGGCACACTTACTTGCGCCATAGCTGCTAAACAAACGCTGCACCAAGAGGCCATTAAAAACGTTATGACTTTCTCTGATAATGTTCCGGAGGCATCCACTGAAGTGCTTGTTGAATTATTTTTCTGATGTGTTTACAAACTTAGGAGCATATTTATAAAATGTTCACACAACTCAAAGCAGGACGCTACCTTGATGCGTTGCGCTGCGTGAAAGGGAGCAGGCAGGAATGCGCTGTACTTAATGTGATGCAGCACATTCATGCTCTCTGCCTGTGCTGGCACACAATGTGCTGCATAGCGCCAGTGCAGGCACCCTTGTACCAACAAAGCAAGGGCGCCTAAGTTGTAGTACACCACAAAAAGCACAGCAGCAGACCATGGAGAACCACACCTATCCGTGTTCCAATACACGTTGGTGTCAACAATTCAAGTCTCATGTGCATTCACTCACTACAAGCACCTGCTGCCAAGATGCAACCTTTCTGTCAGACATATAATAATCTAAAGTAGAGGTGCACTACAATCAATATAATGATGAAAGAAAAAGTCCCATTTGAAGTCCCGCGTATTGTCAATTCTTTGCTATATTTTCTTTCTTAAACGCATCAAACGTTGCATCCATAAAAATGAACTTCTTCAGGGCACGTTCAGTCAAATGATCACAATCTGCAATAAGGGTATATTAATCAATTTCCATTCACAGCCATACGAAATACGCTAGACCGGTGGTTTGGGCCAATTCTCACCGTTTTTGGTACCAAATTGTATTAAATTATCCAATCCTCTAAACAGGGTCTATCAATCAGCATCTGTCCAATGCCATGTGAAATCCGCCCCAAGATGTCACTCCAATTGGCACAGATGGACGCACAAACGGGTTCCCTTCACATCCTGCGAAGTGAAGTTAAAGGAAAAAAAAGTTGTAGGCAGGATTGTTTTTATGCAGGAAGGGACACCTTCCTGCAAGAATACTGTCCTCAGAGGTATGTTTCTCTTTCTACGTGTGCTACAGAATGCAACACATGTAGAAAGAGGGACAAATGAGGAGAAATAAACATATTTTGCCTCGTTACGTTTCCCCTGGGGAGGTGTAGCATTTTTACGCATTCCCAAGTCTACCAGTAATGGTAAATCTGGGAATGCGCCAAAATACTTGGGTGGATGTGTGGGAACACCTGAGCTCCATAATGTAACACCTCCCTGGGGCAAAGTAATGCACTGCAGTGACTTGCGCTGCCTTGCGGTACTCCACATTTACCAAGCCACAGAGGGCCACACAAGGAGGCCTTGTGTGGCTTGGTGCATATCATTCTAGGTTTTGCGCCACACAAGGGGGCTCAAGGGCGATGCAAACTCATGATAAATATGGGTCTTATTGTGCATGTACCAGAACAAACTCTTTCCTTGAAAATGATTGTAGTGTAGTTTTATGGAAATAGTTTGGTTTCATTGTAAGGATTGTGATGTGGAGTGAAGATGACCAGGCTGAAAGTCACAAAATGCTGTCATGTTAGCTAGCCATGGGTTGTTTAACCCCTTCCATGCTCATGACGGAACGATTCCGTCATGAGCATCGGTTGAGCTGTGCTCATGACGGAACCGTTCCGTCATGGCCCCGCCCGCGCTCGAACCCTTCAGCACCGCGGGGGAATCCGCGCAGCGCTGAAGGGGTTAAGATCTACTGAGTGTTTCTTAATGCAAAAAAAGTCGGATTTTTTATGCTGAACTATAGGGCTTTAAATATTTACTAACTGCAAAAATGTCAGCCTGTGGACGTACAGAAGGGAAACTCAAAATCATGAAATGCTGACTTATGGCAATACACTGAACCATGCTGCTATTTGAGTGACTGCAACATTTAGTCCGTTTTGCATCAACTTCCAAGGTCAGCTGAACTTTAGCAATGTGATCGTCCCAAAAGGATAATGCCAACTGTACTTTTATGGATGTTTTTAAATATATCCGAATAAAGATCTTTTGAATTGAATTGATAATGCCAACAAATTGTCTATAAGGCTCTGCCCAGCACTACACAACCTAAGAATGCTCTGGTCTGATAGGATATTGGGAGACTTCGTACATTTTAAATGTTATCAAGCAAACCTTGTGAAAATAATTTTCTAATGCTTTTATATTTGCCTTTCAAAATGGATTTAGTGCATAGTTTTATTAAAGGAGAGAAGTAGGACTGAATGCACACTGCATATGGAGCTACAGTACGGAGCAGAAGAGCGTGACCTACCACATCTCTAGCCAGTTACCATCCACTCAATACGCCTTATAGAATAACCACACAAAACCTAGGTGTGGCTGCTTTGTGTGTGTTCAAACGTCCCACTTTTTCTCAAGGAGGTCTGCTGCCGAGGATTTGAGAAGATGCACTAGCGGCAGTGCTTAATTTGTAAAATAATAAGTGCCAGGGCTCTCTCGTTAGGAGGCCTTTGCAGCTTGCACCACACATTGCCCTTGCCACGCTGCCAATGTTAGTAACAACACAGCTACTAACCATCACACTCCGACAAGTGTGACAATTCAGACTATTCCAGGCCCCCAAAGCTACAAGAATGGCTTGGGCAGCAGATAATAGTCATTTTAATGTATATTGGATTAATAATTGCTGTTGTGGTCATCTCTAAATAATCCAGGCAGTACCACCTTGTGGCCGACCGTCACAAGTACCGATGTTGACAATTAAGTGCCGGTGCTGGCACCGGAAACCACCTGCTCAACTTAAGCACTGGCTGGCAGAGTAGAGTTGCTTACTTCCCCATTATGGAAGAATAGTCCGTTGCAAGCTACAATTGTAGTGTAGTTTTGCACTGGTGGAGATCGGTGTCTTCCAGTTGCTCTAGAGTGCAGCTGATTTGCACAAGGAGAACTTCGGGGCATCTTTACAGGCCCCTATCGCCACCACAACGTCACTTTTAAAGACGTGGTGGCGATCCGAGCTTTGCCTTATTTACAAGGCACTTAAAGCCGCCTTGTAAATAATGTTCCCGTTCACGCTATACTTAGCATGAAAGGGAAGATGGGGTGTTGCTGTGGGCATTCCACCGCAACACCCATTGATTTTGACGCTGCCCCATATTTGCAAGGGTGGCAATAATATGGGGCAGCGCCAAAATAAGACCAGGGAAAACCTGGTCTTACCCTGGTGAAACGAGGAGCAATGTTTAATTTCTCCTCTATTTTGCTGTTTCATTGTGTGCTGCATTGTGCAGCACACATGGAAACAGCAAAATGCCTTTGATTGTTTATGTGCAGGAAGCTGTCCCTTCCTGCACATAAACAATCATTAAAAAAATGACATTTTTCAACTTCTATGTGTGCTGCATTAAGCAGCACACATAGAAGTTTCAAATCGCCATTTCACTCACCTCCATGCAGCCACCCTTGCACCATGGTGCAATGGTGCCTGCGTTGGCGCTAGTCAGCTAAATTTAGCGCCAGTGCAGGGGGAAACGCAGGGCTGCACCATATTCTTGTAAATATGGTGCAGCCCTCCGTTAGTAAAGTGACGGAGCATGTTGTTAGCCTTCTTAGCTTAACTACACGCTTCACAACTTTCCTTGTAACTCTGCCCCTTAGTGTGATGCCCGTGAAGGAGTAGCAGCTGCTGCTCTAGGAAGGGATGAGGAGCACTGGCAGAGGTGCCTGTTTCCCAACAGTAGAATATCAGAGTATTTGATGGAATGGGGAAAGATTGAGGTAAACAAGCAGAGCAGTGTCCATTGTAGGCACTGGTTCAGGTGCATGGCAGAGTTGTGTGTGTCCCAAGGGTGGAGTAGCAGGACTGATGCAAGGAAAGACTTTTGGCACACCGGTAGTCCTGTGTGTGTTCGTATTGGGAGAGTAGCTCTATGGAAGGATTGAGTAGTAGCACACCCATGATTTTGCTGTAGTAGGCTGTTTTTGCATTTGTAGTGATTTTCAAACAGTGTACACTACTCTACATCTATTCTACATCTTCGGAAGTAACATTTTCAGGCAAATGATTAAGGTATTTGGTGGTTTTTAATATGATTTCAAAGATGTATTCACCATTTTGCTGCTGGGGAGGATCAATGCTCCAGGGTACTGCGGCAGCCCAACCACGAGTATAACACATTTCTTGCTCCCTTGGATTGAGTTGGCGTCGCTTGTAGCCATGTCGTACCAAGCAAGCGCCACCAGCTTGAAAGTTCACCAGACGCCGCTGTTACAATGTGATGTTTTGTAGTACTGCGTTTTTTGTTTTACTTTCTGTTTTGTACCCTGTTATGTTTGTGTTATGTTGCTTTGTGTATGTTATTTTGTTATGTTCTGTTGTGTACTTGAGATATGTCAACACATGCTGCCACATTTGAAGCCAAAAGCTGCACTTGTCTTCAAAGTTCCTGTGAGAAGCAATGTCTAGTATGGTAAAATATTGCTGTTCCAGCTCTCCTAAACAATTTAAGACACATGCCACAGTGCTCACGGTATGTGATACGGCACCATATTTCTTGCTTCTAATTCCATCTCCTTGAATCTAGTTGAATAGGTCAATTTAAATCAATGTAGCGTTAAATGGAGCCTAGTCATGCAAGTAGAGTTTAGCTCTCGCTGGCACCAATCACATCACCTGTCACGCGGATAGACAGTAAATGCATAGATGCTTTCTAGCTCTCACGTCTGTGGTGCATTGGTCTGGAATTAAGCCTTATACATACTGGGAAGTGAGGTTAACCGAAGACGCCTGCAAAATACATGGGAAATGCTTACCTTTGAACATCTTTTTAAAAATCACCTTATGTGTAAGCCCTCAATAAGGATGAGATGGAATAATTTAATTGTCTACTTCATTCTGCAAAAACGCACATTCAGGTTTTATTTTTCTTAAAAATGGAGACCATTATATTATTGACTCCACTACTAATCAATGTGTCATTCAGAATGATGCTTCTCAGTGCCATTTGCTCTAGAGGTCCACTCAGCCTGTTATGGGGATTAGAGATATCATAGCTAATCCTTCGGTTCACTACGCAATGCGAGCCCGGGTGCACCTTATTAAAGTCATCAATGGGAACATTTCACAAGCTTCATCATACATCTGTGCACCGAACGTCACTACTGGGAGCCAGAAGAACCAAATAGAATGAGTCCAGGTGCAGAAAGCAGATGAATAATCTACAACAAATTATACCATCTAAGACAGGCACCACAGTGCAATTAACGCTCATCTAGTTGAAGCAACCAGAGGGCACTCCATCAGTTGACAATCAAAGATGCACATATCTCATGTTTTGATTAGTTCAATGCGATGCATGATAGTTCTTCAAGGGCCCAAGCTTTCTCACACTTCTTGTGGCAACCTCACCCTTGCTGCAGCTTGTTCTTTTTCGGTGCACCAGGAGCTTATCATCTGCGTGTTTTCCCAGTGTGGTGATCTTCTTTATCTTTCCCTGGGAGTGTTCAATCCTAGAGCATTCCTGAGAAGAGATGCATGTCAGTTGAACTGACCTAATTCTAATGAAGGAACTCTTTTCTCAGTGCAATAAAAAGGTGTGATAAGTGTCATGGCAAGGGACACTTCACATGTATGTGTGGATCATCAACAAGAGCAAAGAAAAGAGCAAAGAAAAGAGTAAATTACACAGAAGACTGTGAAGGACTGTGAAGGAAAAGATTTGTTGGCAGAAATGCAAAACATAATTCCATGGATTAAAGGTGAAACAGATCTAGATGGAAAAGATACTGAAACAATGAAAAAAAAACTACTTGTGATGTAAAAGTGGATGACAGGCCAGTGACATAAGAAGCAGGTTCATGGTCACTGTATACTATAATGCTAAAGGAAATGTGGAAAGAATTGCAGCCAGAAAAGTGTCTAAGCTCAACGACCACAAAATTGGATGGATAAAATGGAGGAAGTATAGATATGGAGGGTGCAGGGGGGTTGGGGCGGGATGGAACGGGAGAATTGAATTTAAGGATAGACATTATGTTTCCGAAATTTATGGGCAGAAAAAAGCCAACCAATATTGGGATTGTACTAACAATATGAATTATACATGACTTTGAAATTTAAACATGGGAAGTAGGTGTTGGTTGTTTATGATAACATTGTGATTGAATTGCAAAGGTAGGGCCATGTATATGAAAAGATAGCTGGGAAGTTAAAGGGTCACGAACACCTGTCCCATTATCTATAAGACAAGAAGTTAAAGCAATGCTACAAAGGATGGAAAGTAAAGATATTATCGAACTAGTAGAAGCTGCGGAGGGACTATCACTGGTGGTAATGTCAACAGGGAAATTATGTGTCAATTTGCTCACTGTAAATAAGATTATAAGGTTGGCTAGATATCCACTTCTCAACATAAATGAGATGCTGACCACTTTAGAAGGAACACCAGTGTATAGTAAAGTTGATGTAAAGTCTGCATACTACCCAATACAACTCTATCCTGACTTGAAAGGCATTACAGCCTTTCTAACCTCATAGGGCACATTCAAGTTCTTCCTTCTGAGTTGGCCACTGCAGCATCTATCTTCCAGAGATAGATGCATCATTTTGTTCAATCTTAGAATGTTCGAGGGGAGAGAGGTACGTTAGCTGAATGGACAGTTAAAAGATCAGCAATGGATCCTATTTTTCCATGTGGTACCCTTGTGTAATTAATTCTAATAAATAAACCCCTTCTTACCCATTACACTTATTGGCCTCCTCTGTAGTTTCACCAAGACTAGTAATAACATAATTTTAGCTTGTTGGGGCATATGCACTTCAGTGTCCGTCTCAAGACTTTCTTTAACTGCCTTCCAGAACACATGTGGCTTGAGCAAATCCATACAAAACTGCGCCCCATTGATTATAGCCACTTAGGCAAAAATCATTCTTAGCCCTACCGAAGCACAACATCTGTACACCCTGTTTAGAATCTTGTATTGTGCAAGTCAGAACCTTGAACGAATTTTGGGTATTAGCACCTCCTCCCAACTCATGTCCTCCACCCATTTAACCTCTAATTAAACTACCAAGGATTTTATAGGTCTTTGATATTGTCTTTATCTGTAGAGACGTAGAGAGTGCTCTGTTTTTCCAAGGAGGGATCTAAGGAAAGAGGATGAGTCCCGCAAGATTAGTGTATTGTTCTACGGCATACCTACAGGTGTATTACGATAGGCTCCAGTAAGAGCTGGCTCATTTTTGGTCTGCAATCTAATAAACAATTTCTGTCTCCTTGGTCCACATATGTTGCCAAGGTGATAGAGAATCATATAACGACTCACGCTCTAAATCCTTTCCAAGTCCAACAGAAACGTACTAACTCGGTGAGGGGACTCTCCTTGGTTAGTACACTCTGCATGTTTAGATGTTTAATAGTGACATTTCAATCCTGTTTCACTCTTCTGGGGCCTGGAAGGCTCGTTTGCAAATAAATAGATAAATCCTGCAGGTATCCTTTGTCAACCATCGTATCCTGGTCTACCATCAGAGATTGTTCTGGCTGCACAAAAGCCCATCCATATGTTACTGTGAGTTTCATTAATAAAGGAAATTACATTTCAGGTTTAAAAAGATACAACGTGGTAAAGGAACACTTATCCTGATTAAATTGTTTGGCTACTATGGTAACACGGCATACTTTTGATAGTTCTCATTTTCATTTAGTTAAATCTTATTCCAACTCTTGTTTGAACTGTGAGCCTTATGAAAATTACTTTAATATATGTCTTTATAAGTTAACTTTTATTCAAATCGCCTATGGCTTGTCCCTTCACACTCCTTTCCTCCGCAAGCCCATTAACTTTGCTCTGCCCTCTAACAAGGGACTTTTATCCAAACAATTGAAGCCAAACAGGTGTTATTTTCTAGACAACACATAGTGTGTTCAATTTTACAGGACACTGCAGCTCATGTCTGACCTGAGGTAGCTGAGCCTTTCCCCACCTTGTTCACCCAAGAACTCTAGACATGGATTAATCTAGAGAGTTTTTAGGCTAAATCAAACTACCTCCTATTAATTCAATTCTGGTTGTAGTTTCATGGGATAGCTTTCTTGATTCCTGGCCACTTGATCCCATCCTTCTGACTCTTGTCATCACAGACTTATCATCTGCAACCTGTTTTGTGGCATTTCAAGGTTCAGGTCCATCGAGCCCTGCCAGCTAGTAATTTTCACACACTCTTAGAAGTGTCCTGGTAGCAAAGAGGTTAGTGAAGTCTGCTGAACACTGGAGTTTATGTCTGCCCTGAGAGAGTGGAGCCTTTGCCTAAAAAGATGCAGTGCTCATCAAGTTAGGTAAAGTTTCTTTTCCACGTAATAGCATCACAACAGGACAAGAGTAGAGGCCGTCACACCACTATCACCAACTGTCAACTGACTCCTCAGTCCATTCCAAGTTCCATTCTCTTGGAAACCCCTTGAACCCAACACTTAAGACCCAACATACCACGCCATTACACATGTTTTCGATAGTAATTAACAAAGCACAACGGAAAATACTACCCACACAATTTGTTAAATGACATTTAAAACAAGCATTTGCAATGCATTAGGTATCACATTCACGAGAGTTAGCGCTATTGGAGTTGTAAATGACAATGTCTTTTACCTAAGTGTTTTGGTTTGGAGTGTAGTGGATGTTTGTAGTTTGGCGTGGAATTATGTGGGTTGGATTGGAATTATTAGTTATGGTACGACGTGTACATTTGTGGTGTGTTTTGGATGTATGTGGGGTGTATTTGAAATATGTGGTTTTGTGTAGTGTATGTGGAGCTGAGTGGTGTAATGTGGAGCGTAATTATGTTGTGGGGTGCAGAAGAGTGTGGCATTGAATCGTGTTGTGTGGTATTATGTGGCATGGTGTGGAATAGTATGTTATGGTGTGGAATTATGTGGCATGTTGCAAAGTTGATATTCTTTTGTAGAGTGTAATTATGTGTTTTGAAATTTTAATGGATATATGTGCAGTGTAGATATGTTGCGTGAAATGTAGGTTGGAATGTATTTATGTGTAGTGAAATTATATGTTGTGTGCGCTGTAATTATATGGTTTGGAGTGGAATGGAAATATATGTTGTTTATGTTATTGACAACAGTTGAAGTTTTTTTGCTTTTTAAATAAAATTTGCAAACTTTGCAACTGTACTTTTTTCAAAAATTATTATTTTGTTAATAGTCACTCTTATCTATTCAGTAGGCGCTGCAGACACAAAGGGCTTCTACAACTTAAAATAATAAAATGTCATAAAAACAATTCAACAAATCATAAATGTGCTGCAATGTTTGTCTTTTTTTACTGCCAACCCCTGTCTAAGTTACATAATAAGGACATCAAATAAATGTTCAACAAGTAACCACTTGATTTTCAATTTGTTAAACACAAATGTGTGAATTGAATAATTGAAGGTATTTTTCTTTAATATAAATTACTTTTGTTTTGCGAAAGCAAATTAAACATTTTCCACTGTTTTCAAAATATAAAGGTTCGTTAATTACCTCCTGCAGCTAACTCGATGAAAATGCAATTATTAAACATTTCATAAATGTAACAGAGCGCAGCTTTACTGCGGGCTGAAGGCGCTTTGTCACAGCGAGCCCATTTTGCATCTCTAAAAACAAATCAACGTGTCATAAAATGCAGCCGCGGCCCGTGGAGGGAGTTCCGTGGGGCGGTAAGGTGGGGCGGGGGAGGGGCAGGGTGGGGGGTTCTAAAAACCGGAATATGGATAATTGCAGGTAAGTAAACAATTAAATAAATAAAACGAATTTCGTAGCACGCACTGCATCGCAAAATGCGATGCTGCGCCTAAC
The DNA here is from genome assembly GCF_964204655.1 of Triturus cristatus. Taxonomy (NCBI): domain Eukaryota; kingdom Metazoa; phylum Chordata; class Amphibia; order Caudata; family Salamandridae; genus Triturus; species Triturus cristatus. Next base: position 1,037,343,716 of record NC_140582.1, on the reverse strand, counting down.
GGAACTCCCTCCACGGGCCGCGGCTGATAAAATGTACATTTTGTTTCTTGCAGGTAGAAGCTAACTGAGGCTGGCTCAGTCATGAATTTCTCACTCCTATTCGGGAGTGCTGCTTGTGGCAGCACAGCAGGCATCTCTGACAAACTCGATAAATACGTAGAATGTTTGAAGGGCGTGCAGGTTGTGTGAAGTAACGTATTTAGGTGTATCACGGGGCAGACAAACCATCTCACACGAAAATTATTAACAAGGGGTGCAAGAGCAAATCGGGCGCCGTGCTGAAACATAAAGCTGGGGGTGAGTGCTTGCAATGTTCAACACTCCGTCCATCATCCCGTTTGGTTTTGCTTTGTTCACCCTAAATTGGCAGGGTATGCCCAGACGTGGGTGCCTTGCTCACTTTGCCACTGGATTCAAGCTAGCCTGACTGATGACAGCTGATTAGCCAGAAACCGGTCCCAGGATGCTTGTTTCCGTTCCAGGAAAGACATGGATTGGTTCTCTTGAGGCACAGGGTCAGACTGATTTGCATATGGCCATGTCTGAACTGGGGTGGCGGAGTGAGATAAAGAATGATGATGGATTAAACCCAGATCAGTTGACTGGGGGTGAGTGCTTGCAATGTTCAACACTCCGTCCATCATCCCCTTTGGTTTTGCTTTGAAACATAAAGCACAGCGCCCATGCATATAGCTGTGTGTTCCTGGCAGCGGAAATAAATAATTAAAATGTAGAAGGTGTGGCTGTGCCAATACACGTCCGCGATGGGCAGAAAGCAATAATTAACAAGCTCTGAACTACGACGGCACAAAGTAAGCATATAAAAAAACGTATGTGACGCTCGTGCACATACACGTTTCTCCTTCACCTTAAATTGCGCGGTGGCCCGTGAAGCGTACGCCATGGCAGGCAATTCAAAAACAACAAATAAAGGAAGTAGTCCGTGAATGAAACAGAAACAGACCTACAGCGTAACTAAATGGTCGGTGCTGCTTGCTTAAAACAGAAGTGACGTAGCAGGAGCACCAACGAATAATGACCCAGGAAAGCTGAGCAACGGAGGAGTGAGCCAATGACAAGCGGCAGGCGGGATTACACTCCGAGTACTGTTTACTACAGGTCTTGCGATAGCGCATGCGCTGTCTAGGCTCTACCTAAAAACTACACTATAAAGTGTACTACAATACTACTAATACACTTTCAATACAAAATCATGAAACTTGTCAAGAGCCTATCTCTTCCTCTGAGAAACTCACTCAACAAGTGCCATCCAGATGTTCCACCCCACGTTCTCCCAACTGATTCCGCTCTTCCTTATTCACACCATGCTCGTTCAATCCATTGACTACATCTGAAACTCCCTTATCTACATTATGAGCTATGGAAATTTGGCCCTTATTCCAACACTTTCCACCATCCAGTTTCACCACATTCTTCTTCACCTCCATCCTCTTTTTGGGCGCAGAAAACTTACACTACTCCTTGGGTAAAATCTTGAAGTCTTGACTCTCACTTAATCTTCAACAGACACTATAACACGCCTACCACTCTTGCCAACATAGTTCCTCCGACCCTGCAATCTTTTTTTCCTATATCTCCCATCTTATTCTTAGAAACAGAAAACACCCCCATCCAGTTGCCCAACATCTTAGACAAAGGAATCCTGCCCCTCAGTAACACAAAAGGTGATGCTTAAGATAGGCATTAGCAGTCATCCTCACAGCTCAAAGAAGTTCCCTTAGCTCAAACATACAATTCAACCCATTGAGCTTGGTAAGTTGCACATTATATTTGAAGAACCCTATTAAATCTCGCAACACGACGTTTATTCCTGGGATGGTACAACAGGGCTTTAGAATGTTTCATACCTAAATGATTAAAAAATGCAACAAATTAAGGAGATGTAAACTGTCTATCATTATCCATTAAAAATTCATCTGGTACCCTATCTCTTGCAAATATAGACTCCAAAAATGCAATTACCTTAGTGCTACTAGCTGCCTTTAAAAATCTGACTTCTTGCCACATGTAAACATCAATGATTCCAATGTCATAGTCATGCACACCCCCCAAAACTAGCATGGGTCCTGTAACATCCAAGGTTAATTTGCTCCAAGCCTTGTTGGAACAGCTATAGCCTTAACAAGACTAGGAACAGTGGCTTGGGCTTTGTTACTAATGGCACAAGACACGCAATCACGCACAAAAGGTTCAACACTTTTGTCCAAGCCTGGTCAAATAAAATTCTCTTGTGTTCTCCTTTTCATTGCTCGCATTCCTAAATGCCCCTCATGAGCTAAAGTCAAAACGTTATCCCTCATTCGATGAGGCAGATTTAACACATCCAACGGAAAAAGAAGACCATTGACTATGGACATTTCCTCAAACTCATGTTTATGCTTGTTATTCGATTCCTCACATGACCTCCAATGAGTCCACCCTCTGAGAATACCATCTCTTACTTCTGTTAACTCCTTATCCAAATTGAATGTGGTCATCTAATCGCCTAATCACCTAATGGCCCCTCAGAGTGACCTTAAACCGTGCCCACGCGTACAAAATCATCCACACTATAGTCATCCTCACCCTGGTTATGTAGGAAGCTGTAAAAGACAGAAGATTCCTGGCTCCTAGAGCATATTATACACAATAATCATACTCAGGTAATCTGCTTTGCCATGTGGTAATGGTCAGGGTAGTTCTTCATCCCTCTGTGGTGGTAAAAAGATCTATAAGTGGTTTGTGATCGACTCGCACAGTGAACTGTGTTCCCCACAAATATGGTTTAAAATGGTCAATGCCCATCAACATGCTAGAGTTTCTCTTTCTATCACAGAATACAATGATTCTGCTCCTCTTAGGCTCCTACAAGCTAATGCAACCACCTCTTCTCTCCACTCTCTTCTTTGTAGCAACACAACCCTCAACCTCTCTGACTAGCATCCGTCATGACAGTACACTCAGTGGAATAGCATAAGCTATCTCATTCTTTACCAAGCTGAATTCTTACCCACATATATCACTCCACTCAGTTTTCTCATTCTTTTTCTTTTTCTACAGTTTCCTCATACTAAACCTTTTTTAGCACATTTGGGAATGAATCTTGTGTAAAATTCCAACAATTCCATGAACAATCGTAACTGATCTTTGTTCTTAGAAGGAGGAAATCTTCAATGGCCTTGACAAGACTTCGTTTAGGTTCATCATCATTGGCTGATAATTTGTAACCCAGATAGTCAATGCTTCGAGTTGCAAATTAAAAAATGTCCTCACTGTGTGACTCCACTTTCTTTCAAAATGGACAATACTAGATGCAACCTTTTACGATGCTGCTTCTGATCCCATCCATAAACCAACATATCATCCTGAAAAGCTGTGACACCTTCTATTCCTTGGAACAAACTCTCCACAATCACTTGAAAGACGGATGAAGCTAAGCTAAATGGCATGCATTTAAATTGACAAGCTCTCTCAAATGTGGTGAAGACTGTGAGATGCATCGACACATGATGCAACATAATTTGTTGATAAGCTGGGATCAGATCCAATAAACTGAAAAATGTTCCTCCCTTAAGAGTGGTCAACATCGCCGTATTATTAGGAAGAGGATGCCAATCCACCCAAATTTAAGAATTTAAATCATGCAAGTCCACAAACAAGCACAACAAGCCGTTGGCTTTCTGGGCCAAAACATTCAGGGTCTACCAATCAGAACTCTGAATTGGTTAAATAATATCAGTTTGTCAAGTTCCTTTTTGAACTCAGACCTTAAACTATTTCCACTCTGCAAACCTTGTGTATACAGCAGGATGCGCACTGCCCACATCCCAAATTTTGCTCACATATCCTTGAAACAGGCCTCACTTCTCTTGGGATAAGCACTCAGCCATTCATCATTGATGATAGAGAGAACTTCATAATATTCCTTTTTTAACACGACCTGCTGAGAATTGTAGGGATCTAACAGTATTCCCAGATTCCTGAGATCTGGCCACACTAATAAAAAGGAATTGTACTTGTCTACATGAACACTGTCGTAACACTGTGTTTAAACTTGAAGTTTGCATCAAACTCACCCACTACCTCTATAGATTTACCTCCATATGCTCTAGGATGCATTAAGGAATTCTTGAGAGAAAAGTTGTTAAATGACACTCACCAAATCTTCTAAATGATTAACGTAAATGGCAATCCAGAATCTGCCATAACCTTTACTGCTATACCGTCAGTCTCTAAAAAACAAGGTGGACTTTTCAACATGTTCATCAACACTCCCAAAATTGCCTCTGTATTAGTATTGCTAGAAGTTGCAACATTAGAAACACCTGCACTTTGGATAGTTAAAACTTCATTTTCATCACTCGTAGTAGCATCATTATCGCTCTATTTGTTTTTGTCTATCTTGTGAACTCTTTTGTGCACAACACTACCAGGTTACCTACAAACCGAGGCAAAATGCCCTTTGTCTTACATTTATCACTTGTGCTATCAGCGGCAGGACAGATAGTTGCATAGTCCAAATGTAAAGAACTTCCACATCTATAAAAATCTTAAAAGACTTTTTTTCTACCAGGGATTTTTTTCCCTCCATTCTCTTGTGCTTGGTGTTTACCGGCAATACACTTTGATTATGAAATTTACTATCCATCAAAGGCATTTGTTCCATTAACGAAGTTGTGATCTCAATTGTGGCTGCTGTTTCTTTAGTTTTCTCCAAGGGCAAAATAAGTGTGGACAACAAAGCCTCCTGGACCTTTTTGTTATTGTTTTATTCCACTAGGTGGTCCCTAATCAGCTCTTCCCGAAATGATTTGTATTCACATGATACTGTGAGAATCCTCAATGCTACCACAAAACTTAATAATGATTCCCAAGGAATTTGGGCTCTTTTATAAAACTTATGGTTCTCAATTGTGACATTATTCTGTACTTTAAATCTTGCATCTAAAGATTTGATGGCAGAAGCATACTCATCAGTGCCATCACCAGCACCCTCTCCATCACCATCACTTAGCATAAAAACATCCTTTGGAGTATGTTTTAAGATTTTCTGACCCTCTGCACCCTAAATGTGGTCCAAAAAGGCAAATCTTTTTATATGTGTAAAGGATTCTCCTTCTAAGCCATCAAGATATGCCTCAAAACCTTCCTTCCATTGCTTCCAGTCAGATTCAGGCACCGCAGGATCTGGAAAAAAAGAGGACTGTGGTACGATGAATTGCTTTATTATGCAAACGTTTTGTGTATCACTGAGGTGGAAGATGATACAGGGTGAAGACAGAAAGTAAATATGTTCCCTCCGTGTGTAAGAAGACAGAAAGTAATGGCTAAAGAATCACACTGATGAAGTGTAAACGATGGATTTAGGCCCAGATCTCTGTACTGCGGTGAATGTATGACATTCTTCTGCATTCTGTCCATCAGTTGTTCTTTTTGCATTTGTCACCCCGAGTGGGACGGGTATACCCAGATGTGGGTTCCGTGCTCTCCATGCCACTGGAGTCAAGCTATCCTGGCTGATGAGATTTTGAAACCCCAAACCGGTCCTAGGATGCTTGTTTCCAGTCCAGGGAGCACCTGGCCTGCAGTTCGGGCTGGACTGTTCCCATTGGGCGCAGGGTCAAAACTGATTTGCATATGGCTGGGTCCAAACTGGAATGGTATGGTGAGCAAAAAAACGATGTATTTAGGCCCAGATCTCTGTACTGGGGTGGATGTATGACATTCTTCTGCATTCTGTCCATCAGTTGTTCTTTTTACATTTATCCATCAATTGTGCCAAATCAGAGCTCTATCCTTTGACAGATGCCATGACGAGATGTTCACTGCAATACCTTCTGGTGTGCTTGTGATGAAACCACTAAATACCTAGGCATAATACTTCATAGACAGAAGGAGGCAGTGATATGCTTGAATTATGGCGGGGACGTTGACAAGCTGATCACTCAAATTGAATGCTGGATTAAGCTGGCACTCTCCATGGCAGGCAGAATAGCCATTTTCAAGATGGGTGTTCTCCCCCATTGTTTATATCTGTTCACGTACATCCCCATTCCACTGATGAATAGCTTCTTTGCCACAGTGAAGAGCCTCCTGATACAACTAATATGGGCGGAAGAGCCTCCTGATACAACTAATATGGGCGGGCCACCAGCCCAGGATCAGATGGGACACCTTGACACTTCTTATGACAGGGGGTTGGGGGCAGGGGGGTTTGGGATGCCTGATCTGCAACTATACTTTCTTGCAGCACAGTGCCAGTTTGCGTACCACTGGTATCATGCCGATACCTTATGTGAAGCTGGAGAAGGATCAGGTGGGAGATACTTCGTTTTCGTTTCTTCTCCCTCCTGGGCATACCGAGGGACCCCGCTAACATTCAGACTCTGTCGACTACCTTCTGAATGGAAACTCCGGCGTTGCTTGGGTGGGGAGGTTACTTTATTCCCCAGCAATCCCTTTATCACATAACCTATGGCTTCTCCGCAAGGGGGAAAAAATAGAACAGCGCACATTGGAGGAAGCATTTCCGCTACACACATTAGGAGATTTATTCCCAGACGGTCATGTCATATAATACATGATTTGGCGAAGCTACATACATGGACAATTCATTTTGAGAAGGCTTCAGAATACTGTACGTGACAGAATCCTATCCTATCCATTAGAGCCAGATGACTTCGTCCCACTGACTCTAGTCATTACCTCTACTGAGGAGCTAGGTTAGTCTCCCTGTTTTACCAAGCGAGTATTACTCTACATCCAGATTGCACTAGTAGGGTCAGAGCTGCATGGGAACAAGACATGGGACACCCGATCCATTATAAGACTCGGTGCTGTTGCTGTGCCCAAACTAAGCTTGTATTGCCCAACCATCTGCATAAGCTTCTCCACTTCAAGTTTCTGCATCGTGCATACACCATACCGCAAGGCCTAGCTAAGATAGACCCTACACGCCCACACCACTGTCCCAAGTGCAGGGCTAATAATTCAGATTTCATCCACCTGGCGTGGACCTGCCCAACTATTCAGCAGTACTGGATGAAGATTCTTAAACTTCTGTTCACCATGACTGCCACTGCACTCGTTCCAGAGCCCCTACAGACCCTGTTGGGGTACATCAAGGAGATACTGCTCGGCACACGCAGATTTACCACCATAGCATTGCTCCTTGCTATGCGGAGGGTAGCAATGTGATGGGGGAGTAGGCACTGCCCAAAGGACTCAGACTGGTTGAAAGATATAATTTATTGTGATACCAACAGCGGAGTGTTCGCCCATATATAGCACCGAAAGAGGTGTGGCGCCGCGGCCAGGGCGACTGACGCCGGAATCTGGGGATCACGGTTCGATCCCTGGCACCAGCGGCAGATTAGCCCAGCACCATGTGACTCTGGGCAATAGCTTGCTTAATCTTCCTGACGGGTCCGAGTGCCTAGAGACCCTTACGGGTGATTGTTCGCGCTTTACAAATGTGGATTATAAGGGTTGGTCAATAAGTGATAGCAGAGAGAGAAAGGTATTTCTTATGCCTATCAATCCATTTATTGGCACTAAGTTTTAAACCTGTCCTTCACATTAATTTCATAGACGATTGAGTGGAAACCTCTTCCTATGCTTCTTGATCGAACCTCACCACTTTGTGGATGTGCATGGAAAAATGGGTAGGACCAGCTTTCTGGACCCCTCCGCAGATGTTGCCATCATCCCTGATAAAAACGCTATATGTGGCTGACCTATCTGCAATCTTGAGTTCAGTAAGACGTGGGTGTCCCAGGTGACGTGAAAAACTACTTCTTAGTTGGCGCCTACCTGCAAAATATGGGTCTTACAGGTCCAGGCCCAGGTCCTAGGGATCCCCTCTTGAGCTGGAGGCTTGAAAGGGAGGCTTCAATCCTGTGTCTTATATACTTCTGTCCAGGCTGAAAATCCCATGGCCTTGGGTCTCTCCACATTTTAACACCTATTATAAAGCTGCAGTTATTCTACACCTGCTTGCCTCTTGCTTTCGGCCGGTTGCCACTCAGTGAAAGTCAGCCCAGTGGCTGCCATCTTGTACTTATCACAGAAGCTGGAGGAACGAAGGTTACACCTACCTGCTTCTTGGCCCCTAAAACATCATCATTACCCAGAAGACATCAACAAGAGCACCATGGTGTGAGTCTCTCTTCCGTTTAGCAAAGACTATCTGCTCAATACATGGAATCAGTGATCCCAGGAACACACAACATGAAGCTCCGTAAAGAACGTCAACTCTGCCTCCTCCATGGCTATGCACTCTAAAGTATGAGTTGTTTTTGGCATCTTGTAAAGCCTACTTTTACACTATCTAAATCACCTATAAGTAGTTCCTTAGAGTCAACAGGGCCTGGGAGCCTAAGTCATATATGTGACTGATATCACATATGCAACTGGCATACATACCTTTCCATTTACAGAATTTAAAATGCTGGATACTGGATAGTGCTGGGTTAGCCTTTCCATTTTTACAAAGGCCTGTTTTATCATTTAAAGTAACTTTCTCATAACTATACTTTGGTAACCACTTAAGAAACAATTTTTGCAGCATTATAATAACTATTTGTGTATATTTTTCTTTTTGGTAACTGATTTGTGTGAAAGTTGTTTGTCGCTACCTTAATCCTACTTAATTATCAAATGTGTAAATCCCTTTGTATACGTTTATTTACAAACACTCCACAGCCACTCACATACATAGAACCAAAATCAACAGGAGCACAAATTCGCAGGCTATCGAAACACTTATAAATTCAATTCAATAAAAAGCCTTCATTCACATGATGATCATGGCGGACGGATAGCCACCGCCCGATCGGCGGTGGCGATCCGCCCGCCAAAACTCACCGCTGGCCGACCTTTTACCCCAGCCACTTTAGCATGGCAGGGGGTACTGCGGTGGACGGACAGACCGTCTGCTGCTTTTCTGCCTGCAGGCAATCGTCATGATTGCCTGCCGGGCGGAAAAGGCCCATAATATTGCAGGCACCGCCTTCCATATTATGATGGGTGCGTTAGAATGCCTTTCCATGGCAGAGACTCCGTCATGGAAAGGCATGCGGTCTTTGGCCTGGGAGGCCCGTTACGGCCCCCGGGTGTTGGGGGGGAGTAGGGGGTGCACATGGGGGGTACCCATGGTACCCCCCTTCATTGGCATGCACAAGGTGGCAGGCACTGGGCGGTGCCTGTCGCGTTGTGCATGCCAATGCACAACAGGCCTTTTTAACATTGTGGCGGGTGCTGAATACAGCACCGCCCGCCACAAAGTTAAATATGCAGGATGCGACCGCCATGGTGGCGGTCGCATCCTAATGGGCACAATGGGACTGCCGCACCTCTGGCGATCGGTCACGTTTACCGTTACGGTAAGTCCGCCCGCCATCGTAATGGGCCCCTAAGTGTTAAAAAATCTAAAAACATAAATCATACAAATTTAATGATATAAAAATCGGAAAGGACTTAAAGGAGACAACCACATTTGTCATCAGGACGTTAATTTGTAAAAGTGCATAAAACCAACATATTACAAGGGATCAATTCTTTATCCAAATTTGGTTCCCCACAGTGCAAATTTAACAACAGACAAGGCGTCGATGCATTTCAGTGGATTAAAAACAATCGAACCACCTTCCTCAGGACAAAGACTTATATCTTCTCCTCTCCTATGTATTTTTCATAAGACCTAGTTAAGAAAAATAAATCTATAATCCATTTTTCCATGAAATTCACATAACATATATTTTGAGACAATGCATTACATCACCTAAAATTAGCACCATGGTTACTATAAGTGTTCCTGTATCCATACAGTCAAGTGCTTACCCAACATTTGGAGCATCAATACGGCATTCATGCTACCCCCATATCCAATAAAACACCATCTGTTCAAATTGTTCAAATTAACATCTCACTCATCCTCATTTCAACAACTGCCATTCATATTTCCTGCTACAGATGAATAATTATTCACTCACCAGTCAAAAACTCGATGAGGCGCCTTTTTTGATTAAAATAAACTAACAGCGAGGCAAACTTTAACCTGCATATGAGATATAAAATAATGAACACAAGTGGAGATGGACATAATTATAAGCCCATCCCCTGGGTTGCTTTTTATATAGGGGTATACCTGTTGACAGGCTTTTTAATCAATTGAATGTATAAGTGTCTCGCTATCCTGCTCCCGTTGGGTTTGGTTCTTTGTATGTGAGTGGCTGTGGAGTGTTTGTAAATAAACGTATCCAAAGGGAATTATACATTTGACAATTAAGTCCTATCCGGTGCCCTGTCCCTTTAGGTTTTGTGGGGCCCCTCTCTCTGTATTTCAGCTACCTTAATCCTAGCCAAACCTGAACTGCTTCTACCAGGCTCCCACTCCGCCAGGTGGCAGTGATTTGAGTTCCTCGGCTCTATTGATAAGGTTTGAAGTACATCTCAGGACTGAACAAAGGACCTTTAGGAGCAGAAATCTTGTTGGCAGAGCTTTGGCAGAAAGACTGGGGTAGGTCAGTTACACAGGACATCCACAGGACATCCACCCCTAGGTATCCAGGAATGAGTGGGGATCTCAAAGCACAGGTTTCTTACAAAAGCAAAGCAGGAACCCTGATAGTGCGTTTACACTCAATGGGGTCTGGCGTGAGGTGTCATGTAGGTATTGAAGAGGGTGGGGTTGAGGGATGAACCTTGAGGGACACCCCATGCTCTTGGGTTCCGAGGTGAGGGGAGGTAGGCGGATTCTCTGTGTTCGTCCCATGATGAATGATGCAATCCATTTGAGTACGTCTCCCTTGATCCCAATCTGGTGCGGTCTCTTGATGAGTGTGTGGTGAGATACGGTGTCAAACCCCGCAGAGAGGTCAAGGAGGATCAGCGCTGTAGATTCTCCCCTGTCAAGTAGGAAGTGGATGTCTGCAGGTGATCTACATGTGCAAGTACAGTGGGGTGCATTCAGTGCTCCACATCAAATAGTATTTTGCTTGCCAGAGAGCTCCTCATACTGTGTCAGCACTGGAGAAGGCATCTTTTTCAGACATTCTGTAGGTATTTTCGCCACCACTAGATGGTGCCCTAAGGCTGAGGCCTTCCTTTGCGTACAGCAGCGCTGGACCTGATTAATCCAACACCTGCTGCTCCCCAATGTCTAGCTCCACTGGCCAAGATATCATTTAGAGAGACAAAGGCTAGGCACTGTGATTACTTGAATCCGAGTCCTGTGGTTTTTCACTTACAATTCTATTAGCCTTATTCCCTTCTATCCTGAAGGTGAAAGTATCTCATCTTAATTTCAGCCAGAACAGCCCTTTGTTTTTCTCTGTCTTGTGTAACCATGGTGTGTTTTTTACTTTAGACTCAACGGAATACGCGAACCACTTGCAAGAGGCAATCGTCCCCATCCTGCCTGATAATAAATGCAGTAGCCCGGAGGTGTATGGGAGTGAAATCACCGACAACATGTTCTGTGCAGGCTACACTGATTGCAGAATCGATGCTTGCCAGGTGAGCTGTGAATGTGGCTGATTACATTCCTTCCTTCATGTATTTTAAAAAGCATCTTCATCTAATGTTTCATCAGAAATGCAGACGAGAAGGGCAACTCACCAGTTGCCTAGTATAATATTTAGTTTGAAAATAAAACTTTTCCAGGTAACTCCTCAAACGTAAGTCAGAGGCAGATTTCCAGGCATAAACCCGGAAAGATTTGGTAAATACATTTTTTGCCTGCCCAGCACGTGTATATTTTCAAATGCGGGTAAATATTTAGCTTTTACACCTGGGTTTTACGGAAGTAACATATCTGACCATTTCGGGATTGGGAAGGGGTCGGAAAGTGCAATACCTACAAATATGTAAATTTGTGGGTGATTATAAATTTCCTGGACATTTCAACTGTAGAACGCCCACTACCCACCGTCCTGAGGAGGCTTGCTGACATAGGTAAATCATTTTAAGAGTGCAAAACGAGCACCTGTGAATTTCGTAAAAATATGTTTCGCATTGTATATGGATTTTTTACATTATCAGAAATGATGGCTACATATCAAAATGGCTACATTTGCTTTCTCTAAATGCATCTAATCAATCGTTTGTAATTGCTCCAAGAGGGTCGCTGGTTATCTGTCTTTATATTTCCAGATTCACAAAACCTTTACACTTTGGGTGGGCCTGAGTAGTTGTAGGTGTGCGTTTTGTATGAGAAGGGAGTCGCTAGCAGTAGCGGCTCGTGGAGGGAGTGCTGCGGGGCGGTGGGCGGGGCGGGGTAAGGGCACGGTTGGGGGTAGTAAACTATGGCATACGGTCAAACAGATTTAAGTAACTAACTAAATAAATAAAACAAATTTCGTTGTGCGCTCTGCATCGCATTTGGCAATGCAGCGCGCGCAATGTAATTCGTTTTATTTATTTATTTAGTTACTTAACTCTGTTCGGCCATATGTCATAGTTTACTACCGCAAACACAATAATTGATGGACAGAATGCAGAACAATGTCATACATCCACCCCAGTACAGAGATCTGGGCCTAAATCCATCGTTATTTTGCTCACCATGTCATTCCAATTTGAACCCAGCCATATGCAAATCAGTCTTGACCCTGTGCCTCATGGGAACAGTCCAGCCCGAACTGCCAAGCCAGGTCCTCCCTGGACTGGAAACAAGCATCCTAGGACCGGTTTCGGGGTTTCACCCCTCTTCAACTAGAATAGCTTGATTCCAGTGGCATGGAGAGCACGGGACTCACGTCTGAGCATACCCGTCCCACTCGGGATGACAAATGCAAAAACAACAATTGATGGACAGAATGCAGAACAATGTCATACATCCACCCCAGTACAGAGATCTGGGCCTAAAGGGAAGACATGGCTTGGCGGGGTGGACTGTTCCCATGAGGCACAGGGTCAGACTAATTTGCATATGGCCATGTCTGAACTGGGGTGGCAGAGTGGGCTAAAGAATGGTGATGGATTAAACCCAGATCAGTTGACTGGGGGTGAGTGCTTGCAATGTTCAACACTCCGTCCATCATTCCCTTTGGTTTTGTTTTGTTCGCCATAAGTTGGCAGGGTATGCTCAGACGTGAGTCCCTTGCTCACTTTGCCACTGGATTCAAGTAAGCCTGGCTGAAGACGGCTGAAATGCCAGAAACCGGTCCTAGGAAGCTTGCTTCCGGTCCAGGGAAGACATGGCTTGGCAGTTCGGGCTGGACTGTTCCCATGAGGCACAGGGTCAGACTGATTTGCATATGGCCATGTCTGAACTGGGGTGGCAGAGTGGACTAAAGAACGGTGATGGATTAAACCCAGATCAGTTGACTGGGGGTGAGTGCTTGCAATGTTCAACACTCCGTCCATCATTCCCTTTGGTTTTGCGTAGTTTACTACCCCCACCCTGCCCCTCCCCCGCCTCACCGCCCCGCAGCACTCCCTCCACGAACCGCTACTGGAGTCAAATTGACCTCCTATTTTATGGGGAGGAGTAGGATAAAAAAAAAAGCTCAGCAGGAAAAAATCTTTTTCCCTGTTGAGTACAAAGTAGAAAATAATAACATATAAATCGATTGTTTTCAATAACGCTAGTTTATATTAGTTTATACAACATTTACCATCCTCCTGGAGATCACGAGGAATTTGTGTACTAAGTGAAAGAATTTCTAACTGATCCGGTTTCTTTATTTTCTGCAGGATATATGGGATAAACTACCCCCTGCAATATTTCATGAGGATATTGCATGTCACTAAGGAGTTCCGTGACCATATGCACCTCGTTCTGCTATATGGTCATGGAACTTCTTGATGATCCGCAATATCCTCATAATATATGGTATTATTCCTTATAATATACATGGTCACACCAGCAACCTTCCCACAAACCGCTTAATTAATTGGTATCTTGCTCTTTCAAGTTCATTGCAGACAAGAGCAATAAAACAGAACATGCATTGCAAATTAAACACACCAAAAAGCAAATTGCAAAAAAGATATTAGAATCAGTTTACTCCAAGACAGGTTTAAATGCTGTGGCTTCGAATGTATATAAACATGCTAATATTCTATATTTCTGCAATGACTATTCTGTGAAACAAATCACTGATCACTTTTTCTTTTTAGAAAAATATATCAGAAGAAGGAAACACTAGTTGCCAGTCTACTTCTATAAACTGCAGCTGTAATTATGCTCCATGAACTGCCTTTCATCCTGGCTACTGACTCTGATAGCGGGCACCGTGACGTCCGAACTCTAATGAAATAAGTTATTACAAATGAGCAGCAAGGAGACCTCACAAATGGACTGTCACGAAGAAACTAGAGATTAGCTTTTATACACGGATTTCAGGCGCCCATTTATTATAATATAGCTTCTCAAGCAAAGGGATTGGTATTGTCTGTAACATGAGCAGACAGGTTCCTATGTATCTTTTGGCACTTTCTAGGGAAAACCGTCAACTGTGGGGTCAAGAGACCTTGGTTTATATCGGGGTTCCCCAATGTCGGTCCTGAGGGGCCAGATCAATGCCAGATTTTAAGATAAATACATTTATCTGAATGTGGATATGCTAAAAATCTTGCATGGATCCGAATCTCCAGGACCGACTTTGGAGAACCCTGGTTTATATCACAGACTCCAAGCACATGCTGGAGGCTTGCCCTGCACTCAGAAGACTGTCTTTGGGATGGAAGCCCCTAAGCAACCTCGTTCTATCTGTGGCAGTAGAAATAGGGCAGCATCAGCATTAAACTCCCAAGATTGCAGCAGCAGGCAGAATCGCTATGGTCCTGGCATGGACTGTCTGTAATCAGGGTGAGCACAGGCTGAGAGTCTGCTGATAACTTATGACCTTTCTATTCGTAATCAAAGGGCAGGTGTTTGGCTCTGCTCCTGCATTTGACTCGTCTTTGCCGTGAGGCCAATGTGAAAGACACAATGACTTAGAGAGACACAGGAAGACGTCATGGGCATGACCAGATGGGACGGATGGTAAATGCAGACCTATCCTTTTCTCCAAGTGCAGAATGTGGTTGGCCTTGTCTCCATAGGAGAGAGGGCCAGGCTTGGGCACAGCGGAGGATTGAGAAAGGCAGACCAGGCACCGTCTTCATGGTGGAGGTAGAGGAAGAATGGTGGCTGGATAGGGTGAGTGACCTGTGCTTGACAGCAAAGCCGCAATGTGAAGAGAGTTTTAATATGCTGCTATGTGTTATGTACTAGCTACATTTTGTGCTCACATGAGCAGCCAGACTCTGCAGCCAAACAACTGACAAGCGTTCCCCCAGCAAATCTCAAGAGAGTGTACCTCCCATCACAAATAAAAAAATTGAAATCGCAATGCTGATGGTCTCCATTATATTGTGATCTACGACGGCCGTGTCATCACATGTAAGCCATCTTACATAGGGGGATTCCCCATGCAATCTACTGAGGTTCACTGGCTGGGACGTTTCAGTAATCTGTAGTTTTACTTGCTTTGGGCTGAGCTCTCATCCACTGCCACTGTCATCCTGCTCCTCTGATGTGTCCGACTGGGAAATGGATTCTTTTCGTAATCACTACTGAAAAAATTTAATAATCCACGAAAAACCTTGCATCATCACTGACATTCCATACTTCCAAAATCTGTGGCAGTGGCGGCCGGCCGGCACAGGTAAGAGCCGTGGGCAGAGTGGGGGCAGGGCGGAGGGAGAAGTTGACAGACAACGAGATAGGTCAAATGAAATAAATAAAGCCACTTACCTTGCGCACTCCATATCACCAAGAGCAAGGTAAGTGCTTTTATTGATTTTTTTATTTCATTTTTAGGTCTCGCTGAGCCAGCGCATGCGCTGCTCTGCAATAAATTTAGTGAGTTGCTTTTTGAAAGTGCTATCAGAGGCTTTTGCTGGCCTCAAGCTTGCGTTCACGCGTGCGTGCACGCGCGCAGCCGCCATGTGGGTTTCTGTCAAGGCTCATTAAGCCTTGCGTGCCTATCTCTTGGAATCTCTTTGAAAATTCCGTGTGCCTTCTCCTCGTGTTATCTGTGCCTCTCCTCCTGTTATCCCTGGCGCGAGCGGCACCCCGCCACTAGTCCATGATAAGATCCTTCGGTGCTCGACCAGCGCCCTGACTCTTCGTCGTATTTTGTAATCAGACCACAGCTTACACACCCCCACCTACTGTTTTAATTATCTGGTCAGCTGCGCACTTGCTGTCGTGGTTGAAGATGTTTTGATGTATGGCCCTTCAGCTGGCAGCCGAGTGCTGTTTATTGTATGGACATCCTTTAATTTTCGTGAATCGATTAATTTCATCGGGTCGATCGTTCTCTGCAAGCCTGTGTCTGTTTATTCTGTGGTGCTCATATTAACTGTTGTCGTCGTTATTAGAATTCAGAGACAGTAGCTGTCTATAAGGTTGTTGCCTGATAGATTTACCATTGGCTACATCAATATGATATTGAGTCACTTTTGTTTTACCGCAGACGTGTAAATAATCAAGACAGCTCATTAATTAACCGCAGAATCATTTTTTTCCCACGTGCAACGTTTAGAATTGACAAGATAATGAGCCCATCAAAGTTACATTTTTGCGGCAGTGAGACTTTCGGAAGGTATTACATGCATTTTGGGACACTATAAGTCCCTTTCTGGAGGCTACACGTGCATTGATACCAAGTATGTGCCATCCAGAGAAAGTAGAGAAGGAAGATCGCAGAAATTCAATATTTTGCTTAGATTTTGGAGTGATGGATGACAAGGAGAAAGGGCTACTTTTGCACAATGCACATTTGCTTTATTGGGCGCCACATTGTACTGGAGGAGGATGTAGCACAGCGGCCAGAGCTGCCAACTCGGGAGCTGGAGACCTGCGTTCACGTCTCCGCATCGGTCCAACATCCAATCATTCTGGGTAAATCACTTAATCTTCCCGTGCCCAAAGAAAGCACCTGGATACCCTCACGGGTGATAAGCCACTCTATATAAATCTACAAACTTAATAACCTGGCAATTCACAAAAGCATTGTGATTACAGGAGGTAGGATTATAGACGTACTTCTTTACTTACCCTTAGCTATCTTTCTGAATCAGCCCCAAAATGTCCAACTCGCTATTAGTAACATTTCAAATAGGGCTCTGTCCTTTCTAATTGTACTAACTGTATGTGAACATTCTATGAATAGTCCCACTTTAGATGTTTTGGGGCCAATTCCCAAATATATTCAAGTGTAGTTTAGAGTACTTCATGCATACTGCTTTCCGTACTCTAAAATACCTTTATGATTAAGACCCAATTTGTTTAAAGAAAACATGTATATTTAAACAGTGTTAGTAGCTAGTTCCTTGTGCCTGTTATGAAACACTTTTTAAACATGTTTTTGACTTTTATGTCAACAAGCATTGATTTGTTAAAAGTTACAGTTTCCTGTCAGAGGCTGTGTGTTGCTCAAACAGCATACTATGTCACTAAAACAGCACCTGTGATTTGTAGGAAATGCTGCTTTTGCTTACATTTTTTAAGGGAATAACTGACGATGGAGACATAATGCGAAAAATTAACCGAAAGAGTGGGTAACAATAATTGACAACGCTGCAGCATACAACATATAATTATAATGTCGTCTGGCGACATCCCAAAATTTTCAAACAATACTCTCATAGGAGACCCTGGTATGTTTGATCTGCCTTGATCCATGTCTTGGTATTGGACATTACCAACAAAGTTGGTGCATACCTACCATAACTCTCCATTTTCATAGTGAATATAATGAACACCTACCGCCTATGTTAAAAGTTTTGATCAAGAAACTTCAGTTTTTGCAGCAACATAAAACAGGTTTCTATTAACACATATTAATCTAGTGATCTCTAATTGTGTGACAGCACTACACCGTAAAAGAAACAAGCATTTGGCAGAGCCAAAAGGTCTCGCCTTTGGGACCTTATAAGAGTTTAGTTATCCAGCACAATATCCTTGGTGCAACCACATCAACTGTTGCATGGCCAAACACTTATAAGGTCCCAAAGGCAAGACCTATTGGCTATGCCAATGCTTGTTCTTATCCCATCATGTGTCACTTCCCCCCCACACCGCACTTACTTGTGCCTGCCGTCACTGGTCGGTAGTATGGGCTGATCTAAAATGTGACTAATACTTTAAACAAGCAAAGGTCGAAGGGGATGAATCAAAATAATCAATGTCAGAATGGGGATGAAACGGATACTATCTCTGAATATTTTGTTGCATTGCCACAAGATATATGCATCAGAAATTGGGCTATTATTAGAGGAGGGTAAGTACCCATCTCAAATAATAACAAGAATCCTTGTTAGCGCGCATCCTTGAGTGACTAAATTAACCTGAGCTCAACCCCCTGGTAGATGTGGCACAGAGCAGACTGGCTGTAGCTGAACAAGATTGATAGCTTTTGCGCGAGGTCTAGCAGAATCAGATTTGCTGCTATGGAGAAGAACATAGTGGGGAGCACCCTGAATCTTTTGCCCAAAGGCAATCCATTTTCTCGGATCTGCTTGACAGGTTGGTCTCTGTTGCTCACTGGTTCTCAGAGCAAAAGATTTGTATGTCCTAGGTTTCAGGATTTCTTAGGAGGAGTATACTTTGTCACCATTTAAGGGTCCAGAATCTTGGGGACAGCACTTGAAGGTCAAGACTCCCTTCAGTAGAGTCCAGCAGCGGGGTGCTAGTCAGGCCCAGTTGGAACTGGCCGTCCTGCAGAAAGAAGACCTCTTAAAGATTGTTATGTGCCAGTAGCCTAAACAAGAGGTTAGTCTTCTGAAGCCGGTCAAGAAACCCCCAAAGGGAGGTAGAATAAAAAAGTGTAGGACAAAAGAAGTAGGGCTTGTATCCAAACCTCCCCCCTCTCTTAGGTCTTATTTTAAAATCATGGAGCAGGTGGCAGGCTCAGTAGGATTGGAGAAGGTCTCAGAGGAAGCGGAGTGTAATGATCATAGTGAACGACTGAGGTTGGACAATCAGTTTGCCCCTCTTTTAAATATCGGGGCAGAGAGTCTGGAAGAACATGTTATCAGCCCCACAAGAGTTTTGACTACCCCGCTGCAAAGTCCGTCTATGCCGATGGTACAACTTGTTCAGAGGGGGTGTACGGATAGTGAAGATGGGGCGAGGAGTGACGACAGCCCCCCGGCTGGGGTTCCCTTAGCGACTCAAGTGACGGATCTATTACTTGGCATGAGACAGGATATCCTGATTAGGTTTGAGACCTCTGAACACAATCAGAAAGAGATCCAAGTGAAATGTGCGATTTTGGAACAAAACATTGATGGAATAGCTCAGCGCACGGTAGCACTGGAGGAGGAGGTGAAGGTGTTGGGGGAGGTCACCAGTGTAAATGCGAAGGAAATAGCCGGCCTCAGAAAGGAGAATAAGTCCTTACAAGACGACCTGGAAAGGCTTGAGATACATGCTCGGCGCAATAATGTTCGTATTTTAGGGGTCTCCGAGAACGCAGAAGGATTGGACATTTAAGGCTACATATGTAAGCTATTGGGAGAATTGCTACCGGAAAGACTGGATATAGATTGGTAAAAAGAACTTCAGAGAGTACATAGAGACCCCTACAGGCTCCATCCAGGGAGAAAGGCTCCCAGAAGAATTTCGGTGAACTTTTTAACTTTTTCAGTGAAGGAGTTGGTGTTGGGGCGCGCATTGAAAGAACGGCAGTTAAAATTTGGAGATGTAACGTATCAGATCCGTTCTGATCTGGGGAAAAGGACTGCTCAGAGGCAGTGGGAACTTGGTTCTAAAATGAATGAATTACGCTCCAGGGGGGCTCAAGTACAAATGAAATTTCCTGCTATGCTTAAGATCATGTGGCAAAACAAAATGCATACTATTAGAGACTCCACGGAGGTCGATTGCCTGTTAAAATCGATGGGAAGCCCAGATTAGGGATTAAATGTATAGAGCACTATATATATAAATAGTTTAAGAAGTAACATGGGTAGTCACTATGTTATTTAGAGGTACGACATTATTGGGGAGTGCACCTTTGTTTAGTCTTTTTCTTTTTTTTTTACTTCACTCTCACATGGCGAGACCTCATAGGCTCTGCCGGTAGGATAGGATGGGGGTTCCCCGGGGGTGGGGGTGGGGGAGTACGGGTGGTTGGGAGCATGTGGGAGAAAAAATTAAAATATTGTCCTCATTCTGCTATATAGTTGCCGGTCCTTTTTTTAGGGAGTACTCATTTGTGGAATCTGTTAAATGTATAGTGGTAGCACACCAGATGAAGGATGTGGAAGGGATTGGTAGTAATTTGGTTCTAACGAGGGACAATTGAAAAATAATTTAGTGCACTTTATGTCCTGGAACGTGAATGGTCTGAGGTCTAAGAGAAAGGTAGCTTGTGTAATGGAATTTTTGAAGAGAACCGAGGCCAGTGTTATTCTGTTGCAAGAGACTCATTTGCGGAGGCATGAATGTATTGATGCCTTTAAGAAATGGGCCTGGGTTCAGGATATGTTTTGTTCAGATCAGAATTACAATACGAAGGGGGTAGCCATTCTTATTAGATGCAACAAGGGTATTATATTGGAAAGCCATCAGACAGACTCTTCTGGGAGATGGGCGGTGATTAAAATTAGGATACAAGGAACACCAGTAGTTGTGGCTAGCTATTATGGGCCAAACGAGGATAACCCTGATGCTTTGATTAAACTGGAATCATGCTTATTGTCCTCTAGCGCATCTGTGGTACTTGGAGGGGATTTTAACTTAGTTCTGGATAAAAGTTTAGACAGAACCTCCAAGGCTAAATATGTTACCATAGGTAAAACCATGACAGTTCTTAAAACTATGATCCGGGAGGTTAATTTAATCGATATATGGAGATTTAAGATGGGGAATAAGAGAGGATTTACTTTTTTTAGTAAAAAATACGGGCACCATTCACGGATTGATTATTTTTTATTAGATCGCGAGTTGGTGTCAGGGGTTGAAATGGTTAATCATGTACCCGCCATAATATCGGATCATTCTGCCGTTCTTTTATCATTGAATATTCCATATAAGAGGGGAGAAATCAGGTGGACGCTGGATAGGACGATTTTATCAGATGAGGGGGTTATAGTTAAATTGAAAGAAGAGGCAGTCGTTTTCTTCGAGGCTAATATAGGGTCGGCAAAATCTCAAATCGTGTGGGATGCCTTCAAGGCCTTTTTAAGATCTAATGGTACGGGTATTATGGTGGGTAAAAAACGTAGTTTGAGGCAACAAGAAGAACATTTTTTGGAAATTATTAAGAATAAAGAACAAGAGGTACAAAAAGCCTCACTTGAGTGCCCTAGTGTGGTGATCCCCCTTACAAAGCAATTAGAATTACTGCAAGCGGAATATCATGGAGCCCTTGATAAAATATTATTGGATAGATGGAGGGCTAGTAAATTACAGCATTTTGCATACGGGGAGAAGAGTGGTACACTACTGGCTTGGAAAGCAAAGACAGATAGAGCTCGAAATGTAATCAAAAGTCTCAGAGAGGAGGTGACGGGAGACATAGTTGACACCAATGCCAGTATAGGGCGGGAAATCTCGAGACATATGAGCCATCTCTATACTGAAGATATCTTTCCTGGGATGGGCAGTATTGAAGGTTTTTTCAAGGATATTGAAGTTCCGAATCTAAGTGAAGATCAGATGAGGGTGTTATCGGCTGAGATAACAGAAGAAGAGATTAGACAGCAGCTCAGGAAAATGGCGAGAGGCAAGGCCGCAGGGCCTGACGGCCTTCCAACTTAGATGTATCATTGCCTCTCGGATGAAGTAATACCTGTACTAAAAGAGTTGTTCAATCTAATTTTAAAAGATGGAGAAGACCCTCCATTAACCTGGGCAGAGGCAACAGTAACATTAATTTTAAAACCGAATAAGGACCCTATGTTGGCTGACTCATATGGGCCCATGTCTTTATTGAATACGGATTATAAAGTTTTTGCTGGGGTACTAGCTACGAGGATCGCCAAGGTTATTAAGTATATCATACACAATGACCAGAAAGGCTTTATTCCAGGGAGGCAGCTTACCAAACTAACTATTTTAATACTTGGATAGATGATCTGGCGAAGACATATAAACTGCCAGTGACTGTTGTAGCAGTAGATGCTGCCAAGACCTTTGACCAGGTACACTGGCCATATCTCTGGGAGGTCTTAAGGAGATTTGGATTTCCAAGTAATTTAATTAAAGCTGTCCAACTCCTGTATCGCTTACCTAGAGCAAGGGTGTTTGTAAATGGTGAATTGACTGATTGATTCAGTATTTCTTATGGAACTAGACAGGGATGTCCTTTATCTCCCCTTTTGTTTGATATGTATATTGAACCACTAGCTATATTGATTAGAAAGGATGCTGCTATTGTTCCATTTAGATATAGAAATTTTGAGATTAAGTTATCCCTTTATGCCGATGATCTTTTACTTTATACCCAGAACCCACAGGTGTCTATCCCCCTATTAATGACCAAAGCTGAACTATTCGGGAAAATTTCAGGATATAAGGTAAACATAAATAAAACCATAATTATGGAATGGAACCAACCTAAGCAACAGCCTTTGGCAAAATCGAGCATGCGCTATCTTGGCATTATTGTAACTCAGAATTTGACAGATGTTACCACGGTGAATTGGAAAAGGATTAGCCAGGAAGTAGGGAAGGCGCTGGTGAGATGGGCAAATTTACCATTGAATTTATATGGTAGAGTGAATCTTATCAAAAAGGTGATCTTGCCTAAAATTACTTTTTTGTTTAATTCTATTCCTTTTTTATTTGATAAAAGAGAGATAGCCAAGTTTCAGGGAAGGCTAGGCAGTTTTATTTGGGCCTCCAAGGGTACCCGCATATCATGGAAGAAACTAAGGAGGAGGTTGGAGAAGGGCGGGCTGGCCCATGTAGATCTGTTGATATATGGGTATGCTTTTTTCTTCAAGAATTGTCGGATGCTTTTAAGTAAAGTAGATAGCTATGCGGTAGGAACTCTTTTTGGAGTAATGCTTGGTGAACTGAGGGAGGGTCAAGATCAATTTTTGTTTAAGTTTGGGGACCCTAAATTTTTCAAAAAAGTAAGGTTGAAGATTTTATTGGAAATTTGAAATTATGGGTCCTAATTCAAAAGAAATTGGGAATCACTTATTATTCATCTAGGGCCCCGATTTGGGAATCCCCGGGACCCCTGAGTGTCTGGATGATTCCCTCAGTCTCCCCTTTAGGAACGCGGGAATTTCTTGTTGGGGTGACTTGAAGGTGGGAATTGAGCTGGTTGATTGGGTAACCTTGAATGCAATTACAGGAGTTCAACTTACCAGGTTCAAATATTATCAGCTTTCCGCATGGTGGGTGCGCCAAGAATGGAATGAAGCAGAGGATGATTCCTGGTTAGATCAAGCATTAAAAACTGGTACAGTCAAGAAGGAGGTAGCTTTGTGGTATAATATTTTGATCAAGGCTGAAGACGATTTAGATAGTGATCTACAGAAACTATGGGGAGGAGTTATCCCAAGTATCAATTTGAGGGAAACCTGGGAAGTTTCTTTTACCCTACTCAGGGAAATTGTCAAACCTGCATATCTGAAACGTAATCATCTTTTTACTGCGTATAGGGTATATTGGTCTCCAGTAAAATTAGAGAAATTTTCAGGGACTCATTATGTATGCCCAAAATGTAGAAATACCACTGCTGATGACTTTCATATGTTTTTGACATGTCCTTACATTGTGAATTTTTGGTCGGAGGTGTGTGAATTTATTACTGAAGTTATAGGTATTGTTGTGAGGGTAAGTCCTGTCCTGGTGTTTTTTGGAGTTTGGCAAAACAATGATATTGCGATTAGCAGGTTGGATGCAAGATTTATTTTTTATGTAATTCTTTTAGGGTGGCGGGAGATTTGTAAATTGTGGAAGTCGGATGCCCCTCCTCTTTCCCTGGATTGTAAAAGAAGCGTTATATATGTAAGTAAACAGGACTTGTTATGTGCAAGCAGCCGAGAGAAGGTATGGGTTAAGCTGGTGGACTGGTCGCAAAACCTGAGGTCCTATGATTAAGCCAATGTTTAGCCGTCGGTCCTGTTTCCTTCCATGCTACGGGCACTCCAGGGAAGGTTGGAAGCGGAAACGGCCTCCCTCTTGTGTGGAACGACTCTAACCTGGTTTGGATCACCAGAGAAGGATAAGAGTATTGCCAACAAGTGAACTGGCAGAATGAAGACTAAAAAAGAAAAAAAAAAAAAGAATATCAATGTCAAGAATATCGATTTGAAGGTAAGTAATATCGATTTTTAAAATATAGAAGTCATTAATATCGTTTGCAAAAATATAGTTGCTTAAAATATTGTTTTTTAATTAGTGTTATGTATTTTAGTATATATTTTAAATGTATGTGATGTAATTTTTTTGTATAAGTGTTTATGTTTTTTAATATACATGTTAAATTTTCAGCAGTTATTAAATTTAGTTTAAATAAATGTTGAGTTTTTTAGTCCCGTAGCGGGTTGTGGGTTTATTGGTAAAAAGGTGGGAAGCAATTTAATTATAATGAATTAATGATTATTTTTATTTAATAATATTTATTTATTTTTTTAATTGTGTTAATTGTGCTTTTAATTTTTTGGGGTAAATGTTATGTGTGGGGTGAGGGGGTTTATAGGGGTAAAGGGGGGGAAGTAATATATTTTTAATTAATTAATAATTAGTTGTTAGTTAATATTACTTAATTGATGATTAATTATGTTAATGGTGGAATTGGTTTTAGGTACTGGTTGTAGGGTTATGGGGTAAAGGGCGGGAAGTAATTTTTTAAAATTAATAATTAGTTGATAATATTAATTAATTAATTGATAATTAATTATGTTAATTGTTTCATTTTGTTTTTTAGATGTGGGTTGTGGGATTAAAGTAATAAAGGGTGGGAAGTAATGTATTTTTAATTAATTAATAATTAGTTGTTAACATGAATTAATTGATCATTATGATTGTATAATTTTTTTAGGTGTGGGTTGTGGGGCTATAGGGGTAATTGGTGGAAAGTAATTTATTTTAATTAATTAATAATTAGTTGATAATTAATATGAATTAATTCATCAACAATTATGTTAATTGTTTAATTAATTATATGTAGGTGTGGGGTTTGGCTTTATATGGGTAAAGGGTGGGGAGTAAATCATTTTTAATTACTTTATAATTAGTTGTTAAATATTATTAGTTATTTAATTGAACATTAATTTTAATCGTGTAGTTAATGTTTTTAAAGTTTAATTTTAGGTGTGGATTCTGGGCATTATAGGGGTGAAGAGTGGGAAGTTAATAAAGTTTAATGATTATACTTTGTTTTCTAGTTAATATTTGTTTAATATATATATATTTTTTAGAGTTTTATATAGCGTGAACTAGACCCGAGAAACCGGGTATTAGAGGGCTTTACATGAGCATCAGTTTTTGTTACAGAAGGACACATTCACGGGGATAATTGATAATTAATTAGGTTAATTGTGCAAATACATTTTGTTTTAGGTTTTAGATGTGGGTTTTGGGTTTTGTTAATTGTGTAAATAATTTTTTGTTAAATGTTACGAGTGTGTTGTGTGCTGAGTGGGGATTTATTGTTCGAAGTATATTAATTTTAATTAATGAATAATTAATATTTAGTCAATGAAAATTAGTTTGTTGATGAATGTTTATATTAATAGTGTAAATAATTTTTTAGGTGCAGGTTGTGTGTTTTGTAGTGTTATAGGGTGGGAAATAACTAAACTAAATGTATGTAATAAAAGGGGCAGATTCCGATCCGGGTCGGAAGGGCACCGAACACGATCCGGCCGGAAAAAGTACGCGTGTTTTCCAGCCGACTCGTACAGCTTCTACGAGCGAGCAAGTACGATGCGAGCTACGTGAGATTCACCGACCGAGTCGTTTCCGGGTCCGAACCGCTCCGTACGTCTCAGTCGGAAGCTAACCGTGGCGTGTAATGGATGCGATTAACAACCGAGCCAGTACGATGCACGCGTCGGGCAGCCTGTGCGAGCAGGAGTGTCCGGCTCGCCAAAGCTCCCGGAGTCGGATTTCGGGGGTCCGCGTCGGACCCCTTGACACCCGCAGCCCTACGACTCGAACACAGGGGGAGACCTATGGGTCTCCCCAACACAGGCATGTACGGCGTGGATGGCACCGACGCATACCCACTGTAGGGGGCCCACTTGTTCGAGACGCACCCATTCAGTCAATGGGAGCGCATGTACGCGTCGTACAACTGGCTCCCATTGACTTCTATGGGAGTCCGACCGAACCGAGTCCCTCAGCATACATGCGCATCGTACTCGCTCGGTCGGACTGTAGGGGTCCGGCTCGGTCGGAAAACACTCCGGATCCGACTCGGTCGGAGTGCTTTCTGACCCGGATTGGAATCGGACCCTAATGTTTTTGTTAATGAATAATTTCTAAGTAAAAATATTTATTTGTATGAAAATACAAATATTTAAATATTAAATATATTTTTATTTTATTTCTCAACATATTTATATATTTTTTTATTAACTTTGTTTTAAAAATAATTGTATTTTGTTGAAGATATTGGGCTTGATTCTGATCTCTCTGGGAAAGCCCTACGGCCGACTCGCACCCGTAGAGCTTTCCGACCGACTCGTGCTCCTGGGCTCTGGCCGACAGAATACGATGCGCTGCAGCACTGACGGACTCGAGTCGCTCAGAGCCCCATTGAATTCTATGGGAGCCTGGTGTGCATTGCGTGCATAGGCTCCTAAAGACAAAAACCGCATGTCTCTGACAAGGGCGCCCTCTGTCGCGGAGACTCCTCAGTCCTGCCTGCACCGTGCATGCATGTGTAGGGATCCTTGGGATCCCCCCCAGTGATCGAGTCATAGCGTCCTGGGTGAAAGGGGGCCCGCTACGGACCCCCAAAATCTGCTTCCAAGAGCCTTTTTGAGTCGGAGGGTCCGAGTCGATCCGGCTGCTCGACGCACGCATCATACTTGGTCCCTCGGGAATCGGACCTATTTCGCGTTGCTCGTTGATGAAGTCGGAGTCTTCCGGACGGTGTCGCTGACGGGTACGATTTGGTCGGAGAGCAAGGCTATCCTCGCATCGTACTTGCTCGCTCGTACAGCTGTAGGAGTCGTCCGGAAATCGCGCGTACGAGATGGAGTCGCTCTTGACGGATGCCGTCAGGAGCCCCTCCGACCGAGATCGGATTCGGGCCCATTGTGTTTTTTTTTAATGTTGAACAAACTGGAGTGGGAATAGTAAATTGTACCCCTCAGCTATCCAACACTTTCCCTACTGTTGCACTTTTTGGAGTGGGAATAGTCAAT